>NW_026126541.1:12612500-13812500 GCF_943737965.1 Phodopus roborovskii | reverse complement strand
GAGCACTGTCACTCCTGCAGGGGACCTGGGTTCATTCTCAGTACCCACAAGGTAGCTCACAACCACCTACAACTTCAGTTCCAAAGGATCCGGAGCCACCCTCTGACTTCTGAGGCCATCACAAAGTCACACGGTACATATGCACACACATGGGCAAAATATTTGCACACAGAAAATAAAATAGATAATTAAAAAAGCACTTGCTCTTGTAGAGGGCTGGGGCTCAGTTCTCAACACCCACACAGTGGCTCACAGCTGATTGTAGCTCCGGGGGATCCATTACCCTTTTCTGACCTCCTTGAGAGCCAGGCATGCCCAGAGTGCACATACATGCTCTAACGCAAAACTCTCAAAAAAATTTTTTGAGAATTGAATACTTTAGTTGTACCTAACAATATTGTATGCACAAGGTCAATTTGTTAAATACTTACAAACAGTGCCAATTTGCACCTAGAAACATGCGCAGTGGTTTATTTATTATGACCTGTAATTAGTTATAAATTAAGCAATCGTGAAATTAAACAGTCCACTCAAATGATAAAATGAAGAAAGTTAGACAACTCTCATGTTTCTCATTTGTAACAAATCTCATTTTCTCTTGGTTTGGTACGTGGCTCTTCCCTTTAAGGGAATGGCATTTGGGACAGGGTCTCCCTCCAGCTGAGGCTGACCTGGAACTAACTGTAGCCCAGGATGGCCTCTTAACCCATGGTGATCCTCTTAATTTATCATCTAGCATCCTGGGATTATAAGCATGAGCCACCACACCGAGCCTGGCATGCCTTTTACATCACAGTTCTAATTATTTTCATTAATTTTTAAATTATCTATTTATTACGAGACAGAGTTGCTGACCCTCCTCCTTCTACCTCCCAAGTGCTGAGGTTATAGATGTGAGCAGCCATGACCACTTTCTCAAATACATTTATTTTCTGTGTAAATATTTATCTATGAACTCATTTGTTAAGATAAACTTAGCCTTTAAATGGACAGCTCATGTATAAATAATACAGAGAAAACACTTGTTAAAATCTGTTTAGCCTGAGGTTAGAAATAACTGTAAATGTAACAAGTGTGAAATGTGATTGACAATCTTAGATTAAATAATTCTACTTAACAATCTGACAATGTGCATTTATTTATTTCTTTGGTCAAAATTTTCTCATTCAGTAATCTGACCATGGGTTTGAGGCCAACCTGGTCTACAGAGCTAGTTCTAGGGCAGCCGAGGTTACACAAAGGAACCCTGTCTCTAAAAACAAAACAAAGCACACCCACACACACTGACCAAAAGGAGATGTGTAGTTTTCCTCTTCTTTTGTGGCCAGGTCTCAGGTACCCCTGGCTGGCCTGGAAATCACTAGGTAGCCCTTGAACTTCTGATCCTCCTGCTTCTGTCCCTGGAGTGCTGGGATGATTAATAGGCAGGTACTATCACATTACATTTTATGCAGAGCTTTGTGCCTGCTAAACAAACCTCTCCCACCTGAGCTTTTTCGTCTGAAGTCAACAGAGATAGTTCAATATTTTCACAAAAATAATGAGGGGTAGAGGGAAGCAATAGGAAGCAGTTCACAGCAGTCAGTAAGCCAACCAACCTACCCTAAATGCCTTAAAATCAAGTTTTCTTTGACTAACTCTAAAAGTATTCATTTCCCCTTAATTTTATTTTTACTCTCCATCTACCGCCTACAGATCAACAAGGAGAGCTGGATAGACAGACGCTCAGCAATACTGATGCTCTCCCAAAGGAACAGTGTTCGCTTCCCAGCATCCACGCGCTGGCTCACAGTCATCTGTAACTCCAATTCCAGGCGACCAAAAGATGTCTTCCAGGCACACACGTGGTGCAAAAACATTTATGCAGGCTAAACACCCAAACACATAAAATAATAATTAAAAAAAATATCAACAAGGGACTGTCTCCGGTTAAATCTTGTCACATACCGTAACTTACAATTTGGAAAAGCCTTAATCATGGCTAACGGAGAAAAGGCTTGTTTTCAAGCTGATGCCCACTCCTTACAGTTTCTCGTTCTTTTTAGTTTGAGGGGCCTGATTGGTAAGAAGACCTTTTGTGCGGCCACAGCAAAAGGACATTGCAACAAGTTTGAAGGAAATGATAAGACACGGGAGGCTAATTTGCTTCTATCAGCATGGAATAAATATGGAAAGAAAAATCGCTCATCAACAACCATTAGACCGTGCAGAACTTTCAGCAGGAGCACACCCACCATAGAGATGTGAAATCAGGCATTCATTCCCAGCGGTATCTCTTTCCCAGTGGTATCTCTTTTTGTCCTGGGACTTAGTCCCTGCACACCTCACTCAGAGACGCCAGCATCTCGGAAAGCTAGGTTACATCTCCCTGGTGCCGCCAGGGTGATCTCAAAGGCAGTAGCACCGCGCCTCTCCCACTTCTGTCCGGGTTTCAGACCCTACAGTCCCGAGGCGCCGAGAGGTCGACTCCGCAGGAAAATCTAAGCCTGTGTATCTGGCCTGATCTCCTCCTCAGCTCCCCGGAGCCGCCTTCATCCCATCCCAGTGCCCAGAAAGATGATGGAGCCCAGGCTCCTTCCCCTCCAGCCAAGCACTCTACAAGTCCCTTCCCCAAGCCTCGGACTCACTGCGAATCCCTCCTTCCTCCCAGGCCTAGGCCTCCCTCCAGGGCCCACCTTTGGGGCTCCCCCTTCGCCCCCGAAACCGATCTAGAACCCTAGATAGCAAGGCGAGCGCCATCCTACGTCCCCTTGGCCTTAAGCGCGGCGCCTTGCCTTGGACCTGGGGACAGGAGGCGGGGGGTGGTGGGGTGACTGTCCAGGTCCAGAGGGATCAGGTCCCCCACACTCACCATCCTCAAGCCGAGTCCCTCCTCCTCCGCCTCCTCCTCCTTCTGCCTCCCCCGTTACCAGGGGTAACTGCTGCGGCACCGCCCCTGACGTCCCTCGCACGCTCAGCGGAGGAGCAGAGCAGCGGGATGGGGCGGGGTTCTGCTCCTCTTTGCCCAAAGTGCGCAAGCGCACCAAAGCGCTCTCCTACTGCGCAGGCGGTCTTGGGAGTGGCGGAAGGCCAGGGCGGGCTGGCATGAGACCCAGCAGGAGGGACAAGATCGCCCACGTGGCTGGCGGGAGCCTGTGGCCTGTGATTGGTTAGAAAAGGGGGAGTAGTATGAGGGGGAGGTCCCCGGCCTAGCCGCGGTACTCCAGTTCAACCTTCCAAGTCAGCTAACCTGGTGGGTGTCTCAGGGTGCATCCCTCTGGGACCAGGTAAGGGGCCCCAAGTGCAAGCCGGTTGCACGGCTACTCCCAGTCTCCGCGTCTCCGAAGGGAGCCTGCCTCTGCTCTGTTGGGGCTGCCAGGCACGAGTGCCGGACTTTCTTCTGCAGAAGCCGCGTGGCGGGTGGGACGGACCACAGCTCCAATGGACTCCTCGCTTCTGAGCCCCGTTGTCTTCGGGTGTCAGGCTCTGGGGTACCGGACTTATGGGCTGCGCCACTATCTCCTCAGTCTGGTTAGAATGCAGAATAGGTGGTTTCTGCTGGGTTCGGGGAGATCGGGAACCGGTCGCTAGCATCGAGGTTAGCTGACAGCTGGAGCTGTCTGGGGTCCACCGGATTTTGCTAAGCCACGCAAGGGCTACAGGATTTTTGGAAAGTTACCTTTGCCAATGTGCCAGGCCAGGTTCTCGACACTGGTACAATCTGCCTTAGTAGAAATTGTATTCTTTCTAGTGGAATCTTTATATACACAATTTATTTCCGTACAACTCCAGAAGTTAGTTATTGTAGGTGATAGAGTAGGGACACGAACTAACTTGTTAACAGTTTTACAGTGTTGCTTGTAAACACTGTGGCCCAGGTAAGTAGTGCCCTCTGCCTTCGGGCTTGTGCAGGGTAGGTAAGCCCTCTACCACTGAGCTACACTGCATTCCTCGCCCCAGATAAGTTTATACCAGTAAACAGAGTTTTTCTAACAGCTGATCCTCTCGATAGAGGTGGTACCTCTGGAAGTCGCTGATGTATGTGTACCTGTCACCTATGTCAAGTACACAGAGCATCGCCTGACACAAAGGAAGTGCTACATACTATTAACAGCTTTATCTGGATTTCCGGCATCTCCCCTCTTCCTACCAACCTGGTTAATATTGAAACAAAGATTTTTCTTGAATGGGTTTTCAGAGTTTTTTTTTTTTTATTGTTTGTATTTTGTTGTTTTGAGACACAGCCTCGCTACGTAAAACTCTGGCTGGCCCGGCTCTCACTGTAGACCACACTGCCCTTAAACCCCCACACCTGCCTGTTCCTGGTTCCTGGGTTTAAAGTGTGAACCCCGATGCCCTGCTAGCTTTCATGTATTAACCTGTTAAAAAACGGTTTATTTTGTGTATATGACTGTTTTGCCTTTTATGTGAGTGCACTGTGAGGCTAGGTGCCCTGAGCTGGAGTCAGTCACCTTGTGGATGCTGGAAACTGAATCCCTGTCCTTTGTGAGATCAAGTACTCTTGAAGTTTTTAAAAATATCAGAACATCTGCTACCTGCACACTTGCATCAGACCCTTGGAGAAAAAAGTCAATACTGAATTTTGACTAGAGTGGTGATTCAGGTGGTGTGGCATAGACCTTTAATCCCTGGCAGGTAAGGCTCTGAGTTCAAGGCCAGCCTGGTCTACAGAGTAAATTCCAGGTGGGTGGTTAGTTTAGAGAGCTCGCCTCCTGCCCCTCCCCCCTCAATCTATTGCTCTACTGCTCTTCCACATGGGTGGGCTCTTTTGTGAGAAAAGGCAGCTCAGATTTCCTTCTGGAGGTGTGGTATCTGGCATCACAGTTGCCTGGGAGTCAGACCAATGCCTGTAAGCATGGGTTTGGGCCTACTGGTTTAATTATTACTGTTCTCCAGCTTACTCCAGGCAATCTTAACAGTAGTAGTCCACTGTTTTAGTGGTCTTTGGTCTGGTCTTCTGGAGTTTTGAGCTGCCTAGATCTCCCAAGGCCTAGTGCCTGCTGGGTAAGTACTCTAGCTCAGAACTCTGCCTATGGTCTCTGTTCAGAACTTGGGTACCGCTGTTCAATAGAGTGTCAATCAGAGTTCCCTAGGAACCATCAGTACTATTCCACTTTATTTGTTTTCTTCTTCCTCTGTTCCTCTATTTCTCTCATAATTACCCTCTCATTTTTTGTTTTTGTTTTTTGAGACAGAGTTTCTTTGTGTAGCCCTGGCTATCCTGGAACTAGCTCTGTAGAGCCTCCGAACTCAAAGAGATTTGCCTGCCTCTGCCTCTCAAGTGCCAAGTGCTGGGATTAAAAGCATGGGCCAACCAGTGCCCGGCTGAGGAGGTTTTCATTGTGGAGCAGTGGTCAGAGGCATCTGGAAGAGTCCAGAGCAGGAAGAGAAAGTAGTAAACTCAACATGGCTGCCAGAATGGACTGGGCCACGAGAAGAGAGAGGAGAGAGAGGAAGACGAAGAGAGGACCAAGAGAGAGGGGTCAAGAGGGGGCTGGCTGAAACGGAGTGTTATTTAGGAATAAGAAGCTGAGGGACGAAAGGCCAGGAGCTGGAGTTGAGGGTAGGGGGCTGAGAAGAGCCGCTGCTACTGAGTGAGCCTGGAGGCCAGCAGACACTTTGGAACACTAATAGACACTACCGTTAGCCCTTTGTCCTGGGTTTCTTTTGGACCTGACACCCTGTCTGTGTGGAGGTCACAGGACAACTGGCAGAGTTTGTTTCCCCTTTCCACCGTGTAGTTCTGGAGAATGAACACAGGTGGTTAGGCTCAGTGCAAGTTAGGCGCCAACAGTCACCTCTGCCTCCTGGCTGCCAAGACCATGCATGTGCCCAGCGACCTCCTTTTCCTACCTCATATCTCCCTTGCCATGGCGAGATGCATTCTGTTGAACCATGAGCCAAAATACACTCCCTTGCCCCTGCAACTTTCATCATTTGTTTTGTCAGGGCAATAAGAAATTATCCAGTACCCAAAATTGTAAGGAGAAAGCCTGTTTCCATGTTAGACCTGATCACATGACTTGCAGGCCTTTGGTTTGTGGAGTAAACCTCTGAAAGCTCAGAGAAGCCAGCCGCTAGAGCTCTTACCTCTATACAATCCTCAGACTGAAAAGAGTCGGAGTTCCTGTCTCTTCCTAGGTTCCTCTCTCTGCCCAGCCATCTCATTTCCTCTCTGTCTGTCCAGACCTCTATGGTTAGCTAGTGGCTAGCTCTGCCCTCTGATCTTCAGGCAAGCTTTATTTGGTAGATTATAAACAAGAGGTCACCACAGCCGTTTAGTTGGGGTTTGGAACATAAGAAAGCAGAGAGATAAAATAAAGTTAAATTTAAAAATATTTGGGCTGGAGAGCTGGCACAGCGGTTAAGAGCACCAGCTGTTTTCCCAGAGGACCTGGGTTCAAATCCCAGCACCCACATGGCAGCTCACAACTGTCTGTAACTCCATTTCCAGGGGATCTGATACTTCATACCAATGCACATAAAATAAAGTTAAATTTAAGGAAGCGGAGAGAATGTACACTGTGGAAGTGTACCTTGTGAGCTTCCAGCAGGAACAAAGGCCCCCTGGGAACAGGGCTAGAAATCATTCATGTTCTGTTCTGGCAATTAGTCTGCATTCTGCTCATACCTGGAAAGCTTGAATGAGGCCAAACTAAAAGTAATAGACTAAGTTACTCTGAGACAACATCTAGTCTGTGGCTTGGTTACTGCTCACTGATCTTAGCGCTACAGTGAGAGAAAGCAGAACCCTATGAGAAACAGGGAAACAGGGTAAACCCGAGACAGTGCCATTCAAGAGAAACCCCTGCTCCTTTTCACTGGGTTAATAAAAAGGTTTGCCCTCCCAAGGCTCCACTTAGTGAGAAGGCAAACGCATTTGAAAGGAGAGAGCCCTGCTGTTTAAAACAACCACCTATGCCCTTGTTTCCCCAAGTGTGGCTGCCCAGGTGCATCAGAGGCCACAGCTGTGCTAGAAGGAGCCAGAGTACATCTTGGACTCAGACTGGAATTAGAATTGTCCTTGTAGATTCTCGAGCATCCAAAAGCAGGAGTAACAGGGCCATGCACACTTGCGACAAAGTTTTAGAGAGTGGCCGATGTCAGACAAGTATCTGGTGTGTCTCCTAGGGAAACTGTGCCCTGCTCTTTCCACAGATGCTTCGGGGTCCCACCCCTCAGCCGCTGTAGGTGAGGTGGGAAGGCTATAGGAGACTGGGCACCAGCCACTAACATGGACCCAGGAAACACTTGCCGGCAGTGGCTTAGTTTGATTACCATTCATAGGGGCCCCATAGATCATCACAGGGACGCCTAGGGTCTGTCGAAAGCAGGCAGTCTCCGACTGCCAGGGCCTCCGGGACAAACTTAGGGGCCAGCTCTCATCCTCCCTTCGTTCTTCAGTCTGCAGGTTGTGTGTGGGCAATATGGAGGCCGACCTGTCTGGCTTTAACATTGACGCGCCCCGCTGGGATCAGAGCACGTTCCTGGGGCGCGTGAAGCACTTTTTTAACATCACGGATCCTCGCACTGCCTTTGCATCAGAACAGGAGCTAGACTGGGCCAGGCTGGTGGTGGAGAAGAGCAGGTAAGTGAGTGAGTGGTCAGGGCAGGGGCTGGGGGGCCGCACAGCATCCTGGGCTCTCCAGGCGGGAGAAGCTAAGGGTGAAGGAGCTGGCAGAGGTCGCAGGGAGGAAGACGGGCCAGCCGGGAGACTAGGAGACACGGATCATCAAGTCAGGTGTTGTCATTGGGCGACAGGATGGGACTTGTGCCCCCTGGCACTCAGGTGGAGCAGCTACTGTACGCCAAGAAGCTGTATGACTCTGCTTTCCACCCTGACACCGGGGAGAAGATGAACATCATTGGGCGGATGTCCTTCCAGGTCCCCGGCGGCATGATCATCACAGGCTTCATGCTACAGTTCTACAGGTGAGTCCTGAGATGGAGGAGGGAGGGGCTCGGGCTAGTAGGGAACCACCTGTCAAAACAGCCCTCTTGATCAGTAACTTACCAGGTACTGGGCACTATGTTAAGTTCTTTGCATGAGTGCGCTTTTCACTCACAGCTGCCGTTTCCCTTTGTTAGATGGATGCTAGCAGCTAAGTAACGGTACATCACGACCACAGTCAGAGCTGCAGGAGCTGCTCCCGCCGGAACAGACCTAGTACTCAGAGGGCCGTCCGTCCTCAGCTTTTATTATTATTATTATTATTATTATTATTTTGAGCAGAGTCTCACTATGTTGCCCTGGCTGGCTATTCCAGGCCAAGGGCTCATCCCATCCAAAGCCTGCGGGTTTAAAAAAGAGTGAGGGTAGCGTAGGGAAAACTTCAGATGCTACGGGGCCTCGCACTCCCCAGGCCCGCTCTTTCATCTCTCCTGGCCTTCCCTGCTTGTAGGACAATGCCTGCAGTAATCTTCTGGCAGTGGGTGAACCAATCCTTCAACGCCTTAGTCAACTACACCAACAGGAATGCGGCTTCCCCAACATCAGTCAGGTAGGCTATCCTCTTCCTGTGCCGGAACAGCCCTCTACTCTTGGACTATCATTCCTTCCTGGGTGTGGCCTACTCTGGAGGTTGGCTGCACTACCGTTTCCCAGTGTTTGAAGTATTCAGACCAACTGAGAGTATCTTCTCCCCAGACTATTTTTAAATGTCCATTCACTTAACTATATTAGTCTTCTTTTGTTTTGATTTTGGTTTTTGAGACAGGGCTTCTCTGTGTAGCCCTGGCTGTGTTAGAACTCACCATGTAGACCAGACTGGCTTTGAACTCATAAAGACCCACCTGCATGTATGTGTGTGCACGGCACGCACACCTGGTGCCTGCAGAAGTCAGAAGAGGCCTTGGGTCCCCTGGAACTGGAGTAGTGGATGGTTGTGAGCTACCGTGTGTGCTCAGAACCAAACCTGGGTCCACTGCAGGAGCAGCACGTGTTCTTGGGCTTCAGACACAGCTCAGTAGTCAAGAGCGTGCACTGGGCTCCCAGGGCCCCCAGGTCTTAGTTCCTAGCACTTGTATCAGGGACTCCAGCTCCAAGGGCTTCTGACCTCTGGCCTCTATGGGCATGCATGCATGTACACACACGTAATTTTAAAATGAAAAACAAAAACCAAGTTGAGAGTAGTAGTTCACACCTTTAATCTCAGCACCCAGGAGACAGGGGCAGGGGGATCTCTGTGAGTTTCAGGCCAGCCTGGGCTACAGAGCGAGGCCCTGTCTCTAAAACAAAGGGGAAAAAAAGTGCTCCTAACCACTGAGACATCTCTTACATCTCCCCTGCCCCAGGGTTTACTTTTATTTGTGTGTGTGTTGTGTTTCTCTTCTCCGCATGTGTAAAGAAGCCTGCAGAAGCCAGAGCGGGAGTTAGATACCCTGGAGCTGGAGTTAGGTTATGAGTCATCCCGTGTGGGCGCTGAGAATGAAATAGAACAGGAGCCCGTCCTCACAGCCACCGAGCCATCTCGTCTCAGAATCGTCCTGAGGGTGTTTATGTGCCAGGCACGGTTTTAGAAGCTTGAGGTACCTGATGAGTGAAACAGCAGTCTTGTTTGAGATTTTTAAACAGGCTGGCAGGCAGACCTCTGTGAGTTCAAGGCCCGCTTGTTTTATATAACAGGTCCAAGGCTACATTCTGAGATCCTGTCTTAAAATCCACCAACCCAAACCCGCAGAGAAGTCTTCTAGCAAAACAGACATGGTGCACTCAGACTGCCATTCTGTTGTTAGGGAGATGAATACTGTTCATACAGGCCCCTTGGGAAGTTCCTTCTGTAGCGATGGCATCTGGCTGGGACTAGAACAGAAGGGTTGCCTTAGTTAGGGCTACTATTGCTTTGGTGAAACACCACCATGCCAAGTAACGTGGGGAGGAAAGGGTTTATTTCACTCTTGGTTTGATGTAACAGTTCATCAGCAGCCGCACTGAGGGTGGGAACCTGGAGACAGGGGCTGATGCAGAGCTATGGCGGGCGCTGCCTGCTGGCTTGCTCCCTCTGGTTTGCTCAGCAGTTTTCTTACAGAACCCAGGACCACCAGCCCAGGAGTGGCCGCACCCTCAGTGTGACCCCATTAGTGACCCCCATCAGTCACTAATTAAGAAAATAAAAACTGGGCAGTGGTGGCACATGACTTTAATCCCACTCGGAGGCAGAGGCAGACAAATGTCTGAGTTTGAGGCTAGCCTGGTCTACATAGTGAGTTTGAGGACTGTGTAGCCAGGGCTACACAGAGAAACCCTGTCAACAACAACAAAATCCTAAAGGATTGCCTACAGCCCAACTTTCGGAGACATTTTCTTCCTTCCCTCTCTCTCTCTTTCTGTGTCTCTGTTTTGTTTTTTTGAGACAGGGTCTCCCTGTGTAGCCCTGGCTGTCCTGGAACTTGCTCTGTAGATCAGGTTGGCCTGGAATTCAGAGATTCCCCTGCCCCTGCCTCCCGAGTGCTGAGATTACAGGTGTGAGCCACCACTGCCCGGCTGGAGGCATTTCCTTAACTGAGGCTCCCTTCTCTCAGATGACTTTACCTTGTGTCAAGTTGACAGAAAACTGTCCAGCGTAAGGATCCATGCATGTAGGAGCCCAGCAGTGTTCTATAGACAGAGCAGCTGTGTGCGCTGGCTGAGGCAGGAAGAATTGTGATGCTTAAGATACTGAAAGAGGGAGGGCCAAGGGTACCAGGCATTGAGTGATGGAGATAGGGAATTGGAGATGGTTCTAGAGGCAAACCATAGGCCCCAAAGCCCCATTACTAGAGTTTCTCACGGAAGCCCCTGGCCTCGCTTCAGCCACTGTGGACAATACTCCCAACACCTATGCATCCATCCATCTGACATTCCTCTTCCACCAGGCAGATGGCCCTCTCCTACTTCACAGCTACCACCACGGCAGTGGCCACAGCAGTGGGCATGAATATGTGGACAAAGGTATGTATGTCTGGAGCCGCTGTGGGCACATTGGCCACCAGAGGGCAGCAAAGTTCTAGAGAAAGCAGCTCTCTTGGCTCATTCTAGGAGTTTGAGGATCCTAGAGTGAATGTCTGGACTTGTTGTGTTCGTAGCGATGTTTGCTCGCTTCTTTTCCTGTGTAATCTAAAGCCTTTTCTACCCCCACCTTCACATGAGCTTGAATAACTTCCATTGTTCCCTGCCTCCAACAGACAGCTCCGCCCTTGGTGGGCCGATGGGTGCCCTTTGCCGCTGTGGCTGCCGCTAACTGTGTCAATATCCCAATGATGCGACAGCAGTGAGTACAGGGAGCCTTGCTCTTCTCCACCACAGGGTTAGCAGGGAAGCGAAGGCAATGAGCCTCTAGCTTGCTGGGACTGGGGCAGGATGGAGAAGACCAATGGGCCCAGCCTCGGCAAGGCGCTCAAGCGCTGACATCCCAAAGAATGGAGGGAGATTTAAACATAGTGTGTCCTGTGTTAAGTGAGATGCATTGAGCATGGACATAAAGACCAGACAATTTTTAATGGGAGTGCTAGGGCTTGAACCCAGTGCCTCAGGCATGCTAGGCAAGCAGTCTATCCCCAAAGCTACATCCCTAGCTTAGACCCTGTAAGAGCTGTGAACTTCCCAAACGTAGGCTGCCTTAATCGAAGAGAAGTGACAGAGCAGAGCATCTAGAACAGCATCCAGGTGCTCAGAGAAGCTGGAGAGGAGGCAGCGTGCCCAGGTGCCCGGCTAAGCACTCCTCAAAGGGGAATGCAGAAACTGATTCTATCTTACAGTTTTATTTATTTATGTATTAAGATTTGTTCGTTTATTACATATACAGTGTGCTGTCTGCATGTGTTCCTGCAGGCCAGAAGAGGGCACCAGATCTCATTACAGATGGTTGTGAACCATCATGTGGTTGCTGGGAATTGAACTCGGGACCTCTGAAATAGCAGCCAGTGCTCTTAACCACTGAGCCATCTCTCCAGCCCCTGTTGGTCTTCTTTCAGAGTTTTGTTTGTTCAGAGAAGGACTCACTTCATATCCTTGGCTGACTTGGGAACTCACTATGTAAATCAAACTGGGCTTGAATTTACAGTGATCCACCTACCTCTGCCGCCACCGTCTGGCGGTGTATGTGTATGTGGGTGTGGGTGTGTGCATGTGAGTGCAGGTGTCCACAGAGACTGGACTCAGTGGACCAAACTCCCCTGGAGCCATAGGCAGGCGGTAGCTGCCTGATGTGGGTGCTGGGAATTGAACTTGGCTCCTCTGCAAGAACAGTAAGTGCTCTTAACCTCTGGGCCATCTCTCCAGTGCTAGTTTTGCTCTTTTGAGACAGGGTCTCACTGAGTGGTTCTGGTTGGCCCAGAGCTCACTGTTAGGCCAGGCTGCCCTTGAGCTCGCGCTGATCTCCTGCCTCTGCCTCTCGAGTGCTGTTGTGGGTTATAGGAATGGCTTCTTCTCTCTCTTGGCCAGCCTGGGTACTGAGCCCAGAGGCTGGTGCACACCAGCCAGGGGTGGCTAGGAGCCGCCTCCCCAGCCAGTTTCTGTTTCTTTGTTTTATCCTTTTGTGTTTTTCTAGAATAAAAGTGACAAAAGGACTGGTTCTCTTTGACACCACTGCCATCGTTGTCTGTATCTCCAGCCACCGTCTGTTGGCAGATGGAGGTTTACCACAGCAGCCCCCGGAGAAAGAGCTTGCAGAATTGTGCACGCACATCCTTCCACTGTTTGGGCAGTGGATACTAAGTCAGGCACCCGACTCAGAACTTGGCTAGTAGCTCAATCAATTCTTCTTTTTTTTTTTAAATTTAGTTATTATGTATACAATGTTCTGCCTGCACTTATGCCTCAGGCCGGAAGAGGGCGCCCTTCTCATTACAGATGGCTGTGAGCCACCTTGTGGTTTCTGGGGATTGAACTCAGGACCTCTGGAAGAGCAGCCAGTGTTAACCTCTGAGCCGTCTCTCCAGCCCCCTCATTCAGTTCTTACTAAGTGCCATGAAGTAGGTGCCTCTCATTCCCCACTAGGGAAAGCTGAAGCTTTGGAAAGGTAAAAGACCACCATCAAGGTCACACACTTGTACAGCTTCAGGAGTCCACCAAGGCACTGGGGACAGGGCCTGGCTTTCTTGGCTGCTGCTCAGGGTCACCTCTGAGGTACCATTCATTGCTGTGAAGAAGGGAGGCCGACGAGCCAGGCTGTGGGAGCATCTAGAGCATCGGTCTCTTATGCCAGGTAGATTCCCAGCCCCTGCTTGCTGAAGTCTGGACTCTTCTCTTTGCCTAGGGAGCTCATCCAGGGCATCTGTGTGAAGGACAAGGATCAAAACGAGCTTGGCCATTCTCAGGTAAGCAGAGGAGAGACATCCCCTTCAGACCCTGTCCCCTCTAGGTGGGGTCACATGTGACCTGGGTGCCATTATGGGTTTGAGAAGTCTTCCTAGGCCCACCCTCATTTTCTCCTAAATTCCCCCACATCCTTGTTCACAACAGGCTTTCAGTATCATTTCAGATGGGAGGGCTGGGTAAGGACATGCCTCCTGGTGGGGTCATCCCATCCCACCCCTTTACCTGCTCCGACTTGGCCATGAACCCCGATTTACCTCTTTAGTATAGCCCATCCCACCTGATAAGTGCTTCCTGGCATCTCTTCTCTGTCCTCAGAGAGCTGCAGCTGTGGGCATCACCCAAGTGGTTATTTCTCGGATCACGATGGCAGCACCTGGCATGGGTAAGATGGGAGACACCTTCTAGGAGGGGACCTTGAGTATCCGGCAGAGGGATGTGGATACCTTCTCAAGCTGTTTTCCCTGATAGCTGAAAGCTTTGTTCTTAGAATACCAGTTTGCCGGGCCATGGTGGTACAAGCCTTTAATCCCAGCACTTGGGAGGCAGAGGCAGGAGGGTCTCTGAGTTCAAGGCCAGCCTGGTCTACAGAGCAAATTCCAGGACAGGGTCCAAAGTCACAGAGGAACCCTGTCTCAGAACAAAACAACAATAGTAACAAATATATGTATTATTGTAGCATTTAGCTGATATCCAGGAAACAGCAGTGGGGTCCCTGGGAGACGTGGTAGATGGTAGAAGCAGCCCCCCACCCCACCCGGTTTCCAGCAGGGGCCTGTTGCAGAGTAGGATACATGTTTGCACAAGCCTGCAAGCCAGTTTGCATTTTGAGAAGGATGCTTTGGTTCTGGGCCCTGTGTGTGTGTGTCTGCCTTCTGTGGCTGGTAAACACATTTCCGGGAGACTGGGGGAGGCTAGGAAGCAGTACCTGTACATGCACACGCACACACACACACACACACACACACACACACACACACACACACCCCATCTGTGAGACTGGGGGAGGCTGGGAAGCAGTACCTGTACACGCACACGCACACACACATACACACACACACACACACACACACACACACCATCTGTGATGTGACGAGAGTCCAGTTTCTCTGTCTCTTCCAGTCTTGTTACCGGTCATCATGGAGCGGCTGGAGAGACTGCGTCTGATGAAGGTAGGAGGGTTCTCTCTGCCTAGAGAGAGCCCCAGAAACTGCCCTCCCTCCCTTCCCCATAGCCACCACCCTGGATCTTACTCCAGTAGAGCCCGTACCCACCTCTTCCGGCCCGTTTCAGATATGAGAACGGCTCCCTGACCTTCCTGCAGAGAGCCAGGAGAACCCCTTCCCCCTGCCAGGGCAGCAGGTCCCAGCCTCAGGCTGGTAGCTGGTGGGGTAGGGGCAGGGTCTGCAGTAGTGTCTGAGTCCTTTTCTTGTTTTGTGCAGAGACTCAGAGTGCTGCATGCCCCGCTGCAGGTCCTACTGTGTGGCTGCTTGTGAGTATGTTGTTTAGGTGTTTTGGGGTCTGCTAGCTGGCTGGAGCACCCAGGACCTGTCTTCAAAAATGGCCAGGCTGAGCCAGTGGCTCCTGTCATATCCTAGCACCCAGATGGCCAAGCTGGAGTTCTCCCAGGTCTCCCAGGTCTCCTGAGGTTCTGCCTCAGGTCTAGAGCAGTTTTAGAGAAGAAACAAGGATGAGGAGGCAGAGGCTGGTTGGGGCTGTTTGACATCCCAGCCTGGCATACAGGAAAAATGGCACATCATGCCAGTGTCCTTAGGGACGTGGGCATTGACCAGTGTGCCGTTAAAGATGCCCTCCTGGTGATGGTCCCTTTCCCTGAGTGACACAGGTGGCTGTGACCTTGGAGTCTGTAGTTTACCACTCTCAGTGGTAAACCATTCCAGTACTGGAATGTGGGTGTGAAATGGATGGGGGTTGGAGTGAGGGGGAGGGACACTGATTTTTGTCACCAAGTCAAGATGAGTTTTCTAGACAACAGCTCAGTGGTAGAGTGCTTTCCTAGTGTGTATAAGACCCTGAGTTCAATTCCCAACAGGTATGTCATCCCAGTAGAGGTCGGAGCAGGAGGATCAGGGTTCAAAACCAGCCTCAGCCTCAGCCTGCCCCTGGCCCACAGCCTAACCCTGTCTTAAAAACAAAACAGGATGTAGAGAAGGCAGAAGGAAGGCAGGCCACTGTATGGGTGTGGCCAGGCCTCGGGAACATGTCCCTGATGCTTTTCTCCTTCCTTACAGCCTCCTCTTCATGGTACCAGTAGCATGTGGGCTCTTCCCTCAGGAATGGTATCAGCCGTTTGTTGCCTGTTTTGCTGTATCGAACACTCTGCTGCTGCTCTCGTGCTGACCTGCCGAGGAAAGGGTGGACAGGAAAGTAGATGTTCCTAAGGACAGGTGCCTAGCCACCTAGCCGCTGGCCTTTTAAGGCTGGGTGCGTGACGCACCAGCCAGGTCTCTCGGGGTGGGGGAGAAGCCTCGACCCAGTGCCCAGAGATGGCGGCGGTGGTAGCGGTGGGGCAACAGGGGACTTCTTGTCCTGCTGGGTGAGTGTTCGGGACGTCACTTCTGGCTGGATCTGGTCTTTAAGGTTGACCGAGGTGCTTATTCTGCTGCTTCTGCCTCCTGTTGGGGTCGGTGCACGGCCGAGCATGTGGCAGCTTCCTCTGTGTCCCTGGAAGGGAGGGTGGGAGTAGAGATGAGGGCAAAAGGACAGTCTGGGGTCAGCTGGTTCCAGGAGACAGGTGTAGCTGGTGTAGGACCTGAGCTGTCGCAGTTTCGATCTCTGTGTGGGTTCATTGGCCACCTGCCAGTCACCTCCCGTGTCCCGAGCACTGGGCTTTCAAACTTATGGAAACGACAGACGTTTAAGCTAAGAACTTTAGATAGAAGGATGTAGAGGCAAAATGGAACATTTATTCTGACACATAGGCCAATAATAATTTTGGCTGGAAAAATCAGGAATTAGGTGAGTGTATAGTTTGAACTGCAGCCCCACACTGGTGGTAGGGCATGGGGCTAAAGCAGGAGGATCAAGAGTTCAAGGCCAGCCTGGAACATATAGACCCAGTTTTTTCCTAACAATTCCTGTCTCAAAAAACATAAGAAAAGGTCTGGGAGATGACTCACTTGGCAAAGTGCTGGCTATGCAAGCCAAGCCCTCTGGAAGTCATCTCTCCAGCCCCCAACCCCAACCCCCCTTTTTTAGTGGAAAGCAGAAAAAAAAAAATTTAGTGTGGTCACATCAGGAGGAGCGACGAAAATCCCCCAAGTCTGTCTTTGGGGTCCTGGGTTCTGAAATGAGAGAAGAGTTTACAGGGCCAAGGATATGCACCTCTCAGCAGTCCTGGTCTCGTCCCGTAGAACTGTGTGAGATCTCTTTCAGGGAGACAGGTTCCCTGGGAGGGGAAGGACTTATTTGGCTTGTGTGTCTGTGTCAAGGCTGAGCAGGAACTCAAACAGGAGACTGAACTGGAAGCCATGGCGGCATGGTGTTTGCTGGCTCTTTTACACAGGCTCATGCTTAGCTTCTCATAGAGCCTGAGGCCACCTGCCCAGGGAATGGCGCCACCCACAGTGGCCCAGGTGCTCCCGCATTCAACAATGAAGACATTACTCACAGACCAACTTGATACAGTTACTCAAGTGAGACCCTCTCTTCAGGTGATTGTAGACTGTGTCAAGTTACCAGTTAACGCTAGTGAGGATGGGCTTCCTAGAAGTGACATCATATGGAATGGGCTTTTTCCTCAAGGCACATCGCTGGTTGTCTTGGGCAATAGCATCCTCATAACCCCCTTTTGGTTTCCTTTTCAGCAAATTACCAGTTTCTTATCTAGAACCAGAGCTGCAGGACACCATCAAGGCCAAGTATGGAGAACAAGTCCTCTTTGCCTACTTTAACAAGGGTCTCTAAGTGCTCCATGTCTGCAAGGACCAATCCACGCCCTGCACGGACCAGTTTTTCGCTGGCAGCTGTGCATACCTGTGTTCACGTTCATTCCTCTTTGCAGTAAGGTCTGAAAGCCAGGCTGGATTGGGAAGTAGAGTGGGTGGGTGGGAAATGACTCCTGTTTCCATGTAAACAGCCTTTGTTTTGGACTCTAGAGGGCAAAAACTCAAAAGGTGATCAAGGTGGCTGGGGATGTGGCATCCACAAAGCCCTGGATTCAGTCCTTGGCACCATGCGATTCAGGCATGGCTGTGTATGGAGAGGGGAGGTGGAGGCAGGAGGATTACACGTTTGAAGTCAGCCTTAGGTACACGGGGAATTTGAGGCCCGCCTGAATTAGAGATAGTGTCTCAAAAAAGTAGGAGGAGAACAAGGACGGAACTACAATGTCTTCTTCGTCCTGGACCCCTGACCTTTGGGACCAGACCCTGAGGCCATCTCAGCAGACGCTGCTGGTATCAGTTTGGGGTAATTAGAAAACTGTGATTCTTTTCCAGTCAGGACCGTGGATGTATTAAGTCCCCTCCTCTTTCCTCCCACTTCCTCCTTCCCAAGCAAGGGAAGTGTTTACCTGCGTGATTCTTGAAAGGCTTTTCATCATTTTACCTTTATTATTACCAATATTTTCTTATTTGGTTTTTTTGAGACAGGGTTTTTCTGTGTAGTCCTGGCCACCCTGGAACTCACGCTGTAGACCAGGCTGGCCTCGAACTCACAGAGTTCCACCTGCCTCTACCGCCCAGGTGCTGGGGTTATAGGTGTGCATCACTACTGCCAAGCTATCATTTTATTTTTATTTTATGTGTATGGGTGTTTGGCCTTCATGTGTGTCCCTCTGCACACAGCATCCACAGAGGTCAGAAGAGGGTGTCTGGTCCTTTGGGATTGGAGCCATCACGTGGGTGCTGGGGTGCTGGTAAGCAAAGCCAGGTCCTCTGGAAGAGCAGCTACTGCTCTTACTTACTGAGCCATCTCTACAGCTCCTATTCAGGAACAGAAGAGGGACCAGTCAGTATCCCCTTGCGGACTCATCCCTACCATTCCCATTGTAACCCTACTGGGATGCCTCCTTGGGAATGCTGCTAGACTTGAGTGTGTCAGTCACTGAGAGTTATTTGTTCTTAAAAAGGACAAAAAACTGGACAAATAGTTCCTTTCCTCAGGTGAGTAGGACAAACACCCGAGACTGGCGTGTGCTCAGAGGAAAGGATGCTGTACTTGGCCATCTGAGCACAATTCAACCAGGACCAAAGAGCCTTAAGCATGCCCAGGCAAACGCCATTCCACCAAAGTTATGTGGGGCATCAAGTTCTAGCCCTTTGCCAACGACTGTCTTAAAGTCGTGTCTAGATCCACTTCTGGGACCCTTACTCTGAGAGAAGGACTTTGTCCTGTCTTAAAGTCGTGTCTAGATCCACTTCTGGGACCCTTACTCTGAGAGAAGGACTTTGTCCTGTCTTAAAGTCGTGTCTAGATCCACTTCTGGACCCTTACTCTGAGAGAAGGCCTTTGTCCTGTCTTAAAGTCGTGTCTAGATCCACTTCTGGGACCCTTACTCTGAGAGAAGGCCTTTGCTCTGTCTTAAAGTCGTGTCTAGATCCACTTCTGGACCCTTACTCTGAGAGAAGGCCTTTGTCCTGTCTTAAAGTCGTGTCTAGATCCACTTCTGGACCCTTACTCTGAGAGAAGGCTCTAGTCTCATTGCTAGTTCCCTCACTGACTGAAGGCACCCGACACACATTTTAACGGGAATGATTTCCTGGTGGCCTCCCTGCCTGAGCCCATTAGGTTAAATACCAAAGAAAGCCTGGTGAGTACTGATAGAACAGGGGAGCTGGGCTTGCACACCTCAGAGGGAAGCATTGAGGATCCAAGAGCCTAAAGAGAGCAGCAGCAAAGCGCTGCGTTAGCCCCTGTCTTGTTCCGTGAGCTCCCTGGGGGCTGTGGCTCACCTGGGGTCAGTGTGTATGAGTTGTGTGTGTTAAGGTTTGCTGATTCTGTTCAAACACTGTCCTTGTGAATTGAATAAACGATTTGAAAGAACACGAAACACTGACTGAAAACCAAGCTACTAATTCCTGATGGGAAGAAAACAGGATGTACATAGGACTTTGGCCTGAGAGGATATCACGACTATACGGGAACCTGCCTGATGGCTGGAGACCATTCCTTTTCCTAATAAGGGAGAAGAATCCACCCACCTGTACTGATGCTCCACTGGTCTCCCACATTGGGATTTGTGCTGTCATAGGGCTGGGCTTGATGAGCCATAACAGCCAAACTCACCTGCATACTCGCTCTCTCTCTGTGTGCTCTTGGGAACTAAAAATGGTTTTTACATCTCTTAAAGGGTTATAAAAAGAGAAGGACTAGAATATTCGATAGAGACTCTGTATGTGTCTCCCCTACCCTGCAACTGTGGCTCTTAGGACCATATAGTAGGCCCAGCTGGGCAGGCCTTTAATTCCAGCACTGGGAAAGCAGAGGCAGGTGGATCGTCCGAGATTTTGAGGCCAGCCTGCTCCACATAGCACATTCCAGGCCAGCCAGAGCAACAGAGAGACCCTGCCTCAAAGGGGTAAAAGGTATACCAGGGTCACGATGACGATACTGAGGAAACACAAGAGGAAAGGCTCTCAGCAGCTTCCAGGTCTGCACCCATTTCCTGGTCATGCTCCTGTCCATCTGGTACCACAGTTGCACTACAGGGGAGAGCATCCTTGATGCTAAGATTGAAGCTGCAATTGAACTCCACACCATTTTAAAATGAAGCACGCACACGATGAAACTGGCGTTTCCTTTTGGTTGGAGCCCAGGCTACCCTGGACTTCTGTCTTTTTACCTCAGCCTTGAGTGCTGAGATCACAGCTGTGTGCTTCCATGCCTGGCTAAATTCATCCTTAAATTTATGGTTTAAAGTGGTGACATATGCTTTAACCCCAGCACTCAGGAGGCAGAAGCAGGTGGATCTCTGTGAGTTTGAAGCCAGCCTAGTCTACACAGAGAAATCCTGTCTCTAAAAGCCAATTTAAAAAAAAAAATGTATGGTTTAGTAATTTTCAGTCTATTCACAAAGTTGTACAGTGTTTGCTACTGAAATTATGAATACTTTCTTTATCCCTCCAAGGAATCCCAAATTCATTAGCAGTTACTCCTCATTCTCTTATAGCCCTATCCCCTTCCAGCTCTATTAACTGTCTTCAGATGTGCCTGTCAATCAAATCTCCTATGGGCCTTCTCTTCTGTTTCTGGCTTCTGCTTAGCGAATCTATAGGTTTCCTTCAAGTTATGATGGGAAGCTTGATGCTGGCTAGTACATGAGTAGGGAAGTCTGTTTTCCAGCCATCTTTTTTTTTTTTTTTTTTTTTTTTTTTTAAGATTTATTATGTATAGTAGTCTGCCTGCATGTATGCTTGTAGGCCAGAAGAGGGCACCAGATCTCATATAGAGATGGTTGTGAGCTACTATATGGTTGCTGGAACTTAAATCAGGACCTCTAGGAGAGCAGTCAGTGTGCTTAACCTCTGAGCCATCTCTCCAACTTTTTAAAGTTTTTTAAAGATGGGAGACTTGACTTCAGCTTTCTTATTCCACAGACAAACCGGAAAAGAAACATCAGAACTTGAGAAAAATTTCTTACTGTATTCTTTGTAAAGATCAACCTGCCTTAGCTTTCCAGATCTTCAAGCCTCTTGGCATGCCTGTTCTTATAGATAGCTTTTGTTTGTTTCTTTCTTTCCCAGACATGGTCTCTCTGTGTAGCCCTGGCAGTTCTGTAACTCACTCTGAAAACCACGTTGGTCTTGAACTCACAGAGATCCACCTGCCTCTGCTTCCCGAGTCCTGGAATTAAAGGTGTGCACCACCACGGTTCAGCTGAAGTCTAGTCTATTTTATTTCTTGTTTTTCTTCCCTCTTTCCCTCGCTTTATCTCTTTCCTTTCTCTTTTCCTTATGGCTCACACTGTGGATTCAGCTCAGGGCCTTGCCCATTACAACAAAGCGGTGTATCCCCCACCCAGTCGGATGAGTATTGTCAAAGGCGAAGCTGCTCTATAGTAATGTTTGGGTTTGTGTGGGCTGGTACTGTCCTTGTGGTGTGTGGATGGGGTTTGAGAGCTTGCAGGGCACAGGGAATCCATTTCCATTTAG
Source organism: Phodopus roborovskii (assembly GCF_943737965.1). Taxonomy (NCBI): domain Eukaryota; kingdom Metazoa; phylum Chordata; class Mammalia; order Rodentia; family Cricetidae; genus Phodopus; species Phodopus roborovskii. The sequence continues at coordinate 13,791,092 of NW_026126541.1, read as the reverse complement.
CTGGAAGTTAACATGGCTGAAACAATGGGTGATGGGTATCAGAGCTGTTTCTGAGTAGAGTCATAAGAGTTTTGTCCTTAAAATTTGGGATGGCAGAGCACTGTCTCTAATTACTATCCAATAGGGAATTTAAATGGACCTAAGATGCTGCTTAGTTAGTGAGATTGGAAAATGGATCTTGATAATAGGGCTGCCTGCAGCTTAAAACAAAAACAAAAGGCACCAGATTCTTTAGAGGTACCTCTTAGAATCACATCTCAGCACCTTTTTTTTTTTTTTTTCCCCACCCCCATCTGTGGGAACCTAACACTTCCGCCACACTCAAAATGGCTACATTTGGTAAGCATTTGCAGTGCATCCGGATGGTCCCGTCCCCAGCTCCGGCACTTCCGCCACTCTCTGTGGGGCGGGGCGCACTGCACTTGTATGCACCTCGCAGCATTCAAGATGGCCCGGCTTCCTCCCACTTTTCATTGGCTAAATCACCCAGCACGAGGGGGGCTGGGACTAATACCAGACACACAGCTATTTGGACCAATGGACGAAAGGTAGGAGCCAATGAGGCGCGGCAGCTGGAGACCCTCCTCCGCATCTGGGAGGGCATCTTGCCTGGGGCGGGGTGGAGCCGAGCCGGAAGCGGGAGGGGAGAGCGAAACAGGAAAAGAAGGGAAGAAGGAAGCAGAGGGAAGAAGAGAGGGAGGAGGAGGGGTGGCGGCGCCGTGGCGGAGGAGCAGGAGCAGGAGGGGGATGGAGAGGAGACGGCTCCTGGGTGGCATGGCGCTCCTGCTCCTCCAGGCGCTGCCCAGCCCCCTGTCAGTCAGGGCTGAGCCCCCGCAGGTAAGGGGAGGGCGTCTGGGCCAGCCTGGGGGTCCGGGTGGTCGAGGCCTGGCTGGAGGGGGTCTCAAGGAGGGTTGTTGCAAAGAGTTGAGTGCTCTCGGGAGGAACGCCCATGCTTAGCATGGGCAGGGTGAAGGGAGCTTTGGTGTTTAGCTGAGGGACACCTGTGACGATTTGGATGTCAGGAAGATGGCACAGGTCTTTTGAGAGGGCAGGTATGGTAGGTGCCCTGGAGGGACTATCTCAGCTGCACACTGGCGCGTGTGGGGTCATTTGTGCTCCGCAGTGGAGTCAGGAGCCAAAGACTGCACGCCAGTGTGTGTAGGCATCACAGGTCGCTGAACTGGCCCCAGAAGGAGGAGGGCCCAGCAGGATATTTATTTCAGGCTGGACAAAGGAAAGTTCTGAGGGCATCTTGGCTCTATTTTTAATGCTGTAAGGCATGGCACGTTGGAGGTGGGGTTCTTGGAAGGTTGGAAAGAGGAACCCCTCAGGAGGAGGGATACACCTGAGCCGTGAGAAGCCGGTGCTGTTAGGCTGGCTGCCCTGGTTAGAATGAACAAGTCACTGGTGCTGATCCGAGCCAGCTTTTGGGCAAAGGGTGGCGCCGATGACCATATCGGCAGCAAGTGTAGCGCCCTAGCTTGTCTTGCTGGGTGGCTTGCTCTTTTCCAGGCAGGGAAGCTTGCTTGTGCTGATTCTAGCTCGGGCTGGCCTTTCGAAACTCTAATTGAAGCGTTACTCTTGGTGCCAGATTGGGTGGGGTGCTGTAGGGGGAGCCAACCCCTCCTCTGGTAAGTTTGGCCAAGGCTCTATCATTTTATTTTCTTCACTTTATTCCCTTCATTGTCTTTTCTTTTTCAGGAAAGCATTAGCACACACAGACAGCACAGGGACAGGCTGTACAACTTAACGCTTAGCCTCACTCTGATGAAGAACAGAAGTTGCTAGCAAAGTACTTACCTTGCCCCCAAAGCTTAAGGGTGGCCCTTTCTCATATGGATCTTGTTTTGTTCCCGAGTGTCCTCTTCCTAAAACAAAAAACAAAACCCACAGATGATTGAGTTTTGTTTTGTTTGAGACAGGATCTCGATGTGTAGGTCACGCTGGCCTTGAACTCAAGGTCCTTTTCTTTCGGCCACCCAAGCTCTGTGATTTGATAGATTTTTTTTTTTTTTAAGTGAGTTGAAATTCACATAACAAAATCAGCAGTTTTAAAGCAAATCACTCAGTGGCATTCAGTACATTCACAGTGTTGTGCAACCACCGCCTCTATCTAGTTCCAAAACAGTTGGATCATCCCAGAGAAAATCCTGTCCCTATTAACCAGTTACTCCCTGTCCATGCCCCTCACCCCAACCCTGCGAGCCAGCTCTTGACCTCCCAGCCCCCCAGTCTGCACTCTATCTGTGGATTTACCTGTCCTGGTTTTATGTAATGGAAAGCTACAGTGTGTGGGGTGTGTAGTGTTTGGCCTCTTCCACATACCATCTTGTCCTTAAGGTTCATCCACATTGTGACCAAATAGGGTCTCCCTTTATGCGTGCACGGTTATTTGTATGTCACCTTATGTCTGTTGCCGTGTCTCATGGGGCGTGTATTTATCTGGGAAATGATATGCGAAGAAAAATAGAGCTCATTTATGATGTTGCAGGTACTCCTTTCTAGGCGTGAAAACCTTTGGTCTTTAGTCTTTGTTGAGGTTGTTTTCTTAGTTAAAACTGTAACTGGCAGGACTGCTAAAGCTAAGTACAGGCGTTGGCAGAACAGAATACAGAATGAACTTGGTTTCCCATTTCTGGGGAGGACCCTGAGAGCCGTTCCCTGTAGCCATTCAAGCACCTTGGCAGTGGGGTTGCCTTGGGAATGTGGGGCGTTTGGAGGTGGGGCTGGTTGCTGTAGGAACCGGACCCACTTCTTCAAGGAAAAGAATTGGAAAGTGGTGGTTCCTGCCACATCCTGGAGCCTGGGGGTGGTGAGATGTGGAAGAGGGTCCTGGGTGAAGGGTTCCAATTAGAGCTTGTCAATCACAGGCTGCTTTCTTATATTTCTGGCACTTCCAATACTTATTTTGGGGACAGGGTGGCTTTTGTACTTTGTTCCATTTGGTTGGGTGCTAGCAATAACCACAGCTGTTGTGTGGTTACATGCAGTTCCCGTAGAGAGGGAAAGTTTGCGTTACGAGCTGCTCACTCCTTCCTACCCTTTCCACACATCAGCCGGACACCCTTTACACTTCGTCTCACCCCTGATCCACCGTGCCCTTCTGTCCAATCAATCAAACCACATATCTATGGTGAAATTCGAGTTTTGGTTTCTAACCTTTGGAATAGAAGTTCCGATATAATTATTAACTCTGAATCCACCACAGCTTAGTCAATTTAGGGTTTTGGTTTGGGGTTTTGGTTTGTGAACACCAAAAAGGGAAAAAAGTTACAGAGAGCATTTGTCAGGGAACATCTATATTTCTATAGTGACCCCCGGGCACTCAGGTGGCACCTTGAACTCTGTGGAATGTGGTGTGGGTACCTCACTATGTCACCCTGAAATGAATCTGTCAAATGCCATCTTTTTCTTCCTTTCTGTTTTTGTTTGTTTGTTTGTTTTTGTTTTTTTTTTTTTCTTTTGCTGGGTTTAGCAGTCTAATACCATAACCACTAGGCCTCTGGTAGGTATCTGTTTTGGCCAGGCTAGGTGTAGTTTAGACAGGTTCTTATTAGCTACCAGCCTGGTTGGGTGTGTTAATTAGGCCTCCTATGATCCTCCTGCCTCAGCTTGCAAGTGCTAGGGTTACAGGTGTATACCACCATGCCCAGCTGCATGCACATTTAATATTTGAACTATATGGAGGCCAGCCTGGTCTACAGAGTGAGTTCCAGGACAGCTGCAAAGCTACAGAGAAACCCTGCCTCAAACAATATATATATATATCCCTTGAACTATATATATTTACAGGTGGCTTTTCCTATCACCAGCTCTTCATAGTGATCATCTCTTGCCATGCAGACTAGGAAAGTTTATCAGCCTAGGGACAGCTACAGTTAGGAACTTCTGTGTAACTCTGTCCTAAGGCATCGTGACTCATAGATGGGATTCCTTGAATCTGAAAAGATTAAAAAAGCTGCAGTTTGCAAACAGGAAGGCCTTAGTTAATTTATGCTTGAGATAACATAGACTTGCTTTCCTTCGATGTTTAGATGCAACCAGACCACTGGACCATGCTGTTTAAAATCAAGTTTTAGCAGATCCCCCATTAGGGGATCCAGCTGGGGGTCTGGGTGCAGCCTACAGTGCCCTCCTTAAGAGTTCCTCTGGCAGCTTCAAAACTCTGAGCTCGGTTGAGTCCTTTTCTGCCTTTTCTCACCACGATCCTGGATTTCACGCCTGCTTTGCTTCTCTCTCATGTTTAGGTTTTAGTTTAGATAGGACCACTACTCCATTCCTAAGCTGCAGCCTTGGGATGCTCATGCCCCACCTCTGAGTACTAGGATACGGAAGCACCACACGCCCTGCTCCGTCCTCCACACCCTCTCCCCTGTTATTTGGAAGCAGGGTTTCATGTAGCCCAAGCCAGTCTTGAACCTGCCGTGTAGTCTAGGATAGATAACCTTGAACTTCCTCTGGTCATACAAATAGCATTTCAGGGCAGTCACTGTCATAGCTTCTTGTAGAACAGTAGGATTGTGTGGTTTACAAAAATCTAGCTCCTTTTCTTTGTTTTTGTTGACTGTTTGGTATTCCAAAGTGAGCATTTTATCAAATCATTTCCTGAGTGAACCTTTCTGATGGGATTCCATTCAGTGGACATTTCTGAACTCCAGCAGGTCCTGGGAATCATCAAACGTGGGACAGAATCCCTTACCTCAAGGATCTGATGGTCGGGCATGGGGGAGGGGGATGACACATACAGGGATTGTAACGCAGAGGGCTTGCTCTCCAGTGGAGGTGCTAATCGAGGCCGAGGGGCATGAACTCTGCTGGGGCAGGTGGAAGCTGGGCGGCCAGGGGAGGTTTCATAGAGGCAGGCATTTGAACCGCTCTGAGTTTTCGGTGCAGGAGACTAGGGGTCAGAAAAGGGTGGCACAGTTCAATGGCTGCTCAGCTACCCTGTGCCAGGGACCTGAGAAACTGAGTTTGCAACCATATTTAATTTTTATATCTTTTGTTTTTTGAGATGATTTCTCTGTATATCCCTAGCTGTCCTGGAACTCGCTCTATAGACCAGGCTGGCCTCGAACTCACCACAGAGATCCGCCTGCCTCTGCCTCCCGAGTGCTGGGGTTAAAGGTGTGCGTCACCATTTCCTGGCCTATCCTTTATATTATGATATTTTCATACCTTCAGAAACTTACACTTGTTTACATAGTAAGTTCCAGGACAGCCAAGACTATATTGCAAGGCCCTGTTCCAAAAACAACAACAAAAAACTTACATAATAAGCTGCCCGTTTTTTACACGGTCGCAGGATCGATCATGTCACCATTATTTCTGCTCTCAAACATTTTAGAATATTTCGTCATCCTCAAAAGGAAGCCCAGACCCATTAGCAGTCACTCCCTACCCTGCTTCCCTTCCCACCAGCCCTCAGCAACTGCTAACTTTTCTGCTCCCCTGGATTTGCCTGCTCTGCACATTTCATACAAAGCATGGGCCCGGATTGCCGTATTTTACTGAACGTAATGTCTTTGTAGTTGCCCTGTGATGTAGCACGTAGCAATTCTTCATTTCTTTTTGTGTGTGGTGTTTGTGTGTGGTACATACGGTAATGTAGGGGTCTGGGTGCGCATGCACAGGTACGTGGGGTCACGGCAGGGCTGTCTCCCATCTTACTGCTTTGAGACAGTCTTGCCGAACTGCGCTTGCCTTGGCCGTGCGCACTGGACAGCGAGCTCTTGGATCTGCCTAACTGCTCCCGCTAGTGCTGGGTCCTAGGCTCACACTCTCACACTTTCCCCGGTGCTGGAGATGTGAACTTGTCCGCTAGGTTGCAGGACGAGTGTTCCGCCTCATCGAGCCCTCTCCCCAGCCCCATTAGGATTCTTTTCATGGCATGGATCCCCATGTTTTTAATGACCTCTCTATCAATTGGTGGTCATTTGGGCTGTTTCCACTCAGCAGCTGTTAGGGGTCATGCTACAGGGGACAGTGGTGGGACTGTTGTTGCATAAATACAATGCTTTGATTTTCTCCCACGTCTCTTCATTTATTATCGTGTGTGTATACACGCATTCGGGTGTGCATAGTGGAGGTCAGAGACAACCTGCAGGAGTTGTCTCACAGATGAGTCCTAGGGGTGCACCCTGAGTGCCAGGCTTGATGGTGGGCGTCTTCACCTACTGAGCCGCCATGTTGGTGGCCTGTTGATTTTTTTTTTTTTTTTTTTTTTTTTTTGGATACAGGGTCTCACTTTATAGCCATTCCTTCTGGGTCAATGTCCCCAGCGCTAGGGTTACAATTGTAAACTATGCAGGCGTTTGTTTTCAATTCTGTGTAGAGCCTAACTGCTGGGTCAAATTGGTAACTCTATCTAACTTTCCAGGGAACTGCCAGATGGCTCTCCAAGCAGTCTGGTGTTTACTTTACATTGAATGGCTAGGGGTAGCTACTGACTACATCACGGGCAATGTGATCTAACAGTTTCCAGCATGTGGGTTTGGCACCGTGGTAAGGCCACGGGTTCGTGGGCCTTGTGGTCAGGCCTCCTGAGCTCAAGTATGATACTACTGAGTGAGTTGTTTAAATTTCTTGTGCCTCAGTTTCCTCTTCTTCAAAAAGACTAACATTAGCATGTGTCTCACAGACTTATGGGGAAAAACACAATAGACAGAAGACTCAGAATGCACTTAGTGATTAAACATAATAATAATCATCATTGCTGTTCTTTTACTGATGGTCCGCAGAGGGCATTGCATTTGGCAAGCTAGTGACAGCTGTCTGTAGGGACCCAGGTCTGGAGTTTAACTTGACTTGCTCCATTCTCTCTCGTATCTGGAGTTAAGTTAGGTTTTCTGTGTAGACCATTGTTCCCAGTGAGTCTGAGGGTTTAAAAGCCCCAATTCTCAATTAAGGGTTATTTTGCACCCTCCAGAGGACATTTGTCAGTGTAGCTGGCATCCCAGGAGTGCACTAGCCGTCCATCTCATGCCGCTCAAGATGACGTCAAAACCAGGGTTCTGTCTGGCCTGAGGTAAGAGACCTAGCTTCCAGCGGCTGCTGTTTGCAGTTTGAGGTTAGACCTCCTCCGAAGGGGAACAGGAGTGAAGGGCATGCTACAGGTTTCACTGGGTCCTCCTTCCCACTGAGCCTTCTTTCCACCCTGACAGCTGGTGTTAGGTGGGCCATTCTAGCACACCGATGGGCAGCCCTGAAGGCAGTGCCGCCCTGCACCAGTCGGCTTCCATCTTGTCTGCCAGCACCAAGCCTCTGGATGGGGCAGCCTTGGTCTCTGGTTCAGTGAGCAGGTGATGCCCCCCCACCTCCCACTCACCCCGGCTTGAACTTTCTTCCCTATGCTTTGATCCGCCCTTGTGGTTTCAGTTTAAGAACATAGTTTGGTTTTGCCCCAGTGAAAGCCCGATGGCCAGTTATTTCCCGTTCTCAGTGTCCTCCACGCTCCCATAACCAAGTTTGAACTGAGTCATGTTTTTAGAACTTTTTCCTTTCCCCTCTCCAAGGCTTGGCCATAGGATCACTGATCTGCTGTCATGCACACGTAGTCTGTGGAAACCACTGCATGGTCTGGCTTCCACCGCAAGGGAGGCCAGATGTCCTGGGTTTAGGCTGAGTCTAAAGGCCTGAGGATGAAGCTGGTCTGGCTTGGGACCTGCAGGCAAGTCTGTTTGGGTCTTCTCGACACCTTGGGTGCCTTTGGGTTCAGAATGCCAGCTGTTCTTTGAGTGTCCAGCCAACCATACACCTGAGAGAATGTCTCCTTTGCTTGCCTCAGTTCTTAGGGCTAATTTGAAGGGCCATGTTTGACTAGGACTAATTTGTGTGACTGTCAGTGGCCCAGTTCATTTTCCATCTTGCATACCACTGGGGACTCCGAAACTCTGTTTAATGCACAGCCAGCCAGAGTGAACAGTGTCAGCGGAGAAGTCGTGGCATCACTGTAGACACGCTGTTCAGTTGCTCTAGGTGGAGCTGGGTCTGGCCTGAACTACAGTAGGAGGTGGAAACCACAAACAAACACAAACCCTGCAGCTTGGGAGGTCAGCAAGGGGAAGAGGCTCCCATCCAGTGGAACCCTGCAGCCTGTGAGCCAGTTTTGGGAACTCTTAATGTGGGGAATGAAATAGGTTACCTTCTCAGACATCCGTTAACCAGTCCTACAGAGAACAGGGTTTGGGGACTCTGGTTCCCTAGTGACATTCTCAGCCCAGGTGCGTTTACTTTTGGCTTTCTTCTTATCCACACTTACTTTTCCTTCCTCCCTTCCTCCCTCCCTTCCTCCCTCCCTCCCTCCCTTCCTCCCTTCCTTCCTCCCTTCCTCCCTTCCTCCCTTCCTCCCTCCCTTCCTCCCTTCCTCCCTTCCTCCCTCCCTCCCTCCCTTCCTCCCTTCCTCCCTCCCTCCCTTCCTCCCTTCCTTCCTCCCTTCCTCCCTCCCTTCCTCCCTCCCTTCCTCCCTCCCTTCCTCCCTCCCTCCCTTCCTCCCTCCCTCCCTCCCTTCCTTCCTTCCTTCCTTCCTTTCTCTGTTTTTTTTTTTTTTTTTTTTTTGAGACATGGTTTCTCCATGTAGCCAGGCTGGCCTTGAACTCAGAGATCCGCTTGCTGCTGTCTCCAGAGCGCTGAGATTAAAGGCTCCTGCCACACCGGGAGAGCCGGGTGAGCTGTGTGCATCATCTCCCCCATGCCAGTGCTGGCATGATGCCAAGGCTGTTTTGCTTCAGGATCTGAGGAATTTTACAGCCTTGAGCTCTCACAAGTTGTTTTAGAAAAGGTGAAAAGAAGTGTAAGCTGGCACAAGAATCTTGTGGTTTTAGAAGGGTGGGTCCCAGAATAGAGTTACAAAAACATGTCTATTTTGATTTTCAGAAATCCAGCGGGAAGCATCTTGTGTTGTAACTCTCTTTTATTACACATTCTTTCTGTGTGGAAGCCTGTGTTCATGGAGAAAGTGATCCCAGCTTTGCACAGGGCAGCGTACTGTGCCATCCTCCAGTTTATCTTGTTCATCTAACATTTTTGTTTGCTTTGAGACAGGGTCTCTTTATACAGCCCTGGCTGTCCTGGAACTCACTATATAGTCCAGATTGGCCTCAAACTCACAGAGATCCGCCTGCCTCTGCCTCCTGAGTGCTGGGATTAAAGGTATGCGCCACCCCCCTGCTTTCCTCTAAAATTCTACCTGGCAGGGTCTGTCTGACCAAACACAGAAAGAACAGAAGGCAGAAGGGAATTGATCAGGTCCAGCTCTTCTTTTTTGGGAGGGCAGCTACCAGGTGGCCCTCTGCATCTGGGTGCAGGACCCCTGTAGTTCTTGGGGCCTGGAATACAGAGTTGGCTAGGGTGACCACTTCAGCCAGCTTGCTCCTTTGTGGAGTATTTCTCTTTTTGTTTACAGACCCTCCTGCTGCACTTGCAGGAGTTGGAGGCAGCAACCCCGGAGCCGCCCCGCCTGGCCTGAGACCAAGTGTGCTTACCCATCTGCTTATTCTCCCTAGACAGGAACCTACTGCCTTCTTCGAGCTTCAGAGACCCCCTTTTCATATTCCGATGGTTTCAATTCCTCAAAACAGCACATGCTCATAACAATGGCAGATAATACAGAAGTCCAAAAAAGATGTAAAGCAAAAAGTGGATGAGTATGTTTTGGTGTGTATGTGGTGCCTTTTCTGCCTCCGACACTTATTTATAAACGTTTATAGGAAGAAAGAAGGGAAGGGCCACAGAAGGTCTGTGGGGGAGGGGACAGAGGTAGTGACTTCATTGTGGCAATCGGAGCCAGTCTTCATATCACCTGTCTAACCTTTCTTTCAAGGACCACATATATATAGTGATTTGCATAAATAGTGATTTTTGCATGTTAGTAATTGCTATAATGAAGTTAGTGGTGTGGTTGGGGCTCCAGCCTGTGGTCTTCCTGCTTAGGCAGCCAGTGCTGCACTCACTGAGCCATCTCCCCAGCCCCCTGATCTTTGAAAGTGCCAGCATGCTCCTGCTCTATCTAACCACTCTGTAGAGCACCCTGCTTCTTTCTGTGTTTGGGTGGGATTCCTGGACATGGGATTGAAAACGGTAGGGTTGGGTATGTGGTGCATTTAAACCATGGGGTGTAGTGCCACAGTACTCTGTTCCCACCAGCAGGGTGTGCACGGGCATTACCCCCATGTGTAGAAGGAAGGCCACTTCTTTGCCCATGCCTTCCACGTACCCGGGCCAGCAAGCTCCTGACTGTCAGTGCTGGCAGCTTGGGGCCATTTCAGTCTCCTTCCTCAGAAGCCTACCATATCTTGTTTGCTTAGCTCCAGCCTCCTTCCCGTCTGCAGATCTTAATCCCCATGAGCAAAGAGCAGGGTTCACGCGAGGGCAGCAAGCCTGTAGTTGAAGGCTAGACATGCTTGCCTAGGTGCTAAGGAAGTGGCTTGTGGTCCTTGGATGATGCTAGGCAGGCGGTGTTAGGAGAGTGGAGGTTGGCTCCGGTTGCCGTAAGTCAGTCTGTTCCCCTTTCCTAAGGCGTGACAGCAAGGCCTGACACCCTCCCCCATTTTTGTTTTTCCCTCCTTCCTCTTACTCCTCCAGATTTTCACTCTTGGCCTTGAACTTGAAACAGTCTTGCTGCCTTGACATTCCAAGTCCTGGGATTATAGGCATGAGCCACCATGCCCAACTCCAGGCTCTGTGTGTGTGTGTGTGTGTGTGTGTGTGTGTGTGCCCATCAAATATGTGGGGACATTTGGAAGTGGCCTGGCTGAGAGGGTGAGTTGAGGAGCCTGACCCCCTGCCTCGGAAAGGGGCTCTACCCCACGAGCCATAGAGCTTTGAGGACTTCGTTTCACATGGCGTCCTCGTCTATAAAATGGGGATAATAAGCACACTGCCTATAGAATTACAGTGGAGGTTAGTGCTTACAGCTGATTCTTGTAAAACATAACGGTGCCTGGCACACAGTAACTGCTCTGTGCTAGCCTTTTGGGGAAGTCTTGAGATTTCTCCATTCTCGGACCCACCATTTGATGTCAGTGGAGTGCCTGGGGTGGGGTGGGGTTTGTCTCTGTGACCACCCCAGTCAGTAGAGTAAGATCTGCAAGCTTCAGGAAGATAGTTCCCTGCAACACGACTCAGTGGCCGGTGTTAGTTCAAGTTTGGGCAGTCTGACCCAAAGTAGTTTATTGTAGGCATATTTAAGCAAAACGGCACAATTTGAAAACTTTTCTGGTGATGACTAACTCAATCCCATGTGCACAATAAGGCTTGAGACATGACATCAAAACTCTTTGTAAAGATGGGTTTGGTAGATTGACAAGTTCATGATAAATGTCTGGGGGAGGATAGATTGTGGTCGCCAGTCTATTAACCCACTCCCAGCCTTCTGGTCTGATAACAGATTGTGAATTGCAGGGACAGCGTTGTGTGTTTAATGTTCTTGGGTCTCTCGGTGCTTATCTTGGAGCACAGGGCCCTCAGTGCCTCCCACACTGGAAGTAATTAAGAATCTGTTTTCGTTAACTCCTAGTCCCAGAGACCTGTGCATCAGGTTGCATATCAGAGAAGTGGTCCCCCAGCATTGTTTATTCATTCACTTTGGTTTGTCGAGACAGGGTTTCTCTGTGTTACAGCTCTGGCTAGCTGTTCTAGAACTCAGTTTGTAAACCAGGTTGGCCTTGAACTCACAGACATCTGCTTGACTCTGCCTCCCAAGTGCTGGGATTAAAGCCACCACTGTCTACTGCTTCCTTCCTTCCTTCCTTCCTTCCTTCCTTCCTTCCTTCCTTCCTTCCTTCCTTCCTTCCTTCCTTCCTGTCTGTCTCTCTCTCTTTCTTTTTTTCCAGCCTGTGCTGGAACTAACTCTGTAGACCAGGCTGGCCTCGAACTCACAAAGATCCACCTGCCTCTGCCTCCCGAGTGCTGGGATTAAAGCTGTGTGCCAGCAACGCCTGGCTGCTTTATTTCTTAAGAGATAGGGTCTTACTTATGTAGCCTAGGCTGGCCTGGAACTTAACTCTGTAACCCTGGTTGAGCTCAAATTTGCAATCCTCCTGCCTCGGCATCCTGTGTTCTAGAGTTCTAGGCTTGTACCACTCCACCTGGCTCACAGGCAATTGATTTGTAGTAATAAAGCAGAAGTCTTTATATCCCTGGGCCTGACAAGCCCTGAACACCGAGGACACTGTATACACTGTTCTTCCTTGCATTCACTAACCCTTCTTGAGCGGGGAGGGCCAAGGTGGCGTGCGGGTGGGTACCGCGTGCTAGGTGTTGGCATACGGTCTGTCCTCTAGGTGGCCATAGTGCTTGCTGAACCGCGGAGCCATCACCCCGTGTTGCTGTATAAGGGCGAGGTAAGGGCAGTTTCTGAATAATTTGTTTTTCCTTTTTTGAGGGGGGATAATTACAGTTTTTAAAGATGTAACCCATAGACGGTAAATTTGCCCTTTTCAGGAATATGATTTCATGGTTTTCAGTATCTTTTGAAGGATTTAATTTTTTTTGTTTGTTTCGGGCACAAACAACATGACCTCTTTTGTTGAATGGATATTGTGATTAATAACTCAGCGATACCTGACAGCACATATTCAGCTCGTATTTCTTTCTCTCTCTCTCTTTTTTTGTTTTTGTTTTTCGAGACAGGGTTTCTCAATGTACCCTAGCTGTCCTGGAACTCGCTCTGTAGTCCAGGCTGGCCTCAAACTCACAGAGATCTGCCTGTGTCTGCCTCCCGAGTGCTGGAATTAAAGGTGTGCGCCATCATTGCCCAGTGAGCGCATATTTACCCCAATGCCCCTCCCCCCAAGCCTTTGGAGGCAGGATCTCACTCACTGTGTAGCCTTGGCTGTCCTGAAACTCAGCATATGTAGACCAGGCTGGCCTTGAACTCATAGAGATTCACCTAGTGTTATGTTTCTTGGTCAGACCTTGGCGAATTGAGCAGATGTCGCAAGAGTGACAACTGTGGCTGAGTGGGAGACTGTGGTAGACCTGCTGATGGCAAAGACCAATTTGCCTTTAGAGGGCCAACTAAGGGCAAGCGGTTTCCAGTTTATATATATTGTTGGGTCACTGTCACTGTTACCTGAATTTCAGAACCTGCTCATCACCTCAGAGAGAGACCTCACAGCCTGGGACATATTTCACCAAGTCCTGGGCTGGATCAGGTACCCCATAAAACTGAGGGTGGTGGTGCATGCCTGTGATCCCAGCCCTCAGAGTGGGTGGCAAGAGGATCACAAGTTCAAAGTCATCCTTGGCTACACAGCAAGTTCCAGGCCAGTCTGGACTAGAGGCGATCTCACCCCAAGGAAGAGGGTGAAGAGTCACCATGTGACTTTCTATAATTAGTTTCTCTTACTGGCCATGGAGTTGTCAAGGGGTGACTGTTTTATCACGTATAAATTCTGCATACCTTTTGATGGCCCACTAATACTGTATTGTGTTGTTACACTGTATTTTATTTTTGTTACTTGTCTATTTTGTCTTTTCAGACAGGGTCTCTCTTACATTATGTAGCTCTGACTGCCCTGGAACCTCTGTGTAGACCAGGCTGGCCCCAGATTCACAGATAGCTACCTGCTTCTGCCTCTAAAAGAGTTCTGGGATCAAAGGTGTTTATCACCACTCCAGGCTAATATTTAGTTTTAAAATTATATATATTTTTATTCTTTGAGAATTTTCGTACATGGGCACAAAGAAATATCGTATCAACCTTCATTTCCCCTGCAGCTGCCTGACACACTACATTGTATTTTGCATCCATCAGTTGATGCTGTTTTGAACATTGGTATGTAAGTGTTCAGTAAATTCTCAGAGCTCCCAGTGGATAGTCTGAGCAGAGTTGCTGGGTCATGTGTTGTTGAGATGACTATGTTTAACTTGTGAGAGTTGGATGAGCTGTTGGTGAAGCAGCTGCAACCCTTCACACCCCCAGCAGCTGAAGATAAGGGCTCTGATGTCTCCTTACTTCCAAGACTTGTTAAGGTGCTGGTTAGTTTGTTTTGTTTTATTTTACCATGGTAAGAGGGAGTATGACTGTTGCTCATTGAGGTTTTGATTTGCATTTTCCTCGTGACAAGTGGTGCTGACTTTTGCTGTTTGTTTTGGTTGATTGTTTGGGGGGGGGTGGAGAAGTTGCCTCTGTACATTGCTATTTTTATTTTTCTAGGGCTGAGAATCAAACCTAGGACCTCATACATGCCAGGCAAGCACTCTGTCAAAGCCCCTTTTCTATTCTTAGTTGGTCCTTTGTGTAAGTCTTTTGGAGGAAAACCTCCGTCCTTGCCCAGCTTAAAGTTCCTTTATCTGATAGATGGGACCTTGGTTTTACCAAGTATCTCCGATGGTTGTTGCAGACATGGCTGTGCCACCATTCAGATAGCATTTGGGGCTCTCTGACTTCTCTGAGCCTCCTCACTGCATTTCCCCAGCGCTGGGAACAGAGCCGAGCTCTTGCAGGCGACCCTCAGCTGCTGTCTCTCTGAGCACTTGATCTGCATTGCCCAGGACAGCACCAGCACAGCCATTCCTGGGATTGGAGGTCCCTGTGACCACAGAAGGCTGTCTCTTTTGGAGGGGACAGGCATGAGCTAACAGTTACACCTCTGAAGAGTCCCGTGGTTAGGAAATCTATATATAAGTTGGACATTTCTTTTTTTGTAACAGGGTCTCACTGTGTAGTCCTGGCTGTCCTGGAATTCACTACGTAGAGTTCAAGGCTGGCCTTGAACTCGGAGATCTACTTATCTCCCACCTGAGTACTGGGATTAAAGGCAGGAACCACCACAGCCCTCAAAAACAAATCTTTTTTTTTTTTTTTTTTTTTTTAAGAAAGATAAGAGTTTTGTTACTCATTGTAACCATTGTACCACATGACACCCTAAGGAATGAACAAGAATTCATTACTGTTGGAGGAGAGGCTCTTGTGTGTGAGAATTTAAGAGCTAGGAGTAAAAATTGTGTTACAGAATTGAGCCCGTTACGAGAATTCTTTAGTTCTCATAAGCAGTGGGCTCAAACTTCTCAATCTTGTGCATATCGAACACGCTCCCTTCAGCCTCTCCGTCTGTTTGGGTTTTTGTCTTAGGGTCTCACTAGGCCTGGAACTCTAGAGATCCGAGTGCCCCGTCCCCCTCGGTCCCTCAGGTATTGACGGGGACTAAAGGTGTGCACCACCACGCCCAGCAGCGGCTCAGTTTCACCTAAGCCTGTCTAGTTTTAACTGTAGTGCGCCCCTCCCCCACCTTTCCTTGGATGCAGACATCTCTTCCCACCCTTTGCTTACTGTATGAAGTGAACGGTTCACTCTGCCTGGACTTTGCCCTCCACTGCTGGTATACAAAGGATTTCTCCACGATTCCTGCTGTCATCTGAGGTTGCACAAGTGACAGAGAGATGTGGGAGAGTGAAGAGGCCCCTGTTAGCAGCTTTCCTCCTCTTTCCAGAAGCCTGGCTAACTACGCCTGCCGCATGGTACCGTACTGGATACTTCCCAGTACATGGCTACTCCGCTGAAGGACACATGGGATGGAAAGACAAACTAGAGATGCTAGGGCTCTGAGTAGATGTTCTGGGAGGAGTTCATTTTCCAGCACCCATATGGTGGCTCCCAACCACCCATAACTCCGGTTCCAGAGCATGCAATGCCTTTGATCACCCCTCTGGGCCCCAGGCATGTGCACATATACATGTAGGCAAACACTTGTACGCTACTTTAAAAATTTTAATAATTATGAAGTTCACATTCATCCTCTACTTAATTACTTTCTGATAGCCAGCAGCCAGAAGGCAATACAGCTTCATTCTGAGACAGCCTCACACAGGCTTCTTACCTCTGGACTACTGCTCATCACAGGAATGGCTAGACTGGTCCAGGTTCACCAGTCTCTGTGATGTTCTGGCCACCACTGTGGAATGAATATAAAAGCTCGCTAGATGTAGTCTAGTGTAAAGGCAAGTTTTGTGGACGTCAGTCACTGGAGTCCCCACCAGGAGACCAGGAGACCTCGGTCCCTTCTATCAGCCATCCTGAGTCTAGTTCTAGGTGGCCGCACATTCTCAGACCTTTCCTTCGCCCTCTGGATACCCCATTCCTTCCAGCAGCTGGAATGGTTTATAGATTTTGACTTCTGTCTTCATTGAATTGATACTCTATGTTTTCTTGGCTTGCCCGAGGTCCTGGTAAGGAACCGTGATGTCTGGGGAGCCGCTGCCTTTTCTGCCATTTAGAACATAGTGACCTTGGGAGGGTTTTGTTTCTCAAGAGTCTGGCAGTGAACAGCCTTGTGTGTAAAGGCATCGAGGCTGGCATCTGCTAATCTAGTTCAGGGGAGCTCGATCACTCTTTGGAATGGGGATGTATTTCCTTTTACTTATTTACTTAATTGGCATGGTGTCCTCGCGCAGGGGCCACGCTAACCTCCTGTGTGTCACTCCAGGGTTAGTATATGTACTGCCCAAGGGAGCCGGGAAGGGCTCAGTGGTTAGAGCACCAGCTGCCCTGCTGGGACTCGGATTTGCTTCCCAGCACTCACACGGTGGCTCACAGTGTCTGTAATTCCAGTCCCAGGAAGTCTGACGCTCTCTCCTGGACTGTCCTTACGATCAAAATAGACATGAAGGGGGGAAAAAGACACTTCGAGCACCTCTCTGAAGCTCTGGGAGGAAAGCCTGGCTGACTCCTGCTCTTTTCATGGTTTGGACCCCAGGTGAAAGCATTTTTAAAGTGAATTGGGAATACAGGGTTGTGGGTTGGATGTCATGTGACACGAAGCTAAGCATCCTTTGCAAGAAGGAGTGTGTGGTAGATCATCTGTGTAAGATCCAGGGACCGATCACTCTGAACGTCACAAGCTCTGGACCCAGCATAGCCATGCTCCTCCATGGAGGGAATGTCTGTAGACTGAGCTTCCCATTCCAGGAGGATTTGCCTACTGGGTTGCAGAAGTGGAAACCGTTGTCAGTGAGTTTTGACTCCTGCTACTTTGACTTCGTCTATCTCCTCTAACCACTGCACTTAGAACAAAGCCAGCTCCAAGGTCATACTGAAGTGGTAATCAGAGCGGTGAGGCGCAGGCCTTGGATACCGAGCGCAGTGAGATCTGTGGAACTTATATCACGTTTCCCACAGGATATACCACTTGAAGGGGCTGCAGACATACTGGTGTGTCAGGCTCCATCCAGCCTGCTGCCACTAACTGATCTTTGCTTCTCTCTCTCTCTCTCTCTGGCTTTGTTTCTGTTTGAGACCACTCCTGACTGGCCTAGACCTGGCTGTATATACCAGACTGACCTCAGACTTGTGGTAATCCTCCTGCCTCTGCCAGTGAGGTGTTGGTATTACCAATGTGTATCACCGTTCTTTGATTCCTCCCTCTCACGTGTTCCCTGCCCATCCATGCCTGACTCTGCACAGAGTGTGTTCATTTTTCCCACGCAGACCCAACCTTTTGTGTCCTTCTGTCCCTCAGTGGCTCTTAGGCCGATCTTTCTACCCAGCGCTTTTACTTATTAAACAGTGTCTGTGTTTGTTTCAGCGTGTGCTTGTCTTTGTCCCAAACCGGGTCACCAAATGTTCTGCTTCCTTTGGCAGTACATATACTAAAAATGTCAGTCCCCCAGGACTAGACTAACTTCATCACCACAGTTCCTAGGTGGCTGGAGGCAACCATGAATATGAGACCACAAACGAGGCTAGGTAACAATGATAACTAATATAAAATAGTATTTCTGTGTGCGTCAGGACCATTTTAGAGCCACACAGGCCTGGGTGAAATGCCTGTCCCATCTTCTGTGAAGTGTACATCCTTGAATGAGTTGTCTCATTTCACTAAAGCTTAGGTTTTTCTGTCTGGGACATAGGAACTCTCACACCTGCTAGAACCATCCTTTTCTGGGTATCATTTGATGTGGAACAAGCGATTACAATTGCAGCTCAGGACAGCTTCCCCAGCCATCTTCCCCGAAAAGCCCCAGAGGAGGAGACGAACCACGGCTTCTCGGGATGCTTTGGGGAAGGATCAAGCCGAGTGACTCACAGAACCCCAAATGCAAGGTGTTCTTGCCTCAGCAGGCCTGCTGCGCGCCTGCCCTTGTCCAGTGCCCGGACACAGATAAGCTAGGATTCTTTTGGTTCCTGACAGCTGAGCAATCTCTGCTTGCTGCTTGGCAGCAGTCTGGGAATGTTTGTCTGGGGTTGGGATCTGACCCGTGGCATTCCCCACGATAATTGTTACTTCAGGGTCATTCTGTTGGTACATAGCTTTATCGCACAAAGATATCTGTCTCTCACCCCCTTAACTTGTATTGTACTTTTAAAAAAAATTCAACTTTTCCATACCCATTTCAAAATGTTAATTTTATTTTGAATTATGTGTATGTGGGAGGGTGTATATGAGTGCAGTGCCCTCAGAGGCACCAAATGCCCTGGAGCCGGAGTCACCAGACAGTTGGAAACAGCTTCATGTGGGTGCTGGGAATCGAACCTGGGTCCTCTGGGACCCGAGAAGGATAATCTTAAATGGTCTTTGCTGCCCAGGCAAGCTCCTGGAAACGAGGCCACCCTGGAGTCCACCCCGGAAGCCCAGCGGGTGTCCTGTTCTGACAACACCATTGTTGCTTTGCTTTACATTCCTTGACTGCAGAGTAGGTGCTTCAGCTCTCCTGTCTGTCCTCAGTGGGTCAGTCACTTGACCTGGGAGCTGGGACAGTTCCATAATGTAGAGGGCCAAGGCCCGGGAATGTCTCTAGCTCCGTTGCTGTAGGGGCTCTATTACATATTGAGAACAAATGAGAGCCTTAGGACTTTCCCAGTCATTTGCCTTGTTGATCGGGGTTAGGGGACCAAGGCCCTGACTCCACATTGCACACACAAAGGGACCGCCGGGCTGTCTGTACACATACCTGCTTGCCAGTCACTGAGCCTCACATCTGCTTGTGAGATTAGTTTCCCCCTCTTGGTAACTCCGGTCTTCTGGTATCTTGACTCTTGTATCATAAAGAACCTTTGAAGCCAGAGCCATGGTTGAATACTCTCCCACAGCCAGTTGAATGCCACATGCCCCAGCTTCTGCCACTTAGTGGAGGTGGTCACGCTACGTTGTGGGGTAGAGGGGTTGGTGAGATGGAGTTTCAGAGTCTGGCTTATGGTTAGGATTGAACAGGTAACTAGCTCTCTGTTCCTACTCCAGGAGTGAAAGTTTACAGATGTATAGATTACTCTTGAAAGATGCTATCAAAAGCCCTGGCTGGGCTTCGAGAAAGAGTGTGAACGTATATGCTCTTGCGCTATGTCTTAAAATAGGAAGTTAGCCAGAACCCGAAGGGTTATGTCTCTTTGGCAGGGCTATCGTGGAAGGTTCTCTGGGGAGAGAAGGCTGAGGAGAATTGCCCCAGACAATGCTCGGGGTGGTAAGCAGCGGCTAACTTACAGCATTTTGACAGGGTAATCCTGTTTAATTCTAGTTTAGTGTGACTTCCTTTTTTAAGTTGGTAAATTCAGCATTTAATTTAATTCTGCACTGACAGGAAGATGACGAAGATTACTTGAAGGGGGACTTTATTTTTGGCTCGTGGAGTCTGAGCCTGGATCACTTGTGATGGAGGAGTCTCCTAGCCCCACCTCCAGGCTGGCAGCTGTGGCCATCCTGCTTCCTAAATCCCAAAGCTGACTGGGTTGTGGTGGTGATATTTGTCACTGGGTTGTGTCGATATTTCTGGGGCCTGCCTGAGGTAGTTGGCCCCCCTCTTTTCTGTCTTCACCCCCAGATCTCCTAGCTTTAGGGAAGGTTAGTCACCAACTAACGGGCTGAGGCAAGAAGTAGGTTACTGTGAAAAATCGTCAGTGTGTTTGCTGTTCTAGCGATGATGCTTCTGAGTGAAATGCTGCCCTGGGATGATGATGCTTCTGGGTGAAATGCTGCCCTGGGAAGATGAACCCAGACAACCACGGATTAGAAGCCCTGTCTGTCTGTGATGCACCACTGTGGTAGTTTTTACTCCCGTTTGCCACTGATGAATATTGTTTAGAAACGCAGGGGTGGGCACGTGACTCAGTTCCTAGTTTGCCTCGCATACACAAAGTCTTGGGTTCTGTCCCCACAGCTACATTACCCAGGTGCGGTGGTACACTCCTCTAATCCTAGAACCAGGAACCTGGGGAGGGGCGATCAGAAGCGAGTGAGTTTGTGGCCAGCGTGGATTGTATGAGACCCTGTCTCAAAAGTGGGGTTGCCAAGGGGAAGGCAAAGAAATGTGGCCAGGAATGATGGTTCAAGCTTATAATAATCCCAGCACTTGGGAGGTAGAGGCAGGAGGATCAGGATATCCTTGGCTAAATAGTTGAGTTCAAAGTCAACGTGGATTACTTGATATCCTGTCTCCACCCCCCCCATTCCCATCCAACAAAAAGAAATACAGAATAATCCTGTAACCCATCAAAGTGCAGTGTGGGAGTTATTTAATGGCGGTATGCCTGGCACTGAGAACAGGGCCTGGCAGCCTGTGGGTGGTCAGTGGGTGTGGGATAGATAAACAGGGACGTTCACATCCTGGCACACTTTCCCCAGAACCAAAGGTGCCTGTCTGTCTTGTTAGGTCGGTACAGACTATCGTTGTCCAGGACAGACTTGAGACGTATTTCCGCCAGTTGGCTTGCCAAAGTGAAATTGTGTCTTGCATGTTTTCTGGATCTCAGTGGTTGCCAGGAAACTGGGGGAATGAGGGGAAGGGGTTGAAAGTTGCCTCACTAGTCCCCCGGCTGCCGAGCCTTGCTTGATGTACAGTCTCATCTGCCTGGAGTTGAGCCTGTGTGTGAGGGCATGGAATAGATGAAGTGTGTCTTTTTGAGAATATGTTATTTGTCCCAAGCGGCTCTCCCTCCGGGTTCCAGACGCCTGTAGAGATCACCGCTCTGTACACCAGCTTTTCTTCTTTTCTTGTAGCAGTGAGGTTGTGGGTTTGTTCTTACATGAGCCTCATGTAATGACTCAGCCTGCTTGGCATATTCATTTTCTTGTCAGAAAAGTCGCTGTGACCTTGGCCATCAGCTGTGACCTGCAGAAAGAACTCTGTGTGATCAGGCAGGCATACATGGGGCACCATGCTGTGCCCGGCGCTGTGCATCTCTAATTGCTTGTCCTAGGTGGGGGCTGGAGATGGCAATTTGCAGAAGTCCTTTTTGCTTACATGAGTCATGCCCAGCACAGTGTCACTGTCGTGGGGGCCCTTCAGTAGGGAGGGAAACATGTTGCAGAAGATTGGACAAAGATGGACTATACGGACTCTTGAGTTGAGGGAAATGTAATTTGATTTGCAATCTAAATTACTCTTTGAACTTCAGAGTTCCCTTTGAAAGCTGTTGTAGAGTCATTTTGGAGCTGGGGGGTGTGGTATAGCCCTTGTCAAGGGAGGCCCTGAGTTCCGTCTCAGGTCACACCCGAATCTGGACCTTGTGTTAGCCATGTATTTGGTATAGGATTCAGTCTGGGGGAGCCCTCCTACGTGCTGCTGTTCAGGATGAGAGTTGGCCCGTCTCACCGACCAGGAAAGGTCAGGTCAGGACGCTGACACCAGTGGCTTTGTTTCTTGGGCAGAGCTGGTTGGTTTTCTCCGAGATCTGAAAGGAAGCACAGCAGATCTATGGGTACGAGCTTTTCCGAACCAAGAGTTGGTCTAAATATAGCTGATGTATACTCCTGGTAACATGGAGGCTGTGACGGGACTTGTGGTACCCTTTGTAAGGCAAGTGAGGAAAGATGTTGGCACCTGGACGCACCTAGCTTGTTTATGAAATATAAACTCCCCTGTACAGCAGGAGGCCCAAGGCGGCAGCCAGGGTCACTACCTAAGCTGGGAGAGATGCCCCTCTGCGTTTGCCTCTTCCCAGACAGCCTGCTAACCACGCTGTTGTTTATTGGGCACTGCCACTGAAGATTGGGGGGGGGTGTTCTGCGAAAAGACAGTAACCAGGCTTGAGCAGAAACAACATCACGGGAAGGAGTCCTGATGCAGAGACACGCAATTCTCTTTAGTTTCCCAGACCTGATTTATTGCCAGCTGGGAGCCGGGTCAGAGCAGGGGGAGCTAGCAGGCCCCGCTCTAGGTTGGTCCTGGCATCACGGGTTTTACTGCACATCCTCAGGATTCCTCAGCAGCTGTCTGAAGTTTTCCTGCTCTGCCTGAACTGATGTCATTTCCCCCTTGGCAGACGCTTGGGCTGTGCTGCGTCTGAGATGTGTCACGAGAAGGTGGGGGTGGGTCGGGGCCAGGCGGGGGAGGGGGGGGGAGAGCAGGCAGCCTGCCGGGTCCCAGGACTCTGTTTACTTTCTCTTCTTTACTCTGGAAGACCGGAGAGCACCAAGCCGCCAGGGGCCATGCTCAGCCCAAGACCTTAACTTTTGAGAGCCTTTTGTTGCTCACGTTAGTGGACGATGCTCTGGCAGGATGTCTTTCCTTTTGGGGCTTAGACAGGTAATTGACTGGTTCTACATGGATCATTGATCTGGCTGGGGACGGGGCGGGGGTGAGGCAGGGGCGGTTACTGTACCTCCGCTTTGAGTTAGAGGGCCTGTTTTAAAGTGTCTCACTCCTGACAGGCTAGCTCCCATACAGATGTTTCCAGCCTTCCTGCTGCTTGCTCCTAGTCTCCAGAGCCATCATATTCTTAACCCCCAGTGCCCCTGAGGTGACCCTAGGGCTGTCCATTTATAATTTCCCACGAACTGTTGAAGGGTGAGGCGAAGTAGGGGTCTTGCTAAGCCCCGGTTCCTCCTCCTCCATTTTGATTTGACGAGGTAGGAGAGATTTCTTCCCAGTTCCGAGCACCCTTCACAGGATGGCAGCTTTTCCCCTTTGACATTGTAGCTGGGTGACTGAGAGAGATCCTGGACACCTCAGGGGGGTGGGGTTGGAAAGGGTTGTTTTGGCCCTTTTGGCTGATTTGCAAGGCAAACAGACGCCTGTGGCAGAGGCTTGATTGCTTTGTGGGCCACTGTTTGGGGGGCGGGGTGCTCAGTTCCTGCTGGTAACCCAGCGTGGAAAGAGAAAGCAGTAGCTAGGGACCAGCTGTTGTCCCTCGCCCCAAGTATTTGTTCCAGGAGCCGGGCACCTCCGCCCCCTCTTGGTCTGAGAGGCATGTCTGTATCGGAATGTGTCACTGTACCCAGCAGCAGGGCTGCAGGAGGGGTGAGGGCAGGCACACACACCCTCTGCAGCGTCTGCAGCCTGTCCCTGGGGAAAGCAAAGCTACTGGTGAGCTCAGACCTCAGGTCCAGAGGGGAACCGGAAGAAAGGGCCAGCTGACCACACTCTGAACAGGGCGCAAGGTGAGTGTATCTCCAGGGGTTGCCCAGAGTTCCTTAAAAGTGCAGCATCTGTCACTGTCCCTGTCAAGCTTCGGAGCGGCCCTCTGATGCATTTGGTACAGTGATAGCCCCTTCCTAAGAAAAGTTGCCTTTAACCTGCGCACATGGTAAGATCTGGAAAACGAATGGTTGAAACATCCCCTTCTGTCAGCAGCTGGGGTATAGTGGAAAGAACAGCCACGCTCACCACTCCATGGCGGGGAGCCCCATCCCTGAAATGCAAATTTCCTTGGAGAGGATTTCATAAAAGAATGTGTGTAAAACACTAATACCTTAGCTAGCATTCAGTAAACTCTGAGATAGGTGTGTGTGTGTGTGTGTGTGTGTGTGTGTGTGAGAGAGTGAGAGAGAGGAGAGAGAGAGAGAGAGAGAGAGAGAGAGATACCAGGGTGGAACCTAGTAGGGCCTGGCATAGGGTAGGCAAATGAATCACTGAACTACAGCTCATGCCCTTTACCTATTATTTTTATGTACTAAATTTTAACAATTTAAAAACCTTTTGAACTTTTTAGATTTATTATTTTCTGTGCATGAATGTTTAATCTCCATGTGTTTATGTATACCACATATGTGCCTCATAGCCTTGGAGGTCAGAAAAGGGTGTCAGATTGTAATCATGGGTACCATGGGGGTGTGGGAAAGCCCATTACCTCTGGGAGAGCAACAGGTTCTGGGAGCACTGAGCCATCTCTCCAGCTCCCTGGCATTTTTAAAGGCTAATTTTTATTACTCCTAGTGTGCGTTTGTGTGTGTGTGTGTGTGTGTGTGTGTAGGTGCTCACGCAGGCCAGAGGCGTTGGATGCTTGAGCTGGAGGTACAGGGAGTTTTGAGCCAGCTGTAGTGGGTGCTAGGAATCAAATTCAGGTCCCCTGCAAAAGGAGTGCATATTCCTAACTGCTGAGCCCTGTTCACTACAGGAGCGAGAGGCTGAGTGAGATCCGTGGCCGTGTGCCTCTGTTGTTCAGTGCCCTGTGTGCTGACTTAGGGCTGAGAAGCGTTTCCTTCCTTCTTTCCTTTTTGTTTGTTTTTGTTTGTTTTTGTTTCTCTTTGTAGCTTTGGCCATCCTGAAACCCAGTTTGTAGACCAGGCTGGCCTTGCACTCACAGAGATTCCCCCTGCCTCTGCCTCCTGAGTGCTGAGATTAAAGGTGTTCGCCACCAACACCTGACTGCCGTATCTTACTTTATCTTATATCCCAGGGTTCCAGAAGGTAATGAAGGCCTGTGTCTCAGAACCCCAACTCAGCTGAGAGAACGAGGCTATAGGTAGAATTGAATTAAGACCCTCAGATCATCCTGAATGAGCAGCACCAGTTTTCTAGTGTTGGCTTCTGAACAGTTTTCTGGCAGAAGGCTGGACCAGAAGGGCCCTTACCACCCTCAGCTTCTGCGGGTCCGCCCCTGCCTGCAGAAGTATTTGTAGCTTAAGTAGTCTTGTCATTTCTAGCATTTCTGTGCCTGACATCCTGTATGGGAGTCCTGTAAAGCTAGCTGTCTAAAGGTTCCTTGGTGATAACTCTGGGTTCCAGGGTTGAACTCAGGCTGTCAGGCTTGCACACCAAGCACTTCCTGGCTGCTGAGCTCTTGCTTACTGAGCATAGCCTGATGCCGAAGGTGAGAAGTGGGACCTCATACCTGGTTCAGTTGTCCTGACCTGTTAGGACGGTTGCCTGCAGCGGGGTTTGTTCAAATGTAGATTTTGTAGATTCTTATGGGACCCCGGGATAGTTAGTATTTCTATGCAGTTGTCCCGGATTGTTTCTGGGTGTGCCTGAGGGACTCTGGCCTCTAGGGTTTAGCGACAAGACGGTATGATGAGACTCTGATAGGTCATGGAGGATAGTGAAGCTGTGGGGGCAGGCCAGTTGAGTGGACACGCTAGGCTTTCCTGGGATAGTCTCTGGGCTGAGCCTCGGCTGCAGATGAGTAGTTTCCCAGACATCTGAGCTGGTGAAGGAGCACGCTAGACAGACAGATGAGGCGGTGCCTTCGCTCGTTCCTGCAGACGGGAAGAGAAGCTGCCTTTTCTCTGCGTTATCTTGGGATTGAGAGGCTTACAGGTATCTATCTTCTGTAGAGTAAGAGGGACCCAGTAGGACCCTCCATCAAGACACCTGACTGCAGTGTCTGTGAAGCAAGTGAGACACAGGATGTATGGATTTTCTTTTCCCATGCAAGGGACAGTAAGATGGCTCATTAGAAGCTACAGTGTTGACCAGAGAACAATCGTACAGTGTTTAGGTGAGCTGGAGTGTAGAAACTTCCTGGACGTGCTGCCGCGTACCAGGTTTTAAACATGGCACACGGTTAGGCACACTGTGCCTTCGTTGTCTCTCAAGATCAGAAAACAGGTTTTCTGGAAGAAAAGATGTCGCATAGATGCAGGATGACAGAGCGCTGATCTCCAGAGAACAACATTGCAGCAGCAGGCGCTCAGCCCACAGAGAGGACTGGCTTCTGTTTGTGACTGAGGTAGGAGGTGTTGGCTTGGCAATGCTGGACGACTCTTAAGATCAGCATTGCCTTCCTGAAAAGCATTGTGCAGGTATAGCTCCAAGCACACTACGGGTACAAAGAGGAGGTGTGAGTCTCTCCCGGTCCCACGAGGTCCTAGGGTGAGTGGGTCCTATGGGTAATGGGGAGAGAGGTCAGTAGGTGCTGGCCTTCCTCGCATGGCATTAAAGGGGACAGGTGGTGCAGAAGTTTGGAGGTGTGACAAGATGACCCTTGTGCGGGGCATAGTCCAGTTATGTCACTTGCCCCACAGAAGGTGCCGTTAGATGTATAGGTGGCCAGTTGTTCTAGTCAGTGGAGCACAGGCTAGACCCTTGGGGACACTAATTCAAACACTGTCTT
Source organism: Phodopus roborovskii (assembly GCF_943737965.1). Lineage (NCBI taxonomy): Eukaryota > Metazoa > Chordata > Mammalia > Rodentia > Cricetidae > Phodopus > Phodopus roborovskii. The sequence continues at coordinate 13,764,889 of NW_026126541.1, read as the reverse complement.
CCTTCTGTGGGAAAGGCCCACTGTGTCCCATCATGATGGGAGGGGGGATCATAGTTGGGGGGATCATGGTGGGGGGAATCATGGTTGGGGGGGTTATCCTCTAACACTGGAAGTAGTCTCCAGTGGAACTGCAAATAGGTCTTCAGACTTTCTTGGAATCTTTTGCTCATGTTGAAATGTGTCATGGCATGAGGCATGGGGGTCAACCCCTGGCCTTTTTTAGAAGGTTGAGATGGGGGTGGTGTCTTGTTATATTGCCTTGAGCCCGTCATCGTCCTGCCTTGGCCTCTTGTGGCAGAACTGTATAGGTGTCCATCCCTGTACTCAGCTGTTGTTTGCATTGTTGACTGATGCTTCTTCATGCCCTTCTGGGTCCGATGCTATAAGGGCCAGGCAAGCAGAGTGCTGAGCCAGTTACTCTGTGGGTGTGGAAGTGAGTGGCCCTAGGGGCTGAGGAGTGGCCTCCCTGGTTATAGCTTAGAGCAGCTGCCTCACACCTGCCTAGCTTTGGTTCCTAGCATCATCAAAACAAAACAAAACAAAACAGAAAAGTGACTTGAGAGTCACACGGGCTCTGAAAAGGCTGTGTTGACTCCCAGGCCAATCTGCAGGGTGAGAGCTCTGGCTGGGGATAAGGAAGTGGTGATGGGTCAACCTCTGGCTTTGGGTTTGCTAAATTAGCCAGCATTTATTTGGGGAATAGTATCTACTACTTCAGGGTCACCACTTACGTGCGAGAGGTCTTATCTCCATATTGCCAAGAGGAGACTGGAAATGGAGAGGTCTGCATGTGTACAGATGGGTGTAGTGTTTAATGACTTCCCCTTAGCACTCTGGCTTGGTGCTGTGTCCTGCTGCTCTGCTCTGCTCTGCTCAGCTCTGCAGGGGACCAGGCTCTGACCCCCAGTCACCCCAGCCCTTCTGAGCCTGGCAGGTTCAGGGCAAATAAAGCAAGGTCCAGCTTGGAAGGGAACTAGCTGTATATAATGCAACAGCCACCAAGGTGACACTTGTTTGTTCTGTCAGAGCCAGAATCCAATCTTGCTACAGCCGGGGGTACACTCCCGCTCTGTCCCACCATGGGATCTGTCCCACCATGGGAGGTGAGGAAGGCCTGTTCTCCCGAGCCCACCTGGGTTAATGTTTGAAGCCATCTCTGTAGAAAGAGAAACTTCTAGAGGAGTGTGACTTGTTCTTTGTGACATCATCTCTGATGAGAATGGACAGGACCTAGTGGACAAGGACCCTACCTGTTGTTGACCTTGACTTCTCCAGGGCAGAGCCAAGGATCACTTCCTCCAGTAATCACTGCTGAGGTTGATCCACCCCTCTTCCTTGAAGAGGTAAACTTTAGTCTGTGAAAACGGTAGTTTGGTTATTTTAGTTAAAAAAAAAAAAAAAAAAAAAAGTAAAATTCCTTGTCTTCTGGAAATTTCTTTTCGTCTCCTAGCAGACATCACTGGTCTTCTAATTCTCTATCCCTACACATCTTATTGTTTGCTGCTGACCTGTAAATGCGCTGAAACCGCCCTAAACGTTGACCTGCTGTAATGCTGTTCGTGTCCTCTGTAGCCACTGCTTTTGGGGCAGAGTTTGAACCCCGGACCTCACAGGAGGCGTCTGTTGCTGGAAAGAGTGATTCAGTCCTTCAAGGTGACTGCTGGGCACATGACCAGGAAGCTAAGGCAGGAGAATTGGAAGTTGGAAATTAGTCGACTATGTAGTGAGCTGAAGGCCAGCCTGGGCTATCTGACAAGACTCTGTCTCAAAAAAAAAAAAAGAAAAAGAAAAAGAAAAAGAAAAGAAATAATGCCATATTCTTGTATTTATTTAATCAGTGTTCTCTTTTATGGTATACATTGCATTATAGGTTAATGTGTGTATCAATATGTTGAAATGCATTATGAGTTGTACTTAAAATATCCAAAGAGCCATAGCCTTGGCATTCTGTATCCATTACAGGGAGCTTTGAGCCGTGGAGAAAAGCATATTTAAGAATTAAAAAATAAATCCTGGCCAATGACTTAATTCCAAGTCATTCATTCAACTACTAGAGACAGGCATCCCACACGCAGCTTCTGGAAAGGCCGTTTGCCCTGCAGATGGCTGGAGTGTGGTACACTGGCTCCTTTTCCTGGAAGCAGCATAGGGTTTGCTAGGCTGTGTTCCATCTAGGACTCTGCTTCCCTCCGGCCCTGTATTTGCTGTTGTTTGGTTCTTTTGCCCAACACACAGTCTCAGGGGCTCCCACTGACCAGTGACAAAGGTCTCGGGCTCCCACTGACCAGTGACAAAGGTCTCGGGCTTGGTTTCAGACAGCGCCTCACTTGTTAATGTTAGTTTTCAGTCAAGGGTTTGGAAATCCTGGTTACCGGCTGACCGCAAGTACTCATGATATCCTACCCCTGAGCGTGGCTCTGCAGTATAGGAGGAAGGCCTCTGATATACTGGGGCAGGCTCCTACACACAGAAAGTACAGCCACCCTACCACCCCTGCGTGAGTGGGTGAGGTTCTGAAGTTTTGGGCCAGGCTCAGATCGTGCTGGGTTACTGTAAACCCGGCTTGCCTGGGGAGCCAGGGGCTTGTTTCTCTCCTGTCTGGGAAATGAGCTCTCTAGGCTTTTAATCTTGGGAGGTTCTCTGCAGTCTGGTGCCCTGCCCGAGGGACCAAGAATGTGGGGTGAGGGTGGGGAGGGGTGGGGTAGGATGGGGAGATGGGGATGGGGTGGGCTGGGGTGAGGGTGGGGCTGTTGTTCCGAGGATGTTTTGTCCCCGGCAGTCCTCAAGTCCAGGGCTTTTTCTGATGCGTTTTTTGTTACAATAGATACACTGTGACAACGACCTCAGTCCTACCCTGGAGTTAACAGAGCAGAATCCGGGGAACAAGGCAGAGTAGGGCACAGTTATGTGGTTTGTCTAGAACAGTGCTCCTCAAGTAGGGGCGGTTTTAGCGTGGTGGTTGGTGATAGCAGTACATACAGGTAAATGAGTTTGAGGCCAGTGTGGTCTACAGAGCGAGTTCCAGGTCAGCCAGGGCTACACAGAGAAACCCTGTCTCAAAAACAAACAACAACAACAAAAAACAACAAAAATAAATCATGGGCACCCATGACGTTTGGCAGTGTCAAGACCCCGTTGACTGATTCTGGACTCAGTGGTGCTGACATGGAGATCCCTAGGGCAGAAACTCCCGACTCCAGTCTGATGCTGTTCTGAGGGAGTGGGTGTCCTGGGCCTTAGAGAGGAGGACTTGCAGTGCAGCTAGGGCTGGCCTTGAACTCACAGCTCTCCTGCCTCAGTCTTCCCAGTGTGGGATTGTAGGCCTGTATCACTGTGCTTGGAATGGCTGATGTAATAAAGGGAAGGTGGGCATACTTGCTTCCTAAGCCCTCTGTGTTGGAATCTTACATCCAGTTGACCTCCCAGTCCGCAGGGACCATGGCTCATCAAGGACAGATAGTTTGCATGTGGGGAGGAGATGATACTACCCCCCCCCCCTTTTTTTTTTGTGGCAGGGTTTCTCTGTAGGTTTGGAGCCTGTTCTGGAACTCAATCTGTAGGCTAGGCTGACCTGGAACTCACTGAGATCCACCTGCCTCTGCCTCCAAAATGCTGGGACTAAAGGCGTGCACCACCACTACTTGGCTTAATACTAAACCCTTCTAGGTTTGAAATCTCCCTTCCTACCCTGTGTGATGTGGACATCAGTTCCCCAGCAGGGCCAGATCTCAGTCTTGTCTAGATAACTCACAGTTTGTATATCAGGAAGCAGTTACTTTAATAATAGGCCATATTTTAAGCCATGTACCTGTTAACAGTATCTTAGGTTCATCGTGATCTGACTCATTAACAGACCCATCTTGTACCTTCCCTAAACCATTAAAGGTTAGCCTGGCAGTGGTGCACGCACCTTTAATCCCAGCACTTGGGAGGCTGAGGCAGGCGGATCTCTGAGTTTGAGCCTGGCCTGATCTACAAAGCAAATTCCAAGACAGCCAGGGCTACACAGAGAAACCCTGTCTTGAAAAAAATGAAGCAAACTGTGAGGCCATCTTAACCTCTAAGCTTAAGGTGTCACACTTTCAATGGTCCTTGTTTAAAATTTTCAGTCCTAGACACAGCCTGTGTCCCAAGGCTTTGTTATCTCGTGTCTATTAGGAGAGGCCGTTTTATTTATTTTATTTAAATTAGAAATAATCTTATATATCAATCCCAGTTCCCTCTCCCTTCCATCCTCCCATGCCCCTCCCCCACTGACCCTTACCCCATCCCTCTTCTGCTCCATAGGAAGGGTAAGGCCTTCTATGGGTATCATCAAAGTCCATCACATCATTTGGGACAGGGGCTAGTCTCCCCTACCCCCCCCCCCCCGTCCCTGTATGTATAGGCTGAGTGTCCCTCTGTGTGTGGGGAGTGGGCTCCCAATGTCCATTCATATACTAGGTGTAAATGCTGTTCCATTGCCAGGGACCCCATAGATTGCCCAGGCCTCCTAACTATCACCCATGTGCAGGGGTCCATCCTATGCTGATTTCCCAGCTGTCAGCCTGATTTCCCAGCTGGGGTCCCACTTGTTCTGGTCAGGCGCTTCTGTGTTTCTCCAGCCTGGTCTTGACCCCTTTGCTCATCACTTTCCCCCCTCTGCAACTGGATTCCAGGAATTCTGCTCAGTGCTTAGCTGTGGGTGTCTGCTTCTGTTTCCATCAGCTACTAGATGAAGGCTCTAGGATGGCATCTAAGGTAGTCGTCAATCTCATTATAGGGGAAGGGCATTTATGATAGACTCTCCCCCATTGCTTAGATTCTTAGTTGGGGTCATCCTAGTATATCTCTGGACATTTCCCTAGTGCCAGATTTCTCTCTAAACCTATAATGGCTCCCTCTAGTACTGTATCTCTTTTCTTGCTCTCCTCTATTCTTCCCCCGACTCAATCTTCCTGCTTCCTTATGTCTTCCTCCTCCCTCCTCTTCTCCCCATCTCTTTCTCCTGACTCCCTCTCCCCTCTCCCCATGCTCCCATTTTGCTCAGGAGATCTTGTCCCTTTCCCCTTCTCCAGGGGACCATGCATGTCTCCCTTAGGGTCCTCTTTGTTTCCTAGCTTCTCTGGATGTGTGGATTGTAGGCTGGTAATACTTTGCTCCATGTCTAAAATCCATATATGAGTGAGTACACACCATATATGGTTACCTCAGGATGGTTTCTTCTAGTTCCCCCCATTTGCCTGCAAATTTCAAGATTCCATTGTTGTTTTCCACTGAGTTACTGCATTGTGTAAATGTACCACATCTTCTGTATCCATTCTTCAGTTGAAGGGCATCTAGGTTGCTTCCAGGTTCTTGCTATTACAAATAATGATGCTGTGAACATAGTTGAACAGATACCCTTGTTGCATGAATGCGAGTCTTTTGGGTATATGCCTAAGAGTGGAATTGCTGGGTCTTGTGGTAGACTGATAACCATTTTCCTGAGGAACTGCCATAGTGATTTCCAAAGTGGCTGTACAAGTTTGCACTCCCACCAGCAGTGGAGAAGCGTTCCCCTTTCTTTCTTCACATCCTGGACAGGCCATTTTTAATGTCACTCTTTGTAGGAGTAAACAGTTACCTTGAACAGTGTTGAACTTTTTGATGCACGAATCTCCAGCCCTGGACTGGAAGCAGAGAGCGGCATGAGGCAAAGCAAACCCTGTGTAAGCCTCGCTCCCAACAGAAGCCTGCGCCGATGGGAGGAGGACAAAGATGCTAAATCGAGGATCGGGATTAAAATGAAAATGAGACATGGCATGTGTGTGTGTTTCCCTGCTGGCGAAACAAGTCAGCACAGCATTCATAGCTCAGGGCCCTCTGAAAACGATACCTTTTCTTCTGGGGCCAAGAAATGGGTGTTTGGGGCTGAAATGAACGACCCAGTGCTTAAGAGCCCTGGCTACTCTTTCAGATGACCTGGGTGTGATCCCTGCACCCACACCGTGTCTCCAGTTCCAGGGTATTCATCACCCTCTTCTCGCCTCCACGGGCACCGGGCATGCCTGCCTGTGGTGCACAGATGTATGCAGGCGAAACGCCCGTGCCCATAAAGATCCAAATGGGAGCGAGGGGCATTTGTTTGACCAAGAGCCATGTTTAGGGTTCTATAGTCACTGATGAACTGGGTGGTCTCAGGATTGATTCTCTCAGGTGGTGGCACTTTTGACATTTCACAGGTGGCAAGGACAGGCTGGTAAGGTTTGAGAAGGTTGAAAGCCCCACACAAGTGTGAGTGACATGTGTGAATTTATATGTGTGTACATGTCGTCATTTGGAGAAACAACCCTGGGGCTTTGCCGTGCTACACGTCATCAAGGGGTGACAGGTGCTGAGAACAGCTCAGTAGCCATGCACAAGTCACACACACAGACAGACACACACACATACACACAGACACACACTCACACACACAGACAGACACAGATACACAGACACACACACAGACACACACACACTCACACACACACACACACAGACACACACACAGACACACAGAGACACACACACACAGACACACACACACTCACACACACAGACACACACACAGACACACAGACACACACACACTCACACACAGAGACACACACACAGACACACACACAGACACACACACAGAACACAGACACACACACACAGACACACACACACAGACACAGAGACACACACACACACAGACACACACACAGACACACAGAGACACACACACAGACACACACACAGACACACACACACAGACACACACAGGCACACACACAGACACACACACACACACTGGATTTTACTGAGAAGGGGCAAGGTGAACATGATTGTGTGTGGTGGGGGTGTACCCTCAGGTAGCTGTGTGTATTTGGTGGGGGGTCTGAGGCCAACTTTAAATGTCATTTATTGGGACCGCCCACTGTGGTTTATTTAGGCAGGCTCTCGGTGGGATCTGGGGCTCCCTGATCGGGCTGGCTGACGTGGCCCACGTGAGGTGCTGCTGTAAGCTCCAGTGTGGGAGATTGAGGAGACCTGTGGGCGAGTGAACTGTCCACTGCTAAAGCAGGAGATAATCAGCTGCACGTGGGGACCAGCCCAGCGTGACTGAGTTGCGGGAAGGAGGTGCCTGGACGGTAGGGGTGGGGGGTGTGTGCAAAAACCAGTGAGGATGTGCGTCTGTGCTCCAGGCTCTCCTGCCTTGTGGGAATGTGAGTCCTGGTTTTTCTAGAGTAATGGGAAATATATATAAAATCACACACGCATGCAATCACACACGCATGCACGCACACACACACACACACACACACACACACACGCACACACTGGTTTTCTCTGTGTAGTCCTGGCTGTCCTGGAATTTGCTCTGTAGACCAGGCTGGCCTTGAACTCAGAGATTTGCCTGACTCTGCCTTCCGAGTACAAGATAAGCCTATTTTACGGCTTGCTTTCATTTTTATTATTCAAAGGTGTAAGTCTGCACGTGTGTACAGGGAGGTGGTGACTGTGGGGCCACGAGAAGGATTGCATTGGTCCCTGAGAAACCGGGTCACTGGTGACTGAACCACACGATGAGGGTGCTGGGAGGTGAGCCCTGGTCCTTCTGAAAGAGCAGCAAGCTGCCAAAACCTCTCTATAACCCCCTATGCTTGTGTTCTTATGTGGGTACTTCTTACCTTAACATGCTGATGCTCTCCACCCCACACCCCCTCCCTCCCCTCCCCCCTCCCTCCCTTTCCTCCCTCTTCAAGTGAAAAATAGGGGCTGCTGGGATGGTGGCTCAGTCAGTGAAGTCCCCTAGCACCTTTGTGAAAAGCTGGGCCAGGGGCTGAGAGGTGGCTCAGCAGTTAAGAGCACTGGCTACTGTTTTGGAGGACCCAGGTTCTGTTCCCAGCACCGACAACCTCCTCTGACCTCTGCAGGCACCAGGCACTCACGTGCACATACATACATACATACATACATACATACATACATACAGGCAAAACCATCATATACATATGATGAATATAAGCAATTTAAAAAGAAAAAGATAGTTATCCCTGCCCGCACCCCAGTCTGCACCCGGCTTGCCTCAGCCCTCTGCACTCTGTGTGAGCCCTGTTGAGGGAGTGGCAGAAGAGGCTGGTGGGTGAGATGGGATTTCTGGGATGCCTTGAGTTGGGCTGCCTTTCCTTTAGGGGTCCCCAGGACTGGAACAGTGATCCAATGATCTGGTACCTTGCAGCCAGCTAGAGTCCTCAGGGCTGAACCCCCTGGTGGGTAGTGAAGGGAGGGGGCTTACCAAGTGGACCTCAAGAAAGCTCTGGGGTGTGTCGCAGCTTCAGGCTTTCCCTCTGGGATTTTCCTCTAGAGTCAGGTGACTCTTTGTGAGGTTGTTGTCCAGGTTCCTAATAGCAACACAGGAAATGGATTTCAATCTCTGTGCCACTCCGTCTGGGGGCTGATTAATGAGGACTCAGTTACAATATGGCTTAGTGTGGCCGCTTTGGCCAGGTGGGAGTGTGCCTGATGACTGTGCCACTTACTTTTAAAGTGTATGATTTATTGCGTTTTTTATGGAATGGGACAGAGGGTAAATAATTCTAAGTCGGTGCTCTTGTGGGTAATTGTTGGGAAATTTTGGAATTCTAGAAAGAACTTTGGTCCTCATCCGTTATGGAAAACATGAGCTGTTTATTGTATGCTTATTGTACGTCCGAGATAGCGGGTTTCAAACTTGAATCTATGTGACATGTATAACCCAGGGAGTCTTTTTATTTACTTTTTAAAGTTTATTTTTTAATTTTGTGAATATAAGTGTTCTGCCTACATGTATGTTTGAGCATCACATATGTGCCTGGTACCCACTGAGGCCAGACACAGTTGTAAGCTGCCATGTGGGTGTTGGGAATCAAACCCTGGACCTTTTCAAGAGCAACAAATACTCAGGCTGTCTCTACAGTCCCTTATTGCCAGAGACCGCTGCATTGGGATTCAGGTCCCGAAGAGGAGGTGTGGATGAGGCGTGGAGTGGGGGGGGCACAGCCACAAGGATGATGACTGACAGGATCTGAGGGGGAATCGGGACGGCTGCTCTTACCGGAAAAGGGCTACACCTTTTTTATACTCTGTAATTGTACAGTAGTTTAGCCACAGGCAAGGCTGAAAGCAGACTGACTGAATGATTTAAGTAGGAAAGTGGCCGTTAAATTCTTTACAGCATTTTTCCTGAACTCCGCCCGGCACCTATTTTTCGTGTGTGTGTGTCTGTGTGTGTGTGTGTGTGTGTGTGTGTGTGTTTTAAGACAGTTTCATGAAGCCCAGGCTGGCCTCAAACTTGCTATGTAGCTAAGGATGGCCTGGAACTAACTACTCATGCTTTGCCTCTTGCCTCTGCGTCTGCCTTCCAGGTGCCATGCCTGTGCCGCCATGCCTGTTTCAGGGGATGTTTGGGGAAGAATTTTCAGCCAGGTGGTTATGGCTCAAGTCTTTAGTCCCATCTCTCAGGAGGCAGAGGCAGGCGGATCTCTGTGCTCGAAGCCAGCCTGGTCTACAGAGTGAGTTCTAGGACAGCTGGGGCTGTCACACAGAGGAAACCCTGTCTCCAAAAAAAAAAAAAAGAGGATTTAGTCCCTGATCCCAGAGGTTCTCACTCTACATCAATAAACGGGGGTGGGGAGCGGTGGATGGGGACTTTGTATCTAGAGAGTGGGACTGAACCAGAGCCCTTGATGGTTGGGGCACCGGTCAGACTGGAACTGTGAGATTGAGTCTTATCAGGTGGGTCAGGCTGTTTGTTCTTTTGGGGAAATGCTGAGTTCCACCAAACAGCTTAAAAATCCACTCCTGTGCACTGAGTACAAGGCTGAGTCTTGGGTAACATCTAGCAGTGGCTTGCACTATCAGGACGGATGAAACTTACCTCTGGCTAGCAAAGCTTAAAAAGTAATTTCCAGGCCTGGTACATATGGTGGAGGATTCAAAATTAGTATGACAGTCTCACTACGGAAGAAATGGAGATCAGGCTATTATGTGAGGATCAATGGGCCAGGAACCCTGCTTGCTTACGCTTTCTGCCCTGTTCAAAGTGTCCCCCTGAGCAGATTTCCACTCTTCCCTTAGCTCTCTGTATAGACATAAATTTGCATCCTTTAATAGTAGGGATAGATGACACGATCATAACTTTCTGGTTGTTAAAAATACAGGTAGCAGGGCATGGTGGCACACGTCTTTAATCTAAGCAATTGAGAGGTAGAGGCAGGTGGATCTCTGTGAGTTCAAGGCCAGCCTGGTGACTTCTAGAACTATAGAGAGAAATTGTCTCAATCCACCCCCCCAAAAACAAAACAAAACAAAAATACAAGCCCACCAGGTAAATTGGTATGGCTTTGGGGAATAATTTTGTTAATCGCCTATGGATCAGGGTTTGGCACATTCTTGTTCCCCATCAGCCTTGCTGTGGAAACTTTGTTCTCCTTTGGTCTCCATCCTTAAATCAGGAGACCTCTGCACCGGTGAGTGTGCAGTGCTAGAGTTGGTCTGTTTTCTAGAGCGCTGTCCCTAGGCTCGAGAATGGAAGAAAAAGCTGGGGGGTGGGCGGTACACGCCTTTGGTCCCAGCACTCAGGAAGCACAGGAAGGTGGATCTCTGTGAGTTCGAAGCCAGCCTGGTCTACAGAGCTAGTTCCAGGACAGCCAGAGTTACACAGAGAAAACCTGTCTCGAAAAAACCGAAAAAAGGATTTTACTGTGCAGTTAGAGAGTAACTGTGAGAGTTTCAAAAATACTTTGTACGTCATACTTGATGGGGGCCCTTCTGATCTCTGAATCATTAATTTATGCTGCCAAAAGAAGCATTGGCCACCAGCTCTCCTTTGGTAATATTCTTTTCTCACAGTACATTCTTTCTTTTCGGCTTTAATTGTTTGGAACCTCAGAATTGATTTGTGAATGTTCATGTACAGGTGCACAAATCTACAAGAGTGTTCATGCACGAGTGTGTGTGTGTGTTCATGTGCAAGTACACAAATGTACAAGGGTGTGCATGCACGAGTGTGTGTGTGTGTTCATGTGCAAAGTACACGAATATACAAGTGTGCATGCACGAGTGTGTGTGTGTTCACATGGAGCCAGAGGACAGCGTTGGACAGTCTTAGATGGGCACTGTCCCCGCTCCCTTTTGAGATAGATCCCTGGCCTAGAACTCCCCTGTAGGCAAGGCTGCAGAGGTGCTGAGTCTGGGATCTGCTAGTCTGTGGTGTACAGGTGCCTGCCTCTCAGACCTGGTGGATGTTGGGGTTGCACTCAGGCACGTCTTCATTCTCAAAAAGGACTTTACCTGCTGAGCGATCTCCTCCCTCCTTCCTTCCCTCCTTTCTTCCCTCCTTCCTTCCCTCCTTCCCTCCCTCCCTTCCTCCCTTTCATCTTTCCTCTCTGTCTTTTTCCTAGATCGGGTCTTACCCTGTACCTCAGGCCAGTTTTGAACTCATGGTGATCCTCCTGCCTCAGCTTCCTGAGTTATGAAATTAGAGATGTAAGTGGCCACACTGGCTGAAGCCTCTTACGTTTTACCTGAGCACTCTGTTATTGTAAGCTCTTTTCCCTCCAACTGGTATTACCCTATCATTTGTTGAATTTTCCAAGTCTTGTTGATGATGGGTCACGTTTTTATATATTTTGTATTTTGCTTGTAAACCCTCTTCGGTCGTGCCTTGTTTGTGGGTCTCCTTACTGCCTGCCTTAGTCGGGTTTCTGCGGCTGTGATAAAATTCCGTGACCAAAAGCAGTTTGGGGAGGAAAGGGTTTATTCCAGCTCACAGCCCATCATGGGAGGAAGTTAGAGCAGGATTTGCCAGCAGAAGCTGTGCAGGTGTTGTGTGATATTTTGCTTGTGTTCTGTCAGATAGGGCTTGCTTGGAGTCAGAGGGTGGAGCTAGCTAGGGTCTAGTCTGCACAGAGACTAGACAAGAAGTGGCAAGGCAGGGCAGAGAGGGGCTTTAGCCCCTTTTGGATGGAGGAACTGAGAGGTAGGAAGCAACTGGCGGCTGCTCCTTGTTCTCTAGCTTATGTCAAATTGACCCCTTGTCACCTTGACACACAAACACATCACTGTTCAGCTAGAACCTTTATTTCTCATTTGTCCCCAAGACGACATGTTAGCATCACAATGTAAAACAGAATGAGACTTCTCTGGGGTTTTATATTTCTTCTGCAAGATGCAACAGGGCTGGTGCTAGCCTGGGAACTCTCCCTTGCAACCCATCAGAAGTCAGTTGTCTCCTTCCACCACGTGGGCTGTCAGGCCGGGCACCAGGACATCTCGCCAGCCCAAGGACACTTTGTTTCCAGGGACACGGTCTCACTATGGACCCATTCTCAGGACTCTCCTTCCTCTTGTTCCTGGCTGCTGGGATGAGGCAAACTCCACTCTGAAACCATTTTTATTACATTTGTAGTTTGAAGATTTTCAGGCCATGTAGAGAATGTGAGTTAAGTCTCTTACTAGTTTGGGGGAAGACCCCGTGATCATGGATTTTTTTTTAGAGGAAATTTTCCATCTCCATTCAGATCCTTTTCATTACCACTCTGTACGAATGTCTCTTTTATCTTCTCTGACCTGTATTTTTCCTTTGAGGGGTGCATCGTTTTGTGATTGGTTTTGTCTTACTATGTAGCCTTGGCTGTCCTGGAACTTGCTATGTAGACCATACCAGGCTTGAACACACAGAGATCATCTGCTTGTGCCTCCTGGGGTCTGGGATGAACAGAGTGCACTGTCACACTCTGTGGGTCCTGTCTTTCTATATTAGGTCTCAGTTTCGCCTCCCTGTTTGAGATTGACCCCAAATCATCAAACTAACCCACTTTGCAGGGCCACCAGAAAAGTCCGTCCTCGTTTCTGGTTGGTTTCTAGTTTCCTTCTATAATTTTTGGTTCCTGGAGAGCTTCCTTGCAGGCTCAGCTATCTAATCAAAACACTATTTTTATATTTCATGGTAGAACTTTTGCCTGCCTGCCCCTGTTGTCCTGCTTGTGTGTCACCCCACACGTTGCCTGGCATATGATTAACGTGAAGGGCATTTGGTGTACAGCTAAGTGATTGGGGGCGGGCAAGGGACTGAACATTTCCACTAGAAGTTTGTTCTCTCTGCAGGAAGAGCCAGAAGGCTCTCCTATGTCCTTCACATCAGACAGCCAAGAGAGCCAGTAAAGGCCCTCAATTTTCCTATTTTTCACTCTTAACCTTTAAAACTTCAGGATTTTCCTAAGGATGTGAGGATGACGTCGGCGGCATCAGGCTCCCAGGGTTTTCCAGCCCCGTAAATTGGCAAATTAAAACCATGCCTGAAGAACCATTACTGCCCAGTGTCTCTTTCTACCATGGCACCGAGAGAGTTCTCATGTTGATTAAATTGACCTTTACCGTGGCTCAGCTAAGAATAGCAACTACAAGACGTGGAAACTGTTACGGACATCGTTAGTCCCACAACTTATGCTACCACTAAAGAAAGGGTGCACTGTTCAGCCTTTTCCTGTCCTGAGAGCGTTCTCGCCAGTCGTGGGTTGGCCTCGATTGGGCCTTCTTTGTGCCACTCTATTTTGTCTGGCGTCTCCTGGAACTGAGTGGTGCCAGGGCTGTACATGTGGCCGTGGAACAGAGATCGCTAATTCACTATCGCTGTTCTTAAGGTGAAGGCCTCGATGTAACAGCAGTTTCTAAAAATGTGTATGGGGGGGGGTGGCGCACGCCTTTAATCTCAGCACTCAGGAGGCTGAGGCAGGCAGATCTTTCTGAGTTCGAGGCCAGCCTGGGCTACAGAGTGTGTGCCAAGATAGGCTCCAAAGCCACACAGAGAAACCCTGTCTCCAAAAATAAAACAAATGTGTATGGGGGTTATGTCTATGTGCACATATGTGTACCGTGTGTGCAGTGCCCATTGAGGCCAAAGGGGGAGTTGGAGCTCCTGGCACTGGAGTCACAAATGGTTGTGAGACACCACGTGGATGCTAAGAATTGAACCCCTGTCCTCTGGAAGAGCAGCCAGTGCTCTTAACCACAGGGTCATCTCTCCAGCCGCAAGAGCACTGAGGTTTTACAGTTCCTTTTTTATATGCCTCTTACCTTTTTTCCCCTCTTCATTTTTATATGGACTTTTAGACGTCTTTCCAGGAGAGGGTATCTGTAGATTCTTTCTTTTGATATTTTTTTTAATATGTTATTTATTTATTATTTGTTCAGTGTTCTACCCACATTGCCTGCAGGCCAGAAGGGGGCACCAGATCTCATTATAGATGGTTGTGAGCCACCATGTGGCTTCTGGGGATTGAACTCAGGACCTCTAGAAGAGCAGCCAGTGCTCTTAACCTCTGAGCCATCTCTCCAGCCTCTTCTTTTGATATTTTATTTTAATTTTATGTATGTGCCTGCAGAACCTGAGCAGGTTAAGGATAACTTTAAAAATGTCAATCTGTCTGTCTTCTCCCTGTATTGTTAGGCCCTGGCTTACCTAAGCGCCCTGGTTTTCCAGCCATCTCCTAGCCAAAGAAGCTTGCTCATAGCATCTTTATACTGGAACATTCTTCTCGTGCCTTTCCTGTAGTTGCATGCTTTCTAATCATCTTCTTCATCCCAAGTGAAGCTTACCTCCCTCCCTGAAGCCATGTAGAGAATGTCTGGGTTTGGCTTTCCAGTCTGTACGTTTTATTGCTATTACACCTGTGTGATTATATCATTGCTTTTTGTTAGACTGCATGCTGGAGGAGGGCTTTGTTCATTTGCCCATTGTGTCCCCCACCCCAGCTCGAGGCTGTCAGTAAATGCTGCAGAAGGGGGGAGGGCCCTCGCACATGCCACAGACGGGAACAGGAAGAGGGGCTTGCGCATGCCCGCAGAAGGGAACGAGAGCCTTGTACACGTTCCATCCCTCACTAGGGTGAACTACTGTTCTGCTCGCTAATGTGTCAAACTGTGGCATTTTGAGCTCAGAAGGTAGCATGCCACCCCTTCACACGGCTTGACGAGAAGTCTGCAAGAGCTGGGCCATTGTCATTTCCATCAAAGGCGAATCCTTGATACTTGTTTGGCTTGAGATTTTCATTTAAGCGGCTGTGGTAAAGTAGGAGAAGAGGCCTCGCTTATTCAGGGAGGCTGAATGGTGAAGCACTCAGGGTCTGGAGTCACGCAAGCTTGGTGGGTTCACTTCTTTGCTTTGGGACTCATTTCCCTGTCTCCACTTACTTCATGTGTCCTTTGAAGTCTCAATAAAGGACCTTGTGGAAAGTATTCAGAACAGCGCTGGCACCTAACAGTGCTTGCCACAGCAGTTACGGTTCCCCTCAGCTTGCCCTGCCTTTGCGGAGAGAGATACATGGCCATCAGCTCATAGTAGCGTGTGATGTCCTGAGATGGGAGAGGAAATGTGGAGACGAGGTTCCAGACCTCACGAAAATCACAGTCCATTCTGCAGTTTACCCTTTGGAAAAGGGAATGAGGGACTTACCATTCAGGCCTGGGCCCATACAGCAAGTGTGTACCATGCTTGTAGAGGCCTGGGGGGAAAGCTTGGGGAGTCACGGGGAGTGCTGGGAATTTTCATATTTCCATTGTGTGCTCTCTAGTTTCTCTTGTATGTGAAGTGCCTGACGGGCCACAGCAGGCTGTCCTGGTTTTGTTGGAGTCAGTGGAAGACAGAGTGCTGTGTGGATGGATGGGCCTCCCTGCCTAGCAGTAATCATGACTCACAGAAAACCCTGATCGTAGCAGGAAGGGGAGGGAAAGCAGCTTTCCAAGGCTTCGTATTAATAAAGCTGCTGCAGGCGTGCGGCTTTGGACCCAGACCCAACTCACTCTCAACTCCTTGAGCTCTGGATGCTGAGCAGGGCGGTCTTTAACCCCCCCTCAGTGCTGGTCTGCGGCTGGGCTGTAGATTACGGAGGGGCAGGACTCCATACCATACGGAGGGGCAGGCTTGAGGGAGAGGAGCCATGGATTTTATAAACTCTGGCTTGTGGACACTGTCGGAGGTGGGATGAGGCAGTGGGTTTGAGGAAAACCAGAGGAGCCTGCACTTAGCGTGTACAAGACCCCGAGTGCTATCCTCAGCACCCAAACCAGCCAGCCAAAAAAGCCTTATGGTTGAAGACGTTACAGGTGGTGCTGACTGAAGACATTACAGGTGGTGTTGACTGGCCCTAGGACAATCATGTGACCTGCCCAAAGTCTTGTTCCTCTGAAGTGGCAGGACTGAGGTGACATCTGAGCCTGCTGGGTTTCTTTCCCGCCACAGGTCTGGCTGGAGGAGCCCATTTCTCATCCCAGTAACCCTCCTTCCCGCTTCCCTGCTACTGACAGCTCCCAGGCCCTTGCCCTGTCTTCATTACTGCTTGCCTCCTTTCCTTTCCCATGGTGCAGAGGGGCAGTTCCCAAGAACAAGACTAGGCAGACTGCAGGGGTCCTGCCTTTGCGGGTGAAGGCAGCCCTGCTTAAGTGGGTTGGAGGAACTGGGTTAAGGGGTGCCGGGACAGCTAGCTCTGTACTGGAGCCAAACAGCAAAGCAGAGTGGGCTCCTGTTTATGGCAGGGGCCAAGAGCAGAGCAGACCCCAGTAGGTCACGAGGGTGTTACTTGTGTAGACTTCAAGTGCGTTCATCGCACGTCATGTAGGACCCGCTGGCCACCTGTGCCTCATCTGCTGGGTTTCCCCATTGCAGAAGGCTCACTGGATTTGGACTTATTTGCTGGGGTAGAGGAAGCATGGCCTGTTTTAAAACTGCATGAATGCTTTGAACTCGCTTTTGCAAACTAGTGCCAAATGAATGGTGTTGGCAGGGAGGGCTTGCTGAGCCTGGAGAGACTTGCTACCCTTACAAAAGGAGTGGTTTGCTCCGAAACCAGAGTGGCCGGCTCTGGAGAATGTAGCCAGCACAGCTCTGCTGGCCACACACATACCGTGCCTCTCTCTGCAGGGGCCTCCAATTGGACAGCCACCTGCTAGACAGTGTTCTGCTTTCGCCGGGCTCGGGAACACAAGAGTAAAGAACTCTGCAGTAATACTGTGAGACTCCCTGTCAGCATTTGCTGCCCTTTGGTGCATTTCCTTCTAAGCTTGTTTATCCTGAAGCAAAGGGGTTCTTTTTTTAAAGTTCATTTTACCTTCTGCTGTGTGTGTGTGTGTGTGTGTGCGTGTGCACATGTCACAGCATATGTACAGAAGTCAGAGGACAACTTTCAGGATTTGGGTGCTCTCCTTTCGTTGCGGGTTTGGGGGCTCAAACTTGGGCTGTCAGGTTTGTGTGACACTTACCCATTGACTCAGTTTACCCATTAAGTCACCTTCTGGCCTAGGCGGAAGACTTTAAAGGGTCAGGGAAACCCTGAGGGTGTGTGGTAGAAAGGATCTGTGCTGAGGAAGGATCTGGTATACCATTCTGCCCTTTCTTCTGTCTTCTCTCTGTAGCTTCAGGTACCTCGGTAGCAGCCCGGCCTCTAGATGCTCACCAGAGTGCTTTGTTTATGCTTGAAGCCAGTGTAGTAAGGTTAGAGCCAACCATGTGACTTGAGTTTCCCCTGGCAGCCGTCTGCTGGAATGTATGCCAATGGGCAGGGGCAGTAGATGCAAATGCAATCCTTCGTGTTGAGTTTCTTTGCTTGAGCAGCATTTTCCTCATAACTTTGAGCTTGTTAAAGATAGGAACAATGTTTTCTTTATCTCTGCGTCCCATTTACCCAAGATGGTGCTTGGCACAGACTGATTATAGTAAATGAAACATTGAAAGCCAGATATGGTAGATGATTTGTGTTAAGTTTCATCATGCATGTGTGAAGTTGCTCAAAATATTTATTAGCAAAGGTTAAGATTGGTTAGTACATTATTTCATGTGTGTGTGTGTATGCGTGATATGTGTGTACCAGTGAGTGTGTCTGCAAATGTGTGCATGTGAAGGCCAGAGGCTGACATTAAGTGTCTTTCTGGATTGCGTTCCACTTCATTTTTTTTAACATATAACTTATTTTATGTCCACTGGTGTTTCGCCTCCTTGTGTGTCTGTGTGAGGGTATCAGAGGCCCTGGAACTGGAGTTACAGACAGTTGTGAGCTTCCATGTGGGTTCTGGGAATTGAACTCAGATCCTCTGGAAGAGCAGCCAGTGCTCTTAACCACTGAGCCATCTCTCTACCCCCTCCTCTTCCTTTTTTGAGATGGCCTCTCACTGAACCTGGCGGTCACCAAATCAGCTAGTCTGACTAGCCAGCAAGCCCCAGGGATCTTTCTAGCCCTATCAGGTTCCTTTCCTCCCTCTATACCTCCTACGGTGTTGCTGGAATCACAGATGTGCACCACCACGCCCAGATTTCCATGTGGGTCCTAGGGACCCAAACTAGTTTCTAATGCTTACACAGTGAGCACACTACCGGCTGAGCTATCTCCAGACTCTGCCTCCTCTTTGAACAGATTCCTACCCTGTATCCTAGGGTTCCACTCACTGTGAAGCCCAGGCTGGTCTTGAGCTCAAAGCAGTCCTCCAGCCTCCGCCTCCAGAATCTTAGGCTCACATATGTGGCCACCATGCCTGGTTGGTATTTTATATTTTTAGTGGGAAATATATTTTTAAAATCTTCACCCCCATCCTCGTCCACCAATGCTATGAATAGAATTTGGCAAAGTGCTATGTAGTTAGTTACTCAGCAGTGCCCTGATGAGGGACAGTATGGATCCTGGATCCAGTCAAGACTTTGAAGAGATTACTCAATAAGTAGAAGTGTTCTAGGAAGTTGGAATTGGGCTAGGCCTCCGGGATAGGTTTGCCACCTTTTCTCAAGAGTAAAGACTCAGGAGTTTTTGTGGTTTTGTTTTGTTTATTTGGGGTTTTTTGTTTTTGTGTATGTTTGTAGCAGGGTCATGTGTAGCCCAGGGTGACTTTAACTTCTGATCTTCCTACCCCCAGCCCTGAAGTTCCGGGGTGACAGGTGTCTAGCATCTTGTTGTTTTAACTTTTTCCCAGTGGCTGTGCCTTAATCTGCTGCTGTTTCAGCCAGTAATTGTGATCTGCAGTCACCAGCCTGTGTCTCTGAAAGTGTCCTGTCTGTTGCCACTCAGTAGCTTTAACTAGATCTCTGCTGTTCTGTTTATAGATAAGGCTCAGGATGCAGAGGCTGGGGTGGCAACCTGCTAGCTCAGAGAGGTTGAGTAGCAACTAGGTGATGTTCTCTCTTTGCTGATGTCTCTCCAGGAGAGCGTCCTTCCACTCTGCCCAACAACAAAATAAAATCATGCCGCTCCAAATCCCTCCCTACTTCCTGTGTCTCTGTCTCTCCCAGATGCCCTCCGATGCTCTATGATTACTTCCTGTCAACTAGTTGCTAATTTAGCCTCCTGACCCAGATGCAAACTCAGGATTCACAGTGTGATCTTATGTTCCCCAACACTATCATTGGTGGTCTAGGCAGTGATGGGTTAAACACACGGTTTTATGCGTTCTAGGCAAGTACTCTGCCAGCTGAGCTACATTCCCAACTGTGTTTTGCTTTCAAACCATCTTTTGAACCTTACTGTTAACAGTCTGGGAGGGAGTTTGGAAGGGGGATTGGAATGACTGACAGGATGGTAATTCTAGAGTCCTGTTTGCATGCAGTATTCGGAAAGTTCTGCAGAAAATGATTCCATTTACTGTTCCTCACTGGAGGGTCGTCACCTTCCTAACAGCTGAGTTTGATACTAAACATGAACTATTTCTCCTTGGACATAGACAGAGCACCACCCCCCTCCTGTCTTAGGGGAACCTCACTTTTTAAACCATGTGCCTTTGTGGTTATGACCATTCCCTAATAAATAAACCTTTGTTTTTCTAAACTCTGCTATGGTCTGGTGGTTCTTTTTATCTTGTTTCCTTAATGGGATAAACGCCAGTGCCATTCAGGGGACAGACAGACTGACTGACCAGTGGAGGGGGTGGGTGAGAAGGCAGGCGGCGGGCACGTGCTGTAATGTAACATGCTCCGTTGCTTGTTGCTTTTGTAGGGTAAGGAAACCTGTGTGGGTACCAACAATCAAAGCTACATCTGTGACACAGGACACTGCTGTGGACAGCCTCAGTGCTGCAACTACTACTATGAGCTCTGGTGTAAGTCCTTGTCCAGGGGGTTCTTGGCATCCCAGGGTCCTGGTTACTGCCCCTGCTCCTTGGGAAACCGCGGGCTGGCCAGCCTTTTCTGATTCTCTTGGGGACAGTGTTGGTGAGTAGAATCTGGATCTGGGTTGCGGAAGTGATTCTTTTCTAGAGGAGGAGGGCTCGGGCACCCTCTGGGCACCGTGGGCTGAAGACGGGAGTACAGTCTGCCTCTTTGGAGGTCGGGGCTGGTAGACAGCACTTCTGCCCTGATCTTTTTTAGAGCTCAGAAGAGACAGGTGTTGACTGCCAGACAGACAGGGCGGAGGATGGGAGCCCTTAGGGCAGAGCGGTCTCAGGTGACAGACACGGTAGTGGAGCAGCAGCAGACTGTCCTCAGATGGTCATGGCCCCTTCCTTGCTCTAAATAAAATCAGATGTTGCACTGGCTTGTCAAGCCATGCCCTTGCTCGCTGTCACTTAGGGACTTCCCCCCCCCCCATCCCCGCCTGCTCCCAGTCAGCGATATGGCAGGAAGGCATCGAGGACTCGTGTTGGATCCCGCAAGGAAATTGGACCCCTGGCTGGGAAGTCTGGTTCCCTGTGAAGCGCTGTGGTCTTTGAAAGCCAGACTGGGTGGGTTCTTCAAATAGAACCTCTTCCCCACCCTCGCCCTTCCCTTTCCAGGGCTGAGGCCGCCAGATCTACAGGGTAGGGTAGGACAGGGCTTGGAGATCCCCACCAAGCCTCCATGTGTGTAAGCAAACGGAGGGGCAGAATTGCTGTTTTCGATGGGTGGGGCTGAGAAACTGAAGGACACCAAGGGCCAGGCAGGTGGACCCACTGTGTTTAAATGTTTTAAAGTGCAGATAACCACAGGGTTCAAATTCCCCCTCCCACCCCTTGTCAAAACAAAAGGCAAAGTCGGGCTGCCAAAAGGCACAGAGCTCCAGTTTGTTTTGCTGGGGCCGGGGCCCAGCCGGCCCCATCGCAGACTGACAGAGCCTCCTGGGCTGCCGGGAGAGCGCACTCAGTAGCCACCAAAATTGGGTCACCAAAGCCGGGGCCAAGAGGTGGGCCAGTAGCAAGGACTGGGAGAGGCAAATGGCAGGAAGATTGTCTGGGGAGAGGGGCTTCTGTCTCATTACCTTCCCGTTTTAGTAGGTTGGGGGGGGGCGGCCTCTTCCCGACTTCTGGGGCCGGTGGAGACAGCAGACTGAGACAATTCAAAGTCTGCCCAGCAGTGGCCTCTGGCAGGAGATGTCCAGCTTTTCTGTCCCTGTCAGGAAATCCTTATGTTTTCCTCCTTATTTGGAGCCCAGCCTTTTCAAGAAGTGTGCAGGACAGGGCCTGAGAGTTGGAATGAACTATGGAGTTCTCAATAAAAGTACACTTGATGTTTTGTTGTTTCATTTGGATTTTTGTTTGCTTTTTAAAGACATTGGTTTTTGTTTTTTGTTTTTTGTTTTTTGTTTTTTTTTTTTTGTATATTGTTGGTCCGGAAGTTGTGGTGTAGCTCGGGCTGGCCGTGAGTTCTAAATTCTGTTACCTCTGCCTCCCGCCCGAGTGCTGGGAAAAAAAAAAAAAAAAAAAAATACGCTTCTTGTGGTTCTAACCCGTGTTCCCTCAGTGTCTTTCACTTTTGCCAGAAATGCTAAAGAAACTGGCTTTGAGTCGTTTCCCACCTCTGCCCCCCTTTCTGTGGGAGAGCCAGTAATCACTGGAAGGTCAGATGAGGTACCGCTTCCTTTCAGGAGAAAGGCCCTGGGGATGCCGTCCCCACCAGCCCTGTTACCTCTACTGAACTGAACTTGCCTGTGTCCTGAGGACTGCAGGACGATGTGCTGACCTGGAGTTTGGTTCAGCAGGCTTTCACATTGCCCTGAGCCCGCCCGTGTGAGGTGGGAACAGGTGTCCCTGCATCCCGTGTCTGAGACCTCAGGAACCTGCATTTGTGCTTGGGTTCACTATGCTACCAGCCTGTATCCCAGGGGTCTTAGACCACGGTTTGTAGCAGAGGTGTATTTAAATATAGATTTCCAGGCCCTGCTCCCTGCAGGCCTGAGCCAGACCTGAGAGTATGCAATTCTAGCAAGCTCTTAACTGATGCCACGGCCTCTCCTGGTTCAGACACGGGTAAGGGCATTAACTCTTGCACTGGGAGGTAATAGAGCAGAGGCGATGGAGCGTGGGCTGGCGGCACAGAAGTGTGGCGTGCATGTTACGCGTCTGCCAGTTCACCTTCAGAAGGAATTTGCTTTGGCCAGCTGAGATCTGGGCGGTGTGTGTGAGAAGGTGTCCTTTGAAGGGTCGAGAGGACTTTACACATTCCGGAGACTGTTGTCAGCCAAGGCTCTATAGGAGAGAGCCACTGTCCCGAGCCTGTGGGGCTCACCTAAGAGAGGTGCGATATAGGAAACATTTATAGATAGCTAAGTAGGGTCTGCATCTGTGGGGTACTCACGCTGTCCCTGTCTTGGAGCTGGAGGTGTTCACTCTGTTGTTTGTAGCTGAGAAGTGGCAGCCGCTCTCCATCTTAGGTGTTCTAAGGGCTAAAGCTGGAAGGAGGAGAGGGCACAGGCCATAGAATCACAAAGGGCTTTTCTGCATGCTTCATGTCCCTGAAACAGATCGAGCAAGGGGACCCCAGAAATGCAGGAGTACACGCAAAGCCAAAACAAACAAACAAACAAACAAACAAACAAATAGGCCTGAAGCGAGGGTTCCTGCCCTGCCCACGGCTCCTTTCCATTCTCCAGAACTCGTTTCCCAGGGAAGTCAAAGCTGGACTTCCTGTCCCTGAGATGGTTTGTAGAAATTTTACTCAAGTGTCAGGTTTCCCTGGTCTGAATTTCAGCCCAGAGAAAAGATATGGTTTCTTAAGATGACAGGAAAGAGACTGTTAGCAATCTACTTAGTGGTAGTGGGCAAATACTCACTCCTGGGTTTTTTAGTTAGTATATGGGAAACTGTGTTTGTGGGGCACTATGTGATTGATATTTCAACATGTGCACATGTGCATTTCTCTTTTATCTTAGAAACACAGTTGAGCTCATATTAAGGCCAACTTAAGACATTTAGCTCTTGAGCACATTGGCTACCAGGGAGCATCCTTCCAAGCCCTTGTTGAAGCACATCTCCCTAGTGGTCCAGGCCCCTGGACACGGGCAGGGTGGTCAGAGCACGACAGCCCATATCAGCGCACGACAGCCCATATCAGAGCACGACAGCCCATATCAGCGCACACAGCACCTTGTTCACAGCAGGGGCTCAATAAATAGGAGTGGCCTGATTTTTTTTCCACAGAATTCTGCCAAGAACAGAACCTCAAAGCAGACTTTGGACCTAATCCTAACCCATGTTTTTTATGGAATAGTTTTCGGGGAGGGGTCAAAGAGGGTTTCAAGGAAATCCTGGCCATCTGCGGTTATGCCTGCAACAACAACAGCTATAACAGTAAGCCAGGGATTGCATAGTACATAGGCGCGGCTTGGAGTGTCCCACATGTGTTACCTCGGGCCTTCAGGGGACCAGAGACCATTGTTCTCCTCATTTTACAGACAAGGGGAATAGAAACAAAGTCCCCTGGGTCCGGAGTTGTTGAGAACTGGGATCTGAACCTACAGAGCTGTGTTCACCCTTACAGGACAGTTGGTTTATATTTAGTTCAGATGACATTGCAAGCCTCTAGAATCTGCGTTTCCCAAATTCAGGGGTTTTGAGTAGCGTCAGGGCAGAGGTCCCCGATGAGGAATGTTAGAGCCAAGGGAGGCTCCCCCATCTCGTGAGAGGAAGGGGGACTAACTATGTGTGCTCTGGCTCCCCGGTGGGGAGTTTCCTGTCAGTCTAGGAGTGGTGTTTTCCCAAGTCTGTCCTGAACTCTGGGGCACATGACTCAGTTCCTACATGGGACTGTGATTGTTTTTAAAAACATGTTTTCCATTTAGCTTAGCATGACAAATGCTCCACGCAACAAGGTCATAACCTGGGGAGACAGGGAGGAGTCCTCTGGCTTGGTGTGTGTTTGGGGAACATAGGATAAAGTTTTGTTTTGTGCTCTTGTATGCCCTTGATTAGACTCAGCTTCTCAAAACCTTTCTTCCCGATAGGCACGCTAGTATACACCTGTGATCCCAGCACTTGGGAAGCGGAGGCCCCAAATTTGATGCCAGCTGCAGTTAAATATAGCAATATCCTGTCTTAAAAACAAAAGCAATAAAAACCTACCTTCTTTTGAAACCTAGCTAAGTTTTAAAATTAGTTGGGCCCCACTGGGACTAATCTGATATCCCAACACTGCTTAAAGTTCTTCGCAGCCTTCGCTGGCGTGACCCCAGGACAGTTCAGTGTGTGTGGCCGCATCAGATGGCCCTCTGCCTGCCTTCCCAGCAGATGGCACCAGCTCGTGGTCCGTTCCCCTGTCCCTAGATTGACACCTAGTGTGCTGCAGGACCGTGTCTACTCCTTATGTTTGTCCTTGTTGTGAGTCCTGTGGTCCTGGGTTAGAAACTAAGAGAGTTTACCCAGTTTGATACAGATGTGGCCTCACACAGCTGGTGTATGGCAGAGAGTTTTGCGGGAAATGTGGGCTAAGGCTGCGGGTGTGACTTACTGGTAGGGCATGCACGAGGTCCTGGAGTCTGTTCCCAGGCCCGTGATAAGGAAAAAGGTAAAGAGAGAAGAGAAAGTAGGCGTATGGACTTTCACTAACATGGCTGCTTCATTCACTTCTTCCCCTACTTACCTTCTGGTCTTCTTAATTTTTCCTTTTGCCTTTTTTGAAAAAAAAGTTTTTCCTGTGCCACTGCAGTTAAGGGTCCTCTGCCCCTTCATATCAAGAGCCCCTTTAAGACTCCTCCTCATGAGGTCGATAAGATGGCTCAGCTGGTAATTGCTGATTCCAGACTGTCGTGGTGGGAGCAAAGAACCAACTCTACCAAGTTGTCGTCTGACCTTTATACATGCGCTGTGAGTGTGCACAGCATAAACAAAAATGGATTCCTGAGAACCACTTAAATAGAAAACCCGTGAGCACACTGGCGGTGGGGACAGGCTAGGTTTTGCTGCAGGGAACACACAGATGTCCAAAATCCCAGTGACTGAAACCAACAGGTCTCTCTCTCTCTCTCTCCCTCTCTCTCTCTCTCCCCCCCCTCTCTCTCTAACTTTTGTTTTTTTTTTTTTTTTTTTTTTTTTTTTTGAGACAGGGTTTCTGTTACAAGTAGGGTTTTCCCTGCCAGTTCAGGTTTATTTGTAGCTTTGGAGCCTGTCCTGGAACTCACTCTGTGTACTAGGCTGGCCTCGAACTCACAGAGATCTTCCTGCCTTTGCCTCCCGAGTGCTGGGACTAAAGGCGTGCGCCACCACTGCCCAGCTTTCTTTTTCATTCTTACTGTTTGTCCATGGAAGGTGGAATGAGGGCTTTGTTCCTGCTTGAGCTTGTCTTTATAGCCCAGAGCCAGAAATGACTGACTGGCTGGAATGCTGATGGAAAGCCGATGGAGGGCTTTCACACAAGAAACACTCTAGTCTCTAAATGACGGACCGCTTAGTTTCTGACAGTAGGCAGAATTAGTCCCATAACTTCCCACACACACATAGAGGCCAGGAAGTTCAGCCCTGCCTATGCACCCAAAGGCAGAGAACAGGGATCTTTGGTGAACATGGAAAGGAGCGTGTGGGATTTCTCTAGTTTGTCGAGACAGCCCAGGACGGCTCGGACCTGGAGATCTTGCCTCCGTGCTGGAGCACCACGTTAGAGGCGTGTGTCACTACATCAGCCTGAGATTTTCTTTACTAATAGTGGCGATTAAAGCAGAGGTTGTGAGAGCTGAGAGTAATGCCTTGGATCACATATATTAAAGCTTAGAAAATGGAGAGGATGAGGAAGTACTGGGGAAATGATCCCAGTAAAAATAACATTAGATGCTGATTTTAAAGTCGAGCTGTGGGGTGGGGGTAGGAACAGGGGAGCAGGCTTAGAGTTAGATCCCCCTGGAGCTAGAGTTACAAGCAGTTGTGGGGGTTACATGCCACGTGGGTCCTGGGAACCAAACTTGGCTCCTTTAAAAGAACAAGTGTTGGGCTGGAGAGATGACTCAGTGGTTAAAGAGCACTGGCTGCTCTTCCAGAGGACCAGGGTTCAATTCCCAGCACCCACATGGCAGTTCACAACTGTCTGTAACTCCAGTCCCAGGAGATCAGACACTCTCATTCAGACATAGATGTAGGCAAAACACCAATGCATATCAAATAAATAAATTATTAAATCCTTAAAAAAAAAAAAAAAACCCTACCCACCCCCTGTTTGTAATATAAGCATCTCACTGAGATCCTTCTGTTTCCTTGGCATGAGTGCTTGAGTTATAAAGTATACACGCGCACGCGCACGCGCGTGCACACATTTGTACTTTCCTAGAAAGAAATGCAGTGTACTATGTGTCATCTATAAGTAATGTCAGATATGCCGTATGCTGTATGCAAAGTATACTCTGGACACTTGGAGCACTCAGAAGAAGGAAGGTATTGATGCCAGCTTGGCTGTATAGTGAGACTCCACCTTAAAACAAACACATAAGCCCCCAAATAAATGAGCTCCATTATAACCTAAAAAGATAACGGCAACTTGGCATATAAGGCTATTAGCATACTTCATACTTTATTACCATTCTGTGACTCCATTGATCTTACTCAAATTAAACTAATAAGACCAAAAGGTCGTACAGAAGAAACTGGGAGCGGCCAGGTGTTGCAGTACGCACCTGTTTTCTAGCCCTTGGGAGGGGAATGGAGGGTCAGGACTTCAAGGCCAGCCCCAGCTTTGAGGCCAGCATGTACTGTGTGAGAGCCTGTCTCAGAAAGGGAGAGGCTACTTTATGGTACTTATAATCTTACTATCAGGGATTGTACATATCAAAAACAATATTGTCTGCAAACAACCCTTAGAAGTAGTCTTAAAGACAAGTCACATGTGACTCTATTTCTAGAGGAACTAAAGACCTCCGTAGAGAGGCTGGGCGTAGCTCGGGTGCTAAGTGTTGCCTCATGTGCTGGGGCCTGTTCCATCCCCAGCTCTGAATCGCTGAGTGTGGCAGTGTGGCTCATACACCAGTAACCTTAGCTCCTGGGAGGTGGAGACAGAAGATCACAAGTTCAGGGCCACCCTCTGCTGTGCACCTGGGCTCATCAGGTAACCTTAGCTGGTTTGGAACTCACCACATAGACCAGACTAGCCTTCACCTCACAGATCTGCCTGTCTCTGTATTTACCAGGGCTGGTGAGATGTCCCAGTGGGTGAAAACAGTCGGTTGTGCGAGCTTGAGGACTTGAGCTCTGTTCCCGGAACTCACGGGCGGGGTGGAAGCAGACACCTATCTCCCAGAGGTTACCCCCTGACCTCTGTGTGTGTATGCACGGCCCTCATACTCCTGCACTGATACATTATACATACATGGAGTAATTTTTAAAATCTGTTTGATAATTTCATGCCTACACATAACATATTTTAATCAAAACAACCCTATGCAATTATTTTCAGAAATAAATTTATCATTTGAAAAAAATACAGCCAGCTGGGATAAATTTATTGTTTGAAAAAAATAAAAGTCAGCTGGAAGGTGGCGGCATATGCCTTTAATCCCAGCACTCAAGAGGCAAGAGAATCTCTGATCTACAGAACGAGTTCTAGGACAGCCAAGGCTACAGAGAGAAACTTTGTTTTGAAAAAACCAACCTTGCCCCCTCCCCCAAAAAAGACCCAGAAAAGACCTGTAAAAATAAACTAGTCATTTTTTTAATTGAATTTTTTGTAGTCTCATAATTAAAAGAATAAAACAATTGAAAATGCTCCAGGCATCTCTGAGTTCCAGGCCAGCCTGGGCTACACAGAGAAACCCTGCCTCAAAAACAAACAAGCAAACAAATAAAAGAAAAAGAAAAACACGACCTTAAATTTCTCCTAATGTTATCTCATTGTTTGGGGCTGGAGAGCCGACTCTATGATTAAGAGCACTTGTTGCTCTTATGAAAGTCCTGGGTTCAGCTCCCAACATCTGCATGGATTCTCACAACCATCTGTAACACCAGTTCCAGGAGAGCCAACGCCCTCCCCGGACAGCCAAGGGCACAAGGTGCCAACATACATGCAAGCAAACACGCAAACACGCATACATGTTCGGTTTGTTAAAAGTCGTTATTCTTGTTTTTCCTTTCAGTCTTTCTCCTATTCATGTCTGTAGAGATTTAAGCAAAAGTGGACCACTGGGTTTTTCCAAGGGTTTAAAAGCCCTTTCTGTTCTAAATTGGGGAGGTGTTCTCATACTGGGGTTCACTGAGTCAGTGGGAAATGAGAGGGCCATGGACTTAAACTCCACATGCCCTGGAGGAGGAAAGGGAAGCTGCCCGCACAGGCTTACGGGATGGGGGAGTGGTTTGTCACGGCTGTGGGAGATGGAATTATACCAGATTATAGATAGTGCAGGAAGTCATTTACACTCTCCAGGGAAGAGCAGGGCCCGAGGCAATTCAAACTTTTCCATCTCTCCGTTTCATGATTGCAGTTTACAGAGGCGCACATGAAAATCCCTCATCTTGTTTGTCATCAGGTGAACCCTAAGAAGGTTTTTCTTTTTGGCTTTTCAAGGCAGGGTTTGTCTATGTAGCTCTGGCTGTCCTAGAACTTGCTTTATAGACCAGGCTGGCCTTGACTCACAGCCATCCACCTGCCTCTGCCTCCCGAGTGCTGGGATTAAAGGTGTGGGCCACCACCAACTGGCCTTAGCGCTCTTATGTGGGGGCTGCTCTGGAGTCTGCGATTGCTGAGCTTCTGGGCTGGGGTAGAAAAGGGAAGACAGGTACCAAGAAAGTCCAAAGTATTTTGTCCAGGATCTCTTATTAATGCCCACTACATTTACAAAAAGCTTGACCTTCCTTTTGTCCCGAGCACCTTTCCCTGTAGTAAACACATTTTGAACGTGTGGCTTGACATACAGTGACAGGGTGAGGCCTGACTGGCACCGTCTAGACCTTGTTTGAGAGCTGCTCCATGTCACTGATCCTCACCGCGCGTGTGCCTCTCTGTCTTGCTCCTCACCTCCCAGGGTTCTGGCTAGTGTGGACCATCATCATCATCCTGAGCTGCTGCTGTGTCTGCCACCACCGCCGAGCCAAGCACCGCCTTCAGGCCCAGCAGCGGCAACATGAAATCAACCTGATCGCCTACCGGGAAGCTCACAACTACACAGCGCTGCCTTTCTACTTCAGTACGTTCACCGCAGCTCGCCTCCCCCACCCTCCCGACCTTAGTGGCATAGAGCCAGGGCCCAAGTGGTCCATCGGTGGCTGGGACCCCTGGGGAAGGATGCCCCCGTTGCTCCACCCAGAGTCTGGAGGATCACACTACAGTTGTGTCCTCAAAGTCCGTGGGACCATTCCCAAGCTCACAGTAAGGCAGCCAGGTCTCATCCTTTAACAGGCATGCATGGATACATACATACAATATGCATATATTTTATACATACTTATATAAGTTAATATAGGGCCTCACATAGCCCAGTTAACCTCAAATTCCCTGTGGAACCTGAGAGTGACCTTGAACTGGATTTTTTTAGGCACATAGGCAATGGAAGTATAATTTTAGTGGCTTGGGACCTGGCACTCATCAGCCTGGATCCCTCCTGTTTGGCTTCCTGCCACATGCTGTCCCTTACAGAGTCTTCATGGAAGAGGCGGATAGAAGGGGCTGCACTGGGACTTTGTGAGAACCAAGACACTTGGTGACGTAACTGCAATCCTTATATTGGAATTTCCCATACTGTGATCTCACAGGCTCCGTGGAGGCCTGCCCGCCCCAGCGAGGCATCTTGTCTTAAGCCATCTGGCACATTATACAAAATTATGGTGTCACAAATGTTTGGATTTCCATAGCTGGACAAGTTAGTTGCTTAGCATGGTGTCTTATGTATAGTTAAAGTGCTCAATTGCTATCGGTTGCTGTTAGGGTTTTGAATGAGGTGATCCAGGCCTCTGGACATTTAGGAGGAAACTCACCCCTGACTGGTAACCCACCACTCCTGAGCCGAGTCAAGATTCAGCCTGTTTTATCTTTCCAAATTATCTTCAACCATACCATAGTGAAAGAGGTGATCTGGATTTCTTACCTTCAGGGGAAAAAGACCCTGTACTTGAGATAACTGAGCGGGTGGGGAAAGTGTGTGGCCTAAGGACAGATGGAGGATTACCGTCTGAGCAAGAAACGCGGGGCCAGCACTGGAGAGACAGCTCAGTGGTTAAGAGAGAGCATGTACTTATCTTGTTGATGACCCAAGTTTAGTTTCCCCCATCATGGATCACGGTCATCTGTAACTCAGGTTCCGGCCATCAAACACCCTCTTCTGGCAGCCTTAGGTACTGCACTTAGGTGTATCCTTTCTCTACTTCCCCAACCACACACAAAGCTAAAAGAAAGGAAGAAGCTTGGGGCTTGTGTGTCGTGGGAAACAGGCCCATTCTAGGAAGAGTTTGTGTCCCAGCCAGCTCACCACACCTGCGCCCCTCGTCCCTTAACCCCGGGAAGGTCCTTGCTCTGGCAACCGCATCAGGGGTTCTCAGGGATAGCATCAGGTCACATCCACACTGTTCTTCCTCCAGGCCCGTGGGTTGTGACCCATTTCCGAATGACCCTTTCATAGGGGTCACACATCAGATGTCCTGCATAACATTTATTTATATGCCGATTCATAACGGTAGCAGATTTATAGTTGTGAAGTAGCAGCAAAAACAGTTCGTGGTTGGGGGTGGCCACCGCATGAGACGCCACTAAAGGGTCGCAGAGTTATTAGGAAGGTTAAGAGTCACCACTTGACGGCCCTGCTTCAAGAGGTCAGAGGGGACAACACCATGTTCAGTGTGAGCTTTGCCAGGGTGCTGGCCAGTGTGGTAATTTCTCCTCCCTACCTCTTTGTTTTAGGGTTTTTGCCAAACTATTTACTACCTCCTTATGAGGAAGTGGTGAACAGACCTCCAACTCCTCCCCCACCCTACAGTGCCTTCCAGCTACAACAGCAGCAGCTGCTGCCGTCTCAGGGTGGCCCTGTGGGTGGTAACCCGCCAGGCGCTGACCCGCCCCAGGGCTCCCAGGGAGCCCAGAGCAGCCCTCTGTGTGGATCCAGGAGAAGCAGCATGAGGCCCCCAAGTGGCGCTGACCCTCAGCCCTCTGAAGCGCCCGCTGACCGGGCGGCCGCCAAAGCCCCCGGGATGGAGTCCAGTGGCTCAGTGGCCAGCCATCAGGAGCTGGCCCCGGGGGCCTTCCTGGACAGGGATTCCGAGTGTAAGGAGGAGCTCCTGAGAGAGTCAAGTCTGGAGCCTGGTAGCGCACCCTCCGACAGCAAAGACAAGACACCTGGCAGACATCGCCGCTTCACAGGTGACTCGGGCATTGAGGTGTGTGTGTGTAACCGGGGTCACCATGATGATGGCCTCAAAGAGTTCAGTACACTCATAGATGACGTCCTGGATGGGCCCCTGGACTTCTGTGACAGTTGTCATGTACGGCCTCCCGCTGACGAAGAGGAAGGGCTCTGCCTGTCATCTGAGGAGCAGGCTCGAGAGCCGGCTCACCCCCACCTGCCACGGCCGCCTGCCTGCCTGCTGCTAAACACCATCAATGAACAGGACTCTCCGAACTCACAGCACAGCAGCTCCCCTAGCTAGAACTGGCCCTGCCTGCACCCGAGAGCTTGACAGACAGCCAGGGTAGGGACACCCACAAGAGAAGCATTAAGTGACTTCAGAAGTGGTGGCACAACCACTTTGTCTTTTCATTTTTTCCCTCCTGTCCCACTCTGACCACGTCTCCAGGTACAACAAGTCTGGAGTGTGGATGCCTCCTCCCCCACAAAAGCACAGTGTTGTAGGAGCCTGAGACTCTGGTTCTGGGACCCATTCTGCACCCTTCTTTTCAGAGCTGTATCTCGCCTACTTGCTTGGCTGAGAAACAAGTGTCTGGAAAAGCCCCCAGGATCGGGGCCAGGGCTCGGTTCCAAGATGGTTCTAGGTGACGGAGTGGATTCGTAAGAGACCTTCGCTGTGTCTCAGTCTGGGAGAGACGGTGTATCTTGGCCCTGAGTGAAGAAAGAAACCCTCAGGGGCCCCGTGGCTGCCACCGGCGGCTGGCATTGGTCTAATCCTGTGGGAGGGTGAAAGCCGATGGACAGGTTGGTGAGGGCTGGTTGGTCTGGCGAGCCCCGGGTGGAGATTGCACCTCTGTGCATTGGAGAGGGGGCCCGTCCTGGCAGGCTTTGGCTGGCTTTGGCCCGGTTCAGGTGTAGGCGCTTATACTGTGTTCTTTGTGTTCTCCTTGAAAAACAAACAACAAAGGCTAGCTGGAAAGAAGAACGTGTCAGTGGGCAGGCAAGAATCCTCTTTTGGACAAAGGAATTCCGTAGCTGTCCCTCAGGTTGAATTTCCAAGAGTCTGGCTGTGGTTGGGCCAGGAGGAGAGTGTGGTAGTCCTGGGCCTTCTGTGAGTGGAGGGCTAAGTCTGATGTCTGGTAGAGATATGGCACCTTCCACCCCTGCCCTTTGTCTATTCCCACAGGAGACAGTGGTCCCCGGCCATCCTGAACAGAGTGTGCAGCCTCTACCTGTCCTCTGTAAGCAGATGGACTAAGGAAGTTGTGTGCTCTGGGTAAGGCGGCCTCATAGCCTGGCCCTCACACAGAATTTTCTCTTTAGGTATCCAAGTCTGTTGTTTGCGTGTTTGTTCGTTTTAAACTGACCACTTGGAAGAATGCCTTGGTTATCTGTGGTTCTTGTGGCTGCCCCTGCCCCGAGCCTGTCGGAGAGGAGTGCCTTACCCTCCCGGACAGCCTGTGTGCCTGTCCTCTGGCGCTAGAGGCCCAGCCGTGCTTGGATAGGAAAAAGGAGCGTAGTAGCAGCCGAAGTGAACATTCCCCACCCAGCCCCGTTCATACTAAAAGTTTGGTTTCCCCTGCTCTTGAACGATGATATGTAGACTTCGGCACTGTCATTCTAGTGAGAAAAGGAAAAAAGGAAG
This sequence comes from Phodopus roborovskii, assembly GCF_943737965.1. Lineage (NCBI taxonomy): Eukaryota > Metazoa > Chordata > Mammalia > Rodentia > Cricetidae > Phodopus > Phodopus roborovskii. Next base: position 13,731,748 of record NW_026126541.1, on the reverse strand, counting down.
AAAAGAAAATCCATCTGTAAACACACAGACAAATCTGAGGCTGTGAGGTAATGTGTGTCTGCGTTTGGATGCCACAAACCAAAATCCTTGTCGAACAAAAGTGAAGTCTACACAGTAATGTTGGATGATTTGTGTGTATGTGTCTGTGTGTGTGTCTGTGTGTGCGTGCACACGCGTGCAAGTTGTGTGTGGCCCCAAGCCCTGTGTTCCTGTGAAGATACTTTGAATGACCATTCTGCTCACGTTAACCCCATGTTTGGAGCACATATGGCCCTCTCAAGGTAATTTATTTTACACATTTACTGTTTACCGAACAAATGTCTGGCTGAACTCGGGTGTCGCCGGCAGCGCCTGTGTTTGCCGGACTGCCCTCCAGGGAGAGGCGTCTTTCTCGCTCATCACTGCGATTTGCACATTGCCCCACGGACACTCAGGCCTGCATTCTGTTCCCTGGACGTGGAAACATTCTGAACCAGCGTCCCTCCCTCTGCTGCGTTCAGACAGAAGCTTGATTGAGTCTGGAGTGACAAGCTTGGACTGGTTGTGACTCAGACATCGACCTGCCCGGGAACACCAGGAGTCTCTGGCAGACAGACACCTTGATGCCACAAGCATGCACCTCCTCTGCCGAGGTCTAGAGGGTCGGTATGTGGCCAGAGGGCCCTGAGCTGCAACCCTCACACACCTTTCCCACTTCCTTCTTGTTAAAATCCCAGACAACTCGAAAGTCAATCTCCCCAAACTCTAGTTAACTGATGATGAGGTGGGACCCTCTCCAGTTTCTTTTCCCCTGCCTGGCAGCATGGGGTGCTGGCCTGAGTGCGGACCAGCTTCACTGAAGCACCCGTCAAAGTGACCGAGCCACAGTCCGGCCCCTGCCGCTGCAGGCCGCACTGACGCTCAGAGAGAGCACAGGAAGTACCAGGCCAGGGAGACTTGGCTGAGTTGGGTTCCCAGGCAAAAGGGAGGAGGGGGTAGGCAGACGGCTTGGTGCTACAGTCAGCTTTGCAGCCGCTAACACATTCCTGTGTGAGGCACGTCAGCGTCCGTCAGTCATTGTGAATATGTGTATCTTAAGCAATAAGAGTCCGCTGCTCAGAGTCCCTGGGCAGGCTGGGCAGGCTGGGTGACGCACACCCTGTGCTGTGATCGTTGTGAAGACAGTGACTGTAACCACTGTGGGACGCCCTGATAAAGTCTGCCCCAAACACTCTGCTGCAGTTTTCTTTGCCACACGTCATCCTTTCTCCCCAGACGTCAGCGGTTAAGGATGGGGTCCTGGGCAGTGGGGCTGCTGCTGAGTCCGTTCTCGATCCTGAGACTTTCCTCCACATTCCATTCCTGATACCCAATCCCAAAGGCAGAGACAAGTGTTGCCAGAGTCCCCAAAGCCAGATTGGTTGGGGGGCTTTTTATTTTTTAGATTATTTTGTACGTGTGGGTGTCTTTGCCTGTGTATGACAGTGCACCACATGCATGCAGTACTCATGGAAGCCACAAGAGGGCATCATCCCCTGGGACAGATGGCTGTGAGCTGCCTGATGCACACTGGGAAGTGAGCCTAGGTCCTCTGCAAGAATAGATGCTGTAAACCACCGAGCCACCTCTCCAGCTCTGGTTTAAGGTTTCGGTATTTGCGGTAAGATCTCACTGTAGGCCAGACTGTCTAGAAACTTGGCTCATGGTTGTCCTCCTGTTGCAGCCCCCCCCCCCCCCGAGCTGGGATTGGGAGTGAGCCACCACACTCTGATACACTGTTTTGTACCCAGCATATGCTGGAATCTAGGAAGAGGTGACATAAGCAAGAGCCACATGCCCCATTCTCCTGAGCTTATAGGTAAGATGGCAAAATACCCCTGTGTAGAATAGTTAGCATGCGGCTGGAGAGGTGCCTCAGGGGTCAAGAGCACTGACAGCTCTACCAGAGGACCTGAGTTCAATTCCCAGCACCCACATGGTGGCTCCCAGCCATCTATGGTGAGATCTGGCGCCCTCTGCTGGCATGAAGATATACAATCAGGGCACTCGTACATAAATCTTAAAAGAGAGAGAGAGAGAGAGAGAGAGAGAGAGAGAAAGAAAAAAAGAAACAAAACTCTTGTCCAGCCAGAATGCATCATAGGAAGAACCAGCAAACCCTAGAAAAGTGTGAATGGCTAATTTCCTGAAAAAAGAAACGAGAAAGAAAGCCTGCAGGTGGACTGTGGGTAGGTAGCAGAGCTTCAGAGACTGCACTTGCGGGAGGTTACCGGAGGGAGGTCTTACATGCTGCTCTGGGGTTTCTCAACCGGATTTTAGCTGTATTGTCAGTCACTGTGGGCCGGTGATTCTTTGTTCATTTCTACTTCTGTTTTACTACATCTTGAAGAACTTTGAGTCAGGTGTAATTCCCTGAGCAATGACTAGCTTTCTGCCTCTGCTGGGGAAAGACATTGCCCTTGCTCAGTGCAACTTCTCCTTAGGCAACTTGAGTGTGAGTGGTCAAGCATGATGAGGCATAGCCTAGCTCCCCTCACAAAAGAGGTTACTGCTTCCTAGGTGTGCTTATCAGGGGCCAAGGCCCCTGAGTAGTGGCCACAACTATTGCCCAGGCCTGTAGAGATTGCCTAGTAGTTGGTCCCATTATATTTGAGAGTTTGAATTAGCCACACATGACCTTTGTCCCTGTAACTGAGACAGTTGCTGCCTTTCTGCTTCTAAGCTGCAGGGCTCAGGGCAACACCCATGAACGCATGTTAGCATGTAAGGAAAGTTCCTCTGAAGCTTGGAAAACAGCCGGTGGCGAATGCTTACAGCGCGGCACACCGGGAAAGGCAGCTGCGGACACACAGTTCCAGGCCAACTTAAGCTAGCAAGACCCTGGTTTTTAAAGCAAAACAACCTAAACCCCACAGGAAAGAACTGGAGGTATACACCATTCATCCCTGCCTTCTCTGAGATAATGTCAGAGTGGCCCCCAAAAGAATGGCGTAACTCATCTGGGCTGGTTGCCAGGGGCTCTTCATTCATGTATACTTGATTTCTGGGCTCCTGGAACACTGGGTCATGGGAGTTCATTTTCCTAATGAGGTTTGAAGATTGTCTCTATTGCTTCAAGTGACCAAGTTCAGGTAGAGATTGTATTTGCCCAGAAGCCCAAGACAACCCCAGCTTCCTAGTGTTTTTCCTTTTTTCCCTTCAATTTCCTGGTTTTAGCTTTTGAGAGAAAACACAAACAAAAAAAGCAGGGTCTGACTCTAGCAGAGAGAGAGAGACAGAGAGAGAGAGAGAGACAGAAGCCGGCTTGGCTGAGTGCCAGTGGGTTCCGACTGAACCTGAAGAAGGACTGTGGGTTGGGAGGTGTCTGGGTTCCAGGTTCTGCGCCTTAACCAAGTGTGGTGGCACAATCTGTAATCCTAGCTTTGGGAGGAGAATTCAGATGGGGGGGGGGCAGAAAAGGAAGGACATGGCTGCTCCTGGGTGTGGTGGAGGAGATGGTTTATTGTAGATGAAAGGGAGAACATAGGCAGAGACACCTGGGAGAGTCCAGAGTGAACATGGCCAGACTGAGCCAGCCATGTGAGCCGAGCAGGGGTATCAAGAGGGTAAAAGGACTGGTGTAGCCAAGATGGCTGGACTACACAGAGAGGACTAAATAGACACTCAGTCCCTGGTTTGAGACCTAACGAGGATTAGCAGTTCAAGGTCATCCTGACTACACAGTGGTCTCAAGTCCATCCTCTGCTGTAAATGAAACTCCCTGAAGATACATGCATGCGTATATATACATGTATATGTATACACGTATGTAGCACTAGGAAGTCTTTAATGGGCACCTGCCATGTGCTAGGCATCAGGAACTCGAAGATGCCTGAAACTTGCATTATCTTCAGAGCGGAGACCTGGAGAGGAATGAGGTGTGCCAGGAGTTAGTGCAACTGGAAACTCTCACACTACACACACCCTCTGGGGACACCCCACCCTCCACAGAGGGCCCTGTTGGAACTGTTTCTGAAGGATAGGAACTGTAGGGGAGGGAAATGGTAGCTGTTTTAGCTTACAAGAGTTAATTAGTATTAAATGTGGAAAGATTTTAAGAGCTGCTTATTAAACAGGCAATAAAAAACCAAACCCACACATGGATATCTATACCCCTGAACAAAAATAGGGCATTCACTATTTGTAGTTGTCAACCCACAATAAAGTTTCTCTCAATAACAGACCACATAGACAGCAATTAGATTATAGTGGACCTGATTTCTTGTTTCCTAGCGATACTGTAGCTGTTATGAAGTATAGCATGGCATATATGTTTGTAGTGATGCTCACAGAAACAAACCCGGGTGGATAAACAAATCACATTGCAGTTGCTGGTAGTGCTCAATGAACAGCATGCTAGATAGTGTATAGCCCTTCTGTGGCGTAGGCTTTCCCATCTACCACGCTGTGTAAGCACACAGATCTTTATTTATGAGGAAACTACCCAGTGATGTGTTTCTGGAGGACACCTTCCCCAATGTAACCATGAGAACATGTAAAGACACCTTTAATGTCAGTACTCAGGAGCAGAGGCAGTCAGATCTCTGTGAGTTCGAGGTCAGCCTGGTCTACAGAGTGAGTTCCAGGACAGCCAAAGATACACAGAGAAACCCTGACTTGAAAAATCAAAACCAAAACAGAAACTCTAGTCCCCTTCCTAACTGTTCAGTGGTGTGTCACATTGGTAGCTATTGGTGTTTGGTTGGAGTCTCTGGTTCACCTCTGCATGGTCCTGGAAGCAAATTCCTCTGTCTCTGTCTGTCCATCTGTCCCTAAACCCCACCTACTCAGAGCATCTCAGAACAAAAGGAAGGCACCAGAAGCCCGTTCCCCATTCTCATTGGCTACTGCAGCTTCCTCCCCTGAAGCTCTCAGCCACCCAAGTCCCAGCCTAACTCTCAACTTTTGGCCACACTCTGGACACGAACCCAGCTTGTGGCAAACACATCATCAATGCTCACCTACAACCTATAAAATTCTCCTGCCCTGCCTGGAGAGTTGGTGGTGCATGCCTTTAATCCCAGCACTCAGGAGACAGAGGCAGACAGAGCTCTGTGAGTATGAGGCCAGCCTGGTCAACAAAGTCAGTTCCAAGACAGCAAGAGCTGTTACACAGAGAAAGCCTATCATGAAAAGCCAAAAAAACAAAAACCAAAACAAAACACACATACACACACAAAAACAAAAAACCAAACCAAACAAAGTACAAGTGAGCTTCTTTCTGCATCTTTCCTGATGTTCAGCACTGGACCTCAGATGTAGGGCTAAGACTCCTGGTTCAATGGAATGGTTTGGAGCATTCCATAGGGTCCTCTTATGCATGAAACCTATTTGTCATCTAATCTGCAAGAACATGAGAAGACCCAGTCTTCAACTCTGAGTGGAGGATCATGTCCTGGGATATTAGCAGTTAGGACCAAATTATCCTGGGCCCCGGCAACAGTAAAGCAGGCTCAGCCACCTGTCTTCAACCAGCCACTTAAATAGACCAGAAACAGTGCAAAGCAATAAAAAGATTGCACCAATGTGTCATGTTGGAAAGAGGAACAAAGGGATCCCCTGATGCTTCCCACCAAGTCTGTGTTTGAGGTCCTGGGATTTAGGCTGCAATGGAAGTGAGAGATCTGCATAGCCCAGTCCCCGCTGAGGTGTGACCCAGCCACATTCATTGTCTTGGTTTCTGTCTCTCTTGCCAGGTGGTGTGACAAGTTGTCCAGAGTGTGTGAACTCTCTTCCAGGGAGACAAGTTCCTCCTCTGGCTAGCACAGGCTCCAGCCACCTTCTTCCTTTTCCCAACCTGAGAGATCCCTGGGGAAATTTTAATTTCTTGCGACCGACCCATCATTTCAATAGTCTGAATGCCAAAGCCAAAGCGAGGAAATCAAGAGTCTAAGTCTTGGAAGAAGATGTTTACTTTGAGCCTTAAAGAGGCCCAGAGATGTGGTGATTTGGGCCAGTGGGTGAAAGCCTCAAATTCCAGGCACCAGTCAGAGCTTGTAAGATTATTTTCTCTAAGGACACAGCCCAGTGCATGATTCCTGAAGACAGGTGGGGAAACATGGCTGACTCCTCACTCCAAGACTCATCATGGAAGTCTTGGGTTCTGGACTCAGCCATTCTGTTGTGCACATGCATGCACATGCATACACACGTGAGCGTGTGTGTGTGTGTGCGTGCACACACACACACACACACACACACACACACACACACACTCCTGTGACCTGGAGACTCATACTGCCCTCAGTTTCCTCTTGGGTTAAACTCACCCCCTACTGCTGTGGAGAACACAGGCTTTCTGCATACTTGCTTGTCTGTTCACTGCTGGTTCATGAAGCATCTTTCAGATCCGAAAAGATGTGAAATACTTAGCTTCTCCCCCATCCATCCCTGGGAAGTCTGGCTCTCTTTCTACAACCAGCTGGGAGAGAGCTGGGAGGGGGGAAAAGGTAACCTCCAGTTTAATGTCTCTTCCGTTTGACATGGTCTCAACAGCTCCCCCCTCCTCCCTCAAACTGCTTGTGAGAGGGAGCCGCAGATTCCTACAAGCTCTCCTCTGGGCTGTTGAGCAAGGTCTGGGATCACTGGTTCTTGAAGAGGAAGACTGATTTGGGGGAGTGTCAGGGAGAGTCCACTACAGTGGGGTTAAAAGCCCCTTTAAGAAAGAACAGGCTGTGATCTTGATGCCATCTAACTCCTGGGGGTTGTCTCAGCTTCCCTTTGGAAGCTCAGCCAGGCAGGGTTCTAAGCATGTGCCATGACCTTGTCAGAGTCTTCGATTTCATCAGAGATGAAGGACTTGACTGTTGATTGATGCTGGTCCATCTGGCAGCAGGGACCTGAGGATGAAACCTCTTTGTAGGCTAAAAGTCAAAGGAAAGGTCACTGTCTTCATAATGGCGAGGACTTCATGTGTAGGCTGGCCACTGGCCAAGGTCTAAAGATGCTGGATACCAGCTGGGGAGGTTGATCAGTGTACTTAACTGTCCAAAACTTGACCTGAGTTGGAATCTTTAGAACCCACATAAAGTCCGGAGACAGCAATAGAAGTGTCTGTAATCATATCGTACCTCATAATCATAGTGTGCCCCAACCAAGAGACAGGAGGTAAAGACAGGGGACTCATCTGATGCAGGCCAGGTAGCCCACAAAATGGGAGCTGCAGAAGATACCTAGCTGCAGACAAAATGGCGCCATATATGAGACACAGCATGCATGTGCTTTCCACTTCACTCGAGTTTGGGCTCACACATACACACACACCCATACACTCACATTCACACACATTTATACACACACACCCATACACACACGCACCCATACACTCAAACACACATGCGCACACACACATACCCATACACAAACATACATGCCTGCACACACACCCATACACACATACCCATATACTCACATGCCTGCATGCACACACACACACACATACCCATACACACATGAACACATGATACCAGTTTAAAGGAATTAGTCCCATTCTCCAGTAAAGGAGGCATTTCCAATTCCTGGGGTGTTTTGAGTAGGGAAGGGAGAAGAATCCAGGTGTGGCTGCTGAAGGCACCTGTTTACCTGAAGGAAAGAGGGGGGAGGGGGGACATGCCATCCCTATGGACCAAGATGGCATTGCTCTGATGGGCCGTGTCTGGGTTATATATGATCGCAAAGCCAAACCTATGGGTGCATTCAGCACAACGTGTAGGTCAGACTAAACAGGATCAGCATTTCAAACAAAGACTCAATCCTCCAGTACTCAAGACCCTCCCTGCTCGGGACGTGCCCAGACCCCCACTACATCCCATTCCCATGCTGGCACAGCAGCCTCCTTTCCTAACTGTTCACAAAGCAGCTAGGGGAAGCTTCCATGACGGTTAAGCTGGGAGTGACGATGTGGGTGAGCCTGTAATCTCAGTACTTTGGAGGTAAATGGAAGGGAATCAAGGCCCGTCTCAGCCACACAGCAAGGTGGAGGCCAGTCTGAGCTACACGAGACCCTGTCTGGAAACAAAACCAGTCCCATTGTTCACTCGCATATTAATAATAAGTTAGTAACTTCCTGCGTGTGTGGGATAGATGCTAAGCTCCCTGCTCTTTACAAAGGCCCCAAAGAGCTGGCCTGTCCACTCTGCTCCGCCAGAGGCTGCTCTGTCGTCGTCCCCCCCCCACCCCGTTTGTTACGGTTTGGGCATGGTCACCTTGAGACCATTTCATCTGCTGCTCCTTCAGTAATTGCCACTTTCCTCCACATCCTCACCTGCGTCCCCAGGACTCCTTGTTTCAAGCGGTCCCTTTCCCCATACCATCTTTAGTGTCATTGTCTCCAGAGCGTTTACAAGTCTGAAATTCTCATTTTTCTGTCAGTCTTCCCTAAAATATACCAGGCCTGTGTGTGTGTGTGTTTGTGTGTGTGTGTGTGTGTGTGTGTGTGTGTGTTATATAGGGGGGGTGTCTCTGGGGCCACCAAGGCCTGCAGAGTAACAGTCCCCACAAGGCAAGAAAGTAGTGTTGGATCAACCTTGGGGAGTCTGACCCCAAATAGATTTTTGTTTGTTGGTCTTTGATATTATTGTTTTTGTTTGTTTTTTCCAGACAGGTTTCAATTTGTTTTTTTGTTTGTTTGTTTTTCAAGACAGGGTTTCTCTGTGCCTTTGGAGCCTGTCCTGGAACTAGCTCTGTACACTAGGCTGGCCTCCAACTCACAGAGATCTACCTACCTTTGCCTCATGAGTGCTGGGATTAAAGGTGTGAGCCTTTACCCGGCCCCAGACAGGTTTTCCTATGTAGCCCTGGCTATCCTAGAACTCACTCTGTAGACAGGCTGGACTCTTAAACTCAGAGATCCTCCTGCCTCTGCCTCCTGAGTGCTGGGATTAAAAGTGTGCGACACCACTACCAGGCTCCAAGTAGTTTATTTTAGGCATATTTAAGCATGGCACAATTTGGAGAAAACTTTTCTGGTGATGATTAAGTCGATCCCATGTGCACAATAAGGCTTGAGACATAACAACATTGTAACTCTATGCAAAGTACATGTGCCATCTCCCATAAAGATGGGTTCTATAGATTGACCACATCCGACACCTTCCATACCGACACCTTCCGTAAAGATAGAGTCTATAGATTGACAAGCTCACGTAAGGGTTTAGGGGAGGATGAGGTGTGGGTTTGGCCATACCGATATTGTAAAAGGCACCAGGCTATTAACTGCGTCTGCTCCCAGCCTTCTGGACAGATAACAGATCGTGTACACCCCCCCTCCTGTTGAAGGGACAGCCCTGTGTGTTTAACATTCCTGGGTCCCCTGTGCCTCGCACACAGGCTGAGTGTCCTGAGTCAGCTGATGACATTCAGTATGTACTCAGTAAAATGTTTTGAGAGGTGTGCAAGATGGCTCATCAGGTAAAGGTTCTTGCTGCCAAGATTGATGTCCTGATTTCTGTCCCCGAAATCTACATGGCGGAAGGAAAGGACCAACTCCTGAGTTGTTCTTCCACACGCATGCACACACATGTGCACACACACACACACACACACACAGGTATGCATGCACACACTCGTGCAAGTGTCCCTCTCTGCCACACAAAATAAAGACGACGTATGTTTGTTGCCTGAATGAGTAAGTAAATGATGGGCAACTCAGAGGCTTCTATTCGGAAAAACTTTACAAAACATATCAGCCTTCATTGCAGCAAGTCTGAAAATGAGGCAGGAGGGGAGGGGCTGTAGGTGGCAGTAGGAGTATCACCTCTAATTTTGTGCTGTGGGCTGCATAATATGGGCCTGGGGGACATTAGTTATGGCTTCCAGGTGCTAACCTCTGCCTGGGCATCCTTCCATGCCTGGCGCACTGTGACCTTCACTTTGAAGGGGTCGATCAGAAAGACCACCTTGGGGTCACCGTTCAGGCAGGGCAGCGGCTCATCCTCTGGTACATCTAGGTCAAACCTCTGCAGCAGGTAGGCTATGAAGAGGAAGAGCTCCTGACGGGCCAGAACCTCTCCGATGCAGGAGCGGGGCCCAGCTCCGAAGGGCAGGTAGCTTAACGAGGGTGTGACGAGATGGCTTCCTGTCGGGTCTAAGAAGCGTTCTGGAGACAGAGGGAAGCGTCAGCCAGCAGCCAAGCATTTGCCTAGGGATCCTTGACCCACGTTTAGACCATGAGGAAATTAAATATCCAGGAAGGATGGAGAGAGGGGAAGAGGTCTCACCAGGGGGAAATGTCACCATCCAAGAGAAGAGGAGCAGGTCAATGCCCCGCAAGCTTCCCACAGAAGTTATTTGAAAGGTGAGTTGGAAACCCAGCTGTGAAGAGTGTGGGGCAGTCCCCCAGAGATTGGAAATGGCCACAGGCCTACGGGGATGCAGTCAAGAGTTGTCTAGTAGCAAGCCTAGCGGACAGGAAGGAGTGCTGGCCCAGGGACCAGAACCCAGGCTGGCTGTGTGGTCCAGGGGCCAGGATGGGACAGACAGACACTCACCAGGCATGAACCGATCTGGCTGATCCCATTCCTTCTCATTGTGATGCAGTGCCCACAAATTGATGATCACGGGTGTGAACTTGGGGATGCTAAACTCACCGATGCTGATCCAGACAAAGAAAAGAAAAAGGAACATTATCTTCCCCTTCCTGCTCAGCCCCATAGCTCCACTGGGGAAAGAGCCCTCTAGGCCTTCATTCTCACTCACTGCTTATCCTCAGCTTCCAGCTTCTGCCAGGACTGAACCTGGATCCAGCCTTTTCCACTCAATAAGCACTTGCCCATCAACCTTACATTTGTGCTTGTCAGCACACGGGTGTGCCTTGGAAGCTGGTGCGTGCGTGTGTGTGTGTGTGTGTGTGTGTGTGTGAGTGTGTGTGCGTGCGTGCGTGTGCGTGCGTGTGTGTGTGTGTGTGAGTGTGTGTGTGTGCGTGAGTGTGAGTGTGTGTGTGTGTGCGCGTGCGTGCATGTGTGTGTGTGTGTGTGTGTGTATGTGCACGCGTGCCTTCGTGTGTAGTATATGAACAACAGCTGTCTGATGAGATTGAGCATTAGTACCCTTTCCTTCAGCCCAGACCCGTGTCTCCAAGAGCAGCTGGAAGTTTGGAGGGAAGTCAGATGGAGCTGTAGCTTCGTCTTTGGAGGTCAGGGGGAGTCAGGGACAGGGTTACGACGGCTAGGTGGGCTGACGGACGGTAGGTAGTCACCATTTGATTATAGGTTAATCAGCAATTAAGGGCAGGTGGGGCATGGATAGGGAACAGAATGGGCTAGCTAAAGGCTGCATCCTAGGCTGAGTGTCTTGGCAAGAAAGGCATACCTTAAGTCAGTGTTAGCCCTGTGGGGGATGAGCATGGGGGCCACCGGCCTGATGCGAAGCACTTCTCGGATGGTGGCTTCCAGCATGAGGAGGTGACTCCGGTCATTGAAAGTTGGTGTGCGACTGAAACCTATGTTCTGGTCAATCTCCCTTTGGATCTTTCTCTTCACCTGAGGGCCAGAGCAACGTCACGTGACCAGGTTGTTCAAGTCTAAGTGAGATGTGGACTTAGCAGAACCCAGTGGTCACACCCAAAACAGCCCAGACAGATTCCATCCAGCGATGGCTCTGCAGCCCAGGCCTTGTTTCTAGAAGATGCAACAACATTAACCCAGTATCAGAGCCAGCCACTGTTTGTGTGAGAGGTCGAGCTGAGTTATCTGTTCAGAAGGCTCCAGGCATTGTGCCACCCCACACCCCCCCAAAATGGGGCTGGTCAGATTCTATAGGAAGACAAGCGTGAGGGGACGCTCACCTCAGGATTGTGCAGCAGAAAAGCCACAATCCAACGCAACACAGAAGCAGTGGTCTCTATGCCAGCGCCAAAGATGTCTGCTATTGTGGAAAGAATATGCTTGTCTGAAAACGCTTTCAAACCCTGGTCTTCACTGATGTTGTTATTGTCTGAATTCATCTTGGCTTGTATCAGAAGGTCTGTCAAGCTGGAGATGGAGTCACTGTTGAATTTCCCCTGGAGTTAGACAGTGAGAAATGACGATGAGGAGGGAGCCCCACCTCCAGCATCCCTGTCACACCGCATCTTAGACTAGACAGCAAGGTTCCCTGCACCTGAGAGTAGAGAGGGGACCTGGAGTTTGCAGGGAGACCGGGAGCCCTCGGAGTCTTCTGTGTCCCTTCGAAGAACTTCAATTTCTCACCTCCCCACTCCCATTCGTTAATAAGTCAGTTTCTAGTGGTAGCCTATATTATATGCCAGGCCCCTGCCAGGTTCTGGATCTTACAGTGTCCAGAATGCACCCAGGCCTGCTCTCAAGACCTCATATTTGCCTCTGCCCTATCCCTTACCTTGCATTTTTCTAATATTCCAGTCAGTACTTCATCTCGAATTTTAACATTTTTCTTTATTATTTCCAAGCCTTTGTTGGGAAAAATCTGGAAACAGAAGGAAATGTCAAACCCATCTATCCAGCTAGGAGAATTCTTCCAGAGGCAGACCTTAGTTTTCTCTTTAGGAAAGTCCCCACACCAGCCTGGACGTTCAGCCAGGAAGGCAAGATGAAAACAGAATGAAATCACCATGGCCAAAAAGGACACCTTGTAACAGCAGACGACAGGGTGTATTCCTCAGTCCCTCCCCACTCAATTCAACCCTAAGCCCCGATGGACGCAGGCCTTCCCTTCCCTTTCCCGTAGGACAGAGGAGACTGACGACGCAAGTTCCTCTACTGGCTTCAGCCTCAGCATGTTTTTCTCTTCTGTACCAAGAGGACAATTTAACATACCTCCAGGGGGAACCCAGTGATTGACACAGATGCTTGCTGCTGGCACATTGCAATTGGAAAATAATAAGAGCCATGAATATTAAGATACATACAGGATTTAAAAAGGAGACCCAGCAAGGCATCGTAGTACACATTTACACTCCTTGTACTTGAGACTTGGAGGCAGGAGGATCAATATTTCAAGGTCATTCTCAGTTACACAGGCAACTCGAGGCTAGTCTGGGCTACGCGAGAGCCTGCCTCGAGGGTGAAATTGCCAGTGAAGCCAGCGGGGTGTGGAAGTGGAGAGGCATGGCTGCAATCTCACCTTCAACCAAGGGAATATGTCCACCAGATTATTGTGGCCCAGGCTGTCCAGGATGCCTTCTGTGAAGCTCTTAATGGTGCTAAGCATTGGATCCCTGTTCTCATAAGAGATGCCGAAGCAGATGACACAGATGATGTTGGTTATTGAGTTGAAGATAGGCAGGGAAAGATCTATGGACTCCTCATTGTGGGTGAGCAGCAAGTCACACAGTGAGTTGGCTTCCTGACATACTGAGGAGAGAGGGAATGCTCAATGGAGGAATTGATCAGCCAACATCACCTCTCTACAGGACCCACGGATCCAGGGATGGCATAGAGAACATATGTCCACTGGGTGGCAGCAGCCGCTAAGAAATGGTTGGACCCAGCTGTCCTGCAAACTTTCCAAGCCCAGACACCCCCCTCCTGAAAACCCCCCCCCCTATTTTCTATCTGCTCCTCAGCTCTAGGGCTTGCCTCTCACTCACTGATCTTCTCCAGTTTCTGGTCACCATCCCTGAACAGGGCAAAGCTGCTGAGCGCCAACTTCCGATGAAGCTGCCAGGAGCCACTAGAGTCAGCGAAGGCGATGCCTTTTCCTTCGTCCGACAAGAGGCCTAGAGTCACCTTTGGAGAGCAGGCAGGGCTGTGAGAATTACTAGGCAACCCCTGGAACTCAGGCGCCTCCCTCCCTCCACCTGCAGTGCTGACCTGTGGGCTGTACCCTCCCTGTCCCACGCTCGCTAGGATGGCCCTAAAGTCCTCCTTACAAGCCCCGTGAAAGGCAGTATAGCAAGGAATTTGAGTAAAAGAGCTCTGGAGTTCCATTTATTAGTAGGGTGCCTTTGTCTCTGACCAGGAGAGGCAGCCATGGCTGGGGTAAAATAGGCAAGCCTACCCTAGGGATAGGGAGACCCAGAGACTTCCTTATCTTTTGTGTCCCCGCCAGGCTGCCAGAGTCACAGGATCCATGCTGTCTCTACCTCTTTCCACTCCTGGCCTGTGCACCCAGCCTCAAACCCTCATTTGAAGATAGCATATATTTTATCCTCCTGGGTTGGACTTGAGCTATGCCCTCTGCAAGGTACCCCAGAAGCACAAGGGCCCAAAGTCTCCCTCTTACACCCCTGAGCCTCCAAACCCCCACCAGCCAGCCTCTTTTATTCTTTTGCTTTTGAGAGGAGCCCACAATCTGGGGGAGCCTCGTATTGGGGGGCAGGCCACTCTTGGCTGACTAGCCCAAGGAAAATGAGCCGATTTCAGCCTGCTCAAAACTGAGGCCAGTTGTGTTTTTTGGGGTGCTCAGGGGGAACACTTGCAGCAGGGTCATGGGTGGCAGATGTAGGAAGACTACTTAGCCATCAGCACAATGCGGTCCGAGGCCTTTAGATTCTACTGTATGTCCGTGATTCCTGTCCCCCTGTAATCTCCCCCAGCTATCTGTGAGCCAAAGGCACATGGTCAGGGAAACTGTGATCTTAGCCACCTCCCCGCCAAGAGGCTGCTTCTCCCAGCATGTCCCTGTGGAGGATGCAATCACTGTCCCCTGTTAACAGTCACACCGAGGGTCTGGGCTATGGCCATTGTCAAAATGTCCTAGAATGATTATCATATAATAGAGGGGGAGGTGAGTGGAATAAGGGCGCCCTAACCCTGCTGGTCTCTGCACCACCTTGCTGGACAGGCCATCAAGAGGTCTCCCTATAATTCCTTCTTCCCAGTTTAGAGGTTGGGTAGGAACTGAGGGAGTGGCCCCACTAGTCTGGATTTGGCAAAATTAAGAACTGTACATCCCCAGGGGCTGAGAAGGAGGAGGGCTAGCGTTGCTTACCATGTGGGGCCGCCCGGAGAATTCTTTTCCTTTCTTAACAAGCACTTCCTTGGCCAGCTGGTATTGGCCGATGATCACTGTAGTTGTGGAACCCAGACGAAGAGAATAGATGGGACCATATTTTTCCTGCAGCTTGAACAAGTTGACATGCATATGGCCATGTCTGGGGAGAAACGGCAGGCTGCCCACAAAGGGCAGGAATGGGAGGCTCTTGGGGGACTTGGCGCCAACTGCCTTTGACTTGGGCCAAAAGTAACAGGCCAGGATGAGCAGCAAGAGGCCCACAAGTTCCCACATGGTAGTCGGCCAGCTGTGGAGTGGAGAAGCTGCAGCAACTCCAGCGAGGAAGGACCTTTAAAAGGCGTCCCTGGTTGTCACCTTGAAGTTGTGTTATCTCTTGGCCTGTAAAAGTTTATCCTGGGACAGATCCAAGCCTGAGTCCTCACCTAGAAAAAGGAGAGGAGCTGGTATGTGGCCTCTTCAAGGGCTGGCTCAACTTCAGGATGAACCCCTGGAGGAGCAGGTTCAGGAGCAGATAGTGGTCATCTCCCTGGGGCTTCTGCGTGATGGAACATCCCAGAGGCAAATAGTATCGGAATAAGATCAAGGTTTCAGAGCCTGTGTGTTGGGAGCCGGCCTTGAGTCACATCCTCTTGCAGAATTACTTACACCTTAAAACTCTAATTGAGCCTTATCTTGGTAAAACAGAAAACTGCTAAACAAGCAGTCTGTTCCTCTCAACCTGAACTGAGATAAGCAGACATTTATGGCCTGGGACATTACCAGAGCCCCAGAGTCGGCACGGCTACCCCTCCCCATTCCCTCCCTGCTTTGCTTTAAAACCCCTCTTTGTGCCTAATAAAGTTAGACATTGACAAAGATTGCTTGGTCTCGTTCCTTCTTTCTCTCCCGTTATTTTCAGGTTCTAGCCCACCTCGACCCACGAATAACTAGGCCACACTGGTCAGGGCACCTGTGTGCTGGGATGTCTCAAGTGCTGCGCAGATAGCAATTAATGTCATCAGGTGCAGCAAGCCAAACCCGTCAAAGATACCCATGTCACATTATTTAATAGTTGAGGAGAATGACATCGTCAAAGGTCAGTCTGTATAAGGTCACACAAGACAGTGGTGGCCCGAACTCAGATGCTCCAAGTTTTGGTGGCTGCTCAGGTTGGTGGAGCATCAGCTACATAGTCTTGAGTGGGTTACTTAACCTTTTAGGGGAAAAGTCATTTTATTATGTTACTATATGTAAAACATAAAATGCATCATTTAAAATATTTTATCTAAGGACTGGGGAGATGAGTGCAGTGGCTGCTTTTCTAGAAGATCCAGCTTTGATTCTCAGAACACAGAAGGCAGCTCCCAACCTTCTGTAATGCTGGTTCCAGGAGCTGATGCCCTCCTTTGGCCTCTGCAGGCACCAGACACACGCATGGCATGTATATGTACATACATGCAGGCAAAACACTCATGCACACAAAATAATAAAATGCTAATTAAAATTATTTAAAACACCTTAACTAGAACATAAAACATGAAACACAAAATTTCAAAGTGGCATTTTAATTATTTATCATTTAAAAAGTGTTATATTTGATTTGTTAGTTTGTCATGTGTGTATGGTTCATTCCTTCCACACTGAGGGTTCTGGGGATCAAACTCAAATTCAGACTGTGTGGCAAGTCCTTCACTCATCGAACCAACTCTCTGGCTCTTTAATAATTTTTAAATGTAGGTTTTGGCCAGGGCATGGTGGTACACACCTGTAAACCCAGCACTCAGGAGGCTGATGCAGCCTCAGTTTCACAGGGAATTTGAAGCCATCCTGGGATATCTATCTATCTATCTATCTATCTATCTATCTATCTATCTATCTATCGATCTATCTATCATCTATCTATTATCTATCTACCTATCTATATGTGTGTGTGTGAGAGAGAGAGAGGGAGAGAGAGACTGAGAGAGACTATGTCTCACTCAAAATCAACAGCAAAATGTACATTTTCGGAGTATACAACTTGTGCACTTTGTTACACAACTATGAACTTGAGTCACTTCCAAAACTAACATCGCTCCTCACTGATGCTGAAGCCATTAAGCAATAACTCTTCAATTCTCCCCTCCAGACCCAGACATCTCTGTACAAACATGCCCATTTCTTGTTTTAGTTTGGCTTCTATTGATAAAGACATGACCCAAAGCAAGGTGAAGAGGAAAGGGTTTACTTGATTTACATATCCCAGGTCACAGTCCATTGAGACGCTCAGGAAGGAAGCTGGAGGCAGGCGCTGAGGCAGAAGGTTTGGGGTAGTGATGCTAACTGGCTTGCTGGTTCCCCATGGCTTGCTCAGCCTGCTTTTTTTTTTTTTTTAAACCACCCAGGATCACTTGTCCATGGGTGGCACACAGCGTGAGCTGGGCCCTCCGACATCAATTATTAATCAAGAAAAGGCTCCCACAGACTCACCTATAGGCCAATCTGATAAGGCAATTCAACAGAGATTCTTCTTTTCTCCAGGTATATCTAGGTTTGTGTCAAGTTGGCAAAAGCCAATCAGTACAAGCGACCCCTTGACTGCTTGACACACAAACACATCATTATTAAAACATAACCTTTTCCTTTCTGTTTGTCCTCCAGATACTAATATTAATATCAGAAAATAATATAAACCCAGTAGAACTTTAAAAGTCCCACAATCCTTAAAAATTTTGACATTGAAAAGTCCAAAGTGTGGATGGAGGTTTCTGTCCATACTGGTCCACTGCCCTTCAGTCCCAAATAAATGCACGTATGTATTGTACTTCTGCCCGTAGAAGCCAGAATAAGTTGCCTGTTTGAGAACCCACCTTCTTCTATGATGACTGACAGCAGGGATACTCACTCCCTTGGGGCTGTGAATTCTCTGGTATTATTGACAGGTTGGACTGAAGGTTTCCAGCAGAAGCTGAGAACTGTGTTTTAATAAAACTCTACCAATAAAACCCAAGGTGCCCATTGGGAAGAATATGAACATAGTTTAGAATTGATCGCTAGCAGGAGCTCCAGTTCCCAGCACACACCTTAAAACCCAGCACTCTGGAGGCAGAGGCAGGCTTGTCTCTGAGTTCAGGGCCAGCCTAGTCTACAAAGTGAGTCCCAGGGTAGCTACAGGTACACGGTAAGACCCTTTCTCAAAAGACCATTAACAGCAACAACAGGAAAGTCATATTGAAAATGTGGTTTGGCATGTGCAAGGCTTTGGGTTCTGTCTGCAGCAACAAATAAAACAACAGGCTAGTCCTAGCCTGTATGATACACTCATTCTTCACTAACCAGGACAGAAGTGGGCTGCCTCACTTAGGTTTCACCGCAGCTGCATTTGTCCCCTGCTTTCTGATTCTCCCTTGTTTTCTGCACTTTTCATGTGCATCTCATATAGTGATACGCAGAAGAGCAACACATTTGGTTGTCTGCTAAGCTGTCCAGCAATCATCTTGGTTTTCAATTCAGGAGTAGAAAGCAGCACACACACACACACACACACACACACACACACACACACACACACACACACACACACACACACACACCCAGTCTGATTCCCCAACCCGAGCTCCAGGCCCAGGGCAGGCTCTCTTTTCTCTTCCCTTCCCTTCCCTTCCCTTCCCTTCCCCTTCCCCTTCCCCTTCCCCTTCCCCTTCCCCTTCCCCTTCCTTCCTTCCTTCCTTCCTTCCTTCCTTCCTTCCTTCCTTTCTTTCTTTCTTTCTTTCTTTCTTCCTGTTTGTTTCTCTGTAGCTTTGGAACCTGTCCTAGAACTTGCTCTGTGAACTAGGTTGGCCTTGAACTCACAGAGTTCTGTCTGCCTCTGCCTCTGCCGGGATTAAAAGCCACCTCTTGGCCAGGCTCCCTATTTTTCAACCCCATTGCCTAACTTTCATGAGATCCTTCATGAGATCCATCCAGGGCACTGACCAGCTCCACCCCTTAGCCAGTGAGGTCAGCTTTATCTGCTTCTGCTGCAAAATGCCAATACTTCTAAAAGAATGCTCTCCCAGCTTTTGCTGATGTTATTGAGCATTTCCAATGGATGGTGTACACTATGCTGTTTAACCCTTCACAAAAGCCATAGCGGAGTTCTAGCTGTCATCATGCCTCCTATTCAGCTGAAAAAATGGAATAAAAAATATAGAACTCTTACCTTGCCCCCCCTCCCTCCTTCGGTTGCCCTCTTCCTTCCTCCTTCTCTCCCTTCCGTTTGTGTATTATTTTGTTTGTTTTTGGCACTGGGAATTGAACCCAGAACCTTGGACCTTGTGCATACTAGACAATACTCTACTACTGCGCTATATTCCTGGCCCTGGAGTTCTTAGCTTTTAATCACCATGCTATTCTGCTTTTCAAAATACGTGCTGGGTTTTTCTTTACACACACCCTTTGGAAAAATTATTCCAATTCCTGAACCTATCTTGCAGAAGTCATATAGTGTGAATGCAACATCAATTATGTAATCAGTGTTTGCCATTGCCAGCAATACACTTCCCACTGGAAGTAGTTGAAATACAATGCAAACAGAAACAGAGGAAAGAAATAGTTATATGTTTATATGGAAATATTACACACACACACACACACTAAAAATCCAGCCCCCCCCCCATATTCTAGGCCTATTCCTTCACTCTTCATTTGACATTTTTCTTCTGTATCTCCAACGAACTCTCTCTGTTTTCTGCTCCTTAGCTGGCAAATGCATCCAAAAGTGGCCTCCAATGTGTGTGTGTTAAACTGATTCGGACATTACTATAAGTCAAACAATATTTTCTAAAGATAACAATTATGGACTTTAAACTTAACATTAAATTAGTTACTTCACTAAAAACATTAGTTGCTTCTTCTGAGGCATTAGTTGTATTTTGCAGCAGACGAGTGATAAAAGAATCCATCTATGTAGAAATGTAGACTAGCTGAGAATTCAGAAATCGTTTAGCCCAGTGTCCTCATTTTGTCAAAAAACAAACAAACAATAACAACAACAGCAAAACTAGATTCAAGGATATTTAAGCACTTTGAACACATTTACTAGCAATAAAATATTTTCTCCCTAAAATAAAAATTCTGTCAGTGATATTTTAACTGGCTCTCTGTTAACAAAGGGCTCTTTCCTCCATGATATGGTAGCTTGGCAATGGTGAGACACTACAACAAATTACCATGCTGGCTTCAAGGCCTGACGTGGAAGGCAGCAACGGCAGATGAGAGGTTCTCCTGCAGGCGTCTGCCTAAAACTCACAGTGACAAACTCACTCCGAACCCCACCTCATTTTGAAGCCATGAAGCCTGTCACATACTTTGGCTTCCCAGGCCCTTATTTCCTCAAAGAGCCCGAGCGAAAGCCTGCATGCCATGCGAGGACTCCTGGGAAACAGGGCTGAGAAATGGAACTTCCTGTTCTCATCTTTGGGGACTCTGGTATTTTATGCATCCCTTGAATTCCCCCATGGGGATTTTCATTTCAGTCAGCAGATACAAAACAGAGCAAGTCCAAAAAAATTCAGGACAATGGCTCAGCACCTCGCGTCTCTGAACCACCTGCGTTATATGCCAGGCGACAGAGCCTCTTCCCATTAACAGTGATAAGGGTAGCGCTTCAGCAATACATGTTGACACCAAAACAGCATGTATAGAATCCATGGTGATGACCGAGAGGGATTTGTCCTTCATGGCTCTCGGTCCTCGCATAGGCGTCACCAGCTCTGGCTGAACTGTGTCACTGGCTCTGGCAGAACTGTGACACCCCCCCCCCCGTCCCCCCAGGCTCTGGCTGAACTGTGCCCCCGGCTCTGGCTGAACTGTGTCACCGGCTCTGGCTGAACTGTGCCCCCGGCTCTGGCAGAACTGTGACACCCCCCCTGTCCCCCCAGGCTCTGGCTGAACTGTGTCACCGGCTCTGGCTGAACTGTGTCACCGGCTCTGGCTGAACTGTGTCACCGGCTCTGGCAGAACTGTGTCACCGGCTCTGGCAGAACTGTGCCCCCCGGCTCTGGCAGAACTGTGACACCCCCCTGTCCCCCCAGGCTCTGGCTGAACTGTGCTGGCTTCATAGTGACAGCAGACACTCCTTTCTGGAGTCCATACTTCTTCCTTGACCTTTAAGCTGCCTCAGCTCCCATGTCGTTCTGGGATTTTTGAGGTTGCCACTTGATTCAACCTAGACATAGCATTCCTTATGTCCCGTTACTACGGGTCCCCTTTATCTCACAGGGTCCTTGGAGTATCCACAAATGCTCACCCTGTTGCTGTAGTCTCTTGTCCCACCAGGTCCCACTCTACTCAGCCCCAAATAAGCACACAGATGCTATATTAAGCCGATGGCTAGGACTTCTTATTAGCTAGCTCGGTCTTAATTATTAACCCATAACTGCTAATCTACATGTTTCTACATGGCCTGACGTGTCCTGTCCTCCCAGTCCCTCCATGGTGTTTCCTCCTTGGCCCCTCTCTGCCTACCTTTCTCACAATTTTCCTCGTCTCCCAGGCCCACCTGTCTTCCTGCCTCTATTAGCTAAACTGTTTTATTCATCAACCAATAAGAGAAACGCATATACAAAGGACATCCAACCCATCACATCCCTTCCTAGACAGCATTCAATGTTACTTTTAATTTTAGGAGAATTGTAATTATCCACTTACTCAGCTGACCAGGAAACAGATCATTGTCAGTCATAAGGGCCCTGGAAATTTTCTTTAGTTTGTAGACTCTGCTAATCATTGCATCTCTAAATTTGACTTAGACTGATTTAAAAAAAAAAAAAAAAAGAAGTATTTATGAGTGCTCTATCTGCATGTGCACCTTTATGCCAGAAGAGGGCATCAGATCCTATTATAGATGATTGTGAGCCATCATGTGGGTGCTGAGAACTGAATTCAGGTCCTCTGGAAGAGCAGCCAGTGCTCTTAATAGCTGAGCCATCTCTCCAGTCCCACACCATTTGCTTTTAATTAGAAGAAAGACCAGAACCAAACCAAAACAAACCTGGAGTTGGGGAAATAGCTGGATGTGAGCGGCAAGGAGGAAGAAGCAATTGAAATATGAGCTTGCATCCCTGGAGAGTGGCCCTCTCCTGATCACTTTGTAACACACAGACAGAGGGTGACTACTGAGTCCTGGTGCTAGAATTTCAGGAGATACAATATGTGTGGCAGGGACATTATGCCCACCTCGGGCATGCATACTGACAGAGTTCATACTCAGAATCAAGCTGTGGGCCACCTGTGACCTGAGCTGATGAATAGAAACACTGCCTCACCTCAGTCTCTTTAGAAAGAATGTTCTTCTGGACTGCTATGCTGCTATGAAGGTGGCCTGAGGTCAGTGTAGGTGAATAAAGGGTTTCCTTCCTGGAGTCTTGCAGGGAGTTAGTTGGTGGTGTACACCTTTAGTCACAGCACTTGGGAGGCAGAGGCATACAGATCTCTGAGCTCAAGGTCAGCCTGGTCTACAAAGTGAGTTCCAGGACATCCAAGGCTACACAGAGAAACCCTGTCTTGAAAAACAAAACAAAAACAAGCAAAAAAATAAAAAAAAAAAAAAAGAAAAGAAAGAAAATAAAAGATTTTAACTCAGCAAAACAACTTTTAGAGTTGATATTTTGAGACATGCATATTTTGTGTGCTTTCTGGTGGATGTGAAGATTGGAGCTCCAGCTGAAGGTCTCCTCACACTCAGCACACCTACAGGGCTTCTCTGACTCACGCAAGAGGCTGGAGGTATGCCTGAAGGCTTTTGCAGTCTTCACGCAAGAGTCTTCTCCTGGGTGTGGTTTCTCCAGAACTATTACTGAAGCTCCTCTCAGTTGCAACATTCCAAGAGGTGAACCCCCTGGAACTGGGACCTTTCACCACAGACTCAGGGCTTCTCACCAGTGTGAAGTCCCACAAGGATCTGAGATGAGCTCCTGAAGGCTCTGCCACACTTGGCATTTATAGGGCTTCTCCATGGCGTGCTTATGTCTATTAAGTTTTAAAATCTTTACAGTAGCCATCACGTTTATTGATCTCTTCTGTGTGGTCTTGCCAGTTAATATGCAGCTCTGAAAGAGACAGTTATCACAGTCGTGGGGTTTCTCATTCATGTGAATGATTCATGAGACGGTCTGTTCTCTCACCCAATGAGAAATTCCTGGCACATGGGGCACTTATAGATAACTTTCCTATTTGGTATGGTGACTTAGAGGGGAAAGTGTCTGACTCTCAGTTAGGGTTTCCATTGCTGTGAAAGGAAACCAGAACCATGGCAGCTCTTAGAAAGAAAACATTTAATTGGGGAGGCTCACTTACAGTTTCAGAGGTTGAGTTCATTATCATCATGACTGGGAGCATAGTGGCAGGCAGGCAGCTGTGATGCTGGAGTAGTTAGAGAGAATACTACATTTTTCAGGCAGCACAAAGTCTACTGACACACTGGGTGGTATCCTGAGCATAGGAAACCTCAAAGCATGCCCCCACAGTGACACACTTCCTCCAACAAGGTCACACCCACTCCAGCAAAGCCACACCTTCTAATAGTGCCACTCCTTATGAGATTATGGGGTCAATTACATTCAAACACTACAGTGTTATATTCCTGAGTATCTTGCTGCATATAGGTTTGTGCACCATGAGCATGCCTAGTGCTTGGAGTTTAGAAGACAGAGTTGGATCTCCTGGAACTGGAATTATGGATCATTAATTGTGAGCTGTCATGTTGGTACTTGGAACTGAATCTAGGTCCTTCACAAGAATAACAAATGCTCTTAACCTCTGAACCATCTCTCCAGCCCCATCATATGTTTTAGTTTTAGATTACTCATTTATTTATTTTTCATCCACTTGTATGGGTATGTGTCTGAAGGAATGTATATCCATGGGTGTGAATGCCCATGGAGGCAAGAAGAGGAGGTCATCTGATCCCCTGGAGCTGGAGTTACAGGAGGTTGCAAACTGCCCAATGTGCATGCTGGGTCTCAGGAAGAGCAGTATTGAACTTTTAACCTCTGGGCTATTACTCCATCCTCCAGACTCTTGCAAAATAATTATGATGGAGACCGGTGTCTTTCTTTATTCCTTATCCATTTTGTGTATATTTGTAGCAATTTGGTCTCTGAGCGCAACACTATTGGATCTGCTGATAACAAGGTCAACAGTGACCTCCTCATAGTTAAATGCATTAGCTATCTTTCAGACCTCTGTTCGTAAAACACTCTGCTCTTAACCAATAAGCCATCTTTCCATGGTAGCACATTTCTTTAATCCCAGCACTAGTAGGCAGAGACAGGTGGATCTCTGAATTCTAGGTCAGGCTGGTCTACACAGCAAGTTGTAGGGCATTCAGGGACAGGTATAGAGACCCTGTCTCAAAAACAAAAGCAAAACCCACAAACAGAATAGAACGAAATATAAGCACACAGCATCATATGCTATATAGAATTGTATGTAGTATGTTTTTGAGTGACTGGTAGTAATAGGGTTTGTTCATATCACCATCACCATAAACACATGAGTGAGGTGAGAAGAAAAATTTCAGGAATGGCAATATGGCTAAGTGGGTAAAGGCACTTGCCATCAGGCCTGACAACATGAGTTCAATCCCCAAAACTCACATGCTGCAAGTTGTCCTCTGACCTCCACATGCATGTTGTAGTACAGAAATGCCAACAATACACACACACAACCATAATGTGCTGAGCTCCAGTATAATCATGTTACCCCACCACATGCATGACTTGTGTGTTATAAATATAAATAGGGGCTGGAGAGATGGCTCAACGGTTAAGAGCAGCTATTGCTGTTGCAAAGGACCAGAGTTTGATTCCCAGCACCCAGCCCATGTTGAATGGCTCACAATCACCTACACTCCAGCGGGATCTGATGCCCTCTCCTTGCCTCTGAGGGCACCTGCAGGCATGTACACATACTGCCCCCCCCCCACACACACAAATGCACACACCTCCTACTACTGCCTATGAGATTATGAGGGTCAATTAGACTCAAACCACCACAGATGGAAAGAGGCAACATGGGAGCAGGTTCTCAATAACCCATTAAAGGGCATACTCCCAATGCCATAACGGTAAGCAGGACAACTGGAAAGGTATCCTGGCAGCTGGGAGCCAAGAAATACCGCAAAGTCACGCAGCACAACAAACCTCACAGAAGAGGTAGGGAGGGGAAATCCAGGGCAGTGGTTGCCTCTGCCTGGGTGAGACTCAGCAGAGAACTGGGCAGAACACAGGGTTTATATAGGGCTTTGGGGGGGGGGGCTTTCTAGGATGGCCTGGAATAGGAGGGATTATATGGCCTAATCTTCGGGCAAGCTCAGGGATTGGTGAGATTTTTTTTTTTTCTTGTAGGCCTAGCCACTCTGCTGCCTCCGACTGGGAAAGGCAGTTATAGTCCTTTAGGACCCCTAGGGAAATGGTGAGGTCGGGGAGAGGGTGCTGGCCACTGTGTGCCTTGAGAGTTTACAAAATTTACAAAGCAAGTAGATAAAATTTATAAAGGAAGTATCTGCCACGGCAGGGAAAACTTTTCTTGATGCTTGAGTTGGCATGAATAGTCAACCCTAGCATCCTTCCGTTAGGCCTCACTTCCAAAGTAATTGTACGCAGACTCTAATTGAAAGGCTATTCATCAATTAAAAAAAAATGTTATTGATAAAAATATTAGGGATGTTGACATTTTTTCACATTAGTAATTTGAATTTAGGGTTATTTGTTCTTGGTTTGTGTCCTTTGACACTTTAAATGAAAAGTCCGTTAGAATTGAAAGAAACCTCTATTTTATTTTATAGAGTTCTAAAGTATTCCAGTCTGGCCTCAACTGGCCAAGGATGACCTCGAACTTCTGACCCTGCTGCCTGCACCTCGCAAATGCTGGGATTACAGGATTGTGCTACCAAGCCTAGTTTATACAGAACATAATTTGTAGCCACACTGCTGCTTAAATGGTAGAACTGGGTTGTAATCCAGTACTTCTGACTCAAACTGGAGATTCACCCAAGTTATGTTCTATCCTCTCCAGGGTGGCTTGCTTAGGCCTCTTCTTCCTTCCATTCTCACCAACTGAGTATTTTAAATCATTTTAGTAAGCAGTTCGAGCTAAGCGCACACGATCCTTCCTCTTCGCAGGATTGGGCGCTTTCACCTCTTTTGGCCCCAGGGACTCGCCGTCGTCCGGCTGAGGTGTTCGCCGGTTGAGACCATGGCGGCTGGCACGCCGGACTCGCAGGCACGATTTGGTCAGTCTGTGAAGGGGCTTCTCACGGAGAAGGTGAACACCTGCGGGACCGACGTGATCGCCCTCACCAAGCAGGTGCTGAAAGGCTCCCGGAGCTCCGAGGTGAGCGTGGGCGTGGCGTTCGCCGGGTTCGCGGGAGGGGCGGCGCGTTGCATGCTGGGAGCGAGGGCTGCAGGCCCCGGCGCCCGTGCATCCCGGCGCATCCGCAGTTTAGCGTGAGCCCACGTAGCTGGGAGAGGCGATGTGACTGGAGCCTGTCACTCGCAGCCAGCCCTCTCCTGGGCCTGCGCCTTCTCCGTACCGAGCCTTTCTTGGTCGTGGGGCCTCTCTAGTCCTCGGGCCGGGGTCGCTCTTCTCTGGGCCCTGGGATCTGTGCTCGACTGGTGATTGCGCCTCACTGACAGCTGTCAAAAATTGCATGGCTATGCGGTGCATGCCTTAAGTGGCTGCATAAGGACTCTGCATGCTGGGCCAACGGCAGCTCCACGAGTCCAGTTGCAAGGGCCCCAGCTTCTAAACCGCCCCCTTTCCCTTTTGAAGCAAGCACCTCCCGCCACCCCCTTTTTTCCTTTCCATTTCTGCTCCCCTACCCCTCCCTTCGCTCCCTTTCCCAATAAACTCCAAGTGGGTGTGTTTGCTGAGTTTGATGGTTCCTGCTTCAGCCCCCCAAGCCGCAGCAAAGAACACAGTATCTCTAGTGACTTTCGAAACTCGCCTTGGCCTTGCTCTCAACTTCCAAGACTCATTCATTGTACCCCCTTGTGGGTTTATTCTTTATTGTTCTGGCCAGTTCTTCCTTGTTTCTTAGAGTAGCCTTTTCCATTGAGCTGTTTTCCTCCTCTTTGACCCTCCTCCATCGGATTCTGTGAATTCAACTTTGCCTGTTGAAGTAGGTATCTACTGTAGAGAAAGTGTGTGACCACACAGGGACATGCGCATGTTGTGTTCGTAGCACTTGTCTTCATGAAGCATGCTCATGGACAAACGAAATGTAGTGACCTCACCGTTGCATTGCTACGTGTCTACTAAAGGGAGATCAAACGCATGGGGTGCCTGATGGGCAAACCTATAATCAGTTAACACAAGGGGCCTGGAATACATAAGGGACTATTTTAAAAACAGGAACACCAGCCGGACAGCGGTGGCACAGGAAATACTGGCAGAAAGAACGGGTTCCAACTGACTCTGCCTTGTCCACTTACTTATTCACTTAACAAATTCTTGAGTGCTTATTAACAGCTGGTACTCCGAGCACAGGTAATAACGGGACAGGGAGTGATGGCACATGTAGAGGCAGGCAGATCTCTGTGGGTTCGAGGCCAGCCTGGTCTACAGACTGAGGGAGTTCCAGGACAGGCTCCAAAGTTACAGAAAATCCCTGTCTCGGAAAAACAAAACAACAAATCCCCAAACCTTAAAAACCCAAAAAAACAGAGCATATGTCCATTTTGTTAATAACTATCCCATACATAGTTAAGACTTCCAGTTTTGCCTTTCTTAAAATGGAAGCCTAGAATAAACTTATAAAACAATTAGCGTGCAAATTTGTTTTTTAGATTTACATTAGTTCCCCTGCAGATACGTTCATTATCTTGTTCTTCCTTGATTTGGTCATGCTTGTTCTTAGTTTACTCATCTTCAATAAGTGGGTTACAGTTTCAACTTAGCTTTCACAGAGACACCAAGTATCTTCTTTTTCACTTGTTTCCCTGAGCAGTTGCAGTAATAGCACAGATTGTTCTCAGGTCTTTGGGTTTGTGTTGACAGAGTTTCTGTCCCACCCGGTCCAGAAGCCCTTAAGTCACAAATAAATACATAGAGGCTTCTATTAATTACAAAATGTTTGGCCTATGGCTAAGGCTTCTTATTGGCTCTCTTATTAGCTCATTTCTGTTAATCGGTGTATTTGCACATGGTCTTTGCTTACTGGTCATGCCAAGACCTCTTGCTCTGATGGCAGCTACATGGCATTTCTCTGGTAACTCACCCTCTAAATTCTTCCTTGAATCCTCCTAGTCTGGTAGCCCTGCATATTATACTTCCTGTTGGGCTATGTCCTGTCTGACCATTGAACTAAACAACTTTTTTCATCAACCTATAAGAGAGACATATATTCACAGCATACAGAAGAACCTCCCCCATTATTTCCTCTTTTCTGTCTAAATAAAAAGGAAGGTTTTAACTATAACATAGTAAAATTATATATAACAAAACATCTGTCAAGCAAAAACTATAGTTAACAATATTTAGTCCACTAATATTTGGCAAAGTTTAAAGAAAATATTCTGTCACCTATCTTTGTGAGTCTAAAGTTTTAAAGTAACTTATCTTTAATCATATCTAAGGAAAACAATAACCATAACTGTCTTCAACTCCATCAAAGACCCCAGAGGGTAATATATAAACTGTAGAACTGACAGACATTTCGCTGCCTGGACAGTCACCCATATTTCCTCTGTAATGTTGGGGCATCCCTCTTCATCCCATAGGCCATCGTGTCTGGCAGACTTTTTAATGAAGTAGGAATTGAAGGACCACCCTGTGCCTTGGCAAGTTCAGCAGCCACTTCTTGTACCCTGCTTGTCCAGTTTGGACTGTGTGCTGTCAAGCACTCCGGCAAGAGCAGGTTCTAGTTCAAATGGTTATTCCTGTCATGCTGAAGACAAACTCCATATGATTTTCTTTGATGCATATCTGCCTTTCTGACGTATTTGGTGTCACCAGGAGCAGTTGTGTCTTGTCATGACAAACCCTAATAAACCATTTTAAATGCCATATTCTGTAGGTCTTTGAAAGGTTTTGAAGAATACCTATCCATTTGAAATATATTTCTGTATGTCTAGAAAACCTGACAACATAACTATAAGTTTTGAGTATATAGGTGACTATCATAATCTGTATTTAATTATATGTTACATTTTAAAAAGAGCTGTTTAAACATAATACCTAAACAAGAGTATAAATTTACATATAACAAAATTGTCCTTAAATTTGTATCAATAAACCAAAATCCATACCAATGCAAAGTATTCATTTCTATATCATATTTCCCCCCCTTTTTTTGTTTAGAAAGTGAGATATTAGCTGTGATCATTAACCATTTATACCAACCCCGTTTAAATGAAAACTAACATTTATAAACAATATTTGGGAAATTGGGTGTCATACTCTCCAAACTGCTTCCTGCTGTTTGGGGGGCGCTGTCAATCCCAAGGGGATCCTGAGAAAACCTGGCCAAATCCTGGCTGTAGAAGTCTGAGGGTGCATCGTCTCAGCTCTTTTGGGTGTGGAAAATCACCTGGGCCACTGTTTCAGGGGGTCTTGCTTGATCAAACCAAATTAGTCTGGAAGGAATCCACAGCTTTTCATTTTCTGTGCAAACAAAAACAGAACCTCTTTTCCAAAGTAACATATCCTTATACTTGAATTTCGAAGTTAAAGGCATTTTCAAAATATATAGATTGGATTAATCCAGCAGCATTTATAACCAAATGTCTTTAGTAGCTATTGCTCCTTTTTTAGCAGTTAAACAATTCAAAGACAACAAAATAGCATACAGTATCTAGGCTCTTTGTGTATTTTCCATCTTTATGGGGCTTTTAAAAATATTTCTTTTGTTTCTATTTTTTATTTTATTTTATTTTATTTTATTTTTTTTGAGACAGAGTTTCTCTGTATCTTTGGCTGTCCTGGAACCCACTCTGTAGACTAGGCTGGCCTTGAAATCATAGCAATCTGCCTGCCTCTGCCTCCCAAGTGCTGGGATTAAAGGTGTGCGCCATCACGCCCAGTTACTCTATTTCTTTTTTAAAGACTTTCTTATTTTTCTTTTCTCTCCCAAGCCTACATATATTTTTAAACACACTGTAAACCCTTTAAAGGTTTTTATTTATCCAAATCAGTCTTCACTGTATACTTTTTTTTTTTTTCCTGACCATGAGTCTTTAATCTGCTAAACAGCATGGCTAGGATTAAAGCAGTGGCTGATTACTGGCTCCAGCCAGTTAGGCTTTCCAACTTGGTAGGCTGTGTTTGCTGCCAGCTCTAGGAGCTGTGTTCACTGTCTTGACTCTGGTCTATGCCCATAAACCTTTTTGTCTGTATGAGTAAAAGCTAAATCTGCCATGCAGCATGCTGTGGGGCTTGGAGACGGCCTCTGTGTACAGCGGCTGGAATATACCATGCGGTACTCAAGCCCAACTCCCACAGTGTCTCTGCACCTTGGCCTGCATGAGACAGTGAGGCTAGGAAGCCCACTGCCACCCCATTTCTGTGTGTTCAGAGCCCTTTTTAAGCCTTTGTTAGGTTCTACATGGGAATTCTTGCCAAACGTCTAGGTGCCATTTGTAGGTGGAAATTTTTGTCCTGCCTGGTCCTGTGGCTGTTTAGTCCCAAATAATCACACAGAGGCTTGTATTAATTATGAAAGGTTTGGCCAACGACTCAGGCTTCTTACTAGCTATCTCTCTCTTAATTATTAACCCATTTCTATTAATCTGTGTATCTCCACGTGGTCTTGGCTTACCAGTGATGCCTGGAGCTCTTACTCCCTTGGCAGCTTCATGGCATCTCGCTGGTGACTCACCCTCTGTGTTCTTCCCAGAATTCTTCTAGTCAGGTAGCCCTGTCTGTCCATCGACTGAAATAGTTTTATTCATCTGGGAATAAGAGCAATATATATTCCCAGCCTACAGAGGGACCTCCCCCATCAGGTTTGTGTATGAATGTTCACAGTGTCTGACTCATTAATTTAAGCCTGTTGTGTGGCTAGCTTC
The DNA here is from genome assembly GCF_943737965.1 of Phodopus roborovskii. Taxonomy (NCBI): domain Eukaryota; kingdom Metazoa; phylum Chordata; class Mammalia; order Rodentia; family Cricetidae; genus Phodopus; species Phodopus roborovskii. Next base: position 13,700,813 of record NW_026126541.1, on the reverse strand, counting down.
TACTGACAGTGGCTACAAAACCAGAGTCCCAACTGTACAGAAGTGTTTGTCTTTACTATACCCACAATTGTGCTCACTGACCTGCTGTTTTCTGCTGATATGCTTTGTGTGTTCCCATCTGACACAGTTTTTTAGAGTTTAGTGTCAGAAGGTTTGAAGAATTTAAAGAATTCCTATGCTTTTTCCAAGTATAAATTATGCACATTATGATTTCACCTTATGACACTATATCATCATTGAGCAAAATTCCTGTGTTCTGAGTTGTGTGTGTCAGTTTTGTTGGCAATCATATTGACTTTTCTTTTTTGGGACTTATAGATTCTATTTATTTTGTAGGAAATGCATGTGTATCATACACATCATACAAATGCATACACGTACTTTTTTCCCTAGATAAACAAATTGGATGAAGAAATGGTATAAATATGTTTAAATTTTAAAGAGGTGGGTTTTGAGCCAGTGGGATGGCTCAGCAGTAAAGGTGCTTGTAGTCAAGCTGACCCACTTGAGTTCCATCCCAGCCTGGGGCCCATGTGGTTGAAGGAGAGAACCAACTTCCAAAAATTATTCTCTATCTCCAATCCCTCTCCCTTCCACAGAATACATACATGTAACTAAACATTTTTGTAAAGCTGGGTATAGTAGCATATGCCTTTAATCCCAGCATTTGGGAAGTGGAGGCAGGCAGATCTCTCAATTTGAGGCCAGTCTAGTCTACAGAGAGTTCTAGCCCAGCAAAGGCTACATAGTGCATTCTAGCTTAAACAGGGCTACATAGTAGGACCTTGTATCCCCCCCAAAATTTTAAAAGATGGATTTATATTGGACTACTAGTATATATTGAACATCATAAGGAATTTACCTTACATGGGACTAGTTGGATATGATACCAAAAAATCACTGCCACATTGATTGCCTGTAGTAAATATTTTTAAAAAGGAAAGAAGGTAGAGTCAATGCTCACATTGTAAGGGAGAGACATAATAAAACCAGTGAAACACCCAACGCTTAAATAGTGAATAAACATTATCAAGAACATGAATCTCCGAGCAGAGAGTGGTGATGGGTCTCTGGGAAAGTGACACTTGCACATGCAGTGGACTGAAATGCACAGCAAGCATGTGGAGACCTAGGGCCAGAGCAGGGAGTTGCAGGTAGAACCATGGACTGGACAGGCCTTGAGATGAGAATGTGTACAAGGATTGGGTACCAGTCTGGCGGGTGCAGGAAGTGAGGAGAAATGCACTCTCTCCCGCAGCCAGGAGTGGTAAACAGGCTGTTCTCTTGCACACCTGTGCTCTAGGTACTCCGGTTGAGTCTTGTGCTAGTGAGGGTCACTGTGGGCCTTTGTGATTGTTAACGCTTGTGCAATGCTGAAGTGGCAGTATGAAACAAAACTTGTACCAGAATCAAGATTCTACACGTTTGTCACAAAGATGCTCTAGGATGCAGACTCATGTGAGCTTTCGGTTGAATGTCCTGCTGTAACTGTATGGTGTAGCGTGAGATTTGGAGCTTTAAAAGAGTAGTTGAGGAGATTCTCTCATGTGATTTGAATGAGAGTGGCCCTCATAGGCTCATGTATTTGAATGCTTAAGATTAGGAGGTGTGAAAAAAAAAAAAGATTAGGAGGTGTGGCCTTGTTGGAGGATCTGTGTCACTAGGGATGAGCTTTGAGATTTTAAAAGCCTAACCAGATCAAGTCTCTCTGCCTCCAACTTGTGGATAAGACATAAGCTCTCAGCTACTGCTCCAGCACAATGCCTGCCCGCTGCGGTGCTCCAGCACAATGCCTGTCCGCTGCTGTGCTCCCTGCCATCATGATGGTCATGGACTCATCTTCTGAAATCTTTTTAAGAAGATTTATTTATTTATTGTGTATACAGTGTTCTGCCTGCATGTTTGCTTGCAGGCCAGAAGAGGGCACCGGATCTCATTACAGATGGGTGTGAGCCACCATATGGTTGCTGGGAATTGAACTCAGGTCCTCTGGAAGAGCAGCCAGTGCTCTTAACCCCTGAGCCGTCTCTCCAGCCCCATCCTTTGAAACTTTAAGTAAATCCCCAGCTAAATGCTTTTATAAATTGCTTAGTTATGGTGTTTCTTCACAGCAATAGAAAAGTAAGATCTCCCTCTCACTTTCATATGGCCAGCGATTCACACACACACACACACACACACACACACACACACACACACACACACACACACACACACACCCCACTGATTTGTAGATAGATTCCCCCAGTCCTTAAGCTTCTTCTTCGCAGGCCTTTTTTCTTCACATTTTCTCTCTTTGTATCCCCAGACTTGTGGGAGAGGTTTGAGACAGGGCTTCTCTGTGGTGCTGCCTGTCCTGGAACTCACTCTGTAGACCAGGCCAGCCCCAAACTCAGAGATCCACTCTGCCTCCTGAGTGCTGGGATTAAAAGTGTGTGCCACAACCTGCACCTGGCTGACCCACAGACCCTTAAGTCTGCCCCCCCCACTTTTATTCTTTCTCCTTGGAGCAGGGTCTCATGGAGCCCACCAGTACAGAGCTCCCTGTGTACCGGGAGGTACATTACATTTCTAGCCCTTTTGCTTCTACTCTAGCATGCTGGGATTCCTGGCGTGTGCCACCATGCCCAGTTTATGCAGTACTTGGTATCGAACCCAGGGTTTCGTTCACCTGAGGCAGGCATCCTACACCCACTAAACTTCAGCCTCAGCCAAATTCTGTTTTTGTTTTTAGATGTATACAATTTTATGTGTATGAATGTTTTATCTGTGTGTATGTATGTGTACTATGTGTGTGCCTGGTTAATGCAGAGGTCAAAAGGGGGCATCGGATCCCTTGCCTGGGAGCTATGGATGGTTGTGATAAATCATGTGTGTGTGGGAACCTGCTGTCCTCTGTAAGAGCAGCAAGTGTTCTTAGCTACTGAGCTGTCGCTCCAGCTCCTGAAGTTAGTGGTCCAGCCAAAGCAGTTTTTCTGACTTCTCCCAGTACTTGGTGAACAGGCTGTGTGGAGAGCTTGGTAGCTATGGAACCCTGATTCTTGAGGAGACTGTATGTGTGGAGCCTGTATCAGAACTGCCATTGTGCCAGTGAGATGGATTTCCTTTCTCCGTGCTAGGGATTGAAGCAGACCTGCCAAGCTAAGTCAACATCCATTTTTATATTTTCTTATTTTGAGACAGAGCCTCACTAAATTACCCAACCTTACTGTAGTTCAGGCAGGCATTGAACTTGTGACCCTCTTGCCTCAGCTTTCCTAGGTCAGTGTCTGAGGTGGGGATTTTAATCATAACTGTTTTATTTCTGTCTTCCAGCTGCTGGGCCAGGCAGCTCGAAACATGGTCCTACAGGAGGATGCCATCTTGCACTCAGAAGATGTAAGAAACAGTCCCTCTTTCCCCCCCCCCCCCCGATGGTGTATGGTGTGTGTGTGGTTTTATGACCACAGGGGAGTGGACAATTCTATTTCTCTCTGTATTTTGCAGAGTTTAAGGAAAATGGCAATAATAACGACACATCTTCAGTACCAGTGAGTATGCCGTAACCAGCAGTCACTGACTGCAGCATCCTTACCCTCAGCCTGAGCTCACCATTTTTTTTCCTGCATCAGCGCATCTTTCCATGGAGGTGGGGGTGGGGAGAGGTGAGAGGGTGAGGTGGTGGCGGGAGTGGGATGGAAGTGGGTCGGTTGATCAAGGGGAAAGATGCTGAGGCTTCAGGGAACGTTGAGATGGGAGTGTGGAGCTGGAGCCACTTGTTTTGAACTTGCCTGTGATAACTGGGAGCTCTACAGGGGAAGAACCCATGGGGGCGGAGCTTACAGAAGCAGGTTACCACCCTGCGGGCACCTGGGAGACCTTGGTCAGAATCTGTCCACTCTGAGCTCAGTGTCTTTCCTCTCCTGGAGACTGGAGTGTGGGTAACGGGCATCCTGCATATAACACAGCACCAGCAACACAAAAAAAATCTTTGAGGTTCTTATGCATAGACAGTGCCTTCATTGTAATTTTGAAGAAAACTATAATTGAATTTGCCTTTTGTTGTATTTTTTTCTTGTATTTTGTATGGTTGATAAGGTGCTTGCATACCCTATTGGGATTATGTGGCTGAGAATTCAAGTCTGTCAGAGCTAATGTTGAAGCTGTTTTTAGGTGTGTATATATTAATTGTGTGGTTACTAGTCTTCACGTAATTATACTAAGTTTAAGCTAGGAATATTTATTCTGCCTGTGTGATCTATTGATGATAACTTCTCTTGGTTCACTGGGTCTCCCTGTTTCTTTCCTTTTTTTACCCTTCCCAACCTAGGCAAGAAGCTATTCAGAAGAAGTAAGTGACCTCAGAGGTGGTGGGTGGGGCTGACTGAAGCATGCTGGGAGTGGCACCTCAGAGGTGGTGGGTGGGGCTGACTGAAGCATGCTGGGAATGGCACTGCTGTACCTAGGATCACTGGAAAACTGGGTGACACGTGCCTTTAAATGACCATGCTCTGGAGAGCTTTTTAGAATTTGAAGAACATGGTGTATTTTAAAGGTGTGCAGAAACTGGATTCACTGCCTGTTAAGTTCTGGAAGGCTATAGAGGTCACCTTTAGGAATAGACATCTGTTCATACTGGTAATATTCATAAATAGAGCAAACATGTTAAAATCATTAATTTTATTAGCGATATTAAGTTTTTGTAAGCCTCTTTTCTTTTAAATGTAAGGCCTCTCACTATGTAGTCCAGGCTAACCCTGAACTCACAGACCTGCCTCCGTTTCCTGAGTGGTTGGTTACAGATGTGTGCCTGCACACAAACCCTTCTTCGTAGTCTACTGTCCTCCCCAGCCTTGTGATGGAGTCATGCTGTATTCCCATGGTGGCTTCAAACACCTGGGTTCAAGTGACCCTCCCCTTGCCTTAGCCTCCCGAGTGATGGGACAAACGATTGTGCCACAGTGCCAGACTCAGAATTTAAACACCTCTGAGGCCCAAGTGGACTGATGCAAATTTTGACGTAGGTGTAACAAGATTGATGCATTAAAGGATAGACCATACAAAGAAATGTCTTTCCTGCTCTCTTCAGACAACCCTTTTCTCTTTTTGATTTCTAGTGTTGAACAGTCACCTGACCTACAGGACCAGTTGAGTCATTTATTGAAGTAGCATGTCATATGTCATAACAGTAATTGACTTCTTTGCCTGCTGCTGACGGGCATCCATTTTACACAGCCATCACGATGGGCTTGGTTTCCATTTTCATCTCCAAAAGTTCATGTGGAAAAGACTTGTGAAAAGAAGCCAGGTGATTGAACTTGGAATCACTATTTTGTTTTTTGGGTTTTTTTTGGTTTTTTTTTTTTTTTTTTTGAGACAAGGTTTTTCTGTGTAACCCTGCCTGTCCTGGAACACATTCTGTAGACCAGACTTGACCCTAACTAACTCAGAGATCTGTCTGCCCCTGACTCCTGAGTATGGAGACGAAAGGCGTGCACCATCACTGTTTGTCCTTGGAATTGCTTCTTAAATTGAATTGACCCATGTTCTTATCAGATATTTAAGTTGTATTTAATTTCATATTAAAATCAATAAGTTCAATCATTAGCACTGAAAATAAAAGACACCTTAGCTTGCTAAAAGCTGTATTGCTGTATTGTCTAACGTGATCCATAAACACATTGGTTATCTTTTTTTTGTTGTTGCTTTTGAGGCAGTGGGTCCCTGTGTAGCCTGCTGGTTTTGAATTCACAGTCCTGCTGCTGTCTCTCAAGTGCTGGGATGACAAATCACCACACCTAGCCACTGAGTAACAGATAGTCTCAGGTACTTGGGAGGCTGAGGCAGGGGGATCTCTTGAGCCCAGGAAGTTGAGACCATCCAGGTCAATACAGTCTTCCTGTCTCCAAGAAGAAGGGACAGAGGGAGGGGCTTCTATTGTGAACATGTGAGAATTTTAAAAGACATTTCACCATTCTTTCAAGAATTTTCATTTAATGGACACAAAACATGGATAATGGCTGTTGTTTCCTTTCATAGTCACAGCAGATTCTTACATAAAAATCAGGTCAGGGACATCCTCTCTGGCCAGCTGCAGCCCCTTGCCTTGACCTTTATTCCTGCCTCCTTTTTCCTGTGACTCTTGATTAAGTGACCTTGGTTCATTTTGTAATCCTTTATAGCCATTCCATTCCCTTCACATTTGGAAGTAAGGTCTTGCAAGTAGATCTGCTGATAATTAAATAAAGTTAAAAAAAATGAAGTACATAGAGGGGGGTCTCAAACAAAACGGAAAGTCTAAAAAGATATAAAACTGTAATTGTTACAGATTAGTTTGTAAAAGTGTCGCCTCAACCAATAAAGTATAAACTAATAAATGTGTCAGTGACACATTTATATATAAAATGAATTAGATTCGAAAGCAGTTCTCTCTCAGCTTAATGCTAAAAATTTGGTCAATGTAAAAATGTTTGGCTCCTTATAAAGACATGACATTACAAAACTAGTATTTTAAACAAAGTATCAGATCAATTATGAGAAACAACCCACAAAGTGCTAAGGAAGTGTGGCAGCTAAAATGGCATTTGCTTGTTTTGCCATTTCTATGAATTCCACAAACTGGCAAAGAACAGACCTTTTCCATACACTCCAGCATATAAAACATGACCATTAAAAGCTGCTGAGATGGATCAAAAGTTAAAAACACTTGGTGCTTTAGGAGAAGGCCCAGGTTCAGTTCCCAGCACCTACTTCAGACAGCTCACAACTGTTTGTAATTATAGCTTCAAGGGATCTAATGTCCTCTTCTGGGTCCCTCAGATACCTGCATTCCTATATACATGCCTGAACACACACATACATATTGATACACATAAAAATAAACATTAAAATAATTACAATTGATTTGCTAAAGAAAATGTGATTTTCATTTAAAATTATGTGTATGGATGTCTTGCCTGAATGTATGTCTATGTATCACATGTGTGTAGTGCCTAAGGAGACCACAAGTGTTGGATCTCCTGGAGCTGGAGTTCCAGGTAGTTGTGAGCCATCATGTGGATTCTGGGAATCGAACTCCGATCCTCTGGAAGATCAGCAAGTGCCCTTAAGTGCGGAGCCATCTCTTCGGCCTTTGAAGACTCTTAGGGATCTGGCTCCCTTTGAAAGCTCTGCTTTGTTTTCTAGTTACAAAAAAAGTTCAGGGTGGCCAGGGCTATGTAGTGAAACATTACCTCACATTTTCTGTTCGTGTTTGTGTGTTCGTGTGTGTGTGTGTGGGGGGTGAGGGGGTGAGGGGGTGAGGGGGCAAGCACATGTGGAGGTTAGAGGGGTAACTAGTGGAAATCAGTTCTCCCTTCCATCATGAGGGTCCTGGTGGCCAAACTCAGGACTTCAGCCTTGCTTGCAAAGGCCCTTACCTGCTGAGCCTTCTTGCCAGACTAAAGCTTTATATCTTGAAACATGGCTCTGGGCATTTGACCAAAATCTGCCTTCCTGGTCTGTCCTACAATTGCTAGCCCAATAGTTTTCCAAAAAAGTGTGTGGCAATCTTCTCAAGACCATCCTTGGAGATAAGGGGGAAAAAAAACGGGAAATTTTCTGTATCTGATAATTTTTTTAAAACATCTTTTTTCTTTAAATTTATGTATGTATTGCCACCCTGGGTTTTTTTCAGTAGGTAGTTACAGTAGTGTCATTATGTTCGCTTGTGTATTGGAGCTTAGGGTGGCAGTTCAGGGTGGCTTCCTCCTGCTCAGGCCTCAGCCTGGGCTCTCAAGGCTAGATTCTCTGGCATGACCGGGAACACTATCAGAGAAACACCTCACAGGACTCATGTGAGTGGCATACCCACCCCCACACACCCATTCCAACGAGCTTTTACAGCACATTTCTTCTTGCAGGACCACTGGCTTGGAAGCGTGGGGGTGTCAGGAAAGGACAGTAAGCGGGACCTGGCAGGCCAACCTGTGTGTCTGGGTGTCTACAGCAGAACCCACAAGTGTGGAAGAAACTGCACCGCAGGTCCCTCCCCCACAGGACACAAGCAAAGTGCACCCCTGTCCCCCTACCCACCCCTGGCCGTCTCTAGATAATGACCTAAGGAAATAAGCTTACTTTATAATTAGAGGACAATTTGGGGCTTACAGCATTTACAAGGGCTACCCTGCCAGGAGCAGCCGGTGAGCGGTGGCTTAGATGTGACTACCGTCTTGGCATAATTAGGTAAGGGCACAGCTGCGCCCTTGCCCGCTAGCTCCCCCCAGGACTTGGGGTACACTGAGCCTTGCACTAACCAGCCACATAGGTGCCAGGATAGTGGGCAGCTTGAGTGACAAGGGTGAGGCCTGGCTTCTAGTGAAGCTCAGGGATGAACTGAGACCAGTTGATGATGTCAGGGCCCACAGGGTCCTCCTCCAGGCCAGGGAAGCTGATGTCCAGAAGGAACTTACTGAGGCTGTCATTCATTGTGTTCAGGACCAGACTTTCTGTGAGAGAATGGTTGGCTGAAAGGCTGGGGTCCTGAGGCTGGGGGGGGGGGGAGCTTGACTTGGGGACCTCCAGATGTGGGGGCAGAGAGCTGCTAAAGGGGTCAGAGGCAAGGTCAAAGGGTTCTGAGTTGAGCTCCCGGGGTGAGTCAAAAAGGGGAACACATTTCAGAGGTGTGGTATTCAGCTCCATCAGCCCCAGGGAGTCAGGCAAGGGGCCAAAGGCACCCTGAGGGGTTTGACTGGGCTGAGATCTAACCCCCCCAACTCTGGCTGGGGGTGTCAGCCCACAGGACTCAGGGGTTCTGGTGAGCATGGAGTTGCTAGGAGTGGAAGAGATGGGCAGTGTCTCCTTGATGGGGGTCTCAAAGGGTCCTCCCTCCTCCTGAGGGCAGCTGAGCTGGGATGCAGGCTCTGAAGAATCTGCCAGGAGTAGGGACTGCATGGCTGGTTGCAATGTGCTGGGGTCCTCTGAAAAGAGCAGTTCAGGCTCATCCAGAGTCAAAGGTGCTGTTTCCTCCGAGACCGGCTCACCTTCCTCTTCTCTCTTCACTTAGTCACCTGAGACGCTCCAGGTTGGGGACTTGAGCCCAATGATGGACTTCTTAGGCTTTGAGATGGGAGAGCAGGAAGAATCTTCCCAGGAATTGGATAGTTCCTCTTTCAGTGATGCACATGGAGAGGGCCACCCTTCCAAGGGAGGGCTCTCCGCTTTGCTAGGCCTCTCTAAGTGTGCCAAGTCCTCCCCAGGCTGGATTTCTTCCTCCTTAATGGACTGAATAGGGAGCAAAGGCAATAGCCCTTCTTCAAGCAGGGGTTTCTCCTCCTTCACTGGTCCTGCAGCAAGAAGTAAGGTTACCCTTCATTGGCTAGCAGTACTTTGGGTGCAGTTTGAATTTGCTTGAAGCTGCCAGAGGCAGTGGCATCTTCACCGAGGGCTGTAACACCAGAGATTGGTTCACTGGGAACTGGATGGGCACCAGGTATGAGCCGACCCGTGGGAGCAGGGGCTTCATCTTTTGATGGGCACCCATTGGGAGTTCAGTTTTTATGGTCACATTTCTACAGAGCTCAGGATTGGGCTGTTTCTGCTGAGGTTTCCAAGTGCTTGGGCAATTGTGGAAAGCCTGGGTCACTGGCTTAAACACTTGGTCTAATGTCAAGTATCAATTGGCACTTGGGTGAATGCTCCAGAAAGAGACCTTGCAGATGTCTCCAGAACAAACATGTCGTGGAGAGAAAGGTCATGATGAATAGTTCTTCCAGCCTGGCTTGGCAGTGTGCTTAAAGTAGGGGAAGTGGTCCTCCATCCAAGTGGATGTCCTTCAAGGCTGCTGATTGCAAACTGTATCATGTCCGTGAAAGAGTAAGGTGGCCCCTCAGACGCAGAGTCCTGCCAAGACGTGGATGCTCCTGAGGGCCCCTCAACACGATTCCACTCCAGGTGACAATTCTCCTTCTCTTCTATCCCCTGCTTAATGCTGCAGGGACCCAGCCGGTCGGAACTCATCTCCCCAGCCCCTGGACGTTGGTTAAGCTGTTGCTCAGCGTGCAGTCCACTATTTCACAGCCAACACATCTTTCCTGTCTTGCCTTGGAAGGGCTCCAGGTCGTTTGGTTTTGCCCTTAGCTGCTGGCTTTGGTCTCGGGGATCACGTCTGTCCTCTTGGAATCACTGCTGGTTTCAGCTTGAGGCTGGGGACCAAGCGGGTGAGAGGACAAGGATGAACTTGTTGGGCCTCTGCTGCCACTCTCTTTCCCTTTGGCGGTTAGTGCTGTGGTGATGCCCTGGATGTGGGCATTGTTGGGGATGGCCACCCCCTGTGTGTTGGGCATGATGGGGTGGTTAATAATCATGATTCCATCTGGAAACTTGCAAGAACTGGACCCTGCCTCCTCCTGGGAGGCCTGTGCTTGATTGGCTCCTGCTGGGCAGGGCGTCTCTTTGTTTCCTCCTCTGATGTTTCACCTGGGGGCATTTTGAATAAGAAGGGGCAGGCTCCATTGATAATCAGTGGCTGATGGGGATGGCTGGTTGTCATCATGAAACTGTGTTCTCACTCTCCATTGAGAATCACAAGCATTGATCCTCACAGGCCCAGGCAATGGATCCAGCAGGGTGGCCAGGGTGGGGGTGAAGCCCAGGCCTATTTTTTTTTTTTAAATCTTTAATCCTGGCTTCTGGGAGGTGGGGGCAGGAGGACCTGAAGTCCAAGGCTGGCCTCAGCTACAGTGGGACCAGCCTGGAGTAAAGACCCTTTCTCAGGGTTTCACTTCCTCAAGAGATTAATTTTGCTATTGTTTGATACAGCTTGCTTGAAGAGCTCAGAGTGCCTGCCCTTCAGCAGAGATGATATACAACACGGGGGCTATATGTGTATGACTCTGGGGTCATTTCCAGGAATCAACCTTGACCACTAGGAAACACCTCTAAAGCCAGAATACAACCGTGTCAGCAGAGGCCCTGACTTATCAGAATGATTGCTAGTCAGCATCCCATCCGGAATCAGCCCAGTGTACCTGCCACCAGGAGGGAGGGTGGCAGTAACTGAGGTTGGTAGTGGTGTGCTTACTGTGATTACCAAGTGATTCTTGTGACTAAACCACAGGCAAACGATAGCAAAGATGAGAACATCCTCTCCCTGTCTTCTGGCTGACACAAATATGTCATTGTAACAAGGAGAAAGTAACTGCTTGGTTCAAACAGCTCATTTTATGGGGAGAATGTTTTGTTCAGAAGAGCTTTGTTTTTGTTATGTAAGTGCTAAAAAGTACACGATGCCTATGAAAGTGGTCATTTAAAAAATTATTTATTTTTAAAACATTTATTTTTATATTTTTAAAGCATGCAATGTATGTGTTTATTGAATGCTAACCATCCTCCAACTATATTGAATTGTGAGGAAACACTTTGGAGTGTTTAACAATTAGCTGTGACTTTCAGCAAGTTATTTAACCAAGGAAAGTTAGAGCAGGAACTCAGGGCAGGAGCTTGAAGCTAAAATCGTGGAAGAACTCTGCTTCCAAACCTGTTCTTCTGCTCATGCCCAGCCAGCTTTCTTGCACAACACCTGCTCAGGGGATGCCCCTTAATGTTTTATTTTTATTTTATGTGCATTGATGTTTTGCCTACATGTGTGTCTGTGAGGTATCAGATCCCCTGGAGTTACAGACAGTTGTGAACTGCCATGTGGGTGCTGGGAATTGAATCCAGGTCTCTGGAAGAACAGCCAGTGCTTTTAACCACTGAGATCACTCCAACCCTGGGTTTGTTTTTAAATATTTAAAAGAAAACTTTACATTAATTTATTCATGTATGTGTGAATGCTGTGGTCTTATTGTGGCGATCAGAAGACAAGCTACAGGAGTCAGTTCTCAAGTGCTTTCCAGGGATGGAAATGAGGTTCAGAGTCTTGGTGGCAGCACTGTTACCCACTGAGCCATCTCACTGTCACCCTATTAACTTCAATAACAATTAATTGACAACAGGGAATTTGGTAACTTACTAGGCGGATTTCAACCATATATATATATATATATATATATATATATATATATATATATACACACACACACACACACACACACACACATATATATAATGACATTGGATTGAAAACAGAAAGATAATTTCATAAGAGTGCACTTTGCTATCTAGACATCCTTTTATTTATCTTGATGAATAGCAATCTTTGATTCAACCACAAAGCAAGTAAGTCATACAATCAAATGCAGGGTGGTTGAGAGGGCAGAGCTGTGAAAGCTAGAAGCATTTGCACACAAGCCTGATGCTGGATTCCCAGGACCCACTGTAGAAGGAGAGAACTAACTTGTGAAAGTCACCTGTCTCCATACATGGGCCACGGTGCTCTCGCACATAGGCACAAACCAAACAGTTTAAAAGGCATACACATGTAATGGTGGGAACAGAAACACTGTTTAAAAATACATCCTGGCTGGCTAGGTGGCTCAGCAGGAATAAACCAAAGAACCCAGAGAATGGTATATTGGGATTCAAGCTTCAAGCTGAAGATCAGAAAAGCAAAGCAGCCAGCCACTAGCTCTCACCTCTACCTCATCTAAGACCAAAGGGGCCATCCTCAGACTGCCCCTGACCTCGCTGCTCCTCAGATTCACTCGGACTGTTATGCTCTCTGTAACCTGGCTGGAGACTCCTGAGACTGACTCCTGAAGACCCTGCTCCTATCTTTTATTATCGCTCTAGTGCTGGAATTAAAGGTGCGAGTTCTGTTACTCTTTTAGACTGATTCAATCTTGTGTAACCCTGGGTGATTTTCCTATGTTGCCCACGCTGTCCTGGAACTAGCTTCATAGATCAGGCTGGCCTCAAACTCAGAGATCCTCCTGCCTTTGCCCAGTCTCTAGTCTCTTGAGTGCTGCAGTTAAAGGCACAGCATCATGCTTGATGACCGCAGAATTCACAGAGCTGTGTGCTGAGGGCAGCTGAATGCTAGAGATATAAATGACACGTCAGTGAACAACTTCATGAGCCGGACAGAAGAAAGGTGATTGCATTACACAAGGAGAAAAATAGATATGGGTGTTCATTTAAGGCACACACAGAGTTTATAAATGAAACTCAGTGGATCAGTAAAGGAAGATGTTAACTAATAAAACCATTGTACAGGATGCAAGGACTCCAAGGTGACAATGAGACCCAGCAAGCGGTGTGTAGGGCTAAATGGCCGTGGGAGGGTTTTGCACGGCTGCGCGGTTGCAGGTCAGCCAGGGGCGGGGCCTCGGCGCGCTGCTCTCTAGCGAAGTGGAGGGGTAACCCCAGGAGTGGGTGAATCAGTGAGTACCTGTCCCTCCTGCCTTCTGCCTAGTCCCCTTGGTGACCTCTGCCTTCCCACAGGCCCACACCACCCCCACCCTGCCGCTCCCTCTGGGCAGCCCAGTAGGGCTGCCTGTGCCTGGCTGAAGGCCTGGGCTCCTTTCCTCTCTGCCCTGCGTGCTGCCCTCCCTCCATCTTGCCCGCAGCCCGGGCCCTCTCAGTGTGGTAACCCCATTTAGCCTCTGTTCTCTCTCTTGTCAGTGGCCGCTCCCCGAGACGCTGAGATCCGCAAGGACGTTCAGGTGCGGGTCCTAGGGAATGGTTGTGTGGGGTCGCTGGGTTTACGGGAGTCTTGCCAGCAAGCAGCTTCTCACAGCGCACCCTGGGGGAGGAGAGGTCAGGGTCAGAATTCGCCCTGAGCAAAGGCCTTGAGCTCTGCAGGCAACAACTCTAGTCTTTTTTCTCCTGGCTTCCTTTCCTTGGCTGTTGAGTCAGAACTACTACGGGGATGTACTGAAGACATCTGCAGACCTCCAGACTAATGCCTGTGTCACCCAGGCCACGCTGGTCCCCAAGTACATCCAGGAAACTCTGAAGAATGTCCATGAAGACGTTACTTCCAGGTCATGCAATCTCCAGACTGCAATTTTCCCGAACTGGTCACTTGAGAATTTAGCCCTCTCTGTTGGCTATCCTGCTCCTCCGCTGAATCCCTCCCCACTGCAGGAGACATTCAGGCTCCTTGGACCCTGACAGAGGTTCACGTTGTTAATAGATTGGTTCACACTTTCTGAACGGCCATGGCTCCTTCGTCTTGCCTTTCCCTGGCATAATATTGCCCACACAGAGAGCAGTTACCGTACCTGCATCTCCAACACCTCACTGAAGGCCTGCTGGGGTCAGGAAGCCTTCTTCCCCAACCACTACAGCACCGGCTCCCAGAGGCCCTCACTGCCCATTCCCAGCGGCTCTCACGCCTGTCAGTCAATCATGGGAATGGTTTTCCACACTGTAGTTTTTACCTCTCAAGTTACAGAACGTGCACCTAGGGATCAGAATACTTTTCCTGTCAGTGCCTTAGATGTATTTATTCAACAAATGTTTTAGATGGTTTTCTTGAGTCTTGCCACCTTGCATGGTGCCCAGCAATACTGTGCTAGGGCAGACAAGGCCCCCGTTTAGTGGGAGAGACAAAACAGAAATATCCGTGGATGATGGAGGAGCGGAGGGAGGGAAGTATACATTTCCCATCTGAGAATTTTCTAGTCTGTTTTTAAAGCATGTCTTTTCCATTTCTCAGGTATTATGGCTGTGGTCTGGTTGTCCCTGAGCGCCTGGAAAGCTGCCAGGTTTTGGATCTGGGTTGTGGAAGTGGCAGAGATTGCTATATGCTTAGCCAGCTAGTTGGCGAGAAGGGACATGTCACTGGGATAGACATGACTAAGGTCCAGGTAAGGCAAAGGTTCTTCCCGCTGTTCTTCGCGGTACTTAAGAAGGCTGCGGGTTTGGTTGCTGTCATTTGTGCCTCTGGTGACCTAGATGAGTTGAAGACGGTGACAATCAGTGACTGTCCCGGATAAGTCACTCAGAGGTTTAACCTGATAGATGACCCAGGTGCTCTTCCTCTTCTCCTTTCTTTACCCTTCTGTCCAGAAAGATTTGTCATTGGAAAGAGGTTAACTCAAGCAGGACTCACAAAGTTGGGAACCTCTGTCCCAGGCTGTTGCATGTCTTACATGTCTCACAGGGGAAGCACATGGCATTCGTAATAGGAAAGATTTATTTTTGAATAATGCTGATCACCAAATCTGTATTTTTCTTTCTCCAGGTGGAAGTGGCTAAAACCTATCTTGAGTACCACATGGAAAAATTTGGTTTCCAGGCACCCAATGTGACTTTTATTCAAGGCTGCATTGAGAAGCTGGCAGAGGCCGGGGTCCAGAAGGAGAGCTACGATATCGTTATGTAGGGCTACATACAGTCTTTCTGCTATGAGTGAAGCCCGTGTCATGTTGAGCACACAAATGCTACCACTCTTTGATGAATTGACTCTCTGTTTAAGGAATTAAACTAGGGGCTGGAGAGATGGCTCAGCAGTTAAGAGCACTGGCTGCTCTTCCGGGGGGACCCAGATTCAGTTCCCAGCACCCACATGGCAGCTCACAGCTGTCTGTAACTCCAGTTCCTGGGAATCCCGCACCCTCACACAGACACACATGCAGGCAAAGCACCATTTCACATGTAATAAAAATAAACATGTTTAGAAAGCTTAAAAAAGAAAAAGTAATTAAAGTGAACTTAGCAGGCCTTCATAAAGGAAGGGAACGGTAATGAGCTCTCTGCAGACCATTACAACAAAACACAGCTGCCTGAGAGAGAATTCAGGCATGTCTAGCCTCTGGCACAACCATTTGGCCATGGATAGCTATGGATACAGCCCAACACAAAAGCATAAACTTAAACTATTATGAGGTTTTATTGTTTTTTGTTTGTTTGTTTGCCACACAAGTGTGCTTTTGCCGGTATATGCTTATAAGAGAAATTTCATGTTGCATTGTCAATACTCCTGCCCACCAAGCTAAAGTCAGTGAGCTCCCCAGATCAGCCAGACCACAGCCTGCTCTCCTGTAACACATACCGACCACACATATGTGGACTGTGATGGTGGGTCACGTTGTAAGAAATTTGTATTGGAGCGTTTCCTAATTGTGTGAATGTCCGTGTGTACTTACCCAGACTTTGATGATAGAGCCCACTGCACACTTAGGCTATGTGGTGTGTACAAAAGAGCCAGCCTATTGATACTGGGGCCCTACGAACTGGCTATCAGAGCTATCCAGGGTTGTGGTAGTCACTCCAGACTTTTGAAAGAGCCTAGCAGACTGTTTTATAGCGCGTCATTTTGTAAGCAGAGTAAGTTCACCGTAAAACAGATAAAAGTATAGTAAACAAAGGCTGGTGGCAGCACTGTGCATCACCTATGTGCTATACGCTTCTGTAACTGGCAGCCAGTAAAGGTGTTGGCACCAGCCTCACAAACACTTGGCTAATGCACTATGGCACTGATCTGGCTGCTGCACTACTAGACAATAACAGGCTTTATGGTAATCTTGCCAAATTACCACCATGTGTGTGGTATTCTTTTTTGTTTTGCTTGCTTTGAGACAGGGTCTCACCATGTAGTTATGACTAGCCTGGAACTTGCCATGCAGACCAGGTTGACTTTGAATGCACAAAGATCCACTTGCCTTTGCTTCCTGAGTGAAGCCATACACCACCACATTTACCCATGACTGCGTCTCTCTCTCTCTTTTTTTTAATGGTAAATTATGGTGTTTTGTTTCCCATGCTGTCGTTAAATCATGCCCAAGTGACAGGATCTGCTGTGTTTTTTCTTTTGATGCTGAGAATTGAACCCTAAAGAAATGTTTTACCATTGAGCCACACACCCATCCTCAAATGAAAACATTGGGAAAGCTGCCTTTGAGGGACTCGTCTGTTCTCATGTGGCTCGAACATCTTGCATGATAGATGAGAGGCATCTGAGTCCAGGTTTTGTTTTGTTGCCTGGTGAACATCAGGACGAAAATAATAATCATATTTCATATTCATTCTGTCATGTTTGTGCTCACTGGCTGCTTACCGATACGCCTCAAACAAATGGCCTATTTCCCTTATCTTGGGGGAAAAGTTGAATATGAGGAAGATAGGAGAGTCTGGAGGAATCAGGTAGCTTTGATGGTGAATGGAAGCCCCTTTTAGGTCTTAAGGGATTTGAGTTCTTCAACATCTGCTCGTTTTTAACCCCTTCTTAATTTTTAGATCCAACTGTGTTGTCAGCCTTGTCCCTGATAAACCGCGAGTGCTTCAGGAGGTGTACCAGGCGCTGAAGGTGAGGGAGGCTAACTAACTAACTAGTCGTTTACATCCCTAGCCCAGTTACCCCTCCGTCCTCTCCTCATGCTCTCCCCTGCTTTCCCCCATCCCACCTGCCATCCGCCCCTCAGTAAGGGTAATGCCTCCCCTAGGAATGATTTTTCAACCCCAGAGAGGGCTGACAGGGTCATGTTCTCTGCTGGAACTAAGAATCCAAACTCTTGATTTATCCACCAGATTGAGAGGGGGTCAAGTTGGTCACGGTGGAGGGTCAGTTCAGGTCCTCTGCTAGGTAGCGAGTTCAAAGCCAACCTCAATTATTTAGTACACAAAAAGTACACAAAAGGTGGGGCTGGGCGGGGTGGGGCGGGGCTACCGCTGAAATATTTACCTTTTTTCCTGTTGCTCCTAGTGGCTGTTAACTGTGACTCTCTGTAACACCTGAGATGCATCCCGGGAACCAGTTGATTTACCCTGAAAAGTCTCTGTGAATTTGACTTTTCCTAGAACAGACCCTGTTCCTCAGTAATACTATTTCTGATGCTAAGATATCTTATCTTTGGAAAATCTAAGACAGAAATTGTATACGAATGCCTTTTTAAAGGGGGACATTCTGGGGCTTGGAGGACTGGAGGTGTAGTTCAGTGGAAAAGGTGACTAGCATACCCAAGGCCCAATCCCAAGTGTTGTAAATACAAATTCTGGGATTTTTGGCTTAAGGGGCTATTACATAGCTCAAATAGAAGTATCTATTAAGGGCTGGGGTGGGGTTCAGTGGTTAAGAGCACTGGCTGCTCTCCCAGAGTATCCAGGTTCAATTCCCAGCACCTATATGGTGGCTCCCAAACATCTGTAATTCCAGTTCTAGGGTCTCTGATGCCCTCTTCTGGTCCCTGGGGTACTGGGGCACAGATATCTATGCAGGAAAACACTTAGGCACATAAAATAATAAAGTAAACATCTAAAGTATCTGCGTAAGAACAATCTCATGTTATTTCAAGGATGCCATTTTGTACACCAGTCCATGATTTTCACTGAGGTCAACTAAGAGAAGCTAAACATTGCTATTGAATACAGGTGTCCACACTTTTGAAATTAGCTAAATAACACCTTAAATTCCTGAGGGCTCCTTTCACTTAGATGTTAAGGACATATACAAAATTTAATGTTTAATAATATCTCTGTTCTTTTCCTTCCTTCTTTCTTTTATTAATTAATTAATTTTTGAGACAGGGTTTCTATGTACAGCCCTGGCTGTTCTAGAACTCATGATGGAGATCAGGCTGGCCTCCAATTTAGAAATCCTCTTGCCTCCACCTCCTGAGTGCTGAGATGAAAGGTATGCACCTTTACTGGCTAGCTTCATTATTGTAGTTTTCTTTCTTCTTCCTCCCTCCCTCTCTCCCTCCCTCCCTCCTTCTCTCCCTCCCTTCCTTCCTCCTTTCCTTTCCTTTCCTCTCTCTCTCTCTGTCTCTTTCTCACTTTTTCTGAGACAGGGTTTCTCTGTGTAGCCCCTGGCTGTCCTGGAACTCACTCTGTAGCCCAGGCTGGCCTTGAACTCACAGAGATCTGTTTGCCTCTGCCTCCCAAGTGCTGGAATTAAAGGCAGGTGCCACCATTATAACTCAATTACTATAATTTTCAAGGGATAAGACTGTTAATTTTATGGATGTGTCTGTTAGCTGTCTAGACATCTAAAGCTATGTTCTGTTTGGACTTACTAAAAATTTAGGCAACCTGGAATGTATTTGGGAGAGACATTTCCCCCCTCATGTGTTCTTTTTTATTTAAAAACTTCATGTTTACTCCTTCCTTTCTGAGTCTTAGAAAACAACTTTGTGTTGGATAGGACACTGGAGAAATTAAATGCCTCTGTCCCTGTGTGTTGATTTTAATGTTCAAAGGTCAGCTTGGTCAGTATCAGCTCAGGCACTGGAATTTTGAAGTTGAACTCCTGAACTCATCAATTTTTTTTGTTATCTGGGACCAATGCAATCTTTAACCTTGCTCCAAATTGTGCCCTGCTCTTTTTCAGTATGGTGGGGAGCTATACTTCAGTGACGTCTATGCTAGCCTTGAAGTGCCAGAAGACATCAAGTCACACAAGGTTTTATGGGGTATGTGTTCTTGTTTTATTGGCATCAATGATTATTGACTAGCGTAGAGCTCCATCCTGCAAGGAAGTTGGGGTGAGGCCATTGGATGGAGAGAAAGTGGTGTAAAGCAAGAAGGAGCTATTCTTTCCCTACCACCCAGAAACAATATGAAGGCCAGTGAGATGGATCCCTGGGTAGAGGCACTTGTGGCTCAAGGCTGGCAATCTGAGATCGATCCCTGTAACTCCTGTAAAGGTGGAAGAGCCCACAGAGCCATCCTCTGACAGATGACAGGTGACACATGCCCTCGTGCCCCCCCAAACACTATAAACTTTTTTTTTTAAAAAACGTGATATAATCTCAGGCAAATAAGTTCTCTCTTATCGTTTTCTAGGCTGTAAAGTGAAAATAACATCAGACTTAAAAAAACTATTTTGAAGAATAAATAAGATACTTATCACTTTATTGTCATTTAAGAGTCTCTAGAAGTTGAGGAGAGAAATGCATGTTCGTGATCAGTCTGACTGAAAGTAACAACTTTTGCTTTAAGTTGATACATGCCTGTGATCTCAGCTCTTCAGAGATGGAGCAAGTGGCCATTCAAAGCTGGCCATGATGAGACAGTCTCAAAAACACATCTCGTTTTTAAAACGGATTGTGTTAACTTTTTTCTTATTACAGTAATATAAATGGATAGTGTTAAAAGCAGGAAGTAAAATCACTTTCCTTACATGCCTGATGAGCTCAGTCTCCAGAGCTCATAAAAAGGTGCATGGAGAGAATAGACCTTTGCTCTCTGTATGTGTCCGATGGCATTAGGGCCCCACCCAAGAAAAAAATACACAGGCTGGGAAGAGATGGCTCAGTGGGTAAAGGGGCTTTGCTGCTAAATCTGACAACCTGAGTTCAATCCCCATGGTAAAAGGAGAGAACCAAGTTCTGGAAGTTGTCACCTGGCCTCTTCATGTGCTGTCATACACACACACAAACAAATACATATATACATACATAAATATGCCAAGTATTGTTTCACACCTTTAATTCTAGCATATGGGAGTCAGAGGCTGGCAGATCTCTATGAGTTCAAGGCCTGGCCTACATAGAAAGTTCTAGGCTGGCTAAGGCTACATAGTGAGAGGCTATCTCCAAAAAAGTAAGACAGTAAATAAGCAAAATAATTAAAACAAAACATTTCTAAAATTACAAAAAAATGTATTTCCTAAGTCCAAACCCTTTTAAATTTTATTTTATGTATTGTGGATATTTTGCTTACATGCAGGTCCATGTACCAAATGCACAGGGAATATGAGGGTGTCCTGTCTTCTAGAACTAGAGTTCTAGACAACTGTGAGCTGCTACGTTTGGTTCTGGGAACCAAACATGGGTCCTCTAGAAGAATAGCAAGTACTCTCAACCTCAGGACCATCTCTCCAGCTCTAGTCTAAACATGTATAAACAAACAATGTAACACAACTGTGCTGTTCAGTTTGAAGTGTTTGTTTACCAGTGACCATGACATTTGTCTCCAACTTATTGACATGACATTTAAAACTTGTGTGAATATCTTTGCATTTGAAAAGAATCTGTAAAACTCCTTGTGAATGTTAGTGGTAATTATTGTTCTAGTAGTAGATCATTATGAGTCTCTTCTGGAGCTAAGAGGCAGCTTTTATGCCATTTTATTCCCATTCACAGTTCCTTTCAGAGTATGACTTAACTCACACACTAGTGTTATAGTTGTGTCTTAGTAGGACTGTCCTGATTCTCAGAGACCATTAGCTGACAAATTCTGGGGTTAATCATCACTCCCTAGGCCTAATGGATGCTTCAAGGGCCTATTCTTTTGTTTTAAATTTATTATAATAATCTTTTTTTTTTTCATTTTCTTTCCTGGTATTTTGAGAGAGACAGGGTTCCTCTGTATAGTTCTGGCTGTCCTGGAACTTGCTCTGTAGACCAGGCTGGTCTCAAACTCACAGAGATCCACCTGCCTCTGCCTCCCTAGTTCTGGCATTAAAGGCATGCACCACCATGCCCAGCTATTATCTTCATTATTACTATTACCTTTTTTGTTTTGAGACAATGTCTCGTGTAGCCCAGGCTGGCCTTGAACTCTTCATTACCCCTCCCGAGTGCTGGGATTACAGGTATATGCCACCCCGTTTTCTCTTATGTGGTGCTGGTGCAGGGGGTCAAATCTGGGACTCTGAGCATGCTAGGTAAGCCAAGCTACATCCCTAGCTCTTGTGGTTTTGTTTTGTTGAGAAAGGGTCTCACACTCATTGGGATGATCTTAGACTGCCATTGTCTTGCTTCTGTCCCCCACATGCTGGGATTACAGGCGGGCACCTCCATGGCCAGTTAGGCCCTACCTGGTAACACTATGTCCTAGTTAGTTGTGCTGCTGTGTACCCTGATTGATCTGTAATTTTTCTTTTCAGGCGAATGCCTAGGTGGTGCTTTGTACTGGAAGGATCTTGCCATTATTGCCCAAAAAATTGGGTTCTGCTCTCCACGTTTGGTCACTGCCAATATCATTACAGTTCAGAACAAGGAACTAGAAAGTATAATTGGTAAGAAACAATAGCATTGGACTCTGTGGCTACAGTGGGAATGGCTTTAGTTCAGTAGTTAGTTACTTTAGTGTTTCTTTCTTTCTTTCTTTCTTTCTTTTTATGTCTGTGTGAAGGTGTTACAGACAGTTGTAAGGTACCACGTGGGTTCTGGGAATTGAACCCCAGTCCTCTGGAAGAACAGTTGGTGCTCTTAACCACTGAGCTGTCTCTCCAGCCCCCTTAATGAGTGATTCTTACCAAGGGAAACTGCATCATCTGCTAGTGTCCACCTTGTCTCCTGGATAATCGGCTCCTCCCTCAGAGTGGCATCTATAAAGTATTTGGAACCCTTCACTAAACAGCCTGAAGCGCCCAGAGATAACTGAATGCACACAGTGAAGAAAATCTCCTTTACTGTTTGCTCGGTCCTCCTTTGTGGAATGCCGCTGGGGTGCAGGAGGTGAGTGAGCCCTGTGTGTCTGCTTTCAGGTGACTGTCGCTTTGTGTCTGCCACGTTCCGACTCTTCAAACTCCCTAAGACAGAACCAGCTAAGAGGTGCCAAGTTGTTTACAAAGGTGGAATCACAGGGCATGAAAAAGATCTGATCTTCGATGCAAATTTCACATTCAAGGTAAAAGAACAAAAAAAAACAAAGTTTCCATGGGGTGGCAGTGTGTCTCAGTGGAGGGCACTTGCCAGCCTGTGCGAGGCCCCATGCTCCATCTTCAGCTCTGTGGTGTGGGTGGGGCTGCATCCCTTATTTCTGCAGCGTTCTTCCCACTCTTGTGTGCCCACCCATTCCCCACCACCAGCCACAGTACCTTTCCTCGATCTTGAATTTGACCTTAAAATGCTTCCCACTATTCTGATGTTGGTTGGTTTGTGTATTTTTTCCTTAACCCAAGTCTTTGTTTTACTTACAGTAGAAAAATATACTTCTTATACATTCATTTGACCAGTGATTCCAAGGCATAGAAATTAACACCCTCTTAATTAGTTTAAAATATCTTAGGTTTAATAAGTGCTTCAATTTTGGAATTCCTAGTAAGGACATATTATCTGAATGATTACCCAGTGGCAAACTCAGGGCTTCTCCTTTGAGCCCCTGGGCTCTGGAGAGAAAGGCAGAGGCACCGGCTGTGTATTTCTGTGACATCCATTAGATGCCTATGTTGATTTTCCTTCCATGAGGGCTTTGTCAAATATCCATTACATGAGATCTGCATGCAGCCTTTGGGTTACTCTGACATTCTGACCTATTTACTCATTCTGGGAGACATCTGGTAAGCCACCTTTTAACATTCTGCATGGTTGTCACACCAGATAACTTAATGGCAACCCTGCCATTCCTGCGATGCATTCTTATCCCGTCTATCCCTTCCTGGGTCCCTGATTGTCTTTTGCCTCCTTTCTCCCTCTGGCTGTCAACTGTGCTTCTCATTTCTTTAGACTTCTTGAATGTTCTTCTCGTTTCTTTAGACTCTTGCTTTTCACATTCAGTGTTCTGCGGTTTTCTGGGCATCAGCTGAATTTCTTTCAGTCTTCATCATAATCCAGTTTACAGGCCAAGGCAAGATGGCAGGCTCTTCTTTCCGGTGGTCTGAGTCTGCATGCTTGGGTTTTATTTCAGAGGCCCTGTCATTGTCTTGGACGGAGGCATTTGGCTTCAGTGAGTTGAAGAACACTGACTGTCTGGACACAGGGAATGGCCATGATTTAGGGCTATAGTGTTGACCTCTTCCTTTCCATTTACCTGATGGCCATGTCTGTCAAGTCTTCCCCCCCCCTACTTCACCCCCACTCTTTACCCCCTCCCCACCCCCGAGTCAGAATCTTAATATGTTTAGGTCGTGCTGGCCTAAGACTCACTGTGCAAATCACACTGCCCTTGAACTCATAAAATTCTGCCTGCATCTCTATCCCCTGTATATTGGAATTAAAGGCTTGGTCTCATCCTTATTTCTGGAGGGGTTTAAACTGTATCTTCATTTTCAGATTTTACATCACGTTTGCCATTCGGCGGCTCATCTGTCTTTATTTCCCACTGCCTCTTGCTGTGTCTTGATTCCTGGTCCTTTCTTCTGGTTGAGTTTGATGGGCGGCAGATGGCGCTTACCACCCTACCACGCTCTTTCCCACTCCATCTGGAAACACATTTCCCTGGGGTAGAGGACACTCGCATCTCAAATGCTTCACACACTTCTCAAATACATCATGCTCTCACTCTGTCAAGGGCCACGGTGGGGAGGTGGGTGGAGGCTGCAGAGGCTACACCTGATCACAGGGGTGGGTGTCACACTGTATGATCTCTTGCTTTGTGTATTTATTAAGTAAATTGGAAAAGACATTTTCTCAATATTATAAACATATTTTTAATTCCATTAAGGTTAAAAATAGTATAATAATGTCAGGTCATCAGTGTTGGCAAACACCTGGAATCCCAGCACTCACGGGGCAGAGGCAGGTGGATCTTTGTGAGTTTGAGGCCAGCCTGGGCTACAGAGCGAGTTCCAGGACAGTCAGTGCTATCTATATACTATTATCCATTTTGTTAAGCAATTGAAAATATTTTGCTGTGTTTGCCTTATTTGTGTGTAAACATATGTGTATATATATGCATATATGCATGGTCATATGACCTATAACATTTCAGTCAAGAAAATACTATATACAGTAGCAGTGCCATAGATTATAATAGAGTTGAAAATATCTCCGGAGAGATGGCTAGGTAGTTAAGAGCATCGGCTGCCTTTCCAGAGAATCCACAGTTCAGTTCCCAGCACCCACATGGTAGCTCACACCTGCCAGTAATACTCAGAAGCAAACAAATAATCAACAAATAGGATCCCAACAAATGGATGATCATCCAAAGCCAGGGAGGTCCTTGCCTATAAGGGCTCACCAGCAGCCACTTGAGGAGGCAATGTAGGATGCTAACGAAGCACAGGGTCCTCACTGCAGGATTTTTGTTTTGTTTTCAAAGCAAAATCTGAGGCTGAGAATGTAGTTCAGTTGGTAGGGTGCTTGCCTACCATGTATGAACCTGATGTTTAATCCACAACACTGCTTGCAAACAGGCATGATGGCACATTCCAGCACTTGGAAGATAGAGGCAGGAGGATTAGCAATTCAGGTGTTACTCCTCCAGATTGAAAACAAGAACACTACCACAGTTTAAAGCTAGAGTTGAAGCAAGTTTTAATTAAATTCTGACCAGGTGGATGGGCTCTCACCAGGTCCATACCCAGATACCTGGGAAATGCCCCCCAATATATGGCAAGGGTTTAAAAAGGAAAACCCATAATTCATTGCATCAGGTCCAATCATGGGCAAGCATATATCCTGACATACCTCCAGCCCACACACCAGCTCCAGTGTCTTTTCTAATAGGACTGAAGTGCCGGGCCGGCCGGGCTCGGCAGGGAAGTGTGCTTGCCTGGGAAAGCCTGGCAATCTGAGTTTGATTCCCAGAACCGAAAGGACCCAAGTGACATCTTTTGATACTTAATGCTGCTCTTTAGGGAGGCGAAGCTGTTGAGGTGGATGAAGAGACCGCAGCTGTCTTGAAGAACTCCCGTTTTGCTCAAGATTTTCTCTTCACACCTGTGGGAACCACGCTGTCGGCTACCCGGGGCTGTTCTGAATTAGAAACAAAGGTTTGTTTGCCTTTCAATTCCCAATTCCCTACTTCAAACAGACCCCTTAAAACAACCACAGACTAAAAAAAAAAAAGTTTTCTTTGTGACTGACTACCACAACTAATACACATACATGATTTGACCTAACACATTCTTTTCATTAAAGATTTATTTTATGTGTTAGGGTGTTTTGCCTGCACATTATGTCTATGTGCTGTGAATCCCCTGGAACTGGAGTTACAGATGGTTGGTAGCTGTCATATAGGTGCTGGCGATCAAACCTGGGTCCTCTAGAAGAGCAGCCAGTGCCCTTAACCACTGAGTGGTCTCTCAAGCCCCTAAATTCCTTTTTCTCCCAATTCTTAACAAGTCAATAATAATCTTTGGGTTTTTAGAATATCTGTGAGTATCTATATGCCCCCTACAATTGTGTGTGTGTGTGTGTGTGTGTGTGTGTGTGTGTGTCACAGTGCATGTGAACATCTCAGAGGGATGGCTTGTGGGAGTTGGTTCTCTCTTTCCACCGTAAGGGGCTTAGGGATTAACTCGGGTCATCAGCTTTGACAACAAGCACCTTTACCTGCTGAGCCATTTTGTCCACTCCCCATTTTATGCTTTTAGAAATGTATAACTCAGTGGCATTTAGTTCACTCACGAGGTTGTACAACCATCAATACTCTCTACTTCCAAAACTTTCACCACCTCATACCCATTGAGCGTCTATTTCCAATTCTCCTCCGTGCTAGTTCTCAGAAGTGGCTGACCAACTTGATTTCATAGTTCTGCCTCTTTAGGACATTTTATATGGGTAAACTCATACACACATGGCCTTTTGTGCTTGTCTTTTTAACCTGTGTTTCCAAAGCTGCTTCTTCAGTTAGATCAGGGCTTCACTCCTCTTGGAGTGGGTCTAAAAGACATTTGTTTATCTGTCTTTCACCTGATGTGTTGTCCTGCCTCTTGGAGACGATAAATAGTGCCATTAGGAACATGAATACGCAAGTACTTGTTTGAATTTCTGCTTTCAAAGATTTTTGCATCTCTACCTAAGAATTATTTTGTCTACATTTCTAACTTGTGGTGGCTTTTGATGTATGTGTTTGTTTTTGAGACAGGGCCCCACTGTGTAGCCCTGGCCAGCCTGGAACTCAGTCTGTAGAGCAGTTGGTCTTGACCTTACAGAGATCCTCTTGTCCCTGCCTCTAGAGTACTACGGTGGAAAAGGAATGTCCCGCTCTGCCGGGCCTATTCCTAGCTTGTCAAGAGCCACAGCAGCTGCACACTCACTAGCACTGTCCCTAGCACAGTCGCTAGCACTGTCACTGGGACACAACAGTCTTCATTGTGTCACCACATGGGCCAAGAGCAGGGACAGAATTGTGTTTACCAGAAGGCGTACGATCTGAGAAGGCCATGACCTAATGCCCTAAAAGCTGCCTTCCCTTATCTACAGCCAGCAGCTTCAGCTGAAGGGGGAGCAAAGGCAATCATTCTCGTCCCTCTTGTCAGGTGGCCAGCCTTGTCCCTGAGATCTATGATGTCAGCGCCTCCGTCCTTATCATCTCTTACTCTCTTCCCTTGTTCTCTGAACATCTGGGCCAACTCTGGTCAGTTTCCTCCTAGACTGTCTTTATCTTCTCCAGGGCCATCTGGCCTGGGGAGGTAACTCAGAACAAAGATGCCACTAGCAAGAACGAGTCCATGCAGACCCCTTGCTGTCCCACAAGAGTCAAATGTACCCTCAGAACATAGAATACAAAGGTGTCCTCAGCCATCTCTCCAGTCCCCCTGTGAGTAGCAACCCCGTAAGTCTGTACTGATGGACAGTGGCTCTCTGCTGCTGTGCAGCCAGCAGTTAGCATGGCTTCTCATCAGAATGGGAGCTTTCCAGAACTGTATACGTTAGGGCACACCATATGCAACAGCAAGCAGCCGTGCTAAGAAAGAAATTTAATACAAGGAAAACTAGGAAGGGTTCCCAGATGCTGGGAGGTTCTGGAGCCAGAAGGCAAGAAAAGAGAGGGAAACAGAAGAAATCGGTCCACCCTTCCATTACATCAGAGATTATTCTACAAACCATCATTACTGTTGTTAGGCCTATTTGATTTATTTGGCTTTTAAATTTTATTTATTTACTCTTGAGACAGGGTTTCTCTGTGTAACAGTCCTTACTGTCCTGGCACTCACTCTGTAGACCAGGTTGGCCTCCAACTCACAGAGATCTGCCTGCCTCTGCTTCTGGAGTGCTGGGGTTAAAGGTGTGTACTACCACTATTGCGGTTAAATAAGGATCAGGATAAACAAATAGGCCCAATAGATGTTTATTCAGGGAGAAATAACTTACAGCCTAGACAGATGAACACCAGCAATTTCCACCAGATGCTCTCCTGTCTGAGACCCGCCAGCAAGAGAGCTTTTCCAGGCTCTTCCTCCGACCTCCTTCCACAGGTCACTTCCGCCCATGGCTCCACCCCCCAATGGGCGTGGTCAGTGCCACAGAAGGACTATCTCACTACATTTCCCCTTTTAGTCTAAAGAAAAGATTTAGGCTTAATACAAAACTATATACAAAACAGTGAATAACAAGTGTGCTCTAAGAAAAGGAAAATTGAGAACAAAATGACCTACATATCTAGTCCTAGGGTGAAGGCATAACGGAGTTTACAATAGAGTTGTCCTAAGCTGGAAAACGTAAGTCTAGTACCTAATATATCTAACTAGGAAGAGAGAATAATAGTTGTGATAGTTTAATCTTCAACCTCATCAAGACCTGAGAAGGAAAATAATGATACTAGGGTAGACAGGAAGTGCGGATGGGCAACTTCCAAAAGGTGCAGCGAGGACAGAAACAGCAAGCCACCTGGACAGTCACCCTAGGTCTCACAGCAATGTTGGTACACCCAGTTTTGGCTAAGGCCAACAGAACTTGACAGACCACAACAACAGCAGGGAGGTAGAATGGCTTTCTTACCCTGACTTGGCAAGGTCCAGCAGTCTTCTATATTTGTCTCCTGCAAGCACATAGGACTGCATGTCCAAATCAGTGGTCAAGGTGGGGGCAATTCTTTGCCCAACAGGCCACTAGCTGAGGCGAGAATGAACTCCATCAGGAGCAACAACAGTGTCCAACATATTTTCGGGAAAGTGCACGGTGCTGTCAGGAGCAACAGTGTCTCATGTCAACGGAGTACTAATATTAAAACATTTAAATGCCATGTTCTGCATGTGTATGAAGTGATTGAAGATTAAGCATCTATATCTGACTAATCTCATAGGTACAGGAAACATGAGTGAAGATAATCTGTAATACTCAGGAACTTAGCTAAAATACTGATTAAAACTTCCCTGAATAAAGCAGGACCAAATACTTAAACAATATAATTATATACATATACATACATATAAATCCCTAAAATAGAGGTAGAGTAGAAATGTCAAGACAAGAGGTAGAACTATAAAGGGCAGCATGATAAATATCCCAAATTGTATCAATATACAAAATGTCTTGAATACAGGAAAAGTATACATACATAGAATATGGTAAAAAATAATGTACATAAAACATCGTAAGTGGAAAGATTTAACACAAAATAACAAAATATAAACTTAATTTTACCTAGCTTACCACATATAAGAATACATAACAATGTAAGCTGTAAAATACTATCTCATTCTTACTCAAATACACAAGAAAATAGGCTAATCTACCTATATCCCATCTAAACCATACCTTTCCTAACCATTCCCTATTACTGTCTAAAAGATAAACCCAAGTGTAAGCATCACCTTCCATACCCAACCCTAAATAACTAAAACCAACCCAAAGACGATGACTATTATCCCAAAATTCCAAGGGTAGGGAAAGGGGGCGTCGTTATCTTAAGGTTACGTCCTGCTGAAATAGGATGATCCTGTAGGAAGAAAATTTTTAGCAACCAAATTTCTCAACAGAACTGGTGGTGACATATGTAGCTAGTCACTGTGTGGCAGAAAATTTTTGACTGTAGTTTTATTTGAAACTCTGGCCAGGGTGAAATAAAAAAGGTGCACCATTACAGCTAGCTAGTCATGAGTTGCCTCGAGCAAAACAGTCTCAAACCGGTTTTAGGGCGATGTTTGTAGTTCAGATGCATCAGGTTGAGTCAACTGGAAACGATGATGTGGGGCCCCATCTTCTTTCGGGAGAGTTCAAAGACTGCTGTTAGGAATCGTTATTATTCCTTGTGGAAAAGTTACACATCAATATTAAAGTAAAATTTTCAAGTTTTAAGGTATGCATTAGGAAAAGACAACAATAAGCATTAAAACGTATGTGAGAAAATTAGGATTTCAGAGAGAAAATTGCGCATAAGAAATGAGTCCCCAGATTTTGTTTTCTTCTGCCTTACACCAATTGGCTTCTTGATTTAAGGCAGAAACCATAAATTTAATCTTAACAACATGCTTGAATTTAGAGAAGGAAAGCCAAATCCAACTCCAAAGCCAGCATTGGTTTACATAAATTGGAACTTCGGGAATACTAGATAGTAGAGAGAAATAGATTTCTGTATAGAAATAGTTTACTACAATTAAATATATATATATATATATATATATATATATATATATATATACCATATATCAGATTCTGCTTCCTTAAGTGATTGTTTCTGAAGAGCTGTCTTCTCTTCTGTAGGTACCTACATGTTCAGTGTCTTTTGGCTGTTTGATGATAGGTTTTCTCTGTTTTCCTGTAAAAACAAGAACAGAACACTTCCCCTACCTTTGAGAGGCCTCCGCACACCTCATGGGACCTAATTTGTTGGATGACTTGTCATTTCTCTTCATTAAGATGTTTCTCTTGTTCAACTCGGATCTTGATTAACTTAGATGGTATCCATAGTTTTTCTTCTCTTGTAGATACAAATGCAAGACCCCTACCCCAACGTAACACATATCCTGCTTTCCATTCTGAGGTCAGTACATCCATGAAGTACACTGGCTGATTTAGTTCAGAAGTTTTTTCTATTGTCCAGTGTCTTTCTGCAACTGTTTTTCCTTTTTCATCAGCATTAAGAAAGTTTAATGTTAATAAAGCATTATGTAATCTGTGTTTGGGTGTCTTGTTCCTCCTGCCTGTTTATGGAGCATTTCTTTTAAAGTACGATTGGATCTCTCAACCACTGCTTGTCCTGTAGGATTGTGTGGTATACCAGTTATGTGCTTTATGTTATAATACTCAAAAAACTGTTTCAATTTGCTGGAGACATATGCTGGAGCATTGTCACTTTTTATTTGTGCAGGTATGCCCATAATGGCCATTACCTCTAATAGGTGTGTGATAACAGAATCAGCCTTTTCAGAGCTCAGAGCAGTAGCCCATTGAAACCCTGAAAATGTATCTATAGTGTGATGTACATATTTTAATTTTCCAAATTCTGCAAAATGAAACACCTCCATTTGCCATATTTCATTCCTATGTATACCTTTAGGGTTACTGTCTGGTGGTAAAGGAGTTTGGTTATAGAATGAGCAAGTAGGACATTTCCTTACTATTTCCTTGGCTTGTTCCCAAGTGATAGAAAAATCCTTTTTTAAACCTCTGCTGTTCACGTGGTGTTTCTTATGAAACTCTGAGGCTTCTAGCACGCTTCCTATCAATAAACGATCAATTTCATCATTGCCTTGTGCTAGAGGACCTGGCAGACCCGTATGGGATCTGATGTGTGTTATATATATAGAATGAGTCCTCTTTCTGATAGTATCTTGTAACTGTATAAACAATGAAGTTAATTCTGTATTGTCAGGAATAAATTCTGCAGTCTCTATGTGTAAAACGACTCTCTCTGCGTATTGAGAGTCAGTAACTATATTGAGGGGTTCTTTAAAATCCATAAGTACCATGAGAATGGCATACAATTCTGCCTTTTGGACAGAACTGTAAGGGCTTTGAACCACTTTGCTAATTTTTCCTGATTTGTATCCTGCCTTACCTGATTTGTTTGCATCAGTGTAGAATGTATGAACTCCAGAAATAGGTGTTTTTCTTACAATGTGTGGAAGGATCCAAATCGTTTTCTTTATGAATTTGATTCTCTCAGTTTTGGGATAGTTGTTGCTAATCATTCCCAAAAAGTTACTGCAAGCTCTCTGCCAATATTCGTTATCTTTCCATGAGGAGGAAATTTCCTCATTAGTTAAAGGTACTATAATTTCTGCTGGGTCCCTTCCTATTAGCTGACAAAGTCTTAATTTACCTTTTATAATCAAGTCAGAGATCTTTTCTATATATGTTTTTAGTTTTTTATTCTGTTTATGTGGTAGGAATATCCATTCTAATATGATATCTTCTCTCTGCATCAAAATCCCTGAAGGATATTCTCTAGATGGTAATATAACCAGAATACAGTCTAGGTTTGGATCCACACGGTTCACATGTGCTTCTAGTATCCTCTTTTCTACCCATTCTAATTCCTTCTCAGCTTCAGCTGATAGTATTCGTGGATATTCAAGTCCTTATCTCCTTTTAGGGCCATTTTCAGGTTTTTCAAATCATGCCCTTCTACTCCAATAATGGTTTGCAGTTGAGAAATCTCTCCTAGTAATTTTTGAAGGTCATTAAGAGTCTGGTAGTGATCTCTTCTGATCTGTACTTTTTGTGGTCTAATTTTCTGTAGACCTATTTTATATCCTAAGTAGTTGATAGACTCTCATTTTTGTATTTTTTTCAGGTGCAATTTGTAATCCCCAGCGAGGTAAAACTTCCTTTACTTTCTCAAACATTTTTTCTAATATTTCTCCTTTAGAGTCAGCTAACAATATATCATCCATGTAATGATAGATTATGGGTTGTGGAAACTGTTTACAAATTATTTCTAATGGTTTTTGTACAAAATATTGGCACAGGGTGGGGCTATTTAGCATTCCCTGTGGCAAAATCTTCCATTGATACTCTTCACCAGTTGAGAATTATTGTAATTAGGTACCATGAAGGTAAATTTCTCTTTATCTTGTTCTTGTAAAGGTATAGTGAAGAAGCAATCCTTTAAATCAATAACTATAATAAGCCATTCTTTGGGTATCAAAGAAGGCAAGGGCATTCCAGGCTGTAGAGAGCCCATTGGCTGGATAACTTTATTGATGGCTCTCAGGTCTGTAAGCATTCTCCATTTACCAGATTTCTTTTTGATCACAAATACAGGAGAATTCCAAGGGCTGGTTGATTCCTCAATATGTCCAGCATTTAGCTGTTCCTGAACCAGGCTTTCTAAAGCTTCTAACTTCTCAGAGGTCATAAGCCATTGTCCTACCCCGACAGGTTCCTCTGTCAGCCATTTTAAAGGTAGGGCTTTTGGTTCCTCTGTTTGTTCAGCAATTGTATTCTGTTTTTGTACAGCCTGGATATTTGGTATCTGTCTTGTATAGTACTTTATAATATTTTTTCCACAATCATGAGGTCGTTTATGGTTCCTATCTAATACTGGAGGAATGTTAATCTGTGTATTCCATTGCTGTAATAGATCACGACCTCATAAATTTATCACTACATCAGCCACATATGGTCTCAACTTTCCTCTCTGTCCTTCTGGTCCTATATATTCAATCCATCTCGTGCTTTGTTTTACCTGAGACAGGGTTCCAATCCCTAAGAATTGAACATTTACCTCATGCAGGGGCCATCTTCGAGGCCAAGATTTATTAGATATGATAGTTACATCTGCCCCTGTGTCCAGGAGACCGTCAAACAGTCTATTATTCATCTTTATCAATCTAGGGAATGTTCGGACCACCTGTGACGTGGGGGCCTTAGAGAGGCCCCCCAAGGAGTTTCTCGATGGTAAAGGGTTTCCTTGCTTGTCTCTGATCGATCTACACTCATTTGTCCAGTGTCTGCCTTTGCCACACCTTCTACATAACCCAGGAGGCTGAGGCCTCCTGTTTGACTCATTCCTGGGAGTGCTATTTCTAGGGAAGCTTTGCCTACAATTTCTTTTTAGATGTCCTATCTTACCACAGTTATAACATCTGACATGTTGATATCTCTTCAAACCTTTGGAGATGGCTTCTCCTACCCAAGCTTCTAAGTCACCATAGTAAGGAACTCTGTTATCTTGATGTCTTCTCTGACCTTTAGATATGGCTTCTCCTACCCATGCTTCAGTCTTATTGTCAGTATACTCAATGTTGCCTGTATATAGGACCCATTCATCCAAGGGTGCTGATCGCATTTTTAAAGGCCAAAGCACCTGTTTGCATTGAGGATTTGCATTCTCACAAGCTAAAGATTCTATGAGTATTCACCTAGCATCTATGTCTGCTACCTCTAATTGTACTGCCCTAGATAATCTTTCTAGAAAGACACTAAAGCGTTCTCTAGGTCCTTGCCTTATCTTGGTATAGGGTTCTATCCTCTCTCCTAATTCATGAACCTTATCCCAAGCATTCAGAGCTGCTGTACTGCATAGAGACAAGATATGTTCATCATAGGCAGCTTGGGTTTCTGGGTCAGCATAAAGACCCTCACCAAGAATTTTATCTTGGGGAGCTTTATAACCTTTCTTTAAGCCCTGAAGTTCAAGAGCTTTTGCTTCCTCTCTCCATAAAGCCCTCCATTCTAATTGAGAGGAATTTTCAAGGACAGCTGATGTTAATTGATCCCAATCCTTAGGGGTTACCTTGTTATTCCTTGCCCATGATTCTACTAATTGCTTCACATAAGGTGAGTGCATGCCATAAGAGACTATTGCTTCCTTTATACCTTTTAAATCTTTCATACGTATTGGTTCCCACTGATATGCAACGACAGCTTTTGGGTGTTTTTTCGTTGCTGGTTTTTCATTAATAGATACAGGGAAAGCTCCCCTGACCCTAAATGGTCTGGAAAATTTTAAGTCTTTTTCATGCCCTGTTATCTGTAGTTCTTCTTCTGATGTATCCGACTGATGGTCTTCTAAAGCCTGAAATCTATTCACCATTGTTTCTTTGAGTGTCTGAACTTCTTGAATCAAATAACTTTCTAGAGACTTCATTGCATCAGTCAGTTTCTTACTTTCTCCAACTACAAATGATTCCATGTTTTTAATCTTCTCATCCTTAGATATTATCTGAATGGCATGTAAACTGCCTTCCAGAAACAATGTTCTATCTGCTAGCTTGCCATTATCCTCAGACATGGAAGAGATTCTATCATCTTGTCTTTCTATCTGATGTTCCAGTTTTTTAAACTTATTAGTAGCTTCCTCCAACCAGGAACAAGCTGTTTCTGCTAGCATGTTAATGCATTGCATTGTTTCTGTTCTGGTTATTGAGGTATCTGACATGAAACAAATTCTGTTTTTTACTTGGTCATTTTCATGTTCCACGGTTTGTATTCTACCTGTCAGCTCTCCAACGCCATCTTCAATATTCTGAACCTTTCTTTCTATACTTTCTATGCTTTGAATTCTATCATTTTCAATGTTTCGAATCCTTGTTACTAAGTCTCCTATGGTTTGTACAAGTTCCTTATTGTTTGCTGTAATCTCAAACCATTTCTTTAAGAATATCATGTTAATGATGAGACCCATTGCTATTACAAAATAAAAGTACATATTGGTCCAGTCATAAGTTTCTTCTGCTAAAATCCCTTCTATATATGAAGTAAAATAATTCCTAAAGTCCTGCATTATAAAATTATCTGCCATAGTTATGGAACAATCGATCTCAGATATTATATCAGCTTAAATTGCAAAGGATGTTACAATTACCTTAGGTGTAATTCTGCTGTCCTGGAACTTTGATGCTTTTAGTTGTAGATCTCAGCTTGTGGTAGTTATGCCTGGAGGTGTACCACCAAATAGCGTTCAGCCGCAGTGGAC
The DNA here is from genome assembly GCF_943737965.1 of Phodopus roborovskii. Lineage (NCBI taxonomy): Eukaryota > Metazoa > Chordata > Mammalia > Rodentia > Cricetidae > Phodopus > Phodopus roborovskii. Next base: position 13,665,551 of record NW_026126541.1, on the reverse strand, counting down.
CCGTCTGATCCCGGTTCTGCCCGGAAGTGTACCACCAAATATCGTCCGGCAGCAGACGATCCTTCTGATCCCGGTCCCTGTAGAATAGCTCTTAACAAACTATGGCAAGCGAAATTTTGTTAAAAGGAGACTTGTGGAATTGCTGGGACCGCAGGACTAACCACGGAAAAATGCACAAGTAGGGCTGGTGCCTAGCGGCTCTGTGTGAATGCAAAGTGCAGTGCGGAAATGGGCAAAAAATGAGAAGCGGTGAGTGCTTTCTCAGGCCCACTTTGGCGGCAAAGATCTCCTTTGCAGTAAGGAAGAGGCAAATGTCCCAAAGCTGTGGTGAGTCCACCTGGTTAGGCAAGGGACCCTGCCCCTTGGGGATGGTGGGGGAGGGGATCGGCATCTGCCGCCTGGGTGAAACCCAGGTCCTCTAAAAATCCTAATCCCGCTTCTGACACCAGATATTGCGGTTAAATAAGGATCAGGATAAAAAAAATGGGCCAAATAGATGTTTATTCAGGGAGAAATAACTTACAGCCTAGACAGATGAACACCAGGGAATTCCACCCGATGCTCTCCTGTCCGAGTCCCGCCAGCAAGAGAGCCTTTACTGGCCCCCTCCGACCTCCTTCCACAGGTCACTTCCTCCCATGGCTCCACCTCCAATGGGCGTGGTCAGTGCCACAGAAGGACTATCTCACTACACTACCACTGACTGGCTTACTAATTTTGTTTGTTTGTTTTTGGAGACAGAGTTTCTCTGTATTTCTTTGGAGCCTGTCTTGGGACTGGCTGTGTAGACCAGGCTGGCCTTGAACCCACACAGATCTGCCTGCCTCTGCCTTCCATTTTTTAATATTAGATTTTTTTTTAAAAAAATTTATGCATATGACTGTTTTGCCTGTATGGATGTGTGTGCACCACATATATGCCAGGTGCCCACAGAGGTCAGAAGAAGGTATTTGGTCCCTGGAACTAGAGTTAGGATGGTTGTGAGGCACTTGGTAGCTTTGATCTGAGTTTCTTTCTAGTTTAACAATATGGAACCCATGTCCATGCTTAGTGGCTGTTTGCATGTCTTCTTTGAAAAGATGGCTCACAAGTTTTGGATTGGTTGTCTTTTGCTATTGAGTTGTAAGAGTTTTTTTTTTTTTATGTTTATATTCTGTCTGCTTTGTTTTGTGATGATGAGGTTAAACCTGGGGCCTTACACACTGCAGGCAAGCTCTGACCACTGACCTGTACCAAGACTTGTACAAGTGTGTTCTGAATATCAGCCCTGGAAGATACATATAGCAAGACTTCTTGATGTCTTGATAGTATTCCTAGTTGCTCAAAAGGCCTTACTTTAAGTTTGGCTTTGAGTAACTCATTTGTGTTCTCTTTTGTTGGCACTTCCTGAATCATGTCTAAGAATCTGTTGTCAAATCTGTTATGGAGATTCTCTTACTCTTTTTTATGACTTTGCTTTCCCATCTTGGAATTTAATTTAGCATAAATATTGGGATAGGGTGAGGGTATATTATGTGGCCTGTTGCTTGCATGGGTTGCTTCGGGGGCCCTTGGAAACATCCTTTTCCGTGTGAAGCTCATGTATTTGATCTTATGATGACTCTGTCAGGGTTGCAGGCAGCGTGCAAGGTGAATTTAGAAAGTCATCGAGCACAGTAGGCAAAAGTTTGCTATGACCAGGTCATCACATCCATTTGTGCCTAGGTGCAGAGCAAGGGACGTGTGAGTGTGATGGAGGTCCTATGTAGGACCAAATTTAAGTCCCCAGGTCTCAAAGAAGTGGGGCTTTTACAAGTTCAGTGAGTATGAAAACATGGTGTCTGAAGAACGACTCATTGCCAGTGGCTGTGGTGTCACTCATGAGTTTAGACAGGTGATGGTGGCATTCATTTAGGTGGTTTCCACAGAATTGTCCTTCCTCAATCATGTTCACCAGCAAGTCCTGCATTGTAGCCATAAATTTAAAAGATTTATTATTTATTTTATTTTATGTGTATGAGTATTTTGCTTGTATGTGTATGTATGTCTGTGCACCATGTGTATGTCTGGTGCCTGTGGAACTTAGAAGAGAGTGTTGGATCCCTTGGGATTGGAGTTACAGATGGTTGTGATCTACAGTGTGGGTGCTGGGAACCAAATCCACCTAAAACAAAAATTTAAGGTAGAAGTGTGTCCTCTACCTTTTTTTTTCTTTTGAGACAGTTTTATGTTGCCCAGATTGGTATGAACCCCTGATAGCCTGTCTCTACCTCCCACATTCTGTATACAGGCACGGACCACCCTGCTAGGTTCAAAGTAACTATTTGTGGTTAGGGAAGGAGGGAGCCCCCAAGGGCTAAGAAGAGAAAAGCCCAGCAAGCATGTGCACATGTGGGCTGGTCTGTGCACATGTGGGCTGGTCAGTAGATCCCTATCTGTGGGTATGCACACTGACCACATCTTTCTTGCAGCCCCTGTCTTCCTCTCCCTTCTCATTCTAGCTGCTACTGCCTAGTAACTTAAAATAGCCAATAAAAATGTATGTAGTCGTGTATGAGAGACAAGCCAAAAATGTATAAAAGCCTCAACCTTGACACGTTTGGGAACTCTAGTATTTGGAAAATAATTCCCTAGAATTCTGTGGGTATAATGGATGATTTTCTGTCGGAAGAAGCTTTGGAGTCCTTTTTCTTAACTACAGAGCCTGGAACATTTCATTCTAAGTATCAACTAGTCCAAGTTTTACTCTGCTTATTAAGTAATTACCACCTCTCCACTATTTTGAAATGTTGCCTTGAATCATATTCTTTTTTTTTTTTTTTTTTTTTTTTTTTTTGTTGTTGCTGCTTTTTTCCCCCCAGACAGGATTTCTCTATGTAACATCCCTGGAACTGGCTTTGTAGACCAGGCTGGCCTCGAACTCACAGAGACCCTCCTGCTTCTGCCTCCCGAGTGCTGGGATTAAAGGTGTGCACCACCACTGCCCAGCCTTCTTTTCAGGATTCTATAATTTTTCTCCCATGAGCCCTTTACTCTGGTCTCAGAAATTTATCTTTCTCCAATGTTTTTTTACTTTTCTGCTGTTTGTACTTTATTGTAGTTTATACAATGGGCATATATCAAAATACAGAGAAGCCTTGTAGTGTTTTCCCCTCACAGTCTACAAGGTAATCAAGTTTATTAGAGAGCGGCTGTGAGGCCAGGCCTAGACTTAGTGTCCGAGGACGAATGCCAAGCGCTGAGGGACAGGCAGACAGGCCCGGGTCTGCACAGTCCAGTTCATCGATGGTCTTACTGACAGAAGTGTGGTCCTAGGCAGCAGCAATACTGGTTGGAGCCCCAAAATGTGGGCCGGAAAGAGGAACATATATGTGGAACAAGACATGTGACTTTACTGCAGCTGGGAAGAATCTGTCTATCTTAGGGATTTATCTAGGGGCCAGCCCATCCCTGGTGCTGGGTACTTGTCTGATGGCTTCATCTGTTATCATTTATGGGGAAGTATTGGCAGTGCTGATTCTTAGGGGTACTTTGGGAATATAACCATGGTAGTTACAGCTGAAGACAGCTGCAGTCACACCAACATCAATCTTTTCTGTTGTTGTTTTTGAGACAGGGTCTCACTCTGTAGCCCTGACTGTCCTGGAACTCTCTCTCTCTGCAGACCAGGCTGGCCTTGAACTCACAGAGATCTTCCTGCCTCTGCACCCCCAAGCAGGTGCCACCATCACCCAGCTCCAAGACCAATCTTTACACAACATTCCTTATAATTCTCCCTCACGCGCTTTCCTGGGCCACAGTACACCCTGATCCTGCACTGCAAGGGGTGTTAGCACTGTGTTTGTTAGCAGTGCACTGTGAGGCCATTTGCTCAACTTGCAAACAAAGTCCACAGCATCAGTAGACATGCTCTATGGGAAAAGACCAGACACTTATGAAAATAATAACAATTCAGAGAAAGACATAATCCACTGTTCTGCCAGAGTCACCAGAACAAAGCCAACAGTCTAGCTAGCGCATCTCCTACAGAAGGGGAAGACTGACTAGGCATTAATTTAGGGTTGCTAATAGCCCTGCTTCCAAGACACACACTTGACATACACAGCACACCAAACTAGCCAAAAACCAAAACAAACAAACAAAACCCAACCGAAGACTGCAGTGATGCATGGAAATCTAAATGCAAATTCCTAATGAAATGGGGGCTATAACCCAGGGCCTATTGGGTTATTAGTAAGGGCCAAGTTGGAAGAGTTGGAGACTCTTGAGAAATAGCTGCCCTCCAGGGGCACAAGCCACTTAAAGTTACCACATTGTCCCCTCTCTGCATTCTCTGCATTTATTTTGATTTTTATTTGAGATGGGCTTGCCTTGTAGCCTAACCTAGTATCTCTCTCTCTCTCTTTTTACGTTTGAAGGAATCTTTTTTAAAAACTTTTATTTATTTTTTAATAAATTTTATTTGAATTAGAAACACTCTTATTTTACATATCAATCCCAGTTCCCTCTCCCCACCAACCGCCCATCCCATCCCTCATCATCTCCTCAGGGAGAGTGAGGCTTTCCATGAGGGATCATCAAAATCTGTCAGGTCATTTGGGACAGGGCTTACATCCTTCCCTGTGTATCTGGGCTAAGAGAGTATCCCTCCATGGGGAGTGGGCTCCCAAAGTCCGCTTGTGCACCAGGCATAGCTACTGATCCCTCTACCAGAGGCCCCCCAGACTGCCCAGGCCTCCTAGCTGACACCCACATGCAGGGGGCCAGGTTTGGTCTTATGCTGGTTCCCCAGCTGTCAGACTGGGGTCCATGAGCTCCTACTTGCTCAGGTCAGCTGTTTCTGTGGGTTTCCCCAAAATGGTCTTGACCCGTTTGCTCATCACTCCTCCCTCTCTACAACTGGATTCGGCTCCGTGCTCAGCTGTGGATCTCAGCTTCTGCTTCCATCAGCTACTGGATGAAGGCTCTAGGATGACATTTAAGGTAGTCATCATTCTCATTATAAGGGGAAGGACATTTAAGATAGCCTCTTCACTACTGCTTAGATTATTAGTTGGGATCATCCTTGTGGATTTCTGGACATTTCCCTAGTGTCAGATTTCTCTTTAAACTTATAATGTCTACCTCTATTAAGGTATGTTTTCTTGCTCTCCTCTATCCATCCCCTGACTCAGTCTTCCTATTCCCTTATGTTCTCCTCCCCAGTTCTATTCCCCCCTCCTCTCCTGTATAAGTCCCTCTCCTCTCCCCCCATGCTCCCAATTTGATCAGGAGATCTTGTCTCTTTCCCCTTCTACAGGGGACCAGGTATATGTCTCTTAGGGTCTTACTTGTTTCCTAGCTTCTCTGGATATGAGGACTGTAGGCTGTTAATCCTTTACTCTAATATCAATATAAGAGTGAATACATACCATGTTTGTCTTTCTGTGACTGGGCTACTGTGGCGCGCCCCTGACCCGCAGGGGAAGAAGACCACCGACATGAGGATCCTTCTCTGATCACACTTTATTGAAGCACTTCTTGATTGAGGGAGAGCTGGAGATGAGGGGCACGCAAGCAAGGAAGGGAGCGGCTTATATCTAGGCAGGATGGGCGTTCCTTCCTGAAAGGACACCAGTCAGTCTGGGATTGGTGCATAGCTGTTGCCAGGTAGACTCGAGGAGGGCACGCGCCAAAAACAGGGTTGTTTACAACAGTCCTCGGTGCCATCTTGTAATGGCGAATTGTGTGGGTTCCCACAGGCTACCTCACGCAGGTTTCTTCTAGTTCCATCCATTTCCCTGTAAATTTCACGATTTCATTTTTTTTTTTTTCAGCTGAACAGTACTCCATTATATAAATGTACCACATTTTCTTTATCCATTCTTTGGTTGAGGGGCATTTAGGTTGCTTCAACTGCTGGCTATTACAAATAATGCAGCTATAAACATAGTTGTACAGATACCAATAATGTATGAATGTGCATCCTTTGAGTACATGCCTAAGAGTGAAATTGTTGGGTCTTGTGGTAGACTGATTCCTATTTTCCTGATGAACCCCCATACTGATTTCCAAAGTGGCTGTACAAGTTTGCACTCCAACCAGCAGTGAAGGAGTGTTCCCCTTTCTCCACATCCTCTCCAGAGTAAACTGTCATGGGTGTTTCCCATTTTAGCCATTCTGACAGGAGTAAGATGGTATCTCACATTTGTTTTGCTTTGCATTTCCCTGATGGCTAAGGACATTGAGCAATTTCTTAAGTGTCTTCCAGTACTTCTGGAGTCCTCATTGAGAATTCTCTATTCAGTACTGTACCCCACTTTTTAATTGGATTATTGGGTGTTTCTGTAACTAGTTTCTTGAGTTCTTTGAATATTTTGGAGAGCAGCTTTTTGTCAGATGTGGGGTTGGTGAGGATCTTTTCCCATTCTGTGGGCTGCCATTTTGTCTTGTTGACCGTGTCCCTTTACCTTACCGAAGCTTGTCAGTTTCAGGAAGTCCCATTTATTAATTGTCCATCTCAGGGTCTGTGCTACTGGAGTTGTGTTCAGGAAGCCATCTCCTGTACCAATTCATTCAAGGGTACCTTCCACTTTCTCTTCTAAGAGGTACAGTGTGGCTGGATTAAGTTGAGTTCTTGGATCCATTTGGATTTAAGTTTTGTGCATGGAGATAGATATGGATCTATCTGCAGTTTCCTACAAGTCAGCATGCAGTTATGCCAGCACCATTTGTTGAAGATGCTTTCCTCCTTCCATAGTCTAATTTTACCTTCCTTGTCAAAAATTAGGTGTGTGGAATAAAATCAAGGTTTTCAATTTGATTCCATTGGTCTGCCTGTGTTAAAAACAGGTTTTTCCCTGCCAGTCTGGTCCCATCACTGCACCAGCGCCAAATAACACACAGAGATGCTGCCTTTGATATAATGCTGTTAGCCTGTTAATAGAATATCTTATTGGCTATCTCTGTCTTAAATATTAACCCTTATCTCTTAATCTAAGTATTTCCATGTGGTCTTATCTTACCGGAGAGAGGGCTTGGACTTCTGTTCTGTCAAGTCTCTACATGTTGACTCCTACCTACTACTTCCTTGAATCTTCATTGTCTCCTAGTCCCGCCTATCTTGCTTTCCTATTGGCCAAAAGTGCTTTATTCATTAACCAACACGAGAAATATATTTACAGAATGACATCTCCCATCATACCTGCCTGTTTTTGTGTCAATACCAAGCTGTTTTCATTACTGTAGCTCTATAGTAGAGCTTGAAGTCAGGGATGGTGATGTCTCCAGAAATTCCTTTATTGTACAGGGTTCTTTAGTTATGCTGGGTTTTTTGTTTTTCCATATGAAGTTGAGTGTTGTCCTTTCAAGGTCTGTGAAAAATTGTTCTGGGATTTTGATAGGGATTGCATTGAGTCTGTAGATTGCTATTGGTAAGATTGCCATTTTTACTATGTTGATCCTACCTATCCAAGAGCATGGGGAATCTTTCCATTTCCTTCCTTCCTTCCTTCCTTCCTTCCTTCTTTTCTTTCTTTCTTTTGGTATCCTCTTTAATTTGTTTCTTTAATGACTCAAAGTTCTTATCATACAGGCTTCTCATCTGTTTGGTTAGAGTTACTCCAAGATATTTTATGTTATTTGTTGCTATTGTAAAGGGTGATGTTACTCTGATTTCTTTGTCAGCCCATTTATCATCTGCTTATAGTAGGGCTTAGGGCTACTGATGTTTTTTTTTTTTTTTTTTTTTTTTTTGCATTAATCCTGTATTCTGCTAGTTTGCTGAAGTTGTTTATCAGCTGTAGGAGTTTCCTGGTAGAAACTATCTTATCCTCTGAAAATAGTGAAAGTTTGACTTCTTCCTTTCCAATTTGTATCCCCTTTTGTTGTCTTATTGCTCTAGCTACAACTTCAAGTACAATATTGAAGAGATATGGAGAGAGTGGACAACCTTGTCTTGTTCCTGATTTTAGAGGAATCCCATTGAGTTTCTCTCCATTCAGTTTGATGTTGGCTATTGGCTTGCTGTCTATTGCCTTTATCATGTTTAGGTATGTTCCTGTTATCCCTGATCTCTCCAAGACCTTTATCATGCAGCAGTGTTGGATTTTGTCAAAGGATTTTTCAGCATCTAGTGAGATGATCATGTGGTTTTATTTTTTCAGTTTGTTTATGTGGTGGATTACATGGATGGATTTTTGTATGTTGAACCATCACTGCATCTCTGGGATGAAGTCTACTTGGTCACGGTGGATGACTTTTCTGATGTGTTCTTGGATTTGATTTGCCAGTATTTTATTGAGTATCTTTGCATCAATCTTCATGGTGGAGATTGGTCTGTAGTAGTCTTTTTTAGTTGTGTCTTTGTGTGGTTTAGGTAAGGTAATTGTAGCGCTGTGAAAATAGTTTGGCAATGACCCTCAACAATTTGAGGAGTGTTGGTATTAGCTCTTCTTTGACTTTCTGGGAGAATTCTGCACAGTAACCATGTGGCCCTGGGCTTTTTTTGGTTGGGAGACTTTTGATGACTGCTTCTATTTCATTAGGGGTTATAGGTCTGTTTAAATTGTTTACCTGTTCTTGATTTAATTTTGGTACGTGATATCTATCCTGAAAAGTGTCCATTTCCTTTACATTTTCCAATTTTGTGGAGTACAGGTTTTCAAAGTATGACCTGCTGATTCTCTGGATTTTGTAAATGTCTGTTGTTATGTCTCCCTTTTCATTTCTGATTTTGTTAAATTGCATGCTCGCTCTCTGGCTTTTGGTTAGTTTGGATAAAGGTTTGCCTATCTTGTTGACTTTCTCAAAGAACCAACTCCTTGCTTCATCAATTCTTTGTATTGTTTTCTTTGTTCCTACTCTATTGATTTAAGCCCTCAATTTGATTATTTCCTGGCATCTACTCCTGCTGGGTGAGTTTGCTTCTTTTTGTTCTAGAGCTTTCAGGTGTGCTCTTAATTCTCTAGTGTGGCTGTTCTCCAGTTTCTTCATGTGAGGCTTAGTGATATGAACTTTCCTCTTAGCACTGCTTCAGGATGTCCCATAGGTTAGGGTATGCTGTGCCTTCATTTTCATTGAATTCTAGGAAGTCTTTAACTTCTTTCTTTATTTCTTTCTTGGCCCAGGAGTGATGCAATTGAGCATTGTTCAGTTTCCATGAGTTTGTAGGATTTCTGCAATTTGTGTTGTTGTTGAATTATTATTTTCAACCTTGGTGAACCAATATGATATGAAGGGTTAGTTCAGTTTCCTTCCTTCCTTCCTTCCTTCCTTCCTTCTTTCCTTCCTTCCTTTCTTTCTTTGCTTTCTTTTTGTTTGTACCAGTTGAGGTTTGCTTTATTACCAAGTATGTGGTCAATTTTAGAGAAAGTTCCATGTGGTGCTGAGAAGAAGGTATATTTTTTGTGTTTGGATGCAATGTTCTATAGATGTCTGTTAAACTCAACTGAATCATTACTTCTTTTTTAATTATTTTTTTATTTTCTTTTTTTTATATATCGATCCCAGTTTTCTCTCCCTCCCATTCTCCCATGCCACCCACCCCATCCCATTCCCCACCCACTCCCCATGGGGGGTGATGCCTTTCAGGAGGGATCATCAAAGTCTGTCAATTCATTTGGGCTGGGGTCTACACCCTCCCTTCTTCATCTAGTCTAAGGGGTATCCCTCCATATGGAGAATGTGCTCCCAAAGTCCTTTCATTCACCAAGGATACATCCTGGTTCCACTGCCAGAGGTTCCATAGACTGCCCAGGCCTTCTAACTGGGACCCACGTTCAGGGTGTCTGGGTGGGTCCTATGCTGATTTCCCAGCTATCAATCTGGAGTCCATGAGGTCCCCTTTGTTCAGGTCAAGTATCTCTGTGGGTTTCTGTAGCCTGGTCTTGACCCCTTTGCTCATCACTCCTCCCTGTCCACAACTGGATTCCAGGAATTCAGCTCAGTGTTTAGTTGTGGGTGTCTGCTTCTGCTTCCATCAGCTACTGGATGAATGCTCTCATTCAGGATGGTTTCTTCTAGTTCCATCCATTTGTCTGTGAATGTCAAGATTCTGGTTTTATTTTGTTTGTTTGTTTGTTTGTTTTGTTTTGTTTTCAGCAGAGTAGTACTCCAATATATAATGTACCACATTTTTTTTCTTTATCCATTCTTCAGTTGTGGTGCATCTAGGTTGTTTCCAGGTTCTGGCTATTACAAATCATGCTGCTATGAACATAGTTGAACAGATTTCCTTGTTGAATGAATGTGCATCCTTTGAGTAGATGCCTAAGAGTGGAATTGCTGGATCTTGAGGTAGAGTGATTCCCATTTTCCTGATGAACCCCCATACTGATTTCCAAAATGGCTGTACAAGTTTGCACTATAACCAGCCATTTCTCCATATTCTCTCCTGCATAAGCTGGTGTTTCTGATTTAGCCATTCTGACAGGAGTTAAGATGGTATCTGATAGTTGCCTTGATTTGCATTTCCCTGATGACTAAGGACATTGAGCACTTTCTTAAGTGTCTTTCAATTGTTTTGGAGTCTTCCTTTGTGAGTTCTGTACCCCACGTTTTAATTGGATTATTTGGTATTTTGATGAGTAGTTTCTTGAGTTCTTTGTATATTTTGGAGATCGGCCCTCTATGAAATGTGGAGTTGCTGAGGATCTTTTCCCATTCTGTGAGCTGCCATTTTGTTTTGTTGACTATTTCCTTTGCTTTACAGAAGCTTGTCAGTTTCAGGAGGTCCCATTTATTAATTATCTATCTCAATGTCTATGCTACTGGAGTTATGTTCAAGAAGGCATCTCCTGTACCAGTTCATGCAAGGGTACTTTCCACTTTCTCTTCCTGTGTGGCTGGATTTATGTTGATTTATTGGATCCATTTGGATTTAAGTTTTGTGCATGGAGATAGATATGGATCTATCTGCAGTTTCCTACAAGTCAGCATCCAGTTATGCCATCACCATTCGTTGAAGATGCTTTCCTCCTTCCTTAGTATACTTTCACCTTTTCAAAATTAGGTTTGTGGATTAACATCAGGGTTTTGACCTTGATTCCATTGGTCTACCTGCCTGTTTTTGTGTCAGTACCAAGCTGTTTTCATTACTGTAGCTCTATAGTAGAGCTTGAAGTCAGGGATGGTGATGTCTCCAGAAATTCCTTTATTGTACAGGGTTCTTTAGTTATGCTGGGTTTTTTGTTTTTCTATATGAAGTTGAGTGTTGTCCTTTCAAGGTCAGTGAAAAATTGTTCTGGGATTTTGAAAGCGATTGCATTGTATCTGTAGATTGCTATTGGTAAGATTGCCATTTTTACTATGTTGATCCTACCTATCCAAAAGCATGGGGGATCTTTCCATTTTCTTCCTTTCTTCCTTCTTTCCTTCCTTCCTTCCTTCTTTTCTTTCTTTTCTTTTTTTTTTTTTCTTTTTTGGTATCTAATTTGTTTCTTTAATGACTCAAAGTTCCTGTCATTACTTTGTCATCCCATTTATCATCTGCTTATAGTAGGGCTTAGGGCTACTGATGTTTTTTTTTTTTTTTTTTTTTTTGCATTAATCCTGTATTCTGCTAGTTTGCTGAAGTTGTTTATCAGCTGTAGGAGTTTCCTGGTAGAAACTATCTTATCCTCTGAAAATAGTGAAAGTTTGACTTCTTCCTTTCCAATTTGTATCCCCTTTTGTTGTCTTATTGCTCTAGCTACAACTTCAAGTACAATATTGAAGAGATATGGAGAGAGTGGACAACCTTGTCTTGTTCCTGATTTTAGAGGAATCCCATTGAGTTTCTCTCCATTCAGTTTGATGTTGGCTATTGGCTTGCTGTCTATTGCCTTTATCATGTTTAGGTATGTTCCTGTTATCCCTGATCTCTCCAAGACCTTTATCATGCAGCAGTGTTGGATTTTGTCAAAGGATTTTTCAGCATCTAGTGAGATGATCATGTGGTTTTATTTTTTCAGTTTGTTTATGTGGTGGATTACATGGATGGATTTTTGTATGTTGAACCATCACTGCATCTCTGGGATGAAGTCTACTTGGTCACGGTGGATGACTTTTCTGATGTGTTCTTGGATTTGATTTGCCAGTATTTTATTGAGTATCTTTGCATCAATCTTCATGGTGGAGATTGGTCTGTAGTAGTCTTTTTTAGTTGTGTCTTTGTGTGGTTTAGGTAAGGTAATTGTAGCGCTGTGAAAATAGTTTGGCAATGACCCTCAACAATTTGAGGAGTGTTGGTATTAGCTCTTCTTTGACTTTCTGGGAGAATTCTGCACAGTAACCATGTGGCCCTGGGCTTTTTTTGGTTGGGAGACTTTTGATGACTGCTTCTATTTCATTAGGGGTTATAGGTCTGTTTAAATTGTTTACCTGTTCTTGATTTAATTTTGGTACGTGATATCTATCCTGAAAAGTGTCCATTTCCTTTACATTTTCCAATTTTGTGGAGTACAGGATTTCAAAGTATGACCTGCTGATTCTCTGGATTTTGTAAATGTCTGTTGTTATGTCTCCCTTTTCATTTCTGATTTTGTTAAATTGCATGCTCGCTCTCTGGCTTTTGGTTAGTTTGGATAAAGGTTTGCCTATCTTGTTGACTTTCTCAAAGAACCAACTCCTTGCTTCATCAATTCTTTGTATTGTTTTCTTTGTTCCTACTCTATTGATTTAAGCCCTCAATTTGATTATTTCCTGGCATCTACTCCTGCTGGGTGAGTTTGCTTCTTTTTGTTCTAGAGCTTTCAGGTGTGCTCTTAATTCTCTAGTGTGGCTGTTCTCCAGTTTCTTCATGTGAGGCTTAGTGATATGAACTTTCCTCTTAGCACTGCTTCAGGATGTCCCATAGGTTAGGGTATGCTGTGCCTTCATTTTCATTGGATTCAGACAGGAGTAAGATGATATCTGGTAGTTGCCTTGATTTTCAGTTTCCTGATGACTATGGATATTGAGCAATTTCTTAAGTGTCTTTCAGTCGTTTTGGAGTCCTCTATTGGGAAATCTCTATTCAGTTCTGTGTTCCACCTTTTAATTGGATTATTTGGTGTTTTGATGAGTAGTTTCTTGAGTTCTTTGCATATTGTGTAGATGGGCCTTCTATGAGATGTGGAGTTGGTGAGGATCTTTTCCCATTCTGTGGGCTGCTGTTTTTTCTTGTTGACTGTGCTCTTTGCCTTACAGAAGATTGTCAGTTTCAGGATTAATTTTAGTTCATAATCTAATTTGTTAGATATTGGGATAGCTATACCAGCTTGTTTCTTAGGTTCATTTGATTGGAAAATTTTTCTAACCCTTTACACTGAGGTATCATCTGCCTTTGAAGTTGAGGTGTGTCTTCTATGCAGTAGATGTCTGGATTCTGTCTTTGTATCCATTGTGTTAGCTTGTGTGTTTTTTTATAGGTCAGTTATGACCATTGATGTTGAGGGATGTTAATGAACATTGTTGTTTTTGTTTGTTTTCGATTTGTTTTTGGTGGTCGTATTGTGTGAATTTTCACCCCTTTCTGGCTCTTTGTTAAGTGGGATTATCTATTGCCTTTGTTTTTTTGAATGTAGTTGCTTCCTTGAGTTGGAATTTTCCTTTCAGTAGTTTATGTAGGGTTGGATTTGTGGATATGTATTGTTTAAATATGGTTTTGTCATGGAATATCTTGTTTTCTCCATCTACAGTGACTGAAAGATTTGCTGCGTATAGTAATCTGGGCTGGTATCTGTGGTTGCTTAGTGTTTGTAGAACATCTATCCAGGACCTTCTGGATTTCAGAGTTTCTGTTGTGAAGTCAGATGTAATTCTGATATTCTGATAGTTCTGCTTTTATATGTTACTTGACCTTGTTTTTTTTTTTTTTTTTTTTTTTTCCAGTCTATTTGGTGTTTGGTAAGCTTCTTGTGCTTTCATAGGCCTGTTCTTCTTTAGGTTGGGAAAATTTTCTTCTATGATTTTGTTGAATATGCTTTCTGCACTCTTGAGCTGGGTTTCTTCACCTTCTTCTATTCCTTTTATTCTTAGGTTTGGTCTTTTCATGGTGTCCCATATTTCCTGGATATTTTGTTGCATTTACAATTTTTCTTTGGCCAAAATCTATTTTCTGTAGTTTGCCTTCAACTCCTGTGATTTTCTCTTCCTTCCCTTGTATTCTGTTGGTTATGCTTGCATCTATCTGTAGTTCCTGATTTTCTATTTCCAGCATTCCCTCAGTTTGTGTTTTCTTTATTGTTTCTATTTCATTTCTCAGTTCTTGAACTGTATGAATTGTTTCCTTCATCTGTTTTTTTTTTTTTTTTTTTTTTTTCTGGACTTTCCTTGCTTTCTTTAACAGATTTGTTGATGTCTTGTGTTTTTTTTGGTTTGTTTTTTCCTCTATTCTAATTTTTTGTTTGTTTTTCCTTCCATGTCTGTAAGGTATTTTCTCATTTCCTCTTTGAGGGCCTCTATCATTTTCATGAAGTTGTTTTTAAAGTCCTTCTCTTGTGCTTTGTCCGCATTGGGATGTTCAGGTCTTGCTGGTGTGGGCTCTCTAGCCTCTAGTGATGTCATACTCATCTTCCCGTTGTTGATTGTGTCCTTATACTGCTGTCTTCCCATCCCTTCTTCAGTGGGTACAGCTGGGGTCTCTCCCTCTCTTGGTGGGTACCGGTCCAAGATAGGAATGGCAGCAGATGCTGGATGCTTTTGTCTGCTTCCAGGTCCCTCTGGGGGATTTGGTGGTGGGAGGGGTCTCCTAAACTGGTCTTGAACTGGCCAGTCCCCTGTCTCCACTTTACCAGATACCGAGGCTGCAGGTGTGAGTGCTTAGATTTAATGCCTACAGTGAATGAAATCACAGAGCACTCTGTATTCATTCCATAGGGTCAATATGCACAGCTTGGGAATAGATGGTCTTTGGGGCAGGACTTGGAGCACCCAGGCCAGATATGGCAGCAGGAGGTATTTTAAAGTATTGGTGTTCTTCAGGGACTTCCGCTTAGCCAAGCAAGATGAGCCTCATAGGGTCTGCATCTGTTGTTTTAAAGAGCTTCTCTCTCTCCACTGTAGGCAGTTTTCTGTCTAGACTACTCCAATCAGCCCTGTCCCACCAGCTACTCCCAAATAACCACACAGAGACTTACTGTTCATTATAAATGCACGGCTGATAGCCTAGGCTGGTTTGTAGCTAGCTCTTTAACTTAAATTAACCCATTTCTATTAGTCTCATTTACCTCATGCATGTGCTTTCCATCCTGCTTGCTCTGCATATCATGGCGTCTCCTCTGACTCTGCTTCTCCTGTCTAACCTTATCCTGCTCTCTACTGCTATCCACCTAGGGGCAGAAAGGTGAGCAGGGTCCTGTTTACTTCCCCTTCCATCACCACCTTGGCTACCTGGTTCTTGATCCACGAGTCTCCCACAGGAGCCCTCGTGTCTTTCCTGATAGAACATCCACCTCTCAGTGCCCTCCAGGATCGGGCTGCCTCCCGCCAGTCAGTGCCCAGCACTGACCACTCTCATGGTCTTGCCTAATAAACTTCAGTAGCTGTCCCAAACCCTGCAGAGCTTTCTGGGTTGCCTTAGAGTCCTGTACTTTCAGTGCCCACAAATCAGAGCAGCGTGTTTTTCTTTCTTTGTCTTTGAGAACTAATTAAGTTGTTAACCCATATGAGACTCGGGGCATCTGTGAACTTGGTGTGAGGCATCTCCAGCCCTGTTCCTAGTCCCAGGGAGTTGGTGGACCCATCTTGTTTTGCTATTAATGCTGGATTATGGAACTTCCTCCCTTACCTAGGAAACAGTGCTCCCCTGGTGTAGGTTTAGAGTCCTTCCCAAAGCCGAGAGAGACCCCAGACTGTAAGGAGTAAAGTTATTTCCTCCCGCCACTGGTCTTGTCCCGCCGCTGCGCCAGCCCCAAATAACATGCCAAGACTCTGTATTTGATATAATGCTGTTGGCCCGTTACTAGTTTCTTATCGGCTAGCTCTGTCTTAAGTATTAACCCATTTCTATTAATCTCCACATGGTCTTATCTTACCTGAGAGAGAGGCCTCGGGCGTTCTGCTCTCTCTGTCTTCCATCTTGACTCCTTTTCACTACTTCCTCTTTCCTCCTTGTCTCCTAGTCCCGCCTATCTTGCTTTCCTATTGGCCAACAGTGCTCTATTCATTAACCAGTATGAGAAACATATTTTCAGAATGACATCTCCCATCACCAGACTGTGCGTCTGTCTTTTCCACAGGACAGCCGGCACGAAGCAAACCCCGTCACATCTGTCACCTGCTTTCTTGCTATCTTAATCCCTCCATTTCTTTTTCCTCTCACTTTGCTTTGACCTCTCTTCTCATCAGAATTGGTGACAAACCACACCCTGCTCTGGTTATTTATGTCTGTCCCAAGTTGGTAACAGCCCGACCCATACCAGAAACACCCTGTCAGATGAGGGGAGGGAGATGGTGCGGTTCTCAAGGAGTCTTGGACAGCTTGTGTTCCATTCTGCACATGAAGATACTGGCTAAGAGTGTTTGGTCACTGCTCGGTTCGGGTGGTGTCCGTGGTCTCCTCAGTGCTTTTGTCCTGACAGGTGCCCCCTGATCCAGCCATGTCTCTGTCATGCCCGCAGTGATCCAGTTTGGGGTACAATGATTTCTTTGGTTGTAGTGGGCACTACAACAGGTGCTTCCTAAGGGCCACATGAGTTGACGCCACTGTTTATTTTCTCAGCTTTATTCACCACCAGAGAAATGCTACAGCCTCCATGTTCCAGGCTCTCACTTTTCAGACTCAGTGTGACAGTGCCTGCAGGATCCACGGGTTCTACAGCAATGTAGTACTGAGTGGGTGGGCTCTGGAGGGGACAGCTTCCTGTGCTGGCACATATGCTGTGCCTTTCTCTGCCCTCTTGACGCCTGTAAGGCAAGGCTCATAAGCAAAGAGTCACCAGCCTCCATCAGCAGGCAGCCTCAGCTTCTCCCTCAAACCCCTCTTCCCAGGTATTCTAGCCTTCCATACCCCACTCTCACTGGAAGATGACAGCTTGGACTGACTTCTCGTCTCTCTCTTTGCTGTCAGCCCACCGGCAGCAGGCGAGCATCTCACACTTGGTACCGTGTTTCCGCACTCTCAAAGGAAGGCTAGAGGGTTAGAGAGGTAGACACACACGCTGCCTCCCTCAACTTACAGCTCTCCCAGCTGTGCTTGCAGCCAGCTGGGCATCCTAATGAAACAGCTGTGTGACCTAGAGACATAGCCTTGCACTCCCTTGGAGAAGGAGCTACTTATCATTTTTGTGGAAGAATTTGATGATAAACCCTGGTGTACTGAGTGTGCAGGCAATTGTATTTGTATTTGTTCTCCATCGGTCACATGTTCAAGGCCAGCCTGGACTATAGGATCATGTGTCAAACCAAACAAGTCAATCAATGAGCTGCATCATTAAACGTGGCCACATCTGTAATGTTACAAGCAGGGTTTGTGTGGGAATGTCTTGCTGTGGCCAGTAGTAATGGTGGTGATAACATGAGCAGCAGGTGAAATAATCTAGAAGCGCTAAGTTTTATAGGACAGTCGTGTGTTCAAGGTGCTGTGTAGTCCTCACAATGGCCTCTGTGATGCTCATCCTACAGACGAAGAAACTGAGGTTGCAAGGAGACGAATTTCTTCATCCAAGATCACACAGCTAGAGATTAGAACTCACATCTGCTTCTAGAGTGGGCACCTTAATCAACATGCTGCATCCCTGCTTCTCTTTGACAGAACCACAGCGGCTCGTGCTGCAAGGGATGCTTGTTCCGTTGCCCCCGACTTCCGTTTCACTCTAGTCTCTCAGGACTAGAAGCATACATTTGGAAATGACGTTGATATGTGTTCCTATTAGTAGATGGGACACTGAAAGGGGAGAAGGGTATGGAAAATCATTTGTGTGTAGTGTATGCATGTGTATGTGTGTGCATGCGTGTATGCATATGCACACAGGAGGGCATGCCTGTGTGTGCATGTGCAGAGACTATTATCACTCTCCACCCTAGTTTTTGGAGACCAGCTCATGCAATGAACCTGCAGCTGACTGTTTTGGCTAGGCCATGTGGCCAGTGAGCTCCAGGGATCTTCCTGTCTCCACCCTCCTCAATGCTGGAGTTACAGGCATGTGCAAGCATGTCTGGCCTTTTCTGTAGATGCTGATGTCTGAACTCAGACCTCATGCTTGTGCAGTGAGCACTTTTCCCACTGAGCATTTCGCAGGCACACGGAAGTGAGGGTTCCCAGAGCCAGAAAGAAAAAAGTCCAACTCACTACCTGACCCACCTTCACATTGCTGCGGATGGGGATGGGGGAGGGGGGTAGAATTCTGTGCCACCAGACTTATCTTTAAAGGTCATCTTAATTCTAGAGCGACCATGCTCCTACAAGGTCAGGATGGTACGGTAACATTTTATCTTCCGTCTTGGGAAGTCAGCTCAAATCAGACCAAAATATCAGTGTTTGGTGTGTCAGTGCCCATTGTCCATTCTTTCTGGTTTGCCTTTTGACAGGATATAATCAGAGATCCATTCAAGCTTGCAGAGGAATCTGACAAAGTGAAGCCCAGACATGCACCTGGTGGCGCTGGAGGTTGCTGTGGCAAAAAGAAAAGCTGTTAGATCGACGGCCAGCGTGGAGCTCACTGTGTGTGCAGAGATTACAGGAAGAGGGCAAAGGCACCACAATCTAGATTACTGCAAAGAGTAAGAATGAGTTTTAGGTGTTAATCTAAAGTTCACAGCAAAGTGCCAGTTTTTCTATTTCTCTTTCAGTGCTTTGGTGCCACCTGGTGGTCAGAAGTAGAACTTGGAAGCAAAGGATCAAAGGGGAGGGTGGTGGGATAACATGGTCCTTCTGGCCTACCACAGGACACCCCTGGACTGCTCTGTGTTTACCCAGGAAGCAGAGTCCCTACTAAATTTACACTGACTATGTCAAAAGATTGTCAGTCAGATTTGGCAGGAGTAGTCTTCAGGTCCCTGTCTTCAAATCTTTTCTTTCTGTAATTGAATAAATAAGACAAATGAATAATAAATTTCACCCTTATAATTGACACCACAATGATTATCCTAGTCTGTCTTAACTGGTGGCTTTTGTCTTTTGGAAAGCCAAGAGATACAAATAGGATTCCTCCCCCTTTATAAGACAATCTGATTAAACTTTTAGGGAAATACTGGGTTTGCTTCTAGGTCCCATATTAAAGACGTTAGGAACATTAAAGGAAGGGACAATAAGTTGAAGGGACACAGAAATCTTGGTCCTTATCATCAGGAACTGATAACCCAAACTGGTGATATAGTTCAGTTGGTATAATATTTGTCAGGTATGCGTGGAGCTCTGGTACCAGGTAAAACTGGGTAAGACAGCACACACCTCAGGTCCCAGCACTCAGGAGGCAGAGGCAGGAGGATCAGAAGCTTGAGGTCTTCCCTCCTCAGCTACAGAGTTTAAGGTCAGCCTGGAATACTCGGTCTCAAAAACAAATAGCAACCTTCAACAATGGAAGGATTTGATAAGAAAATCTTGTTTGTTCTGAGCTCCAGGCCAAAGGTGTTTGGGCCTCAGGTGGAATGTTGTCAGCATGGGCTGAGAGGTTTTCAATGAGGAGTGTGAGAATGTTTAGGCCTATAGTAGACTGGGATGAATTCTAAGGGCAGACTCATCTTTTCAAAGAGATCTCGCTGGGCAGGGGCGTCACCTGCCTTTAATCCCGGCACTTGGGAGGCAGAGGCAGGCGGATCTCTGTGAGTTCAAAGAAGGTCTGGCTAAGTTTCAGACTTCTGAGTGGGTTTCAGCTCTCATCCCTGACTTTGACAGTTTTTTCCAGCCCTGTTTGTCTCGGTAACCTTGATTGGCTCTAGAGTTCCCCGTGTGCACAGTTGTAACCTACTGCCTCAGGGTAAGACTGGTGTGGCTGACAACTGCGAGCTCCCTGACAGCAGGGTGGGCCTTCCAGAGGGACCCGATAAAGAGAAAAGGCCCGTTAGACTTCCTTTCGTTTCCCTATTTTTACATACACGAACACATTTGTTGCAGGCTAGAGATCTGTAAAAACTTAGCGCCTACTGGTCTTTCCATCTCTTCAGTTCCCTGGTGGCAGACATGACGGTGACGGCATAAGCAGGGTTACAGGTCTGAGTGCCACCGTTGTTATGTGGGAACCACGGAGCCCAGTGCCCACTGTCCATCTCTTCATCTTGGTCTTGCTACAGAAGGAGCCTGTGTATTTGGCATGCTGGCTGATCTCAATTTTCTTCATCCGTTTCTGAGGGGGGGCTACAGTGCTCTAGTATTTACTGAAGATCTCAGCTTTCTTGGTGCATTTAACCCCGTCACCGTGGCTGGGGCCGGAGCCCAGAGAGGTATCAGGTTTTCTAAACTAGGGAGGCGGAGAGAGTAACCTTTCAGTGCCATTCTTAAGTACTTTAAAGAATTTATGTGTCTGTGTGAATGTTTGCTGTGTGTGTGTCCAAAGATGATGTCAGGTTCCCCGGGCCAGAGCTGCAGGCTGTGGGGGTTGGGACCCACCAGTTGTGGGTGCTGGGAACCAAACTCAAGCCAAACTTTCCAAGAGCATCAAGTGCTCTTACCTGCAGAACCATCTTTCCAGCTCATAATTCTTAATTCAAAAAGATATTTGTTTATCTTTGTTTATTTGTATGTACATACAACACCCTCACATCCAGTAGAGAAAGCTTTGGTTGAACTCTGTGTGTGTATAGGTCAGAGGTCTACCTTGGGTATAATTCTTCAGGCCCTGTCCACCTTCAGCTTTGTTTTTTGAGACAGGGTCTTTAATGGTTTGGTGCTTGCTGAGTAAGCTAGGCTGGCTCCTGGGTTCTGCCTCTCTTCACCTCAGTCCTGGGATTGTAAGTAAAGACACCATGCCAGGCATATATATATATATGCACATAAAATTTATTTACTCTATCTGGGTACCAGAGATCCCATTCAGGCCTCACGTTTGTGTGGCAAACATTCTCTCTACTCACCGAGTGATCTCCCTAGTTCCCAGGCTGAACTCATTTGCAAAAGTGAAACTGGAATTATACAATCCTAATGATAACCCGTGACATATCTTTAATTCATTACAAGCAGCAGCTGAGCAGGCCTGTGGAGCATGGCAGGGAGGCTCATGGGAGGGAAGCAGAGGGCCGGGGCTGCTTATGGTAATTTGACATATCACTCAGAATCTAACTGTGTCAGATGAAGTGTCCTGGGCAGTTTAGCCTCTGTCCCCAGAGTTAACAAGCTTCTCCCATATAGCTTCCTTTGTGAATGTTAAATGAGCTTCCTTTAGAATGCAACCCCTCAAATGTCAAGTGCTGGAGAGGGAAGGCTTGCACAGCAAGTGCAGGATGACTGCTGTGGCTTCTGGGCCTGGCCGTTCATCTTTTATTAACCGTCCTTACTTTCTTTTTATCAATTAACCTTATTATTCCTTTCAACTGGATCTACCTGCGGAAGCACCAGATCTTAGATATCTTTATTTTTCCTTTTAAATAATGTAGCAGAGACTCACGGAGTCAGCACCGCCCTGTAAAAGTGGCACGTTCCCTGGAAGTTGGTGGGGGGGGGCTCTTCGTTCTGCATGGGTCCAGCCATGCGGCATAGCCAGGGCATGTCTTCACAGAGAGCCAGCTCCCTTACATCCCCTGCCCAGGGCTGCTTTCTCAAGTTTCACGGAAGGAAAAGCTGAGGCTGTGTATTCAGAAATTACCCGAATGGTGGGACTCTATACACAGAGAAACCCTGTCTCAGGGAGGCAGGGGATGAAGCTCAGTGCATTACCATTTATTTACTTATTTGTTTTTTGAGGCAGGGTTTCCCTGTAGAGCCCTGGCTGTCCTGGAACTCACTGTAGACCAGGCTGGCCTCAATCTCAGAGATCCTCCTGCTTCTGTCTCCCGAGTGCTGGGATTAAAGGTGTGTGCCACCACTGCCTGGATGTTTGGGTGATTTTTCAACTTTTTTATATGTATGGGTGTTTCTCAGTGTGTATGCAGAAACACCATGTGTGCCTGGTGTCTGTGGAAGTCAGAAGAGGGCATGGGATCCTCTGGGGCTGGAGTTACTGAGGGCTGTGAGCCCTCACGTAGGTGCTGGGAGCCAAACCTGAGTTCTTTGCAAGATCAGTAAGTGCTCCAAACCCCTGAGCCATCTCTCCAACCCTCTGTTTTGTTTCTTGAGATAGGCTCAGTTTCCCAGGTGTAGGGATTATGGATGTGTGGTATGATACCTCATCTTAAACATTTTAATGAGTTGAACAGACTATATGAGGGAGTCTGGCCTGTGATCAGGAGTCCAGGCCAACCTGGGAAACTGCAGAGTTGCTCTGAAATTCCTAATTCCCATTGAGACCCTGGGGACGGCAGCTTGTGATCAGGTATGGACCTCCTAAATGGAAGTTGTGGTGTTCCATCCTAGTCTTTTGGAGACTCCTGTGGCATGTGATACTGATCTTTGTTCCTGTCCTCTCTGTGGCTGGAGAAGGGCGTATCTTAACTGTAAGGGGCAGTTAAGGTAATGAAGCTTTGTACTAGATGTGATGCTGGCCCCTTAAGGTTACAATAGAGGTAGGCTAGAGAGACGCTGAGCACCAGAGCACACGATTCTCCTCCAGAGGATCTGGTTTGGTTCCCAGCACCCATATCAGGTGGCTCACAAATGCCAGTATCTCCATCTCCTGGTGATCAGATGGCCTCTGGCCTCTGAGGGCACCAGAAAGTACATGATGCACACAAACTACATGGGCACACATACACACACACATCAAAAAAGATTGGAATGTGGAGCTGAAAAGTTCCCATTGCTTAGTAACATGTAATGTCAAATGTCATAGGACAGCATATGGCTTATACGATTGTGATGCTGCTCGAGTAAGCAAAGATACTGCTACTCACGGGACAGTAGCGTGTAGACAGTTCCATGTAGTACATGATGCCTGATAATGAGAATAAATAACTATGCTCCTGGCTTTATTGATTCTCATATACATACATACAAACATACATACATACATACATATGAATGTAAGTATGAAGCAGGCTCTCAGGCTGGTATAGAGCTTACCATTCTCCTGCCTTAGTGTCTTGGGTACCACCATGCTTAGCATTTTGCTGTACGTTTTGTTGTTATTTTAAAGTGTATTCCTTCCACTTATTTTTTTTAAGCTCACTGGAAGCCAGTATGTTCTGCGAGTCAGTCTGGTGAACCTCACATCTCAAGGTCACCACAAGAGGCCACATGGAGTGATGAACTTGTACCATCTAGGTCGGTTTAAGTGCACTTGACATTTACATAGTGACAGAATTGCCCGTGGCTCTTTAGTCAGGATGCATCCACACCCATAAGTGACACATGACTATGTGAGAAAGCACTTTATAAACTGTGTGGATGTTTTCTGCTCAGTGTCAGGAGCTCCTCACATTTGGACCAGGCAGATGCTCAGTCAGTAAAGTGCTCTCACACAAGCATGAGGACCTGAGTTCGGATCCCCGGCACCCATGCTAAAGCCTGGTGTGGTGGAGCTTAACCCCAGTGCTGGGCACACAGAGACAGCTGGCTTCTTGGAGCTCACTGACCAGGCAACCTTGCTGAATTAATGAAACAGGCTCACCGTTTGACCCAATGTTGACCTCTGGCCTTTAAATGCACACATTCTCTCTACTTGCATGTGCATACCCCCATATAAATATGCTCATCAAATGCATGTACATAGACACACACAGGGGCAAACAAACAAAAAGTGAGTTCCCTAATTTCCTAAACCACCAGGGCCTTGACATCACTGTCTTGGTACCTGCCAGGCCAATCTTCTATAAAACAGTGCTTTGGCTGAGAATGTCTCATGACTACTGACTCCTAGACAGTAAAACCTCATCTCCAAAACTGGTATTCAACCCATCACAGGCCAGCCCCTACCCCTCCCAAAGAGCCCAGTGGTCCTCTTCATGGGCTATGGAACTGACTTCCCAACCACACAGTTCTAAAGTTAGTGTCTCCACAAGCCTCACCCCTGCTTTCCCATTGGTTAATATGGCTTTTCATCTTCCTCTCTGTCCCTTTGGTTTAATATTCATGCCACTCCCCTCTAGTCATATGTTGAGGCATACTTTTTAGTGTGGCTATATTTTAAAATGGACACTCTAACCAGATGTGCATTTGCCTGTAATCCCAGCACTTGGGGGGCTGAGGCAGGAGGATTGAGAGTTTGAGGCCAGCTTGGGGTAAATAGTGCAACTTCTCAAAACAAAACAAAAACATCAAACCAAAAAAGAAGGAAGTAGAGGAGGAGAGCAAAGAACTAGAGGAAGGAAGGAATTTCTTTTTCTTTTTCTTTTCTTTTCTTTTTTTTTTTTTTTAAAGACAGAGTTTCTCTGTGTAGCTCTGACTGTCCTGGAACTCAACCTGTTGACCAGGCTGGCCTCGAACTCACAGAGATCCACCTGCCTCTGCCTCCTGAGTTCTGGGATCAAAGGCTTGTACCATCACTGCCAGGTGAGGAGGAATTTCTAATGAAGTAAATTAAGGTTAATGGAGTTGTAAAGGTTGGATCCTGATTCAGTGGGTGAGCGTCCTTGGAAGAGAGAGTACCAGGGAGCTGGCCCCCTCCATAGTCTCAGGGGACAGGTATGTGAGGACTAAGTGTCTGTTTGCAAGCAGAGGAGAAAAATCTCATCAGAAACCACCCTGCTTGTCCTTGATCTAGGATTTCAAGCCTCCACGATGGTAAGAAGATGATTCTCTGTGGGTGAAGCCAACTGGTCCATGATGCTTAGTTAAGGGAGCCATAAGGCAACCCAAGCAGTGTCCCTTTCTTAGAGTAGCTCTTTACATGACAAATCTAAAACGTGTGTGTGTGTGTGTGTGTGTGTGTGTGTGTATTTGTCTCTGTGTCAGAGGACAACTTCAGGTGTTGTTCCTTAGAGGCCATCCACCTGCTCTGTCTGTCTGTCTGTCTGTCTCTGTCAGTCTGTATCTATCTGTCCATCCATCTATTTATCCATCCATCCATCCATCCATCTATCTATCCATCCATCCATCCATCCATTTTTGAGATAAGGCCTGGAACTCACCAAGTAGGCTAGGCTGGTTGGCCATTCAAGCTCCATCCTTCTACCTGTCTCTGTCTCTCCAGGTTTGGGGTGGCAAGCACACAACACCATACCTGGCTTTCAACACATGGGTCATAGAGATTTATCATGTGTCTTTCTGCTTACAGGGCAAGCACTTTACTGACTGACCTATCTCCTCCAACTGCCTGCCTGCCTGCCTCCCTCCCTCCCTTCCTCCCTCCCTCCCTTCCTTCTTTCTTTTGAGCCCAGAATGCTCTTGAATTTGTGATCCTTCTGCCTCAGCTCCCAGGTGCTGAGGTTTAGAGTACTCTACTACACCTGACCTAAAACCTCTACTGTTCAAGGAGCAACTTGAAAGCCATGATGCTTTCCTCAGCTTTTAAAACATCTTTTTATTTATGTGTTCATACATGTCCATGTGAATGTATGGAGTCCAGAAGATGGTGTTGGATCCTTGGAGCTGGAGTTACAAGTATTTGTGTGCTCCCTCCGTGGCTTCTGGGAGCTGAATTTGGGATGGTTTGGAAGGGCAGTAAGTGCTCTTTGGCCTTCTCTCCAGCCTGCCTCTCCAGCCTGCCTCAGCTTATTTGTATCGTCTCTGTTTTTGGAGACAAGTCTCCCTGTGTTGTCTAAAGTGTCTCTGAACTTTGCATCCTCCAGCCTCAGCCCCCTTAGCAGCTGGGCATCCTTTAAGATGATCTATCCTTTATTGTTAGCCATTTGTTGCTAGCTTCCTCACTGATATGTTTTTTTGTTTTGTTTTGTTTTGTTTTGTGGGGAGAAGGGGTGAGATTTGGTAGAGTTTTACTGTATAGCCCAGGATTGCTCCAAACTTTCAACCTTGGGATCTTCCTGCCTCAGCCTCCTGAGTGCTAGGATTATAGATGTGTATCGCCATATCCATCTTGGGGCAGCTGGCAATTCAATCTTGTAGTTCCCCAGTGCCTGGAACTGCGCTTAGAACTCATTAGAGAAGCAATATTATACAAACTGATAGCTCTATCGATAAATGAGGAAAAAAGAAATAGGGTAATACATATAACACTTTTATTTACTTAAAATTTCAAGAAGCAGGGACTGAAAAATGTAGTTCAGCTGATAAAGTACAGGAAGCCCTCGATTTGATCTCCAGCAGCACATACATGGGTGTGTTTGTGCATGCCTATAATTCTAGCACACAGAAGGTGGGGGTGAAGAGATCAGATGTTCAAGGTCATCCTCAGCTACACAGCAAGTTCAAAAGCAGCCTGAGATATATGAGATCCTGGGGAACAGGACTCAAATGAAGCAATAAATAAGAAAATAAAATGTAAGGCCAGGATATGGCTTAGTGGGTAAAGTGATGCAGTAACACCTCTGTCTGCAATCCCAGTGATTCTACGAGGACATGGGAGGGGAAGCAGGGACAATCCCCAAAGCTCCCACACCAGCTAGCCTGGCATCCAGTGGGCAAAACAAAAAACCAACAAACAGGGCAGAAAGGACATGGGAAGTTGTCACCTGACCTCCACACACAGACACACAGAGAGAAAAAGAACGGTAAGGAACAGATGACTCCAAAGAGGTATAAGAAATAAGTTAAACCTTCAGCTTAGTAAGAGGTAAAGTCGGCAGGTGCCTTAGATGAATCAGAAAGGGCGGCAGAATTTTGTATTTGCATTTTGTGAGTGTTTTTGTCTGGGGGGGGGGTGGAGGACTGACAAGTCAAGTGTGTTTTAGCTTCATCCTCAGAAGATGCAAATCAAGTCCTGTGAGAGCGGACTTAACTAGCATGAGAGACACACAGGTTCCTGCTCTGGTGTCGGGGTGTGCAGGTATGATTCTCCTGGAGGGCTGGGATTCATGCCTTTAAGCCCTGGAGTTTATTCTTCCACTCATCCCAACACTATCTCTCACCTACTCCACCCTCCCTCACCCCATCAAATGCAGCCCGGGGGACGAAGTCTTGATGTAGCCCAGGCTGGCCGTGACCTTGCTATGTAACAGATATATGACCTTGAGGTTCCAATCCGTCTGCCTCTATCTCCCAATGTTAGGGTTCTAGGTATGGCTGTCTGGTCAGGCCTGGCTTTATGGGGTGCTGTGAACTGAACCTGGGGATTCATAGATACTAGGAAAACACTCTACCAATGGAGCTATAGCTCCACCTCCAGGAATGCCATTTTAAAAGGTGCTGAGTACTGTTCACCTGTCAACTCCTCACTGTAGGTGAACTCAGAACAGAGGGAGGGGAGACAGGAGGAGGAAGGGTGAGGGAGGGGGCAGAGCAAGAAGAGGCAATGGGCCGTCTATAAGGCTGCATTAGGGTGGCTTCTCATATGCTCATCCTTTTGGGTAGCCGAGGACCAGGTTTTGGCAAAGCCCAGCATGCAAAGAATCCAAACCCTTTTCAAAGGAGAAATCTTTTCTCACAACAGTCAAAACGCCACATTTTCCTTTTTCTTCCCAGTAACAGTTTCCAGAAAATTTCTAGAAGGAGGGGGGAAATGGGAAAGTCCCAAACAAAAGCAAGTTCTCTTGAGGCAGTGAGTTTGCCACAGAACTTGGGAAAAACTCTCATTTTGCCTAAAAGTGTTCTGTGTTTTTAAAGGTGCAGAGTTTTGCTTTTGAGAAATCACTCTGGACCAACAGATTGGATTTTAGGGCAAGTTCATGTTTTCTAAGTTCCTGGCTTTCCTCTGAAGACTGTTCTGGTGGCATTCAGATATCACTTGACTGGAGTGTAGCTCAGCAGCAGAACATATGCTTAGGTAAAAGGCCTTGGGGTTTATTCCCCAACCCCCAAATCCTCTTTAGAACATTAACTTTGAATGCTTTTTACAACCCAGCAAACTTCAGAACAAAAACCTTCTCTACTAATTAGACCTTATGTTGACAAAATGGACAGAGAACTGTTTTTTATTTTTCTTTTAGAAAACCTGATGCCTCAACCTTGAAGACACAGTTGGGTTTGGCTGTAAAACCAATTCCTGAACTTGCAGACTTGGGAGTTTTCCTTCTGAACAGAAGAAACTTTGAACTGCTATTCTGTTCCCTTATTTTTTACTCAAGAGTTCTGGGAAGGAAAGTTTAGCTAGGGAAGGCACCCACAGGGAGGCTTTGGCTTTGCTTGAATCCCTCATCTAAGGTCAGGCAAAGTCAGAACGACATGAGAGTTGGTCTGTGGTGACCACCCTTTAAAAATCTCAGTGCTTCAGTAGTTTTTTTATGGAGGTAAACTGTGGTCGGAAATGAGGGGTTTTGGGGGTTATTTCTTCTCCAGATTTCATAAGATATGCCCTATAACATCATCGACTTTGCCTTCTATCCCTAGAGTGACAAGTTGGAATGTCCCAGAAGCTAGATACCTACTACAAACTCACACCACAAGCCTTTCTCTAAGGAAGGAAAAAGCAATGAGGTTAAAAAGCCCCAGCACCCCAAGAAAAATGCTCATGGAAGGAGAAGCTGCTGACTCAAGTGTCTATACTGTTTTTTTTTGTGTCTTAGGTATTCACAAAGGGTGCTAGCCCATATGCATCACTGAGCATGTCGATCACCAGCAATGCCCTGGGGGGAATCTGAAACTGTTTTATTTTATGGTGTCTGCTGGGTAGGGTCCTTGTCTGTTTTGCTCAAGTCTTGAACAACTCTCTAGGCTGCTAAGACCACACTTTCCTAACTGTTGCTTTCTCTGCATGCACAGGAAATGTCTGTAGGTCTGTCTGGCAAGCACTTCTTCCTCTCTCCACAGTTCCATTCCAAACTGTGCATTCAGTATTAGAGGACCTTTAACCGCCTTCTCTCTGAGCCGGAACACACTTGGTGGTGGTGGTGGGGTTCACATTTTATTTTATTTTATTTTATTTTTGAGACAGACTCTCTGTATTGCTTTGGAGCCTGCTTCAGGCTGGCCTTGAGCTCACAGAGATCCACCTGCCTCTGTCTCCTGAGTGCTGGGATTAAAGGCGTGTGCCACCAATGCCCAGTGCAGGGGTCACATTTTCTATTATGTTAAAAAGACCCCTTTCAATCAGTTTGCTTAGAAGGATTGTGTCTGTTCTTAACATTTGTCAGATATCCCTACAATTTGTAAACTATAATAGCACTGTTTTTTTTTTTCAAGAAAGGGTTTCTTCATATACCCTTGGTTGTCCTGGAACTCACCAGGGTGCCTCACACACATAGATACCCCCCTCCCTCACCTCCTCAGTGCTGGGACTAAAGGTATATGCCACCACCGCACAGCTTAAATGCCACTCTTACAAACATATAAGAAACCTAAGAATAATTTTCTTCATCTCAACTAATTTTTTCAATATAGTAGTATGGAAGTAGGAAGTGGGAGAAAAACATCAGAAACCAGAGGGTTAGGACTAAAGTTGAATATTTATTTGAAATAGTCAAAGTAAAAGTTCCTTTATTTAACATTTTTTACATGATGTTGTGACTATTGTTGTTCTAGACCGTGGAGATATAGCAATCCATAGTGCTCTTGAGTTCTTGAGAAAGGACAGATTCTTAACCAAATTAATAATTTATAATATTAGTAAGAGATCTTCGCTTTGAAGAAAAATAAGGGAGAGACAGGGAATGGTGGCCTTTGAGTGAAGCCTTGGAAGGGGGCTATGCTGTCATCTGGAAGAAGCTGAGTCCCACTCATAGGAAACAGACAAAGTACAAAGACCCCAGCGGAATGCCCCTGCAGTGGCTGAGAAACAGCTTGGAGAAAGCCTGGCTGGGGCAGAGGTAAGGGTAGGGGCAGAGCTGTGGTACCTTGTAGGTGACCTGGGTACTTGGGCTTTTACCCCGGGATGAGGATTCAGGGGAGTGTTCAAATAAGGGAGCAACAGGCTCTCACTAGCTGCATGGCCAGGGGAAAGATAAGAGGACAGGCATAAAAGAGAAGTGGCTGGTAAGGAGATCACTGAAATGAGCCTGGAAATTAGAAAAAAAAAAAAAAAAACGCTTTGGGTGCAAACAAAAAGGGTATAAATCACAATGTGATTACAGAATACAAAGTAAGAACGGGAAACATTAAAAAAAAAACACTTAAGTTGTGCAATTTGACAACTACTGTGCTACTACATCTATTCTCGATGCAATGCACCTGGAGGTCTTGGTGACCTATGATCCAGAGCCTTTGGCCAGAATACAGGTGGTGGCTCACACCTTTAGTCCCATCACTTGGGAGGCACAGGCAGGAGGATCTCTGTGAATTCGAGGACTAAGACAGCCAGAGGTACACAGAGAAACCCTGTCCTAAACACACACACACACACACACCCACACACACACACACACCCCCACCAACCAAGCTTTTATGGGCTTTCTTGGGATGTTCTCCTCTTCCCATTTCCCCAAATTGCCTGGGTGCCCATAAAAAACAAGTCCCATCTCATTCTGTGATTATAGCACGAATGCATTAAAATTCCTATGATTAAAGTTCGGGAAGCTGCCCACTAACTTCCCCACGCTTTACTTGGGCACACTTTTGGGAGTTTGCTGAGGTCTAGAAAACATTACAGGACGTCCGTGGGGGCCGGCAGGTGGCGCCACATGATCGTGAGCGGCTGAGGGCGCTCAGAGGCGTGGAGACCACGGGTCCACAGTGTTGCTAGGGCCACCCTGTCACCGCGAATCTCCCGAGGAGCGGCGTGCAGTAGTGGGCTGCGGGCTTGACCAGTACCCCGATTTGATTTTAGGCTACGTGCACCCTAAGCCATCTCCTCCAGTCGGTTCTGGAGCACCCGGGGCAGGAGGATTCAGCCCTTTCTGCGCCGACACGGAGCCCCGTGGAGCCCGCAAAGCCCTGCAGCGAGGACCCGCGGCCTCGCGCCCCGGGGCAGTATCGCAGGGCTGCCAAGCCACGCGCGGGGATCTACTACAGAGACCCCACAGGGAGCGCCGCACCCGCGGAGCTCTCCTTTTCATTGGCCGCCCGGAGGAAGACCACGCCCCTTTCCCTACAGCGCTCATCTTTGACTGGCTCTGGGGCCCGGGATGGCCACGCCTCCTCCCCTCGCATACACAAGAGTCACGCGCCTTTCAGTTGGAAACTTGGCATGCTGAGGAGGACGGTGGCCCTCATCTCCCCGCCCACCTCCCGTGCCATTGGTGCGGCACGCCGACTGCGGCCACGCCCCCATTCCAGCCCCCTGGCTGGGAAGGCGGGCTCCCGCTCGTGATTGGCTGGCCGACCTGCCTCTCGCGGGAGCGGCTGGAACTCCCCTCCCTCCCCTCCCTCCTCCCGCGAGCCAGGGGGTTCCTCCGCTGGCTCAGTCCGAGTCAGTGTCATTCCGAGAGGCGGACTGCTGAGTGCCGGGCGCGGACGCGCGGTTGCAGTCCCGCTCGGGCGCCGGTGCCTGCGCTCGCGCCGCCGGGTGGGAAGGATGAAGCCTCAGCTGGAGCAGCCACCCTATGATTGGCTGTGGCGCTTGTGAACCCGAAGTAAAGATGGCGGGCGGGCAGGCAGCCGCCGCACTGCCCACTTGGAAGATGGCGGCGCGCCGCAGCCTCAGTGCCCGCGGCCGGGGGGTCCTGCAGGCAGCAGCGGGCCGGCTGCTGCCGCTGCTACTGCTGAGCTGCTGCTGCGGCGCGGGCGGCTGCACAGCGGCCGGCGAGAACGAGGAGACTGTGATCATCGGGCTGCGGCTGGAGGACACGAACGACGTGTCGTTCATGGAAGGGGGTGCGCTGCGGGTGAGCGAGAGGACCCGGGTCAAGCTGCGGGTGTACGGGCAGAACATCAACAACGAGACGTGGTCCCGCATCGCCTTCACTGAGCACGAGCGGCGCCGGCACACACCCGGCGAGCGCGGGCTGGGGGGCCCCGCGCCTCCGGAGCCGGACAGCGGCCCCCAGCGCTGCGGCATCCGCACCTCAGACATCATCATCTTGCCCCACATCATTCTCAATCGCCGCACATCGGGCATCATCGAGATCGAGATCAAACCGCTGCGCAAGATGGAGAAGAGCAAGTCCTATTACCTGTGCACGTCTCTCTCCACGCCCGCACTGGGCGCCGGCAGCTCCGGGGCTGCGAGTGGCGCCGTCGGGGGCAAGGGTGGCGCGGGGGTGGCCGGACTCCCGCCTCCCCCATGGGCCGAGACCACCTGGATTTACCACGACGGTGAGGACACCAAGATGATCGTGGGCGAGGAGAAGAAGTTCCTGTTGCCTTTCTGGCTGCAAGTGATTTTCATCTCGCTGCTGCTGTGCCTGTCAGGCATGTTCAGCGGCCTCAACCTGGGGCTCATGGCTCTGGACCCGATGGAGCTGCGTATCGTGCAAAACTGCGGCACCGAGAAAGAGAAGAATTACGCCAAGCGCATCGAGCCGGTGCGCAGGCAGGGCAACTACCTGCTGTGCTCGCTGCTGCTGGGCAACGTGCTGGTCAACACCACGCTCACCATCCTGCTGGACGACATCGCCGGCTCAGGCCTTGTAGCAGTGGTGGTCTCCACCATTGGCATCGTCATCTTCGGGGAGATCGTGCCCCAAGCCATCTGCTCCCGGCACGGCCTGGCAGTAGGGGCCAACACCATCTTCCTCACCAAGTTTTTCATGATGATGACCTTCCCTGCTTCTTACCCGGTTAGCAAACTGCTGGACTGCGTCCTGGGCCAGGAGATAGGCACTGTCTATAACCGGGAAAAACTGCTGGAGATGCTCCGCGTCACTGACCCCTATAACGACCTCGTTAAGGAGGAACTGAACATCATCCAAGGGGCGCTGGAGCTCCGCACCAAGACGGTAGAGGACGTGATGACTCCCCTCCGGGACTGCTTCATGATCACCGGCGAGGCTATCCTGGACTTCAACACCATGTCCGAAATCATGGAGAGTGGCTACACGCGAATCCCAGTGTTCGAGGGAGAGCGTTCCAACATCGTGGATCTGCTCTTTGTCAAAGACTTGGCCTTCGTGGATCCAGATGACTGTACCCCCTTGAAAACCATCACCAAATTTTACAACCACCCCTTGCACTTCGTTTTCAATGACACCAAGTTGGACGCTATGCTGGAAGAATTTAAGAAAGGTGGGAAATTTTGCTTTTTTTTTTTTTTAAATTGGCCTTTCTCTTTCTGCCTCCATCCTCCTCCCTCCTTGAGTCCTCTACCTCTAGACCAACCCCCCAAGGAGAGTTGACCGGAATTTCTCCTTCTCTTAATTGCACAGTTGAAAGGGTGGCATGGACTTGGGGACGGATTGAACTAGTAAGCACTTTTCCGTTTAAAAAAGCCCAAGATTGTCATTACTTTTCCACACCATCAAAACACAGGCTCTGTAATTTCAATGCAGGAAACTTGGCCCCCTTGGGGGTCTTGAGGGATCTACTTCATTCATTGTCTGGGTTCCGAATAGATAGGTCAAAGTACAGGCTGCCTCCCTAGCTGCTCTTCCCTTGCATCTCATACAGACATTTGGAAAGGATTTAAGCAGCCTTTACAAACCAGTGTAATCCCTTTCCTCTTCCTTAAACATACACGCCGACAGTTCAAAGATTGGAAGTCTCCATACGTTTGGTGGATTTTGTCTGGCGTCCTGCAGGGTAGATCGAGGGTGGCGCAGGGGTAAAGAAGGTACCATTCCAAAACCCCACTTTATTTGGATGTGCCTTCTCTAGCTGGAAAAGAGGTGTTCTGTTTCGTTTAAAGCAAACTTAGTTATTAGCATATAACTTGGAAAGACTAGAGGTAAGTTAACTTTCTGTGTGGTTGCATCTGTACTCCTTTCCTCGATTTATATTTATCTGACAGCAGTGAAACTCCCTCAAGCAAGTGTGGTCTGGGTAGAAAGCATGGACCTGTGACAGTGACGTGAACACCACTCTTCATTATGATTTTTCTTCAGTTTAAAAATGTTCTTTTGATCTCAGTCCCTTGATACATTAACGTGAAGTATGTCTCCAAATCAGCGCTCCAGGTTCTAGGGCATTAATGGGGAAGAGGCCCAGTGGCTGGTGTTTGGGCGCTCACAGGACATCGTTTCTTGCATTGTATATTGTTTCTCTTATTTTGTCATAAACACGTACGTAAATAGCAACCTGTACTATTACTATTGAGACTTTAAAAGTTCCCAGTAAGTAGCTAGTGTTGTTAAAACCAAGGGATGCTGAGTTTTGTCATTGGTGTTTGGCATGCACCGGCATTGCAATGTGTGGGTAACCTTGCATGACCTGAAAACTAAATTCCCATTCTTCACAAGGAATTTCCATCACTAATGGGGTCGCCACCGTGGCAGAAGCCATGTGTACCTGGTGACAGCTCACTGGATGAGATCATTTGAACACGCAGGGTGTGTACTTGTCCTTACTCCCTTTTCTTGGATGAATGGTGTCCTCTCTGGAACGGGACCACATTGCAGTAATTTTCATATAAAAAAAATAGAGCAGAATGTGCTTCAGGGCTCAGTAATTTGCATTTAAAAGCAGGAGGACACAAAGAAAATGTCCAGTATCTCTAGCTCCGGAGCTTTGGGGTTTCGGTTCACTGCCAAGCTGTTTATTAAAGCTCGGAACTAGTGCCGTCCTCACTCTGCAGCACAGAAAGATGCTGTGGGTGCTTCAGACGCCCCTAAAGTCCCAGTGCTGGCACAGTTTCTTATGTCCTTGCCTTTGTTCAAATGTTTGCATATCACCATATAGTTGCTAATACTGAGGCTGAGTCAGGCTCGAGGATGTGTACCTGTGGTTCCAGCTACGAGGGAGGCTGAATAGGAGGGTTGCTTAGGACTAGAGGTCCATAGAGGCCTAGTTCTTTAAAACAAAGCAAAACCCAACAACCACTGGTTTGTACTCCCTGCTAGAGGCTTTCTTTACTTCTGTATTTTTTTTTTTTCTTTTAGAACTTGGCTGTTTACTTCCTACTCCTACTCAAAGTTTAAAAAAATTTATATTATTTTGAAGTTTGTTATTGGTTGTCTGTGCTTGAACCAGTTTTCTGTGGCTGATTTTAATTTTAGGAGGAGCTGTTTCCCCCTCAGAATGATATCTTCTTGGTACCTCTCTCTTCAGGGTCTGGCCAAGACATTTCTATGTAACCCTTTGGAACTCATGGCCCTTCCTGCTCAGTCTCCCAAGGATTGGGGTCTGAGGTGTTCACATGAAGCCTGGCTCTCAGGACCTTCTGAAGTGTGATTTTCAAATGATGAAATTATTGGTGCTCTCCTATAAGTTCTAGGGAAATAACACATACTTCATTTTAGTTCTTGTCCAAGGAGATGCACAATGTTTGTTTAAGAAGTAGAGCAAATGGGAGATACATTCAGTCTAGTAACGGATTCTGAAAAGCAAAGACAGTCGCAAATCAGAGATTTAAGCCATGGTTTTAAAAGGACAGAATGGCAGTTTGCTACTTAAACAATTCCCTTTGATTTTTTTTTAAAAAAAAATGAATTTGGCCAATTTAACTTTACAATCACATTACTTTTTTTAAAATTAAAATTACTTATTTAATTTTATGTGATTGTGCGTGTGCTTGAGTGTGTGTATGTGCACCAGGTACTGGCAGGTCAGAGCTGGCAGATCCCCTGGAACTGGAGTTATCAGGTGGTGAGCCACCTGCCCTGGGGTGCTGGGAACCAAACTCAGGTTCTCTGCATGAATGGTAAGTGCTTAAGCACTGAGCCATTTCTTTAGCCCCAGCTTTTTTTCTTTTAGAAAAAAGTTTATGAAACCACAGTCAAGTCTCAAATTAAAAAAAAAAAAAAAAAGAAAAGAAAGAAAAGAAAAAGAAACAGAATTGAAACAATGACATTTATATTTTGATAGCAGTGTATTTTGACAAATTAAAACAATATTTTGTATTGGTTTTACCAATTCACAACACTCTTTATACTCTGGAGTAATATATACATTTATATACTATAAATTAGTATAAATATTTGGTACACTAACAGAAAGCTATAATTAAATTTACAGGTATTTTTTAAGCAGGTATTAATATGTTGTCCAGGTAGTCTTTTTAATGTATGAGAAATAGTTCACCCAATTTTTGTCTCATGATTTTCTAGTTCACATATAATTGTTTTTCTAATGTATTTAGAATTGAACTATGGCCTCCATGGTAGGCAAACCCTTTACCAGTGGGCTTGTCCTCAGCTCTGTGAAATAACTTAAAACACTTAAAAGTTTATTTGTGTGTGTGTGTGTGTGTGTGTGTGTGTGTGTGTGTGTGTAGATAAGAGGCTGACTTTGGGAGTTGGTTGTCTCCTTTCATCCCAGAGATGGAACACAGGGGTCAGGCTTAGCAGCAAACCCCTTTGTTGGTTGAGCTACCTCCTGGCTCCTGCTATCACCCATTTTCTGTGTTTGTGATGAACTCATAGTGTATGGGATGCTCTAAAAACTTTCTTCCTCTTCCTTTTCTCCTCTTATCTCCATTTCTAAAAAACAGAAAGAGAACAAAACAAACATCCCACAATCCTATAACCCCACACTGGTTAGGTCATTAACCCAAATCTCATTGGAAATTCCCTGCACAATCCGAGCTGGCCTCTGTTGAAGCTTTTCTTGTTGGTGTTGATGATCAGTGTGATTTAGTCTTCACCAAGGTGATGGAAATAAAAGGTTTGTGATTGGAAAAAGCTGCTACCGTTGTGTAAGCACCTGCGGGCCTCCTTTCTGGTGGCTGGGACTTTTAAACTCTGCAGGTAACTTGTAGCTTTGCTTGAGTGTAGAAGGTGGTGATGGTGCTAACTTCATAGTTTGATCATCATGGTGGTGATATTGTTTTGTGCCATTACTGTTTGCCAGGCACAGGACTGAAGGCCTCTGTGAAGAACCCTGTGGAAATCTCGTGTCTGAATGGAGGGTTATCCCTATGATACCAATGACAATTGAGGCTTAGATGGAATGATTTGTCTGAAGTCACTGAATTGGGGTTTTAACTCATGTCTGCGTGACATCAGGATTAGCTATTTGTTTTTGGTTTTTGTTTGTTTATTCCATGTGCTGAGCCACACCTCTATCCCCAGAACTCAGTCTTAGTCATTCTCTTATATTAGTTCCAAATAGTGATGTTTGTGTTATTTTAAATTTATTTATTTTTATTTTATGTATGAGTATGTATGTGCACTATGCTCATGCCTGTGCCCATGGAAGTCAGGAGAGGGCATCATATTCCCTGGAACTGGAGTTAAGGATGATTGTGAACCACCACATGGATGCTGGGAACTGAACCTGGGTCCTCTGTAAGAGCAGCAAATGCTCCTAAGCACTGAGCATCTCTTCAGTCCCTGTGTTTCTGTCTTAATGAGTGTGAGATTTGGGCTTTTATCAAAAAATTGCTTCAGAGCCTTTTGGACAACAGGCCCCTACATGTGTTAATATGAAATGTGTTTCTGTTGCTTTTAGATCTAATTCTTTGGTGATAGTGGGTAGCATTAGGTGCCCACTTTTTAATTATTGCGGTCTACTGAAGCTTTTGCTTGTATGGCCCCAGTTCCAAGAAATTGCTCTTTGCAAGAGTTACACTTCCAGCGCTGAGATTCCCTTGTGGGTGTTTT
Organism: Phodopus roborovskii; assembly: GCF_943737965.1. Taxonomy (NCBI): domain Eukaryota; kingdom Metazoa; phylum Chordata; class Mammalia; order Rodentia; family Cricetidae; genus Phodopus; species Phodopus roborovskii. The sequence continues at coordinate 13,628,048 of NW_026126541.1, read as the reverse complement.
ACATTGAACAACTCTAGCATGCTGCTTTACAACAATTTTCTTTTTATTATTTTATGTATATGAGTGTTTTATCTGCATGTAGGTCCGTGCACCACATGCAATGCCCAAGCCTCCTGGTGGGTGCTCAAAGCAAGTGCTCTCAACCACTGAGCAGATTCCACCCTACGATTGTTTTCTAAGGGTTAACTTTGTGTCAGTGTTTCACCTGCTTCCTTACCTGTTTCCCTTTTCAGTCACGTAGTAATCTGTCAAACCCAGTTTTCTGTTTCAACCTTGATTTTAGCTTCAGTTTTTGTAGCTGCCATATTAATACTTGGTTGCCAATGGCCATCCTTTTCAAGCCCCTCATAGCTCCACCTGTCCTTAGTTTTGTTGCTTATAAATCTAAATAAGAAAATAAGCTCAGTAAGTCACGACAGAAGATGATGAGAACTCAAGAAAACTGTCTAAAGCAAAACAATGTAGTGGGAAGAAAAACTCAACAGAAAGCTGCTTGTTTGGTACAGACAGCCTGGCAGGCTTCTCTTTCACCTGTCACTACCTTCTTATCAAAAGATTGTGGACTCTAGCCACCCCGTTATCTACACTGAGGTGACTTTGAAGAATTAGTAACCAGTTATTGTTTCTCTTTTTCCTTTCTTTTCCTTCCTTCCTTCCTTCCTTCCTTCTTTCCGTCTTTCCTCCCTCTCTCCCTCCCTCCTCTGCTCCCTCCCTGGCTCCCCCCCCACTTTGTAACAATTACATTCCAGTATGGCAGGACTCGTGGTTACAGCTGTTTAGGACTTGGTGGGGTTCTTTTCTGCCTATGATTTAGTTAGAAATAGGTGACCATCTAATGTTCTTCAAAGCAAGGATGCATGTATAATTTCCATTTAAAACATTAGGTATGGACTTGGGCAAAAGCTCAGTTGGTACGGGGCTCATCCAGCATGAACAAAACCCTGGTTTCAGTCCCCAGCACTATATAAATTGGGCATGGTGGCACATATTTGTAGTCTTAGCACTTGGGAGGTGGAGGCAGAAGGGTCAGGGGTTCAAGGTCATTCTTGGCTACCTAGAAGTTTGAGCCCAGTCTTGGGCTCAAAAAATAAATAAATAAATAAACAAACCCTTTAATATATAATTTTCTGTTCCTGTAACCCAGTAAGTCTTTCCCTATGACTGTGTTAAGAGCTTAATATGGAAATATTTTTTTCCCTCACCAAATTCGATGTTCTACTTGTCTAGGATATAGGAGGCAGCTTTAAAAAAAGGTGTGACTGGTATCAAAAGGAGTGGATCTGTATATTGCTGTGATCTTATTTTGTGTGTGTGCAATAGCATACATTAAAGCATTGTAATGTTGCATACTTTTCTAATATAACTGAGAAGTCAGGCAGTATAGAATCAGAGCGAGAAGGTGCGCAGCTTGAAGATTTTCTAGTGCAGTGTTTGTGGATGTTTTCACCAGGTGATAGATGTTTTTACCAGATGACAAGACTCATTTGGGTCACTAATTGAGGGTAAGATTCTAGGCCTCACTCAGACTTTGTGACTGTAGCTCTGGGGAAGTGGCTGTGGAATCCACCATGGTTAAGCTATCCTGAAGATGTTTGTAGGGGAAGGCCTCCGTGGCAAACATAGTTCCTCAAGCTCTGGAACAAGAAAAGTAAGCCTGGGGAGGAAGGGTGCATTTGGGGCCACGCCCTCAACCCCTGGAACAGGGAAAAACCCTGGAAAGGAGGGACATGTTTGGGGCCACATCCTACTACCTAGGCACATCATTGGACTAGACAGGCATTCTTTCCACACTAAGGGGTAACTCTCCCTTCCTTTATTCAGACTTAAAGGTTAGCGACATCGTTGAGAAGTGAGTTTTCATGTTTGGTTTTTAATCTTGTGACTTTGATGTCAGTATTTTAGATGTCTCACCCTCAAACAACCGTCAATTGGTATTTTGTTACGTAGATAATAGGTCTGACTGTGTAATCGGATTTTATGTTGTGTTTTACTTTAGCTTAGTTGATAATTGAGGTTTTACTCTATTATGATCAGAATAGGAGTGTATTTGGGGACATGGGTATTGCTTTGTAGATTGTGCAAAGCCGCCAGTTGTTAAATACAAGTATTCCTTTGATTTAGTGACGTCTTTTGTCTTTTCTCTTTTCTCATAGCTGATTTTCTTTTTAGAGTGGTGAAGGTTGGGTTTGGGTCTACAGGTAGCGGTTCCTTGGCTCTTCTTCCGCTCACAGACATTTGTTCATCAGGGCTGGGGTGTCCCTCCGTGGTAGAGCATGTTCCTGAGTGCACGGAAGCTTGTTCCTCTTCATGGTTATCGTATGCACTTTCCCTCCCCACCTCCCCCAAACATGGTCTCTCTGTGTAGCCCTGGCTGTCCTAGAACTCACTCTGTAGACCAGGCTGGCCTCTAACTCACAGAGATCCTCCTGCCTCTGCCTCTTGAGTGCTGGGATTAAAGGCGTGCACCACCAATGCCCGGCTCCCTTTGAATTTTTGAAGTGCACAATATAAGCCAAATTCTGCTAGAACTCATCTTTGCTTTTTTGGGAGTCTTTGTGTAAATAGTGCCTGGAGTTGGACAGTGGCTCTGTCTGGGTACAGTCTGGCTGAATCAGGCAAGGACCTTGTCAGACCTTTTTTCTTGGGTTTTGTGGGGCTCCATATAATGCTGTCTCTCCAAAGGGCCTCAGAATCATTTAGGTCTTGAAACATTCCATACTCTTGTGAGGGACAGTTAATTTTAATGGTCAGGAAATTGTAGATGGAGTTTCTTTTCTGCCCGGTCCCACAGCCATTTAGCCCCAAATGAACACACAGAGACTTATATTAAATATAAACTGTTTGGCCAATGGCTTAGGATTCTTACTGGCCAGCTCTCTCTTAATTATTAACCCATTTCTATTCAACTATGTATCGATACAAGGCTGTGGTTTACCTGTAATCTGGCATGTTACTCCTTTGGCAGCATGGTGTCTCTCTGTGTCCTCTCCCCAGAATTCTCCTTACCTGGTAGCCTTGCCTATACTTCCTGCCTGGCTACTGGTCAATCAGTGTTTTATTCATCAACCAATAAGAGAAACATACATACAGAAGGATATCCCCATCATGAAATTTAGGTACAATTAAAATATCATCAACCAGGAAACCCCACAGAACATACTGAGGCAACATCATATTTTATGTTTTTATTTGCTGTTGAATTGTTTTAAAATTTATTTTGTGTTTTACCTTCTAGTATGTCTGTGTGAGGATGTTGGAAGTCCTGGAACTGGAGTTACAGACAGGTGTGAGCTGCCACATGGGTGCTGGGGACTGAGTGCTCTGGAAGAGCAGCCAGTGAGTGCTCTTAACTGCTGAGTCATCCCTCCAGCCCTGAATTGTTTTACAATTTTAAGAACAATTAGATGTTGTGTATAAAGAAGTATCAAAAGGTTTTTAAAAAATATTGTTACATTATTGGTAGTAAACTTTAATTCTATTCTATTGCTTACTATACAAAAAATATTTATTAAACTTAAACACATAGAAAGGGATCACGGAGATTGTCTATAATTGCATTAAATAGATGCTATACTACATAGTTACCTATTTTTATTTTTGTTGAGATGTCCATGCCACCCAGGCTAGCCTTGAACTTGAAATTCTCCCACCTTAGCCTCTTGAGGTCTAGGATTATAAATATGTACCACCATGTCCAGCTGCACATAATTTATGTTAGCATTGTGTTTTCATGCCCCTTTGCAGAGAACACACAAACAGGAAACCCCAAATGCTATGAGCACTGAAGGAGAGCCACCAAGAAGTTCTTTTGTTTGTCATCATGTGTACTCAGCAATTCTAGAGCCTCTGCGTTGAAGGGAATTTGGGGTGGCTGGCTTTGGCACAGGAAGGTAGGGAGCTAATAGCAAGTGACCTTTGTGGGGACATGTGCTGCTAAGCCAGGTTAGGGAGAAATGGACAATGGTGGTGGCAACCACTTCTGCCTTTTTATTTTATTTACTTACCTATGTATTTTCAGACTGACATGAGATGTATTAGTAAACATGGCTGATGGGTGTGGCATAATGCAAGCCATCAGGAGTACAGGGTCTGCCCCTTGTCCAGGGGCCACAGCTGGGGATGTATTTGACCCCACAGCCCTCAGGGATGAGCTGCTTCTCAGCTGTCATGCCTTCAGATTCATCTGCATCGAACAGTGAAGCTCTCCTCTTTTGAGACATGGGTCTTCTGGTGGCCGGGGACCTTGCACTTGGCTCCACACAGACCCCAGTCACATGTCCCTTACTGCACAGCTTGGTGCATGTGGACCTGATGACCTGGTCAAGTCACATGCCCTGGGGTTTTCCAGTGGCACCTGCATACCTGTCTGCAGTCTAGGTTGGGCATAACATTGAGATCAGATAACGCACACAACTCTTCAGGGTTCCCTAGGGAACCCATGCAAGCAGCAGGGTGTCTGTACCTCCAAGGAGGTTGCCCTTTGTAGCCTTTGCACCCACCCCATTGGCTTAACTGCCTGGGGCCTTCCCCTGTTTTGTGTCAGTGCTGTCACTGACCATAAATACTGTACCGAGCAGTATCTTCATCTCTCACACTTGGTGTCTTCATTTGGATGTACTGTCAGGCCTGAGCCAGCAGCTCCTTTCGACTTGGCACGCTGTGGGGAGAGTGCCGCTTCCCTTGAGTCTGCCTTGGATGGTAACTCACCTCTTCCATACTAGTAGAAATAGAGGTGTTTTCTAACTCATACAATATGTAGGGAGAACTAATGTGTGTTACGAGTAAGGTTTTTCCTGCCGGCCTGGACCCACCATGGCGCCAGCCCCAAATAACACACAGAGACTCTGTATTAGGTATAATGCTGTTGGCCAGTTACTAGTTTCTTATGAGCTAGCTCTGTCTTAATTATTAACCCATTTTTATTAATCTAAGTACTTCCACGTGGTCTCATCTTACCGGAGAATGGGCCCCGACCTCTGTTCTCTTCCGTCTCTACATGCTGACTCCTCTCTACTACTTCCTTGAATCCTCCTTGTCTCCTAGTCCTGCCTATCTTCCTTTCCTATTGGCCAACAGTGCTTTATTCATTAACCAGTATGAGAAACATATTTACAGAATGACATCTCCCATCAAATGTGAGCCAGGCAGTGTGGCACACACCTGTAATCCTGGTGCTTGGGAGACTGAGGCAGGAGGATGGCGATTTCAAGGCCAGCCTGGGAAACACACCAAGACCTTGCCTCAGAAAAAGAAAAAAAAAATAAATAAAAAAGTGAAAAGAGATATAATTATGTTCCCAACAAGACCTAGTTAGATATTTTTATATTATAACAGTACTTTATTGATAATTGTATATAGTGGCAAGAACAGACTAAGTTCATGCTATTGTAACACAATTCCAGAAACTGGGTAGTTTGTACATAAAAGGAATCTGTTTTTCTCACTTGCCAAGGCTGGGAAGTCCAAGATCAGGGATTTGGTGTCTAGTTTCTTACCTTCTCCTAATATGACAGAAAAGTGACAGGGGAAAAAAACAAGCCTTAGGCTAGTTCTCTCCAGCCTGGCAATAAGGGCCTGAGTCATTCTTGAGGCCACCCTCATGACCTGGCCTGCCCTGAGGGCCCCAGCTCTTAGTACCCCCATGGTAGGGATTAAGTTTCAACATGAATTTTGCATGGGCCAATTCACAGTAGCAGCCCTCAGTCCAGACTGGAGATTGACAGTCCTGGTTGTAAATGTTACTCTTGTCAGAGACTAATTAGTATAGTTTCCTCCCCCCTTTGTAAAACAGTTTCTCTTTATTTGTTATCATTATTGGTATGTGTGTATGCGTACCCCAGTGTAGATGGCAGTCAGAAAACCTGGCCCTCTCCTTCCACCGTGTGGGTACTGGGGACTGAACTCACATGGCTTGGTGGCAAGCGCCTTTACCCGCCGGCCATTTCACCAGCCCTCTTTTTCAATGCGGTTGAAGTCTGGGCCCACCCTTTCCCGCTGTTTGCTAACTTGACATGCTGACTATAATTTATTGCATGTTCTAATTTCTCTAAATCCTAAGTATGAGGGTTACAATGCTCACTTTTTAACTATAGGTGACAGGAAAGGATAACAAAGAGGAAAAAGTCTACAGCACGTTTTCATGGAGTTTGAAAGCCCTTGAATGTCCCAGGTTGTAATATAAAAGGAAATTCTCAGATTACTCTGATAAAATGGTTTCAGCATTGATTATATCAGACGTGTAAAAACAGTGATGTTAATATAGCAAGTTTGCGTCACTTAGAACAGCGCGATCGTGACACTTTTGAGAGGCACTCAGGAGTCCAAACAATTTGGGTTGGCAGTGTCTTCTCTGAAATCTTTATTCAGTGATTCAAGAGAAGGAAGGGTCATGCTGGCCTTCATACTCATACATGTTGTGACATTACCTATTTATGGCGAAATAACACAGGAAGACAGGGCATAGAGAGGAACATTAAGGGAGTTAGAGATGTCGGCTAATTACAATCATTTAATGATAATTTTGAAGGCTGTGTGGGAAATGTAGGGTGATTATTTGTAAGGATTATTATAGACTTGTAAAAATACGCACATGCCTAGACTAGAAGGGAATGTGGAAAAGGAAAAGTAGTTGGTGGGTGGGGGTAGGGTGACCATAGCTGATCTGTGCAGAAATCTACTCGTTAACTTTGTACAATGATACACCTGGAAAAAATTCAGATCTGCTAAGCACATTATGTGTCCCGACCTTGGAAAACTCTTTTTTTGCTCATGCTAAGGAACTCAGCATTACTTTATTTCCCCTTGGAGCATTTTATTGCTGACACAAGCAGTTCTACAAATTTTAAAAATAGGGATGTAGTTTACCCCTTTAAAGCATGTGAGCCAGTGAATTTTAGTGCATTCTCAAGGTTGTAAAACCATCACTATGGTCCTTTCAAAACATTTTCATCTTCCCCGACAAGAATCCCTACACCTGGAAGCATCCCTCCCCTCTTCCTGCTCTCACTGTCTGTTTTCTGTGTCTGCATCTTGTCTGTTTTCTGTCTCTGCATCTAGTCTGTTTTCTGTCTTTGCATCTATCTGTTTTCTGTCTTTGCATCTAGTCTGTTTTCTGTCTCTGCATCTAGTCTGTTTTCTGTCTTTGCATCTAGTCTGTTTTCTGTCTCTGCATCTTGTCTGTTTTCTTTCTCTGGGTGACCCTATTCTGGCCACTTCTGAATGAAACACAGCCTCCAGACTGTATTCAGGGTTCATTAATGACACAGCGTGAATCAGCACCTCACTTGTTTTGACGGCCAAATAGCTCATCTTAAATATTTGTTTGTTTGTTTTTTGTGTTTTCGAGACAGGGTTTCACTGTGTAACAGTCCTTGCTGTCCTGAACTAGCTCTGTAGACCAGGCTGGCCTCAAACCCATAGAGAGAGATCCTTCTGCTTTTGCCTCCCTAGGGCTGGGATTAAAGGAATGTGTCACCAAGGCCCAGTTCATCTCAAGGATTTAACACATTTTGTTCATGTATTTACCTGTGGATAGACATCTGTGTTGTTTGCATTTTTTGCCTTATGAATAATGCTGCTCTGAATGTTGGTGTGCAGGTTTGTGAAGCAGATTTTCAGTTTCCTTGGGTATGTATGTAGAAGTCATGTATGTGGTTACAGTTGTTAACTTTATGAGAAAGCTCTTTCCCAAAGTGACTGTCCCATTTTATATTCTTACCAGCAATGGATGAGGTTCATATCTCAGTATCTTCATGCTTGTTATACATGCTCATGCGCACGCACACACACACATGCATACACACAGACACACATACACATACATATGCATATACACATATACACATACACACATACATACACACACATAGATACACACATACACACACTTTATAGGCATGCCAGACAGTGTAAAGTGGCATTTCTTGTGGCTTTGAGTAGCTTCTTTTCAGTTGTAAAGATGTTGAACATCTCTTCTTGTGTTTGTAGCCACCACTATATCTTTGAGGAATGGCTGCGAAGTTCCTTTGCCCGTTTTTTTTTGTTTATGTTTTTAAATGGTGTGATAATGTTTGTGTACACCTGTGTGTGGGTGTGTATATGTAAACGTAGGTACACACAGGGGTCAGCATCTGATCCCCTGGAGCTGAGTAACTGGTATTGTCATCTGCTTGACATGGGTGCTGGGAACTGAATTTCAGTCCCCTTAACTGCTGGGCCATCTCCCTTTGAATACTTAGAGCACTTTTTATATGTGGGATGCTAGTCAGTTATCAGATATATGATGTGTAGCTATAATCCCAGTCTGTGAGTTGTGTTTTTACTTTGGAAAAGGCAAGTCTTTACTGTTAGTAAAGCCAGCTTGTCATTTTTTTTCTTTGGTCATACTTTTGTGTCATGTCTGAAGCATAGTCCCCTGGTCCACAGTCATGAAGATTTATGCTTATGTTTTCATTTTTGAGTTTATAGTTTTAATTCTTACACCCAGGTCTTTTATCCATCCCGAGTTAATGTACAGTGTTAAGTAGGGTCTATTTTCATTCTCTTGAGTGTGGATATCCAGTTGTCACAGTACATGTGTTGAAAAAGACTATTCTTTCTCTATTGAATTGTCTTGACATCTTGTAAAAAAAATCAATGGGCCATAAAAATGAAGGCTTTTTTCTGAGCCTTAAATTTCTCTGCTGATAGTCATAGGCTGATACCACACTTTCTTGGTCCATGTAGCTTTGTAATGAGTTTTTAAACTGGGAAGTGTGCACCTTTCAATTTTCATGGATCATCTGTCCATTTCTATTGAAAAAAGTTAGACTTTTGGTGGGGACTCCCTGCGTCTTTAGATCTGTTTGGAGAGTGTTGTGATGTTGACAATAGTTCAGGGGTAGGGAATGTCCTCTCATTTGTCTAGGCCTTTCTTTTTCTTCAGTGCATTATTGGTAGTTTCCATTTGTTAAATTTATTCCTAAGTATTTGATTTGTTTTTTATACCATAGTAATGGAATTCCTTTTAAATTTTATTTTCCAATTGTTCATAGCTAATGTATACAAGTGGCTTTTGTATATTGATCTTACATTCTGCAATGGTTCTTAAAACAGAAAAATGTTTTTAAAAACACATGAACTCTTGAGGTCAGTCTGGTTTATAGAGCAAGTTCCAGGACAGCTAGGGCTACACAAGAAACCCTGTCTTGAAAAACCAAGAAACAAAACAACCATATGAATTTCTTGGCCTGGAGAGATGGCCCAGTGGTTAAGAGTACTTGCTGCTGTCACAGAGGATCTGGGTTTGGTTCCTGGCTCCCATCTGGAGGCTCACAGACAACTATAACTCCACTTTTAGAAGCGGTGCTCCTTGAGCACCAAGTATATTATACACAGATGCAGGCAAACAGTCATACATGTAAAAATAACACCTTTAAAATAGTTTTGAAAAACATTCACCTTCCTTGGGGTTATCTTATCTACTTGAGTCATTAGATCTGGGGATGTTGCACAGTTGGTAGTGTAACATACATGAAATCTTGGGTTTGATCCCCAGCATATGTAAAACAGGTGTGTTGGTGATCCTGTAATTCTTGTACTCAGAAGTGTATAGGAGGATCAGAAGTTCAAAGTAATGTGCTACATAGCAAATCTGAGGCCAGCCTGGGCTGTGTGGCTGGCTGGAATTAATATTTACAGTTTTTGTGTTTTGTAGCAGTGCAGGGATTGTGATGAGTTTAGGAAGCAATCTGGGTAATATTTAAATTGTTTGACAGTGCCTTCTTCGGAAGGTTACTCTCCAGGGGTTTTCTTTGAAGGGGCTTAGGGAGGTCAGGCTTTTAGTTAACACCTTTCAGAGTGCCACCATCAGTTTCTAGGCCACTAGAAAGGAAAATGAATCTCTGCATGCCAGGCTATCGCTCTCAAAGCTACATCCCAGCCTTCTTCCCCTCCCCTCCCCTCCCCTCCCCTCCCCTCCCCTCCCCTCCCCTCCCCTCCCCTCTCTTTCTTTTAAATGCCGAGTGTGTGCAGAGCTGTAATCTGAGAGGGTCAGTGTTTTCCCATGCAGAAAAGACAGCTGAGGGCATCTTGTGATCTTCACCTGAGTATGCAAAGCCTCAGCTTTTCATTTGCCCATCTTCGATCATAAAAGCAATGTGTTAACTAGACTCAGAGCCTCTGTCCATCCGTAGAGTGGCATTTGGTGTTTAGACAGTCCTGAGACTCAGGCAAGACTCAGAACTATTTGAGCAGATTTTATGACAGAAAATTAAGAAGACAAACAGAACAATGCAGTGTACTCTGCCATCTCTTCTAAGGCACATTTCCTTTTGTCATTCATGGGTGTCCTTGATTTAAAGCTTGTCAGGAGTAAGATCTTCTCTATAGAGTTGATACTGAGCAAAGCCCAGCCTTCCATTGTCCTCTTGCATTGTATGCTGTCCCCATGATTATGTCCTTTGAAGACCCGGGGCTCTAGGAAACCTGGAAAATGCAGTGAGGAAGCCCTCTCTGCTCTTTATGTGTGTGTAATAAAGGAATATGAATTTGGGGGTTGCATCTGATTTCAAAACATGTTCTCAGATGAACAAATCCACTTTATTTCAAGTTGTGGGTAGCCTGCCTGGAATACAACTTTTTGATGTGATAGCTCCGAGGAAATAAAAGCTCGGCGAAGGGTCCAGCTCTAACTGGGTGTGTCCCGTAGACATGAGGAAAGATTGGCGAAGGGTCCAGCTCTAACTGGATGTGTCCTGTAGATGAGGCTGCAGTCCTGAAGGGGGTTGAGACTCTGGGACCTGTGCTTCTGTTTATCTGTGGAAGTGACCGATGCAGACCCATTGATTGCCAGGGCACAAAAGAAGAAAAGCTGTGCTCTGGGCCCCAGTGCTTGAAGTGTACTTAGAAGTTTCTAGACTGTCTTATGCTGACTGCTAAAATAAGACTTTGTTACTTTGGTAAGGATCACGTATTAGTTTAGTTCTATAAGATTTTGTACGGTCTCAGATAAACAACATGATATTTTTATGACTCATGTAGAAACTTTCTAATAATTGCAGTCACACCACATAAGACATTTTGGTCAGTGTTAAACAACACAGGATGGTGGTCCCATCAGATTATAGTGGGGTGGAAAAACTCCTGTTGCTACTTAGGTTGTAAGGTTGAAATGGAATACATTAGTTGTATGTTTGTGGTGATGGTGGTATAGATGTATCCATTGTACTGCCATTCATAGGAAAGTATAGCACATAAAACATATAGTACATGTCTGATCATGACTATGGTATTGGTTTTTGTATTTATTATATTATAGTTCACTCTTCTATTATACATATCACTCTTTTAGAGTGTATTCTTTTTTTTTTTTTCTCCCCAAGACAGGATTTCTCTGTGTAGCCCTGACTGTCACAGAACTCAATTTGTAGAGCAGCTGTGCTTGAACTCAGAAATCTCCCTGCCTCTGTGGGGAATAAAGGCATGCAGCACCACTGCCTAGCTACTAGAGTGTATTCTTCCTTGTGAAGCAATAAAACATAAAGCGTTCTGCTATGTTCTGCTGTCAGCAGCCTCCCTCATCTCATATTTACTGTTGTTCTTGATTGAATTGTGTTTTCTTCATAAATCTGATTAGATTGTTCTTTGACAAATTGACACATGCATATAATACTTTGTAGCTCCCCACCCCTGTTTCTGTCCTTCTGTATATATGTTTCTCTTATTGACTATGAATAAAATAGTTTGGCCAATAGGCAGGAAGGTAGGTGGGACTAGGAGATGAGGGGAATTTTGGGAAAGGTAGGCAGAGAGAGAGAGACCAAAGGGAGATACCATGTAGCCACCAAAGGAGAAACAGCTCTGGGGATTTTCTGGTAAGCCAAAACCATGTGGAAATACATAGATTTATAGAAATGGGTTAATAATTAAGACAGAGCTAGCCAATAAGAAGCCCTAGTGATTGGCCAACAGTTTAATAATTAATATAGGTCTTTGTGTGTTTATTTGAGGCTGAAGTGGCAGCAGGGTCTGTCTGGAAAGAAAACTCCTGCCCTTCTCTCTGTAAGACCATTTTTCTCATTTATGTCTTTTGCTTATTCTGTGACCCACTGGCTTTAGCCAGGGTCATCTGTGTGGCAGTGAGTTTAGCCAGGGTCATCTGTGTGGCAGTGGGTGTAGCCAGGGTCATCTGTGACCCAGTGAGTTTAGCCAGGGTCATTTGTGACTCAGTGAGTTTATCCAGGGTCATCTGTGTGGCAGTGGGTTTAGCCAGGGTCATCTGTGACCCAGTGGGTTTAGCCAGGGTCATTTGTGTGGCAGTGGGTGTAGCCAGGGTCATCTGTGACCCAGTGAGTTTAGCCAAGGTCATTTGTGACCCAGTGAGTTTAGCCAGGGTCATCTGTGTGGCAGTGGGTTTAGCCAGGGTCATCTGTGTGGCAGTGGGTTTAGCCAGGGTCATCTGTGTGGCAGTGGGTTTAGCCAGGATCATCTGTGACCCAGTGAGTTTAGCCAGGGTCATTTGTGACCCAGTGGGTTTAGCCAGGGTCATCTGTGTGGCAGTGGGTGTAGCCAGGGTCATCTGTGACCCAGTGAGTTTAGCCAGGGTCATTTGTGACCCAGTGAGTTTAGCCAGGGTCATCTGTGACCCAGTGAGTTTAGCCAGGGTCATCTGTGACCCAGTGAGTTTAGCCAGGGTCATCTGTGTGGCAGTGGATTTGAAGGCTTTCATGGAAGCCCAGTGGCTTTATCAGTGGCTCTCAGCTGAAGACAATGCTTGTCCCTCCCCAGAATTCATCAGTAGCCATTTCATGACCCCGAAAGCAATAGGATATACTGTGTGTGTGTGTGTGTGTGTGTGTGTGTGTGTTTGCCAGTGTATGTGCCATATATAGCCTTGTTGTGTGGTAAGGATGTGATTTTTTTTTCTTTTTCTTTTTTTTTTAGGATGTGTCTCTGTCACAGGACAAGTAAGCTATCATGTAGGTGTCTTTTACTAAAGTCTGTCTTAAAATAATGCAACTTAAGGAAAGCAAACATTTTAGGAAGAGAAGTTGATGTCTGCTTTGCTGACAGACAGCATTGCACCATGTGTATTACACAGACAAACATTATTTACTCCATTCCCAGATATTTAAAAGTATCTACCAGGTTTGACCCGATGGTGAAGTCCGCCAGTTAGTACAGACCTCCTAGCAGCATCTGTGCCTCCCTCTGGCGCAGGAATGGGCTGCGATGTCTCTTGATGCTGCAGGATGCACATTGGTCCTCTGAGGGACCACAGAGGCATACATGCTGGCAAAGCAACCTTAATTGGTTTAAGCTGGCTTAGCTCCCATTAGCTAAATATCCAACAAGTCAGCAGGTCATGCTTACCCTGTGGCCTCAGAAGGCCACTCTCCAAAGCTAGACATTAGAGAAGGTGTGAAGGCTTGCTGTCCTTTCCAGAAATGGCAGCAATGTCCTTTTCCTGCATTCATTCACCCAACCTAGTAGCTCGAGGCCCAGCCATACTGAATGTTATAAGTATTTCCATAAGGGTTATGTGGCCCTAAATGGAGGTATTTCTGCAAAGTTCCAGATTGTGGGCAGTCATTACCTACTTTCCTTTTATTTTTTTTAACTATAAGATTTCTTAAGAAAAATAGCTAGTGACTTCCTTTCCTTGTTATGGTTTCACCTTGAGCTCTTAAAACTCTGGCTTCAGACAGTCTTAGCCAATGATGTCATTGGTGTCTTGGTTGTCACCCACCCCCAGCTGTTTTGGCTCCTTGGATGAGGTTGGCAGTAGCTGTGGACCACTCTCCTCTCCAGCACAAGTCTCACAGTGACTCTGCTCTCCGCCAGCCCCTCTCTCCTCCTGAATTTCTCCCCCACTCCCAAGGCAGCCCTCCGGAGATCTTTGTCCTTGTTGCTCTTTTTCATGGACTTTCCCCGTCTTCAGAAAGCTTTCTTTGATTTATTTTAAATCCATAAGCTTTATTGAGTGTTCTAATAAAGAACTGTGGGCGATACAAAGTTAAATTAGACCCATTTTCTGTTCTGTAATGTGTTATACATATCAATTGATACTGTTTTTCTCCTAGTATCTTGTTAGTGATTTGCTTTTGAAATGTTCTTTAAAGGAGTTGGGTTTTTTTGTTTGTTTGTTTGTTTTGTTTTGTTTTGGGGGGTTTGTTATTTTTGTTCTTTGTTTTTTAAATTCCCACTGCAACCACCCAGGTCCTTGGAATTCTTTTATTTGTGCCTGCTATGTTCTTTATACTCCATAATATAAGTGCATTTTATTTTCAAATTAAATTAATGTGGCTTTTTTCCCTGTATTTTGCTTCTACCTCCCAAAGGCAGAGATTATAGGTATGTGTCTGTATGTTCAGTCCGTCCCTCTGTCCCTCCGTCCCTCCATCCCTCTGTCCTTCCATCCCTCTGTCTGTCCCTCCCTCCGTCCGTCCCATAATCCCCTTTTTACCTTTAAAGAGATTGGTTGTTGTCATTAACCATTTATAACCAACCCTATGTAAATGAAAACAAACATTTATAAACAGTATTTGGAAATTTGGGCGTTGTTCTCCAAACTGCTTCCTGCTGGTGGGGGGCGCTGTCATGGGGATCCTAAGAAGATGTAGAAATTCTGGCTGTAGTCTGCAAGGCTGCCTTGTCCAGCTGTTTTGAATGTTGGATAATCTGGGACATTGTTTCAGGGGGGTCTTGCTTGATCAAACCATGTTAGTCTGGAAAGAATCCACAGCTTTTCATTTTCAGTGGAAACAAAAATAGAAATTCTTTCCCCCAGTAACCTGTCCTTAGACTTAAATTTTGGAGTCAAAGCATTTTTAAAATATATAAATTGGATTAATCCAGCAGCATTGTTTTAACAGTTGTTATTTCCTCAGCAGTCAAACAATACAAAGACAACACAATAGCATACAGTATCGACTCTCTTTGTGCTTTCCATCTTTATGTGGCTTTTTTATTATTCTATTTCTTATACTTTTTTTCTTTTTCATTTTTTGAGACAGGGTTTTTCTGTATAACTTTTGCCTGTCCTGGAATTAACTTTGTATACCAGGTTCATTTTGAAATCACAGAGATCTGCTTGCCTCTACCTCCCAAGTGCTAGAATTAAAGGCGTGTGCCACCAATGCCTAGCTACTCTTTTTATTTTATTTTATTTTTCTAAAACCATTTTATTCTGTTTTTTTTCTTTCCCAAGCCTACATATATTTTAAAACACATTGTAAATCTTTAGAGGTTTTTCTTAATCTGAATCCATCTTTACTGTAAATCTTTATCTTTTTCTGGCCTTGAGTCTTTTATCTGCTAAACAACATTGCTAAAATTAAATCCACAGCTGTATTAGCCACCATCTATCAAAGATGATACGGGTACGTTTACCGCCAGAATTGAGAGCTGTGCTCACTGTCTTGGTCTACGCAACCAACTAGCAGCGTGTTGCCGCGTGTTGCCGGCTCGGAGATGTGGGCATTGCCATTACCAGCTCTTGTACACACCATTCATTTGTTAATAGGGTTTCTTAAAAGCCTTGCAGGGGTTTTTTGAGCCTGGGGGGGGGGGTAGGGGGGTTGCCACTATGCTGAGTCAGGAAATCTCCCTTAAAGGAGCCGAGCAAATCTCTGCTTGTCTCTAGCAAAACAGAGTCCAACCGAGAAAAATGCTGCTACCAAGAAGCCTTGCTTGTCTCTGTTCTTTTGTTTCTAAAACCCCTTTTTAAGCTTTTGTCAAGTTTTAACAAACAAATGATGCTATTTTGTTACAAGCAGTTTTCCCACCAGCCTGGTCCCACAGCCACATCAGCCCCAAATAACACACAGAGACGCTGTATTAGATATAAAGCTTTTAGCCTGTTACTAGTGTTTCTTATTGGCTAGCTCTGTCTTAAATATTAACCCATTTCTATTAATTTAAGTATTTCCACGTGGTCTTATCTTACCGGAGAGAGGGTCTGTAGTTCTGCTCTCTTGGTCCTGCATGTTGACTCTCCTCCTACCTCTCCCTGAATCCTCCTTGTCTCCTAGTCCCGCCTAACTTGCTTTCCTATTGGCCAACAGTGCTTTATTCATGAACCAATACGAGAATCATATTTACAGAGTGACATCTCCCATCAGATGAGAGCCAGAGAGATGGCTCAGTGGGTAAAAGTGCTTGCTGACAAGTCTGAAGCCTGAGTTCGATCCCAGGTGACATGATGGAAGCAGAGAAATTGATTCTGGTAACTTGTCCTTTGACCTCCGACCTCCACACATGTGCACTCTCGCAATACATAAGTATAATTTTCTAGCTGAAAGAATAGTCTGAAATGTTACAAATGAGATGATTGTTGAGCTGGCTAGTCTTATGCCACCTTGATACAAGCTAGAGTCATCTGAGATGAGGGAACCTCAGTTGAGAAAATGCCTCCATAAGGTCAGGCTGTAGGTGAGCCTGTAGGGAACTTTCTTAATTAGTGATTGGTGTAGAGGGCCCAGCCTCTGTGGATGGTGTGACCTCTGGGCTGCTGGTCCTGGGATCTCTAAGAGAGCAGGTTGAGCAAGCCATGAGGAGCTGGCCAGTAAACAGCACCCTCCGTGGCCTCTGCATCAGCTCCTGCATACAGGTTCCTGCTTGAGTTCATGCCTTGATTTCCCTCAATGAGGGACTACAAAGTATAAAATGAAACAATCCCTTTCCTTCCCAAATTGCTTTTGGCCATAGTGTTTATTACAGCAATAGGAACCGTAACTAAGACATTGAGCTAAACCCATTGTATGCTTGTCTGTACTCCCTAAGTTAACCAGGTGTGTTTTTGATTGTTTGGAAGAAAATTAGTAAACGTTTCCCAGCATTCCTATTATTGCCTGTGTAGAGTCTAGATGCTGCTAAGAATTTGAAGAGCTCCTCACTCCCTGGCTCCAGCCCCTGGTTTCGCCTCTGACCAGAGCAGTTACGCCATGCCCATATGGTACATGGACCTTAATACCCATGTGTCTGGCTAACACCTGCTCATGGCCCTATCCATCTGAAACTGCTCAGCCTTTAATTCCTAGTTAAAATTAACTTTCCCCTTGAACTGATCTCAGAACTCACACCCTTTCCTCAGTGTCTTAAATTGAAAACTTTGTATTTCTTAATTTTTTCAGTCTTTAAAGTCTTACTGTTTTCATAACTATTATATTTACCTGAAAGATTCCTTAGCATTTTCTACGCTATGTGCTGTAGACAGAAGTTTCTGTCCTGATCAGTCCCATAGCCGTTTAGCCCCAAATAAACATACACAGGCTTATATTAATCATAAACTGTTTGGTTGATGGCTCAGGCTTCTTATTGGCTAGCTCTTTCTTAATTATGAACCCATTTCTGTTAATCTGTGTATCTCCACATGGTCTTGGCTTACTGGTGATGCTTGGGTTTCTTGCTTCCTCAGCAATTACATGACGTCTCTCTAACTCCTCCCACCTGGCTAAATCTTGCCTGTCCGTTGGCCAAAACAGCTTTTTTCATTAACCAATAAGAGAAACATGTACTCAGAGCATACAGAAGGACATTCCCATCAGTTCTCTTCATCTCCTCTGCAGCCAGCGTTTAATGATACAGTGAATGCCTCCTGTAAACCATCCACCTAGATTCATCGCTTAAGATTTTGTCACGTGTCTCTCTGTATATGTGTGTATGTGTATGTGCAAACACATGTATCTTTCTTTCCTGAACCATGTTCATTTAAAAGTAGATTGTAGACATTATGATACCTTACTCCAAAATACTTTAGCATGTGTTTTTTAGTAAGTGGAAGGCAGGGCTGATGGCTCCGCTGGGATAGACCATTTTCTGCCAACGGGGTGGAAGAGAACTGAGTCCTGAATGTTGTTCTGATGTGTACACACACACACACACACACACACACACACACACACACACACTCATATACATACTCATACACACATATACACACACTCACACTCATATACACGCACTCACATACATACCCACCCACACTCATATATACACACTCATATATACACACTCACACACATATATACTCACACACTCATACACACATATACACACACTCACACACATACATATACACACACTCACACACATATATACTCACACACTCATACACACATATACACACACTCACACACATACATATACACACACTCACACACATATATACTCACACACTCATACACACATATACACACACTCACACACATATACACACTCACACACATACATATACACACACTCACACACATACATATACACACACTCACACACATACATATACACACACTCACACACATATATACACACCCACACTCACACACACATACACAACACGCACATACACACATACACACATATACTCACACACACATAAGACACATACATGCACATACACACATACATACACACGCACATACAGACATACACATACACACATATACACACCCATACACAACACACACATATACAGCCATACACATACACGCCACACACACAATTACACAACACACACATACACACACACATACACACTTCACACTATACACACAGACATACACAGAAATATACATCCCCCCACACACTCTCACACACATGTACATATATACACATATACACACATACACATACCATACACACACATACACACACCCCACCCTCACACACTCACACACACATACACACACCATACACACACACACACACACACACACACACACGATGAGCAAATAAATGTAAAAAAATTAAGTCTAAGCTCTCCAAAATAAGTCCTGTATTGTTATACAATCAACAAATTTAGCATCAGTACAACAGACTACCTAGTATTCAGTCCATATTCCTGTAATTGTCATGTCTCTTTGATGGCTTTTTAATCTAGGAAAGTTCCTTGCTTTTTTTCTTTCAGTACATTCTTCCCTTTACCTCCTTCCCCTTGCCTTTCTCATCTGTCTATCTATCTATGTATCTATCATCTATTTATCAGTTTATCTACCTATCCTCTATCTATGTATCTATCATCTATTTATCAGTTTATCTACCTATCCTTTATCTATGTATCTATCATCTATCCACCTACCTATCATCTACTATCCATGTATCTCTATCATCTATCTATCTATGTATCTATTTCTATGTATCTATAATCTATCTATCTATCCATCCATCCATCTATCATCTATCTACCTACCTACCTATTTCGTGGTGGTAGGAGAGGCACTGGTGTGTTGATTTGTAGAATTCAGGCTAGTTAATTTGTGAGGCCAGGGTGATAACCACTACAATAAGGAAACATGCCAGGCTAGTTAATTTGTATAAGGTTCTGTAGTCTGGAGACTGCAAGCAATTAGAATTAAGGTTTTTTGTTTGTTTGTTTGTTTTCCAGGAATACCACATTATAAAGTACCATCTCTTAAGAAAAATACTACCTATAGTGTGTGTATGTGTGTACAGGCCCGTGAATTTGGAGGTCAGGTTCTCTCCCACTGTATGGGATTGAACTCAGGTCACCAGACTTGGTGGCAAGTACCTTTACCCACTGAGCCATCTCACTGGCCCCCTTCTTAATAAGTCAATAATTTTGGGATGACAGTTTGAGATTGAACACATGTCCTGTAAACCCCACAAACTTTTACCAGTGATTTGGGCATCCTTTTCTCTGTAAACAGTACCATTCCATTAAGTTTCCCTTCTCTGCCCTTATGTATACTAGCTTGGGGCTTCTCACTGCAGTGTGAAAGGGTTGAGGAAGAGAACTTCGTGAATGCAATCCATGCATCTCCTTCTCTAGGCGGGCATTTGTGCCCAAGAAGAGTTGTGTATAGTGACAAAGTTAGCAGTAGGCGCTGTTATCTGAGATTTTGGCAGGCAGGGACAGCGTTGGGATGGAGGCCTTACATGTGGTAGGCAAGAGCTCTACTACTGACCTGCAGTGCTGTACCAGCTGCCTCTTGTTGACCAAGAGTGTAAACAAATGTTTATTGCCTCCACTAGAGGCCAACTTGTCCTTTATTCCAGAGTGTCAAGGGGCCCCTCCCTTGCCTGTCACTGTCCTTCACACTCTGGCCACGCTGGTGTGGGGCTCTGGGCTCCCATCTCTCTTGCCTCCTTACGTGCTGTCTTCTTGGCTGGTTACATGCTTCCTTCCTTTTCCAGTTCTTTTTTCCTGAATATTAACATGAGCTGGATTCTGCAGGGGAGACCCTTTCCCACCCACCTTCAGGCTGAGTTTGTTCCATCGTTGGTGTGGCAGAGGACCCTCTGTTCATACCTTAGCAAGCACGGTGTGGAGCTGTCGTTTTCCCTGTGGGAAACCGTTGTCTTCTACTGGCTTGTGAACTCAAAGGTAGGGATCTTGTGTAGCGCACCTCTGGGCTCCCCGCCGGAGGTTCTTGATAAGTGCCTGCTGTATCAGCTGAACCATGCCAGCGCTGTGGTCACTGACTGCTTTCCCAGACTGACAGGGCCGAGTTTTTCCAGGGCTGACAGCTTCCATAAATATCTGGCCCAAAGTACATACAGCAGTGTAGAAAATGGAAAGCTTGTCTACCTGTTGTGCAAGAGCTCAAGGAACGGAGGGAAAAGTCCTAGCAGTGGTTATGAAAAGCAGGGTGAGGTCATCGGTGCTAGAGGGAATATTCTGCTAGGCTTTGGCCATTAGAAGGGAGGTGTCCTCAGGACAGCTCTGAAGGAGGGCAAAGGCTGTGCGGGTTAGGGCATCCCAGCAGGAGGGCGCAGTGCTGGGAAAGGCAGGTCAGGGACTGTGCTAGCGAGTGCTTGTTCTCTGTGCGATGGGCACGTTTGGCCAGCCTTTGTGTATATTGACTGTTGACCAGAGCCTTTCCGCCTTTCTGGGTACCTCAGCAGGTAGTGATGCTAGTTGGACATTTGCACTGTGACAGAGAAGTCTCTTGTAGGGCAGGTCACTCGCCACAGAGGACTGTTACAAGCTCTGCATTCCTCGATGTCCTAACAAAACTATGCTTGCTAGCTAGCTTCCTTCCTTCCTTCCTTCCTTCCTTCCTTCCTTCCTTCCTTCCTTCCTTCCTTCTTTCCTTCCTTTCTTCCTTTTTTCTTCCTTCCTTCCTTCCTTCCTTCCTTCCTCATCTGTTTTCTCCAGCTTATGCAGCTCCACTGAGCCTAAATTCTTGGCAGGTGCACTAGCTGGTTATCTTGGGGGAAGTACATTAATAATTGAACACCCAGGAGGCGTTACAGCTTCAGGGTTTTCTGTAGCATGCAGGAGTCACCTAACTACTTTGATTATAACTGGGCTAGGACTTTAAGCACCATTGGGAAAGGGCTGGGGACTTTGACATGGTTCTTATTTTCCATCTATTTACTTTTCACACAAGGAGAAAAACCCTACAACATGCTAACACAGGTACTGACTTGAAGGAAACAGTGTTGTCTTCTGAGAAAGGACTAAACACTTGTCACATTTAATATATAAAATCTTTTTCTTTAAAATACTAGTGAATGCATATACTCACATATATGTGCACACACATACACCCCCCCCACACCTTCACCAAAGGCCACAACTTCTTGCTCACAGTAAGTGTTGGTAGGATGGGAAGTGTCTCCAAGACACTAAGGAGCTTATTTATTTATTTTTTCTGACTACTGGCTTACTCTGCTTCAGCTACTAATTACACAGCCACAATTCTTCAGTTATATGTTTTGTATCCCTTCTTTGGCATATATTTTGATCTTTTTCTTACTTCTCCATAGGTGTTGTGATCCTTTTATAGTTCCCTGGGTTTTAAAGACATGCTATAAAGGGCTTAGTTCTATATTTAAAGCCACAGCTCACGTTGATCTAAAGTTGTGAATAGGTTCTGGCAAAGCTGTTGATTTAGAATGCCTTCATATCTGTGCATTGGTCCTCTAGTATTCTTTCACCATGATGCTTTTAAATTTTGACCCAAATTTTAAAGAAATGAATGGGAAAAAAAAAATCTTATAAAGCAAGGAAACATATACACCCGCATGCATGCACCCAGGTAAAACCGTTGGTTTTTTTCATAGTTTTCTATTACAAAACTTAAAAACAATTTCCTTTTTGAAAACAGGTGTTTCTTTTTGTTGAGCACAATTGTTCTCAGGGCACGTGTGGTTTGGGGTAGGATGGATGATGCAATAGATTCTGAGCAAATAACACACCGCATGGGGTGTGGCTTGCAGGCCCTGGTAGGTGAGATGGGAGGGGGAGGAAAGAAGTATTTGGGTGAAGTAGGATTTGGCAGTTAAGGAGGAGTTAACTAGGGGAGTTACTGGGAGAGATGATTAAGTGGGAAGTGTCCTTGTGTGTCCCAGGGACATGAGTGTGATGGCTGGGACATGGTATTGGGAGGTGGGGTGTGGGCATGACAGAGGTTACGGAGGAAGTGAGAGCTGGGGCAGAGAAGCCCCTGGGCAGTGCTAAGGCCCTAGCATTTCTTCCGAGAGCAGCGAAGAAGTGCTGTGACGTTTCGGAGGGTTTGTGACTGTGGGGTGACTAATTTACCTCGAGGAAAGGTTTATTTTCCTCTCCTGGAGGGAAGAAGGGATGCAAGAAAGCAAGTCTTGGGTGAAGTCAATGAGAGCTGTTTTGAGGTGATGCAGAGGGATGGGCTGTCAACCCTGAGCATTGTGACGCAGGCAGACCCTTTGAGTGACACTGAAAGACAAAGCATAGGCAATGCCTTTAAAACTCCACTGGGAGAGTCAGTGCTCAGGCCCTGGTGCGCGGACACACGGCCCTGGTGTACAGGTATATGGTACAAGTGTGCAGATGTATGACACTATAGTGAACACGTATGGCACACCATTTTTCTAGGAATCACAGTGCCAGTCTGGAGAACTCAGTTAACTCTGACTGCTTACTACCTGCCAACTATAGTGTCCAGCTCTTGTGTATTAAATCTGAATGCAGACACATCATGTCTGACATTGAACACGCCTTGTCAGGCTCCCTAGATGTCATTTTAGTCACTGATGTTTCCATCCATTTGTCTGAGGATAGGCCTGTAAGTAAGGTCACAGTTTACCAGTCTGCTTGTAATGCTGAAGTTGACTACATGCTCAGTCAGTGTCTTAGTGACAGAGGTGCCTGATGTGACCGTGTGGAAGTCACTGTCTCATAGTGCATGCAGTCTTGAGACATTTATGGTGCTGATTTTGATGGGGAGGTACCTGAAGGATGCTGGGAGGTACCTGAAGGATGCTGGGAGAGTCCCAAGGGAGAACTTTAGGCTGTTTTACATAGACCGTGGCCATGTCAGTCGTTATGTGGTGATACTTAATGAATAAGGGAACTCTAGATGTTGCGATGCAAAGGTGTCTAGAATGTACTCAGTTGTTCATTAATTTGGTAGAAGGAAAATACTAAGAATGAAAAATTCATAAGCATTGATGTTCCAGTTGATAAATCAGCTAAGTTGCCTCCCAGAAGCCATGAGAACCAGCTCTACCCTCTTCAGCTGGGCACTTACCTTTTACGTTAGTGCTATGTAATTATTTGGTACATTATTAATATTTGTCAGGAAGCTAGAGTGTTCTTTTGAAAGTGATTTGGGAAACTCAACTCTAATTTAAAGGAAGTATTTGTTGTTTTTTTTTCCAGCCCACCAATTATAACTCAGGCATTGCATCAGACATGCCACTTCTCAGCCCTTTGTTTTCACAGAGACTCATCTGAGCACACCTTTTAGTGACATGTGCCATAGGCTTCCCTCTTACGCAGCTCTCATACTAGTTTCTCTTGGGGCAGTGGGTTCTTCTTAGTCCCAGTCACTCTGTGACCTTTGAACATGCTTGTTAAACTCAATTTGGCTAATTTGTTATGTTTTGTGGTTATTCATCCCAACTTCTTATAAATTTTAATATTTTCTTAAATGTTCAATGGGCTCCTTTTCAATAAGCCTGCTGGGATTCACTGGTGTGTCACCGGGGAGCATGCGTGCTGGTTGCCTGAGGAACTGTGTCTAAGGTGACATAGTATTGGTGGCCTCTGGCAGGAGCCCCTGGGATGTATTATACAGGTCTCTAGTCAGGACAACTGTGACTAAGATGCCATCCTGCATTTGAACAGGAGCTCGCTGCTGGAGGTCTGTAAGGTCTGCCAGTAGGGGCTGGTAACATGATGGTGATGCCATGACCAAATTTGTAGCTGTATTACATGGAAACAACTGGAGATTACAGTTGGCATGCAAAGGAGAAAATACAACACTGGTATGTGTTGAGTTACCCAGCTATCCTGAGGAAATCTAATGAACTTTAAAATGTCACTATTCTACCTACCAGTTATGGGCTGAGGCATGAGATTGTTCTTTGAAGAATTATGGGAAATGAAAGTCCAGAAAACAATACTGGTTTCAAGTACTACTTCGATTATTACTTACAACTTTTAACCTAGTGAAAGGGAAGAATTTTAGGTCCTGATAGCTCCTTTTAATGAATTTCTGCTATTTCATTTGACTTGACGGAATTCCTGTGAAGTAGTCACTGCTAGTCCTGGTTTACAGCATTCAGAGTGACACTTAGCCCTTCTGCAGTTCTGTAAATAAAATTGTTTTATTTTTTGTTGTTGATGATGATATTGGAATGGGGTCTTACCGTGTAGCCCTGGCTATTCTGGAACTTTCTGTGTGGAGAAGGCTGGTCTCAAACTCACAGATCTGCTTGCCTCTGCCTGGGATTGTAGACGTGCAGCACACCATCCGGGTTTAAAACTGTATTTACAGTCATCTTTAATGGATATGTTTTTGTAAGTTTGTGAATCCATTGAGAAAGACCTATAAGGTAGTACAGGTCCTGATGTGGCCTCATCTTCAGTTTGTGCTGCTGCGCTGCTTGGAGGCACCCGCTCAGCTGCTGTGTGCAGTGCCAATGGCAGAGAGACAGGAGGCCCCGATTCCACGAGTGGTCCAGGAATTGGCAGCATTGTCATCCTTTGTAAAGAGAAAGAACTTGCCAGTTTTCACTGGCCAAACTGGTATTTAGAGACCTAGAACACTGCGGGGTTGGGCTATAAAGAGAAATCAGTTTCTGAGGAGGGCCTGGAGGAATGGACAAGGGTTCTGCTGGTGATAAAGCTTCAATTTCCTTTTTTCTGAAATGAGCAAAGCCAAAGTGGTGAGAAAATTTGGAGAAGACCAGAAAGCCAGGCAGATCTACAAAGGGAAGGTTCTGAGTGCTAGGGCCTGTAGTTTGAACTTTGGCCTTTGTGCACCAGGTGATATTTTCCCATTAACACTTGCATGGCATGGGTAGGCGATGTCTCCAACTGTATTATGTTCAGTTAGGTTTTTACAGCGTATCAGCAAACTATTGTTTTGAGAATTGTATGGCTTTTCTTCTCACAGGCACCGGCTCTTGTTAGACTTCCTTTGCTCTGGGACTCATTACACATTTAAGGAATTAGGCACTAACCAGAGAAAACCATCTAAAGGCACTATCTTTGAGTTGAATTTTGCTACAGTTTAAGATGCTACATGGAGCATTATAGATTGATTATTCCTTATCCAAAATGCTAGGGGCAAGAAGGGGTTCAACTTTTAGAGTTTCTTAAATTTTGAAATATTTGCATAGACTTTCTGACTGAGCATTATTAACTTTGAAAAATGCAGACACTGAAATGTCAAATATTTTTATTACTTTATTTACTGATTTATTAGTCTATTTATTTAGTCAGCACGTGCGTGCATGCTGTGTGTGTCAGTAACAATTTTCTGCAAAAAATATCTTTATGTTGTAGAATAAATGTGAAGCGTAAGTAAAAAGGGATGAAGACGAAGCAGCTGCAAAAGAAGAGACCTGTTAAAAGAGGGCTGGAGGTCGGGAGCACCAGATGCTCTTGCAGAGGACCGGATGCTCTTGCAGAGGACCTGGGTTTGATTCTTAGCCTTCACAGGACAGCCCACACCTGTCTGTAACTCCAGCTCCAGGGAGTCCAACGCTCTCCCCGGCCTCTGTGGGCACCAGGCATGCATGCGGTGCGCACCAGTGCAGCCAAAACACCCACACAATAAAATAAGAAAATATTTTTTAAAGAGGGAGGGAGAGCATCCCCCTCCCCCTCCAGCCTGGCTGGAATGTCAGCAACATTGTGATCCCTTCCCTTCAACCAGTTATCAGCCCAGGCCCAGATAGCCGCCTACTGGAAAGTAGACTCTTTGAGAACGGCTTTCCTCTAGACATCCAGTATCGTGTTTGTTCAGTTGGCTTGTCTAAACAATTTTTCTGTGTTTTCACCGGAGCAGTATCAACTTAGCATGAGGATTGAAGCTGTCCTCCATCTGCTTTATCTGCCGCTCTTAATTAGAACCTGATGACCGAAGTCAACTTCGATTCAAGGCTGATTGTGGCCAGAGAATCTTATTCTTGTTGCATTTTTTTTTTTAATTAGCCAAATTGATTTTGAGCATCTGTATGGCCTAAATGTAGGGAAAGGAGGTCATTTTTATCGATTATACATTCTGTGGAGTCTGTACAGATGCTAAGAAGCACATTAAAGCTCCTTCGTGTCAGGACGGTACAGCACACACCGAAAGGTGTAAATACAAATGCCCACAGGGGCAGGGACAAACGTGGGGACCCAGAGGACCAGCTCGCTCTCTTCTTGGAGTTGTCTCTTAGAAATTAGACAAATAGGCCCTTGCTTTACTTTTCTTTGAATGGCAGAAAAAGGCAAATATTTATCAATCTTTCCTGCAAGAAGTGAACGTCAGGTCCCAGTCTTTTAGACAGTATTCTGCAAGGGTTTGTTGAGTCTGCCCGCAGGGGCTTTACAGTTTGCCAACTTTAATGAAGGGTAATTTTGTAAACAACATAATGTTACATTAAAATTACTTGACATATCCAGCTAATTAGGGCTAATTAGATGTTAATTGAAAATGACAGTAGTCTTTTGCCAGGTGTCCTGTAATTGACCATTTGCCAAGGCTAGTTAATTTGACAAATTCAACCTAGGAGTTGTAAAATGGTAAAATGACCGGGTTTGTCTGTTACTTAATAGTTCTGAGCCAGGTTAAATTTACTTTCTTTTCTTTCCCTTAGTCTTCCCACTTTTAAAATGCCTAGTAGGATTCTTGTTAGAGTAAATGAGTTGTTTATGTGTTACGTGTGGCCAAGGTTTCAATATGCCACCTTCAGAATTCAGGTAATGAAACATAAAAGTCCTTCTGAGAATATTGAGGGTGGTGTCTTTAAGGGATCGTCACTCCACAGGGTTTGCTTGTGGGATGCAGGCTCTAACAGGGGCTCTTCACCGGCTGCTGCCTCCCCCCCTTCTGCCTCATGAGGCCCAGCTGCCCTCGCTCTAGGATGCATTGACTTCTTTTAAGTGGAGACTGGCTTTTGCTGGATCTGGAATTTGCTGCAGTCTGGAGCTTGGATGCCATGACTTCTAGAACCGAGGGAGTAAGTCTTTGTGCTTTCCAGATTGCCAGCTATTCCGTTACAGTAGCACAGACCGAGGTGTGTGCAGAGTTTGATGTGTAGCTCTGGGCTAAGGAGGTGTTGTCCTGTCCTGCTCCTCCCATCTACCCCCAGGAGCAGCCATTAAAAACGAAACCACAGCACCTTTTCTTCTTGGGTGGGCCTCTTAACTGTCCGGTTGGATATTGCTGTCCCCTCAGCTGAGCCTGTTAATCTGCATCTACTTCCTTAGAGATGCCTTCTAGATGGCTCTGTTGTCCTGAAGCTTGTTTTTCTAAAGTGACGAGTCGGCAGTTTTATGGTGCAGTCTGTCTCTGAATCCTTTTGGTTTGAAGATAAATTGCAGTTTCTTTGAAAGAAAGTAAATAACTTCCAGAAGTTATTTAAGGAGCAGAAAAGTAATGCCCACAGTTTGAGGTTGCTAAAGGTCTGTGTTGTCTCTGTTACGGAGGGTCAGCAGGTGCTGGTGATTTGGAGACTCGGCACCATGGTCACAGCAGAGGGCTTCATTCAGATGAGTCCCACCGGCAGGCCCGCCTGAGATAATATTTCTAGCTGGGGGTTTTGTGTTGATTTAAATTAGGAATTGGTTAGAGGTCTGTGGAGCCGTATGTTCTTGTGTCTCGTTAAGTTTCAGCAGCCTAAAGATGTCTTGTTGACAAGTTAAATGTTTGTGTTTAGCATTAAAATGTGGCATGTGACATCTGGGCATGCCTGCTTAAATTGGGGGGAAGCCCCTGGAATTAATAAGCTAAAATGTTTTCTAAAAAATTGTAAGGGAATTAGAGAATTATTTGGGTGAGAGGATGGTAGGGAGTAGGACTTAGATTTTTAAAAGTTGTATTTCATTGTGAATATGCTTGTGTGTCAGTCAAGGAGCAACTGTAGGAGTCATTTCTTCCCCGTGGGACCTGGAGATTGACCTCAGGTCGTCAGGCTTCACGGGTGCCGTTGTCACCCTTTTGGTCTGGAATTTTAAAGGATGCATTTTTGCCATTGTTCCTGCTAACGTGAAATTGAATCTTGTTTAAATGGTGCCTTTCTGTACAGTTTTTATGACTCGGTATTTGTGCTGGCTAGTTTTATGTCAACTTGACCCAAGGTAGAGTCACCTGAGAGGAGGGAACCTTGATTGAGAAATGCCTCCTTAAGATTCAGCTATAGGCAAGCCTGTAGCGAATTTTCTTGATTAGTGACTGATGGGGGAGGGAGAGGAGGGGTGGGCCCAACCCATGTGGGTGTTGCCATCCCTGGACTGGTGCTCATAGGTTCTATGAGAAAGTAGACTGAGCCAGGTGGTGGTAGCGTACACTTTGATCCCAGCACTTGGGGAGGCAGAGGCAGGTGGATCTCTGTGAGTTTGAGGCCAGCCTGGTCTACAGAGCAGGTTCCGGGACAGCCAGGACTGTTACACAGAGAAACCCTGTCTCAAAAAACAAAAAAGAAAGCAGACTGAATAAGCCATGAGGAGCAAGCAGCAATCCTCCATGAGGGCTCCCTCAGCCCCGGCCTCCAGGTTCCTGTCCTGACTTCCTGTGATGATGAACAGTGATAAGAAAGTGTAAGCTGAGAAAACCCTTTCCTCCCCAACTTGCTTTTGGTGGCAGTGTTTCATCAGTGGTAGAAACCCCGCTGAGGCTTTACAATATCACAAAGGTTTTGCATGTGGGGTGTATTAAGAAGAGACTGACAATACCATAGTTCTTGTCCCACCAAGGGATTCACCAGGAGATTAATCCCATTAGGAGTAGAGGAGACCAAGATATCTATGCACACAATCCTAGAATCTTCAAAGGTAGGCGCCATTTCCTTGAGAGGCTGGGAAGTAGAACCAGCTCTTCTAGGAGGTGATTGGCCAAGGGTTGTCTTCTTAGCGCCACCGGGCAAGGTCACAGAATCAGGGAGTACCTTTGGAACTACAGATGAGTGGGTCTGCCTAGCCTGGGAGTCTGTCTCCTCTCTTGAAATTGAAGTGATGTTTACGTACCATGAAGTCTACCCAGTCCTTTACCCAATTTACAATAAATTATAGAATTGTACAACCATCACACCAACCCTGCTTGGGAGCATTTGCTGTGTTCCTCAAGTCCCTTCCTCTTGGTTTACAGCCAATCTGCCTGCATCTCCAGCCCCGAGCAATCATTGGTCAGCGGTTTCTGTATACTCACTTTATGAAGAAGCTTCTGTAAACGCAGCCTTTCTGTCTGGCTCCCGGCACTGGTGCAGTGGTTTGGGGGCCAAGGTGTGCTTAGGAAGGACCAGTAGCTAGCTATTCCTTCCCCTGATTAGTTCTGTCCTATGTATGGGTCAGGCACTCCCATTTGCCAGCTGGTGGGATTTGTGTTGTTCCAGGTTGGGGCTGTTTTGAAGAATGCGCCTGTGGACATTTTCATAAATGTTGGGGTAGATCTGTTTTCATCTCTTGGGAAGATGTCTAGGAGTAAAATTGTAGGTCTTGCAGTATGTCTGTATTTAAGGTTTTGGGAAACAAGCTGTTCTCCTAAGCGGCTGTGCCATTTTACAAGCCAGCAGAGCCCTGGTTTTTCCTACTCCTTGTCAACAACTCCGTTATTGCCAACTTTTACATTATGACCATTCCCCTGGGAGTACCGTGCTGTTCCGTAGTTTTACTGTTTCTCCAGTGGCTAGCAATCCCGGCTGCCCCCAGTTCTGGAGATTGAATCCAGGGGCTTCTTAATACTAAGCAGGTGCTGTGCCCCTGAGCCACACTCTCGGCACCTGGGGATTCATTTTAATACAGTAAAAACCTATTTTCCCCTTTGACTCAGGGCCTCAAATAGCCCAGGCTGGCTTTAAACTCACGTGTAGCCACAGACGACCTTGAACCCCTCGATCTGACCTCCATCTCCCAAGTGCTGGAATTAGTGTTGTAAATTTTTCGATCTGCCTCAGAGAAAGCTCCTCTGTGATAGTTACAGTTGCTGCTGGCTGGGATCCACTGTCTTTAAAGCTTTTAAAGTCTTTGGCAAAGGATCCAGGTAGTATTCTATTAGACTTGGTTTCCTTAGTTTTTTCAAATTTCATTTTACATTCCAACCACAGTTCTCCTTCCCACCCCTCCTCCCATCCCCCCCATCTTCCCCCTAGCCCATCCCCAGTCCACTCCACCTAATAGGTAAGGGCTCCTATGAGGAGTCAACATAGTCTGGCACAATAGGTTGGGCCAGGGCCCGGCCCCTCTCCCATACATTAACAGTGAGCATGGAGTCCCACTGTGGGGAATGGGCTTCAACAAGCTAGCTCACGTACCAGGTTTGTATGATGGTCCTACCGCCGGGGCCCCTCAGATAGTCGAAGCTTCACAGCTGTCTCCCATATCCCGAAGGCCTAGTTTGGTCTGCTGGAGTCTCCACAGTTGTAGGTCTAGAGTCCATGAGTTTTCATGAACTTGGTTCAGCTATCTCTGTAGATTTCATCATGATCTTGACCTCCCTTGCTCATATGTTTCCTCCTCCCTCTCTTCTTAAGATCCTGCATGAGAGAAAACATACAATATTTTTACTTTCTTCCCACAGTATCATTTTGTTCTCTCTCCTTTTAGATCTCTTTTTCCTCCTATAGTCCTTCAATTTTCATGTCATATATATGTATATTATATGTATTTGCACATACACATGTATGTGTTTACATGTATGTATATGTGACATGAAATGGCATGACATATTAGCATGACATTGTATATTAGTGTGATAATATGTACATATGTATGTATATATACATATATACACACACACATATATAGATTTCACGTGGAGAAAACTTGAATTTGTCTTTCTGAGTTTGGCTTGTTTCACTTAACATGATCTTTAGTTTCATCCACTTTCATCTAAATAACATAGTTAATGCTCTTTACAGCTAGATGAAGTTTCAATGTGTTATATCCACAGTGTTTCTGTCCCGTTGATGGGCCTCTGGGCTTGTCACCTGCCCTCATGCACCCCAGGTGTAAAAAATGGCTTCTCCCTACAAGATGTTTTTGAGGGGTAGCTTAGCATTTGCCTGCTATGTATGAGGCCCTGAGGTGTACGCTCATTGCCACAAAAAACCAAACCAGACAATTATTTTTCCAATGGTGAAAAAGAACAGTACTTAGGTGCAGATGAAAATTTTATGAACTTGAAGCACCAGAACACAGCATCCACATGCCTATACATATCTGTTGCTGCTTTTGTACTGTGCTATTCGAGCGGTGGGTAGTTTTGACCGACCGTATGGTCTGCAAAGAGAAAATTTTCTTTCTGGAAACTGAGAGCCCACTTTTGCTCTCAGGTATGCCTGGCACCACCTTGGCTCTGGGAAGGGTTACTAGTGAGCCAGCCTTGCATCAGGCCTTGCAGGGTTCCCTGGAAGGGAAGAGATTGATGGGGAGGTCCTGTGCATTCAGGCCTTGCAGGGCTCCCTGGAAGGGAAGAGATTGATGGAGAGGTCCTGTGCATTCAGGCCTTGCAGTGTTCCTGGAAGGGAAGAGATTGATGGAGAGATCCTGTGGAGCCCTGCAGGCTCTGCTTAGAAGGGGGAAGAATTGGTTGGTTTGTGCAACCTTCCAGGAGCAGCTTCTGGAAGAAAAGGGAAGGGAAATGCATTATTCCCAGACAAGGTGGCATGTCAACTGTTTGTGGTAAGTGTGAAAAGTGGAAAGAGACACTGTACAACAGATTTTAAATTTGTTGGAAATAAAGTGTTCCTATAAAAATGGAAACAGACATTCCAGTACAGTTCAGTCTGTCACCCACTCTTTCTAAGATTCTGACTGTGGTTGTCACTGTTATGAATTTAGTCTAATTTTACACCTTTTCTGTGAAATATACACATACTTAAATTTAGTGCATGCTTGGTTTTTCAAAAATGGAAGTGTATATATCCTAAATTTTGAAGCTTGGCTAGGTCTATGGAGTGTGTGCATATATACAGATTCACCTTCATGCTTACGGCTGTTGATGACGTTTTAGACTCCTCAGTGATGCTCATGTTTTACTTATCTTCATTTGACAAAGGAAAAACACTGTCAAAACTGTTGCTTCTTCTGTGAGAGTAGCCATGTATTGGCTGTTGGTATATTAGGAGGTTTTGTGTGGGTGCTTATTTTCCTTTGGTTTGTTACTGTCTTCTCTCTGATGCTGGTATACCTATAGACACTGATGCTTAGTGTGCAAGTTGTTTCCTAATCATTTACACGGGTTTCACATTTACAGTGTTTTCCTTACAGAAGGTTTTACATTTTTGTGTTATCAGATAACATTTCTAGCCGTTGGCCTTGGAATTGCTTAGAAAGGTCCTCCATGCTTTGAGTGCACATATCTCCTAACTTAGTGACCCTTTATCATAGCAGCATCAGGACAACTCACAGGGTTATGCTTTTGTTTCAATACTGTAAATCGTCCAGGCTGGCCTTAGGCTTGTCCCACTCTGCCGCGGCACCCTCGGTAGGTACCAGGGTTACAGGCTCTCATCTTAAGAACTGCATCCAGTACAGACTTTTAGTTTTCAAGTGAGGCATGCTTTCTTCTCGGGTCAGTGTGAAAACCTTAATCTGTGGTGTGTTTTGTTTTGTTTTGAAGGGAGAAATAGCAACTTTCTGTTGATTCTGAATAACACTCTGGCTGTGCCCCAGCACTCCAAAGGCAGAGACAGGCAGATAAGCTGTGAGTTCCTACATAGTGAGATCCTGTCTCAAACAAAGCAGAATGAAAAACTGTTTAAAAATTACACTATACAAGTAAAGCAGATTCCATTGAGCTATGTTTTTCTTTTCTTCTTTGAGATCATGAAGGATGTGGCTGCTTCATCCATGTTCTTCATGTTCATATGGAGATGGAGAGAGCTGGAGAAATGTGGTGTACTTGGTTAGGAAACTACAATCAAGTGTCTGGTTTGGAGTCGTGTTAAACTCAAGGCAACTGCAATGTTAGGTTGATTGTCAGAGTTACACTTCTCTTACTGTGGAATTGAGATGCTGGCTTTGGTTTCTTTGGTAGCATTGTGCTTAGTGGTAGTGGTTCATCTTGTCTTGGAGACAGAAAAATGTGGATAATTTGGTCCTCATGTTTGTATCTAGAATAACTCAGCACAAAGAAAGGAAAAGGCCTTTATGGTCCTGAGTCTACTTCTATTTCTGTTTCTGTCTAACTTTCTGTGTGTTGCCAAATTCATCTTCCAAATGGTGTTTTTATTAAATCTCTGTGAGGTAACTATTTTACTTGGTGTGTATGAATGGTTTGCCTACATGTATGTTTGGGCCTGCTTCCCATGGAGATCAGAAGAGGATGTTAGATCCCCTGGAGCTGGAGTTACAGGCACATGTGACTCACCTCATTATTGTTGCTTGGAGAAGAACTGAATTCTAGAGGGATATGTGTTAGATGGTTTTCTGTGACTTGGGTAGAGGAGCTGGAATGTGTGCTAGTGTTTGTGATCCCCACACAGGAAGCCTGACTAGGCTTTTACCTTGGATGTGAGCTGTGTGTGTGTGTGTGTGTGTGTGTGTGTGTGTGAGAGAGAGAGAGAGAGAGAGAGAGAGAGAGAGAGAAAGAAATGAATCTGAGACCTAGAGGGCAGCTCCATGTCTAAACTGGAACTCAGTTATATTTTGGTCAAACCAAAATGATGGACTAGTTACTATAAAGTGAGTTTTAATTAATGGTATGAATGTAAGTTCTGTTTTGGTCATAGAACCTATTGCATAAGTGAGCACTAGATGCTACTGCTGGATATGAAGTTTAGGTGTAGCATTTGGGGATGTTGGTCCCCAAACAAATGTGAGTCAGTAATGATGTGTCAGCAAAAAATATTACATCTCGCTGCATCTAGAACTGGAGGGGCCAGTACTCTGAGCTATTCTAACCTGAGGTGGAGACAGCTATGGAATTAAGGCAAATTCTAGGGCAGGGATTTTGACTTGTGTCTAGAGGTATTGAAAGGACAAGAAGCCAGTTGGGGAAAACAACTGAAGGAGCATTACTTACTCCACAACTGTGGAGATCCTAGGGCTTCAGTGAGGATAGGGCTTCAGTGAGGATAGGCAAGTCTCCAAAGACTTGTAAAGAAAGGTTTGTGCCTTGTGGATGGAAGCCACCGTGTGTGTGTGTGTGTGTGTGTGTGTGTGTGTGTGTGTGTGTTCATTCGTTCATTTAAGACACAGTTGACCATGGAAGCTAACACAGCATGGAAGATGCTAAATTTCCTGTTGCTGGAGGTGTGTAGCCCTTAGTTGAACACATGATGGTTAGTCATGGGTAGGGAACTAATAACCGCCCATCTTCCTCAATAGAAAATCAAGAAACTCTAAATTGGCTCTCAGATCTTAACATTCTATATTGACAGGGACATGCTGTCAAGGTTGTCATTGTACTGCTGAGTGTAATCCATTAAGCTAGATGCTCTTCTGCCTTGCTTGGCGTAGGACTGGGCAGGGTGGTATCATGAACGTGCGGTGTACCTACTGGAGCAGGTTTGCCCCAGCGGACTCTGTGAGCTAGAATTAAAAAGACGGGCCCTTCACAGAGTGACAGCACAGTGATTAAAACTTAGAAAAACGCAGGAGGAGCTCTCTGCTAAAGTCTTCGTGAATTGAGTTAACTCTTGAACACACAAAATCTGTCTTCTCTTGTTGGCACTTTCTGGATCATGGTCTGCAAACCACTGCCCCAAATGACTAATGTGCAATGATTCTTTCCAATTGCAAAAGTCTTTGGTATGTCATCTTGTAAGAAATAGCAGGTTGTACTTTAGGACCATGGAGTAAGGGAAGCAAAGTATGGCCAGTTAAAATGATGAGAACATCTAGTGGATTGTAATTGTTCCCTCTGGAATTTAGCCACTGCTTTGAGGATCATAATTATGACCAAGTCAGCAGCTGGCACTATATTTTTACTGTGGGAGAGAAGAGACTCTTGGCACCTCTCCAGTAGCACCATGGGCCATTTTCAGCATTAAGTCCCACTTCTTTTGAAAGACTTGCTGACATTCTTAAGAGGAGGGGAATTCAGAAGAGTGGTCAATGAGAACAGAATGTTGTGCCGAGGCTTTAGGGCCTGGAAGGGCATTGAAGCAATCTGATCTCCAAATAGACTAAAACCATGCTGCAAAGTCATTAGGGAGACGGTGGACTAAAGGGGGCAGGGGGCAGGGGGTAGGCAGAGTAAAGAGAAGGTTGAGATCAGCGAAGGGACCTTGTAGATTGTGCAGAACTGAAGACAGACAGAGTCCCACAAACCCTCACGTATGAGTTAGGTACCCACTTTGGAACCCTGCTACAGTGTGTGTTTCAGTGCTTAGCGGTGGCGGTTTGCAAACCCTCTACTGTAAGCTCCAAGGAGGCAGGGACCATGCTTGTCTCTGGCGCGGTGCTGGAAGTATACTAAGGGTTTGTTAAAAGACTCAATGGGAGCCCCTGGCCTTCTCTTCCATTGTGCCTCTTCTGTGCTTTGGCATTCTGAGATGTTGGTTAGAAACCTGTGGTGATAACTTGCCAGGGCTATTAATTAAAATTACACACACACACACACACACACACACACACAACCTCATGTATGCTCTCGTGTCCCAGATTGGCCTTGATCTTGGCATGTAGCATAGGATGATTGTGAACTCCTGATTCTCCTACCTCTAGCTCCAGAATGCTGGAATTTCAGGCGTGCACCATCACACCTGGTTTATGCTGTGCAGGGAATTGAATCTGGGGCTTCATGCGTGCTAGGCAGTGGTTCTCAACCTTCCTAACGCTGAGACCCTTTAATGTACTTCCTCATGCTGTGCTGACCCCACCCATACGATTATTTTGTTAGCTACTTGATAACTGTAATTTTGCTACTGTTATTGAATCATGACCTGCAGGTTGAAAACCACTAAGCAAGCCATCTACCAACTGAGCTACAGTCTCAGTCCTGTGTGCTTTTGATTGGTTGTCTTTGGATTTAGGGTAGAAGGGGGCTCTTGTACTATTTTCCATACTAAGAAGATTAAGAAGCAAGGGCTGTACACTCCAACCACAGTTCCCTGAGGAGCTGTTCCCACTTGGACTCGTGTGTAGAGCATCAGATGGCTGAAGTATGCCCAGCTCTCATTAGCTTCTCTCTTGTGTATATTAGTATGTCAACTGGGCATAGTTTGCCTTTAGACTGTAGCTCTGTGGTGGTTTGGTGACTTCCTCTAAGGATCTTTGAGTTTCCTTGTGAAGAAAAATTAAATTGTGTTTATCTCAATAATCTTGAAATATTAATGCAACTATAATATACACAATTGCAGGTCACAGAGTGCTGCCTTTTGGGTCAATAGCAGGCACACTATTGTGATTGTTGTGTTGATGAAAATGGCACTTAGGGGCTGGAGAGGTGGCTCAGTGGTTAAGAACACTGGCTGCTTTTCCAGAGGTCCCAAGTTCATTTCCTAGCAACCACATGGTGGCTCACAACCATCTGAAATGCAATATGGTGCCCTCTTCTGGCCTGCAGGCATACATGCAAGCAAAACATTGTACACATAAACAAACAAATAAATAGATCTAAAAAAAAAAAAAAAAAAAGAAATGAACTAATTAAAAAAAGAAAATGGCACTCAGTAGGCTGAAGACTGAAGAAAAGTCACACAGTTAGGTTTACAATCACTGGACTAGAGCAGGGTGCTCATGGGAGCAGAGTGACGCTGTCAACGGGTGGCTGAGCTCATTAGTTTGAGTACTGTTTACTTCAGCTTTCTGTTTGTTTTAAAGTATCTGGTGTGTTCGCTCATCTTAACTTGGGAATTTTCTTTTTCTCCTTACAAAAAAGTTAACTTCATTGGAATGGTGGTATGTGTATTTATTCCCAGCACGTAGGAGCGAGAAGCAGGAGGATCAAGGAGAGTTCAAGGCCTCCCTTGGCTTTATACAACACACTACAACTCACTAGAGTTCGTATATTAACTCCCACATGTGGGCAGAGGTCAGCACACTGTCTTTCCGGAGCCCGTCCTCTCCTCCCACCTCCCTTGTTGCTTCCGACAGTGTGCTGGGATACAGATGTGTAACACTGCATCTGACTTTTTGTAATTAAATTAAACGTATGTGTTGTGCATATGTGAGTGCATCAGCTCGTGTGCCATGTGTAAGCAAGTTAGAGGACAGCTTTGGGGGAGTGATGCCTCTCATCCCAACATTCTGGGCACTGAGCCGGGTTTTCAGGCTTGGGTGGCAGGTGCCCTTCCCCTCAGCCATCTTGCTGGCCCCAAAGTTCATGTTTTTCTTGCCATCATTGCGTTAGTCAGAAGTACATGAGCAGCAATACCAGGTCGTGTGTGTTCCCCAGGCTGTTTGAGAGGCATGGTGTCTAGAACTGTGCCTTATTCCCGCCTCCACATTGCTCTTGTTCTGACTGTACCATCAGAAGGCAACTAGAGAATTTCATGGTCTTGTCTTCTGTGGACCCTTCTCTCTGGAACCCTGTGTCATTGATCGGCTCTCTGTTGTTCTTGGAGGACATATCATAATGGGAATTATAATTGGTCTTAATAATAAAAACCCAGAGTCAGATATTAGTGTGAAAGCTGAAAGATCAGAGAAGCAGCCACTAGTTCTTACCTCTGCTGAATCCTCAGATCTAAGGGGTGATCCTTTCCCTGCAAAGCCTCAGACTGAATGGACCATCCAGTCTCTAGGAATCCTCAGACTGAATGCAATGAGATCCTGTCTCCTCCTCCTATCTCATACTTCGCTCTCTGCCCAACCATATCACTCTGTCTCTGCCTCCTTAATGCTGGGATGAAAGGCATGTGACTCCCAAGTACTGGCATTAAAGGTTTGAGCCTACCCTGCCTGCCTCTTGTTTCTCTATTAGACTGAATCAATCTCATGTAGCCCAGGATGGACTTGTACTCACAGAGACCCATCTGCCTCTGCCTCCCAAATGTGGGATTAATGGCGTGTGCCACCTCTGCCTGGCCACTATGGCTAACTAGTGGCTAGCTCTGCACTCCGATCTTCAGGCAGTGCAGGTCACAAACAAATCTGTTAGGTCACAAACAGAGCATCACCACAACATCCTGTACTTCCAGAGGAACTGTGCAGAAACGGTACTTCTTAAAGCAGTGTGCTGGCCTGTCACCATCTGAGAAGCCCTGGTTGTGCATTACACATACCTGTTGGTCACATGTCTGGGGTGGTGAGCTGGGGGCTCTGCTGATCTGGGTTGGAGGGTGGTTACCTATTGGTTGACCTAGGATGGGATGACCGAGGTGACCCTGGTTTGCAGCCTCATTGCAAGGGTAGAGGGCAAATGGAAAAGCAAATGTTGTTCTTATTTTAAACTAAGAAACATCCCATTTTGGAACTGTTTTCAACCTTTTTGACCAGAAACCAATTACCTGTGCAAAGATATACAAGAAAAAGAGAAAAACCTTCAGAGTTGCAATGTCCCTTCAGATGCCACTGTCCAGGTGCTTTGCTGTGGTAGCCCTTCCTGAGTCTCCTGTCTTAGCAGCCCGCCGCTCTCGTTCCCTAGTGCACTGACTGCCATTGTTTGCTACTGGTCCGTCTCACTGGACTGAGAGTCCCACAGGAGACAAGGACCGTGTCTGTCCTACGGGTTAGCCTGCCCTAGTGATCACACAATGAATTTGTGTCACAGGGTGACTGCAGTGATTCCATCTCTAGAAGATGGGGTTTTATTGGGCTTTGCATGACAAGCAAATTCCCGTAAAGATGTGGTACAGGGGAGGAAAATTGCAGCCCACTGCCAGCTCTCGGGAGGGGAGCAGCTCCCCTGGAGTCTGGGTAGGGCCTGGCTGCGTGCTGCAGCATGTGTCACTGGTACTAAAGCTTTGGTGAGGAGCTGGTTGTCTGGCTTTAGGGCTTGTTAGCCAGCTGTTTTCATCCGTGAATTGATTTTGACTCTGCTTCATGTGTGTGTGCGCACTTGTGTCTGGGACGAGATGGCGGCACTTGCAGTGTTTAGGAAATGCAATTTAAGCACACGCCTGCACTGGTGTGTAATTCTGTGACTTGTGAATTTCGGGATGTTTGGAACATTAACATTAATAAAGTTAATAAATAAGTCTTTTAAAAACCACCAAAATAAAGAACTTGGGTAGAACTAGATTTCTCCCCCTTGTTTATATTTATTTATTTTATTATTATTTTGCTTTTGTTTTTGTGTTTTTGAGACAGGGTTTCTCTATGTAGCCCCAACTGTCCTGGAACTCACTCTGTAGACCAGGTCGGCCTCAAACTCAAGAGATCTGCCTGCCTCTGCCTCCTGAGTGATGGGATTAAAGGCATGAGCCACCACCGCCCAGCTATCATTTATTTTATGTGTGAATATTTTCCCTGCATGTATGTCTGTTCACCACGTGTGTGCCTGGTTCTTATGGAGATCGGGAGAGGGCATGGGATCCCCGGGAGCTGGAGTTACAGAGGGCTGTGAGCCACCACGTGGGTGCTGGGAATCTATGCAAGAGTGAGAAGTACTCTTAACCGTCACACCATCTCCAGGGTGGAGGCCTCATGAGTTTTCCAGCCGGAGAGCACACTGGCCCTGCCGCCTGTGGGGCCGTCCTCATGGTTGGCACAGTCGGGCTCTGAGAATCAGAGGCCATCTTAGAGACCACAGTCATTTGTGCACACTTTCCTCCCATGTGTCTTACACGAGCGTCGACCTCTCCTGGCCTGATGTGCCATGCCGTTCAGCGCTGTGTCGGTTTACAAAGAACAAGCTTGTTCCGTGTCCACACCTACTTTGCCACAGAGATCTACCAGAAGACTCGTGCCTTGGTTTAGCCTTGAGTTTGAGTGGACTGGGGGCACTTTGTGACCCTACCCTTGGCAGTCATCATTAAACTGCTGTAGACATTAATGAGAACTCAGTTGTTTCCACAACTAAATTGGAAATGTTCTGTCTTGTTCCTGACTGGGTAGAAAGGGATTTGGTAGAAGCTGGTTAGGAAATTAGTAGTGATTTTGTGTGGACATTGAAGGGGGAATAGGGTAGGCTCTATGTATATACAACAAAAAGCCTTTTAAAATCCCATGTAAATATGTTTATTAATTCTAGACAGAGAAAGCACCAGTTACTTTCACATTGCTATGTCCAAAACACCTGCCTTTTTTTCCATTTTTTAATTTAATTTACTTTTACATTCTAATCCTAGTTCCCCCTCCCTCCTTTCCTCCTGCTCCCCCCCCCCACTTCCTCCTCTCCACCTCCATTCTGCTCCTTGGAGAGGGTAAGGCTTCCCCTAGGAAGTCTACTAAGTCTGTCCCATCATTTCGTTAAGGCAGGACCAAGGCACCTCTCTACCCCCACACCCCTGTACTAGGCTTGGCAAGGTATCTCTTCATATAGAATGGGTCTACTAAGTCAGTTTGTGCACTAGTGTTAGATCTTGGACCCATTGCCATTGTCCTCATATATTGTCCCAGTCACACCATTGTCACTTACATTAAGGGAGTCTAGTTAGGTCTTATGCAGGTTCCCCATTAGTGATCTCTCACTAGCTGGGGTCAGCTGATTCTGTGGGTTTCCCCATCATATTATCCTTTGTTCATATTATCTCTCCTCCCTCACTTTGATTGTACTTCAGGAGCTTGACCCAATGGTTAGTTGTGAATTTCTGCATCTGCTTCCATCTGATTCTGGAAAAGGGTTCTAGCTTCTCTGGGGTTGTGGACGGTAGGCTGGGCATCTTTTGCTTTATGTCTGCTATCTACTTATGCGTGAGTACATACGATATTTGTCTTTCTGGTTCTGGGTTACTTCACTCAGGATGGGTTTTTCTAGTTCTGTCCATTTGTGTGCAAATTTTAGGATGTCATTGTTTCTTACTGCTGAGTAAAATACTCCATTGTGTAAATATACCACATTTTCTTTATTCAGTATTCAGTAGAGGGGCATCTAAATTGTTTCCAAGATCTGACTATTATGAATAATGTTGCTATGAACATATTGAGCAAATGTCCTTGTGGTGTGAATGTGCCTTCTTTGGGTATATGCCCAACAGTGGTATTGCAGGGTCTTGAGGTAGGTTGATCCCTAATTTTCTGAAAAAATGCCTTACTGAGTTCTACAGTGACTGTATAAGTTTGCACTCCCACCAGCAGTGGAGGAGTGCTCCCCTTTCTCCTCATCCTCTCCAGCATAAGCTGTCATTGGCGTTTTTGATCTTAGCCATTCTGATCGGTGTAAGATGGACTCTCAGAGTGGGTTTGACTTGCATTTCCCTGATGACTAAGGATGTTGAGCATTTCCTTAAGTGTCTTTCTGCCATTTTAGAATATTCTGTTGAGAATTCTCTGTTTAGATCTCTATCCCATTTTTAATTGGATTCTTTGGTAGTTTGATGTCTAGTTTCTTGAGTTCTTTGTATATTTTGGAGATCAGCCCTCTGTTAGATGTGGGGTTGGCGAAGATCTTTTCCCATTCTGTAGGGAGCCATTTTGTCTTGTTGATTGTGTTCTTTGCTTTACAGAAGCTTCTCAGTTTCAGGAGGTCCCATTTATTAATTGTTGCCCTCAGTGTCTGTGCTACTGGTGTTCTATTTAGGAAGTGGTCTCCCATGCCTATGTGTTCAAGTATATTTCCCACTTTTCTCTAAGAGGTTCAGTGTGGATGGATTTATTTATATGGAGGTCTTTGATCCAATTTGACTTCAATTTTATGCATGGTGATAGATAGGTATCTGTAGGTATCTATTTGCATTCTTCATGTTGATAGCCAGTTATACCAGCACCATTTGTTGAATATGCTTTCTTTTTTCCATTTCATATTTTTAGCTTGTCAAAAATTGGGTGTTCATAGTTGTGTGGGTTGACATCAGGGTCTTCAATTCAATTCCATTGGTTCACCTGTCTGATTTTATGCCAGTACCAAGCTGTTTTCATTACTGTAGCTCTATAGTAGAGCTTGAAGTCAGGGATGGTGATGTCTTCAGATGATTCTTTATTGTACAGGATTGTTTTTCCATATGAAGTTGAATATTGTTCTCTTAAGGTCTGTGAGGAATTGTGCTAGGATTTTGATGGGCATTGTATTGAACCTGTTGATTACTTTTGGTAGGATTGCCATTTTTCACCTATCCACCTATCTAAGAACATGGAAGATCTTTCCATTTTCTGTTATCTTTTTAAAATTTCTTTCTTTAAAGACTTGATGTTCTTGTCATAGAGTTACTCCAAGATATTTTATGTTATTTGTGGCTATTATAAAGGGAGATGTTACTCTGATTTCTTTGTCAGCCCATTTATCGTCTGTATATAGGAGGGCTACTCTTTTTTTTTTTTTTTTTCCCTTTTGAGTTAATCTAGTATCCTGCTACATTACTGAAGGTGTTTATCAGCTGTAGAAGTTCTCTGGGTGAATTTTTGGGGTCGCTTATGTGAACTATCATGTCATTAACAAATATTAAGAGTTTGACTTTTTTCCAATTTATAACCCCTTGACCTCCTTTTGTTGTCTTATTGTTCTAGCTAGAACTTCAAGTACTATGTTGAATAGATACAGAAAGAGTGGACCACCTTGTCTTGTTCCTGATTTCAGTGGGATTGCTTTGAGTTTCTCTCCATCTAGTTTGATGTTGGCTGTTGGGCTACTGTATATTGCCTTTATTATGTTTAGGTATGTTCCTTGTGTTCGTATTCTCTCTAAGACCTTTATCACGAAGGGCTATTGAATTTTGTCAAAGGCCTTTTCAGCATCTAATGAGATGATAATGTGTTTTTTTTTTCTTTCAATGTGTATATATTGTTGATTATATTGATAGATTTTCATATGTTGAACCATTCCTTCATCTCTGGGATGTATCCTACTTGGTCATGGTGGATGATTTTTCTGATGTGTTCTTGGATTTTGTTTGCCAGTATTTTGAGTATTTTTCCATGTTACGCTCATGAAGGAAATTGATCTGTAATTCTTTCTTAGTTGTGTCTTTGTGTGGTTTGGTATCAGGGTAACTGTAGCCTCGTATGTTCCCTCTGTTTCTATTGTGTGGAATAATTTGAAGAGTAATTCTGCACTGAAACCATCTGAGCCCAGGCTTTTTTTTTTTTTGGGGGGGGGGTTGGGAGACTATTGATAAGTATTTCTATTTCCTTAGGGTTCTAGGTGTATTTAAGTTGTTTATCTGTTGTTCTTGATGCAATTTTGGTATGTGGTATTTATCTAGGAAGTTGTCCATTTTCTTAAAGTTTTCCAATTTTGCGGAGTGCAGGTTTTTGAAGTATGACCTGATGATCCTCTGGATTTCCCCAGTGTCTGTTATGTCCCTCTTTTCATTTCTGATTTTGTTAATTTGGATATTCTCTCTATATCTTTTGGTTATTTTGGATAAAGGGTTGTCTACAAAACACCTGCCTTAATCAACTTACAGGAGGGAGAATTTATTTTGGTTCATAGTTAAAAGGATTTTATTATCTTGCAGAGGAAGGCATGGCAGGCAGTTTTAGACCAAGGTGTTGGGAGGGTG
The DNA here is from genome assembly GCF_943737965.1 of Phodopus roborovskii. Taxonomy (NCBI): domain Eukaryota; kingdom Metazoa; phylum Chordata; class Mammalia; order Rodentia; family Cricetidae; genus Phodopus; species Phodopus roborovskii. The sequence continues at coordinate 13,584,206 of NW_026126541.1, read as the reverse complement.
TGGCAGAGAGTGTTCACCTGGCAGTGGACAGAAGGCACAGTACAGCCACCAGCAGAGGCAGCTGTAACTTGGAAAGACCTAGCCCCAATGACCTTTTAGAGAGGTCTACATCCTAAAGGCTCCAGTCACAACAGTGCCAGCTGGGAACAAGCATTCAAAACACAAGCCTGTGGGTGCATTCAGACTAAGCCGCACAGAGCATGAGCATGGAGATTTCGGGGAAGGTCAGGTAGTGATGCCAACGAAAGTGTACCCTAACAACGGTGAGGCAAATATGAAAGCTGTGTTTAGAGATGGGAGCAGCAATTAGACCTGCTGGAGAAGATTCCAAGGAGGAAAATCAGGGTGGTTGAGAGACCCAGAGGCCAGCAGAGGAGTCAGGGTGGCAGAGAGGATGGCCAGTTGTCCCCAAGGAAGTTGCACGTGCAGCTAACCACTGAGAGACAGCAGGGCTCACAAATGCCCGCATAGGTATATGATACAGAAATTTGTTGTTGCATGTATTTCATGATCCTCCTGCCCCGGCCTCCTTCAGCAAACCCTACTGGCATGCGCCACCACAACCGGCATTGTATGTATTTCATGATGATACCTGTGTTCAGTATGACGTGTGTCCAGCACTTTCATTGTCTACATAGACAAAGATGGCTCGAGGCCTCTATTCTAAAACACTCTGGTCTTTTGTACTTAGATATTTCAAACCTACTTTTAGGAATACTCAAGTATTGATTGGATATTTACTTCCATGTAACCATAATGGATTAATGAAAGATATATTTTAAAGTGTAGATAATGGGTCCTTGGCTTTGGTTAAGAGCAAAGATGTTTATTCCTGCCTAACAAACACCCTTGGGTGGCGAGACCAGAAGAACAGCCACCTCACTGGTCCTGATTCAGTAGTTAGGGCATTATCAAGGATGACTTGCTTGTCCTGCTCCTGCTGGTGTTTTCTGGGTACACTCAGATGGCTGCCTTCAGCTGGATAGGACTGGAAGGACTGTGATGTCCTCACACAGCTGAGGCCCTCATGTTGGCTGTGACATGGTTCATCTCCATGTCCACCTCCTTTGCCACCTGGGCCGGGCTCCTCGGGGTCTTGTCCTTGGAATGTCTAGCCTGGAGTTGGCACAGCAGTCACTTGTGTTGATCCCTTTTTTCCTCTTGAGATAGGATCTCACCATGTAGCCCTGACCAGTCTGGACCGCCTATGCAAACCAGGTCTTGAACTTGGAGATCTGCCTGCCTTTGCCTCCTGAGTGCTAGGATAAAAGGATGTGCCACCATGCCCAGACTTGCTGATTTTTGAGATAAAAGCCAGTGGCCAGTTCAGTTCAAGGTAGAGGGAGGGCAAATTAATGCAATGAATCATTGCGTGCCTGCAAGGTGTTGGGGGGGGGGGGAAATGGTTGGTGGTTATCTTCTCAGATGATCTGTCATAGGCACCCAGGCAGCCATTTAAATCAATATAGAATCAAAATAAGAACCAGATAGATTCAGAATGAAGCTTGAATTGAATATGAAAGTGCATCCTATTAGGATGTAAAGCCCACTCCTATGAGGGCAGGGATTTTCACCTGGGTAGCCATTGCTTTATTTCCAGAGCCAAGAGCAGAGCCTTGCTTATGACAGGGACTCAGGTATGAATAGAAGGAAGGTGCAGATGCTGTAGTAGCAGCTGAGGGGATTGGCACAGCTGAGGTCAGCCAGAGAAGGGTTAGAAATAATGGAGTCTGATGCCAGACCTTGGCAAAAAGCAATATCTTTTACCTGGCACCTCAGAGGAGAGTAGACAGTATCTCTCCTCTAGCAGACCTCAAGTGCCAGCCTGAGTCTTGCTGGAGACTCAAAGATGTGCCAGAAAGATCTCTGCTCCAGAAAGGAGCGTCTGATTTTTTGGAAGGAACAAGGCCTGGAAGATAAGAAGGGGAGGAGACATGGCCTCAGTGTTCACATCTGCAGATGGGCGGAGTGAGGACAAGGGCAAGTCTGCCCTGAAGAAACAGCTAGGAAAGATTAATCCAGCTGTGCGCCCTTAAGACGGGGAGTCTTGAAAATAGCAAGCTGTGGGGTGTAGTCATCATTTCAATGTGGAATGTCACAAAAACTACATTTGAGTGAGTTTGTGGTTGTTTGGTGTAAAATTCTGCAATAGAGAGAGTCTCAGTGGAAGGCTGCCCATGCAGTATTAGGGCTCCAGGGTTCTTTTTTTTTTTTTACAAAGTGGCGATCTGTAACTTTGAAAATCAGAGCTGTATACATGTGACTGGAAAGGGACACAAATCACAATGTGAACTAATAGCTCCGCTCCCTCTTTCAACACAGGGAATCGGTGTCCGCCTTAGTTAGTGTTAAATACATCTGAAGAGTGAGTGAAGTAACTGAGCATACTAGGGGAAAGAGACTAAGAGGAGGGAGGGAGGGAGATGAGGCAAATTAGCCAGGTCGGCCTGTGGGAAGAAATTAAGGTGTAGCACTGAGAAACGTGGGTTTCGTGAGGTGCTGATGTGTGAGGGTTTCAGGGTACTGGTGCCCTGTGTGTGTGCTCTCTGCTCTCCCCTGATTCCTAAGACTCCCCTGTACAGTGCTGGCTTTGTTTGGGTTTTAGTTTTTTGAGACAGGATCTCTCTACATAGCTCTGGTTATCCTGGAACTTACTATGTAGACCAGGCTGGGCTTGAACTTAAAGAGTTCCTGGAATTAAAAGCCTGGCTTTGTTTTTACCCCCCTCCTCCCCTGTGTGCGCGCGCACATACACATACATGTTCAGGTGTATGTGGAGTCAGAGGGTGACACCGAGTGGCCCTGGGTGTCCTGCTTTATCACACTGCCTTCTTCAGTTGAGACAGGGTCTCTCATTGAACCTGTGGCCAGTAAGCCACAGCTAGCTGTCTGTTTCCAGTCCCCACAGTGCTGGAGTCACAGTGTGTGGTCGTATCCATCCATTTACATAGTGCTGGGATCTGAGCTTGGGTCCTCGTGCTTACATAGCCAGTGCTTTTAGGAGTCGAGCCATCTCAAACACAGAGGAAATTGAAGGTTCAAAAAGTAAAGCAGGAGTCAGGGGCAACAGCCATTGTCTTTTCCAAGGCCTCTGGATATAGGCTAATAGCATGGCCGTGGGCAGTTCTGGAAGCTACTGCATGTATTACCTTATTTGATGTGGCAATTATTGTAATCAGTTGATACATTTGGACATAAATCTGCTCTAATGGAAATTAGCATACATGTTGCAAAAGTGGGAATCTTCAATCAGCCATGCCCAGCCTGTAGATGGTGGCCCATAGGTGTCCCACCATAGCTGTGAATGTGACCCACCAGACACATTGTAGATGACACCATCATATCACAATATCCAAAGATTGAACATCCCTGCCTAAGTCTGTGGTTTATAGAAGTTTTGTTCACATATCATTAAAGTTTTATTAGGTATATGGGGGTCTTGCCTTATGTAGCCTATATACCACATTTGAATAGAGGTCAGAAGCCAAAAGCTGGATCCCTAGGTAGTCTGAGTTGTGTGAGCTGCCAGATGGGAGTCGACCCTGGACCCTTTGGAAGAGCTGCCATTTCTCTAGCCCCCATTATTTACATATTATTTTGAGACTCTTAAACAAAACATGTACTTTTCCTTGAAAAAATTCCATCTTGTGTGTGCACGCAGACACATTGGCCCCCACAGCACAGACAGCGCATCTGGCAGGCTTAGCTCACGCTTTGCTAGCTTTACAAAAATGAATTGGGTGAAAACACTCTTTTATAAAATGCACTTTCTCTTTGCAGTTACTGTACTTACCAACATTAAACTATCCTGTCTGTGATTGAGGGTGAGAGTATTAATCCAGTCTGGAAGCTGTGATGGTGTGTTCATCAGTGAGTTTGATTTCTAGGAATCAAGGCTTAGTGACATTGGCCACCAGCTTTCCCCTCAGCTGCTCTGGAGGTCACAAATGGGTGTTTTCAAAAGGGAAGATTGAGTTTCTAAAAAGTAAGTATAAAATCAGAGTGGGCACCAATGTCAATTCCAGATGTCACATCATTGGTTTTTATAGTGAGATATTATCCTTTTTTTTTTTTTTTTTAATTTTCTTGGCTTCCTGAGTGTAAAAGACAGGTCCAGTTTGAATTCTGGATACCACATTCCACTAATGTTCCACTAGGTGGGTGGGTGGGCAGGAGCAAGTCTGCCCTCACAAGCAGCCTCTGCCCATCTAGGTAATTAGGCTTCTAGGTCAGGAGGAGCAGGGGAACCTTCTATTACCTTCTTGGCCATCCTGGTAGTTCTAAATAGTTCAGATAACATTGTCTTTGAGCTATAACTAGTCAAGGCTAAATTACTCTTTGGCAAGTAACTGTAGTCTTTCCTAAACACTTAAATGTGGTTGTCTTTCTTTTTGTCCTTTTTAGGGGGGAGGGTTGGTGAGGTGTGAGGGTAAATAAAGGTTTATCTGGGCTGGCTTTGTATGTTAGAGGAGATTACTTGATATATATATGTATATACATATATATATATATATATATATGTCCTTGGAATGAATTATGACTAACTCTGCTTAAATAATAGTTAAGTATTGAGATTTTAAAAAAATAAATGGGTATGTGGGTGTGCCTGAGTATAGTGGGTATATATGTATGTGTACCACGTGTGTACAGAAGCCTGCTTGGGTTAATGAAGGCCATCAGATCCCCTGGAGTTGGATTTACAAGCGTTGAAAGCTGCCACGAGGGTACTGGAAATTGAATGTGGGTCGTCTGCAACAGCAGTAAGTGCCTTTAACCTCTGAGCCATCTCCCCAGCCCAGAGCATTGACTTAATGTTCTCGTCGCCCATTTCACTATAAAGTTTCTGGTGTTTCATGGTGACTAGTGACCATAGGACCAGCGTCATTTATCACTGACAATGCTGACAGCATCTATTTCCATTAAACTTTCAAGTAGACAGGGCACTCGGCCAGCACAAGGCATGGGAGAAAACAATATGCTGCCCATTTTGATCCAAGTACTTGGGGCTACTTGGAAAAAGTTCTTTTCTCTTTATTATTTATATTATTAATTAATTTTTTTTTGAGACAGGGTTTCTCTGTGTAGCCCTGGTTGTCCTGGACCTGGCTCTGTAGACCAGGCTGGCTTTGAACTCAGATCCACGTGCGTCTCTGCCTCCTAAGTGCTGGGATTAAAGGCACGTGCCACCACTGACTACTGGAAAAGGTTCTCAGCTGTTTACCTGGTGATACGCTCTCCCCAGCTTTTCTAGAGACGGTGTCACTGGCCAGCTGCCTCAGATTCTGGACCCTTTCTCCTTAGTCTCCTGATGTTGAGGGTGGAAGCATCTGCCACCACAGATGGCACCAATAACCCTTAATTTTAAAGTGGTGGTTGAACTCTGTTATTAGCAAACCATTTTCTGCACAGATGAAAGCTTTCCTCTCTCCATGAATGTATAAATATACCACTGTGATATCTTCTGTACACACATGCTTACATGTGCATCTGTAGCATAATTCCTGAGCAAATGACTGTGGGTGATTTGACCAAATAATCTTTGTGTCTAAAGCAGATGAAGCTTTCAGAGGGCAGAAATTTCCTTCTTGAGCATTCTTTCCTTGTTCCCAAAGCAAATACATTTGCTAAAGATTGCTCAGGTGCCGCACCTCTTGTGGTGTGGGGGTAGGGGCCTCAACCTTTTCCTGGGAGCTACAATTTGCTGGGAGGTTGAGCCCTGCCTGCCTGCCTGCCTGCCTGCCTGCCTGCCTGCCTGCCTGCCTGCCTGCCTGCCTGCCTGCCTGCCTGCCTGCCTGCCTGCGAGTGGGAATGTGATTCCAAGGCCACCACAGCCATCACTAATTCTTCAGTCTGCCATATGTGTACCTCAGCCAGTAAAAGCCTTGGAAATTGAGCCGTTATCCTTCTGCAGCTATGAGTAAATCAAGTTAATCTCTCTCAGCTTTATGTTCCTCTAGAAAATGGGGCCATAATTACAGCCTCACCAGGGTGAGCACATGCCAGGAGGCAAATGGATTGTTGCCTTACAGCATGGGAAGATGATTTCTTTCTCTCAGGTTCTCTGAGCAGAGCCCTTTGGCCACGCGAATGTCATATGCAGTTGTTTCCTCATGCTGCTGTGTCACTTGTTCCTGTCTTATTTGATTGGCTTTCAGTTCTTGGCACTCAGGAAACCTTACTGAATGATCGCTTGTGCATCTCTCCTTTGAGGTAGTGGTGTTAGGGTTTCCCAGTGCATGGTGTCTGGTGCATACCCAGTGCTGGCAGTGGATTATTGATCTAGTTTGGCTGGCGAGTGTTTCCAGACTTCCTTTGGATTCTATCTGATTTTCTGAATGTGACTTTTTCTGGGAAGAAGCTTAAGGCCTTTGCTTTTAGTTACACATTAGCAGGGCTGGTTGATCCTGTTTCAACCTTTAATTGTTCAAATGTTTTTTGGACTGCTGTAGCTTTTCTTCAGCTTTCTTCCAACAGAGTTCTGCTATCTGATGACTCCGGAGTTTGGTTTCTCTGTTTTGTCTATTGCATTTGCTTATAGTGAATTCTCCCTCCTGTTGCTGTGGTCTGGGCTCTGGAATGGCTCCCTTCCCCCCACACCCTGTCCCCAGAGGAGCTTCATCTCTGAGACCCATGTGCTTTCCCTGACACTGAGTTTAAGAATCACATCCATCTCTCTTGATCCACATTGAGGTCATACCCCACACTCCTTGATATGGAGCTAGCTCTTAGACACTATTTATTGCACTTACGATTCTGCAGAAGCATTAGATGCCATGACTGTGCCCATCTGCCCAGTAACAGAAGCTGGCCTTTGATTTCCTTCACATCACACAAGCACATGGGATTGGTTGGGCCTAACCATACCAAGAACTTTAGCTCTCAGCTGCAAAGGGAGCTGGGAAATGGAACTTTTGTGTGTGTGCACGCGCGTGTATATGTGTACACAAGCACACATATGTGGGTGTCCGGGTGGAGGGTAGAGGACGGTCCTGGCGTTATTCTTCAGGTGTCATCTACCTTTAATTCTTTTTTTTAAAATTTGAGACAGCCAGGATCTTTTCCTGGCTGGAATTCACCGCATAGGCTAGGCTGGTTGGCCAGCAAGCTCCAGGAATTCGGGGGTTTTAAGTGTGCCACCACATCCGCTTGGCCTTTGTCGACCCTGTGGGACCTGGGGCTTGACTTCAGGTGTTTAAGGCAAGCAGACATTACAGAACAGACACTTGAGCAAGTAGAATGGATCCGGATGGCAGCTGGCTGCTCTCCACACCTTGCTGTGGTTTAACTCCCTGTGCTGGGTGAGGCTCTCACTCCAGCTTGGGAAAGGCTCAGCACACCTGTTTCTGCTTCTCTGCCCCAGATTTTCTCCTTTCTGCCAATATAACTTAGAGCATTGTGGAAACTATTTTGATTTCTCACTTTAATTCTGTTTTTGAGACGATGTCTCTTGTCCCTTCTGCTCATCACTGGATGTATAGAGCCAAGGATTCTTTCAGTTTCGGATCCTCCTGCCTCTTCTTCCCACGTGCTGGGGTTACAAATGTGGATTGTCACATCTGGCTGGCTTCTATACAGAATTACAATTTCAGGGCATGTAGAGCATATCCTGTCAGATTTAGATGCCCCTAGCTTGCAACTTGTATCATTTTTCTTAGTTTGTTAGAAGTAGTTACACGGGGATGGGGGTGGGGCTTGTGGAAGGATGACAGACAGTCGTTACATTGACTTCCGGTTTTTAGAATCTAGTACTGACCCCTTTCCGACAGCGTGCTTGAATGATGGACCATGATTGCGATTCATTTATCTAACATGCAGTAAAACTGACTTTATTTGCTACACTATGAATGTTTTGGTGGTGGTGGTGTTTTAGAGACAGGTCCTGGAACTCAATAAGTAGCCAGGCTGGCCTCAAACTCAAAGGTCTGTCTGCCTCTGTCTGCACCACTAGCCTGGCTTTTTTGTTTGTTGTTTCATTTTCACTAAGTAGCCCTGGATGTCCCAAACTCACAGAGACCTGTGCACCATGCTGGGCCCCCTAGGTTATGAATTTTACAGTTACAGTGTGGCTAATGGCTCTCAAGAGCAGGGTAGAGATGTTTAGTTCTGCCTCCGGCTGTTCCTTGTAGTCATTCTACCCACTATAGTCTGTTCTACTTGTTTTAATGGATTCTCTGTACATAGTGATGCTCTTGTGCATAGGGACAGTTTGTGTTGCCCTTCCAAACTGTGTGGTTTTTTGTTTTGTTTTGTTTTTTACTGAATTGAAGAAAGTCTCCAGCATAAGCAAGAAGTATCGGTGAACACCCTTGTCTTCCCAGTCTCAAGGGGATGCAGCCTTCAGTCACGTGAAGTTGGATGTTACTTAGAAAGTTTTTATCAATAGCTGAGGGAGGGACAGCAAGGTTTTCTCAGTTGGCTGCAGCTTTTTCTTTTTCTTTTTTTAACGCTGAGGATGGGGTTTCCTTAGACTATTGACATCATGGGAATCTGGAACAGGACCTGTATTCTTCCAGTCAGTTCCACGAGTCATGGTATATTGCCTGAATACTTTGCTGGCTTTAGTTCGCTAATATCTGTGTTGTGGTATTTTGTGCACATCAGTCAATAGGCGAGACTAGACTGTGTTTTTTGTTTTCTCATTTTGTTGTGCATTGTTCTTGTGTTTTGTCTGGCTAAGTATCAGGTTAGTGCTGACCCCACTTGTTCATTAAATTGACGTTCATTAAAAAACATTTGGTGAATGGCCTTTAATACCAGCACTCAGGAGGGAAGCAGGTAGATCTCTGAGTTCCAGGCCAGCCTGGTCTACATGTAAGCTTCAGGACAACCAGGTCTACACAGACCCCATTTCATTAATAAAACAAAATTAAAACACTTGGTAAAATTTACCAGTATAACCATCTGGGCCTGGAATTTTCCCCCCTGAAATGGCTTGTAACTATAGTTAGGTCATTGTTAATATAGTTCATGTTACAAAGTTCATCAATCTCAGATGCATTTTGATACACCACTTCTTTAAACTAAAACATCAACCCCCTGGGCATGGTGGCTTACCTCCTGGTCCTTCTAATCCTATTAAAGAGCTCCATTCCTTGTGATTAACGTTCAATATATGAGCCTATGGGGATCATTCTAACTCAAACCACCACGATGAGCAAAAGATCTGCAAGGTTAAGAACAAATAGAAACCATTGTGAGGCAAAAAATGCTATTGAGTTTGTTTGTGTTGGCTGCTGGGCACGGGGCCTACCTTTAAACATGCTTTGTGTGCCAGTGAGACTCTGTTAGAGAAAACGAATTTTTCCTTTGCAAGTATCAGTTGGAGATAGCTTCTGGGTTAGGGATGGGGATTGTATCTACTTCTCTGGTGAGTTCCAGGACCTCAGCTGGTTTAGACCTGTGTAGACCCTGAGCACGTTGTGTGAGTTCGTATGTGCTGTCAGTCTCATTGTGTAAATATATGTAAACAAATGTGCCCCCTGGCATCTTGGTTTTAGTGTCTAGAACATTTGTCTAAAATGTAGAGGCCACATACTGTAAACTATTTAAATCTGAGGTGTTTGTGAAGGATTTTTTATGAGAAAGAGTTTTGGGCTAGTGAGACAGCTTGCAAGATTAAAGGTGTCTGCTGCCGAGCCTGGTAAACCTGCTTGGTTCCCTGGAATGCTCATGCTGGAAGGAGAGAACAAACTCCCACACCAACAGTTGCCGTGTGTGACATGGCTTTCATTGACCTGGATGCACACCAGAGCCACATTCAGACAGCTTCATTTGTTTCTAAAGTCAGAGTCTGTAAAATCTATTCTGACGTCATACTGTGTTTCCCGCACCCAGTCAGGCAGTTTCAGAAAGTGTTCATGGCACTTGTCATGGGCACTTGTGCCTGTGTTTGGTGACAGCAGGCTGAGTCCTGCATTTTCCCCCCACGCCTTGTTTACAGTTATTCCAGTGCAATTAGAATGGCCTGGCTAACCACATCTCTCTATATGATTGACAGGCTACTCAATACTTGAAAGATGAGCACTTCCCACTTGGCTCAGCCGTCGCATGCATGGGATGCCATGTGAGTCTGGACTATAAACAAGTACCTCCCACTTTGCCCAGCTGTCACATGCATGGGACACCATGTGAGCCTGGACTGTAAAACATCATATCTGGCTACTGTTCCATTACAGATCCTTCATGTATGCATGCTGTCTAAGTTTTTTAACCTAAGAATCTTGGGAAACATTGGCCTGCCTCTGAGAGTGTGGGTTTTTGAAGTTGACAGTGCGGTTATAGTACAATAAATAATGCATAGCTTTTAAGGGAGAAAACACCTGTACTGGAAAGGAAGCCATAAAAAGTCTTCTCGCTTAGAGATAACATGATCTCATATACGGAAAATGCTAGGGACTCGAGTACAAATGATTAGAAGAACTAATGTGTCAGCAGGAAGCAGATATGAGGCATATGCAGAAATCACTTGCATTTCCACACATTTGCAGTGAACTATCTGGTGCTGGAATAAAGATCTCTCTTGAGAATATTTATTGATTCTTTGGCAGATCCATACATGTATATAGTGCATCTTTATCCTCCCCTACATCTCTCCTCACTCCCCCTGACTCCCCACCAAGTCCCCCTCACACCTTCAAGTCCTGTTTTTTAAAGTAATCATTCAGTGCTGCCGGCATAGACACGGGTGCGGGGCCCTCCACCATAGCATGGGCAACCTACCATCAGCCATTAAAAAAACAAACAACAAACAAAAAAAAACCAGCCATACACATAAACACATTTAAAAAATACATAAAAGTAAAACAACACTGTCTCGTGGTTAGCGGAATTAAGTGAGTTTTGTTTTTATTAGGTTTTATATATTTTTTTTAAATTGAGTGGTGAGTCTATATTCCTTGTTCTTGATGAGAGAAACTAGTCACCTACTGTATGGCCTTTTGGTTAAGGAGAGACTGTATACATAGCAGTAGTCACATAGATTTTAACAGAGAGTAACAATTCCTGCTGTCATTCGTAGTGTAGATGTGTCACTCGTGTGAGATAATGCTGGCATGACAAACTTCATTACACCAATGCAAAAATATGTCGCATGCAGCTAGTTCACCTGGTAATGTGGGCTGAGTGGTTCATGTATTACTTTTACCATTGCAATGCACGCCTACTTGCAAGAATTGTACTGTGAACAACATGCCTTGCTGTCCCAGCAGCAGCCTTATGTGGCTTGTGATGACCACGTGTCTTGATTGCAGGGAGGCTGTGTAGAAATACGGTAGAAAAGTCAGAAACGCCACATAGACACTTTTAAAATGTTTTTCTTTTGCATATGCAGTATTCTCACAGTGTGAGAAGGTGGTGTCTTTTAGAGACAGGGTCTCACTATGTAACTCGGGCTGCCTGTGTTGACCAGGCTGGTTTTGAACTTAGAATCTTCCTACCTTCCCCAGCAGTGGGATAATAGTTACACACAACTACTCCCGACTTTGTACAGAACTGGTAACACATTTTCATCCAGGATTCATTCCTTTAGGAGAGCAACAACAAATTATATATGTAATTACTGTTTCCTCCCATTATTATGTGTGCCGTTTCTTAAATTCGTTAGTGTGTGTGTGTGTGTGTGTGTGTGTGTGTGAGTGAGAGAGAGAGAGAGAGATGGGCAGCAAAGAGGAGGGCAGAACAGTTTTCAAGAGTCCTTCTCGCCTGCCACCTTCCTTGTCTTTTGCACCTGCTGCTGAATATTCTAGGCTAGCTGTCCTGTGAATGTCCAAGAAACCCTGCTCCAGCACCTTGCCGTAGGAGTGCTGGACTTCCAAGTGTTCCCCTTTGCATCTGGCCTTCTTAGATTCTGGGGTAAAACTCAGCTCAGTGGTCTTGAACAGCAGGTACTTGTACTGTCTGAGCCACCTCCCTGGCCTTGTCATTTTTAGAATATACTTTTAAGTTCTCATACAAAGTAATGTGTTTCTTGATAGCTTTTTCATACATGTCATTATAATTTGTGTACCTCCCTACTGTTCTCCATGCATATATCATGCTGTATATACATCTCTGTGCCTTGCCACCTCTATCCACACTATTTTTTAGAGAAAGTTTTTTCTTTATATTATGTGCATTGTTTTGTCTGTATGTATGCCTATGCGAGAGTGCTGGATCCACTAAAGCTGGAGCTATAGACATCTATGGGCAGCCACGTGGGTGCTGGGAACAGAACCTGGGTCCTCTGGAAGAGCAGCCAGTGCTCTGAACTGCTGAGCCATAGAGAGAATTTCATACTAGAATATCAAAGACCAACTTAGTGTTTATAGTATGTGTTGGGAACCAGCAGTCTGATGACCCCGCCCCCAACGATGGGCTGGACGCTCATGGCCATGTCATTTCTTTGTCAGGCTTTACCTGGCTGCTCAAGCTTTATCTGGCTGCCAGAGGGCTTAATTAAGCACATGCCAGGTTTCCCTTTTAAAGCAAGTGCACGTGGCACCAAGCGCACCTCCCTCTCTGGCTTCTCTCTCTCTCTCTCTCTCTCTCTCTCTCTCTCTCTCGCTCTCTCTCGCTCTCTCTCCCTTGCTCTCTTTCTCTCTCTCTCCCTGCTTTCGGTTGGCCACCAGCTACCCCCCTTTCTCTCCCCTCTCTCAATAGACTCCATGTGGGCGCTGAGTCTCGTGTTTGTGTTTCATAGGCAATAATTATAACAAAAGAACAACAGTATGGCTAAATCAACATCAACTTAACTAGTCTTAGAATATTTACATGTTTCTAAACAATGTAACAAGTAATTTTCCTTGTTCAAAAATTATTTTTCTACTTGTGTGATCAATCCCAGAAGCAGAATTTTTCAAACAAGGTATACCTGTGTTTGCAATTTTATTAGTTTTGTTTAACTGTAATGAAATACCTGAGGTAATCAGCTTGTAAAGAGAAGGAGTTGACTTTGACTCTTGTTTTGGAGCCTTTTGTTAATCAAGTTGGCCCTATGGCCTTTGAGTCTCTGGAGGAGCAGCAGCCCATGGTAGGAACATGTGAGGGGCCAAAGTCATTCACCTCATGGCTGCGAAGTGAGGGCAAGACTGGGGTCCCACAGCCCCTTCAAAGGCATGTCCACACTCACTCTGAAACCTCCCATGGAGGCATAGGAGATGGCTCAGTGGCTAACACGCTTACTGCGCTTAACCCAGTGGGCTGGATGCAATATTGCTCACCTGTAACCTCAGTGCATCTGTGCTGAGTGTCTTCCCTGGAAGCTCTTGGGGTGTACAGAGTGGTGAACGTCGAAGACCCTGCCTCAAACAGGGTAGAAGGGAGGAACTGACCTCTGGGATTGCGGCCTGGCCTCCTCATGAGTGTGTGGCATGCATGTGCCCACATGCAGTCATGCACACATATATACACTAAAAAGGAACAGTCTGGCTTTTAAAAACTGTGCTGCTGGGGATTGAACCCAGGACCCTGTGCATGCATGACCAGCACTCTACCTCTGCACTATATGCCCTGACCTCAATGTTCTGCCACCTCCTGATAAATGCCAAGTTGAGGACCAACCCTCTAACATATGAGCCTTCATGGAACATTCCGGATCTAAAGTTATATCAACAGTTTGATGGATTTGGTCAAATTGCTCTTCAATAATGTTATGCTAATTAGCATTCTACCAGCAATGTATAGGAGTTATACTTTCTGAGAAATGATTGATAATCCTTTAATCATAAAGTCTACATAACCAATGAGCACCACTGTGGACAAGAATAAAGTATATACTTGTGTAAGAAGGGGAGAGCTAGGGTTTATTGTGGTTTGGAGACTGAAGTCCTGGGCATGGTGAGGAAGGAAGGGGAAGCCCAGCAGTTTATCTTGCTGGAGCATCTTTATGTCATTGTGGTGGTTTGAATAACAATGCCCCATCTAGGCGAACAGATTTGAATGCTTGGGCATCTGGGCGTGATACTGTTTGAAAGCACTAGGAGGTGTGGCCTTGTTTGCCAGGCCTAGTGTCTCGGTCTTCCTGCTGCCGGTGGATCTGGACGTAGAACTCAGTTACCAGGTCTGCCTGAGTACTGCTGTGCTCTCTGCCATGACCATAATGAACTAAATCTCTGAAACTGTAAACCAGCCCCAGTTAATGCTTGCTTTTATCAGAGTTGCCTTGGTCATGGTGTCTCTTCACAGCAGTAGAACACTGTCCAAGACAATCATTATATCCGAGAAGCTGGTATTTGCCATGCATATGTGATATGGAGGGAAAGATGATCGGATAGGTCAAAACAATTTAAAAAAATTCGAAGGATGACTTGGGCTAAAACGTAAGTTTTCTTTTGGAAGGACAAATGAAAACTTATGAGGGTGAAACAATTGAGTTTATAAAATCATGAGTAGCATGTGTGAGCTTTCTTATGAACAGACAGAGCATCTTAAGGGTTTAAAACATGGGGCTACATGGAACATTCCAAAGAACAGGTGGCTGCTTATGCTGAAACCAGATGATCAATTGTAGGAGAATATATTTCTATAATCTCAATTGGGAAGAGTTAAAAAACAAAACAAAACATTATTCATGAAAGGAAAGAGTGACAGGTTTGACTATAATCCATAAACTATGTTAAAAGGCAATCACAGATCAGAATAAATATTTGCAAAACAAATGCTAGCACAGTCTTTAATTTACAAAGAACTTATAAATTAAATATGTTTAGAAGCACGTCAGTAAAGATGCAAGGTATAAACAAAAGAGGAAATGCCAGTGACCAATTAAGGTGAGCCTGTTAAAGCTCCCTAATAACTGGAGCTATGCCAGTAAGCAGTATTTCATATTTTATACCCCTTTAAGTGTGAAGATGGGCAGAATCTGTGGAATGTTGAAGTCATAGAACAATATGCCTGGTTTTGTTCTCTCTCACTCTGCGAAGCATGTATCAGACATGTTCAGCTCTAAAGTGACAACTGTTTTCAGTCTTCTACAGATTTGTGGTAGGTTTATATTTTGCAGTTCTCAATGAATTATTTACTTGGAAAATAAATTCATTCCAGTTATTTCTTGAATTAGGAAGGAATGTGTTTCTACCATTAGGGCATGAGTGGAGCATAAGCTATGAATTAGATAATTATATACTTTTTAATGTAGTATTAAAATGTATAATTCAAGTTCCAAATCAGGAATACTTAATACAATTTTTAGTTGCTATGCTTTAGTAAACTTGAGATTTTGATTTCTGAATATATGAATATTCTTTGAAGTATGTTTTAAATCAAGGCTTCTTAAAAAAAAAAAATTAAGAGGCCAGTAGAGATGCTATCATTAAGAAATAGTCTGGGGCTGGCAGGTAATACCACACACCTTTAATTCCAGCACTTGAGAGGCAGAGGCAGTTGGAGCTCTGAGTTCAAGGCCAGCCTGGTCTATAGAGTGAGTTCGAGGATAGCCAGCGCTGCACAGAGAAACAGTGTGTGTGTGTGTGTGTGTGTGTGTGGTTGGGGGGGGGGACTGGGTGGAGAATCTGGAGAGGTGGCTCTTGCAGAGGACTTTTTCAATTCACAACACTCACATAATGGCTGGCATGTGAGCCTCTCAACTCTAGTCCCAGGGGATCGATGCCCTCTCTTGGCCTTCAAGGGCACTGCACACATGTGGCACATAACATACATGCAAACAAATACTCATAGACAGAAAATAAAAATAAAATAATCTGGTATAAGTGAATCTCTTTGAAGTGGGTTAGAACATTGGACACTAGGCTTGCATTTGAAAATAATTCTTACCAGTGACAACTATCGAATGAACGTCTGTAAAGAAGAATGGAATTCCATTGATTGACACTGAGTGCCTGGCATGGTGGAGCATACTGTAGTCCAGCCCTCAGGTAGCAGAGGAGCCCAGGAGTTCAGGGCCAGCCTCAGCAACCTAGCCCTCATCTCAAAATTCACAGTGTGGGTAGGGCAGAGCCCAGTGTGGCATGTGTGGCAGAGGACCCTGTGGGAACTGGCTCCAAGAAAAGTGACATGGCATGACACATATAAAAGTCTGAAATCGGAAAAGGCTGGAATTACTCACTGGCAGTACATTTTTATTTTTTAAAATAAAATTTTATTTAATTTAAAAACAACCTTATTTTACATACCAATCCCAGTTCCCTTTCCCTTCCCTCCTCCTCTGCCCCCCACCAACCCCCTATCCCATCCCCTTTCTGCTCCACAGGGAGAGTGAGGCTTCCCATGAGGAATCATCAAAATCTGTCACACCATTTGGGGCAGTACCTAGGCCCTACCCCCATGTATCGAGACTGAGAGAGTATCCTTCCATAGGGCTTTGCAAGCCCATTCACTAGGGTCCCATAGACAGCCCAGGCCCCCAACTGACACTCATGTTCAGGGGGCCTGGTTTGGTCCTATGCTGGTTCCCCAGCTGTCAGACTGGGGTCTGTGGACTTCTATTTGCTCAGGGCAGCTGTTTCTGTGGGTTTCTCCAGCCTGGTCATTCCTCCCTCTCTGCAACTGGATTCCAGGAGTTCGGCTCAGTGTTTAGCTGTGGGTGTCTGCTTCTGCTTCTATCAGCTACTGGGTGAAGGCTCTAGGATGGCATTTAAAGTAGTCATCATTCTCATTATAGGGAAGGCATTTAAGGTAGCCTCTCCACTATGCTTAGATTGTTAGTTGAGGTCATCCTTGTAGATCTCTGGGTATTTCCCTAGTGACTGGCAGTACCTTTTCAAAGATCTGAAGGCACTGAAGAATTCTTCTAGAGAAGACTCAGTACTTAACTATCTTATTTAACTCAGAGTTCATTGTGACTCTGGAATCGTTTGGTACAGTCTGTTAAGAAAAGAGATGTAAGGCCCTTTGGAAAGTCAGTTTGCCTCGGCTTTTCTGTCTTCTCTTACTTTTCCTTAGCAATCTTCAAATGTAAAAAAGAAATTCACTATGAAATGGAACCTCTCAAGCAGGGTTCTCTTCAGTCAAGAGGGGCGATGTGGGCTGGGCGACAAGTCTCGTTAAATGTCTAATTAGAGTAGGCGAATGAAGCACACATGAAGACTGGTATAGAGTAGGACCCAGACCAGGATTCTAAGTCTGTGTATTTCTCAGCTGTATACTGCTTGGATGCATGTGCATGTGTGAAGGCGTGAGAGAGAGAGTTGCTGAGGATAGATCTTTGGACGTCAAGCCTCCACAGCTTAGCTATACTCTCTTCCCCTGACTTTGTAAAATGAGCATGGTAGTTACAGCACCATGCTTTATATGAAGAAACTATTCTGACTGATTTGAGAGTCCTTGGAAGGAAGAGAGGGAGGGAGACAGGAAGGGAAGGAAGAGAAACCCAGGAATATAGTTACATTTTTAAAAATCTTAGTTTTGTGACTAATAAAAGGGGTTAAATATAGTCTTTTCATCTCGAGGTTCTAGGAGTAATTATATGAGCACAGAGCATCCCCAATAATTGCGCTTTTTGTTACTGTTAATTGTGTTCGCTGGCACGCTGAAGGAAGTGGGGCTGTAGGGACTTCATCTGGACTCAGAGGAAAAGCAAACCTACCGACCTGGTGGGCTACTGAAAGCACTTGCTTTGAAAGGTCATTACAGGCATGTACTCTGTGCACTCGGTGAGGTGTGACAATGGGTTGCCAAGAAAAATGGGGTTTGAAGTAACAGCGCCTTTATCCAACCAGAAAGCAGAGCCTGACGTAAGCAGTGCTTTCTAAATGGCTGTGAGTGGAACAACCTACCAGGGAAAGTTTCCGTCTGGAGGGCGCGTAATTACCCCAGATGGGACACACTGCTGGGAAATTGCAAAAGCAATGGAAAATAGAAGGCGCCTGCAGTGAACGAGTTAAGACTGTCTCGCCCTTGTTTTAGTGGTTGGAAAAAGTTAAGGTAATTAATTCTGGTGTAAACTGCTAGATGAAATTTATTGGGGGGGCATCTCAAATTTCATATTAAATCTGTAATTCTAGATCAGGCGTTGAGATTAGATCCACTGTTGCCTCAGGAAGCCAACAAGTCCACTAATGCAAGGTGTACATTGAGAGTCTGTCCTTATAAAGCCATTGCCAGCAGCAGGTTCTGATGCTGTAAAATTGCAGGATCTTTTTCTTTTTTTCTCTTGAGAATAGGTTGTTAAATTCAGGCAGTACCTTCTGGGTACCAGGCAATATGCTGACTGTTGAGAACAGGCCAGACACTCTTCTTGTCCTAAAGGTGTTTGTCCCCTTGACAGACGGCACCGGGAATAACAATGCTAATGAGAGCCATAGGTACCATTCACGGAGCATTACAATTTGCTCTGTAACTGTCTTGGTGACTTTGTATATACTAACTCGACCCTCATCAGGACTTTGGGGGAGGGGCAGGTGCTATTATTCCATATTATAGGCGGTACTATTTTATACGTATATATTGATCTCCAAGAGTCTTAAGAGGTCCCTCCCTGGTGGCACTTTCTTCTCCCTGGCCCCTTCTGTCTGTCTGCTTGCCAGCCACCCTGAAGTGAGCAGCCATGCTTCACTACACTCCCCCCCCCACCATGATGCTCTGCCTCAGCACAGACTGAGTAGATAGGGGCAAGCAGCCATAGTAAAAAACATCAAAACTGTGAGCTGAAAAAAATATTAAAGGTATGGGGGTGTGTGTAGGTCTGTATGTGTGTGTGAGTGTATGTGTGAGAGTGTGTGTGTGAGTGTGTGTGAGTGTGTGTGAGAGAATGTGTATGAGTGTGTGTGTGAGTATGTGTGAGAATGTGTATATGAGTGTGTGTGTGTGAGTGTGTGAGTGTGTGTGTGTGTGGAGAATTGAGAGTGTGTGTCTGAGTGTATGTGTGTGTGAGATGTGAGTGTGAGAGTGTATTGTGTGAGAGAATGTGTATGAGTGTGTGAGTGTGTATGAGTGTGTGTGAGTGTGTGTGAGTGTGTGAGTGTGTGAGAGAATGTGTATGTGTGTGAGAGAATGTGTATGTGTGTGAGTGTGTATGGGTGTGTGTGAGTGTATTGTGTGAGTGTGTGTGAGTGTGTGTGTGTATGAGTGTGTGTGAGTGTGTGAGAGTGTGTGTGAATGTATATATGAGTGTGTGTGTGTGTGTGCGTGCGTGTGCCTGTCTGTCTTCCTGCCTGAGTGTATACATGCCTGTTCTTGTACATTCTCCTAGGATGAAGGTTCCCAGCGTCCTCCCTGTCACTCTTCACCTATTCTTTTGAGGAAAGACCTCCCAAAACCTAGGTTTCATGTTTCTCAAATGTATCAGAATGTCATAATGAATCCCATTACTTTGGATATTTAGAAAACCACCACTGCTTTTTATTCATTTAGGGGTCCAGCTTTGTTGAATATACCAAGGCATGAGCAATGTTAACACTGAGCACTGGGCCACTCTGCCAGGGTTTGTCTTACTGGGCTGAGCTCCACAGCAGGGTGATTTTTCCAAGTTCCTGCCATATTTGTACTTACCCAAATTTGTGAGTACTTATGTGTGTATACATACATAAGGAGTGTATACATACATAAGGATGTAGTTCTTGCTACATGCTAGTCAATGCTCAGTGAATAAGGTCATGTCCAAGGTCATGTCTCTTCTTTGTGGGTTCTGTATCTAAACATAGAGCAGTCTAAATAAATGCAAGATACAATGTCACACTGGGTGTGGTGACACACATCTTTATTCCCAGCACCAGCCTGGTCTATATAGTAAGTTCCAGGTCAGTCAGGGTTGCACAGCGAGACCTTGTCTTATAAAGCAGCAGCAGCAGCAGCAGCAGGCACCGTCATGCAGGGTATGTGACCCAGCAAGAAGGCATAGATGGAGGGAGCAGACGAGCTCTTCCAGCTAGAATGGTCGGGAAGGCCTCCCAGATGATGTAAGCCACAGAAGTGGGGACAGGAGTATCTGTAGAAAAGCAAGTGAAGCCAAGAGTGGTAGACGGTGTAACCAAGACCACTCGTTAACTGGTGGTGGTGGTGGTGATGTGTGCATACGCGTGGTTTGTTTTTCTAGTACCTGGGATTTTTCCATGACCTTTAGTGTGCTACATAAATGGACTTTGACATGGAACCATTTCGAGCCCCCTTCCCCGGGCATTGATCATCGTTCGGTATCATGAGGAGGCCCTTCTAACCACTGAGGGCTTGAAGAGTAAAGTGGCAAACCTAGCTAGCTCTAGAGGGTTGCATCCATTGTCCTCTAGAGAATTCACTGCGGAGAGCAAAAGTAAGGCAAGGGTCAGTTTGTAAGACCAGCTGTTGTGACGCAGGGGAAAGAGGGTTGACTTGGATCAAGGAACAGTGTTGGGGGTGGAAAGAAAAAAGAAAGTTTCAGATGAGATGCAGGTGGGTGCCTCTGCCCCACCTCCAGGAGGTTACTGTGCGTGGTAAAATCCTGGTAGAGATGTTGTTGGGCAGGCAGATGGCTATTTCCATACGAACTTGGAAGCGCATTCTGGGTGGTGACATAAACCGAGATGGGTCATGAGCAGAGAGATGACACCCAAGACAGCGAGTGTAGTAGAGAAGAGACTGGGGGACAGGGGGCGAAGAGAACTCTGCTTTCTAGGAGCCAGGGGCATGACAAGGACCAGCAGAGAGGCTAAGATAGAGTGGCCAGCGAGGGGGAAAGACCCGGAGAGTACCACGGAGCCAGAGTTGGCGTTGGAAGAGAGCAGGTGAACCGAGGGCAGGGATGGGTTATTGCGGCAAAGTGAGTGGTCCCTGGCGGTCCTTACTTCAGCTGGCAGGACCACAGAGAAACTGGGGTTGGAGGAGAGCTCCTTGGAGGTCTAGGCTGCGGAGAGTAGTGAAGGGCTAGCAGCACTAGAGTGAATTCTGGAGACGGCTCTTGTTCATGAAGATGGCAGTGGCTCAGTCTCAGGGTAAGTCCTGGAAGCACTCAGCAGAGACATAACCCAGGAAGGGCGGGGCAGCTCACCCTCTCATCCCTCTGTGATACTCTCTTGGGCTACTATGCAAAAACTAGAAGTCATCCAAAGGGAGCTGGTGTGCTGCTGTGCAGACAGGCCAATTACTAGGAAAGCTGAAGCAGGAAAATCACTTGGAACCTAGAAAGTTGAAGCCTGTCTGTACAACATAGTAAGACCCCCATCTCAAAACAAGTCATTATAAGGTTTCGTGCTGGAGGATAACGGACATGTTTTAAGACTTAGTGTAAAAGCATTTTGTAAGCCAGTGTCAGTGGTGCGTGCCTGTCTTCCCACCACTTGAGGGGTAGGGGCAAGAGGATCAGGAGCTCATCCTTGTTTATACAGCAAGTTCTGGGCTAGCCTGGGCTTCATGAGGTTCTGTCTCAATAAGTAAGGAAAGAGGAAGGAAAGAAGGAAAGAACGCAGCATTTTCTCATTTAAAGCCATCTCTTGTGCTTTGGGGGATTGTTCTGGACATGCTGGTCACTTCCCCCCACGAGAATTTTCATTTGAGTTCTTTCTTTGAGCACATGTCTTCCACACAGCGGGGGCTTTTCGAGACACGTAGTAGAGCCAGCACAGCGATGGGAGCCCCTGTCCCCATGGAGACAGGAGGCAGCAGGCAGTGTGGGAGAGATGGCCATCTTGGGAGAAGGTGTTCCCTGGGAGCCACCAGCCTGCTGCTGGAATTCATCAAATACTGAAAGAGAGCAGAGCTCTAGAGACCCATGGCTCCTCTCATCAGGCATGTGTGGGGAAGCCGCAGGCTGGTGGGAAGGCCAGGGACGGAGCTCACAGTGCTGGGCTTCCTGGTGGTGAAGATTTGGGATCAGTCTTGCCAGCTCCGACTCAGACAGTGACGGAGGCACAGAAGTAGCCTTGCCAAGTCTGGGCTCCACGGGCTTGGATGATGGACGAGGCCTGCAGGGGAGTCTTACTCCGCCCACCATCACCCTTGATCTCTGCTGCCTCTCTGGGCTCCCGCTGCTGGGGCACACAGTCCTGCAGGGAGTTGACTCATCGTTGTTAATCATCTAAGCATCACTGCTGGTGACATCCTTCTCTAATGGGATTTCTCTTACCCCGAAGAATGCTGCTCTAATTCATGGGATCCGCTTAACAAAATGCTCTCTAGCGAAAGGTGAGAAATGCAGCAGCTTCTAAGACTGTTTGGTGCGCATGTGTGTTCATGGTCATCTCAACCTGGAAACTGTCGCCTCTAGTAAGAGAAGACAGAGGCCAAATTGGAAGTCTTCGAGGTTCTCTTCCTGTGCTGCTGGAAGTGACCCTCTCTCATGAACTAGCTACTGGATGTGTTGGAACCGGCTTCTCCCGGATCATTCTGACAGTTAGGTGATGTCATAGCTAGGGCTTAGGCATGGTAGGAACATTTACCTCATGGCAGTTGTCCTGAGCTACAAATCAAGGCTTTTTTTTTTTTTTTCCTGAGAGCCTGATGGGTAGCATTGCCCAGAACACCACTGTAGGAGCTTCTCTCTCCTCTCAGTAAACAGCCAAGTCAGCCAAAGTATGGAAACATGAAAAATGATGGTATATATCTCAATAGTACAGTGGGATAAAGCAAATCTCGTTATGTGATAAACTTAGGTTTTTGATTATGAAAAATATTTAAAAATGAAAACAGTAAACTTTTCTCTTATCTGTTTCCTTGAGTTAATGGCATTTAGGTGTGTGGTTTCTCTGTGGTTTTGGAGGCTGTCCTGGAACTAGCAGAACAGGCTGGTCTCAAACTCACAGATCTGTCTGCCTCTGCTGCCTCCTGAGTGCTGGGATTAAAAGGCGTGCGCCGCCGCCGCCGCCGCCGCCGCCGCCACCCGGCTTAGTTGTGTGATTTAATTTTTAAAAATATTCATTTATTTTATATATATGGCTGTCTTGTCTATACACCAGGAAATGGTATTGGATCCCATGGGACTATAGTTACGCAGTTATGGACAGTTTTTTATCCACTTTTTGGGTTCTAGGAATTGAACACAGGACCTCCAGAAGAGCAGACAGTGCTCTTAACCACTGAGCCATCTCTCCAGCCCCAGATTTTTTTTTTTTTTTTTTTTTTTTTTTTTTTTTGTGGGAGTGGAGGAACAGGATCTCATATATCCCAGGATAGCCTTAACTTATCTTCTTGCCTCCATCTCCCAGTGCTAGGATTACAGGTGTGCACCGCCTATGGATTTTAACATGTTCTTTTCAGATAATATAAGTAATACATCCTCATTCTGAAGCAAGGAGAGTCACAGTCACCATAGAGCCTTCTTCAGTTTTCGTGGTTCTTTTATTCCTCATTCAGTCATCATATTTGTGTTCTTTATGTGGCTGAATAGTCCAACCTTGTTTCTATAGATCCTGGGAAAGTATCATGCACACTTGAGTTACCACTTAGCTTTCAGATCCTGAAAAAGTGTGTCGGTAATCAATTGTGGAGCTCTTCCTGCATGCCAGGCCCCATGTCAGATCCTCAGGGTTCTCAGAGTGAATGTGGGATTTGTCTTCATTGCACAGATGACTGAAGGGGGAGAGGTCGTGGGAGGGTAAATGACTTGCTCTCAGTTGCTCAGTTTGGATCCACACCCAGCGCTGTCTAATTTTAGAGTTTTAGCTTGTCATCTTAGAGGGTGTTCTCTGGGGGCCTGTCACACATATTTGAACTCTAAAAACTGTGACATTTTTGGTGTGGGATCAGTGATGAATAACATCCTTGATCTTCTGGATGGTAGCCCAGGAACCAGGGTGATGCCCCGGTGCCTGCTTCTCGAAGGCGTGTGGCAGGTGGTGGTTTGGAGGGAGGCAGGTTGTTCTTGATGGATCTTATGAAAGCAAAGGAATGTCGAGTTCTTCCGACCATTCACTTGTTCCTTTCCCATTCATCTGGTGAAGTAAATGCGCATCTTTTTTTTT
The DNA here is from genome assembly GCF_943737965.1 of Phodopus roborovskii. Taxonomy (NCBI): domain Eukaryota; kingdom Metazoa; phylum Chordata; class Mammalia; order Rodentia; family Cricetidae; genus Phodopus; species Phodopus roborovskii. The sequence continues at coordinate 13,560,405 of NW_026126541.1, read as the reverse complement.
TTTCCTTGACAGCCCGTCTTATTTCAATAGTAGAGTCTTGAAGTCCAGGCCAAATTCATGTTGTGTATCTAGAAGACAATGAAATTCTTTGAAGATATTCTCAACCTCAACAGGAAGGAGCCTATGGTTTGATTTCTACTGGTTTCCCAAACTGCCCCCATCCGGGGACAAATGCTATTGTAACTTGTCTAGAATGTGGTGCCAGTAGGAGTTAAAATGATAAAAGCAGTACAATTAAATTAGGAAATGAATGTCTGTTTATGTACAAGACCTTAGATCAGGCAACAATTGGTCAGTCTTCTGGGAAACAGTTGCTAAAATTATAGTCAATTAGGAGTCACTCACTGCCTCGTTTACAGCATTGTGCTCCAGGGAGAAAAAGTCTGTCCTTATGTGACAAGGTCTCCCGAAAGTGAATAGTGCCTTTCCTTTGAAGTTTGATGACACCTTCCCTTTCTTGACATTTGATTGGACCAGGCACTCTGCTAGTCTCTGAGACCTGAGCCGTGAAATCAAACCCTGTCCATAAGAATCTCAGAGGCTTGAGAGAGGGTCCTCCAGAGGAGAGAGGTGACCATGCAGGGTAAGAAATGCTGTGGAAAAGAAGCTGCTACCCTCCACCGCCGGTGGGCGAGGGATCCCCCCCAGGAGGACAAGGATGCGGAAGACTGAGGTGTAAAGGGGCCAAGGGGAGGCCCGTGTTTGCCACAAAGGGAATAGCGTTTCTAGTGTCAGGAGTTGCAAGACGTGTGCCTCGGGGTGGAATGAGAAGATTGTAGGCCCTGTGGTGGAGAAGCCTCCTGTGGTGACGGGTGTTGTAGGTCCCTTGAAGCGTCCTGACGGAGGAGCAGCTACGGTAGACTAGCAGAGGGGTAGCATTCATTCTTGGTTTCAGAATGAATACCGAGGCAGCAGAGATATAGATGGCCTTGAATGTGGCAGCTTGGGAGAGGAGGGTGTGGAGGCTCAGAACCAGAGCAGGCTGGTTCTCAGAAAGGGGACTGTGGAGTCAGACGTGTCAGTTACCTTCGATAAAGAAGTTAGCGCAGTGGGTGGGGGGAGCGGGCAGGGGGCAGTAGGTTGTGGCAGGATAAGATCTGGAGGAGGACCCAGAAGGCTGGAATTAAACTGAGCAGCCCCAACTCACGCATGACTCAGAGTGATGGACTAACAGTGGAGGGATGGATGTGATAAAGGTAACAGATTCAGTTTTAAACATGTTGGGGTTGAGATCCTCATGGGACAATTGAAGATGACTAACTATAAAGACTTTTTAAAAAATGCATTCATTTTCTTTTTGATAGGGCTTTACTAGGTAACCTAGACTGGCACCCCAAATGCTGGGATTATAGGCATGAGCCATGTCTGGCTAGATGGCTTGGGGGTGTGCGGTTCATGTGTCCCAGCTTGCCCTTGAACTTAATTTGCAGCTGAGGGTAACCTTGAACTCCTGATCCCCTTGCCTTCACCTCCGGAGTGCTAGAACTATAAGCATGTTGTCATTACCTCAAGTTTGTAGATGGAATATGTTCATGCCTGAAATTTGGGAGATTGGATTGCAGATAGATGTGTAGGTCTCAGGGTTTCAGCCTGTGCTGTGTCTACCTTTAGTGCAACTATTTGATTAGTTCACAATCAGAAGCATATTTACTAAGGAATAAGTGGGCTTGGGGAAGGACTCTGTCAGATGTGTTTATGCGATCACATGTCTCCACAGCCTGAAAGCCTGCACACTGTAACTGTTAGCTGCAACCGTTTGTTCTTCCCACCCTGAGTTTCTTTCTCTCCTTCTGTGTGCTGCTGCTGCTGCTGCAGGGATTTCAGGCGTTCTGAGGATGCAGCTATAAGGCGAATTAAGCTGGGGTGTACCAGGTATGGACTGAATGGGGTCTGCTCCTGTCTGCAGCCTCCCCCCCCCAAATGTATAGATATTTATTGCTAGTCATGTTGGAATAGGAATGACATCCAAAAGTGGTCCTACCATCAAGCCACCCCATGTGTTATGTGACATAAAGGAGCAGGACCCGTCTTTTGCTGGAAGGTGGGTGTGTCCAAGGCCTCTGGTGTTGGAATCATTCAAGGAGAAGAGCATGACATATGCTAAGACAAGCAGAAAAACTTTTACCTCGGCTTGAAGTCAGCTCCAATGTCAGCCTGACAGAAAGGCGTGTGAAGAACTCTTCCTGTGAAACGCAATCTGGGAGAGCTGGGAAGCAAAGTGACAGCTGAGGAAGACGCCAAAGACAATGGCGCTGTGGTCCCAGACAGCAGGCGTGCAGCTTGCCAGAAGGCTGGTGATGCTCTCGGAACTGCTACTTGGGTGCTGGAGTGGAGTGTTCCTCCCATGGATGTTAGTTCTGCCCTATTTCTGGACTAAAATGCAGAGTTTCAAGAGCAATCCCAAGGCAGGAAGTGGGAGGCACACTGAGCTTTCTGTCACAACTGAGTTGATGTCTACCTGTGGGGTTTGAGTGCAGAGCAAGTTCATGTCCAAGAGCAGGGTGTGCAGCGTTGCAGGGTGTGCAGCGTGTGCAGGGTGTGCAGCGTTGCAGGGTGTGCAGCGTGTGCAGGGTGTGCAGCGTTGCAGGGTGTGCAGCGTGTGCAGGGTGTGCAGCGTTGCAGGGTGTGCAGCGTGTGCAGCGTGTGCAGGGTGTGCAGCGTTGCAGGGTGTGCAGCGTTGCAGGGTGTGCAGCGTGTGCAATAAGAACAATGTGTGCAGTGTTTACAGTGTGTACAATGTGTGTAATGTGTACATGTTATGACTAAGGTTCCTCCTCTCCCCCCTCCAGGCTGGTCCCAGCTCCGCGCCAGCCCCAAATAACATACTGAGATTCTGTATTAGATATAAAGCTGTTGGCCTGTTACTAGTGTTTCTAATCAGCTAGCTCCGTCTTAATTATTAACCCATTTCTATTAATCTAAGTATTTCCACGTGGTCTTACCTTACCGGAGAGAGGGGCTGGCTGGCTTTCTGCTCTTTCAGTCCTCCATCTTGGATCTCCTCCCTACCTTCTGGAATCCTCCTTGTCTCCTAGTCCCACCTACCTTCCTTTCCTATTGGCCAACAGTGCTTTATTCATTAACCAATAAGAGAAACATATTTACAGAATGACATCTCCCATCATGTGCAGGCTGTGTAGTGTGTTCAGTGTGCAACTGGACACCTTAGCCAGGAAGGATGCAGAGCTGAAGGCACTGAGGAGATTCCTTGGGGGGCTTTACCTGACTAGCCAGGCATGGCAGCCTGTGTCTGTAATCCCAGAACTTGGGAAGTAGAGGCAGGTGGGTCAGGGGTTCAAGGCTACCCAGCAAGTCAGAGACCACTCTGGGCCACCTGTCTCAATTCACAGTGATTTTTAGTCGAGATAAGCACTTTATCACTTATGATTGCATACAACAGTGTATAGAATTGCAAGTCTCCATGTCGTTCTTACTGGATCACAAACTTACCTTATCGGAATCTCCCTGAAGGAGAGATTTACATCAAAGTGTCATTGTTCTTTCTATAGTTTTTCTAAGGATGTACAAATAATACAGATGGGATCATTCCTTGAATAATATAGATTTTTCTTATTGCATGTAGATAATTTCCATAGCCTTATTATTATTAAGTTTTCCCACTACATAAATCTGGCCTTTTAGGCCAGACTTGTATTGATGAACACATAGGTGATTTTTTAAAATATAATTTTTGAGAGAATAATACATAATAACCTAATTTATTCCTACCTTTCCTCCCTCTAAACCTCCTCATGTACCTCTCCCCACTCTTTACATTTATAACCTTTTCTTCTTTAATTGTTGTTACATATGTGTATGTGTATGTGCATGTGCATGTGTGTGCCTGACAGTTTGGTATTGGGTAACCAATGGTGTAGTCTTCTCTAGGGAAGACTATTCCTCCTACTCTTAGAATTCCAAAGTTGCTGCCTGAAGTTCTTTGTCTAGGTTTGAGGCCTTGTGACCTTTCCTCCTTCCATGTTAGCTTATCTATTGGTGGCATCCACACTTAGGTCATGTTTAACCAAGATGGTGGTGAGACTTCATGGGTGTAGCTTCTCTGACATTTCTAGAAGACACAGATTCACAGCAGTCCTCGTGTTCATTTTTCTCGGACAATCTTGTCCCACCCCTCTGCCACAATGATGTTGTAATGGATCCATTGGGACTGAACTCAACACTCTGCCTTGTGTTCAGTTATGGTTCCTGTAATGGTCTCCATCTGTTGCAAAGAGAAATTTCCTTGGTGATGGGTGAGGACTACACTCTAGGTTGTCTTCTGACCTCCACATGTATGCGGCGGAATGTACTCACCTGCACTCATACACATGGGCACACATACAGATGCACATACTACACGTGAGAAGATGGCTCAGCTGGCAGAAGCCCTTAGGGTCAACTCTGACAGCCTGGAATGGAGAGAGCTGACCCTGCTGGAGCAGAGCTGAGAAAATCCATTTGGACCGGGAAAGGTTCTCTGTGGCTGAGGGTTCAGGGTCTCAGGCTGGAGTTACTTGACTGTGTTGCCTGTGGGCTTCTAGAACATAGCAGGGCCTCACCTCATTGTCAGCAGGGATCACAGGAGAGCAAGTGGAAAGGGCTGAGGACAAGATGTCTCTTAAAGAGTGACATCCTCTTGGGGCTGGGGGATGTACCAGTGGTTAAAGGTGCTTTCTGTTCATCCAGAGAGCCTGAATTTATTTCCAGCACTCATGTTGGATGACTCAAGATTGCTTATAATGCCAGCTCCAAGGACTATGACCCTGAGAGAGAGAGGTGAGAAACCATCTTTGTGTGTGTGTGTGTGTGTGTGTGTGCGTGTGTGTGTGCGTGCACGTGTGTTGTCTGTATGTACTCTTTAAGTAGGATCTATGTCCCGTTTCCATTGATTCCCAATAACTCATCAAAATTATGAACTCACTAGTGGGTTGGTCCATCAATGAGATCGGCAAGCTCAAGATCCAGTCCCTCCCCCAAAACCTATCTCTGCACATTGAGCATCAGAGCCCACACCTTCCACACACAGCCTTTTAGGGAACATTTCTGATCCAGCCATGATTTTAGGTGCATTTTAAGAGATACTGGAGGGGAAGCAGGCAGTAGAGTTGTGGGAAGGGATGGTAAAGAAGTTTATAGTAGAAAATGTTATGTTTTAAAGGTCATCAGATTACATTTTTTTTCTTTTCTATAACAATGATGTGTTTGAGGGTTCTGGGGACAGGAAGCAGAAGAGTAAAATGCCAGGGTTATTTTAATAACAACAATGGGGAAAACCTTGAAGTGTCTTTATGTCCCATGGTTTTTAGTTTTCAGAAATACTGATTACATTGGATAAGAAGTTGAACTTGAGTTTTTCTTCCAGATCCACTATTCAGTGACTTCTTAAAATGCTTAAAATAGCTCTCTCCCTTCGTATGATACAATTGCAATTAATCGCACCTTAACTATGTAATAATCCAGTAGCATTTTCAACCTTGTTGCAAACTGCATTCACCTGGAAAGGCTTCTTAGAAAGGGAAGGTCTAGCAAACGCAGGGGTTATAGGCAAACACAGTCACTCTTGGATGTTTATGTGGGGTTATGGGCAAACACGGTCACTCTTGGATGTTTATGTGGGAGCTGGGTTCCCCAAGTCAGGTCATCATGCAGTGGGTAAGGTGCAGCACTCTTAGCCGCTGAGCCATTTCCCCTAGCCCGATAAAGTTTTCCTTACACGAAAACTCACACTTATTTCTCCTTGGATCAGGTTTTTTGTTGTTGGTGTTGGTGGCTTTTTTATTTTGTTTTGCTTTTTTCCTGTGCCAGGGATCAAATCCAGTGTCTTGCATGTGCAGGCCAGTGCCATGCCACTCAGCTGGGGGTGACCCTTCCTTTTCAGCCATTTTAAAAAGAAATATTGACTTCCTTTCCTAAAGTTTCCACTGTCAGACACATGTATGGTATGATTTGATGTACAGCATTCTTTTCGTTCTGTTTATGGTCCAGGGGATTGAACCTAGGACCTCATGTATACGAGGCCAGCACACTACCATTTAGCCACAATCCCAGTCCTGGGCTACAGTATTTGTGAGCATAGTGTCTGTGCTTAGATCATTTGATCCACTGTAAAATTCATTCTTATGCATGAAGATGTAATTGCATGTTGGTCTTATTTACTATAGAAATCATCCAAAAGGTAAGATTAGCTGATATAAAAATGTGTAGCTTACAAAGGTCTAGATGACTTTTAGTCTTCAAATTAAAATTCAAGGCAGTATTAAGTCATAAGACTGGAGTATGTATTCCTGAAAACCAGCTATCAGCTGCGCTGGCCTGTCACTGGTCTGTCAGACACTTACCTGAATAGTATGCCCGGCCTGCATCCATCATCTTGACCAGAGCTCTGAGTCTACAAGAAAGACAGAAATAGACCCCTTGGTTTTAGAACAAGCCCCTTAGTTCTATGGAAGAACCACCTGTCTCTTGGGAAAGATGCAAAGTTCCCATCATCCCAGCCTAAGAGCCATCTTTTGTCTTAGCCATATTTTCCATTGCTGATCATTTACTAGGAAAACATTCCAGTGTGTGCTACAGACCACCAAAAAAGATGAAGTGGAGATGCCCGGCATGCCTCACTATTTATAAGAACATATTTCCTCAAAAGATGGGAAAATCCAAGCCTTTAAATACTCAGGGAGAGGGGAATAATGGAAAAAGTCTCAGCCTCTGGTCCTAGTGGCTGTCCTAGAAGGCCACGAGACCTTGTCACAAATCATTTGGATGGCCCATCAAGCGAGTCACATAAGGACTGGAATTTTCTATTATTACTTCACTTAGGGTTCGCAGTTAAAGGCTCTGCTCGCAAGACTGAAGAATAAGCAAGACAGAGACGGAGCTGCTGTGAGCCCATCTGTGGCTCATGGTCGGAGCGTGACTTAGAGGGGAGGCTAAATGTTGGAAATAGCGGGGTAGTGGGGAGTGACTTGGCTGCTTGTGTTTGGAACACAACTACAGTGTAGTCTAGGTTAACTTTTTGTTTGGGAAGGTTTTTTTGTTATTTTTCTTCCTAGATCTGTTAGCTATTTCTGCTGAGAAGTTCACCGAGTGGCTCTGTCTCACATGGCCCTCACACATTCACTTGTCCACACAGGTGATCTGTTGTTCATTGTCTCAGCTTTGGACATGAGTACTTAGGCTTAGTCTGGTTTGACTTTTGCCATCTGCTTGCTACATCTCTGTGGTGCACATCCTGAATCTGTCATCATGGTTAAGCCAGAGAGAAACAGAACCAGCAAGAGAACCAGCATGTGCCCCCCTTTCCTGGGCAGCACAATAGAGCCAACCCCATTGGCAGAGGGGTGGGTGAGCATGGGAAAGACGTCTTTTCCCCATCAATGCCCGAGGCATTGGCCCTGTCCCTCATCAGCTGCAATACTAGGGAGAATGACCTGTCCTTCAGACCCAAAGCACCAGGATTTCCACAACACAGGGCAACAGCAGGATAGCCAAGTTCCAGTGAGGGCCCAGCAGCAATAGTGAAGCAGAAACCAGAGGCCTCAAAGCAGACCGATAACTCTTTGCAGTGAGCACTTGCAGGTGAAGATGTATGGACAAAAAGGGTTTCCTGCACTGTGTCACACTCCAGTGTCCATGATAAGACTGATTTTTTTTTCCTTTTCTTTTTCTCCTAATTTTTTTGGGGGAAGTGGGGGTTTGCAAGGGCAGAAGGTAGGCATGAATGGGATGGAGACACATGATCTGAAAGATACACACACACACAAATAAATAGAAAGAAAGTTACAAAAGAATAGAAGTACATGCACTTAGGAATTGGTTTGTTTCATGGGGCCATCTAAGAGTTCAAGGTGAGAAGGATTAGTCATCAGAAGAGGTCATCTGCAGGCTGGAACCTCAGTCACATCTGAAGCTGTCTTCAGGCGGAATGTCTCTCTCTTTCAGAAGGCTGCCTTCTGGCTACAAGAACTTCCATCTATCTGATTAAACCAGGCTCATCCAAAATACTCTCTTAAAATCAGTGCAGTGGGGTCTTTGATTTACATCTGCAGATCTCTCCATAGCAGTGCCTGGATTAGTGTTTGTATGATTTGCTGGGGTCTCTTAGATTTGTCTCACTGGGAGAAGCTATGGGAGAAGCTGTCTGGAGAGGTAATACGGCCTCAGAAGAGCCTCTGTGGGCGCTGGGGCAGGGATCAAGGCCCAGGTCTCTGCTGCCCTTGAAAAGCATGTCTGTGTGCTTCAGCTAGGGAAGCAGGGTTGTCTAATCTTGTCCTATTCTTGGGTTTTCACAAATTGCTTGTAGACAGGTACATCTGTAATTCTGGATACTCAGCACCCAAGGGGACAACTTAATGACACCCCAGCTCAACAATAAGGTCCATATGACACAAATTCTTTTGATTAAAAGATTATATATATATATATCTCAAAAGCTAAACATTAAAAGCCACTGCCAGTAGAACTAAGTGCTCATTTCATTGAAGAAAATACAGTTCTTCTGGAGCCAGACATGGCGGCATACACCTGTAGTCATAGCTCTTGAGGAGACCGAAGGAAAAGGATTGGCACAAGTTTGAGTCCAACCTGGGCCACAATGTGAGACTATTTCAAAACAGGAAAATCAGAAACAAAATGCACTGGACGGGATCCCTGTGACTAGCGTGTTCTGCTGGCATCCTGCAATTATGTCCTAGTGTCGCAAGATATTATGGCTAGAAAAAAGGGTTAAATCACATGGGGCCATGAACAAAAATATGTGGGACTTTATTTCTTGTAACTGTTCGTGACTATGCAGTTATCTCAAAGTTAAAGTTTGCTAAGTGCTGCAGGGTCTGGGGATGTAGCATAGTTGATAGGATGATTGTTTAGCATGGACGAAACCCTGGGTTTGAGCCCCAGCATGAATAAAGCCAGGTGTGCTGGCAGATGCCTGTAATCTCTGGATGGCAGTCAGGGGTTCATGGTTATCCTTGGCTGCGTGGAGAAGTGGAGGCCAGCCTAGGAGTAAATGAGACCCTGTCTTCAAAAACATGAAAATCCTTTCATAATGAGCACTCATTTCCTAGCTTTTCCTTTAATGACATTTGTTTCAGCAAGAAATCCTAGCACTTAAGAGACGGAGGTGGAAAGACAGAGTTTGAGACCACCCTTGCTTAGTGTGGTGGTTTGAAAGAAAATGGCCCCCGAAGGGAGTGTCATTATTAGAAGGCGTGGCCTTGTTCCAACAAGGTGCGGTCTTGTTGGAGGAAGTTTGTCACTGTGGAGGCAGCCTTTGAGGTCTCATATGCTCAAGTCACACCCAGTGGGATAGTTCATTTCCTGTTGCCTTTGGATCAAGATGTAGAACTCTCCAGCACCATGTCTGCTCTCAGGCCGCTGTACCAGCACCGTGTCTGCTCTCAGGCCGCCGTACCACAGCCGCCATGCTCCCTGCCATGATGACAATGGGCTGAACCTCTGAAACTGTCAGCTGCCCACCTCAGTTAAATGTTTTCCTTTATAAGAGTGCCGTGGTCATGACATCTCTTCACAGCAATAGAAACCCTAAACTAAGACATTTATATAACAAATCAGGGCTAGCCTGTGCTGCATGAGACCTTGTCTCTAAAAACCTTCATTTTGTTAAGGGGCTAAACATCTGCTTATAGCTAGCCATGGGAACCAAGGCTGTCAGTCAGAATGGAAAGAATATAAGGAATACATATGAACGGAAGCTCCGGAAGCACCGGTGTCTTTGGCAGCATCCTTGTTTCTGACCTGGACCATCACTGCAGCTCTGAGTGAAGCCTTCTTGCAGCTTTGCACATCTGGATGCATGCATTGCAATTATTTGAGTAAGACCCAAGAACCTAGAAATACACAGCAATAGCATGGTGGCACACACCTATAATCCCAGGACTAGAAACACACAGCAATAGCATGGTGGCACACACCTATAATCCCAGGACTAGAAACACACAGCAATAGCATGGTGGCACACACCTGTAATCCCAGGACTAGAAACACACAGCAATAGCATGGTGGCACACACCTGTAATCCCAGGACTAGAAACACACAGCAATAGCATGGTGGCACACACCTGTAATCCCAGGACTTGGGAGGTTCAGACAGGAGGGTTGGGAATGCAGGGTCATCCTTGGCAACATAGGAAGGTTGAGGGTAGGGAGAGCCAGTTATGATTCTGTCTCAAAATGTCTCCCACTCAAAAACTGCTCAAGAGATTTAAGTAAATTTGTAACTTGTAAAGTTACACACTACATATTTGCATGCATGTACATGTGCCAGACTGTATATGAAATTCTGGGGTACTTCAGGTACTGTCCTATGAGAATGTCGACGTCCTTGCAGGAACAACACCCACCTCCCCTAAATCTCTGCTGATGGGATTGTTGCTAACCAGGGCAGCAACACTTATGATCTTACTATACTATGTAGAGCTGTTCATGGAGAAGCAAAATTCAACCACACATTTTGAAAACATTTTTAAAAATCTACAAACAGTTCTTTTAAACATTGTATTTTGAGGAATCCTCAGGAGTTGGGTGGAATTTCATGGCAGAGTGCTTCCTTGGCATAAGCAAGGCTAGTTCGGTCCCAGCACCACACATTCACAGAAAAGATGCTTCAAATTGATGGCATTTTCCATGTCCCCAGTAATTTCAGGGCTGTAAGGTTCTAGACTGAAGAGCGGGGAGGAGGGGCCCATGCTCTGCTTCAGGGTTAGGAACTAGGTACTTAATAGGTACTTAAGAAAAGTGGATGGAGCTTTGAGACCATTGGAGTGGCTACTCCAGGCAGCTCTCTCTCTCTCTCTCTCTCTCTCTCTCTCTCTCTCTCTCTCTCTGTGTGTGTGTGTGTGTGTGTGTGTGTGTGTGTGTTGCCCTGACAAGGAGACCAAGAACCTTCAACCTTAAGTTGTTCATGGTGTGCTACTGCTTGGCCCCTGGGGGAAAGACTTTTCTACTGTTTCTCTTTAATTCTTTCTGTCTGTCTTCTCAGAAGGTGGTAGGGATTCAATTCAGAGAATGTGCCTTTCCAAAGAGGCTTGGCCCTTGCTCCTTAACAGGTACATGTATCCCTTAGGAGGACATGATTACCCAGTCACTGCCCTGACCTCAGAGTTGCTCCAACAGCAAAAGGCTGGGAGCAAGCCACCCATTGAAAACCACCCCACCCCATCCCTGCATTAATAGATCTTTCAGATTCCTTACAACTACATGGTCTTATCGAGAGGTAATATCTGTGTCACATAAACCTATGTCCTCACTGAAGCTGCCCTGGCATCTCAGACCTCACTGGGGTATGTCACTGTGGCTTGTGTGGAGGCGCTGCCCCATGAGGAGGTTTGCATGGCCACCCACTCATCAGCCTTTGGGATTTTTGGAACTAGTGATGCTTTTGGTAAAGGGGGGGCTTTTGTGTCCTAGAATAGCGGCAGCTATCATCATTTAGAGCCAGTGATTTCTATATACAGCAAGTGCTTCTATATATACACGCACACATTGTTTATGGAGCACTATTTTAAGATCTGTGTCACATTTTTCTGGTTACTTTATGGTGGGAAAATTCAATTGGAAAAAATGTGCTTAGCTCTAGTGGGGACGGTAAGGTAAAATAAGCACTTAAAAAAAGAAAACATGAAGTTTGCTGTTTTATTTTTACTTTAGCTTTTAGGAGTACAGAAATAGCTAGGTGCTAACTCCCTAAATGAAATTCAATCACGTTACTTCTCCTTTGGCAAGTTAAGCCCCTGTAGCTCTTATTGTAATATCAGATCCTAGCAGTAGATCTACAAGACACATGTAAGCATGTGTCTGGGTATTTGCTAGAAAAATCCATGGAAAGGTTGCTTTTGTATAAGCTGTGTGACTTGTAATGGAGGTGTTTCCTCTGGGTTTCTGCATCTGTTGGTTGAGGGGGAAGTGGGTGATTAAAGGGCTTGTCTCTGTCTACTATCAAGAGTGACCGCCTGAGAACCATCCCAGAGCAAGCTTGCGGCAGGCAGCGCGGGAGGAGGAAGTGCTGGGATTATTTTCCTGTTCTGCATAGGGAATGAACAGCAGGTGGGGTCAGTGGTTCTCAACCTGTGGGTCGAGAACCTTCGGAGTCCTTCCATGGGGTTTCTCTAAGACCACTGGGAAACACAGATATTTACTTTATGAATCATAACAGTAGCAAAATTACAGTTATGAAGTAGCGACAAAATTAATGTTAGGGTTGGGGTCACCACCACATAAGGATCTGTACTAAAGGGTCATAGCGTTAGGAAGGTTGAGAACCACTTGGCTAGGTGCTGTGGGAGAATGGGGGGGGGGTGAGGTCCTAGCGGGAGAAGAGAAGGACCTCAGGGTGAGGTGGAGAGAGACAGGTGCTTTGGGAGAATTTAGACAATGCGCTCAGAGTTGAGAATTGCAAGTGTTTCTAGGGGGTGGGGGATGGAAAAGCTGCTTAATACAGTTTAAACCATAGGCAGAGTTACAAATAAGGGAAATGGTAAAGGATCCAAAGCCCAGGAAAGGCTCAAAGCTGGTCTCTGTCAAGAGCCTGTCCATCTACGGTGTCGTGGGTGACAAAGGACAACTCTAACTGCCCTGACCACCAGTGCTTTTTTTTTTTTAAACGGCTGCTGTCTGTATGGAAACTGCTGTGCCTCCTACCACCCAGAGTCAGACTCCTCTACTGCACCTGCCTTCCCACACAGCTACGAGTTCTCTCTGGCCCTATTATGGCTACTGTGAAACTTTCCCATCCCCCCCACCCCCATCAATTTGCATCCATCCCCATCTGCCACCGCCGCCTTGTGAATTGTAAGTGGTACGTGCTGTCTTCTGATCCGCACTCCAAAGACCTTTGTCTCTGGGATCATCTTCCTCTTTTTCGTCGTCTCTTGTGTGGCTGTCTCCCTGTCCCCAGTATTGCCATGTTCCCTGGAGCCCTGAAACAGTCTCCTACCCTCTCGCGGCTCATGTTCGTTCCCTTTGATGTGTATTCAGCTGCTCAGGAGATGTTCCTGGCTCTCTGGCCTGGAGGTTAAGTTCTGGTGACTGGTGATCGTACAGGGTTGCTCCCTGAATGGCCTGGTCCCGCTTTTGGACATCATAGTTTCTGTCAGTAGTGTGATCCCCAGTGCTGAATCCTGTGGTCATTGCACTTTGTAAAACTACACATCTCCTCATAGTCTTCCATGGCATCTGTCGCTCTTTTGTGAGGGGTCCTGGTGTTCTCTAAGTGTTACCTGCCTCTTGACATGCAAGAACTGCAAAATTTTGAAGCGGCCTCTCTGGTCTTCCTTCTCTTCTGGTACTGTTTTTTTTCTGGGCCAGATACAAGCCAGTGGTATTTTGCAAAGCCTTGGGTTGGTCTCTCTACCCAGCTGCACGAGGCCCTTTTTTAGTCAGGCTCTGCCACTGTGAAGTGGCAGCGCTCAGTTTAGACCCTCCGGGTCTCCACCGTGGACGGGACTGTCGCTCCTCAACTCTCCCCGTCGTATTCATGGAGCTGGTGGGCTTCTGTGAAGGCAGGAGTTCACAGGTTGGTTTTGAGCTGACCCTGAAGTAATGGTTCAAGAGGTGTGGGAGTCAATGGGGAACAAAAAATGAAATCCTTTCAGTGTTTCTTATCGCCATATTAGTAATATACACAGGAGAAACCAAGAGACAAATACACAACACATTTAAAAAGTTTGTGTGTGTACATACATACATGCAAGCATGCAAGCGCCATAGAACATGTGTGGAGGTCAGAGAACAACTGTGGACTTGAGCGTATTGGTTCATTTCTTCTACCATGTGGGTCTCAGGGATGAATCTCAGGTTCTTAGGCCCCAAGAGTTTTACCCCAGAGCCAGCTTAGCAGCCTATGACGACATGAATAAATAACGAAGGCTGAGGATGGAGTGGAGAGCAAGCAGAGGGGGGAGGTACTGATGGGGAGAGTCACGGCTCTGGCTGCTCTGTGAATGGTTGAGGAGTGTACACCCAAGCCCCCCCCCTCACCCCTCCTCTCTCCCTGGGAATGTGAAGTGTCTTTCTCTCTGGCCTCCATGCTCCCACCCTGCCCCCATGTTCTTTATTACCAGCTGCTCAGGACTCTCAACACAGCAGCCAGGATGGCCCCTGAAAACGCCAGAACCTTCCAGGGCCTTGCCATCCCAGAGTAAAAAGCTGGTCTGTATTATGGTATGCTAGCCTTTCTCACTGCTGTGACCAGATAGATACCAGACAAAACTCAGCTTAAGGAAGAAGGGTTGTTTCTGGTTCAAGGTTTGAGAGCGCCTCCTGCCCTGGAAAGACATGGCAGTGGAGTGTGAGGTGGCAGGCCATACTGTTTACATTCCAGACGCAGAGGGCCATGGATGCACGTGCGCGCACACGAAGACACACACATGCAGACACACACACACGCATACACACACACGCATACACACACACATACACACAGACACACACACACACAGACACGCACACACACAGACACACACACACAGACACACACACACAGACACACACGCACAGACACACACGCACAGACACACACACGCACACACACACACACACTATACAGTATAACCCCCTAGCAGATGGAATGGTTGTCCCACCCTCAGTGAAACCTCCTGGAAACTAGAGGCATATCTCCTAGGTGATGTGGGGGTGGGGTTCAAGACAGGGTTTCTCTATGTAACAGCCCTGGCCGTGAATTCACAGAGATCTGACTGCCTCTGCTTTCCGAGGGCTGGGATTAACGCCTTCCTCTGCTGCTTCTGTTCCAACCGTGATGGCCTTGTCTCTGTTCCGTCAGCACATGAAGCATTCCCACCAGGGCCTCTGCTGTCCCTCTACCCACAGACTACCCGGCACGCCTACTTGGTTGGCTCCTTCGTGTCCCTCAGTTTTGTTTGGCAGGAAAGCTTTCCTCCAATTATTCGATCCCACCACCTCTTCCTCCTCACCACATACGTCAAGCACAAGCCCTTCTGTCTGTCTGTCCATTCTCTCAGCATCTGTCTTCCTGCTAGAACATTCCTTGAGAGCCAAAGCGTTGCTCTGTTTGCTGTGGAGTGAGCCGGGGCATTCAGTACACATCTGTTGGTACTTACAGAGTGAGCCTTTAGGATCTCTGTATGATGTTCTAGGCAGATCTCGCCTGGCCAGTCCGTATGTATAAGTCAGATTAAGTCCAATTCTCATGACATTTAGTGTACTGATTTCCTTGACTAACACAGTCTACTTTCCTTGGGAGATCTTAACTACAGCCATTAAATTGTATTTCCCATCTCAGGTTATTAGCTATTTGGGGCCAGAGCTCCAGCCTTGGAAAACGTTAGTTTCTTTCTCCATTAGGCCCATAGAGCTGCCTCTTGGGAACTGTATTGATTCCTGTTTGCGTTCCTACTGCAGCTTTGTTGGGAGGCCTGCCAAGAATTTCGTTTGCTCTGTCCTTGGTTGAGCGAGGGAGTGGTGACATCCCACGCTGGTGGTGCCCCCTGGAGCTGTGCGGTCCAGCAGTGATGGGGATCTGACGTGCAGGCTTGTTTCCCTTTACAGGGTTGCCTGTTTCTTTCCTTCCTGCCCTGCGTCATGCCTGGAGACCGCACAGGCTCCTTCACCTTGTGCTCATATCCTTAGGTCTTTGACTACTGGATGTCATTTTCTTTATTAGTACAGCTGTGTGTGCTTGTCCCTAATTTGGTTCTATTTCACATGCTGAATTTCACGTCACTGCCAGCACAGGAGGAGAGCAAAGGTGTTTGTCTTTTCATCAGGCAGTGGGTGACACACACTCTTGTCAGCATAATCCATCGGCTGACGATCAAAATACAGATGGTATCTGACACTGAATATTTGGGCCCAGCTGTTGTGGGATATTTGCACACTGTGAAGATATGGTGCTGTGATTGATTTAATAAAGAACGGAATGGCCAGTAGCTAGACAGGAAATATAGGCAGGACCTCCGAGCAGGGAAGAAATAACCGAGGTGCAGGAGGGAATCAGTCATATAGAACAAAAGGAAGGTAAAAAAAGCCACATTGTAAAATGTAGATTAATAACAGCAGGTTAAGTCATAATCAAACCTAAGGTAAGGCTGAGCTTCAAGTCTCTGTGTCATTATTTGGGAACTGGCTGACGAGACAGAGGACTCTTATACCCAGCAGCATGCTGATGTGGTGAACCCTTGGCATTCTAGGCTGACTTACCAGCCACAGAGAAGACACAAGCTAGAAACTTTCATCCGTGGGGCATGGAGGAGAAATTTGATCTTCACTTGCTTTGTATGTATTACCTAGCATAGCTCACTGTGGAGACTTCTTTCTTGAGGTCCACCCACGCAAGGCTCTGCCTTGAGTACCTGCAGCTAGGGAGCCATCCAGGGATTGGCTTCATAATCATGTCACAATTGACATGTAGCTCAGGGTAACCTCGGTTCCTGAGCCTCTTCCCCCACCCTCTGCCTACTAGCTAGCATCATAGTTTCACACCACGTACACCAAGTTTGCAGGCCCTTATGTGTCTCAAAGTTGCTTTTCTGCTTTCCATTCCAACTTAACCCCTCCAACCCTATAACCGAGAAAGGTCCTGTTCTGGCGGAGGCAGGAGGATTGCTGTGAGTTTGAAGCCAGTCCAAGCTGTGGAAGGAGGCCCTCTCTCAAATCAAAAGAAAAGAAAGCTCACTTTTACAATTGCCTTTCTTAGAAAGGTGTTTGCATTTTTCCTTTATCTCCAGGTGAAGCCTAAAGACAGGTTCCCACAGTGAGTGGTTAGTGAGGCAGGTGCCTGGAATGATGGCCCCTAGAGGCCCCCCCCCCACAACACCTCCCTGAGCGGCACACCAGGACGTGGGTCACCAGAAATTCCAGAGCTAAGAGAAAGCGGCTCTGGAACCGTGCAGAAGCTGCTGAGTTAGAGGTGAGGGTGTGAGTGGCTGTAAGGGGCTTGGAGGAAAACTTCATTTTCAGTCCAACAAGTCTGATTCACAAAAATGGCTTCTCCTGGAGTGCGGCCCTTCGTGATGTGTGTGCTTTGGAGCTGGTATTCCAAGTATGCCCATACGCATGCAAACTAGTCGCTCCGAGACAATCTGATTATGCAGTAGTTACTTTGTGAGCGAAGCGCCTCAGTGGAATGGAAACTTCATTTTGAGTCTAATATTAGACCTTGCTTTGGAAAATTCCTTTTAAATGATCACAAGCTGGGAATAGCGAAAGAATTTAACTTTGGACAGACAGCATTCACTAAGAATTTTTAACTGCTTATGCTAGGTCCTTGGGAAGGCTGATGTGAGAAACTGCTGGCTGATTGGCTAGGCCAGAGCGGACTTGGCTTCCTGCATGGTTTGCATCTGTAGCTCCTAAATTCCCCCCAAGTCTCCTTTGCTCTAAATATCTCCCTTCTTTGAGTGTGAGCTTGCAAGGAACAAGAAACTACCGGAATACCTCACTGTCCAACAACCTGAATTTGTTGACTTGCAAACATTGTTACCTCAAGGGCAATTAGCAAGGCAGAAACATCGATTTGTGGGTACCGCCAGACCAGCCGACCTGCAGAAGCACAACCACTTCTGAGTTCTAGAAGCCTGACCCATCTGCTTTCCAGAGACTGTTTGTAGTGTGACCTAACCTTCTACTTGAAGCACCCCTTCCATTTAAAAAGTTATGCAAATATTAACCAAATTTGAGGTTTCCATGTCATGTTTATATTCCCTTCTTTAAATTTTTATTTTGGATTCTTTGAGAAAACCAATATTATGTTTGAGAAGTGTCTTTTTTTTTTGTTTTAAAAGACTATTTTGAAATCACTGTGTGTGTTTAACTTAGATTCTCTTCTTCCTGTCAAGCTGGTAATAAGTTGATGGTGCCTTACCCTTGGGTAGATGAGTTACCCCTTACTGATCACCCAGTGGATAGTGGGTACCACCTCTGTTGGATGTCAGCCTTCCTACCAACCCTGTCCAGGAGTGACTGCCACAGCCTGGTCTGAGAGATCAGGAAACGGGAGCTCAGAAATGATCCTGTTTGCCTATCAACTTCTGATGCTGGGGTGGGGCCAGCAGTTGCCGGAGTTCAAATCCAGGCCTGTTGAACTTGGGAGCCTGAGTTCTTCCTTGACCCTCACCCATCCCCTAAAGCAGCAACACCAAGCATTGTCACATGACCCTTTTAATTTGTTGAATTTAACAGATCTTCTGGAGTCATAAAAATTATTGCCAGGGCCAGAGAGATGACTCAGCAGATAAAGACACTTGCTGGAAAGCCTGAGGTCAGATCCCAGAACCCACCTGAAGGCAGAAGAGCCCTGACTCCAAGTCTGCAAAGGCCGCCTTCTGACCCACACAGCGCACACACAAAATGGCTAGCTAAAAACACATTAAACTTCTGTTTATATGGATTATAACTTTTGCTATTTACTGTATGTGAATTAAAAACCACAAAACTTAAAACATTTACCTATCATCAGGCCATTTTAAAGGCCAATAATGAGACCATTGTGTGTTAACATAAATGGCATTTTTATTAAATATACGTGCTTTCCAAAACAGAAAACTAGGAGTAATGTCATGGTGAGGTTCTGTATTATCAGCTGGGTGTGAGGCAGGGCCGTATCTGCTGGAGTATAGGAGTCAAGTCTGCCCTCACACAGATAGGTATTTGGAAAGGGAAGGTATAAATCGTCACAACATCTTACTTTACACCCACGCTCTCTTTTGTTGAGTGTGAGGGTTGTGTATGTCGTATGTGTTGTTAGTGTAAGTGTGTGCATTTGTCTGTGTGGAGGCCTGAGGTCTCTTTCTTCAATCATTTTATACTTTTTTTTTTTTTTTTTTTTTTGAGACAATCTCATGGTTCTGAAGCTGATGGGTTCAGCCAGACAAGTACAGACAAGTAGGCTAGTTGAGGGTCAGGGGCCTAGATCTCTGCCCCCCAAACTGGCATTGCAGACATGTGCTTAGCTTTTAACATGTGTTCTAGAGGTCTGTCTTCTGGTCCTGTGCTTGTGGGGCAGGCCCCTTGTTGACTAAGCCATTCCTCTAGCCCAGTGGATGCTTTGTTCCTTTGCTTTTAAGATAAGGCCTCTCTATATAGCCTTAGCAGTCCTAAGACTGGCTCTGTAGACCAGGCTGGCCTTAAATTCACAGAGATCTGGGTGGATAAAAGGTGTGTACAGCACACCCTACCCAGTAGAATTACCTTACAGGTCGTCTGTGCTGTAGACCTGAAGTCCTGCCGATGGGTGTTGGGTACTCTGTCCTGTTAATACTCTTTGCTTGACATCTTTCAGAAGAATTTTGAAGAATATATGAGGAGTATCCCCTCTGCAACCAATCCACACAGAACCGATTTGTTCTTCTCCTTCTTTGGGAGGTGGGATAGGGTTGATGACTAGAGGGGACCTGAGCAGTGCACCTCAAGGTGACCAAGGTCATAAAACTCACACTGAGCACCTGCTGTAGGCTTAGGAGCCTGGGGCGACATGCAGCTGGACCCAGGTGAAGAGTCTGTAGGAATTCTCTGTAGGGGATTTTGTGACTTCTGTAAATCTAAAGGCTCATTGTTCCATCTTGTATTCGGGATTATTTACCCATGCATAATTCTCAAATTGCCATAGTCAGTTGAAGAAATTAGCAGGCCTGGAGAAATGACTCAGCAGTAAAAGCAGTAGCTGCTCTTCCAGAAGACCTACCTGGGTTTAATTTCCAATTGGTGGCTCACAATTTCAGTCCCAGGGGACCAATGTCCTTCCTTATCTTCATGGGCACCAGGCATACACATGGTACACAGACATACATGCAGGCAGAGCATCTGACACTTAAAATAAAAACATACAAATTGAAAAAGAATTGGCTCACCCAATTTTGGGTGTCTTTCAAAAGTTGCTGCACTGGATTATTCATTGTTTTAAAGGTTGTGTTCATTACTGTGACCACCCATCTCATCAAAGTGTTTACTGAGGGCTGGGGAAATGGTCTGTCGGTTAAAAAGCCTGCTGTGAAATGATAATGCCCTGAGCTTGGATCTCCAGCTTGTGGGAAGCAGGACATGGCAGGATGTGTGTGTAACGCCAGCCCTGCTCTAAGAGCTGACGGCCGCCAGTCTAGCCAGTCTAGCTTCAGGGTCAGCGAGATGCCTTGTCTTAATCAGTAGGAATGTGTCAATAAAGAAGAGACACACATGGCTTTCACACACATACACACACACACACACACACACACACACACACACACACACAGGCCTTTACTAAGAAGGCATCAAAGTCATGATAATGAGCCCAGTGGTGGTGGTGTGGGAGGCAGAGGCAGGTAGACCTCTGTGAGTCCAAAGCCAGCCTGGTCTGAAGAGTGAGTTCCAAGACAGCCAGCACTGTAGCACAGAGTCACGTTGTCTTGAAAAAACAGCAACAAAAACCAGAGTCATGATGGTGGATGTGAGTTTCTTAGAATTATAATTTTCTACTGAAATTACAACTTTTTAATCATGAACAACAAATTCTGCTCATGGTTTTTCTTGACAAAATAAGGTCACTTTGTTCATTCCCTCAAAATGTCTCAGATACCCATGTCTAAGCCATGGTTTGTCTTACAGTAATTCTATCAACTAAATGTGATGTTTAATGAGTCAGCTTGGCCTGGGTGGATGTATGCTCAATGGTAAAGCCTTCGCCTGGCATGTATGAGACCCTGGGTCCCTTCCCCAGCTCCACAAAAAGTAAAGGGTGTTGAAGGCAGCTCACAGCCAAGCTCCGTGTGTGCCTTTTTCTCAAGACAGCTGTTGTTACATAAACTGGGCTGTGTGTCTCAGGTCGTCAAGGAGAATGCCCAAAGATTCTTGGTGTAAGCATCTAATTTGCACTGCTGTGGTGAGGAGCTTCCTAGACACAGGGCCTCTCCCCTTCTGCTGTGGGTGTGTGCTGGTGGGTGGTGAGGCTGCTGCTTATTTCCATGGCGGTACTCTGGGACAAGTGAGGGAACTTGGCACTGTGGTCCAGCATCCGCAGAGTGGAGAAGGCCAGTAACATTTTAGTACTTGGGAGGACATGGCACTGCCTCAAGGGTCTCGGGCCTTCCATGGGTTTCTCTCTCCTTTTGAGAGAACGGTTAGTGTCACAGAGAAAGAGCTGATGGTGCCGAATGCCACGTCCATTCGGAAGCAAAGGTACAGGGCAGCCTGTGGACCGTGGTACTCCTCAGTATTACTTTAACGGCTCAGGAAGCCTCGTCCGTTTGGTTGTGGAGTTGGCTGCACTGTTAAATGCTGAAACATAGACTTTACTAACTCACTATCTAATTTTTCTGCCAAAAAAAAAAAAAAAAAAAAAAAAAAAACCCAAAAATGTTGCCAGGGAACTGTAGATGTTAGCTTTATAAGTAAAGGGCTCTGCTACACAAATGTTAGGAACTGAGTTCAAATCCCCAGCATCTGGGTAAAAAAGCAAGGCTTGAGGCTCAGTAAGGAAACAGTGTTTGCCAGGTAATCATGTAAACCGGAGTTCAGATCCTCAAGGCCTGTATGCAAGTTGGGCAGGCATGGTGGCCTCCAGAGGCAGGGACGGGTTTCCGTGAGCTCTGGGTTTAGTGGGAGACCTTGGCCCAGTAAAGCGAAGAGTGACAGAGGATGCCTGGTGTCAAGTTCAGGTCTTCGCACATACATACATGCACACATATGAGCCCACATACACGCAAGCGGGCACACATATACATATCATACATAGGTACATATGCAAATGAAAGAGAATGCCAGGTACATCGATGTGTACTTTTGGACCCCAGCTCTGGAAAGGTGGAGACAAGAGGAAGGATCCAGGGGTCCTCACTGGCCAACCAACCTGGAGAGTCAGCTAGAGGGCCTGTCTCAAAAGTAACGTGGAGAGCGACGAGGGGGACAGCCAGTGTTTGACCCCGCAGAGCAATAGGACAAACAGGCCCGAACTCGCTCGCCTGCTGTTCATAAGGTGTGTGAGGAGCCTGCTAAGGAACCTGGAAAGTGACCTCTGCAACTTTGTCTTCTGTCTTTAAAGGTAAATCTCACCTGGCCATTGTGCAGCGAGTGAACAACGAGGGGGAAGGGGACCCGTTTTACGAAGTTCTAGGAATTGTCACCTTGGAAGACGTGATTGAAGAAATCATCAAGTCTGAAATCTTGGACGAGACGGACCTGTACAGTAAGTAACAGTGTCTGTGTGTCCCCGGGCCTTTGCTGCTGCCAGCCAGCCTGCCACTTAAACCCTTCTGCCCGGTGCTGGGCCGCCTGCTGTAACTGCATGGTGTGCGTGCAGGCCTCGTTCCTTTACACGAGGAGAGCCACATGAGTGACGCTGAGTACAGTTTCTCCAGTAGAGCTTCTCCTGGCCATGAATTCACACCCAAGACAGGAGGAAACTGTTTCCTGTCACTTTTCAGGCATTTTAACATCCTTCTAATGCTGGCAAGGGATTTGTGTAGTTAAATTGATAGATGGCGGCTGATGACATTCCCTTGTTCCAGAATCTATGGATGGGGGCGGATGGGCTGAGCAAGGATAGGTGGCTGGGACAGTAATGCTGGTGTGACGCAGGAGTGGCGCTCAGTTTGCAGAACTGAGAACGCCAGAGCTGTGGAGACGGTTCGGGTGGAGAGGGCTGTGCAAACATGGCTTCCGAGCACCCACATAAGCCCCGGGGAGGGGATGGCTGGTGTTGGGTGCCAATGACTGCAGTTCCGGGAGGCAGAGACTCAAAAATGAGAGGGGGTGGTGACTCTGGGCTCACTAAGATGCCACTCTCCAAGACAAAGAAGCAAATAAATTCGGTAGGCAGCAGTAGATGAGCACATGCAAACGTTGACCTCCACCCTCCAACGATGCTCGCACAGGTACACACGCCGCCCCCACATGCACACAGAGAATATAGTTTTCTTGTTGTCTGCTTCATGGCCTTCAGGGCCTTCAGGGCAATGGTGAGTGTTTAGATCAGGCAAGGGAAGTCGCAGCGGTGAGCTTGCCCCGAGTGTTGGGCCTGCAGCATGCACAGCTGGCTCTCTGCACAAGGGGGCTGCAGCCTCACCCTATCCCCACTTTTATCATCTGGGCTTCGTTCTTTTTCAAGCCTGTTTATTTTATGCGTGGGTATTTCGCCTGCATGTGTGCACCACATGCAGACTCCAACAGTGCCATAGAGGGCACTGCATCCTCTGGAACTGGAGTTACAGATGGTTGTGGGTGCTGGGAATTGAACCCCGGTCCTCTGGAAGAGCAGCCAGTGCTCTTAACCTCTGAGCCATCTCTCAGCTCCATATGAGGCTCTTTGAAAGGTTAATCATGCCAGTGAGGGCCCCAGGCCCTGGGAATTGGGCAGGGATGGAGCATCTGGACGGTTTCCTCTCAGCTTTGAAACAGCGCCCATAGGACTTGGGCTATCTTAGTGCCCTGTGCATCCAGGAAAAACTTGCCATGCTCAAAAAGAGAGTGATCTTATCTGATCTGTTTTTATAAGGGAGCATTTCACATTTTTAAATTGCCAAGGTGTTGGAGCATCTACTATTAGAAAGGCAAACTTTTAAATGGCTGTCGCCTTTGAGAAATGTGTCCTTGTTTCCCATCTGTATAGCATTCTTATCTGTTTCATGCTTTTTACATTTGGAAGGTAGTTGGGGGCTTCCTAGTAGAGAATGTTGTTGCTTGTTTATGTTCTTTCCGTCCTTTTATGATCCTGTACAATGTCTGTGAGCCCACATGGGCATCAGTACCCACGTGGGAGTTAGCAGAGAGCAGGTGTGTGAGCCCCCCCCCCCAGTTCCGAGCTCCAACTCAGGTTGCTGAACTGTGGGACAGGTACTTCACCCACTGAGTCATGTCACCGCCCTCTTCATTCGAACCGATTGTGTGTCTGTATATTTCTGTTTTCCCTGGGGTAGTGCTTGCCTTTGGCACCACAATATAAATGATTATCAAAATCAAATCTTACATTCTTCTTTATGGAAATGTTACTAAGCCCCCAGTGAGGGGACTCATCTCTTGGAGAAGTGTTGCATGACATGACCTCTTGGTATGAAACGCTGAACTTGTGACTTCAGGGTTGTCTCAGTCTAGGTGAAAGGTCAGCCACGATAGCAGCTAGTTGCCATTGAGAGAACTTTTTAAAGTTTTCAATTGACTTATACTTTCTGATTTTCAAAATTCCTTGAGACAGGAGTGTAGAGCCCTCACATAAGGCCTAGTCATTGACTTTTAACCCTGGACAAGAGATGGTGGGTGATTTAGACCCTTGGGGGCAGAGTCAGCATTTGAGACCTTCCTTGTCCTTTATTTTTCCATTTTCTTTCTTTCTTTTCTTTCTGGTTTTCTTTCTTTCTTTTTTCTCCTTTTTTGAGGTGGTGCTGTTTGAGATGGAGTTTTACACTATAGCCTAGGCTAGCTTTGACTATATAATTCTCCTTCCTTAGCCTTCCTTCTAAGGATTGGGATTACAAGTGACACCATTACACACAGCAGGGGTCTTGTCACATTGGATTTTTCTTTATCAGCACCTTATTCTTGGAAAACCACAGCCCATGAGTGTCGGCCTGCTTTCATATGTCCTACAAGGCAACAATGGCCTTTCACGATGCTTAATGACAGAAAAAAGGAAACCCAACAGCAGAATAATTACTTTTGGATTTGTAGAAATTAAACAAAGAGTGACATTTCGTTTACCCACAGCAAGGAGCAGGGAAGCAGCTCTGAGTCTGCAACAAAGGCCAGAGCCTGAGTTCTTCCTCTCTGGCCCTTTCCACAGGAGGCTGGTTCATTCCTCCTGGGTCACCGCCATGTTTGCCTAACCTTGACCATCTCATAGTCTGGGGCCGGAGGTGATGTTCCTGGAAGGAGACTTGTGCTTCTTGAGGAATCTCTTCCTGGTTTATTTTCTTCACCTGAGGCTAACAGGCCCTCTACACAACACAGACAGTAGTGACTCTGTGTTTCTTGTGGGCTTTGTCCTGTCTGCTCAGTCACATCGCAGGGACCTCTCTAAGGCGGTCCAGCTTCCTGCTTTGACTTACTGCGGACCCAGGAGTGCCTGCGCTCTGCCTGGCGCACTGGTCCCGGGAGAGGGTATGTTTTGTGTCTTTCATTGGTAAAGGGCCCTGATTGTTTTTTCTTTCCCCGTTCCCCTCTCAGCTGACAACCGAACAAAAAAGAAAGTGGCCCACCGTGAAAGAAAGCAAGATTTCTCTGCCTTTAAGCAGACGGACAGCGAGATGAAGGTTAAAATATCACCGCAGCTTCTCCTGGCCATGCACCGTTTCCTAGCAACAGGCAAGTGTGCTTATCACAGTATGAGATCGGCAGGCCCTGGAGCCTTCCTCACCACGCAGACGGGGGCTGGGGGTGGAGGCTGGGGAATGGGGTGACAAGTAATGCCACTTTGTGTTTTGTTTTTTGTTTTTGTTTTTGTTCTGTTTTGTTTTGTTCTCTTTAAATTCTCTCCTCTCCTGTGTTCAGTGTCGGCATGAACCCTCTGAGACATTTGCCAGGGGTGGACCAGTAACTTAAAATTGGTCTGAAAGGTAAGGATGAATGTCAGTGCCACACTGCATGTGTACGGTAGGACAGGTCCTCTACTTCCAGCTAAGCCCCACGGGTGAGCCCGCTGGCGGAGTAAGCTGGCAGTGCAAACCAGGCGCCCCTCGTTTGATTGGACAGTTGAGTAATTCTGTCTTCAGCTTGCCTTGGAAGAACAGCTGGACATCAGTGGTAACACAGGTGCTAAAACTCACAGAGAAGAGAAACACGTGCAGAATTAGATTCGTATTGTTTGTGGTTTTGATGAAACGAAAGATCTTTCGAGTTTGGCCTGATTTCTTGGTGGCTTCAAGTCAGATTGTTAACTTGGGCCCCGTCCAGAGGCAAGTGTTCACATAGTTGAAGCCACCAGGCCAGCCAGCTCTGACGGCTTCCAAGTGGTCAAGGTTGAAAGACCTAAGAGACTGGCTAATCCTCTCACATCCCCAAACGGCCCTCTAAGGTGAAGGGTTAGCTCTGTTGGCCAGGGGAAGGGTGAGAAAAATCTGGAAGCTCCCAGAGGCTTGCAGAAGACATCTGTTTCCAAGATGGGCCAGTAAGTTTCAACTACACGCATTGTGTTTATACAAATGCCCTGAAAGACCGGTCAATGGCAGCACTGGCAGAGTGTCACCTACCGTCAGATACATGGGCGTGCGCGCGCACTGTTCACATTCATGACATGGGGAGTGCCTGCGACTTCCTGCTCAGTAGGAGCCCCTGGATATCAGAGTATGTGTGTGCCAAGACCACACTTGTGATTCAGTACACACACACACACACACACACACACACACACACACACACAAAGAGAGAGAGAGAGGGAGAGAGGAGAGAGAGAGAGAGAGAGGAGAGAGAGAGAGAGAGAATACACAGGCACACATGCCCAGGCAAAGCACTGGAAAGAAATACTCACCAAATTGATCTGAATGGCTATGCAAGCAGTCAGCTTACAGATGATTTTTATTTTCTTTATTTTTTCTGTATTTTCCAAATTCCCTGCCATGTGCTGTCTTAACTATGAAAAAGTCACAGACGGGAATCCAGAATCTGTAGCTTTTGTTTATAGCATCTAATTGAGAAAGTAAGCTAAGCAACATTGTGCTATGGTTCTCTTCCTACTCTGGTACCGTTGTTGCTCACTGTGGAAGAGCCACACGTAAAACTCAGTGTTACCCTACTCTGCCTCTGAGAAACCACGGAGTCCACGTTTACAATAGCACCCCAGAGTCAGCAGCTCTGGTGTCCCTGTCAGGGCTGACCACCATTTCCTTTTTGTTGGCATGTTGATGTGCGCACGGCCTTGCTTTTATTCTGAATCTCTCCCTCGGTGGTCCCTGGAATTGCTCAGGACAGCGGCGTGGGAGAGCCGTAGGTGGAGCCCAGGCCTGTGCACTGGCACTAGCCCCCAGCCCTCCCTTGGCTGTTGGTGAACAGTCAGACTGTTGTGGCTTGTGTTGAAGAGTGTCCTGACTCCAGGAGGGGGTCTGCTGCTGATTGGTTTTCATTCCCGTCAATCAGAGACAGAAAGCAATGGCAGGTTGAAAAGGAAGGGTTAGAAAGGACCAGACACCAGTGTGCCACTGTTGTAATTGCTCCCAGGTAATCTGACCCCAGTGGATCACCAAGCGGAAGTCTGGTCCATCTGTGTTGTGCCGTTGTCGCCAAGTGTCCTCCCTATCTGAGCACCTCAGCCACCCCTTCTTTGAAGTGTAATGTCAAGTTGTGTTTATGTCTATAGAAGTAGAAGCGTTTAGCCCATCCCAGATGTCAGAGAAGATCCTCCTAAGGCTGCTAAAGCACCCCAATGTCATCCAGGAGCTGAAGTATGATGAGAAGAACAAGAAAGCCCCTGAGTGCTACCTCTACCAGCGAAACAAACCTGTAGACTACTTCGTTCTCATTCTGCAGGTCAGGAGCCACGCCATGCTTGTTTGCCCTCACGGAGTACCCACCTTTTCTGTTCTCAGGAGGCCTGCGGGGGGTGTTTATAAGGGGGGGACGTTTGGTCTCCACTTACAGAGCTGGGTGAGCTATGAGGTAGCACCACCCATCTCGTGTCTAATACCAAAAGGTGCTTCATGCTTTGTGCTATGCCGAGAGCCAAGAGAGGGCAGCACTGCTGGCTTCTGGAGTGTTGGTGTGCCTGCTCCTGTCCAGGGCCGGAGGGGGAGGGGGGGCATTTGAGATGTAGTGTTCTGTGTTCCTTGGGTTGATGTAGTGGTCTGTGTTCCTTGGGTTCTCTTTATAGCCTCTTTTTTTGTCCATTCTCATTGGGGCTTGGTCTTTTACAGTGACCAAGACACACAGCAGGCTCTCTCCTGTTATCACCATATCTTAGTATCTGTCCCAGTAACACCATGAGCCTCCTCCCTTCGTTATTTATGTTGCTGGTTACTAATCGGACTGCTTGCTAGGAGCTGGTGTCACAGTGGTGCTCCCCTAAAGGAATGGCAATTAATAGTGACCAGGCCTTCTCACTAAAGGACACAATCCCAACTCGGTGGGGAGCCCATTGTCCCCAGCCCTCTCTGAGGACTTGTGACGTCACAGTCCTATAGCAGACACTGCCCTTGGTTACCCTGAGTCAGACCCTAGTTTTTATGGACTTCTATGCCTCCTGCGTAGTATCGAGTCACCCTTTCAGGACCCGTTTTGTTTAAGGACATTAACTTCTTGCTGTAAGGAGTACGGGTTTTTCCTCCTGCCGCCGCGCCAGCCCCAAACAATACACTAAGACTCTGTATTAGATATA
This sequence comes from Phodopus roborovskii, assembly GCF_943737965.1. NCBI lineage: Eukaryota > Metazoa > Chordata > Mammalia > Rodentia > Cricetidae > Phodopus > Phodopus roborovskii. The sequence goes on along the minus strand of NW_026126541.1, from coordinate 13,532,147 downwards.
ATTCTGTTGGCCCGGTTACTTGTTTCTTATCGGCTAGCTCTGTCTTAATTATTAGCCCATTTCTATGTATTTCCACCTCTTACCAGGGAGAGGCAGCTGGCGGTTCTGCCTTCTCCAGACTCTCCATCTTGGCTCTCCTTCCTACTTCCTCTTTCCTCCTTGTCTCCTAGTCCCTCCTATCTTGCTTTCCGATTGGCCAACGGTGCTTTATTCATTAACCAGTATGAGAAACAAATATACATAATGACATCTCCCATCATCTTGCGCCCCCTCAGTTTTTATAGATACTTCCTGCATATAAACTGGAGTTATCAAAAGCTTAATCAGTACTTGGCAGGCCCTAAAATTACAATAGTTCAGCAAGACCCCAGTTACTTCAGAGGATGAAGAAAGTTGTTCCCTACGGTGTAGGCGTCAGGAGCTTAGACAGATGTGTGGTCATGTGACTCTGCTGGTGTCTGGGGACAAGTCACAGGAAGAGGGACCCCTGGGACAAGCTGCCTGCATGTATGTCTGTGTGCCACATGTGTGCCTGCTGCCCGCAGAAGCCAGAAGAGGGCATCGGGTCTCCTGGAACTGGGGTTACAGAGCTTGTGAGCCGCAGTGTGGGTGCTGGGAACCGCATCCAGATGTTCTGCGAGAGCAGCCTGTGCTTTATCTGCTGATGGTGTTGACTCCCCTAGAGCTAGAGTTACAGGTGGTGGTGAGCTGCTGCTGTGGGTGCTGGGAACCGAACTCAGATCCTCTGAAAGAGCAATGCCTGCTCTTAACCCGGAGCCATCTTTCCATCCAGTTCGTATTTCTTCAAGATTTGTTTTTTAATCTATGTGTTTGTGTCAGTTCTTAAAAAAGCTATTGTCACCGGGTGGTGGTGGCACACACTTCTAATCCCAGCACTCAGAAGGCAGAGTTGGGTGGATCTCTCTGAGTTCAAGGCCAGCCTGGTCTACAGATGGAGAAACCTGTCTCAATGCTCCCCCTAAGAAAAAACATTGCCTCAAAGGAGCGCTGGTGATGGAGGGGGTGGCCATGTGCAAGTCAAGGGTAACTTTTGGAGTCAGCTTTCTCCTTCCACTTTTACATGAGTTCAAGGGCTTGTGTCACCAGACTTACTCAGCAAAGTGCTTTTACACAGAGTCATCTCAGAAGCTCCAAACCATGAGTTATTTAAAATAAGCTTTATAGGAATTCAGGGCTGGGGGATGGTTCAGTGTTTTGGAGAACTTGATGCTTTTGCAGAGAACCTGGCTTCAGTTCCCAGCACCCACACAATGGCTCCCAAAAGTTTGTATTTCCAGTCCCTGGGGATTCAATGCCTTCTTCTGATTTCTTCAGGCATCAGGCATGCCTGTGGTGCAGGCATGTACATGGAGACAGACATTCATATACATAAAGTAAATACGTCTTTAAAACATGTTATGGAGGGGCTGGGCTGTGGCTCAGTGGCCAGAGTGTACAAGACCCTGAATTCAATCTCCTGCAGCACATAAACCAGGCATGGAGGCCTATACTCTCAGCAGTAGGCAGGCGGGGCAAGGAAGATCAGGGTAATGGTCATCCTGAGTTACATAGCAAGTTGAAGGCCAACCTAGGATGCATGAGACCCTGTCTCAAACATATAGACAAATAAACATTTTTTGTGCAAGGGAAATTATAGTCCCTTTTTATTTATAAGGAAGCCATTTAGTACATGTCTGATAGGTCATTTAGACACATCTACCTGTGTCTGAATACCTGTGTATGTTAGATACTGTGGTTTGTTTGTTGAGCTGATATCACAGGTTTTGTAAGTAGTATGTGGGGGTGATGAACAGACCTATGGGGTACTTGTGTTGCAGGCATTGGCAAAGTCTGTGTTCTTAGAAACTAGCCAGTTATCCGAGGTACCAGAGAATAACAGGACAAATACCATGCCACCCTCAGTCAATCTGGCATAGCTGTCGTCTTTTGCCAAGTACATTGCACCCTAAAATGCTGCCACCCCAGCACAATCCATGCCAGGTTACTGAGCATGCTCTCTGCATTTCATGCAGCCAGAAAAAAGCAGCAATGGCACCTTCTCTGCTAGCCTGGTTGCAGCAAGATTGTCTTCTGCAACCCTAGGAAAAACTCCTTAAGTAATTGATTTGGAAATTAGAATTACATTGTAGAACCATATAGTTTTAATATTATTTGGAAGAGGCTCTTGTGTAGCCAGCCTAGGCTGGCTTCAAACTTCCTATGTAACTTAAGGTGACCTTGACCTTCTTTGGACATGTGTATATGGTATGCACATTTTTGGCACATGTGGGCATATGTATACATGTTAACATACTTGTAGAGGCCTGAGGTTCATATTGGGAATCATCTTCTTCTGTCCTTTATTCATCGAAGCAGGGGCTCTCACACTTATGGCTAGTCTGGCTGGCCAACTGGCCCTGTGTCTTCCTTCTAGGGCTAGAGTTAGAGGTGGGCCATCACACCCAGCTGGCATTGATGTGGGTTTCTGGGACCTTCATGGTTGGGCAACAAGTGCTCAACCTTGAAAATGTCTGCTGCCCTGAGCTTGAACTTCTGACCCTTTGCTGTCGCTACACCTCGTTCCCATGGTTCCAAAACCAAGCCCAGGGCATGCTCAGTAAGCCCGCTAGGTTCCCTCTCTTTGCCCATCACTTCAATTTTTAGTTTAAGTCCCGTATTAAATATAATTCAGCATATTCAAAAAATGATTTAAGTGAATCTAATTAAAAGACTATTTTGTCACATAAAATAAAATTTAAATTATATATGAATAAAAACAAAACTTGAATTTTTGTTTTAAAAAGTAGACTTTTAAAATGTTAATGATTTTAAGAAATGAGATGATAAGAGCATGATAAGTCACAATGAAATCTGTATTGGGTCTATCTGTTTTAAGTAACTTCTAGAACTGTGTATCTAAAAGCAGAACTGTGGCAGGGCAGTAGCTCACTAGGTCAAATGTTTGCCGAGTGAGTGGGGGCCTGAGTTCCTCCCCAGAACTCCAAGTAAAAGGTACAGTGCTTGGTAGTGAGTGTGTAATCCCAGCACTGTGGCTGTGGACCACGTCCCTGCAGGACAATGCGCCTGTGATCCCAGCCCTGTGGGCCCCTGGGGCTCCTTGGCCAGACAGCCTAGCCTCATCTGTGAGCCCCAGACCAATGAGAAAACCCTTATAAGGGACATAGCTTAAAGAATACCACCTCTGCACGGCTGCATGCTCCAGTGCACATGCATGTGAGCGTGCCGTGGTGAGCATGTAGACGGCAGAGGTCAGCCCGTGGGGTCTGTGCTCCTCTACCATGTCAGTTTCAGAACTCAGCTATAGTCCTGGGTGTGATGGCCAGTGCCTTTACCCTTTGAGCCTTTTTCAGGCCCCAAAGGCACATGATTACAACGGCGATGTTTTCCCATGAGCATACCAAGAACACAGAAACAGTAAATTATACAACCAGTAAGATAAAATTAAGATTTAGAGATAGTCAAACACAAAAGTCAAGAGAAATATTCTTTTTGGGGGCTTAGTTTTGTTTTTCTGTGGCAGGATACTGTTGTGTACTGCCACGCTGGCCTCATACTTGCTGTGTAGGCAGGGATGACCTTGAACTCTTGACTCTCCTGTTTTTTTACCCCCAAAGTACTGGGAATACAGACATGAACCACTGAAGTTTATAGGTGACTCATAAAAAGTGTCATACTGTGCCCCAACATATACGGTAAATATAAAAAGTCAAGTTTCATAAAACTACGTAGGTAGATCATGGTAAGTTAGGAATAAAATGCTATGCGGTGCTGTATAGGCACCCCAATGGTAGAGTGTGTGCCTTCACGCCTACAGCGCTGGGTTTGATCCCCAGCACTGCTCAACAGTGTGGTAGTGCACGGTAATCCCTGCACGGAGGACTAGAGGCAGGAGGATCAGAAGTCCCAGGCCACCCTCACTACATATTAAGTTTGAGGCCAGCCTGAACTGTGTGAGCCCCGCCTCTTTGAAAAAGAAAAGTCTCTGAAATACAAAACTAAGCTTTTAGTTTCCAACTTGAAATAACATTTTATACCTTAATGTATACAATTATATAATAAATACATCGCTGAAAAAAATCAGTGAATATAACATATTCTCGTTTGTGTGGAAGAAAATAAAATTTCACCGTTCTTCCAGAGAGCTCTGGTTACAGATGTGCACAGCCGCACCTGGCTGGTCACAGATATGCACAGCCGCATCTGGCTTCTACTGCATGCACTTTAGCCCTGAGCTATTCCCGCAGCTTCTCTCTCTCTTTATTTATTTTTTATTACAAATTGTTAACTCAATTATTTGCACAGAGTAATGGATCTCCCCACATTTCCTGTTGTAAATGTGCCTATTTTGACCATTTCCATCTTCAAGGAGCTCCGTGTGTCCTCCTCCTTTCACATTGTGTTTTTGTTTGCTTCTGCAGACATAAACAATGTATCTTTGTTTTGTTTTTCACACAGGGTTTCTCTCTGTGTAGCCCTGGCTGTCCTGGAGCTAGCTCTGTAGACCAGGCTGGCCTTAAACTCAGAGATCTTCCTGCCTCTACCTCCTGCATGCTGAGATGAAAGGCCTGTGCCACCACTGCCCAGCAAATAGTGTAATTTTTAAAATAAAAAAAATGACAAATAGACAGGAAAGGTGCTTATAAACAGACTATAGTCCCTAAATTAATGGTCTCATATATAAACCATTGTTTTACAATACTGTCCATGAAGACACACAACAAATCCATTGTAGAGTAGCAAAGATTGCTCATGTGTCTAAAAGGCGACCAAGTCTGAGATGATAACATGAGGAGACTTCATGTAGTAAAGAAGGGTAAAGCATATGCAATGGGTCCAGTTGGAGCTGGAGAGAGAGCTTGGCTGTTAGGGCACTGGCTGCATGGCTCACAAACACCCATGACTCCAGTCCCAGGGGACCCAATCTCCCTTCTGGCCCCGAGGGCATGCATGTGGTGCACATACAGGCACATTAGCCATGGTCATAACAGAAATAAATCTAACAAGTTGATTGTGTGTGCACAGTGATTGTAACTGCCAGACATGGTTTTCCTTCTCAAAGGCAAGTCATCACTGTCGTTTACAGCTGATGTTTTATAGTGAAATACCGTTGGTATCTGAGGAGCAGCATATCTAAATAAGCCAACGAGAAAAGTGCACGGCTCCTCCAGGCACTCCAGGGCTGTGGCCAGTCTCAAGCAGGGAACAGAAGGCCCAGCCACTGTCTTTGCTGGGTGCTTATGGGATAGGAACTTTCCCTGGCATTAATCTTCTTGCTCGTTTTATGTACAAATTAATTCTCTCTCTCTCTCTCTCTCTCTCTCTCTCTCTCTCTCTCTGTGTGTGTGTGTGTGTGTGTGTGTGTGTGTGTGACTCTGTCTCTGTCTGTCTCTTTGTCTCTCTCTCTCTCTCTGTCCCCAACTGTCCCATTCATACTTCTAAAAGCTTCTGGTACAGATTTCAAAGACACTTTTGCTCTAACGTGGGTTTACTCTTTAGAGATTACTATTTAATACTAAGTGTGTGTTCAACTCCACCTGTCCAGTATGGTGGCTGTGCCTTAAGCAACTGACCTCTCTAGTCCTTGGCTGCGTACACGCTGCTGTTTGACTGCATGCCTGAACTGTCTCTGTGAGGTCCGCTCCCTTCCATTCTCTCCTGCTCAGAGCTCTGACCCCTGCTCCCAAACCCTGCAGATTTTGTTAAGTGTAGATCCCAGTGAGACAAGCTCCCTTCCCTGCCTGCCCCAGCTGTGCAGCTTGGCACCGGTATGGTGTGGGCACCAGGCAAAGGGTCCACCACACGATGAAAATGTGTATAAATTAGTATGTGGCCACCATTTTTTATAAAAAGTATACATTATGAAGTGAACTTGCAGAATCCCAGGGTTCAGTGTGCAGCCACCAGACAGAAAGTGGTGACGAGAGAGCATGCGTGTTCCAGAGTCACACAGGGCGTATCCGGGTGTCTTTGAGAGGCAGGGCCAAGAAACGGCCCAGGTCTGTGCGCTTAGCATCCAATTCCCTTGCTCTCTTTCCAGCCACTCCTTTTTGTCTTTCACAAGATGACATTCAGCCCGGGCCAGCCTTGAGCATGTTACACAGTTGAGTGTGACTGAGTATGAACGGCTTATACCTCCTAAGTGCTGGGTCTGAAGGCGTGGGCCAGGCTTTGTGAGAATCAAACTCGGGCTTTGTACATGTCAGGCAAGCACCTACCAACCGAGCCACATCCTGTCTGCTGGCAGGGCCCGCTGGTTGTTTTGTGATGGCAACCTGTCATGAGCGAGCATAGTAAGCACCCAGCCTGGCCAGTGGGTGCTGGCCATTGAGGGAGGAAGTCTTCAGGCTGCCTCAGTCGGCCACGCTAACCACCCAGGGCCATCTGTCGTGCGGGTTACTGGACCGTATGGACTCGGATAGCATCGCTTCTGACTGTGAAGCCAGAGGTGGGGGCTGACTAGCACATGTAGGCTCTTAGAAGGAAGAAGTGAGACCCTAATTCTTCCAGAAGAAAGTGGGTGTGGCTGGGCCTTGCCTGAGTTCAACTCGGGCCATCCGTGCCTGACACTGTTACACCTCCTTCCAGAGCCTTTTAAAAACTGCTATTAAGAATTGTTTTCAGACAGGGCCTTGGTATGTAGCCCTGGCTGGCCTTGAGCTTGTGATCTTCCTCTCTCTGCCTACAGAGTATTGGGAGTATAGTGGTTCGCCAGCATATCTGGGTACGCCTCTTTCCCATCTTGTTAGCTTACAATCAGCCCTTGCTCCTCCGAGAAAGCCTGGAGTCCATCATGTCCCGCCCTGACTTTTTTTTTTTTTGTAATTTTATAGAATAAGCTTATGAATATTTAAAAAGTAAAATCAATAATGTAGTTCCTTCCCTATATGGAAAAGTTGTATGCAGAGATACCCACTTGATTTTAAGCCATTTCCCTGTAGGGATGGCTCTAACCTCACATGGCTGAGGTTCTTTTAAAATGATCTTTTTGAAACTACTGACACATAAATGAACAGGTGTCCCTGGGTGTCCCTAAACCTGCCTATCAGGAAAGCTTTCTCCTGTGGAGGGTGGCCTGGGCAGGGAGGGGTGAACTGCTGTGGGGGAGGGTGGAGGAGACAGCCTGGGGGGGCACTTTAAACTCTAGCAAATGGAGGCATGGAATACTGGGACTGTAGGGAACCTTTCATTTGTTATGACTTTATTATTTTTAGATTTATTATTTTATGTGTGAGTGTTTCGCCTGCCTGCCTGTATTTCTGTGCCGTGTGTGTGTGTGTGTGTGTGTGTGTGTGTGTGTGTGTGTGTGTGCGCGTGCTTGATGCCCTCAGAGGTCAGAGTTACAGATGGTGTACTCTCCTTGTCGGTGCTGGGAACCAAACCTGGGTGCTCCCCTGCAAGAGTAACAAGTGCTCCAAACTGCTCAACAGTTAGCGCGGCCCTCTGCTGTGATTTCATTTCCATGTGCTACTTCCTTTTTTTGTTTGCTTTTCGAGACAGGGTTTCACTGTGTAGCCCTGGCTGTCCTGAAACTCACTCTGTAGACCAGGCTAGCCTCGAATTCAGAAATCAGACCAGGCTGGCCTCGAATTCAGAGATCCGCCTGCCTCTGGCTCCTGAGTGCTGGGATTAAAGGCGTGCGTCACTACTGCGCAGCTCCATGTGTTACTTTCTATAATCTGGACACTGTTTTTTTTTTTTTTTTTTTTCCTGCCAGAACTGTGCCCAGCATGTGTGTGGGGATCAGAAGATGGCCTGCAGGGGTCAGTTCTCATCCCCATCAGTGCTGATCCTGGGGATCAAACTGGGGTGGTCAGGCTTGGCCGCAGCCACCTGTACCTGCTGAGCCATCTTTCCAGCCGTGGTTTCTTTTTATGCTTGTTTGTTGGGAATTGCAGGTGTACAGTGTATTTTACTCCCCCAGAGCTCCGCCTCCCACTTTGTGTACTTTCTCATCTGTTGTAATGGCGTAAGTGGCCCCGAGTGTGGCTGTGATGCTGCCACCAGTAGGAGGAAAGATAAACAAGAACGACTGCAGGACACAGAGCAATTCATGTTCAGTTTGAAGCCATGTCTGTTGAAACTTCATTTTCTAGATTGGAGGGGGCAGTTAAAATGTGTGGTCTTTTCTGGAATGATGGCCATAGTAGATAATGGAATAGAAACGGCTGCCAGTTCTGGGAGCCCAAATGCGTGAGAGCATGTCTGCTGTAGCTGATGGTTGAGACTCTGTGGCATCCAGGAGGAGAGTGGGTCCTTCCCTACCCAGTGCCTGCCCTGAAGGATGGATGGGATGGCTGTGGTCTCAGGTGTGGCTGTGAAGTCTCATCCTCGATTAGTCAGTCAGAAGACCCGACCCTGTGCCATTGTGGGAGTCTTGGAGACCAGAAAACAGTTTCTGGATCTGGGGCCGTCGCCTACAAACGGCCAGAACACAGGACTCCAAACCTCACATATTCTTGAAGTTACCCACCCAGTTCATGCCTCATACCGATTACCCAGAATGCCTGGGCATGGGAGCTGGGCCGGACTTTGGGACCCTGCACTTTGGCGGTTGCCAGGTGTGTGCCAGCGCCGTGCACACCAGGTGGTGTGTGCCAGCGCCGTGCACACCAGGCGGGACTGCCATGCCCTTGTGGCACAGATGCTCTAAATTCACCCGTCCCTGCCGTCCCCTCCTCTCTCTCTTTGAAGGGCCCACCCTTCTGAGAGCCCTCCTGCGCCCACTGCGCCTCGCCCCCATCCTCTCTCCAGCTTTGAGAGGAGCTGCAGGCCTGGGAGCCTTCACTCAGATGCTCTTCCTGATGCTGTCTCTCCAGCTGTCTGGCTTCTCTGAGGAGAGCTGCCCCTGCAGGCCCACCCGCTTCGCCACACCCTGTGGGGGCTGCCGCTGCCAATTGTCCCTGTGCAGGGACACTTGTCTCACCTGGTTTCTTTGGCGAGCCCTTTCCGGCAGTCTTTCCGGCCCCTGCCCTCACTGCCATAGGTGGCAGCTGCTCTTTACCACTGCCATCACCCCTGATCCACAGCTCCAGCTGAGATAGTTGTGAATGTTCTTCCCTCGCCTCAGCCATCCGGCTCTCTGCAGGAGACCCTGACTGGAAACAGCCCTCATTCCTGCTTCCCCCCAGGATGCCCACCCTTGCACTCGAACACACACTTGAGCCTCCCCCTCCTCCCTCCCCTCCTCCCTCCCCTCCTCCCTCCCCTGCACCTTTTCTCAGCCCAGCCACCCTAATGTGGACTGAGCTATCTTCCTGGACCCCCTTCCTCTGCGAAAGCAACCCTCAGCCTCTTCCCAGGATTCTATAGCCTTTCCTGTCTGTGCAGGCCTGGAACCCTGTCTGCTGTCACCTGCCTTAGACCTTGCTTCATACCAGTGGCTCAACCAGATCTCCCCTCTTGGGCTTCCTGCAGAAAGTGTGTCCTCATGCTAGAACAGGAAATACATGTCTCTGACACACACACACACACACACATTCGTGCATGTATGTGGCGGCCAGGGCATTATTGCTTCCCACCTTACCTTTTGAGGCAGGGTTTCCCACTGAACCCAGAGCGCCAGTGAGCTGGCCAGTGAGCTCCAAAGATCCAAGTGAGCAAATCACCGCCAGGTGCTAGGGTCTTAGATGTGATTGGCCCTTGTCTCTTACACGGGTGCTAGAGATCCAAATCTAGGTTGTCATGTTGCTTGGCAGGCATTTCACCGACTGAGTCACCTCAGCACACACTTTTGGGACTATTTTCTAGCTAGAGTGTTACTCGTAGCCCGGGTTGCCCTGGAACTTTTGCTGTGTAGACCTACCAAGCTGGCCCTGCCTCTACCTCTCCTCTCTAGTGCAGGACCTACAGGCGAGTGCTGCCATGCCTGGTCCTAACCCTTACATTTTTGTCTCTTCTTCACGGTGTGTTTGCTTGAAGCCTTCTATAACTAGTTTTCTGGGCTGCCTTCCACCCGAGGAGTCTGTCTGTGAGGACAAGAGCTGGCCCCAGGGTTCGCAGCACCGCCTTGTAGGGCCCGGCTGCATGGCTAGGAATTTTTGCACTTGCTCCTCTGCAGGTAGCTTTAAAATTATGGGTTGTCGTGCTGGGAGTGCAGCTGAGCCGTGGAGGACTTTCCCGGCATGCACAAGGGGAGGGTTAGAGCTGCACACAGACAGACACGATCTACAATTTAAGTTCCTTCCTTATACCAAGAGTTGATGGGGACTAGGCGAGCTAGTGTTTCTGTGGGGTGAAGGGGGACCTGAAGATGTGAGGTGCAAAAGGAGGGTCTCCCCAGAATTTACCTACGATACCAGAGTTCACGTGAGTGGGGTTGTGGCTGTGAGAGTGTGTTCAACCACCAGCCTTCCCCGGCCCCTCCTCCCTGGTTGTAAGAGGGAGCAGCTGTGTCCGCCGCCTGGAGCTGTGAGCATTATGAGTTACACAGTGCTAGCCTGTGTGCCTGCCTGCCCTTCTTCCTCCCTAATCCCCCCCTCCTCTCTTTCCGAGAGCCCATATAGGCCAGGATGGTCTCGGACTCCTCATCCTCCTGCCTCAACTCCCCAAGTCCTGGAATTACAGGCATATGCCACCATGCCTGGTTTAATGGTTCCTTTTTAGCAAATGGTAGCTTGCTGGTTTGCCCCTTGCACAGGCTGTCCTGGGGGAGGTGACATGGGTCATGTGAACACGGCCGCACTGGCCCTTCTCTGGGAAATCTCTCTTTAGCCTGATGAACACCTCTGAAGGCTGCAGGGATGGAAGAGGCGGTGGAGGAGGGTAGAGGAGGAGGGGGAGGTTGGGGGAAGGTGGAGGGGGTGGGGGAGGGTGGGGGAGGATGGGAGGGTGGGGGAGGTGGGGAGGGTGGGGGAGGGTCTCAGGCATGCTAGAGCAGGGAAGAGAGTGATGGATGCCCAGAGGGTTTGGCTTTGATGGAGGAACACTTTCCCAGGCTGCTTCCCCCAGCAGTGCCCTGGGGCCTGGCATGGTGTCCGCTCAGATGCCCAGGGCATTGCGCCTGGGGAAGAGCACAGGCCTTTGGAGCTAGTTCACACCCCCCTGTTCCATGGACACATGGCCTGCTGACCCTTGACCCTGCTGCTTCCCAGCTCAGGCTCCTCCTGCAGCAACCAGGAGGGTCTCCTCAGCATTTGTCTGGATAATTCTTTTTACTACCGAGGGCCCTGAAGAGCTGGGACACTAGGGAAACGTTAGGTGGCCCAGATACTGGCCTTTCCATTGTTGCTCTCACAATCCAGTTTTCTAGCGGAAATGAATGTACCTTCCTCTTTATTTTCCAAAGCTTGTCTTCTTGGGATGGTGGGGGAAGAATTTAGACAAACCCGGGAAGAACTAGCTTTCTGTGCCAATCCGACTGAAAGTCCCTCCCTTTCCCTCCCACAGGGAAGAGTGGAAGTAGAAGCTGGGAAAGAAGGCATGAAGTTTGAAGCCAGTGCTTTTTCATACTACGGTGTGATGGCCCTCACAGCCTCTCCAGGTGAGTGGGTCGAGGCTCTTAGCTCAGGACCATTTCAGGAAGATGTGGCCTCCTCCCGTCAGTCCTCCCTGTGCCCCGCTGACCTCATGGTTGGCCGCCTCACTGATGAGTGTACTAGAGACAGATGCTCAAGTGTACACCTTCATCGGTTCCCACATACAGAGAGCGGAACTGTGCAGACGGGGCCCTGGATGAGCCCTCTCTCCCTCCTTTGTTTAAATGGGCCTGCAGGGACCGCAGCAGGTGGAGGTAGGGGTCCCCCGCCCGCCCAGCGCTGCAGCCATCTGTGTCCCGTGTGGTTGCTTTCACCCTCTTCCCTCGCGGGAACCGAACGCTGGACCAGCTTCTTGCTGCCAGTGATGCCCGGGCAGTGTGTGCCACATTCCTTGTTGTGGTGACTGCAAGCCCAGGGGTTGACAGAGCAGCCATCACAGGCTGTTTCCTGTGAAGACTCCATGTGCTCTGGTGGCGTCAAAGCTCTGAGTACTTCCCGAGCATTCTCCTGCCTCTCTGTTGTGGGAAGAGCCCCATGCCCACCCAAAGTCTGAGCTGTACATAGTACTGTTCTGGGGACTTCCCGTTGCCTCTTCCTGAGGATGAAGGAGTTTGCTACCCAGAGAGCAGGTCATTCGGAGTGGGTGGGTATTTCTCTGAGATTCTGAGGTGCCTGGAAGGTGACCCGCCCAGCAAACGTGCTGCAGCCAACTCTGCTGTGCTCCCAACCCCTCTGGCTCTACTGCCCCATTGCCTTCCCTGGCCCAGGAGCAGGTCAAGCCGGCAAAAAGAACAGAGGCGCTGGAGTGCCACCTTGTGGCCAAAATATAAAAACACTCTTTATGTTTTTTGTTTTTTGAAACAGGGTTTCTCTGTATTGCTTTGGAGCCTGTCCTGGAACTCACTCTGTAGACCAGGCTGGCCTCGAACACAGAGATCCACCTGCCTCTGCCTCCTGAGTGCTGGGATTAAAGGCATGTGCCAGCACAGCCCAGCTCTAAAAGAACATTCTGTACTAGGAACCTTTCACAAAGCCCAAAGCTAACCCTAGCCCACATTAAAGGAAGGCTATCAAATTGGGGTTAAAAAAAAAACCTTCACAGGTATGGGAGCCTTCAGGCAAGTTTGTCTTTGTGACAGCAATCGTCCCCTGCTGTCCCACCCAGCAGTGTGATGGACATAAGATGTTACCATTAGAACGCCAGTGAACTCACCATCCTGTACAGGGTTTGCAGTCCTAAGGCCACACTGCCCCCTGTCACCAGGGATGTAGGTCTGCATGATCCTTCCTAGGAGGCCTTTGTTGTAAACTTGAAGGTGACCTTCCCACTGCCTGGTGACACTGGACAGGGGTTTGTGACTGGGCATGGAAAGACCTGGGTCACAGCTCAAGATGCAGGTTGCGTGGCGTTGAGAACAGACTGTTGTGCCCTCTAGTAACCAGGAGAGCTGAATGGAGGGCTGTGTATACCGGGTGTGGTGACCCTTAAAATATAAAGGGTCCCGGAAAGCAGAAGCAGGAGGATTGCTCCAAGTTCAGGGTCAGTGTTGTCCACTTGGTAACCAGTTCTACATAGCAAGGCCCTCTCTCAAAGGTAAAAAGCAAACAGGAAACCAACAACAAACCCAAAGAGGAAATGTTACACCGCAGCAGAGGTCATTGTTCACAGACCCACACCTACAGGGTCGCTCTGAGATGAAAGCAATACGTTCTTGCTGATTACTGGTTATTTAAACCGAAACACCAGCCCAGCGCATACTGAACCATAGTGTAAGGAAAATCCCATTCAGAAAAAGTCAGCAAAAAGCCTGGGGGATGGGCACACCTCTAGTCCAGCAGGTGGTAAAGGAGGTGGGAGGCCCAGGAGTTGAGGCTAGCCTGAGCTATGTAGTGAGTTTGAGGCTAGCCCTAGACTACAGGAGACCTTTAAACCAACCAAAACAACACCAAAGGCCAGCCTAGAGCCAAGTCCTCCCCAGAAGGCCCCGGCTGTTGGTTTTGAAGGCTGCTGTTCACTGATTTACTGACCCTCCTGAGCAGAGTCTGGGGCTGTGTGTTCAGTAAGATGCACAGTTCACACACACAGGTGTGACCTCATTAAGGCCTGCCTGCGTCCGCTCTTAGTCGTGGGCCTAGTGAAGTGCATCAGCAGGTGAAGGTGCTTGCGGCCAACCCTCATGACCTGAGGTCCACGTAGTGGAAAGAAAGAGCTCCTGCCCACAAGTTTCCCTCTGTTCTCTACATGTGTGCAGTGGCACATGCACATGCACACAACCAAATGAAAAACCATCTGTCCACTAGGAGAACAGACAGAAATAGTCTCTAAGCTGAAGGCCAGCCTGGCCTACATAGCAAGTTTCAGGCCAGCCAGGGCTATATGTTGAGACCTGGTCTTGAAACAAAGAAATGAAATAAAGCCAGGAATCTGAGCGGGGCTGTCAGCCCTTGGTTCTCAGGACCGTGGGAAGGCGCGCCCACCCCTCACGGCCTGCCCTTGGCCTGCCCTTGGGGTTTTCCTGTGGCAGGGCTGGTCTCCCATCCCAGTGAGCAGCCATGAGCCTCATCTTTTTCTGCTATTCTCAGGCAGCCTGAACATGGCATTCTACACATTTGCCTGTTTTGAAATGTGCAATCATCCCAAGAAATTCAGAACATCAGGCCAAAATTATGAAACCAAGAATAGCAATGAGTTAGGTAACTAAGGGCTTGCTAGGTTGTGTGCTGAGTGCTGGAGTGTGGCTTGGGCCTATTCTTAGAGCCCACACCAGCTGTACCTCCAGTTGTATGGGGCTGATTGTGACCTGGGCCTTGAGTAAAGCTTGTTTTGGGTACTGGAGGGAGGGGGCGTTAAGAACTTTCCAGAAAAGAGCACAAGAATGAGATTCTTGATGGTGGCGCATCCCCCGTCTTTCTTCCTGGAAAGGCATTTGGGCGTTGGTACTTCAGGGTGGAATGCTCCTGTTAGGAGACTGCCCACTGCTGTCCCTGGGGTGTGACGATCTCTTTCTGACTTAGATGCCGGCCTCACCCTGTTTTTCTCCATTTTCAGTTCCTTTGTCCCTGTCTCGTACCTTTGTCGTCAGCAGGACAGAGGTGTTAGCGGCAGGCTCTCCAGGTAATCTGCATGCTTCCTTTTCCTAATGCCATTGCTTGCCTGCCTTGCCCCTGGGAAAGCCTGGCCACCAGGGCTGCCCACTCTCTCCACAACGCTGTTCCTGTTTCCTGCCAGCCCCCAAACTCTAAGGTTGCTGACTAAGAGGGGGCTGTCCAGGAAAACATAAGCCACAGAGGACTGGGAAGGAACTCTGGGCTAGGAACAGAGGTGACTGGGGTGGGGAGAGTAGCTATGGTGACTGTCCAGTGCTTACTGCACTGGCCTGGACCACTCAGATCTGCCCGGAGTATTACTCCATCTTTAGCAGAGACCTGAGGGCCTCGAACTCAAGTCCAGACTGTTCTTATTTCCTGGAGAATCCATTAAGACAAAATCTTGGGAGTATGAACTTTCCTTGGCAAGGGAGAAAAAGCTGCCCTCACCCTGAGTTGGGACCTTTACCCCTGAGATGGCTGGTGTATCCCCCCACACACACACACCCCAATGGCTGGTGTATTTCCGCCATCCTCAGGCAGATGGCCCTGCTGCCCTGGCTCTCACCTTGGTTTTGGAATCAGTGCATGCACATTCCTAACCAGATGCAGATTATCCCCCCTGCAGGAGAACATGTCCGTGCCTAGCATGGCCAGCCACTAAAAAGAGAAGTTTTAATCTTTCTTTAATTAAAATTGCTTAGCCTTAATTGAGCTTGCTATGGTGCACACCTGGAATCCTGGCACATAGGAGTCTGAGGCAGGAGAGTCAAGGGTTTAAGACCAGCAAGAGCTATATGTATAGGGAGACCCTGTCTGAGAGAGAGAGAGAGAGGAGGAGAGAGGGGGGGAGAGGGGGGGAAGAGAGAGAGAGAGGGAGGGAAGAGGGGAGAGAGAGGAGAGAGAGAAGAGAGAGAGGAGAGAGAGATAGGGAGAGGGAGAGGGAGGGAGGGGAGAGAGGAGAGAGGAGGAGGGAGAGGAGAGAGGAGGAGGGAGGGGAGAGAGAGAGGGAGAGAGGGAAGATTGAAAGAAAGGAAGAAAGAAAGATCATTCATGTTGGGTAGCGCAACTTTTCTGTATTGCTTTTTCCCCATTCAGCTTATAATTTTAAATCTAACTGATGAAATTTATATACAGCCCAACTTCAGTCAAACTCCAGAATGCTGGCAATGCTTGTCTTAGAGGGAAATTTATTAACGTTCCCTTGGGTCTGCTGTCAGCCAGGTGTGGGGTGTGGCGGGCCATGTTCAGAAGGCTGAAGTATGCAGACTGCCACATGTTCAAGGCCAGCCTGAGCTACATAGTGAGTTTGAGGCCAGAATGGCTACAGAGTAAAACCCCAACCCCCGTTTGAGAGATAGCTCAGTTGTTACAGTGCTTGCAGCAAAAGGCTGAAGACCTGACCTCCAGTTTGTAAACGCCAAGCCCAGAAGTGTGTGTGATCCCTGCACTGGGGAGGTGGACACAGCAGGCCCCCGGTGACAGCCGGCTGAGCCGAATCAGTGGGCTCCAGGTCCCAGTGAGTGGGCAACACTGGAGAGACACCCAAGGTTGACCTCTGACCTACACACACACACTTTACCCTTAAGAGTTTGGCTCAAACCAGTGACGGAGTACACATGCATCCACATACTCATATGCATTTATATTTTTCTCCCATTTTATTTGCTGTTTACTGTTTGTTTTGAAGCTGATAACTCTTGGCCAAAGCCCATCAAACATTCAAATTTTACTTTCTCTGTAGAATTTGAGATTTCTTTGTTATGCCTGTTCCATGTGGTCAGGAATAAACAGCCCTGCCTTGAAGGTCCTATCCCACAGGCCTGCTGACATCACAGTAACAGGTCCCCTTCGTGCGTGGGCGTTGGACTAAGCCAACAATAGCTAGCCCCTTCCAGAAGGTGCCTGTGGTTGCAAAGAAGGCATGTTTCATTATTGTGTCTGCTAGTTTGCTGCCTAAAGAAAGGATCTCTGGGTAGGATGGATAAAATAAACTGAATCAAAAGCCAGAAAAACCAAACAGTGTTGCAAGGGTTTGTTTGTTTGGTTGGTTGGTTTTTAGATGGGGTCTTAGCTAGCCCTGGCTGTCCTGGAACTCACTCTGTAGACCAGGTAGACTCGCAGGTACCAACCTTCCTCTGCCTCTGGAGTGCTGGGACTAAGGGGGTACGAAACCATGTCCAGCTTGAAAAGGTTTTTGTTTTGTCTTTTTTAAGACGAGGTCTCATGTAGCCCAGGCTATCCTCAGATTTAAAATTGCTCTGTAACTGAGGATGACCTTGAACTCGGGATCTCCCTGTTTTTGCCTCCCAAGAGCATTGACTATTTATTGGGTGCCCCCATGCCCACATAAAACTTTATTACTGTCATAAAACCTTGACACAGAAATTTGACAGCAAAACATGAACCCAAACTTGGGTGGGCCCCTGCCTCTCCTTGTGTTTGGGTCCTCGGTGCCACATTGGAGCTGAGTTGTTTTTGTTTTTGTTTTTCCCCTGAGACAGGGTTTCTCTGTGTAACAGCCTTGGTTGTCCTGGAACTTGCTCTGTAGACCAGGCTGGCCTCAAACTCACAGAGATCCACCTGCCCCCAGTGCTGGGATTAAAGGCATGCACCACCACCAGCCAGCTCTGTAGCTCAGTGTGAATTTTGCAGGGCTGCTTTGGGATTGCAGGGCTTGTGGGATGTAATGCACTTATGGACCAGTTTGGAAATGTACCCCTTTATCTCAAGGATTTCAGATGAAGGATGTGAATTTGTGTTATTCTTTTCTTCTTTTTAATTAAGCAAACTTATTGGAGGTGACATTGTGCCACAGAAAGACATTTCAATAGATTAAAGCCTAATATGAACTAAGAGGGATATGATAGGATGAGCACTTACCTCCTCTAGTACACCAAGGGTGGGTGTCTATTCATTAGTCATCCGAATTCATTCTGTTAGGAGTGGAAAAATCAGCCCACAGGCCCCAACCCTCATCCCATCTCCTGGGTTACTATTCAGGACCAGAGTTCTTGAAGCTCTGGTCTTCAGACAGCAGTTAGTGTTTGGTGCTCATTACACTCCCAGACGGGGAGAGCTGAGCAAAGCTTTAGTGAACCGTCGGATTTCAGTATTCGGAGAGCGGGCAAAACAGCGTTCTAGCGCTTGGTCCCAAGCCAAGTATATTCAGGGTTAGAAACACTGGAGGGGAGGGGAGAAAAGGGGAGGGTTTAATTCACAAACACACAAAAAAACAAAGCTTCATTGCACCAGTCTAGAACCACCAAGAAAACACTCTGGGCAAGAAACAGACAGTTCAGTCCACCAATTCTGCCTTCAGTTTCCCAAACCCATAGCATCTGCAAACACAGCTAAGGATGCCGACCGACCAAGTCTGTGCGCCTGTGGTTCTCGGTTGTCCCCACCAAGTGTGCTGTGCTCAGCACTTCGTATCTTCCTCTGAATCTCAGGCCACATGAGCTGGGTAGCACTGTGCACATTTTACAGATAAGGGTCTGGGCTTCTCGGGAGTTGGTTACCTGTTCAAAGTTCGCCTCTGCTGAGTCTAAAGTGTTGGTTATTAATGCCTGATGTGTCAGGAGGTGGCAGGGGCAGTAGGAGGCGCTGATGAGTTGAAGCCGTGGGAACCTGCACTGAGAGCTGTGGCAGGGAAGTAAGGGATGGTGGGTAAGGGCCCTGTGGCCTAGGGTCCTGGTGTACCCATGTTTGCTGTCCTGAGGGATGTTTTCCACAGGGAGTTGGTGGTGAGGATGGGCTGAGCATTTGGTACCTGTCACTAGAGGTAGGAGGTGGACTGCGGCCATGGTGATACATTGTTTCCATAGTTGAGGGGCAGGACAGGTTGGCTCTTCTGTGGGGACATCTTCTGGACATTAAGATGGGTGACTGTGGCATTCTGCAGTTGGACCCCATTTAACGTGGTCAGCCAGCTATTTCTGTGCAGTGAATTGGTCAGAACAGTGGAGAGGAAGCAGCTTCCTCTGCATGGGGATTAGGGTTTGTTTACTTAGGTCTTCTGTATTAGGTTAGTTTCTCTGTAACTCTGGCTGTCCTGAAACTTCTATGGAGACTAGGGTGGCCTCAAACTCAGAAATTCACCCATCCCTGTCCTTGAGTGCTGAGGTTAAAGGCATGTACCACCACATCCAGCTAGCTTTATTTTTTAACACAATTTATCTCTAAAGCTCCAGGGAATGGGGGAGACGGTTCAGAGCACTTGTTACTTTTCCAGAGGACCCGGGTTCAATTCTTTGCACCATATGGCAGCTAAAAATTTTAATTCCAGTTCTAGGGGTTCCAACCCCCTCTTGTGGCCTCCATGGGGACTGCATGTGGTGGGACACATTAAAAAAGAAAAAAAAGCTATGAGGAATGTTCTCTGACAACAAGAACACTTAGGTCCTCCCGTTTTCCTGAACACTTGCTCCAAGGAGCTCACAGCAGGAACCCTCGGCGCTGGTGGGTGCTCACCGCTTGCCATCACCTGTGCTCCTGAAATCCCGAGGCATCTTTGGGGTGGCTGATGGCTGAGAGGCAAGGGATTCTGACAATTAGTTTTGGCTTCTAGGAAATTAATGGAGGGTCATTTTTTTGGTCCTTATTAGTCTCAGGCAGCTTCAGAGTCCCTGGCCTTGTCCCAGCCCCACCTGTGTGAGGCCCCTGTGAGGAGGGTTCCCAGCTGCCAAGTCTTTCTACCCTGATTGGATCTGTCACACTGAGACACACATAGTCTGTGGGAGAGAGGCAGTGCACGCTTGTGTGATTTTCATTTGGAGCGACCAGTCCCCATCGGCTGTATCCACAGTGCTTTAAAAGTGTCTTCTCCCTTTTCTAGGTGAAAATAAGTCACCTCCCCGCCCCTGTGGCCTGAACCACTCAGACTCTCTCAGTCGAAGTGACCGGATTGATGCCATGACACCAACTTTGGGGAGCAGCAACAACCAGCTCAACTCTTCATTCCTACAGGTCTACATCCCTGATTACTCAGTCCGAGCCCTCTCCGACCTACAGTTCGTCAAGGTGAGTGGGGGAGGGCTGGCTGTCCCTGACAGCCTGTCCCCTCCCCTTTGCGGCAGAGCACCTGCCTCCTTCTGGAAAACACATTGATCTCAGTTGCATGCAGTGAGCAGCCAAAGTGAACGTGGTCTCGGCAGGGGACAGAACTGGAGATGACGGAAAGAGCCATCCTCCGGGTTCTCTGGGGCCTGTAGCTCCTCCCATCCTTTGGGTTCTCTGGGGCCTGTAGCTCGTGACCCTGGTTGGCCTAGGAGGCACTAGGAGGTTGCCTTCTGCCCCAGACAGGTTTTCCTCCTAGACTGAAGTAGAAATCCTTTGGAAACCAAAGCCAATGAGCTGATGGGAGCTGCTGGTCTCCACTTTTCTGGTCTCTGAGCCTCATAGGCGAGATGTAGAAACGATTCCAGTGGTGAGAACTGACTTGGTTTCTGGAATCAACTTGAACTTCAGAGTTGCCCGGGTTCTACTCAAGGATGATTTTCTCCTAGAGCGCCAGGCCTTTTGGGGTGTAAGAGAACCTAAAATTAAGTGATGTCTGAGTTTGTTTTCTGTGTCCTCTTCCGGCCCCAGATCTCCAGACAACAATACCAAAATGCCTTGATGGCATCCCGGATGGACAAAACCCCTCAGTCTTCAGACAGTGAAAACACTAAAATTGAATTGACTCTTACGGAGCTGCATGATGGGTTGCCGGACGAGACAGCCAACTTGCTCAATGAACAGAACTGTGTGTCACACAAGGCCAACCACAGCCTGCACAGTGAAGGCGCCATCTAGGGCCCTTCCGGCCCTCCTTGTTCGGCCTCCTGGCCTGTCTGACCATGACGTCCACTAGTGTGACCTTGTCTGCCATGCTGCGACCTACAGCATTGAGACCAAAGACTTTGCCCCTTTCCTTGGAGGCTGCGGAGGACGGCATGGGGAGGGATGGAAGCTAGACACGTGACATCGACAGCTGGGGCATGGCTTTCAAGAATTCGGAGACAAACTTCTTCCGCCCAAATAGAATCATGTTTATTTTTTCAGTACCTTTTATCGTCTCTTTCCTCCCTCAATTTGCATGAATTTAAAAATTGTTTCATTTATTTTTTTCATGAGATCATGTTTTTGTTTTTAAGTGTCTTTTGCAGAGTTTTAAGTTGGTCTGTCTGAGCTAACTCTGCTGTGATCCCATGATGTGACCCTCACAGGCTGGACTTGCCCCTTGAGTGGCCTTCCTTGGCCGTCCCCAGAAGGATACCTTTCCTCTGTGTGCCGGTGGGTGTCGCTGTTGAACTTGACGGATGAATGAAGAAAACCATGTCACTGACGAACGAACGTGCCAAGTCTGTTGTCACTGTGGGTGTTGGCAGACGCTGCAAACGCCCCTCTGCACATAGTGTTGTTTTGAAAATATGTTTAACTGTTTCCCTTTCCCTCAGGAAGGGCTAACACTTGCTTGGGAATGTGAT
This sequence comes from Phodopus roborovskii, assembly GCF_943737965.1. NCBI lineage: Eukaryota > Metazoa > Chordata > Mammalia > Rodentia > Cricetidae > Phodopus > Phodopus roborovskii. The sequence goes on along the minus strand of NW_026126541.1, from coordinate 13,511,095 downwards.
TTTGCTCCCACCCTAAGGAATTTTTATCACCAAATGAATGTTAATGAATTTTAAACCCCTGGTTTATCATTGGCAAGAGCAAGTTGACTTCATCCACATTCCTGTATGCTGGGGTGGTCTGGGGCATCAGCTGAGCCACCCCACACCTCCTTGGCCTCATCTTGCTAACCCAAGCTGCTGCTCCAGGTGCCAAACGGAACCTTCCATAGGGCTTTTTAATGAACATGGGGTGTGGCAGCTACAAGAGTGCCTGGGATCTGTGGGTAGGAGTGAGGCGGGGTGGGGTTGGGGGACTGTGTACTCCGGCATCTCTAGACCCACCTTTTTAATGGAAGGACAAGGGATTGCCTGTCCTGCCCCTCCTCCCGTAGAGCCAAGTGCCCCCTCCCATCTTGTCCCTGGACTGTGGGGCAGTGGCCTGCGCAAGGGTGCGTGTTGCTTCAGCTGTGGCCAGTGCCAGAGAGGCTGCCCATACAGCCAGTCAGGTTGACCCCAAACGGATTCAGAAACCAAATGTGTGTTGTGACTGTTTTGTGTGTGTCTCTGTCTTATTTTAATACCAAGTTTACCATGTGTTGTGAAATTCATGCCAGCAGGTACTGTTTGGGTGACTGAATCCTTAACTAGCTTCTCTGTGTTTGCTGGCGGATCGATACTCATACCCTGAAATGGACCGCTGACCATAGTGTTTGATAGGATTCTTGGCACCCAGGTCACTGCTGGAGAAGAGAGATCTCCCGTGCCTGGCTTCCTGCCCTAAGGCTCTACATCAGCCTCCTCCCGCAGGTAGGAGGTCTGCCAACCCCAGGTTGGGCTCTGGGAGGGTGACATGTTAGGTTGGTGGCCTGGTAAATAGTTGGTGGCTCTGGAAGTGTGTGTGTATGTCTGTGTGTGTGTTGGGAGTGGGACCCACGGGCTTGGGAATGCTTGGCAAATGTCCTGTGACTGCTACACCTGGGTTCCGGCCTCTGGTGCCATGACCACTGACAGTGTTAACCCTGGTGGTCCTGGAGTGTTCTCAGGTAGGACCATGCCTAACAGAGAAGAGCTGGCCTTATTTAGTGGAGGGTCCCTGGGGGTGGCCTCTAAGGTTGCTGAGTGGCCTGCCGTTGGCACCACGCCTTCCTACCATATGGAGCCCCATACTGAGAGTAATGCTCTTTTCAAACACACCCAGGTTTTTAGAAAAAATCTATTTACTAGGGAGCATACAGATGCAAACCCTCTGGCCAAGGCTGGGCTCTCTCCAGTAGGCCTCCACCTGGGCCCCTCCCTGAGGTCTGGGGAGCCAGGAGCCCAGCTGAGGCTCTGGTGGCGCTTCCCTTCCGTCAGCCTTGCAGGCGGCACAGCACTGACCGGCCTCAGGCAGTCTTGCTGCTGTGGGAAAGAAACCTGCTGGATCCCTTTTCAGAGCTTCACTGTGTATGTCAGGAGGGCCCAGAGCGCCAGCCACCCCTAGTGTGGCAGCTACTTGTAGAGCGTTCTCCGGGAGCTGGGAAGTGGGGCTCTCAAGGGTTGAGGGGTCACCTTTGTGTTCATTTCCCATTAATGACCTAATTACCTCTGAGTAGTCCCTCAGTTCTAACCAGGAATTCAGAATCGTTCCTCCCGGGTCTCCAAGTGTACAAAGGTGAATAGGCTATAATTTCAGCTGCTCTGTGGAGAGTTCTCGACCTTCAAACAGGGCTGGCACCTGTGTGACCAATTCTTCAGGCCTTCCCCTTCTCCCAGACTACTTAGACAACTGCAGGAGAGACTCTTCCCTCTAGGGCAGCGTAATTGTCTTGTCCAGGAAGGACATGTGCCATCTGTGGCCTGACCCCATGCACCTCCCAGCCAAGAAAGACTGGCGTGTAGCAGAATGGCCATGCACAAGGGCCCCTCCCACACTGCAGCATGGGGGAACATGGAGGAAGGAAGTGCAGGGCGGGCAGGCCCGACTCAGGCTGCTCTGGGCCTACCCCGGCTCCACAATGGTGTCTGGAGCCACTGCTGCCAGCCAGAGGATGGGGCAGCCCTGTGCGCAGGTGTGGTCAGGAGGGTCCTTCACCACTGCCCTTTATCTAAACTCTTAACAATTAAAACCTTGGGAAAACTGAATCCTAAAATTTTTGCATGAGAATTGGGTGCTAGGCAAGTAGATTACACTTTGGTTCTGCATTTGAAGGTTCCTCCTCTTTGGTACTCTGTATGGGAGTGGTTGACCTCACGTGAAGGGAGCTGAGCCACACATCACTTTCTCATGTCATTCCATGAAACATGTGCAGGTGTTCAGCGCAGAGCTTCACACTGGTACGGAGCACTAACTGTGAGAAGTCATCCCCAGCTCTGCACAGCTAAAGGACTAGTTTGTCCAAGGACTAGGAAAACACAGCAGGTCCAAATGCATTTACCTTAAGAAACAGAGCACCGGGACTTTAAGCGGATTAAGAAACAAAGCAAGCAGGTGCTGTGTGAATGAGTATAGGCCCTGACTAATTAAAACATGCACAAGCACCCGTGTCCTTCTCTGAAGTCTGTCAGGGATCTGTGCCACACACTGTCCCTGTCCCATGGGCTCTCCCAGGGGAACCCAGGCCTGAGAGCAGTCTTCTTATATAGCCTAAACTCCCTGGTGGCTTGGCACAGCTCCTCTCCATGCTCTGACCCAAGAAGTGCTTTTCCTGTGAGGGTCTGATGCCTGCCGTAGGCTTGAGGCCCTTCTTACTGGGACCAGACTTTCCAGAGCTGTTTGCTTCCATTCTGGGCCTAGGCTTGTGCTTCTGTGTAACAAGGACAATGTGTAAACTGTAGGCTAGTCCAGAATTAGAGGGACTTACAGGCGAAGACGCGACTGAGGGGTTTGGGGTTTGACCCATACAAATTTATCAATGAGCAACCTACTCAGTGGATTTTTATACCTCAGGGCCACTTGCTTTTGTTTCTGAGCGGCTGATAGGAAAGATGAACTTGTTGAGTGAGGTTCATTTCTTCTACTTGAGGATGGGTAGCGCTCCAGGCTGAGCCCTTCCCCCAGCACCTGAGCAGCCTCCTCCCAGAGTCAAGGCTAATTTACTGGCTTTCTTTCTGGGGAGCCCTGATAGTTCCCATGCCCACCCCAGTCAGGCAGAGGGAGCATTCCTTCACAGCAGCTGGGGGCCCTTGTCCCTTAGTTCTCTATGAACAACAGCTCGGGCAACCTTTTTATACCAGAGCCAGTGAGACATCTCAACTGTGATTGTTTTAAATGCCGTTTGATGGGAATTCCAGGCAGTACTTGAAGCAATACAAAATGGCAGGAGTCAGGTTCTAGGTGTGTGTCTGTGCACAGCTGTGACATGTAGGAGAGCTGTGAGTCAAGCATGACTTAAGAGTGACTCGGTACTGCCCGGCCTCGCTTGGAAGGGCGCCTTCTGACTGCTCCCATCTGATCCGTCCGCATGGGTTTACTAAGAGGCCTGGATTCTTTGGGAATCACTTTAAAGAGAACTATCAGAGGCCTGACAGACCTGAGTGCCTGCTCCTCTGGAAGACTTGGGTTTCTTACATACAAACAGCTGGGTCCCAGGCCCCCAGGACAGAGGGAAGCGGTGAAGAATGATTCTTTGGACACATTCCCTGGACAGCCCCCACCTAGCTTCTGAACGCCATTATCCATGTGTGCTCTACTGTGAAGTCTATCAATCCACTGGCTTTTCTTATTTTACAGTCCTTTAAATCCATAAATGTATATGCTTTATTTTATATTATTTATTATGTACATATGTCTCTGTTAGTATGTCCTCTGTGACTTCGACACTCTTTTAAAGCCTCTCATCCATGGAGCCTAGGGCTCTGTTCTCCCTTACTGGGTGAGGGTGGTGGGACTCTTTTTTTAAAGGAAAAGAAACTGTACTGATGCTGCTTTTCCATCAGCTTCTTCCATTGCCCTGCCCCACCCGTCCTGGTGGCCCGTATTTGGGAGGTAGGTGGAGGCAGACCTTCTCAAGTCGCCACGATTTACTGCAGAAGTGGTTTCCTCCCTGCGTGGTGGTAGCATGTGGCTCCTTCCTCATCACTACCCAAACCAGATCAGTTTCCTGGTCCCAAAATGATAGCCTCCACTTCTCACCCTGGATTGCTGGGCCTGTCTGTGTCATGGAAGCTGCCTGCCTGTCTAGGTCTGACCTCGTCTTTTCCAGGTGTCATGGCCCAGTTACCGACATTGCACCGGGCCTAAAGCGAGCCCTGCTTTGTGTGATTATTTCCCCCCTCCTTAGCTGTACCCACTGTGTCATGGTGTACATTTATTTCGGGCAATTGAGCAGTGGCGTCAATGGAAAACTACACAGGCACAGCTCACATGCACAGGGGTCACAAGCTGTCATGATGGAAGCGTTTATAATTCAACTGTTGTAGATTTACAATACCTATTTATTTTGTACCAATTTATTTGTAAATCTTGTGATTGTTTTTAAAAGGTTTTGTTTATTTCTATTATTCTATTTAGATAAATGATTTTCTGTTCACCCTTCTAGAAGATGTGTGTTCCCTCTTTCCTCTGTGTAACACCAACTGTTTTGTTTTGTTGAGCCTTGGTCCCCAGCCCAACTACATGGCTTTGCTGGTGGGAAAAAGACTGGACTGGGTCCCTGCCTCCAAGTTACAGCCTGGTACAGTGGGTTCTGGAGTGTTCTGCACCCACCAGCTGTTCCCTAGACAAAGGTGTATGGAGCCACTCAGCTCCCCATGGACACTAGCCGCCCGTGACACAGCAGCTGGGCAGATGAAGAGCTCGGTTTTCCTTGGCAGTGGCCTCTCATGGGCTTAGATGGGAATGGCTATGGAGGTCCCCTAGCCAGAGAGGAGTCAACTCATGGGTGAGTCACCTCGGGTCACACGAGGCCACAGGTACGGGAGGCGTATTAGATGTGATTCAGTACTTGAGAATGACCCTCATCTTGTGCTGTCACCCCAGAACTCTTCCTTTGGTCCCTCCCCACCCTGGTAACAAGACCTACAACATCTGGCTGATCCACTACTTAACTGCCCCTTTCCGGAATCCTTTGCTTTTATTTTCTGTGTTTTACACTCCAAACAAGACCCTGCTCTGGGGATCAAGCCTCGTGCCCCCCAAAGTCCCACTGTGTTCAGTCCATATCTTACTGTTGATCATGACTCCATCTGATTTACTTGACGCCTGTCATGTGTGGGAACATTTCAGTGGAGTATTGACAAGACCAACTTTAAAACCGTTCTCTCTGATCATTATATTTCCTGAAAGGGGACGAACGCATCGTATCCCAGTGGAGGGTCTGACTCACCTTCCCTAGACTCAGGGCACGGAGCAGCAGGGAAGGAGGATGGAGCAGCACATCTCCCTCAGCACCTGCTGTGGTTGGAGTTGCATTCGGATGAGTGCTGAGATGGCTAAACTCCCAAAGAGAATGGGGTAGTCGTCCTGTGAGGGACACGTGCCACCCCGGTCACACCCATGCCTGTTTGTTTCTGAGCTCAGTGCTTCAGGGAAACGGATAATAGCAAAAGGAAGACATTGTGGAGAAGGGACAGAATGAACTTCCCCTAGACCAGCACTGACCTCTGCCAACAGTTTGCTTTTTTGCAGAACTGGAGATCAAACCCAGGGCCTTTCAGACGCTGGCATGTGTTCTAGCACTGCGCTACCTTCCCGCTTATTTTTACATTTCTTGAAGGCAATGAAGTCTAAAGAGACGCATTCTTCCTTAAAGCCTGACAGTTACTTTGATTGCTATGAGCTCTTCTGCTGTGACTGCTTCATTTTCCTTCTGAGGGCCCTGAAATTACTCATTTCCAGGTACAAATGTTCAGGAAGTCCCAGGATAAAGGAATGGTTATGTGGCCCTTGTAACTTCAGCATGTGTTTGTCCTGGTGATGACCTGACAATGGACAGGTTTCTGAGAGGGATAAATGCTGCTGTGTGGGTAGTTCTGAGGTACTGAAAACGCAGGAAACACTAGGCAGGTGTCCTGCGACTGAGCCTGTTTCTATGATTGTTAGACCTGGCAGTCACATACGTAAATCACATGCCCGCGGGTGAATGCTCCTGAGTAATGCTCCTGAGAACTTCAACATTCAGTGCTGGGAAGGCTTGCCTGGCAAACTCAGGAACTCGAGGCGTGACTTCATTCCTGGCACCCAGGTCTCATCTACAGACCCTTGGGAAGAGTTTGGTGTGAAACAGCTAGCTCCCTGCTCTTGCTCTAGCAACGAGATGGAGTTTGGGAGCCTTACTTTACCCGTGTGAAGAAACATCAAGTGGCCAGGCTGAAAACTGGAGTTTTAAGTTGGGAAATGCTTAGACATGCACGTCTGCGATGGTGCTCAGAGCTGAGGTAGGTATGATTTTAGGTGTGGCTCTCAGAGGAACTTGGGCTGTGAGCACACTGCATGGGTCACTTCCGTGGGAATGTGTGAGAAATGTGTCACTAGGCAACCTCATGGGACAGCATTGCATGTGCTTTCACAAGCCAGATGCTTCCATCAGCAGGCCACCATGATATACGTGGCCTGTTGGTGACAGACACACTGGTGTGGCATGTGGCTACATTTTCTTTCTTGCAATTACAATATTTTCTCAGACCTTCATCACACTGTTACCGTGTTTTGAGAAATAGGGGCAAGTGATGAGGAAAAAGCTGTGAATTTTGTAAATGAATATTCTTTCTAAAAGATATGCTTTCTGCTATTTCTGGACAGCAGTGGGATGTGAGTTGTTTTCCTGTTCGTGGACTTGTGTGGCAGGCAGCGTGGCTCGCTCGCTCTGCGGTCTCCATGCTCTGCTTGTTGGCTGTTGAGCATGTGTATGGCATCTATACACCTCACTGTGCACACTTTTGTCTCATCTTTGGTAAGGATTTTAGTACCGGGCATCCCCAAATGTATGGTTAGAAATGTTCCCGCTGAGGAATAGCTGTAAGAGAAGCTAATATCCTGCCATGAGAAACTAAGTCCTGAAGCCCTAACTCTGAGGCCACAAGGGGAATGGGGCTGCTAAGGGAGTGGCAAATGACTTTGGCATGTCGTTTTCCCACCATCAGAGAGGTTAAATAGTTTCCATAACATGGAATGTGAACAAAGTTCCTGTCCTAATACAGACTTAAATATGCACTTGTTTATCTCAAGCTATTCGTGGAGAATAAGCAGGGTATTTTAAAATGCCCAAGAAGCCTTGGAAAAATTGCAGGACTTTAAAGTTGTTAAATAAGTCTGATTTAGAAATATCTAAACATGGACAAGCTTTTAAATCTGAGTTGTAACTGCATATAGCTTTTCCAAGTGGCTTTCTAAAAACAATGTGACTTAAGGCTTTGTAGCTCAGTTATTCTATTTAAAACAAAATTTAAAAAGCATCCTGGAGCTTGAAGGGGTGTTGGTGGCTTATTTTATAGCTCTCTGCAGGCCTATGCTTATTGGATCTAAAACAAACATGGAATTTCTCTGCTTCAAATGGTTCCTGAGTTGCTCATGGGGAAATGTGTACCAGGCAGATACTTTAGCTGTGGGTCCCTGCATGATACCTGCATGATAAACATTGGGGTCCCTGGTGCTACACAGCTAGGCTGGAGTTCCGTCTCATGCCAAAGAAGGGATTTGCTGAATTCTCATGTTCTACAAAGCCTGGAAACTAAGGTGTGTTCTCAGACTCCCTAGGAAGGTCTGTCATTTAAGAAAACAATGGAGTCAGGCATGGTGGCTCACGCCTTTAATCCCAGCACTTAGAAGGCAGAGGCAGGCGGATCTCTGTGAGTTCCAGGACAGGCTGGGCTATAGAGAAACCCTATCTCCAAAAACCACAAAAGAAAACGATGGAGAAATTTAACCACTGACAACAGAATTAACCTGACAACACCCTGCTCTTTCCGGGAGCCCGCCATCGTTAGCAGTCCCCTCTCTGATCCTGAGGGAATGTGACTCTCACGGAATTCTCCCCACGTCATCTGGAGCAAATTGTTAGCACTCAAACAGCCTCTGCTCTAATGGGACTAAGGAATGCACTGCTAGCAAGCTGATGGAGTTGTGCCACAGACATAATTAGGGCCCAAGAAGACAACACTGTCAACATCAACCTGAATGAGAAGTTAGCAACTTTCATAGCTATAATAGTCTCTAAATTTTAAAAACAGATCTAATTGTCATGTGTATGTTCCAGAGACACCAGTCAGAATGCATGCTACTTGGGATGATTCTAAAGCTGCAGCTACATGCCTTGGCTAAGTTACTGAGCTGTGTTCTATACCTATCAAATGATTACTAGAAAAGCCAGCCAGGTTAGAGCACGCCTTTAATCCCAGAGCTCAGGAGGCAGAGGCAGGAACATCTCTGTGAATTCAAGGCCAGTCTGTTCTACATTGGGAGTTCCAAGACAGCCAGGGGTACATAGATAAACTTTGTCTTAGAAAAAAATCTTTATACCTATGAAACACTGTTCACAAAAGCAAGTTCTTCAACTAAAAGTGACATAGTTAGCAATTTTGAAAATGTAATTTCCCTTGAGAGCATGCCAACCCTAAAGCCATCTGCAGACCAACGGCTGTGACAGTTGACAGTTGTTCTATACAAGGGTGTCAGCATTAGACATACACTTTACTGAGCTCTAGAGCAGCCAGTACTCCAGTGACCGTAGCCAAGAATGGAAGAAAACAAATGAAAGCTAAAGCTACAATCTACAAAAGTATTCCAAGTGTTGGACGACTCCCTGCCCTGGCCCGGCGGTCACGTGACTGCATATTCACAGGCTGCTGCTTCATTGAGAGCGGGAGTAATTTCCCGCAGTATTCTCCAGTGAACCGATACTAAGATACTAACGGTGCCTTTTGCTGTAGAGCCCCTCCCACACATGTGCCTAGGAGCAGGATGCCCCTGCGGTCTGCGCTGATGAAGGCAGCTCTGGTAGCAGCTGCTGTTCTCTGGGAACTTGCACCGCTGTATCTTCAGCTACATTCCCCAAAAGGATTGTTTTTATATAACCAAAACACATTTGTGCTACCAATTTTTTAAAATCAAGGATGAGGACTTCTGCCTCAAATTCAAACCCCTGCGGTCTCCCTAAAATCACCCTGCAGCAGGGAAACCCAAGAAGGCATCAACACAGTAGCAGCCTTGCCAGGGCCACCAGGGAAACCCAGAAGCCGGACTACACTGGATCATGAAGACAGTGTATTTCTCCACTGATGTACAATACTGTATAATGCACTGGAAAAGGGGTGTGGAACAATAGCACAGTTTGTAGTAATACGATATTGTGGCTCACCTCTTCCCACCAGGCTTCAGCTCTGCTCTGAAAGCCTTTCCTACCTCAGTGTATGCAGATGGCACACTGATGACCGGTGCCGTCTGCATGCAGACCCACCTGACTTTTTACCTTCCTTCCTACAGTTTAACAATCTGCAGAGAATACAGATACACAAAACTCAAGTGAGTAGCTATGATTAGAATTATTTAAAGCCTTAAGAAACTTTCCAAATGTACTTCTGATGAGGTCCTCCCACCCTCCCTAACAGAATCTAAAGGCCACCCCTTGCCCGTGAGTCCTGCCAGACTTGCTGATAGGTGCTCAGGGTTTTAGTTTGCCTCCTTATTCTTCCTCTTCCTCCTCTTCATCATCATCTTCGTCATGGCAGTGTGTGATCTCCTGGGGAGCCAGTGGGAAGAGGTTGGGGGGCTTAATCTCACTAATGGACCTTGTAAGCTGATGACGTTTGTAGTCGGTGTCTTTGAAATCCACGGATGTGCGGTTCCGGGTGGCGAGAGGGGATTCCATCTCGTTGATATCCACATGCGTGTGCTCCACTGTTGATTCATGAGGCATCTAGAACAAAGCAAAGGCTCAGGCTGCAGGCAGAATAAAACCCTAACTTGCCTCATCTACAGTGTTTGAGTTAAATCTGGAAGCAGGACAGAAGCACCCAAGCCGCCCGGATCATTTCCCACAGACAAAAATAAGTAAAAGAGAAAAACCTGACTTTCTATTTTTAGACTCCCTTAGCCAGTCCTGAAACAGAACAGTACTGGGGCACACATATAAGAACATTAACTTCAATTCGCACTAACGAAGGAGTCCTTACTCAGATCACTTGCTTCAACCTGCCAGGTCCTGGGACTAACGGTGTGCACCACCGCACCTGGCTTTTTGTTTTTCTTTTAAACACAGGGGCTCATGTGGTTGAAACTGGCCTTGAACTCCCAATCCTGCCCATGCTCCCCCCAAAACTGAGATTCTAGGTGTAAGCCACCACACCTACTCAAAGGAAGAGTTTCTATGTAACCACATAAGACATTCAGCTTTCCCACAGACTATCTCCCGCGTCATTCCACAAAGCTGGCTGCACATGTGACCCAAGAGTACACCTTCCCTGTCAAACAGCTTTACTCACCAGGACATGGGCGGCTCTGAAGAGGTAGCTGAACGGGTAGTACAGCAGGTTGATGAACGATGCCGCGTAGAGGTCAGCATACCGCATCACTTGACTGGCAAAGAGTGTCTGCCGGGAGCCACTACGGAAAAGGCTTCCCATCATCCCGTAGCACATGTCCATGTCGTGAGTTACTTTCTTAAATAAATAAAAATCCTCAGCTTATTCAACTATTTGCTGATGACCAGTGACATACAAGTCCCTACATAAAATCACAAGCATGTAAATGATTTAGACAACTGATTTTCCACATTTCATCCCAAATCCCATCTGCATACCTTAATGCGTCTCTGGATGGAACTAATGTCTGGGCGCTCATTGCTACTGCTGTCAAGGTGCCTGGAGACAGAAGGAGAGCACAGAGCAAATCTCTAAATGAACACACTGTATTCCTATGTTGTTCTTGAAGAGGTTAGTGGGTTTTAGAACTGGGAAACTTACTTGTAGAGTTCAGCCAAGAAAATATCCAAGCTCTGAAGTTCTTCGAAAAGTGCTAGTTAAAAGTTTAGAAAGGAAAAGAAAATGTTTTAGGTAAATCAAGCAAAATCGCCTGGCTTTTAAGTGCTGCTCAAACTAGTGAGTTTCAGATATGACAAAAAGCACAGTGTGGGCTAACATGGCAAAGTTATGTATGTATATGTGTGTGTGTGTGTATATATGTACGTACACAGACCACTTGCACCTCCCTCAGGGAAGCTCACTGACACCCACGTGTACTCTGCCAATGGAAGGCCACCACAGTTTCCTTTTGAACAGTCTCCTCCTACCTAAAGGCCACTGACCCCTTTGCAGCCTTATGGGCTTCCAGAGCAACTATAGATAGTTTATGTTTGAAGTTTGTGTGTGGGCGCCAGTCGTCACCATGCGGATTCTGGGGACTAAGCTCTGGTGAAGCTCACCAGCAAGCACCTTTACCAATTTACACATCTAGCTGGCCCCATTTCTAGGAAAAAGGACTAGGAATTAGGTGACTTGTCCCGAGTTGAAGGTTAACTAGATTTCACAGGTGGGAAGCTTAAAATGTGATGGCAACAGTCCACATCACCTGCATGCCTCCTGAGTTCCCCAGGAGAACCACGCCCTAATTTACTGCATAGAACAGGTTTTCTTCTACCATCAGTCATTCAAATTAGGTCCTGTCACCGAGAAGGAAAGCTTTATGTGTACTGCCTTGCCTGAGACCCACCAGCTTGCAGACAGGCATTATTGGTATTCCATTTTCATGGGGAAACAAGACTCAAGGAGCATGCAGATTTTGAGCAAAGGAGCTAGAATCCCATCAACATAAGCCACAGTGATGGTGATACACTGGAACACAGGGAGGTCCTGCGTATCCAACATCTTTCTGCAGCTACCTGTGACCCAACTGAAGAGTATGTGTACTGCCCAATGCACGCTGTGTGGCTCAGCTTAAGGATATTTGGCTTCTGTCTTCACGAATACAGGTAATTAGCATTCAGAGCCATTGCTGCCCCAGAATCATAAACAGTGTTAGAGAGACTGAGACTATTGGATGTGGCTGGAGAAACATGGACTGCAGACCAAAGTGGAATTTCAGTTCACAAACTCTTACTGTAGTATGTATGTATGTATGTATAAACAAATTCTTGAGTTGTGTATCTAATCTAGGAGAACTAAGTCAAAGCTGTCGTGTAAGATACAAAACTAGTTGTGGCAAAGATTTGAAAGTAAGGGTGATGGTCTCTTACAACTCTTGTCGGTCCAGACGTGGAGCTCTTGTGCAAGCTCAGGAATCACCAAGAAAGTCCTCCACCCCTGCCGTTTCTTTGACTTCAAAATGTCTCCAAAAATGTGATCTCCGATGTACAAAATGTCTTTGCCCTTGGCTCCCAACAGATCACAGATTGTATCAGATGAGCCTGAAGAAATGAATGAGAAGAATGTTTCTAGATTAAAGAAAGCATTCAGAGCCCACACCTAAATACTCCAGAAATGTATAATTATAGGAAAGAGAAGCCTTTCTTAAATACAAAGGTTCACTATTCTTTGTGCAGTCCCAGTCAAGGCTTTACTACTGTGCTGACCAGAGCGCTAAGCAAGAAGTCTATTCAGGCAATGACAGTGCACACTTTTAAACTCAGCACTTGGGAGGCAGACGCAGGTGGATCTCTGTGAGTTTGAGGACAGCCTGGTCTACAGAGCGATGGTTGTTACACAGAGAAACCCTGTCTTGAAAAAACAACAAAATCTAGGAAGAAGACCACCAGGATACCACGGCTGGGTTGGAGACAGAGTGCAGAGATGTAAATGGTGTGTCATGTAAGAGGCCTATGTCAGCCCATCACAGACTGCTCACTGAGTTGGCGTCATTCAACTGCTTCTGACTCTTGACATCACACGGGCTTTTTGAAAGTCCTTTGAGAAGAAATACACCCAAATGGTTCCAGAACACGAAGATAAGCCCTCAGAGGAGGATAGAAAGATCTTTTCAGTGACAATAAAACTTAACCCCTTGACTTCCATTAGCAGAAGACTGCTGACTCACAATAGATGACCTTTCTGGTCCTGAAGAATTATGTGGCACTATGCTGAAAGACCATGGAACTTTCCACAGTGAAGTCTGAAGCAACACTCACATTTGTGCAGATGTGTCCAGAACAAAGGGAAATGGACAGCTCACCTCCTGAGTAGACGATGCCGTGCTGCAGGGGGCCTGTGTAGGTACCAATTTTCAGTTTTCCAGTTTTCTGGGTAAAGAGAACAAAGACTGTGAAAAGGTCTGTCATTTTATCACAATATCTACCTACATTTGCTACTTGACCCGGGCACTCACTCTCTAACTAGCACTCTGTTGGGCTACTTCAGTTAAAATCAAAACACCCAACTTTAAGAAACTATGGCCATTAGAAAGGAGAGGGAAGTGGGGAAGGAAGAAGTAAGGGATGGTGTATTAGAACATGTCACCTTCTCGACTTACAGTATCCACCTGACGTAGTACTGTGCCTTCTCCAAAAAAGAGCGGTTTCCGTGCATCCACTAAAATCAGATCAAAGTAAGACTGCCACGGTCGATGGGAGCTTCCCGGCTGGTGGAACAGAGTAGGCAAAAGCTACAACATCACCGCACATTTAATACTTAAACCCACTCATGCACAGGAATCTTTAAATAATTTTTTTGGAACTGACAGGTATAAACAAGTTTAACTTACTCTCTGAAGGACAGTTCTTTCAAACATGAAATATGAGAAAACTAGGCAGATGCCAACTACAATTCAGCACCAGAACTAAACACAGAAAGTGGCACTGAGGAGACTCCCACTTGTTTTTAGGGCGATGGCTCTAGATACACACTGGCTTCAGCTGGTTGCACAAGAAGATATTATGCCAACTAACACACTGCATTCTGAGATGGTGTTAACCTTTTCAAGCCAGAATAAAGAGCACCATACACTGTAATTTCAGCATTTACTAAAGCTTATTTGTTAACCCTGAGCATAATCACACTGCAGAAAGACTTCTCAATACCAAGGTTAACTGCTTTCTTAGCATAACACCCATCAGCAACTAATCTAGAAGCAGTTACAACATTCACACTGAAATTCTATTTCTTTTAAACTGGTATCACCCTCAATCCCATGCAATACAAACAATTCTGCTTAAGAACCTATTCTGATCCTATTTACTCCAGACCATATAAATGTTCATTTTACTTCTATATAGTAAATATTTAGAACACCAGAGATTTTAAATTCTGCTAGCCCTAGATTACTTCTTTTAATGCTGATTTAAACAATAAGCTTTCTAAAACTAGGGCTTTTCTAGGTGGATCCTGGCCATTTCCTTCCCTTTAATATTCTAAAATGATTAAATACATTAATATTCTAAAATGATTAAATACATTATTAGTTAACAAATGGCCTATTAAATTACTATAATACCTTGGGTCCATGTGGGAAATCAAACAGGTAAGTCATGATTTTCTGGGGGGAAAAAGAAAGGTCCATGTATGATTTTTGCACAAGACATACGCAAGCTTTTCACCACATTGCTTTTTTGTATAGCTTATGACATCGTGGCAGGGGGAGTTAAACTAATGCTTCATTGGGCAAAAGGTGGGCAGACAGCTACTCAGGAAGGGTGTGGGCTTCCGAGTGCTTATTGATGTACAGTCACTCATGCCCCTAGCCAGTTCTCCTGGAAAACGTGTGTGGAGGTGAGGGACCTGAAGAAAGGGCTCAGAGAAAACCAAAGACTCACATGAGATACCACACTGCCATTTCGTTAGCAGAGAGCTGGGTGGGGCAGAACTTCTTGCTAGAACTGTAAATCTATAATTGCATCAGCAAAAGCAAGACATTTAAATTTGGTCCATGCAGTTTTGTTTTTGTTTTTTGTATCCTTTAGTCATGATCTTTTGAAATTTAAAAATAAGAGATGGAAAATTTCGTTCTCTATCTCTTAAGATTCAAAACACATCACCTTTCACTATAGGACTTCCAATAGCAAGGGTATTAAGGAAAGGGTGTGATTTCTCAGATCTAGATAAATAATGCTCCAAACAGGCAGAGAAACCATTCTATCAGCATAAATAGCTCCCCATATGAAAACCTTTAAATAACCACTATAATAGAAAAAAAAAAAAAGTACTTTCCTGTGTAAGGAAATTAACACGTTAAATACTTACATCCGTGTATTTGTAGTCACTGTTAGTGGCAAGAAACACTTTCCCTACTTCCTTCATCCGGCTCAGAAGCAATGGCAATTTCCCCTGAAACGGTGACAAAATACTTCAGTGTTGTGTTTACAGTTCAGTCAGACTGGGATTCTGCCCACATATGAGTAGGGTAATAAGTCTCTCAAGGGCTGGTTGGTTTCAGAAGTCTGCATGTAAAAGGCCACATTATTAGGCTTTTAAAGTAGTAACATATAGTATATACTTTAGTAACTTACTAATAATAGGTCTTTACCACCCTCATGTCTGCTTCAGGAAATAGGTTAAAGTACTGAGTGATCCCTCAAGTATGGGATTTAAGTGCACTAAAGATCAGAAGTTGACTGAGATAGGGCTCCACCATACACACTGGGGCTTCTCTGTGTAACAGCCCTGCTGTCCTGGAACTCACTCTGTACACCAGGCTGGCCTCAAACTCAGAGATCCACCTGCCTCTGCCTCTCGAGTGCCGGGGTTAAAGACGAATGCCACCACTGTCCAGCTACACACCGCGGCCTTATGAAGACCTTTGCAGAATAAAGTGACAGATGCAGGTGCTACCTAGAAACATCTGCCCACAAGTGAAGAGATGAGCCAAGTGCAATGCCTAGCGTACCTAGCAAGAACGCATGTCCCTTCCCCTTTCACAGACTGTTCAACTGCTCAGTGCTCCTTCAAGTCAACAGGAGGAAACAGGACGACACAAATTCTGCTTTTACTCTATAGAAAAGTAAGTTACTGGAGGATCTTGGGTCTCTGTACGTGTATAAATGGATTTGTTTGTTTATTAGTTTGGGTTTTTTTGGAACAGGGTTTCTCTGTGTTGCTTTGGAGCCTGTCCTGGAACTCTGTAGACCAGGCTATCATCAAACTCAGAGATCCACCTGCCTCTGCCTCCTGAGTGCTGGGATTAAAGGTGTGTGTCACAACTGCCTGGCTTTTAATTATGTATCAGTGTGTAGAATGTACACGAGTGCAGATGCCTGTAGAGGCCAGAGACATCAGGCCTACCAAGAAGCTAGAGTTACAGGCAGTTGATGAGTGCTAGGACTTGGGTCTTCATGTATGTATGTATGTATGTATGTATGTATGTATGTATGTATGTATATAATTTTTTCTACCCTAGCTCTCTCTCTCCCTCCCATCTTACCCCACCCACCTGTTCCACTCCACAAGGAGGGTGAAGCCTTCCAGGAGGGAATCATCAAAATCTGTCAAGTCATTTGGAGCAGGGTCTAGGCCCTCCCTCCTGCCTCTAGGCTAAGGGAGTATCCCTCCATGGGGAATGTGCTCCCAGAGTCCTTTCCTGCACCAGGGATACATCCTGGTTCCACTGTCAGAGGTCCCTTAGACTGTCCAGGCCTTCTGAGACCCATGTTCAGGGGGTCTGGGTCGGTGCCATGCTGGTTTCCCAGCTGTCAGTCTGGGGTTTGTGAGCTCCCCCTTGTTCAGGTGACTTGGGTCTTCTTAAAGAACAGCAACTGCTCTTAACCACTGAGCTAACTCTCCAGCTCATGGGAAAATAAAAAAACAGTGCTGGGGCTCACACCTAGGACCTTTCGCAAATGCTCTACCATTGAGCTACACAACTAGCCCACTACTGTTTTAAACAATTTTAGCTTCACAGAAAAGTTGTGATTATACACACACACACACACAAACACACACTTGCCATGCATTCCTCATACATTCCTTTAATAGTAACAGCACTGAAGCATAATTATGAAAATTTTAAAATAACGTTTGTGCAATGCTATGAACTAGAGCTATTTTAAAAGTATCTACTATGTGTCTTAAACCTGTGCTCATTGTTCTTTGCTAACAGGGTGAAGACACTTTAGGTGACAAGGCTATCCATGCACATTTTTAGCGCATCAATCACAGTGCTTAAGATTTGAGTGAGTCTTGGCTAACTATTCACTAACTGTGTGGCCTTCCGCATGATGTTTAACCCTTTCTTTATTCATTAGGTGCCTGCTGAATCTATAAATAATGGCGAGAGTATAAGGCCGCAATCACAGCATGGTGACAATGCACACATTAACCCCCAGTTGCTGTCATTAGAGGCAAACAGGGACAACTAGAAAGACGACACATGGGAAGAAAATCTTTGTAATTATGCTATCCCATCACTCACTCAACTGCCATGCAGATTCATTCCCCTCTCAGTACTTACATCTTTGACTACATACTTCTCAAGATTTTCAACTGTCTTTTCCTTAAGGGAGCCCTAGAAGAAGAAAAAAGAAAACAGAACTAAAAAAAGAAGTTTTATTTATGTTAAAAAAAAAATAATAAGTTCTTGCTCTGTAGCCCAGACTAGCCTTGGACTCATGACCCTCCTGCCTCAGCCTCCCAAGTGCCAACATTACAGAACCAGGATACTATGCCCACCTCACAAATTGAGGTTGCTTGTCTGAGACAAAGCCTCACTTTGTAACCCAACTTGGCCTTGAACTTGTGCAGTGTCTGGGATTGTGGATGTGCCACCACACCTGACCTATAAATCTGTTTTTAACTTTTACTAGAAAATTTGTACTTACTATCAAACAAATGAATCTGTTTACCAAAATAAAATGTAGATAAAGGGCAAAAAACCTTTAAATATAAAATTATATTTAAATTAAATTAAAAACATTTCATATTTTATTGAACAGTTTATAGTAAATATAAATTGAGTACTAACTAACTGATGTTATTAGCCAGGTGGGAGTTATTTGGATAAAATTTAAATTGGATAAAATTTAGTCATTCACTAAAATCCTTCTAAATAAGTTTCAGAAATGCAGACAATAAAATTTAAAAACTGAGCCTCAGGACTGAGGCAGACTGTCAGCATAGTCAGGCAAGAATGGATGGAGGAGGCAAATCTCCGCCCAGTAGTGGTGTCCCATGCCTTTAATCCCAGCACTCGGGATCTACATGAGTTCCAGGCCAGCCTGGTCAACAGAGCAAGTACCAGTACAGGCTCCAAAGGTACAGAGAAACCCTGTCTCAAAATACCAAAAACCAAAACAAACATAGAAAGATTAATTTTATTCTGTTAATGTGCATGCCTGTGCACATGAGTGCTGGGTGCCCAGAGAGGTCAGGAGAGGGTGTCAGATCCCTGGCACTGAACTCGTTACAGATGGTGGTGAGCTGCCATGTGGTGCTGGGAACTGAACTGGCATCCTCTGCAAGAACAGCGAGTGCTCCTCCTTTCTGAACCATCTCTCCACTTTCTTTTTAAAAAGTGCTCCATTTCCACTTGCAAAGTTAGTGTCAGACCGTAAATTTGTGCCAGAGAAACGGCAGGCAAGAAAACAGCTTCTAAATACCTTGTAATGGACCCAGTCGACTGCGTCCCTTACATCCTGAAACATGCTCCGGTACGACATGAAGAGGTCCCCATCTTTAAATCCTGTGTCACAACTACAGAAAAATGAAAGAACATGACAGGGAATCCAAAGCGAGTAAATACAGTGAGCGTCCAAACCGACCAAGGGACCCAACCAAAGGCTCCACATCACATGGTACAGGATGTGGTTAGCTAGGAACTGCTCCCTCACCAAAATTCATTTGAGTATTAGAAATGGCCAGAGTATTGTATAAATGGAGTATAGTAACTGTGAGTGAATACACTGGATGGAATGTGAAAGGCCAAGATCCCAAAATACCAGGTTTGTCACTTAGAACAGGTTCTCACTGAACAAACATTTAGAACATAGGTTCTTCCACCCCCAACCTTCCTGGCATTGTCCCTGGGTACAAAAGTGCTGTTCATTCTCATCTGTGACTCAGTTTCCCACCAAGTTTAGTGCCCTAAGTGGGTAAGGTCTCAGATAGGAAGTTAGCAGACTCCCACAAGTTCTTACACGTCAAGCAATGGCCACACAACTCCCCCAAAGGGAAAAAGCTAACCTATGCAAGACTTAAGTGAAACTTTGCTTCAGGAAAAGTAAACAATATCTATTCCTCGATGAAATCTTGCTGGGCCTGGGAATGAGACTAAATGACCATCCCTGAATGGCTCCTGGGTAGCTGCTGTGAAATGAGTTGGGGGGTTTTAGTGTAATTCTGCTTGGACAGATAATCATCACACAAACCTCCCACTCAGTTGTCACAATTAGCACCTCTGCTGGCGTCTTCATTCCCAGGAGAAGCCAATCAGAAGTGGTCCCTTCCAAACATGGCTGCAGCACACTGGCAAGGAGAGGGGCCGTGTGGGAGATGAGAGCCTGCATGGAGCTGCTGGTGCTGTCCATCTCTCAGGCTGGCAATGTAGCATCTCTCACTAGCACTAAATTCACTTTAGAAAAGCAGAAAAGACCTACAATGGCCAGTTCTCTAAAACCCTGTTCATTAATTTAAAAATCAACTGGATAAAGAAAATTGTAGTATAAACATACCTGGTATATCTTGGACAATTAGTAAAAAAATCTACTAGGCAGGCCAACAGGTAGGTCTCTGAAAAATGAAGTACAGATATTAATCAGCTGTAAGTAAAATGGTTAAGCAGATTTAATTAGCTCCTTTGAGTAACAAGTGGTCCTGGGAGGAAGGGACAGCATGTATATATAGTAAGCAGAGAGTAGTCTACCTGGAAGATTGAATAGTGTGTTCAAAATGTAAAACCGTTCAGTGTCATCTCGTTGGATAAATTTATTTGGATACTGCTCTCTAGTTTCTGGTCTGCAAGAGAAATTTAAGAATTAATTGACATACAAAAAGTTAACATGTTAACTCTAGGAAATAGTCATTATTCAAAATGTTACTAAAACATTTTGATGGCTATGTCCAAGAGTGTTCAGATACCAAGTCTGGACAGCTATGAACAGGCTCAGGTGAGCCCTCACAGAACTCTTCATAGACAACACTCAGGCTGTCACTGTGCTAGAAGAGGTCTATCAAGATCATACAACCTGATTAAAGGGAAACTATTCAGCTTAAAAGGCTTAAGGTAAACAGGTCTTAAACAGGCAGCTCACCCCTGTACTCCCAGCCTGGTCAACAGTGAGCTCCCGGCCATCCAGCCCAACAGTGAAGCTGTCTCAGGATGAATAAATTAAAGCAGAAGGGAATGAACGTAGAGAGGACTCACGTAGGTGGTACATTGGCCTCTGCTCCAACACTTAGTGAACATGTGTGCTCCCGAATGGAGTTCGGGAATAAAAAGCATGTCTTCCTTAACCCATCTGAGCTGTATTTTCCTCTGTTCCTCTATTGAAAGCAGACCAACTTCTGAATTGACCTATTTAACTTACAAGGTCCAGTTCATATCAGTAAAGTGCATGTCACTCAAACTCGAGGAAATTGTGTGAAGAACCCAATACCCACATAAATGCCAAGCATCATAGCACAAGCGATGGTGACAGAAGGGAGAGGGCTCCAAGGACACTCCACCTCGCAAAATATGATGGAGTGACAGAAAGACACCATCAACCACTGGCCTGCACAAAGACACACACATATCCCACCAAGAAAGGGGAAAACATTAATTAAAAAATCCAAGGGTGAGAATTCTAAAATACATACAATGCTCATGGTAAAAAAAAAAAAAAAAAAAAAACACAAATACAAAGAAAACCAAATTTAAAGCTTATACTTACATATGAGTTGGGTAAATTCCTATTTAGTTATTTAACTTCAACTGGTATGAACTCCAGTTGGTTTAGTCACCTTGTTTATCATCCTTATAAAACAAAAGTTCCAATACATAGAGACTCACTACAAAGTCACCTCCTTGGCCCTCATGAAGAAGCAAGCAGTGCTAACAGGCCCTTACTCCAGTCTTTATACAAACATAGGTGACTACTTTTCAGCAATCACAACTCAAATCCACTGAGAAATATGGTTAGTCGGTAATCTCCAGTGGGGGAAGACAATGCATCAGGCATAAAGGGACAGTCTATGTGCAGTTACAATACTGAACACTGGTAACTTTTCGTGACCCACTCTCCAGGCTAACAAGGAATGACAACGCTAGTCAGACAGATCTCTCCTCCAGCCTCATAACCACTGCACTGTAACACCATTTTCCTCCACGTTGGTTTTCCCTGAGACCTTTTCCTTTAGATTCTAAGGACTGCATTATGTTAAGCTTGAATGAATCGGCAAGTACTCACAAATGACATTTCAGAAATACTATCAAGAGTGTTTCCAAAGGACCTACTCTGAAGCTTTGTTGGGGGGAACATAGCAGGTTGATGGATTTCATTATCTGTTTGAGATAACATTTCATGTAGCCCAGACTGGCATATGTAACCAAGGATGCTTGAACTCCTCATCCTCCTGAGAGTAGCACAGACAGGGACCGCTACCCCAGCTTAGGACTGGACATCTTCAATTAGTGAGTTTGGTTGTAAAACAAATTTACTGAACGGCTTCTTTTTTTCTCTCTCTTTCTCTCTACCTTCTTTTCAACTAACAACCAAGCAATATAATCCCCCTTCAGACATAAATCACATCCTGGATAACAGTGAGAGTATCTGTTCATGAATGAGCTTAGGTTGGTGACCCTACATGTAATCATTTTCCTTCTGAACCCTGCTTCTTCCTACAAAACCACCCTTTAGAGCAACAGAAGGTGCACATAGCCTCTGCCTGCTGAGAGGCGGCTCTCGCTGCGAGGTCTGTGAAGCTGTTATGTAATAGAGCCTGCTTGCTGCACAGCACTGTGCCATGGGCTTCAACCTAAGTGGGACACAGCTCTGGCTTCTGATTTACAGGGTGTTCGGACACAATTTCAGTTAGTTTAATTATCCCAACATAACTGTGACAACTACCACTTTTCTATCAATAAATCATTCAGAAAAATTACATGAAATCATGTTTTCATTTCAAGTTGTAGCTATAACTCAAACAGTGTCAAATTATACGTGTGTGTGAGATGTGCATGCTGAGTGCCTGTGGAAGCCTGACAGGGTATCGGATCCCCTGGGTCCTGGAAACTGAACTCAGGTCCTTTGTAAGAACAAGTGCTCTTAGTCACTGGACCATCTCTCCAGTCCCCAAACTGTGTATTTTGTTTTAATTTTTTTGAGACAGGGTCTCTATTATGTAGCCCTGGCTATCCTGGAACTGAGGCTGGCCTCAAAATCACAAAGATCCATCTGCCTCTGCCTCCTGAGTGCTAGGATTAAAGGTGTGCACCACCACTGCCTGGCAACTGTGGACTTTTGTTATTGTTTTGTCTTAAATTAAAATTAAAATTTTAAAAAAATGCGATGTTACACACACACACACACACACACACACACACACATTACATTTACTTCTTACTAGGGAAGAAACTCCAAATTAGTAAAGTGGAAATGTTGTAACAATGTGTTATTTGGTTTAAAGCCATTACCCTTACTCTACCCACTTTCCCTTTCTTCCTTTTGTGGATCAAACCCAGACTTCCTTACACTCTGAGAAACTGCCCCATCTTTTTTTTTTAAGTATTTACTTACACTCCTGGCTGTCCTAGAATTCACTTTGTCTGCCTGTCTCTGTCTCACAGTGCTAACATTTAAAGCATACCCCACCATACCCAGCTTTTCTCCCCAATTCCTGGGATGGGTCTTGTTATATTGCCCAGGCACTGATAGAACAATTCAGGACTCCTCCTATCCCAGATTTCAGACTAGTTGGCACCAAGAGCAGGTGTTCTTGTGCCCTTTACTACCTTGTATTTGAGGTTCCTTATATTTTTATATTTTCATTATACAAATGTCTGAAGATATTCAAAGATTAAAATGTACTAGCTAATAAAAATCTCAGTTATTAAATTGTTATATAGTTCAAAAATTTTCAAGTGACTTTTATATGCTTATCTTAGAACTTGAACTGGAGAGATGGATCACTGGTTAAGAGCACTGGCTGTTCTTCCAAAGAACCAGGGTTCAAGTTGCAGCAACCACATCATAGCTCACAACTGTCTCTAACTCCAGTTCCAGGGGACCTGACACACTCATGCAGGGGAACACCAATGCACATTAAAAAACAAAACAAAACAAAAAACTTAGAACTTAAAATAAGTCAAAACTGTGCTATACAGTTAGAAGATACTGAAACTAATTACCTAAGTAGGGGTGACTCTTAATGACAGAAGAGGGAAGTGTATTTCACCTGTAAAGACAGTGTCACACCACTTAACTACTAAAATACCAGAGAATTAGGCTAAGGAGACAGCATGGTTGGCAAAGTACTTGCCATTAAGTGTAAGTCAGGCACACACCTGAATCCCAGCTCTGCTAAATTCTCAGGCTCAAGGACCAGCTATCCTCACCTATTTGCTCCCAGTCCCTGAGACTCAGTCTCAAAAAACAAGGTAGAAAGGGCCTAATTTAGAACTTACCACGCAAGCCTACAACTAAATCCAAGCCTTGGAAGGAAAGCCACAGCAGAAGGAAAGAACGAATTTCTAAAAGTTGCCCTATGACCCCTTCTTACACACACTGCAGTACATGTGTACACTCACACACCCATGTACACATTAATAATAAACAAAATCAAAGTAAGATGGACACACACACACACTAAGAGTTCTTTGTACTCACCCTTTTATGAAGTTAAATCCATGTGCACAAACCAAAAGGTTTCCATAGGCATCAACTTTCAAAAGATTTCCGTAAAGTGTGTCAAAGACAAGTCCTCTACATGAAAATGAAGAAACAGAAAGTACAAGGTAATACATGTAGCAATCTTATTCACTCAATCACCACACAAGAACTTGTTACGTCCCCAAAACAAAATAACCATGTATGCTAAGTGAGTGAATGCATTTAAAAATAAACCACAGACCTGGAGACACAGCTCAGTTACAGTGCACTTGCTAACTGGCACAGATGGATGGAGGAAGAGAGATTATGTCAGAGCAACTAATAATATTCAGTCCACATCTGTAAGCAGTCACAATTGTTTTATGTTAGGAGAAGGGCTCACCTAAGAAGCACAGACTACCCCTCCTCTGCTATCTTTCTATAATAGTCCTTAAGTTTCTTTGGACATTGGCCTGCTTGGATTTCCCTGTATCCAATGTTGCACATGGGGCAATTGTGATAATATTAGAAACAAATGTCTTTCATAATCTTAACTTTTCCCTATCAAATTCAGAAAAGGTGCCAAAAGGTTCTTCCTACCAAGTTAAATGTATAGCTGCCCTCCAGAAGTCAAGAGGGGCAAAGAGAGCGCCTGTAGTCATCTTCAGCCATAGCAAATCCTTTCTTGCCCATCAGTGGGACTTCAAGAGCACAAGGAACAGAGCAGTATGTGCTCGGGAGTCTGAAGCAGGAGGAGCGAGTTTGAGGCCAGCCTGGGATACACACGGTGCTGAGAGAGAGCAGTTGGGAGGACAGGGAGAGGAAAAGTGGGAAGGGGGAGAGAAATGATGTTGGTGAAAAGAAGGGGAGAGACAGAAGGAGACAGTGTGATGACTGAGGAGACGCATGGAAAGTTCTGGTTATTTTAAAATCAATACTAACATTTGTTTATGCAGGAACAGGGATAAGTTTGGAATTTATAGTTTGGGGCCAAGGGAATCCATATTAACCCAAAATTATCTTGAAATTTTACCTGGTAGGGAATGTAGAATCATATGCAAAACTGAGCAGCTCCTGAGGATAGCCAATGGAAACTAACCTCTCCACGGTAAGCTCGAAGCCAAGGGATTCATATTCTGGAGACTTGTACACTGCACAAAGAAGGGGTTCATGAGTCAGCAGGAAGAGCGGCCATGGAAGGAGAGGCCAACGACTGAGTCTCTGCTCTTCCCCAATTCCTCTTTTCTCTTTCTCCTGCAAACCTTTCCTCTATTATACCCACTAATTAAGGAAATTCAACCATTAGTAGAAACAGGTTCTACCAGAACAGTTACAGCCTGATGTAATTGTTTTTCTTAATCTACTCTTTGACTCTTACAAATTTAGTGCTGGGAAAAAAAAAAAAAAAAAAAAACACCAATTGTATACAGCTATGACATTAACTATAAGGCTGGATAAATAGCAAAATGGGAAAAAGAAGTGTGTGCTTGTTGAAGGTATTACTATAACTGATGTAGTAATATTCAGAATGAGTTTTTCTCTCTTATCTGTATACTTGAATTTTAGCTTTGTCTGGTAGTTGCTCTGTAGTTTAATCAATGTATGTGCTCTGCCTGCCAAATGTTATCAGCCCAAACAACTATTAGGTTTAACACTGCTATAACTTTCAAAACCATATTTGACAAGTATCACTGCAAGCAAACCATAAGAAAACATATCTAAGACAATTAGGAAAATCTAGTTTGTAATCAAGGAACTAGATATTAAATTGTGACTCATCAGATGTCACTCTGGTCACAACAGGTACACAATGCAAGTATGTATGTAAAATATGTGCTTCTCCTAATCTGCTTCAGAAACTACTGTTTATTACAAGTCAACTAACATGGCTTTTGGGCTATGGGATTTTCCTCTACTATGTCTAAAATTTTACACTGCAGCTCAACAATAAAATGTTACTCCTTCAAATATGCTTGAAATATTTAGGTTAGCAACCTTTCTCATCTTTAGAAGCAAATCATATAATAAATGCCAAGAAAAGACTGTTAATTTCCTAAATGCCAACTGAGACAAGATACCCACCCAGTTCTCAGTCATATGAAAACTAGTCTCAATTACTGTTACTATGTTTCATAGCTCGTCCATTTACTACTCACCTGTAGCCCATATTCAAACTGGACCTGCTCTTCATTTGCCTATTTAAACTGGCACTGCTGGGTCTGAAACCAGGACAAGCTGCTGAGATGCCTATTAACAAAGCAGACTCTGGTGGCCAGTCTCTCTAGGTCCCTACCGGTGTCCCCTCCTGTTACAGAGTCCTCCAGGCTGGCAGGCCCCACACCCTACCCCAACTCTCCAGCCCAGGGACTGAGCTGGCCCCTTCCCTAGCCACTATTCTCTATAAAACCCACACATTTTGGTCTCTTGGTCTTCTGGCCTCTTGGCTCCAGGTTCCTCTCCATTTGGATCAGCTGGCCACTCATGGACACTCTGGGCTCTTCCTATGCTCTCCCTTGTATCTATAATAAACCTTCACCTCAATCCTTAGGAGCATTCATGTCCTTTCCTTTCTTTCTTCCTTTTTCTTTTTTCTTTTCTTTTCTTTTCCTCCATTCAGGTACTAAGATTAATGCAGCAACTGAATGGCCAAGACAAGAAAGCCAGCCAACATCCAAATGCCTTCATACCTCTAAAACTCACAGCATAATGGTGTTTCGTCTATTTCTAAAGACCAAGTTTAAAAAAAGTTTTTAAGGCTGGGCTTTCAAAATCGTTTAGTGCACATCGTCAGACTACAAATGCAACAAATCCCTGAGGAGATTGCTGAGCTGCAGCTCATGAGAGCCATGCAAGCAGCCTTGTGTCCCTGCTGCCTCAGAGGGAATAATGGCTGATGCTAACATTAACTCTGGATCTAGAAGGAAAATTCCAACTCAAGGATGTTAACTGCACAAAAACATAGGCAATAGGTAATCCCACGTTACCAAAAGTCAAAGGGGGGACACACACAATACCACCTTCAAAAACAAACAAGAATGGTCATTAATATCCCTCAATATCAATGGTCTTAACTCGCCTATAAAAAGACACAGACTAACAAAAGAGATACAAAGACAGAATCCATCCTTCTGCAAACGAGAAACACACCTCAACTTCAAAGACAGATGGGATGTTACCAGAGTGAAGGGTTGGAAAAAGATTTCCCAATCAAATGGACCGAAGAAACAAGCTGGTGTAGCTATCCTAACAGCTAACAAATTAGACTTCAAACTAAAATGAATCAAGAGAGACGAAGAAGGTCATTTTCACATTTATCATAGAAAAAAATCCATTAAGATGAAGTCTCAATTCTGAACATTATGTCCCAAATACAAAGGCACCCACATTCATAAAAGAAACATTACTAAAACTTAAATCACACATAAAACCCCACACACTTATAGTGGGAGATTTCAACAACCCAATCTCACCACTGGACCAGACTACCAGACAGAAACTTACCAAAGAAACAAAGGAACTAACAGAAGTTATGACCCAATTGGGTTTAACAGACATCTATAGAATATTCCATCCAAACACAAAATATACCTTCTCAGTGCAACATGGAACCTTCTCTAAAATCAACCACATAACTTGGCAACAAAGCAAACCTCAACAGATATGAAAAAAATTAGAGGAACCCCTGTAATTTATTGTAACTTAGTGGTTTAAAGTTAGAGTTCAAACTCATGAAAACTAAACAATGTTCAATTACATCATTCCTGGGTCAAGGAAGAAATAAAAAAAGAAATTAAGGCTTCCTAGAATTCAATGAAAACTAAGTGCCCATGTGAAAAAAGTGGAGAATAACCACACTAGAGACTTAACAGCACACTGAACAAAACAGAAGCAAACTCACCCAGGACAAGATGCCAGGAAATAATCAAACTGAGGGCTGAAATCAATACAGTAGAAACAACGAAAACAAACAAAGATTCAGTGAAACAAAGAGTTGGTTTTTCGAGGAAAAAACAACAAGATAGACAAACCTTTATCCAAACTAACCAAAATGCAGAGAGAGAACATGCAAATTAACAAAATCAGAAATGAAAAGGGGGACATAACAACAGACACTGAGGAAATCATGAGAATCTTCAGGTCATACTTTGAAAACCTGTACTCCACAAAATTCGAAAATTTAAAGGAAATGGACAATTTTCTGGATAGATATCACGTACCAAAATTAAATCAAGAATAGATAAGCAATTTAAATAGACCTATAACCCCTAATGAATTAGAAGTAGTCATCAAAAGTCTCCCAACCAAAAAAACAAAAACAGAAAAAACAAACAAAAACAAACAAACAAACAAACAAAAAAACAGACCCAGATAGTTTCTGTTAGAACTTCAAAGAAGAGCTAATACTCTTCAAATTGTTCCACACAATAAAAGCAGGAGGGTCATTGTCAAACTCTTTTTACAAGGCTACAATTACCTTGGTGCCCAAACCACACAAAGACTAAGAAAGAAAACTACACACCAATAACCCTCATGAACATCAATGCAAAGATACTCAATAAAATACTGGCAAATAAAATCCAAGAACACATCAGAAAAATCATCCATCATGATTCATCCCAGGGATGCAGGGATGTTTCAACATACAAAATCCATCAACATAAGCAAACTAAAAAACATAAACTTAAAAAAGAAAAACCTTATGATTATCTCACTAGATGTTGAAAAAGCCTTTGACAAAATCCAACATCCCTTCACAATAAAGGTCAGAGAGATTAGGGATAACAGGAACATACCTAAACATGATAAAGGCAATATAAAGCAAGCCAACAGCCAACATCAAACTGAATGGAGAGAAACTCAATGCAATTCCTCTAAAATCGGGAACAAGACAAGACTGTCCACTCTCTCCATATCTCTTATATTATACTTGAAGTTCTAGCTAGAACAATAAGACAACAAAAGGAGATCAAGGGGTTATACACTGGAAAGGAAGAAGTCAAACTTTCATTTGCAGATGATATGATAGTTTACATAAGTGAGCCAAAAATTTCTACCAGGGAACTCCTACAGCTGATAAACACCTTCGGCAAAGTGGCAGGATATAAGACTAGCTTAAAAAAAAAAAAAAATTGCCCTACTGTATAGAGACAATAAATGGACTGAGAAAGAAATCAGAGAAACATCACCTTTTACAATAGCCACAAACAACATAAAATATCTTGGGGTAACTCTAACCAAACAGGTGAAAGACCGGTATGACAAGAACTTTGAGACATTAAAAAAAGAAATTAAAAAAGATACCAGAAAAGTGGAAAGATCTCCCATGCTCTTGGATAGGTAGGATCAACACAGTAAAAATGGCAATCTTCCCAAAAGCAATCTATAGATTCAATGCAATCCACATCAAAATCCCAGCACAATTCTTCAAAAGGTCAATACTCAACTTTATATGGAAAAACAAAATATTCAGGATAGCCAAAACAACCCTGTACAATAAAGGAACCGGTATTTATCCTTAGTGCAGGAATGAACTTCCAGAGCCCATTCCCCATGGAGGGATACTCTCTTAGCCTCGACACACAGGGGAGGGCCTAGGCCCAGCCCCAAATGACCTGACAGCCTTTGATGATTCCTCATGGAAGGCCTCAACCTCCCTGGGGAGTGAATGGGGGATAGGATAGGAGGGGGTCGGTGGGGGGTATGGGAGGATAAGAGGGAGAGGGAACCAATTGATATATAAAGTAATATTGTTTCTAATTTAAATAAAATTAAAAACAAAAGCATGAGCTAGAGATGGCTCAGAGGTTAAGAGTTCAATTCCCAGCATGGTGGCTCACAACCATCTGTAATGAGATCTGGTGCCTCTTCTGGCATGCAGGCATACACGCAGACAGAACACTGTATACATAATATATAAATTTTAAAAACAAAACAAAAGCAGCCAGAGGTCTTCTCTCCCATAAAGTCTACTTTACCCTCCGTATGCTATGCCACCTCAAGGCCTTCGATGTATAATCCAAGCCCCAACGCTGCACCTGTGGCGGGAAGTACAGCATGCCCACATGCTTTAACAGCGAGAGTGTGAGCAAGGCCTGGTACTCCTGATTCTGACAGACTTACACTGAGAATGTCTTCCCCCCATGATGGTGGCCCAAGTCCATGTAAAGCGCCTTTTAATAAAATGTTTAAAAGCCCAAATTACTTTCCCATCCTAATCAAAATCCTACTTACTTCAAAAAATATTTAAGGAAACAAAATTCCAGTATAGTTGACTTTTTTCTTCTAGGATCCATGTGAAATATTTTCAACTATTAATATTTCAAGAAGGATAATTTGATGAATATGCCCTCAAATTGAAGATAAAAACTAAACCTTATTCCCCCACTCTCAAACTCATCCCTAAATTGACAATTTTCTGTAGTTAGTGAATTATAATGGATTAATTTGTCACTGAAAATTACATTCACGAGATAATTTGAACTGAAGGTCAAACTAATTTTACAATTTTATTTCTGTTATTTTTAAATTAAAATACAAATATATCATGTCCCCCCACCTGTACTCCCTCTGAACCCTTTCAAGTTTTCTCCCACTTCTAAAATTGATGGCCTCGTGTGTGTGTGTGTGTGTGTGTGTACACGTATATATATTCACACACACACACACACACAACGCATAAATATATAAATCGGCCAACTGAGTCCATTCAGTATGACCTGTGTAAATAAGATTTCAAGGCTAACTACTGTCTTTGTATTGGATAATCAATTAGGGGCTATCCTTGGGAGAGGGTGATTCTCTATCAGCAGCCATTAGTTGCCCAGATTTCTTTATCTCAGGGTGGGACCTGGAAGATTTCACACTTCTACATTAGCATGTTTACTGATACTGTCACTGTTCAGGTCTTGTTTAGGTAGCTGTATTGTTGGGGCATGTATCATGTGTATAGCTTCCTATTATACCTAGAAGACAAAATCTCACCAATGAAAAAATACAGAAAAATAATTCTAAACCCTAAAATAAGAAAAACCCCAGATACCACATTTTTGTTGTGCTCAAAGGGCAGAACTTCTTAAACATTTGACTATGGTGACTTTCTATTAATTCTACATTAGAAACACTAATTTTCTTTCCTCCAAGTGAGTTCAGGGAACTTTCAGAAATAGAATCTATCCCCCTCGTTCCCTGACCTGAGCTAGAGTTCTGGTGTACCTGAGTCTGAGCCAGAATTCTTTGTGTTGGGGTCTGTAACTATTGTTATAAACTTCTGGATTATGCAGGCCATCCAAACGGAAGGCTAGATGCTGAAGCACACTAACTATACTCTTGTAATTTCTTCCAACTGGGCCAGCACAGACAGACTGTCCTAGTCTCCTAGTCTCTGGCGGGAATGGATTCATCACAGAGTCAAGTTCCTCTTTGACAGACTATCTATTTCACCTAGCTCTACATTAATCAGCAAGACGGACAAGCTACTGACAGCTTCTCAGGTAATCATTTCAGCAGGACACACTCCCAGGTCACTGAATCCTCTGTAGAGATCTACACATACTACAGTCAACGCTTCTTCTAAGTACCCCTGGGAATAAACATTTAGTGTGTCCTGAAGTGTATACAGTGCCACCTTCCTCTAACAATAAAGCAGCACTCAAGGCAGAAGCAGGCACCTCCCTGAGTTCAAGGCTAGCCTGATCTACAGAATGAGCTCTAGGTCACCCAAGGCTTCTTAATGAGACCTTGTCTCAAAAAAAAAAAAAAAAGGCTAAAAAATACAAATTCAACATTCCCTCCCCCCACCCCAAATCTGCCAGGCCCTTTAAACTGGCCACAGAGACCTGCAGAGACCAATCTATCCCTTCAGACTTGCAGTTCTACACCTTCCCACAAAGCAAAAGCTCTAACCTCAGTTTTTCTCACAAAACTGGAAAGTGAATAATCAAAGCGTCAAGCCTCAAGCCTCATTCTTAGAACCATTTTCCCATGGTTCCAACACCTGGCCAAGTGTTTCAGATCACAAATGATCTCACATTAACTGCTTGCTTGTTCTCTGAGATTCTGTGGCCTACCCCAATTTACCCAAAATCTGAAGACAAAGAAAGAAACTGTTTTAAGGGCTGGAGTCCAAAGGAAATAGGAAAAAACAGAACAAAACCAACAAACAAACAAAACCCCACAACCCTGCCTCAGTCACTAGGATAACACAGCGTTCTCGGGTTACGTAACAAGACTATAAAGAGAACAGCCAAAGCTTTGAAAGTTGAAGCTATCCAGTGCATTTAAAGATATTCTTTACTCAGTAATCTGTGAGGAAAACATCTGCATGCCATAGGATAGAGCCAGGGTTCTGCGAGCAGAAGCTGCTCACCCAACCAAAGCCAGCCAACCTGAGAGGCCTCACTCCTTTGACTAAGCAAGTTTCTTCCAGGAGTCTGGAATGCATATACCCTGTGAGGTAGCTTACAGATCTTAGAAAAATAAAGGGCAAGCCTCTACAGAGGTTCTAGCCCAGTGGAGTATTGCTGCCAAAATGAGAACTCACATGAGGCAGATGCAGGTAGTGTGTGCCACTCCAGTCTTGAAGGAGTTACACTGGCTCTCCTGTTAAAAACAAAACAAAGCAACAAAACAAAACAAAACAAAAACAAAAGCTGGTTTTAAAACTGTGATGAGCTGGAATGGAGAGACAACATTTGGAAATTGGTATTTACAGGAAGCCTCCAACCATCACTAAAATTAACTCTAACTGGTTATAACAAAGTACAAGCATTTAAAATTAAAAAAAAAAAAAAGTAAGTATTGTGTATTATTTCTTTTTCTGGCACCCTGAGTTAGAAACATAAGCTAAGCCTGATAATAAAATTTAAGCTAAAAGAGTCATTAGTTTATAGAAATTCACTGGTAAATGATATTTAAGTTGGACTACAATGTGTAAGACCAATAAAAGAAAATAAACAAAATCCAAAGCAGCCCCATCTTGCTTTCAAGGACCCACTTATGCTGAGTCTCCTGGACCAATCCAGCATCTACTTTGTCATCTTGATATGTATGTATCATACAACAACATGCTGCTAAAAATCTAACAGTGTCTACATCTGGATAAAAGAAAATTTACCATCTTTTCATTTGCCACTGAATATTTTTTCTCAGTAAGCAGAAATATAATACTGGATTTTGTGGTTAAAACAGACATCCCCAAACAACTGAGGTGAACATATACATGTACAGCCTTATGTTTCACTTTACAGGTAACCCTGGTCCCCAGACTCCCTCATCCTGGATTGTGGGGTTTTTGTTTGTTTTTTATGTAAAAGGAAGATGGTACTCATAGGAATAACACAAATGATTGAAAAATAATAAAGACATTGTGACTGAGACAAACCATCACTACCAGGCAATATGAAAGCAATAATTCAGCCCAACTACCCAAGAATCATTTGCCTTTATATGAAATTAACATTAACATTCTTCCTATTTATTAGGCCATACATGACATTAGTCCTCAGTAATTATAACTAGAAAACACATTGATGGTCATTTTTGCAAGAGAAAATACTAATAAAATCTTTCAAGTGCCACATAAACAGCTATCAGAGGACTTTTTCTACCTTATAAAAACTATGCCAAAACAGTCACTCAGGGGCTGGAGAGATGGCTCAGAGATTAAGAGCACTGGCTGTTCTTCCAGAGGATCTGAGTTCAATTCCCAGCAACCACATGGTGGCTCAAAACAGTCACTCAGCAATAGACACAGGCAATAATTTTTCTCTAACCCTAGAAATTACCAATGGTCTAAAAAGTTGGTAATTTCTTTAAACTACGTAGGTATGTATGTATGTGTATGTATATGTGTACACACACACACACACACACACACACACACACAGATTTTTTTTGTTTTTTCAGACACAGTTTCTCTGTATTGCTTTGGAGTCTGTAGACCAGGCTGGCCATCAATGCCTGGCTAAACTACTTCAATTTTAATTTGCATAAAAAATAAAGAAGCTAGATACCATGGAACAGAGCACATTTAGTAATTTTTTAAACCTTCTAAGTTACTAAATATGTAAGTAAAGTAAATATGTAAGTGGGCTTTAAAATATTGCCAATATTTCCGTTCTTGAAAATGTAAATTAAATGGTAATTAAGAGATTTATTTGTTTAAAAGTACCAAGTCAGGCAGCAGGAGAAATGGTTCAGTGATTAAGAGCACTTCCTGCTCTTCCAGAAAACCCTAAATTGAGGTCCCAGTACCCGCATCACCTGTAACTCTAGCTCCAGGGCCTGTAACACCCCATCCCATTCTCCTTGGTTACCCACATTTAAGAAGCTTACATTCACACGGGCATATGCATACATTTCTTAGAAATTATTAAGTCAGACATAATATCACATGCAGGATTGTTTCAAGGTCAAAGCCAGCCAAGACTACAGTGGGCACAGGACAGGTAGGGATACATAATAAAACTAAAAAATACGAAGGCAAGCAAGCAAACAAATACAAACAGGAGTATTAAAAGAGTATTAAGAGCCAGGCAGATGGATCTCTGTGAGTTTGAGGTCATCCAGGGCTACACAAGAGTGGATCAGTCTGAAAGAGTAACAGAGCTCACACCTTAAATCCCAGCTCTAGGGAGGTGGAGACAGGAGTATAACAGGAACTGCAGTCTGAGGTTTGGTGGAGAGCAGTGCAGTCTGCACATTGCCTCTGAGGATTGCACTCTGAGGATTCATGGATACAAGATCACCCAATTTAGCCCGAGGTAGAGGTGAGAGCTAGTGGCTGGCTACTTTGCTTTTCTGATCTCCAGTTTAAACCCCAATATCTGTCACTGGGTTTTTATTACTCATTTTACATGGTACTCTTCAATAACTTTATTCTGATGTTTTTCCCCATGCTTAGAGAAGTATTTTAAAGTACTTAGGTTTGAGGTAATTGGATTTCACCCATAGTAGCTTAATGATATGGCATACAAACAGACAAGGGCAGTAGCTCAAATGTGTTTTCTAGCTGTGGTGGTTTCAATAAGAATGACCCTGTTGGCTCATACATTTGAATGCTAGTCTTTAGGGAGCAGCACTATTTGGAAGGTGTGGTCACACTCTGTCTATGGATCAAGATGTAGCTCTCAGATACCATTTCAGATACCTGCAGGCTGCCATGCTCCCTGCCATGGTGATAATGGACCAAACCTCTGAAACTGTCAGAAGCCCTCAATTAAATGCTTTCTTTCTAAGACTTGCCTTGGTCATGGTGTCCCTTCACAGCAATGAAACCATGACTGAGACATTAGCCTCTCCCTAAGATTTTTTTTTTTAATTCAGAAAATACACACAATTTTATCTCAGTACTTAAAATACTAGAAGACTGATCCTTTAAGATTATTTATAATTAAAGGTTACATAGGCAACATTCTAGCATGTAGAAGGTGGGCTCACTGGCCCCCAACCTGAGAAGCTATTGATTGGTAATGGCTTCTGGGACAGAGTCAGTTTTCTTTAATAGTGTAGCCATTGATAGGTCAATCATACTCTAGTAGATAGCTTAACACGCATAAGTACATGGGCAGCACAAATTGGACTCACTGGTTTTGTTTTAGTTTTTTTTTTTTTTTTTTTTTTTTTTTAAAGTGGGGAGGTGAGTGTCGGAGATAAAGCTAGAAGAAACAGGAGAAGTTATAGGGGTGGGCATGATCAAAATACAGTATACTAAACTCTCAAAAGGCCTAGTAAATGTGTGTATGTATCTTAAAGGAGGTTAAACTGGGCTGACAATGCTCCCTGCAAGAAATGTGAACTAACAAATCCCCCTGTACTATGTAGGAGAACCCTCTCCTTTCAAATGGTTGGTCACGGTAGTCCAAATGATTCTCAAAGCAATAGAGACTATGATGCTTTGGTTGCCTCTCAGGGGTTGAGGGCAGGCCCCTATTGCTGAAGACTTAAAAATGCAAGATTCAAATAATTCAAGCTAGCCCTGATACAAAAACCTCTTTTGTCCACAGTACCAGAAAAAACACTACGCAAGCTACCACAAGAGGGAAGCAAGTAAACAGTCCTACCTAGCTGCCACATCTGTGAACCATGACAATGCCCAGCATGGCTAGGTATCTGTGAAAGTGCAGTAAGAGCCACTCCACTCACTTATCAACGGGAGGGAAATCACACCTGGTATGGAAAACCTAGTCATCTTCCCAGGGCTAGTGAAGTCATAAGCATTAGAAAAGGATCTAATACCACCACTTTCCTACATCAGATAATTCCTTACTATACTCTGAAGGTTAGCCTTATACCTGGAGATAAGTACAGCTACCACCCCTCATCAAAGAAGCTTCTCTTTAGACCAAATGGAGACCATCAAACATCTAACTAGACACATTGCAGAGATCACTGGATCACGGGGCGCCCAGCCCCAAAGAATACATCTACATCACAGCTCCTGCATCTACGGCTCAGGGAACACTGGAACAATGGCAAGATCAATGGGCATCTTAACACAGCAGTGGGAAACTTTGGTGGGCTCTCACCCTAGACAAAGAACTACAGTAACTAATGACTGGAGAGAAGAAGTATCCTCAGTTGTCCAAGGCACAGTGGTCAACCCTCAAACCATACACTCAACAGCACAGACTTTAGCAGGTTGTATTGTAGGGTGTGTGTGTGTGTGTGTGTGTGTGTGTGTGCGCACACACACACACACACACACACACACACACACACACACTGTATATAACAATAATAAAGAAAAAAGAGGCAATCAACTTGAAATGAGGGTGACACATGGGAGCGGCCTGAGGTACCTGGGAGGAACTGGAGGGGAAAAGTTATGTTTTACGGGACAGAACACTTACCTAACATGCATATATCCCTGGGTTCAGTCCTCAGCAGCACAAATACATACACACTAAGTGAAACGAAAAGACTAACTAACGCTAGCTACGTTCTATGGAAAGGCTAGAACTCAAAGGTGGGAAACAGGCATTTCTGTTCACGCAAGATTTTCACTTTGGGGCCCCAAAATAAAAAACCAGAAAACAAGGAGGCTTATGGCTTGTTGTTCAGGTTTTTGTTTTGTTTTGTATTTCTTATTGATCTCTAGAGCTTAGTGAACAACTTTTGTTATCTTTAAATTTTAGACCACATGAAAAATGGAAACTGATCTAGGTTTAAATTCCATCTATGAGTTTTGAAAGTCAGTTGCCAGCCAGGTGTGGTGGTACAAGATTATAATTTAAGAGGCTGACTCAGGAGGACTGCCATGAATTCAAGGCTAGTCTGGACAATATAGTAAGTACAAGGCCAATAAAAGCTATTTAGCAAGACTATCTAAAATAAAAATAGTAATATAAACTAAGCCAAGTGCTAGTTACTGGCAAGGTTCAGGGCACATTACCCCAAAACACTGTCTCTTGATACCCCCAAAATCAGAAGCAGAAAGGCTATCTTTATATCCACCTGCCCCCTCTGAAGCATACCAAAAACCTCGGGAGAATGGTCTCATGAGATGAGCTCACTGCCAGAAGAAAGGAATAGCCCTCTCTCCGAAGGTGCATCGAAAGATCTGAATACACCCCTTGTCCAATCACACTTCCCCATTAACTGTCTATTTTATCACAAATCCTAGCATAAAAACACATAAGTTCTTTCATTTTCTTGGCAGTCCCCATGTCATATAAAACAAAATAACATTTTTCCTTGCTAACCTGTTTTTGTTATATGGGCCTTAACTTCATGAAGTTAAATAGGAAGTAAAGATTTTTCTTTCTCCTTGTAAGCCATCTTTTATCTTGACTTGGCTTTCTTTATAAATGTTACTAATGACCCTAGCTTAAGGAGCTATTATGATTAAAGGTATGCTGTTCATAAAAGTACATTTCCTACTACAGGTACATGAGTTACAGATGTTAGTTCTTCTCTGCCTGAGGACTGGACACAAGCCATGGTATCCATTTGTTCTAATGGAAGCAAATAAGTTCATCACTGAATTGATGAAAATGGCTCAGAACCTAAACATGTCCGATCGGGGGACAAATGCTCTTAACCCTAACACTTGAGAGGCAAAGACAGGTGATCTCTGTGAGTTCAAGGCCAGCCTGGTCTACATACAGCATCCTAGGCCAGCAGGGCTGATACAATGAGAACCTGTGTCAAAAACAAAACAATAACAAAATATATAAGTGATCTACAATACTGAACAAATTTCACAACATAGAAATACCATTATAGCAAAAGTCACCAGGCATTGGTGGTGGACACCTCTGATCCCAACACTCAGGAGATAGAGGCAGGCAGATTTCTGTCAGTTCAAGGCCAACCTGGTCTACAGAAATACCATTATATCAAAAGTCACAAACCAAGGGCTGCAGGGTTGGCTCAGAGGTTAAAAGCACTTGCTGCTCTTGCAAAGGACCTTGGATTAGTTCCCAGCACCCACATGACAGCTCACAACTATCTGTAACTACTTCTAGAGGGTCTGACATCCTTCTGTATCTCAGCTGGCACCAGGCACATATACAATACATACAGATCAGTCTTAAAGCCACAAACCATTTAAGATACTATAGAAGTTAAGTAAATACAAAGACATAACAAGTGTGTATACTAATCACATCTAAGGCACCAATTCTTGACAAAATTATCTCAAAATTTTTAACTCAAAATTAAACATCCCAGTAGTTGGTTCGTTCATCTTTTGTGTGTTTATATGTGTTCATGTGCACACAAGTACAGGTATAAGTACAGGTGTGTGCAATGCACATGTGTGTACATATTTGTGAAGACCTATGGTCAACATTGGTTGTTATTCCTCAAGAACCATCTTTGTTTTTACTTTAAATTTTATTTACTTATTTTTGGTGTGTGTATAAGTGTGTGTTGTATATGTGTGCACGTGTGCATATGATGCACATATGGAGGCCAGAGGAATGATATTAGGTGGCTTCCTCTCCTCTTTTTTGTGCATAATTATTATTACTGGGGGCACCTGTGCCTGCATATATGTGCACATAAGAGGTCAACTTGGTGGAGTCCATTCTCTCCTGCCATCGTTATTTAGGTTCCAGAAGCTGAACTCAGGCCTCTTAAGTTTACCTGGCAAGCATCTTTATGCGAGGAGCAAAGTCTCTGGCCTGAAGCTCACTTATTGGCTAGGCTGACTAGCCAATGAGCTCCAGAGATCCCCTGTCCCCAACCCCACACCAATCCCCAGAAGGTTGGGGGTCACTAATGGGAGCTATTGAATCCTATCCCAAGGTTCTAACTTGGGGGTGGGGAACAGCACTTTACAGACTGAGCCACTATCAAAGAGTATATTTATAATTATGTTGCAAACTAAAATTAGAATAGTAAGATTTAAGCATAAAAACATTAAGACTTTTAAAATATCAATCTCAAGTACAAAATTACATTTACAATTTCAAGATCTTCATATTTCTGTAAGCAACATTCCCACTATCTTTTCTTTTTCTCTAACTGGACTTGAACCGGGGTCCACCATATTTGTCATCTGTATTAATTCTGAGTTTAGCCTGTTTGTTTTTGGATGCTAGATGGTTTACTTCACCAAATGGATGGGCATCTAGGTATTCAGTTTATAAAGGCATACTGGTCAGCTGAAGGTAAAATGGTAATACTGGTTCACATCAACTTTTAAAAAAGGATTTTTGAGTCATCCTGTTCTTGCCTTTGCATTCCCACATCAGCTTTCCCCTGCATCTCTTACAGTAGTAGCTGAGTACACACAACTCTTATTTTGTTCAGTGTAATATCTAAGACATCAATGTGAAGAATCTCTACTCCCCATGACAAGGCATTTGATAACACACAATTGGTAGGAATAAAATGTGAAGACTTACAGGGATTGCCATAATGGCTAGGGTAAGGTCTCCAGTTAGCAAGAATAATAAAACTCAGAAACAGATATTGATCAAAGGTGCGAGCTCTGTTTATCTTTTAGACCGATTCACTATCATGTAGCCCAGGGTGGCCTTGAACTCACAGAGATCCATCTGCCTCTGTCTCCCAAGTGCTGGGATTAAAAATGTGGCCTCCACTGCCTGCCCTCTACAGCTAACTTGTGTGTGTGTGTGTGTGTGTGTGTGTGTGTGTGTGTGTGTGTCTAGTGGCTCAGCTCTGCACTCTGATCTTCAGGCAAGCTTTGTTAGATTACAAACAATATATCACTACACTCCAGTCTTTGCAGACTCTGTACTTGATACTGGAGATAACTGACCCAATATTTGTATACACTTTCCTTTTTATTTGAAATAAGGAAACTGTTATCTTTGCTGAGAGATTCACCCTCCAAGATCTTTTATATCTTCATAGTTTTTCAGATATGGGTGAAAGAAGGTGAGTCAAGATAAAACATTTTTCTTTTTCTTTCTTTTTTTTTGTTTGTTTGTTTTGTTTTTGTTTTTTGAGACAGGGTTTCTCTGTGGCTTTGGAGGCTGTCCTGGAACTAGCTCTTGTAGATCAGTCTGGTCTCGAACTCACAGAGATCTGCCTGCCTCTGCTTTCAGAGTACTGGGATTAAAGGCATGCGTCACCACTGCCCAGCTAAAATATTTTCTTCAAAATGATCTTTATTTGGATTTTTCCAGTTTGTTATTAGTTTTCAGAGATTTCAAAGACAGAACACTTTTTATTTTTATTCTGAAATCTACCTGGAAGAGGTGTTTTCCTGTGAATCTTCATAGCCTTGGGGTTCATCAAAGATTCCATGTATCTACATGCTAGGTCCATACTGGGTACTATACTTCCTGCCATGAAAGCAAGGCTCAAAGGCCTGCCTCCTAACACCCTGGGTCTTGAAGGGGCCACATCTGTAGGCTAAGCTTCCATGCAGACTCAGGTACAGGAGGAAAAAAACAGAAGCACCTCCAACCTTGCTTTGTAAGATAAGATCTCAAGTGGCAAAACTGGCTGACCAGTGAGCCCCATGGATCTGCCTTTCTCCAAAGCTCCAGGGCTAGGGTTATAAGCCAAAAGTTATGGTCACCATTTTCACATGGCTTCTGGGGATACAAACTCAGGTCCTCAGGCTTGAACTGAAAGCACTTACTGACCTGAGCCATCTCCACAGCGTTGCCTCTAATGGACGATTTTGTTGTTGTTTGTGGTTTGAAACTTTCTTTTCTTTTCTTTCTTCCTTCCTTTCTTTCTTTCTCTTTTTTTCTTAGAATTTAGAGACAGGGTTTCTCTGCATTGCTTTGGAGCCTGTCCTGGAATTAGTTCTGAAGACCAGGCTGGACTTGAACTCACAGAGATCCACCTACCTCTGCCTCCTGAGTGCTGGGATTAAAGGTGTGTGCCACCAACACCCAGTGTGGTTTGATTTTTTGAAAATAATTAATATAGTAACATAAAAGATTTGTTTTACCAAAAAAATCTAAAAAAAAGAACAAAATGTGAGGGTTCAAACAGACGAGAGCAGCAGTTCTCAGCCTTCCTTGCTTGTCTGCCCTTAACACAGTTCCTCCTGCTGTGCTGACCCCATCCATAAAACCATTTTGTTGCTACTCTGTAACTGTAATTTTGCTACTGTTATGAACTGTAATGTAAATATCTGATATGCAACCCTCAAAGGGATCATGACCCACAGGTTAAGAATCACTGGACAGACTAGAACACATGCGTCCAAAGTTAGTATTCATTTAGCAGCTACCATGTAACACATTTTATAGTAAACATAAAATATAGGTAAGAAAAGAAAACTGTTGCCCTTGAGATACTTACAAGCTAAAAAGTA
The DNA here is from genome assembly GCF_943737965.1 of Phodopus roborovskii. NCBI lineage: Eukaryota > Metazoa > Chordata > Mammalia > Rodentia > Cricetidae > Phodopus > Phodopus roborovskii. The sequence goes on along the minus strand of NW_026126541.1, from coordinate 13,469,758 downwards.
GACAGATTATCCAAAGTTACAACTAGGATGGGTCTGGTGGCACCTGTAATCCCAGCACTTAGGAGGCAGAAGCAAAGGGGGTTACAACAAGTCCAAGTCCAGCTTGAGCTGCACACAAAGCTAAAGCTAACGACCTCTCAGTGTACTGAGTTCTAGGATATACAGTGAGACCCTGTCTTAAAAGCAAGCAAACAAACAAGCCTGCAACTATATTATAAAATGCTCTAGGGAGGGGACGTGCTGAGGTGGCTCAGGGTTAAGAGCACTTGCTGCTCTTCTACAGGCACCAAACTGGATTTCTACATGGCAGCTCAGAACAGTGTATCAACTCTTCTTCCAGGGCATCCAAGGTCCTATTCTGGCTTCCCTGCACACCAGGCACACATGAAGTACAGAGACATATATGCAGGCAAAACACTGGTACACATAAACAAAACTGTTAATGCTGTGAGGAAATTTACCAGGTGTCAGAATATTCATAAAGAATATAGACTCACATCAAGTAGGCCAGCACTGAGAAGGCTGAGCAAAGATAATAAATTCAAGGGCATACCTACATACATACATACAAACATACCTACCTACCTACCTATTTCCCTAACACTCAAGCCTTAAAGACAGACATGGACAAACTAACACACACCTTTTATTTTATCAGTATTTCACTGAACATTTCTCTAATGAAGTCTTCTAACTTCAAAGATGTAAATTCGTGCTGAGACTACAAGTCCACACTGCCATATTTAGCTAAAGACAATTATTTAGAAGAGAATCTCCAGAAGATTCTTTCTCTTAATATCATAACTACACCTGTGTGCTAAGCACATGCACAGGTGCTCAACCTGACCTCTCAAACCTACTACTTGTAAAGTTAAAGAACAACCTGACAATGAATGCTGTCAACATTTTAAACTCTGAGGCGATGTAACTATCAACTGACACACTGATATTTCCCTTGTATCAGACACAGACGGGAAGAAAGGGCACAATGTTAGTCTTTAAGGCGACTGTAACAATGAGCAAAGCTCGCGCACCCATTGTGATGGGAAATGAATGCATGTCCTATCTGTCAGAGAATAAACTATTAATGGGCTAGAGAGATGACTAAACAGGTAAGAGCATGCACTGCTCTTTCAAAGGACCTGAATTCAGTTCCCGCCACCACAGCAAGAGGCTCACAACCATGACTCCAGGTCTAGGGTGGTCACCTGCTTCCATGTGAACCCCATACACACATAATGAAGCATTTGCCGACATGACCAAGGCCCTAGGTTTGATTCCAAGCACCACATCAAGCCAACATGGAAATGGACTAAAAATGTTGCTGGTTCATGCTTGCAATCCAAGCATTTACAATCTCTCACCCCAATCCATAATAATAAAATATTAAAAACTTCAATAATTAACTTTATGGCGAATGAGAAATCCAGAAATTCATCTTTAAGCTGGACACTGACACATGCCTATAATCTCAGCACTTGGATGCAGGTGCAAAAAATTCATGCAAGTTCCAGGCCAGCCTGCATGAGCTCCAGGCCAGCTTGCATGACTCCAGGCCAGCCTGCATGAGCTCCAGGTCAGCTTACATGACTCCAGGCCAGCCTGCATGAGCTCCAGGCCAGCTTACATGACTCTAGGCCAGCTTACATGACTCTAGGCCAGCCTGCATGAGCTCTAGGCCAGCTTACATAACTCTAGGCCAGCTTACATGACTCTAGGCCAGCCTGCATGAGCTCCAGGTCAGCTTACATGACTCTAGGCCAGCCTGCATGAGCTCCAGGCCAGCTTACATGACTCCAGGCCAGCTTACATGACTCTAGGCCAGCCTGCATGAGCTCCAGGCCAGCCTGCATGAGCTCCAGGCCAGCTTACATGACTCCAGGCCAGCCTGCATGAGCTCCAGGCCAGCTTACATGACTCTAGGCCAGCTTACATGACTCCAGGCCAGCTTACATGACTCCAGGCCAGCCTGCATGAGCTCCAGGTCAGCTTTGAGTATAGTATGAAACTTGTCTCAAAAACTTTTTCTACTTTTGAAGAAAAGCTCAAAAGAATAAGAGCCAAAAACGTTCAAATGTTCATGATTCAAGTATCTATAATTTTACTAAAAGGTTTTTTTAACCAGAGTTTGAAAGCAATTTTTTGTAACTATCTGTACAAGCTCAGGAATCAACTCTCAGGAATACTGGGTAACTTCAGTGTCCACACATCTCAATAGAAAGAAAATCCAACAAAAGCTTCTTGCAGCCAAATAAGTGATTACTGGACTGCTGTGGACCCGCTACGTTCTATCAAAACCAGCGACTTTGAAGAAATCAAAACCATTACTCACCAGCAAGAGTATAATCCATATCAAAACCAAAACACTTAATTTTTTCCATGGCTAAACTTCGGTTCACAAACACCCTGTGGAAAAAAAAATGAGAAAATTGTATCTTGATTAACACTGAAGTTTAGTGAAATTATTTTTCTATGCTGTCTCATTTATTTTTCCAACCAACTTTACATTATTGTATATATTTAAGGTGCTTAACATGATGTCTTGATGTTACATACACACAGTGACTACTGGGGTCCAGCAACCTCAACTTACCATATGGTTAGTTTCCTTTCCCTCTCCTTTGACTCTCTAGGATACCGGACCATTACCTGTGCTTATAGTGAATATACATACCTAAGACAAATGCCTCCTAGGTAACTATGGTATGTATCCCAATCCCAACCACTAGCTTACTCTCTATATTATGTAATTTTTTCTTAAATTTCACATATGATTTTATGTAGTATTTCTTCCTGTATTTGGTGTATTTTCTCATTACAATGTCATTTAAGTTCATCTAGGTTAGTTGCAAATAGTAGAAGCTCCTTTTTAAAGAGCTAAACAATGTGTGTATGAGTTCACGTTCACCCTGCATCTGTGGAGGAATACTGTGATTGCTTGTGTATCTTGATTATTATGAATAATGATGCCACACGCACTGGCGGGCATCTTTACAGGGTGGGTGATCTCATTTTCTTTAAGGTACCACTGGTTCATAAGGTACTTGTATTGCTTTAATTTCTTTGGGAAACTTGGTGCTATATAACAATTTATGCCATGCCCTTGTATACCTAATTATGATGTTAATTTGAACCTCCCTGATGATTTGATGATCTGTGATTTTAAATACCTTCTCATGTATCTGTTAACAATTTATGTATCTTCCTAAGAGAAAAATATATTCACATTCTTTGCCTATTTTTCTGCTAGGTTTTCTTTTCTGCTATTTATGCTTCCATTTAGATAAAGGGGGGTAGGAGGAGACTTCTAACAGCTCAGCCCAGCAATAAGGTAGGCACAGTACTGAAGTATTCAAAAGGTAAGCAGGCCCAGGAGCTCAAGGCCAAACTGAACAACATAACAAAAAATAAGTAGCTGGATATGATGTTGCATTTCTGTAATCTCAGCAGTAAAGAGTCTAAGGCAGGAAAATCACATATTCCAGGTCAGTTTTTTGCTGGCTACTTGAGTTCCAGGCCAGCTTGGCCTACGTATAGAGCTGTCCTAAAACAAAAGTATAAGTAAATAAACAAATATAAGGAAGTAAGCAAGTGTGAGGGAGCATTTAGGAGGTTGAGGCAGGCCAATCTCATGTTCAAGTCAGTCTTGGAAACATGGTATCACCCTGACTAAAATGAAAACAAAACAAAGTCATTGGAGCACGGCATGCACAACACCCTGGATTCAATCCCAGCACTACATAAACCAGGCATGGTGGCATACAATTGCAATCCAGCTGGGAGGAGGGTCAGCACAAGTTCAAGGCCATCCTCAATTACATAAAGAGTTCAAGGCCAGCCTAACTACATGTGGCCATGCCTCAAACATACACATACACATGCACGCACGCACGCACGCACGCACGGACATACATGCACACACACAGATACACACACAGACATGCATGCACACACACACACACACACAGACACACAACAGACACAGAGACATGCACACACACACAGACATGCACACACAGACACACACATTCTTTTCAAAACTTCTCCACAAACTCATATACTTTGTTACAAATTGTAGTAAAATGGACAGCTTTAAAGAAGGATGAGTTTTCACAGACTTGCTTAAAATAATTCAATTGAAGACTTAAATGCAAAAACTATTATTTTCCTGAAAAACATGAAAATCATTTGCATCTCATGGACATAACTGCTACCACACATAGATTAGCTCCATAAATCTGTTAGTTTCTAAAAGAAATGTTATGTAAAAAACATACTTTCTCTAAGAAAATCTAGGCTTGAGTGGAGGGGGTAAAGGTATGTTGGCAATGCCCTTAAACCAAGAAGAAGCAAAGAGATCTCTATGAGTTTGAGACCAGACTGATCTATACAGTCAGATCCAGGTCAGCCAGAGCTGTCTTAGAAGAAACAAAAGACAAAACAAAACAAAACAAAAAACCTAGTTTTTGGAAAATCATTTTTTATTTCATCTTGTCTTAAGTATGGTAAGGAAGAAAAGGAATGCTGACAGCTAAGAGGAGCATGTACAGATGCCCACCCAAACCTCCTTTTCGTTAGGAGCATGTACAGATGCCCCCCCAAACCTCCTTTTCGTTAGGAGCATGTACAGATGCCCACCCAAACCTCCTTTTCGTTAGGAGCATGTACAGATGCCCACCCAAACCTCCTTTTCATTAGGAGCATGTACAGATGCCCACCCAAACCTCCTTTTCGTTAGTTTCTTGTTTTTATTATTTTGAGGGCTAGAAAAGCAAACACAGGACTTGTGCATCAAGCACTCTACCACAGAGCTACAAACCTTAAAACAACAACAATAACAAAACAAGTGCTTAACTCCAAACACTACAGTGATCCTCCCAAGTTTACCCTGCTTTTTCACTGATAACAAAATCTCTTTCATTACTGAGGATCCCCAGCTACATAAATCCTTTTGAAAACAACAGAGGTGAAAGACACAAATAATGTTGTAACTCTTAAAACTAAAAGCTACTACTAATGCTGGGGCTTTTCAAACAGGCTCAGGTCTGGCAAAGGGGCCAACTGTATAAATCTTTGCTCAGAGCCTTAACAGCTGACATGCCTAAAATATCCTAAGGGGATACAGGAAGGAGTGACCTGAGGAAGATTTTTCTTTCACATCATACATTTTAAAAAAGAGGTACAGAACCACATAGCTTTTAAAAGTGGTTTCGACTCTGATAGAGGAAAGACATCTGGCCGGTGCCAGCATCAGATGCAGTAGGGGAGACTGCTAAACACAGAAAGGCAGAAAAGCATCTCGAGCAGCTCCTTTCTTGGTCAGAAGACAGACTGCACAAGTGTTTAAAAGAAAGCAAGAACTGTGAGCGTACCCTTGTTAACCTCTGGGAATAACACGCTTCAGGAATATGAAAATCTGTTTTTGCCAAAATAAGCATTGCTAAGTATCTATCAAATTGTATCTCTCATTCCTCTCTGACTTAACTAATCACATTACCCGCTCAATTAAACACATTTATTGGATATGGGCTACAACACATCTCACTTTGTGGCATGTTTCATGGAAATTGTGTATTTGAGGGTAGTCAGAGTTACAGAGGCTCGTGAGCTCTTAAAATTGGGAACACGACCTGGCAGATGGTCAGGAGCACTTGCTGTGGAGCCTAGTGACCTGAGCTCAATCTTTGCAGCATCATCAGGAAGAGAACTCTCCGCCTGCAGAGGCCTGCACTCCCATGCGCACACACGTGCACAGACGTGTATACACAGTATATTAGTAAAAACATCTTAATTAGGAAGTAATACCTTTTATGAAAAACTTTGACCAAATATCCTTTCTCCTTTCACTCAAACAAGTACTCTAACTCACAGAAGCCACTCCCGTGCCCTCCTGACTTGTGTTGCAATCTTTATGTGAAAACCTCCAAGTTTTCTCAACCTTCCTTTTTCCTTAACCTATGAAACATGGAGGGAGGAGCTATACAGACTGAAATCAAATTTGCTGCGCAAGCAACGCTATAATAACCAAAGGGGCAGCTGTGCCACAGAGTACTAACCCAAATATAGGCACTGCACACATACACCAGGGTTATAAAGATAATAAACACCCAGCTGCTGGAAGAGCAGCCTTTACTTTGCCGCAAGAGAAACCTTAAAGCTTCTTAGCACATCTCAGGACAGTCAATAGATACTTACCTCTCAGCCTAAAATCAATGACACTCCTCATTGAGTTTATAAACTAAACAAAGTATAAGATATTGTGTCAACTATATGGTGTCAATGATGACTAGCTCACTGACATGAATATTTCAAAAAATAGACTAACCAAATTTTTCTAAGAGTCAAGACCTTTCTACAGATCTGCCAATGCCAATTTACTATGTTCTTAATTAACTAGTAGAATAATTTTACCTATGTTCAAGAGCATGAACATTTCTGTAAAAATTAAAAACAAGCTTCAAAATATATAATTACTACCCCAAACCTACGACTATACTATGCACCCAGTCATAAAGCGTAGCCCTTCAGCCAGAAATCCCCACAGAAAAGTCACTTGTGAGTGAAGATCTGAGCATTAACAAGAGGACAATCTAGGAGATGCACAGGAACTGTAAAACCTAACACAGTCTTCAATAAAAATAGGTCTAACCGTATTTACTATCATATCCCACAGCATTAAGACAAAATACTTGAAAAATTCCATTCAAATACAGATATTAACTACAAGAAATAAAATCATTACTATCATGTGCTTTAAAAGAATAGGGATCTAACAGTCTCAGACTTAACATAAACATGCAATTTACTATATTTGAAATTTTATAAAAGCAAACTCTACTGGTTTTGGATTTGACTACAATTGAAAGAAGAATTACCTCATCTGTCACTGGTTGCCGTTTTGCAAACTGAAACTATCTGGGTAAAGTAGTTCCTGAAGTCACATAACAAAAATCTTCTTAAAATCCCTAATAGAATTCTTTAGTGTGTGTGACTTTAATCTAACTTCAAGAAGACTGTTTCGCCTGAACCAAGTCCCTCAACGGAATGTATCTTCTGAGACTGTGTGGGAGAAACACCTCTGTGTCTAATTTAACTTGTCATTGGATATCACTGTTGCTCCACACAAATCCATTTGGAATAGAATCTCTCTGGCAATGGTGAACTTTATCTGTAACTCCTCCCTTTGCTTAGGAGTCACAGTTTCCTGGCCAAGTGCCCAACAACAGTTACTGCAACAACAAATGAGAGTAAAGATTCAACTGTAAAATGTTCTTGGACATCTGTTTTCACTGTGAGCAGATGCCATTATGTATTCAAACTGTGAGTCCAGAAAAGATTCCAAGTGCATCTGAGTAGGCAAATTCAAATTATGAATAACAAATCAGTGTCGTGACTGCAATTCCAACTCTTGGGCAAGTAAGGCGAGAGAACTAACACAAATTTGAAGCCAGCCTGAGCTACAGAATGAGACAAATAAAAACAGAAGAAAAGAAAAATGCTACAAATGTAGTTTTTATGAAAACAATTTAGCAGCTTTTTTTTTTCTTTCAATTCAGTTCCTTCTTTTGCACAGACATTTTTCCCACTCATGCTTAAAGCCACATTCAATCACCTCAAGTGTCTTCACTTACATTTCCAAATGTCTTTAAAATCTAGGTCCTTCACTAAATTCCTGTCGCCAACAATTTACCAGGGTCGTAAACGCCTCTCACTGCTTTGTTCCCACACTGATGCTGACTACTCTGAAGCCCTTGCTTGAAATATGTGGTGATGTTTTGCTTTTGATCTAACAAGGTTTGACTGAACTTAGCCACAGAGGCCAGGCAGTGGTAGTACACACTTTAATTCCAGCACTTGGAAGACAGCTCTCTGTTAGTTCAAGGCCACCCTGAGCTACTGGAAATTGATACATCTAAAAGAGAAACAGAGCCCACACAAAGGTGATCTCAGCATTTGGGATCCCACACCTTTAATCCCAGCACTAGAGAGGAATATAAGGCGGGAGGAGACAGGAGCTCAGTGCAGTCTGAGGTTTGGTGGAGACAGATGCAGTCTGAGCACAGATCACCCCTTCAGCCTGAGCATTGGTAGAGGTGAGCACTCTCTAGGGGCTGGCTGCTTGGCTTCTCTGATCTTCAGCTTTAACCCCAAATCTGTCTCTGTTTTTATTATTGATATCAACTAGAATTAGTGCTACAGAAATGGAATATGTGAACCAATGCTCATCTATAACTATTTCACTAATCTATGACATGATACAGAAATTTCAAATACTTAGAAACCTTTATAGCAATTTAATAGAAATATATTTTTGTGGAATATAATATAAAGTGATTTTAATATCAGCATTTTTTAACAACTGAGGCTAATCTGAGCTACAAGTGAGAACCTATCTATAAAAAAAATGTTTTCTGTCTATATGTAATTTGTTTTTACTGTAGTTTATAAAGATTACCGATTAGAAATATAATAATGTTAAAAGTTAGTCCTCTTGGGATAGCCTGAGAAGTGTGGCTCTCTGACTAAATCACCTGCAGTCAATGCTCAAAACCACCCAACTAATAAGTTACCAGTCCTTACATTTTGAAGGAATTGAGACCTTTTATTATTTTGTTAAAATCAGTTTGATCTTGTATTATCCATACCATGCACCCTTTCTTGTTATTACTTTATTAGTTGTCAGTTATTGATTTATTAAGCAAACTGTTTGCTATTTCCTAAACATGACTTGAGGCTTTGTTTATGCTATTAACTGTTATAATTCAAGTTCCTGCATCTCAAATGCTTTCTCTGAAAAAAAAAAAAACATTTTGGGGTCTCATAGATGGCTCAACAGTTAAGAGCACATTCTGCTCTTCCAGAAGCAGAGAGCTGAGTTCAGTTCCCAGGACCCATATGAGATGGCCGTTAAACCATGGTAACTTCAGCTCCAGGGAATCTGTCATGCCTTCTTCTGGTCTCCGTGGGCACCTAGACACATATGACAGACATACAGACCCACACACATATATCCAAAAAAAAAAAATTTTTTTTTAAAGGAAAGACTATCCTGGGTGGTGGTAAAGCACCTGGATAGCTGGGGGAAGTATGAATATGGCAATGTTCCAGCCGTGCCACAAACTGTAATGCTTCTGGAGCTTAGATGCTCTGGTTCATGACAGATTTCACCAACAAATAACCGTAAGTGTTTTATTTTGGCAATTGTCTATTTTGACAAACACATAAAATATGCCAGTAATTCACCGACCATTTGCTTGACTACAAACTGAAGACCAGGATTTATAGCCTTCCCAATACCAAGCAGGTAAAATAGCTTCAATTGAAATGTTAAGTAGAAACAGTAACAGTGTTTGGCAGAGCTTGTAGGAAGGACACAATGGGGAGTTCCTGCTAATGGGTACAGGATTTCTTGTGGGAAAAATAAAATGTCCTATCATTAAAGAGCTGAGGGTATCACCTGGTTGAGCCTAGCAAGAAAGAAAAGATAAGAGAGGCAGAAGGGAGGAGGAGAGAGGAGGGGAGGGGAAGGGAGAAAAGAGGAAGGAGCTTTTACAGTCAGTGGTATTGGTTGCACAACTCTGCATATATTAAAGCCACTCAACTTCAGGCTCTAACCAGAAAATAAAATGGTGTCTTTATTGTACTCCAAAACGATGCCAGATTTTCAACAGTCTTTAAGACCTTTATGGTACTGGAGAGCAAACCTAAGGCTCTGTGTAGTCTGGGCAAACAATCCACCACTGAGCATCACTCCTGCCACCTAAATGGGCTCTTAAAAGTTGCTTTACTTGTTTCACATTGGTTGCAAAAGTTAATCTGACTGCTTTGTGGTGGTAAAAAATAAAAGTCATGGCCTTCAGGATTGAAGTAAACAGAGGCAGGTACTCATGCCAAACAGGCCTGCTTACAAGCAGTGGCTAGCAAACTCTTGGAGATCATGAAATCTTTCTACTTATTCAGTGAATTTATGAAGTCCAAAGAAAATGATAAATGCACACAATTTTGTAAGAATTTCAGGGAGTCTAACAACCATGGACCTTAGCAAGATGCTGTTCCAAGCCAGAGATGTGTACAGGTGGAGAGGATGTGGAGGAAAGGGCACATTAAAAAACTGCATATGATTCTGACTCTAAGATTCTTATGCAACTGTATTAGAAACACAAAAGAAGCTGTAACACAGTGAGGTCTGGCAAAGTTGATGTCACTTGCTTCCCGGGCACTAGGGCTGCCATGACATCCTCAAACAGTGCAACCTTTGGCACCTCTTCATTAAATAAATCATCTTTGGCCAGGTGGTTGTGGTACACACTTTTAATTCTAGCACTCAGGAGGCAGAGGCAGGCAGATCTCTGTGAGTTCAAGACCAGCCTGTTCTACAGATCCAGTTCCAGGACAGATTCCAAAGCTACTCAGAGAAACCCTATCTTGAAAATAACCAAAAACAAACAAACAAACAAAAAAAAAGCCAAAACTTTTCTTCCCAAACCCTCCTAACAGTTGTTCCTCTATGTACTAAAGAAATTTAAAGTTCAATATATTGCACTAAAGTACAATCCTAACTTCACTTTAAAAAGAAACTGGCATTTTTTACTTCCCCTAGCTGTCCATGGGATGGATGGCCCTGTTCCTCATTGAACACCAAAGCAAGAGGGCTGGCCCCCACACTTAGGAGAGGTGGTCCCACCCCACACCACAGGCTTCGGAGAGCTGACCCCTATAGCATGGGCTTGGGAGAGCTGGCTCCACACCTCACCTGAGAGGGTGGTTCCAGTGGCCCAGATGGCCCAGCTCGGCTACCACCCAGACCCACATCTCGGGCCTTCAATTGCCTCATCCTAACATTTATCACATCAGTGACCTGCTGAAGTTTGTGAAGGGGCTGGTCCTGCAGAACTATTAACTGATAACCACAGGATTTCCATGACTCAGGGCAACAGAAGCATGTCCCAAGAGGAGTTTCGGTGAAGGTCCATTGATGATGGTGTGCTAGAGGTCAGAGGACTTGAACCTGACAATGACTCACTGCAATGAACATTTTATGGGTGTGGCTGAAGGTCTGAGTTCAATCCATGAGATCCACATGGTAGGTGAAATCAAACCTCACCAGTTGTCATCTGCTCTCCATAAACACCCACAACTGCATGCATTCATGCACATACCAAATTAACAAACCAATGTCTGGTCATTTTTCTACTATGCATGAAATCCTAGGTTCCAAGGGACAAGAGCATTCTAACAACTTTAAGTTAGAATGTACCCATTTTTAAAATATTAGGTGTGAAAGAGGCTAAGGCAGGATTGCCTGGACCAAAAGTCAAGGACAGCCTTGGCAATTCCATGGGGGGTTGGGGGGAGAATGGAGGGGACAGAAATGGAGAGAGGGAGGAAGGAAGGGAAGAGGGAGAGAGGGGGGAAGGAGGGAGGAGAGGGAGAGAGAGAAGGAGAGAGGGGGGAAGAGAGGGAGAGAGGGCGAGAGAGAAGGAGAGGGGGGGAGGGAGAGAGAGAGAATAAATAAAACCCAACTGTATTAGCTATAAAGTTGTTTTTTTAAGGGGAGGTCTTTTTGGTTTGTCCTGTTTTATGGGACAGGACAGGGTTTCTCTGTGTAGCCCTAGCTGTCCTAGAACTCACTGTACATGAGGCTGGCCTTGAACTCACAGAAATCTGCCTTCATTTACCTTCCAAGTGCTAGGATTAAAGGCATGTACTACCACTACCTGGCGAGTTGGTAAGTTTTGACACCTATATACAATCATAACTACCCCTATTTCCTTCAATTCAAAAGAACCATGCCCTTTCATAATCCCCTTGTAACTCCTGACCCTAAAGTACCACACAGACCACTGCTTTTTTCCCCCTCTGTGTGAGGTTTATGTGTGTTTGGGGGAGGGGTGTCATGGTGTTTTTCCTTGGGAGCCATTCACCTGGGGTTGTGGGTTTGATGTTGTGTTTGTTGTACAACATGTCTTGTTGTATATGCATGTCTTCCCCAACTGGTATCTGTTGTGGAATATTAGTTTAAAATGTGATACATTCATTTATGGTATGAAATATTTGTTCAATGATGCAAAGATGTGTTGCATTCTTTTATGCTGCATTTGTTTAACTCTATAAAGTGTAATATTTTGTCTGTGTAAACACCTGATTGGTCTAATAGAGAGGTAAACAGCCAACAGCTAGGTAGGAGAGAGAAATAGGCAGGGATACCAGGCAGAGAAAATAAATGGGAGGAGAAATCTAGGGTCAGGAGGAGGATGCCAGGAGCCAGTCACAGAGTACCACAGAGTAAGAAGGAAAGAAAGGTATATAGAATACAGAAAGGTAAAAGCCCAGAGGCAAAACATACTTAAAAGAGAAACAGGACACCAGACAAATAGGAAAAAGGAGAGAAGCAGGAAAATTTAAGTTAGAAAAGCTGGCTAGAAACAAGCCAAGCTAAGACTGGGCACTCATCTAAGTCTCTGTGTATTTATTTGGGAGCTGGGTGGCTGGTCCCAAAGATTTAAAACAAAACAAAACTACAGCTCTCCACCTAATTTTTTGAAACACATCAACCTGGCTAGCCACTGAGCTCAAGGGAAACTCCTGTCTCCATGGTCACAGCCATCAGTTGTTGGGGTTACAGATAAATGCCACCACGGCCTGACTTTTACATGGATGCTGGGGCTCAAATTGAGGTCCTCATGCCTGCACAACTTTACCAGTGAGTCATCTCCCTAGTGTCCGATCTCTGCTGTTTATCAGCATAATATTTAATTAAACAGAATCATATGGATCTGTGTCTGGCTTCTTTTACTTAGCAGAGAACTTCTGACATTCATCCATGTTGTTGTATACATCACAATTACTTCTCTTAATATTCTATTGTATACACATATCACATATGTATTGTATATACATATCACAATTTGTTTATCCATCCTGTCAAGTTGGGTTGTTTTTAGGTTGGGGCTGCTCTAAAAAATGCTGTGATGAAGTGTCACATCTCCATGGACCTTTTTTTTTTTTTTTTCTCTCTCTGTGTAGCCCTGACTGCTCTGGAACTTCCTCTGTAGACCAGGCTGGCCTTAAACTCACAGAAATCTATCTGCCTCTGCCTCCAGAGTGCTTGAATTAAAAGCATGCACTACTGCTGCCCAGATATACTTTCATTTTTCTTGGGCAAATATCTGAAAACGGAATTACTAGGCTGACACTGTGCATTTAACGTGCACTCTCATTAGCCATGCCCAGGACAGCAGCTCCCACATTCACGGTCATTACTGCTACCTGTGGGTTCGGGCCGGGAAGCACAGCCTCACACTTTCTAGTCAAGCATTCTGTCACTTAGTTACACCCCAATACACCATATTCCTCTAAGTATGTTTAGCTTTAGCCATTCTGATGTGAGTGCAATGGCGCTCCACTGTGGCTTCAGCCCGCATGCCCTGATGGTAAGAGTCTTTTGAGTGCTTACTTGGCAAACTTGCTTTGTTCCCACTTCTCCTTTCCTCCACTTTTAAGAGGCATTATTTGCCTTATATGTAGTAAAGAGTTTTACATATATTTTGTGAGAACACCTTATATTATCAGCTACAAATATGAAAATATTTTCTGCCTGAGGCTTTCCTTCTATTTTCTTAGTGATATATTTCAAAAAGCAAGTTTTTGTTGGTTTTGATGAAGTCTTTTATATGTTTTAAGTAAAAAAAATCTTTTCTGTATTCAAGGTGACAAATAAGTGGATCTATAATCCTTCTTTCATTATTGTTTTTCTATGTGTGTATAGTTTGTTTAAAAAGTAACAACTCAAAGCTGAGGATGTGGTTCAGTTGGTAGAGCGCTTACCTAGCATGCATGGAACCCTGGATTTGAGGCCCAGCACTGAATAAACTGGGTGAGTCGTTGCATGTCTGCACTTGGGAGGTAAAAGCAGGGGGACCAGAAGTTCAAGGTTATTCCCGTACCTAACAAGTTTGAAGCCAACCTGAAATGCATGGGACTCTGTCAAAAAAAAACCCCACAAAAACCACGCAAAAGCAAACAAAGGGGCATCTTACTAAAATCCTTGGTTTCACTGCTCAAAATCATTGCTTACACGTAGGGTCTATCAATTTCCTATTTAACCCTGTGATCTTTGCATCTGTCCTTACACCAAACTATCTCAATAACCATGGGTTTACACAGGCTGAAACATTCATCCCGTAATGATGGGACACACTATGTGAATATCAGTATGTTTACACAAACAGATGGCATAGGTCAATCATTCCACAAGGCCTCAATGTAATCATGACAGGCAGTAAATATGAACTATATAAGGTTGCTAACAGATTAACAGTCTTTTTTGAGGAGAGGCTGCCAGCTCACAAATAATGACATGCAGACTTATTAATTATGAAAGCTCAGCCTTAGATTAGGCTTGTCCCAATTAACCCATATTTTTTATTAATCTAAGTTATACAACATGCCCTTTACCTCTCTCCCATTCTATGTATCTGACTCGTTCACATCTCCAAGGCTTCTAGATTCATTTCCTCTTTCACTCTTTCTGCCCAGAAGTCTTGCCCATACTTCCTGTTGACTATTCAGCTCTTTATTAAACCAATCACAGCAATATATCTTCACACAGTGTACAAATATCACACAACAGTGCATGTTTATATGTACCTTTGCGTGTGCATTCAATTCTGCATGTACTCATGGATATTCGGAGGCCAGAAGACAACTTTAGGTGTAACTACTCAGGGGCCATCCTTTAGTTTTCTTCTTGTTCTTTTCAAGTCAAGGCCTTTCCCTACTCGGGAACTCTCCAAGTAAAGCGGGTCGGCTAGGCAGCTGAGTCTCAGGGATTCCCCTGTCTCTGGCTCCCAGGGCTGGGATTACAAGCATGCACTAACACTCCTGGTTTTTTTACATGGGTCCTGAAGACCAAACTCAGGTCCTCTACTTCTCCAGCCCCAAACATTTTTATAAGTGAAAAGAATACACTCTAAAATAGTAATTTGTTAAGTATAGTGTAATAAATTTATAAAGTACTAACATGATTATAATCAAGTATTACATACTGTACATAATTATAATGGCTTTATTTTATATGGCTGGCAGCACACTCCAGCATACCATAAAAACACAAATAATGCACTGTGCGTTGACCCTATGTCACTAGGCAACAGGAAATTTTCACCTCCATTATACTCTATGGGATACAATGTCTGTTTCTGTGAAGCATCATTTTGTGATGCATGGAAGTTTTCTACAGATGTCACAAAGTAACAAACTGATGAATAATAATGATAAAACAGTTGACTGCGATGATTATAAACAAATCATACTGGCATACACAATCCCAACACTTAGAAAGTAGAGGCAAGAGGACCGTGAGTTCAAGACTAGCTGAACTAATTACAGTTCAGCCTGGGCTACAGAAACCTCATTAAAAAAAAAAAAAAAAAAATCATCCCAAAGCACAAAATTTATCCACTTATTTCTAAAAATAGCAACAACTGTTAAACTAATTGATTTTGTTTACATAACCCATGTTCTTTTAAGGGGTTGTCCCATCAGCAGAGAGAAACAAACCTAAAAGACCATCTTTACCCCTTTATGATGATGTTCTGTGCTATACTCAACTTTAACTAACTATATATCTATCTCTAACATCTTGTTTATCAGAAGGGGCAGAAAACAATAATTACCTGTCTCAAATTTTAACTCCATCTAGAAATATAGTTAATCCTAAATCTACAAACAAGTTTTCCAAATAACCGTATTATGGGACTGTCAAAAATGTCAACATCTGTGATAAACACCATCATAGCAATGCTTTTGCTAGCAGAGTGGGGGGGTGCACGCCTTTAGTCTTAGTACTTGGGAGGATTGGCAGGCAGATCTCTGTGAGTTCAAGGCCAGCCTGGTCTACAGAGTGAGTTCCAGGACAGCCAGGAGTAACTGTTACACAGAGAAACCCAGTCTCAGAAAAAAGGAAAAGAAAAGGGAAAAAAAGCTTCTGTGTTCTATAAAGCATTGGAAGTAAACATAAATAGTTTTTGGTTCTTTTTTTTTTTTTTTTTTTTTTAACTTTCACATTTGAAAGAGACCCCTCAAATTCAAGTGATGTCATAAGACATCAAAATACAGAATTACTATACCCAGGTTCTTCTCTTTATTTAGTAATGAAGTTTAGAAACAGAGGTAAAATTGAGAGACCTAGAGACAGAGAGAGAAAATAGTAAAGTAGATCAGTAAATTTTACTTTGCTCATAATAAATACTTACTCAATTTAAATAAACAAGACCCTAGAACCATGTCAGAACTCCACACAAGAGAAACGAACAGCAAAGGAATAGCTCGCAGGGAAGGCTAGAAACCAAACTACTAACAGTACCAGGCTAACTAACTTGTCACTCGTTACAAAGGTAACAAAAGGAGAACATCTGAGAAAATACTGCAAAAATGAAAGCTAACAATGTATTTTCTATTATAAATCAAAGAGGAACAGGGACTGATCACACTGTCCAGAAACAGAATCAAAAGCTGCTTTTCAATCTTTCACCCCATTTCTAAAAGGGGCAATTTCTTTTTAAATGCCTTTAAATTTTTAAACTTCACTCAATTTTTTGTAGGGCACTTCTTGTTTCTAATCTTTATAAACATTCTAATAAAACAAAAATTAGTCCTAGAGTAAAGAAAAGCAGGGCATTTAATGCTTTCAAACAGCATAGATCTTTACAGCAGATTATATATTAACACACTACAAGCTTTGGCTCAATTTTGCTCAATCTGCCTCTACCTCCAAACTCAGACTGGCAGCTTTTATTAATCTTCAATTTACTCAGATAATAGTTCTTCACAGAGAAAAATCAGAGAAAGTATAATAAGTACACTTACCCTTCCTTAGACATTCTCAAAGACTACTTCCTCTGGATAAGAATACAGGATCAACAAACAAGCTCCACTGATCTCTGGAGAACTGTAGCTTATTTGTTAAAGCTGAGAACACAGGCCCTGAGAGGCCCAACAAATTCAGGCACAAAGCCACTAGGCTGTATCTCAGGGACCAATCTCCTCAGCTTTAAAACTTGAAAACCTACTGAGAGGTGGGGGTAGAGACCAGGAAAAATTAACTAATGGCCTGGAATGTTTAACACTGGCCAGTTAAGGAAGACAACAACCTAAATGCAAGGTCCTGTAAGAGACAGGAATCGTTACCAGCAAACACAAAAAAAGCAAATTTACCCCCTAAAGAGGCCCTCCAACAGCACACGAACAATGTGAGTTTCCCAGAATGGAGCAGCCCTAGTCGCTCAAAATCATTCCCATTTGCTCAGATTAGGAAAAGACCGGATAAATAATTTAGTTTTAATGAACAATTCAATTACTTTCCCTCTTAGAAAAGAAACAATGTAAGCTACAAAAAGGAAGTGCTTATATACTAGACCATATTACAGGGGAAATTAAAGTATTAAAGTATTTCTACACCAAATGCTTTCCCCCCTCTCATTTTAACAACTGTTTTTTGAGTTGGGTTTTTCTAGGGAGGGTGTTGGGGAGGGAGTTTTGAGACAGCCTTGGCTGTTCTGGAACTAGCTCTGTAGACCTGGCTGGCCTCAAACTCAGAGATCCACCTGCCTCTGCCTCCTGAGGGTTGGGATTAAAGCTGTGTATTAGTTACCATGTGTGGCTTTTTAAAATCACTATGGGAAATGAAAGAAGTCAAAGAAAGCACAGATATATATATATATAAATAATTATATTTACATGAAATGTCTAGAATAGTAAATTCTATAGACAGTATATGTAGAAAGTAAGATAGGGGTGACCAGGAACTGAGAAGACTAATAAAACTAAAAAATCATCTAATTTGATCAATAAACTAAAAACCACTAAATTTTAACTCAATTTTATATAAGACTCAATTATTTTGGGGGGGGGCAAGGTTTCTCTATGTAGCCTTGGCTGTCCTAGAACTCCCTCTGTACACTAGACTGGCCTGGGATTAAAGGCAATATGAAAAAGGTAACACAAAACTGGCAATGACCTACAAGTCAGTATGAGAAGGATCACATACAACTGACAAACGCTTAGGGAAGTCAAAAAAGTGAATCTCCAAACAGCCAGTTAACAACTGGAGAGTTGTTCAATCTATTCACCTGGAAAGTACAAATCAAAACCAGAACATTGCATTATACCACAATAACTTTTAAATTGAGCATACACTTCAAAAGATTAACATTAAAGTAGTTGAGCTGCTCTCAGTGTTAAATGCCAGGAGGGTGTGGCAGCCTGCCTGTCATCGAGCTTCCAAGAGAAGTGACAGAAATCCCCAGAGACAAGCTACATCCCCAAACTGGGGGTCTCACTGAGAGACCCTGTCTCAATGAATAAGGTAAAAAGAGTGATCCGGAGTAATGCCCAGCCTCAGCCTCTGACCCACACCTGCACACGCACTCCCATCTAACACACATGTGCCCATGCATCCACACACACACTCGTGCACACACTCACACACAGGGAGGGGGGTGAAAACTAAGAAGGCTGAAGATGTAGCTCAGTTGGTGGAGCCCTTTCAGTTCAATTCCAGTGCCACATAAAACACATGTGGAGGCCGCCTGTGGGTGTGGGCATAGGAGGGCCACAAGTTCAAGCTCATCTTTAGACATAAGAAGTTCAAAGTCTGTCTGGGTTATGAGACCCTATCTTTAAAAGAAAGAAAGAAAGAAAGAAAGAAAGAAAGAAAGAAAGAAAGAAAGAAAGAAAGAAAGAAAGGAAGAAAGAAAGAAAAAAGAAACACACACACAAACAGACCAGTACTTATTTCACATTCCTATATAAAAAACTGAAAATGTCTATCTTGCAGAAGAGCTACAGGCGAAATAGCCAGACGCATGCACGGTCAATGGGTAGGATACTGAGAGGTTAGGTAATGGATACCACACTACATTTACTTAGGACTAAGATTTGATGGTCCACAGCAGAGTAGAGTGATAATGGTCTTCAATGACTTAGGATTTACTCTGGAAGGATAGACCAGTCCTATGCCTCCCAACACAAAAATATAATAAATGTTTAAGGAGATGGAAATCCTAATTACTCAGATGCATTATAAATAGCAACTATCACAGTACCAAATAAATAAAATCA
Source organism: Phodopus roborovskii (assembly GCF_943737965.1). Lineage (NCBI taxonomy): Eukaryota > Metazoa > Chordata > Mammalia > Rodentia > Cricetidae > Phodopus > Phodopus roborovskii. The sequence continues at coordinate 13,450,636 of NW_026126541.1, read as the reverse complement.
ACCATTTGTCTCAATTTGGAAAGAAAAGAGAAAAACACAAACAAAAAACACTGAATGACATTCAATGATATCTTTACATAATAAAGAGAGAAATTAAGATTTACCAGTCTTCCTTAACAGTCTCTCTGATACTTCGGAACTTGAGGTCAAAAGAAAGCATTATAAACACTGCTAAGTCTCCCAGTACTAACACACTAAGACAGGTGCTATGGAACTATTTTATGAATGTCAACAAATTCATTTTTTATTCCTTAAATGTATATAATTAGAGAAGAAATTATTATTCAATAGGTTTAAATAAAGACTGGCAAGACTTTGGAGATTTCATGTCAATTTAAGCAGTAACTTCAGGACACTGGAAAGAGCTCAGTGGTGAGAGTATGAACCGTTCTTGCAGAGGACCCAAGTTTGGTTCCCAAAACCTATGTAGAACAGCACTCAGCCATTTATACACACACACACAATAAATCTTAAAAGGAAACTTGAAGGCTAGGCATGGTGGTGCACATCTTTAATCCCAACACTTGGAGGCAGAAGCTGGTAAATCTCAGTGAGTTTGAGGCCAGGTCTACATAGCAAGTTCTATGACAAGTAGGGTTATATAGTGAAACCCTATCTCCAAAATAATATTAGGTTAATTAGATAATTCAGATAAATATGTGAAGTGTCAGCTAGGTGGTGGTGGTGCATGCCTTTAAACCCAGCACTCAGGAGGCAGAGGCAGGCAGATCTCCGTGAGTTCAAGGTCAGCCTGGTCTACAAAATGAATTCCAGGACAGGTAGAACTACACAGGAAAACACTTGTCTCCAAAAAACAAAACAAACAAACAAAAGTCTATAAATATTATTAAAGACAAAGAATTGCATTTTTTTTTTCCTTTTAAGACAGGAGCTCATTTCTGGAGCCTAGGCTGGCCTAGAACTCACAATGAAGCCAAGGGTAGCCTCACCCTTGGCAATTCTTCCTGCTTTAGACTCCTGAATGCTCAGATTACAGATATAAGCCATCACACCAGGCTATTTTTTAAAGTAAGGGAAATGACTGCTTAAAGACAAATTCACAAGTTCAATTAGCAATTTTTTCAATATAATAAAAAACACTACTAAATTCATAATCTATGTTCACAAAGAAAAGTCAATTCCCTATACTGAAAAAAACTTTGTTTTATTATACTTATCAGAGATTCAAAATGGTAAATCCAAATACCTGATTGCAGCATCATAGACACAGTCAAGAGGAAGAGTTGATGGAAAACCAAACGGCTCCATTCTGGAAGTACCGGCTGTAGATCCTGAGCTGTACTACACTGTTCGGTCTATGTTAAATGAAACGCTTCTTTGTCTAATTGCTCCTTCCAGGTCACTATGAAGTCTAACCACCTCGGGTTACCGTCCAGCTGCAGTGTAACATATTCCAATGAAGGGTTTGGCCAGATGATTACCCTCAAGTCAGAAACTGAGCAATCACAAGCAAATGAGGCAGAACAACAGCCACACACCCTGAAGGTCGGCTCCCGAGCGGCACACCATCATTGTCTCTGTGTTGACATGTACAACATTGGCACAATGCGGATGATGATGAGGGAGCAGGGCGGTATGCCGGGCGCTTACTTGACTAAGAGCATTTAGCTTCTGTGGATAGAGATGCAGCTCCGGGGATAAGGACACTTGCTGAGCAAGCATTAAGACCTAACTTCACACCCCTAGCACCCACACTAAAAGCCAGGCATGGCACTGGTGACATCAGCACTGAGGGAGGCAGAGACAGGAGGGTCACAGGGGCTGACTCCAGGTTCAGTGAGAGGGCCTGATTCAAAGAGTATATATAAACAGAACAGTAAAGCAGGACACACGCCATCATCCTCTGGCATCCATGCATACACCTTACACACTCACATATACACACAAGAACATTTAGCGTCTAAAAGAAAACTTTCAAGTATCACATACAATGCACAGGTTATGAGAATGATTATTACAGACTGCCTACTTTATCCAGTGGCAAAAACCAACTCAAATATCTTTAACAAAATTTCAGAAACAATACAAATTGACTTAACTAAAAACAAAACAAACAACTCTAGACATAGAGCTCAGGTGGCAGCGGTCTTGTACAGCATGCAAAGAAAGTCCTGTGTGAGCCCAGGGCTGCCTAACACTGGGGAAGTGCACAGACCTGCAATCTCAGCACTCAAGAGACACAGGAGGGTCAGTAAGTTTACTGTTACTTCAGCTACACAGCAGGCTTGAAGTCAGCTACGGATACATAAAACACTGTTCAAAAATAAACACATAAAGTAAGAAGGGGGAGTGAGGCAGGGGAAGAGAGGGGACAAGAGAGGAGAAGAGGGAGAGTAAAACTAAATGGTTCTATTTGTTGTGCCACAATGTCCTCCAAAATACACTTCTATCTGGGAGGGAAGCTAGGTAAGGTACAGGATGCTCTAAATCCAAAAGGAAGCTAGTTAGGCTCAGTGAATAGGTAACTCAAAAGCTTCAGGAAATCCCTGCAACTGACCAGATTCATTTGGCCTCTCCTTCCCCAAGCACATACAAGCAGTAAGGACTGCCGGGAGACACTCTCAGAGGAGTGAAGCTGCCTACAACAGCTCCGCGAGGCTGAGGCGCCTGGAAGAAGCAGACAAGCTCAGCCGCCTGTAACACTCGCAAACAGTCAGGCCACCCAACAGTCTCAATAGACATCCACTCCCTTTCCTGCTGCCTATGCACAATACAGGGAGCTCTACATCCCCACAATGGGGCGGCCTTCCGGTGACAGAGCTGTCTCTGGTTGCTTCTGCTCCTGTAAGTAACTCCAAGAAAACTCACTAGCTCACGAGCTGGACTTTGGTGGCTCCCTTATCTTCGTCTGTTGTGGGTCACGTATGTGGGGGAGCAAATGTTTGTTGATAACCCCCAGGAATAGTGTTACACGCCACTACTACATATGTTGTTGTCTTTTAAATTATAGTTGAGAGGGTCTCGAGTGGCCAATGCTGGCCTCAAACTGACCCTGGCAAAGCTAACCTTGAACTCCTAATCTTCTGGCCTCAGACCCCCAGGCGCCACGATTACAGGTCTGGGACATCATGCTAAGCCAACTTGATTTGGGGGGTGCGAAGTTGGAGGAAGAGTTGAAGCAAGGCCTCATGTCTCAAATTTTTCATCAACAAAGAAAATATTGTTTAGAAGATTAGTTCAAGATATCTATTTTACAACATGGTAACAATAGTAACAAAATATTGTATACTCAAAAACAGTTGAGAAATCTTCGTTGCTTTTTTCTTTTTCTGGGGTGGGTGATGATATTTGAGACAGGGTCTCATGCAGTCCAGGTTAATCTGGAACGCATCATGTAGCCAAAACTGACCTTCAACTTCTGGCCTCTACCCACTGCTAGCTTACTGGGGGACTTTAAGTGTCCTCACCACAAAATAACTAATCAATAGGGTGTGGGTGTGTGCTCAGGCACACGCATATCCATAAAATGCATGTTCACCTGTGCAGACGTGTACACAGGTACAGGCATGACTACACAGATAAAGGTCAGAGCTCCACTTCAGATGTTACCCTCATGTGTCATCTACCAGACAGGGTCTCTCATCAACCTAAAGCTCACCGAGCAGGCTAGGCTGGCTAGCCGGAGAACCTAAGAACCCACCTGTGTCCGCCTTCCCAGTGTTACCACAAGCCTTGCTTTTGTTTTTATTGTTGTTGTTTTTTTTAACTTATGTTTTACATGCATTGGTGTTTTGCCTGTGTATTTATGTCTATGTGAGGGTGTCAGGTCCCCTAGAACTGGAGTTACAGACAGCTGTGAGCTGCCATGTGGGTGCTGGAATTGAACCTGGGTCCACTGGAAGAGCAATTAACTGTCTAAACCACTAAGCCATCTCTCCAGCCCAACCCAAGGCCTTGTGTTTTTGTTTTTTAACATGGGTTCTGAAGATCAACTCAGGTCCTCATGCCTACATGGCAAACACCTCACCAACTGGGCTATCTTCTCAGCCCTAAGATAATGTCTTAATTAGTTCTATTTAGCCAGTCCATACTATACATACTATAGGATATTTGAAATTATATACATAATTTTTTGCCAATTTTAGAACTAGATACATAATTTTTTAAAAGCAAATACTTGCAAGAAGCCAAAAACTCAAATTTTTTTTTATTATTAAAAAGTATTTTATTAGGATAGAGTGATATAGCTCAGTATTTAAGAGTCCTGGGTTCGAGTCCAACAATGTATTTACCTAGTATATAGGATCATATCACACTACACTACCCCAGCACCACACAAAAACTGACATAACAAACAAAATTTTTTAATGGGTTAAACTAGACTTTCTGGAATACACCTACAATACCAGCAATCACAAGTCCAAGGATATGAGCTCATTCCCAGTATGACCCATAGAGAAAAATCTAGTATGAAGAAAAACTTGTAAGCTATGAGAGATGTTTTTATTATTATTTCCATTGTTTTCAATCACTCCTACCTTATGAAAGATGTAGGGTGTGGAACCTGTCTAAATTATTGCAGGAAATACCATTCTAAATGAGTCAGAAATGTATCTGAGCTATGGCAGACTAGGTGCAATTAGGATGCTTACCAGATGATGCTTGCTAGAAATGTTAATGTTTATCTCTCTTCACAGTGTAAGTTTAGCCCTGTTCCCCCTGCTAAGAATGCTGTATCTAAATATATCCTCTAGAGGAGCAACTCTGCGGTCCCATATCAGATACCCTACATATCAGATATTTACATTACATTCATAACAATAGAATATTATAGTTATGAGGTAACAATGCAACAGTTTTATGGTTGGGAGTCACAACATGAGGAACTGTATTAAAGGGTCACAGCATTAAGAAGATTGAGAAGTACTGCTCTAGAGCCTGAAGATTAACCAAATAATAGAACATAAATATATACAACACTTGCAATCATTAGAGTAAAGTGCTACTTTCTTTCATTCAAGATGGGGTCTCATGTAGCTTAGAAGGCCTCAAACTTGCTATGCAGGTGAGGAAAATCTTGAGTTTAACTCTCCCGTCTTTGCCTCCAGAGTACTGAGGTTACAGGCATTTGCCAGCATGCCCAGTTTATACTGTGCTAGGGATCAAACCCAGGACTCTGTGCAGCTAGGCAAGCACGCTGACAACTCAGCTATATCCACAGCCCCGTGTTTTCTTTACATGTATAAGCATGCTGCTTTAAAGTCTAAGAGATGGCTCAATGGATAAAATACATGTTGCACAAGCCTTAATAACCTGAGTTCCACCTCTAGAAACCACAGCAGAAGTAGAGAACCAACTCCAGAAGGTTATTGTGTGCCCATCATACATGACAAACCAACATGCACCCATGCTCAATAAATAATAAAGAAACATTTAAAAGTTTTAAAATTCTGTTCCATACTTGAATTTCTATGGCACATACCAACACACCACACAGAAAGGAAAGTCATCAAATACCCACTATGTAATCTGGAGACTTGACAGGAACTATAAATTTTTTTCACTTTTTCAGGGCTTAAGGAATAAAAGCCTAATAATACCCAGAAATGCTACATAGTGACCTACCATGAACGAAGTATCATCAGCTTACATTAAAAACCAACTACTACTAGACTACATGCTTTTCTGTGTAGAAGGCAAAGTCAGACCTATAACATTTTTATAAGTACTAATATTGTAAACAAAATTGTTAATCTGTATTTTGTGTTTTTAATCTTTTTTGAGATAAAGACTCATGTAGCCCAGGCTACATGATCAGGATCCCCGTTTCTACCTCTCAAGTGCTCAGGTTACGAGTATGTACTACCACACCTGGGATAAGTAAACACAAATTTTGAATTCTGCTTAAAAATTATAACCAGGGGCTGGAGAGATGGCTCAGTGGTTAAGAGCCCTGACTGCTCTTCCAGAGGACCCGGGCTCAATTCCCAGCACTCACATGGCAGCTCATAACTGTCTCTAACTCCAGTTCCAGAGGACCCAACACTCTCACACAGACACACATACAGGCAAAAACACCAGTGCTCATAAAAATTAAAATAATAAATAAATAATTTTTAAAAGATTTGTCTAAAAAAATTTCTATCACTTTATGGCAAAGTGCCGTTAACTTAAATTCTGTTAAATTCTGCTAAAATTTCAGTTAAGAATCTCCTCAGAGGGCAAAAGCACTTGCTGTGAAAGTCTAGTGACCAGAGTTCAATCCCAGAAGCCACATAAAGATGGAAGGAAAGACAGACAGATGTCACAGGTTGTCCTCTAATTTCTACATGTGCACTGTGGTATGGCCACACACATGCATACACACACGCACGCATACACACACATGCATATACACACACCACCACCACCATCACTATCATCATAAATAAGTTTTAAAAATAATGTCAATTAGCAAAGCATGGTGGTGTGTGCCTATTGTGCTGGCTACTTAGAAGGCTGAGAATGGAGGAACACTTAAGCCTATGTACTCGAAGACAGCCTGGGCACACAGTAAGACCCTGTCTTTAAAACAGAAAGGAACCTAGATATTGTGGTGCATATCTATAACCACAGTACTTGATAAGCTGAGGCAGGAGAACTGACAAGGGCTCAGCTGGGCAACATGAGATTACCAAGAAGAACGAGGAAAAGAAGTTCCAACCCAATTAACTAGGTGCAATTTTCTAGCAAATAAAGACTTTCTTCAGTGTGCTGTAGGTAAAAAACCTGAATGTCATTAGATTTGAACCACTATATACTCTGTGATAAATTACTTAATGTTTATATATGAGTTCCATAGCCTGAAGAATAAGAATCAAAAGTATAGGCTTCCTAGAGTGTTTTGAGGATGAAGCTATCTTACCGGTGATAGGCTTCTCGGCGATATTTTTTCAAGGCATGCTTATCCATGTTAGCAGGCACATCCGCTGCATTCTGTAATCGATCACTCCAGGAAGTAGTCATTTTATTTGTATGATGAATTCTAGAAGAGAAAATCAACAATTTATAGTTGTAAACAGCACTGGTATACTAACATACCATTAAAAAACAAAACTTTAAAAAAAAACTGTAGCTGTAAGATACACACACACACACCTTTTGCTGGGTGGTGGTGGTGTATGCCTTTAATCCCAGCACTTAAGAAGCAGAGACAAAAAGGTTCTCTGTGAGTCTGAGGCCAGACTGGTCTACAGAGTGAGTTCCAGAACAGTCCAGGCTACACACAGGAACCCTGTCTCGAAAAAGCAAAAAAAAAAAAAAAAAAAAAAAAAAAAAAAACCAGCATGCCTTTCATCACAACTAGGCTACTCTTAGTTTGTAATTTTCTGAAGTCTTCACTTGCTCATTATTTTACTGCTTTGTTTTACTACTGCTGGAGATCAAACCCAAAACTTCACACATCTAAGCAAGTATCCTAAAACTGAGCTACAGTTTTATTAAAATACCCATGTTTGTGAAAACATCTGGAATATAACATTTTAACACTGCCTTCATGAATCAGTGCAGCTGTGGTATCTCCCACTCCAAAGACCATGGAGAGATCAGTCTGACTAACATTCCTTCATGAAGGGAAGACTTGGGGCCTGCATGAAACCCACCACTCCTCAAGACCATGTAAGGGGTAAACTCCTTCAGGGCACAGATTTTTATTGAGCAGTCCATACTATACATAGAATTTACAATGGTAAAGTTGCCTGAGAGTCTCTCATGAGACTAGACAGGTTACAGGTCCTAGGAGAGAACATACTATTATTATTCTACTAAATAGATGTGTGTCACGCCAACACATAAATGACTTATTGCTATGCTCAGATTGGTGCATCTCTCAACCTTTGTCAGAGGAACAACTTCTTGTAGTAGCCAGATATTAACATAAAACCCAAAATGAGCCAAAGTACAAATAAGAAAGACACCACGAAGTGCTCAACCCTGTATGAGACTCCTCCTCCCAAGGCTCAGGGATTGTTGTGGAAGAGGAGCTGTAAACAGGGTAAGAACCAGAGCCAGTGGACGACCTCAATGAAAGTATCATCTGGACACAGCTACACATATGGACTCAAAGAGGTTGTGACAGAATCCCCAAGGTGCACCCACGCTTAGGCCAGATGTGATCCCAACATGGAGGAGGGGAGTGGGTATGAAGTCCCAACCCCAACAGATAAATTCTGGAAAAGGAGAATCACTTTAAGAGAATGACCTTATTGCTGGTCACTGGTGGTGCACGCCTTTAATCCCTGCATTTGGGAGGCAAAGGCAGGCGGATCTCTGTGAGGCCAGTCTGATCTACAAAGGGAACTCCAAGACAGCCAAGGCTACACAAAGAAACCCTATTTTGAATTAAAAACAAACAAGCAAACAACTGACTTTAAGTAGGTGGACAATTGTTGGTGATATTTTGCTTATGATCTAACAAAGTTTGCCTGAAGATCAGAAGGCAAAGCTAGCCACAGCCACAGAGGCCAAGCAGTGGTTGTACACACCTTTAATTCTAGCACTCTGAACACAGAAGCAGACTGCTCTCTGTTAGTTCAAGGCCACCCTGAGCTACACAAAACTGATCAAGTCTAGAGGAACAGAGCTCACACAAAGGTGATCTCAGCATTTGGGATCCCACACCTTGAATCCCAGCACTAGAGAGGAATACAAGGCGGGAGGAGACAGGAGCTCAGTGCAGCTGAGGTTTGGTGGAGACAGATGCAGTCTGAGCACAGGATCACCCCTTCAGTCTGAGCGTTGGTGGAGGCGAGCACTCTCTAGGGGCTGGCCGCTTTGCTTCTCTGATCTTCAACTTTGACCCCAAATCTGTCTCTGGGTTTTTATTATTAATGCTAATTAGAATTCATGCTCTATCTAGCACCCAACTTTTGGGGTACAAATTCATAAAAATGCATTTGCCTGTGGATTTGAATATCTCTATGATCTGTTTTAATAAGTTTTTCTAAGGCAGAGGAAAATAAAGGAGAACCAATTTCAGTATGGTATTATAAGGCTAGAGAGGAACAGCCTAAGGTTTCAAACAACCAACCTTGATATATCCAGTAACCTTACAGGGATTCCCAAATGACAGAGGCTCTGTAAGAGCCAATGTTAGAATTAAGGAGATTCAAGAAAGTGATAGTCTCATATGGCATGCATTCACCATTTGTTAGACTCATGGTCAACTTGCAATAGAATTACCATAGAGACTAGAGAGACTTGGCTACAGCTGTTTTAAAACTTGGTCCTCAATTACAAATGAAGGCCTGGTGGAAAGATGAGGCTAAGACCTTTAAACGACAAAACAGGGCTAAAAGTATGGAAATCTCCCAAGACCAACTTCTTGGAGAAGATTATGCTACTATAGCAAGGCAATCTCTATATGATGACCACATTCTGGATTTATGCCACACAACAACTTTAAATGCTTGGGATAGAATTGGAGAAGTAGGAAAGAAAAATGAGTCACTTACTAAAGTTATATAGGACCCAAAGGAAGCCTTTACAGATTTTTTACAAAGACTGACCTCAGCAGTAAATAGAATGATAGCAAATTCAGAAGCTAAACAAATAAATCTCTGGCTTTTGAAAATGCTAATTCTCAATGCAAAAGGATAAGTAGGTCTTAAAGGCAAGATCAGCACCTTTGGAGGAATAGATCCAAAATACAATCAATATTGAATCTCATGACCATGATGATACTTGGATAAGAGAGGTGATTTCCAGAGATTTAAAGAAAAAATCAAAATGTCAAATGTTTTAATTGTAGCAAACAAGATCACCTTAAAAGGAACTGTAAACAGGGCTTTCCTAGAGACAATGCTTTTTCTAAGCATAATCCAAACAGAACACCCCCTCCCTTCTGGATTTGCAGAAGGTGTGGCAAAGGCAGGCATTGAACTAAGGAATGCAGATCAACAAGAGACATTCAAGATAAGACTTTGCCACCAAGAAACTCCTTTACAGGCCTCTCACAGGCCCCTATGCCAGATCAGTCATTTCCTGTCATCATGGAGGAAACTCCTTCTCAAGCAATTAAAGAACCTAATATCTATTGGGGAAATCCATACTGCTCTGGTAATAAAAGAGATTTAGCAAATAAAACACACAGGACAGCCAGAACTACACAGAAAAACTCTGTTCAAAAAACAAATAACAAAAGCTCCAAATGAGCTCCTTCCATACAGTTAGAATAATTCTGTGCTACAACACTAAATATCCAGTTTGCAAAATAGTTATATCTGAAAAGTAACAAATGAAATGAATTTGTAAGCATTTAAAATGTTATTATTTCATACTTTAAAAATATTTCATAGGCTAAACATATACAGTGCCCCTTTGTGACTACCATCACCCTCCACCAAAGAAAGGAGCATGGTGCTAGAGCAGCTAGAAATAATAGATGAAAGCAAAACAGGAAACAAAGACAGACTCAAATTCCAGACTCAGCCTGGCCACCAATCTAAAATCAATATTACTTCCCAAGAACACACTGATTCTAGCTGGACATGGTGACACATGCCCATAATTCCAGGACCTGAGCTTGAAGGAGATTCTCCAGTTCCAGCTAGTCCTGGTTATGCTGCAAAATCCTGTCTATCAAAACTTTAAAACTAAATGCTAATGGCCAATACATAGGAAGATAGCTGTTTTGGTGCTGCTGCTGCTCATTTTAGATAGGAGCTTTTTGTATAACTCAGGCTGATCTTGAATCTGTAATCACCTTGTCTCAACTTTTGAATGCTCAGACTGTATGTACATACCAGTATACCCAACAAATCCATTATTTTAAAACTACAACCAAAGCAAACTGACATTTGATTTGTTATCTGACACAAAAGAAACCTTTTACTATCCATAAAATGTCAATAAAAATCCAATATTTATGATATCCTATTATATTCAAGTCCAAAATCAAAGTTTATAATTGGCAATCAAGACTTATTTTCATAATTAAACATTAAAACAAAATATCACACTTCCAGAGTTTATTGCAACAAAGGTTCTTTGATCATGCTATTTTAAGTGAACTGAGGACTTTAACAGTGTGTACTAGGAACTTACCAGGCAAAGTATTTAACACAGCCATATTAATCACATACTTTTCAATGGGATAAACGTCATAACAATTAGTAAATATGAACAGCCACTGCTTTACATTAAAATTTAATTTTGGAGGGCTGGAGAGCTGGCTAAGTGGCTAAGAGCAAGTGTAGTTCTTGCAGGGAAACCAGGTTCAATTCCCAGCCTCCCACTGGATGGCTCACAACCCATAACTCCAGTCTTGAGGGTCCAATATCCCTCTTGACTTCCTCAGGCACCAAGCACACTTGTGGTAAACATGCATACAGAAATGAATACATCTAATAAAAACTTAACAACAACAACAACAAAAACATTCTTTGAAGCCGGGAGGTGGTGATATATATCTTTGATCACAGCACTTGGGAGGCAGAGGCAAGTAGATCTCTAAGTTCAAGGCCAGCCTGGGACACAGAGTTCAAAGACAGCCAAGACTACACAGTGAAACCAGGTCTCAAAAAACAAAACAAACAAGCAACTTTATTTTGTATTAGAAATAAAAACTTGGAATTTACCAGTTTTTATATTTAACCATCTCCAGTCTGAAAACTCTAACTGAAAATGGGAAGGATAATTCTTAAAAAAAAAAAAAAAATCTTCACATCCGTCCAGAGCTTATTTGCTCTTAATACCTCTTTCATTTACATACATTAAAGTGTATATAATAAAGTAGGTAATTTTATGGAAAATGAAGTTAATGCTATACCCTCCACTTATCTGCCTATATTGTACTGGGTAGTTGCATTTTATATAGCCCTTAATTAACTCTTAACCTTTGACAGATGGCCAAGTGAAAGCCAAGAGCACAGTGGTTACCCAGCTGGCTTTATCATTATATTGTGCTTATGGATCTCCCTTAATGCATCTGCAAATCAACTAGTTTATAATACATTCCCTTAAAAACAAAATTTTGCCAGGCAGTGGTGGCACATACCTTTAATCCCAGTACTCGGGAGGCAGAGGCAGCCAGATCTCTGTGAGTTCGAGACCAGCTTGGTCTACAAGAGCTAGTTCCAGGACAGCTTCTAATGCCACAGAGAAACCCTGTCTCGAAAAAACAATACATAAATAAAAATAAAAACAAGAAAATTAGATGTGAATTTTCTTTCATTCATTTACAAATACTGAAAAACTTCTCATATCTGTAGTTAAAAGTATCACCCACGATTTAAAGAACATTTTGAAATAATGTTTCAACTTTTGGGGGGGTTGTTTTGTTTTGTTTTTCAAGACAGGGCTGCTCTGTGTAATAGCCCAGGCTGTCCTGCAACTCACTTTGTAGAACAGGCTGGCCTCAAACTCACAAAGATCCGCCTTTCTCTGCCTCCCAAATGCTGGAATTACAGGTGTGCGCCACCACTGCCTGGCTGTGTCAAAACTTTTCAAAATACACTATAGCTTCTTCTATGTTCTTGGGAGTCTCTCTATAGTGTCCTTGCTGGCCACTCCACACTCTGAAATCCCTGCTTTAGCCTGGAGCCTACACTGTATGGACAGGAGCATCTGACCTGGCCCTAGAGCACCTTCCCCCACCTATGCCAAGCAATGCTCAACTCCAGCTCTCTTTACTTTTGTCTAGGCTGTGATCCCCTTGCCTCAGGCTCCCCATAAGGGGAACTTATTACTTTTGAGGTATGTTACAGCCTTTGCCCCATCTCATCACAAAAGTAACACATAGAAGGAAATACACATTTAAAGTACTTTAAGATGAAAGAACACCAATTTTGCAAAACAAAAGTACAAACTGTTGTGTCAAAACTGCTAAATCTCTCAACTTTGAATCTTTCAAATGCTCACATCAAGTGGTATGGTGGCTCAAACCTATAACCCTACAATTTGCGAGGTTAAGAATAGCATTATATCTGTAACGTGGAGGCCAACTTGGGTTACATAGTAAGTTCCAAACCAACCCAGGCAACAAAGTAAGACCTTGCCTCAGAAAGTGGGATTAGGGACAGCAAGATGGCTCAGTGGTTTAAAGGCACTTGGTACACAAGCCTGGCAATTTGACTTTGATTCCCAAAGCCCACATAAAGGCCGAAGAGAACTGGCTGCAAAGCTGTCCTCTGCCATGGCATGGACACCAACATGCACATTGCATACATGAACACATAAGAACTTATTATCATTACATTTTATATACAGGGGTGTATGGACTGCATGTATGCTGATATACCGCAGACATGTCTGGCGCCCTCATACACCAGAAGAGGGCATCAAATTGTTACATACTATAGTAGGCCACCATGTGGGTAATGGGATCAAACCCATATTCTCTGGAAGAGCAGCCAGTGCTCTGAACTCTTATTAAGACATCTCGAGCCCCTCACAATTTTTTAAACATCGTAATTAACAGGGAGGGACCAGAGGCATGGAAAATTGTTGCCTGGAACACTTATGGCCCTGGGTTCAATCCCAACATCATGAAAAAAAATTTAAAACATTTTTTAAATTATAATTAAGTCATGACCAACTGGGTTTTTTAAAAAGATATATTTATTTATTATGTAAAGTGTTCTGTCTTAATGTTTCCCTTCCCACCAGAAGAGGGCATCAGATCTCACTATAAATGGTTGTGAGCCACCATGTGGTTGCTGGGAATTGAACTCAGGTCCTCTGGAAGAGCTCTTAACGTCTCTGAGCCATCTCTCCAATCCAATGACAAACCAATTTTTGCACCTCCAGGCCTTTTGCCTCTCCTCTTCCTTCTTTCCTTTTCAGTGTTGGGGATTGACCCTTGGACCTAGAGTTTCCTATGCAACGCATTCTACCACTGACATCCTTTCATTTTGTTTGTTTGTTTCCTCAGACAGGGGTTCTCCATAGCTTTGGGGCCAGTCCTGGAACTCAGGGGCTGGTGAGATGACTTGGTGGTGATGGACAATGCTGCCCTGAACTGCAGTTCCCAGTACCCACATCAGGCAGCTCACCGCCATCTTACTCCACTGTAGGGGACGTGATGCCCTCTTCTGGTAAATATAACACACGTACAAACACAGATACACTCATACACACAATTTTTAAAGAGTCTGCACACAAAATATATGGTTAACAAATTCCTAAGGGGAGGGGTGGGAACACTACTCATATTTTTGCATGTGACACTTGTAAATGCTAAGTATGTCTCTGATCAGTCTCTCAGTGCCTGTCTGTCTTTCAACTATAAACCCCATGATATTGAAACTATTCCAGCACTATCCCAAGCATCACACACAGTAAACTTAATACACAGACTGAAATACATGCATCCCTCCCATATTCAGGCATGATAGTTCATAACTGTAATACCAGCATTTGGGACGTCGAGGCAGGAAGATTGCCAAAGTTCAAGACTAGCCTCAGGCTACATAGTGAATTCCAGAATAGCTTGGGCTACAGTAGGAAGTTCTGTTTCTAACAGCTGTCTCAGCACACACACAATGTACATATGCAAACATGTGACATAAATGAACTGCTAAACTTCTACTCTTTGCAAGCTCTTTGTGTTTTAAAACCCAATTTGTTTATAAGCCTGAAAACCCTAAAATACTGCCCAAGTCCCTTTTAATGCTCTAAATGTACGGTAGAAATCTTACCCTTGGTTCACAAACATGAACAAATCCTGGGTTGATTAATGTAATAATATTTTGCTAACCTTTCAACATCAAACTGTAGAACAAAGGCTCCTTGTTCTCTGGTCAAAAATAACAACGCTGAGAAGACTGTCAAGACAGAGATGCAGTACCTGTTGCCTTGGCAATTCATTTCTCTGTGTCAAGCAACAGTCGTCTCTATCTGTACTCTGAAATTCTAGCTGGAGTCACAAATTTAGCAAAGCATACTGGCCTGTAGTAACAGCAGAAAGATAGGGAATTCAAGGCCAACCACAGCTTCATAGCAAGTTTGAGGCCAGCCTGGAATACACGAGACTCTGTCTCCAAAAAAGAAGTATCAATGTGAGTAACAGTGGCTGCCATACAGAGCGCTTAATTTATAACGCTTGAACCTACAATGCTTCATATATATGGCCTGCACAAAGCCCTTTATGCTTAGAAAAATGTACAGCCAACTTCTACTTTCAGGCCCTAAACATCACAATTCCCATCACATGCCAAAGGTTCTCAACATATTCAATTTTCCATATCAATTCAAGTATATTAAATTTAATCTACTATCCACAGACAGAACTTTTTCAAGATTTGTTCTTAAAATCTACCTCAAAGGCAAAGCAGAGGCAGGAAGACAGCTCAGTCAGTAAAGTGCTTGCCTCCAAACCATGGAGACCTTTCCTCCAGAACATGACCTGACCTGAATTCCCGGAGTCTACTGGACAGAGCCCATAAGAGACCCTGTTTTAAAGGAGATGGATGACACTTTTGAAAAAGACACCCTACGGTGTCTTCTGACCTCAACAAGGCCATACATGCATAAAAATAAATATAAATTTAACAAACACAAAACAAAAAATAAAAATAGGACTGGGGTGCAGGTCAGTTAGCAAAATGCTTGTCTAACAAGCTGGGTACAGGAACACACACTTTGTCACCAGTACTTGGGAGGCGGAAAAAACAGAGTTCAAGGTCATCTAGGCCAGGCTAGGTTCCTTAGGAGCCTGTGTCAAAAATAAAACAAAAATCAATGACAGATAATTGAGTAAATGGTCCAGTAGAGGATCAGGCAGAAAATTGTTTAAAAGAAAAAAGTAGGGAGGGGCATAGTGACACTCCTGGAACCCCAGCACTTGGAAGACAAAGACAGGACGATCACCTGGAATTGGAGGCCAACC
Source organism: Phodopus roborovskii (assembly GCF_943737965.1). Classification (NCBI taxonomy): domain Eukaryota; kingdom Metazoa; phylum Chordata; class Mammalia; order Rodentia; family Cricetidae; genus Phodopus; species Phodopus roborovskii. The sequence goes on along the minus strand of NW_026126541.1, from coordinate 13,434,810 downwards.
TAGTCTAGAATCAATTCTAGGTCAGCCATGAGGATCACTTCAAATATGAGACAGGCTACTTTACATGGTGAGTTCCAGACTAGCCAGGGTTACCACTGAAAACCCTATCTCAAAAAACAAACAAACAAGAAAACAGAACGGGGCATCCAGATGTTTGCCACCAAGCCTTATGACCTGAATTCAATCTCTGGGTCTCAAATGGTGGAGGGAGAGAACCAATACCTACCTACAAGTTGTCCTGTTCTATGTGTACACAGAGGCATGTTCCTGCATGTGCATTCTTGTGGATATATGTTTACACCACACACTTCAGATAGAGGACTTGGAGGAATTGAGATGGAACTGATCTATTAGTCTCTTCCCCAAGGACTAGCTCTTACAGTAACTGAAATAGTAAGCAAGCTGTCAAGAGAGAAAAGCAACCAACAGTCCTAACAAGCTGTAATGCCTATGAACCACTACAATGACCGAAATGGCAAGATATCCCTAAAGATGCACTAGTGGTACTTACATCCTGGGAGAAACGACAGCTATCTAACTGGACTTAGGGCACACTCAATAGGAAGGAATTCGTGCTTGGGACTATAAGCACAGCTCACTAATAGCTCACTAGCTGTGACTGGTGAAGACTGGGAACCTAGAGGAGAACCTGCTGCTGCTGCTTTCCTAAACAGTTTAACTTCTAACTGCATTCTAAACACTTGTCCACATTCCCAGTTTCACCCCTCAAGGAAGCTTTTTTTTTTTTTTTTTTTAAGGCAAACGGAGACCATTACAGAAGGGCACAAAAACTGGTCAAAATGCAGAGAACAACAGACTGTATGGGTGCTCAGCCCACTTAATGGGTCTACAACACAATCCTAAACCTAAGGCTCAGGCAACATTTTGGAAGAGAATTCTAAGAACCAAAGGATCATGATGTTTTCTGTGAGACAGGAAAGCTGCACCCATTAATATTCAACAATAAGCTACCTAAACAAGGCCTGAAAAACACCACTACCAATTGACACGCCAACACCATGGGCAAACCCTCATAAGGCCTCACTCCAATATGAAGTCAGAATTTGTCTTCTCTAGGGATGAGCTTCCTGACTGCTTTATTCAATTCCAAGTAGTCACATCTAAGCACATACAGACATGAGCAACACCGAATGCACTCATCAGGTTATATTTATAAATGTGTATATACAAACATACGCATACGCAGCGGTAATAAAGAAAGGGACTACAAATTTGAGAAAGCAGGTGCACTGGAGGAGCGGAGGGGGTAAAGTAGGGAGATTACAAACAGCATCCACATATGAAATTCTCAACCACAAAAAAGTAAACTAATTAAATAATTACACCTCAAAAAATAAAAGTACATTCCACTGGTCATTTCAAATGAAATCACACTAAGATTTAAATGCTTGTTTGCTTTCAGAGACTGGGCCTCGGGAACCCTAAGTTAGCCTGAACTCCGTTTGTAGTCAATGACTTACGCTCCAATCTTCTGCTCTCACCATTGCTGACCTCACTTTTTGTAAAAGACATTAAGTTTCGGGTGCTAGATTTCCCTAGTAGATCCTGTCACACAGGCTTGCTCATGTGACTTCCTGGTAGTGGTTCCCAGCCAGCAAAGACACACCAATGGCAGAACACTCCGCCCCTGGCTCCACCCCCAATGGGCGTGGTCAGTGCCACAGAAGGACTATCTCACTACACTTCATCAGTCTCCAAATCAAACTCCTCTTTCTGATTCTGTATTGAGCATAAAAAGGGAGAGTATATTTGCTACCATGCTACTAGAAGGCTTTCTGTTAATAGTTACATTTCTGTTGTTTTGTTGCTAGTTATTTTCTGAAAAACTTTGGCAACAATCACTATAGGATGCAATCAAATTTCAATCAATAAAGTTAAATAAAACAGGCCATGTTGGCCCTCGCCTGTAATCTCAGTCCTGCAGAGGCTAAAGCGAGAGACTAGAAAGTGGAAGGCCAGCCTCAACTACCAAGTTGCAGTCCTGCTTAAGATAGTGAGACTCCCATTTCAAACCCCCTTCCTGTACACCCCTCAAAAAATAAACAATTTAAGACTTACTGGGGCTGGAGAGAGAGCTCAGTCACTAAGCACATTTTTTGCTCTTTGGGAGAACCTGAGTTAAATTCCCAGCTCCCACATTTGGTTCACAACCCATATGCAACTCCAGCTACAGATCCAATGCCCTCTTGACAGTGACAGGCACCAGGAACACAGATGGTGCACATATATATACACACAGGCAAAACACTCACACATAAAATATGGATAAATCTGATATAAAAAGGCTTAGTGGGTCAAATGGTAAGATTTTAGTACTCCATGACAATTTGGGTTTGAACCTAAAAAACTCAACCAAAACCAATAAATAAATGGTTCTCTTTATTCATTCTGATCTATCTGCATAGACTCCAAGTGGCATTATATCCTGTAAAGGGCTTACCAGAACATTCTGGCTTTATCTACTGCCCTTGAAATGTATGTAATGCTGCCTGTGTCCTGGCTAAAAGTAGTTTTACTACTCAAATGTCACTCAACATATGCCTTGTGATAGTTAACATTTCATGTTAGTAGACGTTGTCATAAAAGCTAAAAGCTTCACATCAACAAAAATTTACTAGAAGCATGTGTGCCAGGCACTGCCTACTACAGCGCATAAAGGCCTGTTACAAAACATCCACAAATGAAAATTAGATGAGGGCTCTAGAAATGTGGACAGCCCAGTAGCAGTATGTACACAGCAATCATCACTAGATAAATTTGAGATCACCCATGGTGGCCCACTTTATAATCCAAGCACTTGAGGAGCTTATGTTAGTCTGACGCCAGCCCGGGCTACAAAGTGAGACCTTATCTCAAAAAGCTAAAAACAAAAACCGTTAGACATAAATAGCATGATAAGATTTAGGCAGGTTGTTTTCTGTTTTGCTTTCACTGAGTTAAGCCTTTGGAAACAGTGAAGTAGTAACACACAACCCCTTTTTTTCAAGCCCAGGCAAGCATGGTGGCTCATGCCTATAATCCCCATACTTTGGAGCTGAGGTAGAAGGATCCCAAATTGGAAGCCAGCCTAAAATACATAGCCAATTCAAGGTGCAAGGGTGGGTCCTGGCCCAGAGGAAGAGGGGCACAAAATGAGCAGCTTAATGAGGCTCTATCTCACATTAAAATAAAAAGGGCTGGGATGTAGTTCAATAGCAGACTGCTTTTGCCTAACCTACGCTTAGCTGGGAGTTCAGTTCCCAGCAGAGAGTTTTGTTGTTGTTGTTTTTTGAGATAGGGTTTCTCTGTGTAGCTTTGGAGCCCATCCTAGAGCTCTTTCTGTAGACCAGGATGGCCTCAAACTCAGAGATCCGCCTGCTTCTGCCTCTACCTTCTGAGTGCTGGGATCAATTGCATACACCACCGCCACCTGGCTGAGATCTTATACACTTTTTTAAAACTCATTTTTGGTTTTCTTGTTGTTGTCAATGTTGTTTTTTGAGACAGGGTCTCTAGTAGTCCTGGCTGTCTTGAACTTGCTTTGCAGACCAGGCTGGCCTTGAACACAGAGGTCCACCTCTCCAGTATACCACCACACCAAAATGAGAGCCTAAGGTTTAGACACTGGCCAAGTAGTGTGTGGCCCCAGTACTGTGAAGGCCGAAGCAAGGAGTTTTAGGACAACCTGGGATGCATAGCAGATTCCAAATAAACAGCAATATCATAAACATAACTTTTCTAAATACCATATTTTGTGCACTACTTTCTTCATACAACAAAGTCTTGTCACATAAAAGGACACTCCTCCTCTGACAGTCCCCCATATTCTGGCTTCCTTCAGGAAGATGGCATCTACTAAGGCCAGCAGGCACTCTAAGTATCCATATTAACCTTCTTGAAGTTATAATCTTCTGGCTGACTGTACATTTTCATAGAACAGAACCTTGAAAGACATCATCTTATTTTACAGATTAGCTGGTTGTAAATTCTAGGTTGAGAATAATAATACAAGTCTGTTAACACCTGCACTTAGGTAAGCTGAAGAAAGATCCCAAGTTCGAGGCCACTAGGGTATACACCTGTCTAAGGCCCACAGAACAGGTTCATGCTGTAATGGGAATGTTCTTAGAAAGTATGTATGGTAGCCTGGATCAACAGCCCAGCATAATTATTTTGACACTGTTAAATGCCCTCAAAGCTTTTATTTCAATTTCTAACTAGCTGGCTTTTTGATCTGAACCTCTAAGTCCAGATGTCTTCATTTGGATAATTGGAAAATGCTAAGGTGACTACAGGAAAGACCTGAAGCTTCCTGTCTACGATAAATGGCAGTTTTAACATCCTCCCCTTCACGTGCAGGCTGGAGGAATTTGCGTCCCTTAAGAAGAATTAATAATCTACGGTCATGAGTACTGTGCGGACGGGCGCGTAGAGGCAGAGCCGCAGCGGGTCACAGGCAACCGTGTTTAATGACTAGTCATTTCAGAGCGCTCTATTAGCACAGCCCTCAACCTCCCGGGCTGTGAAACAGCTCAGACACCAGCCTTCGCCTACTGCTTTAAAAAGCCGCGGCCGGGCAAAGCCAACCGCCCAAAAACGTTATTCCTGTCACAGGCCCCGCGACGGCACATGGCCCTGCTGCAGGGCTTGGGGCCCCAGGAAAAAGGCAAGGGACGGCCGTTCCCAAACGTCTTTGGGGACTTGCAATCGCTGTGAGCTTTCCAGGAAGTGCCGCACACCACAAAACTGGCTCGAAGGCCATTCCGCGGGCGACTCCAAACCCTGCCAGGCTCGCAGCCCCCGGGAAGAGGCCCGCGCCCGCCCCACGAGAACCGAGGCGACGCTGCCCGCCGAGCCAGACGACGGGGACCGAGCGCGGCGCCGACCGCTCCGCGAGAAAGGCGGGGTCCCAGGGGCCGACGCTGGGGAAACAATGGCGCGAGCGTGACGTGGGCCGGGGGCGTCGCCGCCGCGCGGGGAAGGGGCTGCGGCGCCGCGGGGCGCTCGGGGCGGGGGCGTGCGCCACCCCGGGGCGCTGAGGCCGCGGGCGCGCGGCCGGGCCCGGGTAGGGGCCCCGAGGGCAGGGACGCCCCGGGCGGACGGCAGGGGCCGCGGGGTCGCGCGCTCAGCCGCGCATGCCGCCCAGCCCGCCCGCCCGCCCGCTCCAATCCCCCTCCCGCCCGCCGCGGGTGTCGCCGAACTCACCGGCCCCGCCGCACCGCAGCAATCCTAGCGCGCAACTGCCGCAGCCGCCTCGGCGCGCGCCCTCCCCGCCCCCGCCGCCCCGGCGCCGCCCCCAGCTCGCGCCCGGCCAGGGACCGGCGCTCTGTTCCGTCCTCGGGCTCTGCCGCAGAAGCTGGCCGCGGAGATGCTCTCTGGAGCGTGGACCTGCTTCAGCCCCTCACAGGGCTCGAGGAACTTCCAAGCACAGAAGCCCCGGTGCTCCTGAGCTCTGGGGGTGATGCACCGAAAGAGCCGGAGAATTGCCTTCGGACAACCACCGCTTGGCGTTTTGCCTGCGCCCTTCAGCAGAGGGCTGGCTACCCCGCCCCCACCTAAGATGACCCCGCCTACTCTGCGGGATGCTTTCCTTAAGGCGGAGTGTCCCTTACTAGGTCCAGTTGCCCAGTCTTGTTTGTAGATAAATGAAACTGAGGGCCTCCCTGGCAAAACCCTCTCCAGAAAGCCTTGCACTCAACTCCGTGGTAACCAAAAGGACCAGCTTTGAGGTTTATCGTAATGAGTTCAAATCCTAGCTTCCCCACTTACCAACTGAGTGAACTTGACTAAGAAATTTGACTACACACCATTAACTCATCAAAGACTATATTAATAGAATGAAATAATATTCGACTCCAGGCTTAGTTCTGGCTCATGGCAAACAATAAAGAGCAATAGTTGTATAAACACCCATTACCTCACTTCACCACAAGAGCCATCAAAGACAGAATGTCCACTATGTCCAGAACATTGCATTCCTTAGTCCGGGCAGCTCTGGTGTTCCATCTCAAAGACCATATTCTAGCCCAGGAAGCCTTTGAGAACAAACTGATCAAAGGGCTCTTGGACCCCAGACTTGCCCAAAGTCTTCTTTGAGTTGAGATACGTGGTCCCTTCCATTGTTTTTATTTTTCCTCTATCCTAAAGCCAGGGTTCTTTGTCTTTGTCCTCAGGCACTGGCTGACTTGATTGTGATTCCTTTAAACCCTTTTATCCAAGACTAAGTCGAGCTTTTGTAATACCATCATAATCAAGCAGGACTATGGCCTCTGCTTTGTAACAGAGCCTTGGGTTTGTGCAATAAAGTTCTTGGTGCATACTGAGTATGGTGGCTTGGCTGAAGTCCTAGCTACTGGAGATGCTGGGATCAGGCACAAGGCTTGCCTGAGCTCAAAACTGGATTCTAACCTGAGCAACATAATAAGAGGAAAAAGAAGAGGAAGAAAGGAAAGTGTGTGTGGGGGGGGAGGGGGTAGGAAAGCAAGGAGGAAAGAAGAAAAGGGAGAAAAAAAGAAGTTCTTGGCACACACACACCACTGACTCATACTAAACTTGCAGTCAGCTGCCAAGTCCTTTTACTAAGGGTTCCACTACAGCTTTTACCTACCCCCTCCTGAGTTTTTCACACTGGGCTAGGTCAGCTGAGGATAAACCCTGGACCTTTCACCTACTAGACTTTTCAAAGTGGAAATAATATAGAGCAGTTTGCAGTTAGTTTCACACCACCTTTAAACAAATGTGTGTTTTTATAAAGCCTGGCTTTGTAGGTCTGAGGTGGTGGTGGCTCGCACCTTAAATCCCTCTGGAGGCAGAGGCAGGTGGATCTCTGTGAATTCAAGGCCAACCTGGTCTACAGAGAAGGTTCTGGGCCAGCAAGGATTACAAAGTAAGCCTGTTTCAAAATAAGTAAAAAATGCCCAGTTTTGTGACTAAAGACTGGTACTTAGCCGTCTACCCATGTAATGTGATCACAACAGGAAAAAAAGCAGAGTACACACAAAAGCCCACAAAGAAGTAAGTAACAACTGGGGTCTCCTTTTTCTGTTTACCGGAATCTTTAACACAGGTTAGCCTCAGACTCACAGGACTCCTCCTGCTTGGTTGAAATTATACACCTTGTCTGGCTTTTCTATGAATTTTCCTACATTGTGTAACTTTTATAATAAAGAAATCCAGGAGGTTGGGGTGATGTTGCTGCTAAAGCATGAGGCCCTGAGTTGGGCTCTCCAGCACCCACATAAAGCCAGGATGGCTACAGTGCCTATGATCCCAAGGCCAAGAGATAGAAACATAGGCTCCCTTGGCCAGACAGCCTAGCCAATTAGTTGGCCCAGTACAGAGAGAGACCCTGTCTCAAAATATCTGATGGCAGGGTCTAAAGAGATGACTCTAAAGTGAAGAGCACTGACTGCCCTTCCAGTTAGGGCTGTAGCTCCAGTTTCAGGGGATCTGATGTGACCTTCTGATCTCCACCGTCAATGCATGCACACCGTATAAAGCAAAACAGCCATACACATTTAAGAAACTTTTTTTCTAATTGGCGGTGGGCCTACAGAGATGGTTCAGCAGTTAAGAGCACTTACTACTCTTCTAGGGGACCCAGGGTCAATTCTCAACATCTACATGGCAGCTATGTGCAAGTTAACACAAATTTTTAGTTATGTAGACACCCACACACTTACATAAACACACACATGCATAAACAGGAATGCATACTTACACACACATACAGAGCTGAATATATAAGCACTTGAATACTGTGTGTATGTATTATAAAAAATAATGTATGTATGTTTGTATGTATGTTTTTCAAGACAGAGTTTCTCTGTAGCCCTGGTTGTCCTGGAACTCACTCTGTAAACCAGTCTAGCCTCAAACTCAGAGATGGTACACAGGAATGCAGGCAGGCAAGCACTAATACATATAAAATAGAATCTTACTTTAATAAACAGAGTTTCACAAATCCAGCACTCAGGAGGTGGAGTCAGGAAGAAGAGAAGTTCAAAGCCATTCTCAACTACAAATCTAGCATGTGCAAGGCCCTTGGTTCAATCCTCCATATTGCAATACAACAACAAAAGTGTCAAAAAAAAAAAAAAAGTCCCAGAAGGAGGCAAATCCTTGCACCACTGATAACCTGGAGCCCTGCCTTTAGTACACTGGAAAAGAACTCAAGGGGTTAAACAGAGGAGTGGCAGGAATCAGATTCATGATTTCAATGTTATTCACCAGCTGATTACCTCACCGAGTTACAAAAAGAACTCATTTCAATCAGGCAAAATCTGTTAGAAACTTCTACTGGGTATTTACAACATGAGAGCTGTTCTACAACTGTTAGCAGAATTACTTTATTTCTTGAGCAGTCACCAAGCAGAAGACTCTAAGAGATTCAAATTTGATTTCTACCTATATCCTGTCTCAGAGATCTACACAACTATTAGGACATGAGATATTTGAGTAAAACCAGAAGAAAGGTCAAATATTAGGCCTATGCCAGATTAACGACCCAACATTCAGAGTTTCCGAGAAATAGACTATTTTATTTCCTTACTTGTTTTGTAGAACTATGAGTTGAATTTTGGGTCTTGTGTGTGCTAGGCAAGCACTATATGACTGATCGATATCCTCACACACCCTGGACAGACTCAATAAGCTCTCCAAGCTAGTATTCCCGTCTCAGCCTTCCAAATAGCTGGGACTACGGAGCTGTGTCACAAGACCCAGGAGACACTCTGCCATGGGCACGGCAGCACAATCCTAGCACTGGGGAGGCTGAAGCCAGAGAACTGCTATGAGTTCAAGGCCAGCTTGGGCTACATAGAGGGAAGACTCTGTCTCAAAAGCCAAAACCGAAGAGAGCTACCTCATTATCCCATGACTGTAAGCACAAGCCAGTGTGGACGAATCGGGGTCCTTCTGCTTACAAACTGGGGATGGGATGTAAAAAGAACAAACTGCAGTACAAACAAGTCGGCAGGGTTTTGTTTTGTTTTGTCAAGTTAAACACAGAATTACCATGTGATCCAATAACCCACTTCTGGATAGATAGCCAAGTGTCCATTAACATTTTAAAAATGGTCTATACACACAACTTTTCAGCTGTAAATATAAGTTTGGATACATCCTACCAACTAGATGATAAATTGAGTGTGGTGGCTATAACCCTGGCACATGGAAGGTGGGAGCAGAGGGTCGATCATCCTTAGCTAGACAGTATACTTGGAGCATATATGAGATACTGTATGAAAGAACAAAAGACAAAAAGAAAATTGTCCAGGTATGCTGGCACATGCTTGTAATTACAGCATTTGGAAGCTGAAGAGATTGTAGGTTTAAGACCAGTCTCTGATCATATAGTTATATATTCTCAGAAAAACAAAGCAAAAAAAGAGTAAGTTTTGACAGGCCTTATACAGACCTAAAACATGACACTTAAGTTTAAGACAGACACAAAAGGTCAAATGTTATGCTGAAGCAGGAGAAATGACAAGAGAAGCGAGGGAGCATGAGAAAGGGAAATTTCCAAGACCCTCCACCCATACCTTGTTTCAGAGTGACCAGGTATCAGAAACTTCAGTACAACCAATAAAATCAAAACTGCCCACAGAGATGATGACTGCTTCATAAGGACACCGCAAACAGAAATGTCTGACCAACAAACGAATGGTATTTAGGGCAGGAACGTTGAGACCCTGAGTTTAGCTCAATCAGTGGTCCTGACTACACATCTCCAAATCTAGGAAATACACCTTATAAAGGTACAATTTCATCTACAAGGAAAACTGTCATTGTTTTGTTCTTATTCTGAGATGGCTTCTTGTGCTGGAGAAATGGCTCAGTGGTTAGGCGTGCTTGCCATACGTCAGAGGGCCCAGGTGTGACCCCAGCAACCACATGGCCTCTCATCTTTCACTGAGCACCAGGTCCATGGGACCTGACAGCTTCAGAGCTCCAAGATCAGCAGGCATGCATGTGGTACACAGGAATGCAGGCAGGCAAGCACTAATACATATAAAATAGAATCTTACTTTAATAAACAGAGTTTCACAAATCCAGGCTGGCCTTGAACTACCTACCCATGTAGTCAAGGATGACCCTGACCTCTGATCATTCTGCCTCCATCTCCCCAGTGCTGGGATTTTAAGACTAGTTTATGTACGTACTAAAGATGGAACCCAGGACATTGTGGATGCTAGGCAAGCACTCTGCTAACTTAGTTATATCTCCAGCCCCCTAAGAAAATTCTTCAACATTTAAAAGAAAAAACCAGAAGTGGTAGAATTCACCCATAATCCTGGAATTTAGTAGGCAAGAGCAGAGGGCATTGCTGTAAATTTAAGGCCAGCTTGTACTATGTCGAGAGTTCAAGGTGAAATCCTGTCTCAAAAAACAAGACAAAAAGCTAAAACAATAGAGCATTTCATAAGTTTTTACTTAACTTTTAAATGTTACCTGATATTTAAGGGATTGCATTTTATTTTGTGGGGACACATGAGCCCCAGAGGACAACTTGCTGGAGCTGGTCCTGGAGCTTGAACTCCGGTCACGAAGCTTGGTGGTAAATCACCTTTACATGCTAAGCCATTTTGGTGGCCCAGACTTTAATTTTTAAACTTAGTTGTTAATTATATCTTTGGAGCAACATAACCACATACACCATAAAGTCACATGTTTGGCTACTGGTAAAACATGCACATTCGACTCTCTATATAGCTGAAGATTATCTTAAACTTATTTCTCTACCTCCTGAATGTGCATATACATTTTAAATCAATTGATTAATAACTAAATATATACTGAGCTTATGAGCAGATTTTAATGCCTTTAGATTTCATACATATACATATGCTTTGTGTATATACATGTGTTCAGGCAAAACATTTATACTCATAAGGCAAGTATAAAAAATTAATGTGCATATATACATACACATGCTCACACCTTTTCTACCCTTCCTCCTTCTTAAGTAAGTGTCCTAAGTTAGTTTTCATTTCAGCATGGCATAGCCTACTGTCATATAAAAAGGCAGTCTCCGCTGGGTATGTTGTGGCATAGCCTTTAATCCTGAGAGAGAGAGAGAGAGAGAGAGAGAGAGAGAGAGAGAGAGAGAGAGAGAGAGAGAGACAGAGAGAGACAGAGAGAGACAGAGAGAGAGAGAGAATTTCTAGGTACTGAGTCTGGGGTCTTGTGGATGTTAGGCAAATGCACTGAACTACTACTGGAATAAACAAATTCTTTCCCTAAATTGCTTTTGTTCAAAGTGTTTTATCACAGGGACAGAAGTCATACTGAGGGGCTAGGAGCTACACAAATCCCTGACAGACAGAAAGATAAGGGAAGAAGTCACAGCAGTGGGAGAATCCAGATGGCAAACTCCTGGCCTCCTGCAGCAGGGGCCTGTGTCCTGCTGACCAATCCAGGATGGTCAGCAGAACTGAACCTACTGATTCAAAGCTGTAAAAGTATCAGCTCCCCTTTCTTTGTCTAAGTTAACCAACCCCAAATTAGGGAAGGGGTTCTGTCTTACATCATCACAAACATATTAACCTGAAACTGTGAACCCTTCAAATCTTTCTTTTTTTTAAGCTGACCAACACAAAATTAGGAAAAGGAAACGCATCCCAGGCCACCAAAAACAGTGCCTGAAGCCAGGCGGTAGTGAGCGCAAGCCTTTAATTCCAGCACTCCGGGGCAGAGGCAGGATCTCTGTGAGTTCGAGGCCAGCCTGATCTACAAAGCTACACAGAGAAATCCTGTCAAGCCAAACAAACAAAAAACCCACTGCCTGTTGCCTTTGGAGGTCAGAGGCAACACTAGATGGTCTGAACTGGAGCTGAGCAGTGTGCTGTCGTGAGAGGCTGTGTAGGTGATGGAAGCAAACCCAGGACCTTTGACCCAGGACCTTTGCAAGAGCAGCCAGTGCTCCTAAGTGCTGAGCCATCTCTGCAGTGCTCCTAAGTGCTGAGCCATCTCTGCAGTGCTCCTAAGTGCTGAGCCATCTCTCCAGCCCTTCTTTCAATGCTTTACTTGGTGGAGGAAACAAACCAATCAAGACCTCCAGACAGTAGCAAAGCTAGAAGAGTAAGTGACGGTTGCTGGAGTGAGCCTCCTGCAAAGCCCTCAGCCTGACGGCGCCCATATCAGAATTAAAGTCTGAGACATGCTAGAAGAGAGCATTTGCCCACGTATTTGATGACAATTTGATGACAAATATAGGTAATTTTAGTCTTTCTATTATTAGTCAGTGAAAGTATTTCCTCAATGACTTCATTTCCCAACTAGCTGTTTCACTTCAACAACAGTAAACAATTTTCTGGCTGACTACCAAGAAGCTACACAAACATAATTATTTTGGAGACAAGAAATGCAAATAAGAAATTTAATGAATTTGCTTTCTAGACACAGACATTTGTGGGAAGTGAAAGGTGTGACAGTATGGGGTGGTCACAGTTTTCCTGTAAATAGCCTTACCCCACCCAGCATCCACTCTCTCAGCCCACAAGCCTCGCCTTCTCTTTGCTTTGAACTTTTTTACATTTTCATATATAAATTGCATAAACCACAGAGTACAAAGCAAACTCATGACCATAGATGTTAGGAAATTTATCATACATAACAGGAAACCCGGTTAGAATGGGCTTACACCATACACTGAGGAATGGCAGCCACTAGATGTGTGAGAGGTCATCAATATTGCCAGCAAGGACCAAGTTTTACCCATCTGCTCTAAAGCCTGGTGGGGACATGGCACCCCACCCCCAAACAAACAACAAACACCAGGCTTTGGTCTGGAAGACAGTGGCTCTAGTTCAAAGAGGTGCCACCAGGGGAATCTGTCACAAAGACATGCCATCTCCTTTAACGGCTCTCACTCCCTTGTGCATGCTTATCTGGATAATATTTTTTCCTGGTTTGTGTCAGGGTCTCATGAAATCCAGGTGCTCTCAAATGCACTATTTAGCTGAAACTTTTCTGGGGCGCCAGAATTACAGGTTTGGGCCATCCACCTGGCACCTAGAGAGTTTGTGCATTTGTGTGCATGCCTGTGTGCATGCCTGCGTGTGAGACCTATGGGCCATGTAAAGACCAGCAGTTAACATGTGGGGTCCTTCACTGGGGCCTGGGGCTCAGCTCGACTGATTGGCCAGTGAGCTCAGAGTCTACTTTGTTTCACTGGGACAGCACTGGGATTACAAGACTATACCACTTTGCCAGGCTTTTTACATGAGTGCTGGAGACTTAACTCTGTGTCATGCTTACACAGCAGGCTCCTTACTGACTGGGCCATAGCTCCAAGTTTTCTAAAGGTAGAGTCTAGGCTCTGTGCCAATTCCACCAGTTAGAAATGTGAGGCCTGAGTCCTAGAAATTCAAGTTAAATAAATCATAGTGGCAATCAGGAGTTCAAGGCCAACCTGGAGTAAATCTGGAGCTCAAGGGTAGCCTGGGCTACATGAGACTGTTAAAAAACAAAACAGAAGATTTAAACAAACTCCCAGGTGATTCTGAGGCATCTGACAACATTAACTATCTACCTAATGCCTGCCTGTGACTGAAATCAATGTTGCCATGGTAGCAGCCAATCTGAACTATTCCAGGCTGCCTGCTGCCCAGGCAACAACTGACTCTGTGGGCTTCTTTGTTTGACAGCTCCAGAGGACATTTTGAACAACAATCTCCTGAATATTTATTGCAAAAAGTACAGAACGGCTCCAAAGCAACAGACAACATCTGCAGAACCCAGATCACAAATCCCTTCACTACCTTCCGAGCACCCGACTCTAACCGGCTCCCCCCACTTTTGTTTCTACAGGAGGCTGATGCCATCGCTAGTCCCTTAGCAGGAATAGGGTGAGGTCCCAGTTTACACCCACAGCACTCCTGCCGTAACAAAAGTCCTCCTGTTTGGACACGGAATCAACCCTTGTAACCCAGCACTCGGAGGACGGAGGGGTTAATACCTCATATTCAAGGCTAACCTGAGCTACACAATAAGCTCAAGGCTAGCCTATTCTATATATGGACACCCTGTCTCAAGAAACAAAACCAAACAATCAATAATAACACACACACACACACACACACACACACACACACACACACGTGCAAGCAAAATCCCACCTCCAGCAGCAGCAGCAGGCAAGAACTAGAATTTTCTGATGCCTCTGGGCAGCCTGAGGGGCAGCCCTCAGGGACCCCAGGCCTCTATGCAGGGGCAGCTCAGCTCTTGACACACTGAGAGAGTCTGCGCAGCCCGAGGAGGTCAAGAGCTACTGAAGCCCACAGTAACAGCTATTAAGTAAGTGATGGGGGCGGGGGTTGAAGCTACATAATCAGCAACTGAGTTTAGATTTTTGGCAAAATGTGTGCTTTTTCTTATCCACAGGACTTCGTCCTCGTCCCTGCAGAGGAGACTTTTATTAGACACAGGATGCAGGCCTGCAGCTGGAGAAGGGAGCGCTGACAGAGATAAACACCAATCACACGGATCTTTATGACAAACATAGTCATAGGAAGCCGTGCTTAAGTCCTAATCATTAGCCATTGTGTGTACATGCTTGTGTTTATGCTGTGTGTGTGTATGGTTCATGTGGGCATATGCATGTGCACACGTGCGTTCGTGCATGGAGACCAGAGACCGATGTCTGGTCTTCCTCAGTCAAGCTCCACTTTACTTTTTGAAACAGATCCTCTCATTGAACCTGGAGCTCACCAGTTTGGCCAGCACGTTTCAAAGTTCCTCCTATCTGTCCCACAGCACTGGGATAAGAGGCACACACCATCACAGCGGACGCTGGGGTTGAACTTGGTTGGGCCTTCATGCTTGCACAGTAAGACTGAGCCATAGTCCTTAACCATTTATTAAAGTGGGGTACTTTTATTAATTCTTTGAGAATTTCACACATACATACAATGCATTTTGATCATATTCTCTCCCCACCCATCCTACATCTGCTCCCCAGCCTCCCAACCCTCCTGTCTTCAAGTCCTGCTTGCTTTAGATAACCCACTGAGTCCAATTTGTGCTGTCTAGATACTCCTGAGTCTGGGGCCACACTCTCAAAGAACACTCTCAAAGAACCTCCCTACAGCCATCAACTCTCAGAAGCTCCTCACCTAGGGTGGGGTTCATAAGCCCTTCTACCTTCCACGTCCTCTGTTGTGGAATTATTAGTTTAAGAAGTGTCATATTCATTTATGCTATGGGATATTTGTTTAATGATGCAAAGATGTGTTGCATCCTTTTTTATTGCATTTGTTTAACTCTGTGAAGCTGTGTTATGTTGCCTGTCTAAAACACCTGATTGGGCTGGGTGGTGGTATCGAACACCTTTAATACCAGCACTCAGGAGGCAGAGGCAGTAGGATCTCTGTGAGTTTGAGGCCAGCCTGGTCTACAGAGCGAGTTCCAGGACAGGCTCCAAAGCTATGGAGAAACACTGTCTCAAAAAAATAAAATAAATAAATAAAATAAAATAAAAAACAAAACACTTGATTGGCATAGCTAGGCAGGAGGGGGCTAGGTAGGGCTGCTAGGCAGAGAGAAAAAACAGGAGGAGAAATCCAGGCTTGAGAAAAAAAGCAAGAAGGATGGGAAAAGGAGAAGGAAGGGGCACCAGGGTGCAGCTACCCAGCTACACAGCCAGCCAAGGAGTAAGAAGGAAAAAAAAGACATACAGAATAGAGAAAGGTAAAAGCCCAGAAGCAAGAAACAGATGGGGTAATTTCAGAAAAGCTGGCTAGAAACAAGCCACGCTAAGGCCAGGCATTCTTAAGAAAGAATAAGTCTCCGAGTACTTATCTGGGAGCTGGGTGGCAGCGCCCGAAAGAACAAGTTAAAAACCCAACTACAGTCCTCAGTCACTTTTAATGGCCTCACTGGTGGTGTTTCCCAAAAGGAAGATCACAGTTCTCCGTGCAAGGGGTCTGCTCACGTATGTTTAAATCTCCTGGACGTCAGCCAGGGAGATGGAAATCAGAACCAGGACGGGGAGGGCTTTCCTTGCTCATGTGCCTTCGATTTCCTAATAGCTGCCTAGCTTGACTCCTGGGCCTAAGGAAAATCAATCTTCACGATGGGGAGACAGCTCAGTGGTTAAGAGCTTACTGCTCTTGCTGAGGCTGTAGGTTCAGTACCCAGTACCCTCATGGTGACTTACAGCTGTCTGTAAATCCAGTTCCAGGAGATCCAATGTCCTCTTCCAATCCTTACAAGCACCTGCACACACATGATGCACATACATACACACAGGCATACACACATACACATACAATAAATTTTTTTCAGAAAGTAAGTACACCTGATTTCAAATTAGTGGCCAGTAGTTGAAGGTTTTTTTTAATTATTATTATTATTTATTTGGTTTATTGAGACAGGGTTTCTCAATGTAGCCTTGGCTGTCCTGGACCTCAGAGAGATCCTCCTGCCTCTGCCTCCTAAATGCCGGGATTAAAAGTGTGCACTGCCACCGCCAGCTTTAAAGTATTTTTAGCTATGTGTATATGTGTGTGTGTCTGACTGAAGATGTATGCAAATACTCACGGGGCCACAGGCATTGGTTCCCCTGGAGCTAAAGTCGCAGGTCATCGTTAGTCACCTGACATGGAGGCTGGGAATGAAGCTGGGGTCCTCTGCAAAAGCAGTCTTAGCTGCTCGGTCGTCTCTCTGATCTAATAATTGAGCTTTTTACCTTTACCAAACCCAAAATATTCTTTCCAATTATTCCCTTAGTTCAGATATTAGCCAGCAAAAGGAATTCATATTAAGAGGACAGGTTAAGTGCTATTTTAACAGATATGGGAAGTGAAATAAGTCAATTCCTAGGACTTGGAAGCTTGTCACAGTCACAGAGAAGAGGGGCGTGGTGGTGCACACCTGTAATCCCAGCACTCTGAGGGCTGCATGAAGGTCAGGAGTCTGAGGCCAGCCTCGGTCACTACATGAGATCAAGATTTGTGTCAAGAAACAAAAGCCTAGCAAAGGAGAAGTAGGCAGCAGATGAAACTGAGCTAATCTGTGTATATATGTATGTATACATATTTATATGCATATATGAATATAATTAACTACACCTGGATCCGTGTTTGGAAAAGAAAAGCTTGGTTGTTTTAAAATTTGTCTTTTGCTGGCGATAGAGGGAAAGCTCAGCAATTAAGAGTGTTTGCTGCTCTTGTAGAAGATCCCAGTTTGGTTCCCAGCACCCAAGTCAGATGGCCTATAGCATGTAACTCCAGCTCCAGGGGATCTGACGTCCTCTGCAAGCACCTGTACACATGTGGCACACACACACAGACACACATACAAATAACCACTTAAAAAGTGGTTTTGGCAGCCATATATCGGTGGCGCACACCTTTAATCCCAGCACTCGAGAGGCAGAGGCAGGCGGATCTCTGTGAGTTCAAGGCCAGCCTGGTCTACAGAGTGAGTTCCAGGACAGGTTTCAAAGCTACAGAGAAACCCTGTCTCAAAAAAACAAAACAAAAAAAAGTTTTTGGCTCAGGTCAAGCCAGTGACTGGATGATATTAGAAAACCTGTTATAACTCTGCAGGAGTCAACACACTGCAGTTAACTACGAGACTTTAGATGTGAATGAACCCTGAAGAAGGCTTCCAGAGAGCCCTAGTGACAGGGTGTTTTGCATTAAGGACCCTGGGCCTGACCATGAGGCATCAGCTCCTGCCTAAGGGACAGTGCTGAGATATGAGGAGATTAATGCTACCCTGACCCGAATCTGAGGATGTTATTCGGGAAGGTTGGGTGCAGAAGTGATCGTGTAGTTGAGATCTGTGGATGTCCTGGTCCCGGCTGTTTATGAAGTCCCACATTCTAAGCACTTACTAACCTTGTGCTTAGTTCATTGCTTTTGCTGCTGTTGTGTATCTGTTCTGACTCTCCCAGGAGTGTTGGGAATCACCTCAAAAGTCTATCATGGACAGCAGCTCGGCAGAGATCAGGCAGCTTATTCAGAAGTGTTCCACAGGCACTTTCTGTCTATGGTATCAAAGGCTAAAAATAGGTCATTACATGCCAACAAAGCCTAAGTTGCTTTTTAACCAGGCATACTGATACGGGGATTAAGAGCATGGATTCCAAAGCTAACCCTTCTTGGCTTCAATTCCTGGCTCTGGTGCTAATTAGCTCCGACCTTGGGCAAGTTTCTTAATGTCATCATGCCTTAGTGTTTTCATCATTAAAATGGAAATAACAACTAAAAGCAAATTATCGCTTGTTTGAGATAGTCTTTGTTATATTGCTTAAGCTGGTCTTGAACTCTTGCATCCAATGATCTTGCCTCAGCCTCCCAGAAGGCTGGGCCTGCAAGTGCAATCACTATTCCGGGGGATTTGTTTTTACTTATTTGTGTGTGTGAGTGGTGGTAATGACTGGAGACTGAGCCTAGATCTAACACACACCAATCACTCTAGCACTGACAACAGCTCCTTTCCTCCTACTTGAACTTATGGGTAGCAAAACCCAGTTCTTTTGCTGTTTACCCCACTGTCGCTGCTGTGGCCTCCACTACCCCAAGGTTATAGCGTCACTTCTGACACTACAACATGATGAGTAAGTAGTTAACTGACATGGGTTTCTTGGGTCAGGAATGTAACATTTATGGAGATGTTGTTGTTTGTGTTTGTTGGTTTTTAAGATAGGACCTTACTATGTAGCCTCAGCTGGGCCTGAAGCTCTCTATGTAGACTAGGATGGCCTCAAATTCAGAGACCCCCACCTAATTTTCAAGGCTAACCTAAGCTACACAATAAGCTGGAAGCCAGCCTATTCTATACATTTACACTCTGACTCAAGAAACTAAAACAAACAAACAATAATAATCAGCACGCACACACACAGAGACAGACAGACAGACAGACACACACACACACACACACACACACACACACACACACACACACACACACGGGTGCTGGAAATCCCACCTCCAGCAGCAGCAGCAGCAGCAGCAGAGCCCTGCTTCTGCCTCCCCTCTTGTTACAGATGGGTTCAGCAGTTCATCCTGGCTCTCAACTCCCTAGTAGGTGAGGCTGACCCTCAACTTACAGTGACTCTCCTTCCACTCTCGAGTGCTGAGAGAGGGGGTACACATGCCACCATTCCAAGTTAGTAACATTTAAAAAGCAATGGTGGGCCAGGAGGTGGTGGCTCACGCCTTTAGTCCCAGCACTCGGGAGGCAGAGGCAGGTGGATCTCTGTGAGTTCGAGGCCAGCCTGGTCTACAGAGTGAGTTCCAGGACAGACAAAGCTGTTCCACAGAGAAACCCTGTCTTGAAAAACAAAACTGCAATGATGAGTATTTGTATAGGGTGACAATCTTCTAACTCTGCCAGGAAGAACTTACTCAAATAAACTGAATTCAACTATCACAATTCTTTCATGAAAAGGGAATTTTAACACACCTCCTACTAATCTGGGAATCACAGGGCTGTTTGTTTACATTCTGTTTGTATGCCCATGCATACATGTGGAAATCAGATTGACTACTGGAAGTTAGCTTTCCTCCTCTACCATGTGGGTCCCGGGAACTGAACTCAAGCTGTCAGGCAAGCACCTTTATCCACCAATCCATCTTGCCAGTCCTTAATTATTTTTGAGACACTAGCTCATGTACTATAGCCCAGCCAGCCCCCAGATTTGACATGTAGCTGACAATGGACTTGAATTCCGGATTCTCCTGCCTTCACTTCCAAAGTAGTGGGATTACAGGTATGAATCACCAAGCTTAGTTTTTAATAAAGCTTTAATTTAATTGAATATTGGGGCTGGGGAATATAACTCGGTGTAAGGGCATTTGTCTGGCATGTGCAAAGCACCAGGTTTAATCCTTAGCATGGCAATAAGTAAGTAAAGAATTTAGTTTGTGGTGGTGCACACATCTAATCCTAGTACTCAGGAGAGAAGAGGCAAAGATAAGAAGGAAATGGAAACAGGGCAGACAAGATGGCTCAGGGGGTGACACCTGCCACCAAGCCTGATGGCTTCAGTTCTATCCCCTGGAGCCACATGGTAGAAATAGTTGCTCTCTGACCTCCACACATCCCTTTAATATGTGCACACCACACACTGAGACAGGAAATCAGCAGGCTCAAACAAAGCAGCAACTGCAAGCAAGCAAGCAAAACCAAGAAGGACCAGAGAGACCAGTGCCCACGTGGTGGCTCACAGTTGCCTACAGTTCCAAGAGATCTGATGTCCTCTTCTGGCTTCCTTAGGCACTAGGCATGAACATGACACATACATGCATGGAAGCAAAACATTCATAAGTGTTTTTAAATGCATTAAAACACAAAAGAATAGAGGCCAACCTGGTTGAACTAGTGCCCCTCTGGTTGTCCAGAAATCTGATCAGGGAGGAGCTGCTGCACAAACATAGACACATCCAGAGCAAAGTTCCACACACATCTCAGGGTCTCCAGGCTGTCCTGGAAAAACCATAATGTTCACACATTTCTCCAGACGAAGTCTGGGTGTGCAAGCTCTCTCCACGAATGCAAGGCACATTGTCTCTGTCTATGGCTGCTCTGCCTGGAGTGACCCGGTCCTCTGCAGCAACTTCTGCCTTTCCTCTCTTACACTGCCCCTCCTCTACAGAACTAGTCCATGTCTGAATTTAAGCCTGCAGAAGACAGAGGGCCCACCCAGCTGTGACATCACCACCCTTCCTTTTTCCCCCACTCAACCTTGAAGTAGAGGTCATTTACCAAGTCCTGTCTGAGACACAGCATTTAGTCAATGCTGTCCCACGGGTCTCTCCAGACAGCATAGTAAGACAGGGGAAATTGAAGGGACAAGGGAAAGGGAAGAGGCCCTTATCTCGGGATCTGGTTAAAGCAGCTTGCCAGCTGAAAGGGGGAAATTTCAGCACAACCAACACAATTCACTGTGAAGATTGCCTATATAAATAATGTTCCTTTGATATAGCTAGGGCTGGAGACATGGCTCAGAGGTTAAGAGCACTGGTTGCTCTTCTAGAGGTCCTGAGTTCAATTCCCAGCAACCACATGGTGGCTCCCAGCTATCTGTAATGACATTTGGTGCCCTCTTCTGGTGTGCAGGCATACATGCAGGCAGAACACTGTATACATAATAAAGAAATATTAAAAAAAAAAAAGACAAGGCTGCTAAAGTAGCATATGGTAGGTCTAAAAGCATGTGACCTTTGAGTTTGACCTTACTCTTTTCCCAGGTATAAACCTGCAGTTTTCTGAGAAACCTCACAAATAAAATAATAATTTCTCTTTGCTTTCAATATTCAGTTTAACTTTCTTTACAGGATTATTTATACTTATGTGTATTAGTATTTTGCCTGTGTATATATGTTTGCATGTGCACCACATGCATTCCTGTGGAAGTCAGGAGAGGGCATCAGATCCCATGGCACTGAACTCATTACAGATGGTGGTGAGCCGCTGTGTGGGTGCTGGGAACTGAATCTGGGTCCCCTGCAGGAGCAGTGTGATCTCAACCACTGAGTCATTTCTCTGCCCCATGTGAACTTTGTGTGACCTAG
Organism: Phodopus roborovskii; assembly: GCF_943737965.1. NCBI lineage: Eukaryota > Metazoa > Chordata > Mammalia > Rodentia > Cricetidae > Phodopus > Phodopus roborovskii. Next base: position 13,413,280 of record NW_026126541.1, on the reverse strand, counting down.
CACAGTAAGGGTTCTTTGAACCCTGTGACCTGTGCTATCTCATTAGTCTGCAACCCTAAACAATGAACCCCAGGAACATCCTGTGACCTCATCTGGGGGAAGAGGGGCCCTCAGACTCTTTAAAGATCCAGGTGTAGTAGCTCACATCTCTAGTCCCAGCACCTGGGGAGCAGGGTTGCCACTGACTCTGAGGGCAGCATGGCAGCAGGACAAGATGTTGTCTCCAGAAAACACCATCAAAATCACACATGCTATACAGCAAGGAATTTTGTCAGGCATGGGCATGGGCTGGGGGAGGGTCCTCATTTGGTTAGGTTGAGCCATTTTGTGTACAGTCTCTCAACATGTAACTTCTGCTATGCAAATGAGGGCAGCTCTGTTGTAAGGGCTGCAGCTAATTTTGACTGGCACACTGCTCAGTGTTTGAGCATGAATTTTCTGTACTTGAATTGGGGATCCACTTCCTCTGGTTCGTCCTCTCCTCCACATACAGCTGTCGGTATGGCACTTAAATTTAGCCCTTGAAAAGCCCATGTCCCTTTGGGGATGCACTGTTTTTCCCAATCACCTCTCTTTCTTCGTTAATCAATGTTTACACGCACGCCAAAAACTTTTAAGACCAGTCTTATACAGAACTATGTAGGTGAGAATGACCTTGAACTCTGACCCTCCTGTCTCTACCTCCCAAATACTGGGGTAATAGGTGTGTGTCACCATGTCTGGGCTTTAAAAAATGTTTTAAATTACATTTATTCAATTTACAACACCCCCCCCCCCCGTGTGTGTGTGTGTGTGTGTGTGTGTGCGCGTGTGTGTGTGAGTGTGTGTGTGTGTGAGTGTGTGTGTGTGTGTGTGTGTGTGTGTGTGTAGACAAGAGATCAAGACAACTTCTGGAACTGGGTTCTCCTACCATGTGAGTCCTGAGAACTGAACTCGAGTCATCAGGCTTGGCTGCAAGAACTTTCACATTCTTTTTGTTGTTTGTTTTTTAGTTGTTTTGTTTCAAGACAGACTTTATCTCTTGTAGCTATGGCTGCCCTGGAGATCAATTTGTAGATCAGGCTGGCCTGAAACTCATAGAGATCCACCTGCCTCTGCCTCCCAAATGCTGGGTTCTAAAGGCGTGCACCACCACACCTGGCTCAAACTTTCACATTCTGTCACTGGTCATCTTACAGGCCCCTGGCTTGCTTTGTTTTCTTGTTTAAAGACAAGCTCTCCCAGGCTGGCCTCAGACTGACATCTTCAGCTGCCCTAGTCCTGCCCCCCACAGGCGCTATGGTTACAGGCATGAACTACCCCACCTATCAAAACCCCTCATTAACACACTCCAACCGCTTCAGGCTGACTGTCCCTGAGCTTCTTTTCTGTGGCATGGACCAGCATCCCAGCTTCACCTGAGTAGAGGTCTCTAAGACCTCACCAGGCTGCTGCAGGCCACAGTAAACGGCTGCATCTCCCTGCCCTGTCGATGATGCCTCAGAGGCTCTGAGTGTTCCTGGATACAGTGATGGTATTCACCAAATATATCCCCAGGTGATCAACCTGCAGAGCCAAACTGAATATCCACACTGCAAAATGGAAGATATTTGCTAAATCTCTCAAAGATCGAGAGATGCAGTGTTCAGAGGTGGGTGAACCGCGTGAGATTGAAAGGTATTTTAATTTCTCCCTATACAGTGCTTTTCAAGCTATGAGTTTCAACCCGTTTGGCAAACCTCTATCTCCAAAACTATTTACATTACAATTCATAACAGCAAAATTACAGTTATGAAGTAGCAATGAAAATGATTTTACGGTTGGGGGTATTAAAGTGTTGCAGCATTAGGAAGGTTGAGAACCACTGACCTACAACATACGATAAACCCATTTTAGAACCTTGACTCCAAGTCCAAGGACAGCTATCAGCAATCTGGCTCTGTGGAGGTCAGTGTCTAGCCTGGATGTTTCCAGGTTCTTGATATCATATTCAAGGAATTAACATAGAGATCCACATTGTTGCAAAGTGTTGAGGAAACTTCACTCAAATCCAAAGCAGTAGTACAAGATCCATTATGCTGTCAAGATTGTCTTTGGTGTTTTTTATTTTAGCCATTCTGACAGGAATAAGATGGTATCTCAGAGTTGTTTTGATTTGAATTTCCCTAATGGCTAAGGACATTGAGCACTTTCTTAAGTGGGTGTCTTTCAGCCATTTTAGATTCCTCTATTGAGAATTCTTTATTTAGTTCTGTATCCCACTTTTTAATTGGATTATTTGGTGTTTTGGTGACTAGCTTCTTGAGTTCTTTGTATATTTTGAGGTCAGCCCTCTGTCAGATGTGGGGTTGGTGAATATCTTTTCCCATTCTGTGGGCTGCCATTTGCTCTTGTTGACTGTGTCCTTTGCCTTACTGAAGCTTTTCAACTTCAGGAGGTCCCATTTATTAATTGTTGCTCTCAGTGTCTGTGCTACTGGTGTTATGTTCAGGAAGTGGTCTCCTGTAGAGAAAGGGGCACACTCCTCCACTGCTGGTGGGAACGCAAACTCGATTACAGCCACTTTGGAAATCAGTATGGTGGTTCCTCAGGAAAATGGGAATCAGTCTACCTCAAGATCCAGTAATTCCACTCAGGCATATACCCAAAAGATGGACATTCATACAACAAGGACATCTGTTCTACTATATTCATAGCAGCATTATTTGTAATAGCCAGAACCTGGAAGCAACCTAAATGCCCCTCAACTGAAGAATGGATGGAGAAAATGTGGTACATTTACACAATGGCGTACTACTCAGTGGAAAAAAACAATGGAATCTTGAAATTCAGAGGGAAATGGATGGAACGAGAAGAAACCACCCTGAGTGAGGTAACCCAGTCACAAAAAGATAAACACCATATGTACTCATTCATATATGGATTTTAGACATAGAGCAAAGGATTACCAGCCTACATCCACACTGCCAGAAAAGCTAGGAAACAAGGAGGACCCTAAGAGAGACATACATGGTCCCCTGGAGAAAGGGAAAGGGACAAGATCTCCCTAGCAAATTGGAAGCATGGGGGGAGGGGAGAGGGAGTTAAGAAGAGGAAGAGGAAGAGAGAGGTAGGCATGAGGGAGCAGGAAGATTGAGTCAGGGAAAGAATTGAGGAGAGCAAGAAAAAAGATATCATAATAGAGGGAACCATTATAGGCTTTAAGAAATATCTGGCACTAGGGAAATGTCCAGAGATCTACAAGAATGACCCAACTAACAATCTAAGCAATAGTGGAGAGGCTATGTTAAATGCCCCCTTCTTTTATAATGAGATTGATGACTATCTTTTATGCCATCCTAGAGCCTTCATCCAGTAGCTGATGGAAGCAGAAGTAGACACCCACAGCTAAGCACTGAGCTGAACTCCTGGAATCCAGTTGTAGCAAGGGAGGAGTGATGAGTAAAGGGGTCAAGAATAGGCTGGAGAAATCCACAGAGACAGCTGGCTTGAACAAGGGGGAGCTCATGGACCCCAGACTGATAGCTGAGAAACCAGCACAGGACCAATCCAGACCCCCTGAGTGTGGTGTTAGTTAGGAGGACTGGGCAGTCTATGGGGCCTCTGGTAGTGAATCAGTATTTATCCCTAGTGTACAAATGGACTTTGGGAGCCCATTCCACATAGAGGGCTACTCTTTCAGCCTAGACACATGGGGGAGGGTGTGGGTCCTGCTCCAAATGACATGACAGACTTCATTTGAAGATTCCCCATGAAAGGCCTCACCCTCCCGGGGGAGCAGAAAGGGAATGGAATGGGGGATTGGTGGGGAGAACAGGGAGGACAGGAGGGTGCAGGAACTGGGATTGACATGTGAAACAAGCTTGTTTCTAATTTAAATAAAAAATAAAAAGAGTGTGGTGGGAATGGAAACTCCAGGCTGGGCACTGAGATGACTCAGCAGACAAAGCTGCTTGCTAAGCAGGTCCTGTGGGTGAGTCTGATCCCCTGAACCCAAAGGTCAAAGGAGAGAACTGACTCAAGTTGTGCTGTTTGACAACTGTCAAAGTTGTCCTCTGACCTCCACTCCTTCATTCCAGCTCATGCCTGTCACGACACACACAATAACAATAGTAATTCAAACCTTAAAAATAGTACTTAAGGGCTCTAGCCCTTTGTTTGGGGTCTTCCTTTATGGGCTTTAAAGGAAAGGGGGCTTGTTGCTAAGGGGAATAATTGGAGTGGTTCTTGTTTTGATTGACAGGCTTAGGTTACACGTTCCTTCCCAAGATAAATCTGATTTTATTACTATGCCCATCCAATTATGCATACGTACAAGATGGTCAATAGAGGTTATAACTACAAGTTCAGAGGAAAGTTTGCCTTACTGAGCATGCAGGCAAAACCAGTCTAGGCCAGATCAGCCCTCTCATTCCCACAGTTTGATAGAGGAATTGTCCCATTTTTTTTTTTTTTCCAGAATGGGCATTGTTAGAGAGTATGCATAGCTCAAACCAAGTGGAATCCCAGGTTGCTAAATTATTCCCTGTGCTTACGCTACTGACACACTATAATTTTTGGTAAGGTTCTTAAACAAGTTGGAGACTTGATTCTATTACATCTGTCTGTCTATCTGGAGAGGGTATGCATGTGGAGGTCAACTTTCAGGACTCAGCTCTTCCCTTCCACCATATGGGTCACAGAGATCGAATCTGACTAGTTGACTTGGCAGCAAGTGCCCCGACTCAGTGACCTGCCTCGCTGGCCCTCCTTGTAATGTTTGTTTGGTTTGGTTTGACAGACCCTTCCCTTCAATCTGACTGGAACTCCTGGGCATCCGAACTCAAAGGTCAGAACAGTAGAGGAGGGAAGGGGAAAGGTTTTCCCTGTCCCAGAGACAGGGCTCCTCCAGGTTTCTCCTAGTTGAAGTCAGCTACTAGATTTAAACATTCTGAAACACACAAACACTCTTGGAACTCCAGCTTAGGGAACCAGTCAGCAATGAACCAACAGCAGGTGCTATCAGACTGTCTGGAGACATTCCACTCCCCAGCCTCCTGGGAACCCTAGCTGCTAGAATTTCTCCTGTCTCCGACCAGAAAGAAACCTTAGACTGAGCACTGGAATCACCAGGGTAACGCTGAAGACACACCCATGCGCAGGCTCTACCTCACTCAAGTAAACTACAGTCTGAATCGTGTGTTAGTTAGGCTCTCTGCTATTTGTGGTGGTAAAGATGGGACCTCAGGCCCTGCACATACTAAGAACAATCACACTCTATCACCAAACCAACTACATACTTTACACATTAGTATTTGGGGGCAGGGGAGTTCTATCTGTCTTTTTTATGGTCTGCTTTTTGCTTTGGTGGGTTTGTTTTGGTTTTGTTTTGTTGAGGCACAGTTTCATGTAGCCCAGGCTGGCTTCAACCCTGAAAAATAACTACGATGGCCTCAAACTACCGACCCTCCTGCCTCCACCTCTGGAGTGCTGAGGTAACAGACATACAGTTCTGTTGGGAAAGAATATTTTCTGGTTGCAATAAAGACCACATAAACAAAGTGAAAGGAACCTGACAAGGCAATTTCTTTTAGCACAAAAGGTGTGGCATGACCCAAACCAGGGAAGCAATCACACTGGGCCAGAAGTTCCCTTTGTTTTTATTCTAATGAAACTAGTAGCTATGTCTAGAGCACTGGTGGGAGCTTCATTATACGATTCTGTTCACTTGAGAAGTTGCTGAAAATTCGCTATAATAAAGGCTGGGATAGAGAGGGTATATAGTTCAGTGGGAGAGTGTTTCCCTGGCATGCCTGGGGCTCTAGGTTCAACCCCTCAAAACACACACACACACACTCACACACAGAGTGAGAGACACAGAGAGAGAAAGACATACAGGCAGACACATGCATGCAAACACACACACACACACACACACACACACACACACACACGAGCGAGAGACATAGACACACACACAGAGAGAAAGACATATAGGCAGACACATGCATGCAAACACACAGTAAACATCAGAGCACACAAAAGCCCGAATAAAGCAGCTTTTTCCCCTGTTGCTGCCCTTGCCTGCTGGACTCTTGCACGGTACCAAGTGAACTTTCCTACTCTGTTCTGGCAGATGAATTTTCACTGCCTGTTAACTCCTAGCTACCTCTTGGTGTTCTGTGCAGGGCACAGGGACACTAACTCTTCACTTCCAGACTCAGGACCTTTGGGGAGTCATACAGGCACAGCGATGGCTGAAGGTTGGTGGCCAGGACCACTCTGCGATGTGGCAAGAAAGTCTCTGTTTTAGTGTGTGCTCACGGTCACCCTCAGAGGTGAGGGGCCAGTCTCCCTGGGGACTTTTCTTTCTATCTGGGCATCCTCAGAGGTCTCTCTTGAGGATGGAAAGCATACCTTCTGAACAAGACAACTAACTCTCCAGTGCGATCCGAAGCTCTCCAAAGCACTACAGTTCCAGAGCTGAGGGACTCAGTCTGTCTCATAGACCTCTCTCTCAGTGGGCAAAGTCCTCCTCCTCTGGGATCAGAAGATCCTGGTCAAGGTGACTCTAGTGAGATATGAAGGCTTGAGACAGGGTGGGTCTGGCTGAGTGCAGAAGGGAGGAAGGACATTTTCTTTCCCTTGTGTCCACTCCTGTTCCCAATGCACAGCAAGCAGCGGTGGCTCCTGGACAAAGCCGCACGTTATGGTGAGGACTTCTCTAAGCTCTATAGTTCCTCTCGGCCTCTTCTTGCCAGCCTCTTGAGATGATTCACTCTTCTGAGGACTTCCCTGTGCATCAGAGTTCAACAGATGGTGCTTCAGCAAGGAGTCAACCTCTACCATCAAAAGGCCCATCTCCTGGGCTGGGCATGGTGACACATGACTGTAGTCCTAGCACACCAGCAGGATCAGGAATTTAAGACCAGCTTCAGTTATTTAGTGAGATGAGGCCAGGCTGGGCTGTGTGAGACTTTGTCTCAAAAAACAACAAATAAAACAAACAAACCAGCAAGAAGCCCTATTTCCCTTTCAGCCCTCTGGGAGCCTTCTACCAAAAGCAGCCCTAATGACGGTTACCTTTCCATGGCATCCCATATCATAGTCACCCCTGCCCAGCCTGAGTCACCCCTGCCCAGCCTGAGTCACCCCTGCCCAGCCTGAGTCACCCCTGCCCAGTTTACAGGAGATACTGAAGGAAAAACTCTGACTCTCAAGATTGGGTCTGCTGCTCTGACGGAGCAGTGGGGGGGGGGGAGGGAAGGGGCAGGGGTGGTGTGGGGGAGGGGGAGGGGAGTAAAGAGAAGGCTGTGGCTGAAGACCAGGAAGGGCAGAAGCATCCCTGATGATACCATAGGAGAATCTAGCTTCTTTCCAGCTAGAACACAAGCAGGGGATAACGTGACTGCTCGTGGCCCACATTGAAAGGACTCTTCATTCTACCACTGAGACACCTGCTCATCCACATTCACTGATGCTCTACTCTTTACAGCTAGAAAATGGAATCAGTCCCCACGTCTAAGAACTGATGAACAGATAATGAAAATGTGGTTCATATACACTTGGGATTTTCTTGAGCTGTAAAGAAAAATATGAAATTATAACATTTTTAGGTAAATGGACGAAACTAGAAAAATTTGGGCTGGAGAGACGGCTCAGTAGTTGAGAGCACTGCCTGTCCTTCCAGAGATCCTGAGTTCAATTCCCAGCAACCACAAGGTGGCTCACAACCATCTATAGTGAGATCTGGTGCCCTCTTCTGGCGTGCAGGCACACATGCCGGCAAAACACTATAAATAATAAGTAAATCTAAAAGAAGGACTTGAGCATGAGGGGAAAAATTACAACAAATAAGGTAACCCAAGTCCAGAAAAAGAAATGCCAGGTGTGCTCCTCATATGTAGATCCTAGGGGTTAGATCAGATGGGAACCTAATTTCTAGTAACTCAATTTAAAATGTACTTTAAGTGCTGGAGAAATGGCTCAGCACTTAAGGGAACCTGCAGCTCTTCCAGAGATGGTGAGTTCGGGTCCCAGCATCCATGTCAGACAGCTCAAAACTGCCTTGGGACTCACTGCACTGGTGGGGGAAAGAATAGGGTGGAGTCGAGGTGACTCACTAGCAAACAGAGCCTTCTCTTTTGATAAACTATGCTGTGCTTCCAAGCTTGACTTATGGCTGCAGGAGGGCACCTTGTTGGGGTTTGACGGTGGTGCAGAGTTCAGCACCACGGTGATGGGATGCAGACTACCAAGGTACCCAGTGAAGGCAGGTGTTCAGAGGGGAAGGAGAGGATGCATGCATGCTTCTGCTTCTGAATGAAGAAGGTGTGTGATGCATATCCATGCACATGTGCGTGCTGGAAGACAACCCCAGGTGTCACTCACAGGAATGCCATGTGTCTCCTTTGACACAGTCTTGGCTGGGAGCTCATCAGTTAGACGAGAAAGCCACAGACCTTCCTGTCCCTGCGTCTCCAATGCTGGGATTACAAGGGCACACCATCACACCCCAAATTTTTAAAGAGGTTCTGGGGTTGAACTCAGATCAAGGCCCAAGGCCATCCCTTTTCACATAAGGACCTCCCGCTACCCCACTGCACAACTGGAGGTCCCGCCATTCGCTTTCAAAAGGAGAAGCAGGCAGCCCTGCCAGAAGCATGGCCGCTCGCTCGAATACTGGGGAAGTAAGCAAACTAATGGCAGGAAGTTCTGGCCAGAAACCAGTAAGCTGGCATTTCTGAGCTACAGTGTCACGTGACAAGGTTCAAGGTGTGCCTGACTCAGGTGGTAATCACATTGCTACAGTAAGAACGTCGAGAATTCTCAAGCGACCCGGGTACAGTATTCAACATCAGTCTCAACATGAAGACGCTAAAGCAGGAGGTTCCGTGTGAGCTTAAGGCCACAATGGGTTACAATCCAGCTACAGGTCAGGGTTGACCGTAGAACGACATCCTGCTTTAAGAAAATATACTAACAAATAATCTGAAATAAATGGTTCTAGGGAACCAGGTCCTGGGTGAAAACAGCTTGTGGCAGGTTCTGTCCTCAGCAGGATGAAGAAAAGGCCTGAGCCACTGGGGTGCAGCTGTTCATCCATCAGGGCAGCTATGACCCTGTGTGAACGCGCAGTCAGTCCTTAAGCTGCAGGCTTCAGGAGAATCAGCGCAGCCCTCCAAATGCAGATTGTCAAGGCCACCAACAGCCACGGGTTTGGGACTGAGGAGCTACATTTTAAATTCAGCTTCTCTGGGCTCCAGAAATCACGTCCTTCATGACTCTGAAGAAGGTGGCTCACAGGCCAACCAACAACAGGTTGACAGATCAGCTCTGATCAGCTCTGTATTGTGCTGAATAACCTGGAGCTCAATTTCCAAGCTTCCTTTGGGAATGAAAGCACTAAAGAAATGAGTTTCAGAAAGCCAAGCTGGAGGTGGTGTTAACAAGAGAAGGTTTGCCACACCCAGACAGACCACACCCAGATGAAACCTGAGGGGTCTCCCCAAGGGCAAGTCAGGGTTCAGAGATCAGATGACAAAAAGGTTCTGCATTTATTACTGCATAGACCCTCTGGACTCCTAGGAGACAATGCAGCCTAGTGGGTAAATAACGTGGTCTAACATGGTCTCTAACAACCACACAAACGACCTGCGCAGAAGCCAGGTGGGACACTGCCTGGCATAAAGGCCTGCCTGACTCATATTCCTCACAGAAACCAGCTTTCCTAGCCCTGGGATTTTCTCCACTGTCTATGGTTGGGCTCCCTCAGTCTCCAGGCAGGAGAAAGAATAAATATTAACTAAAGGCGCAGCTATGGCAGGGTGCCCAGGCCCTACCCTCCCATCTGTCCCCTGCCCCCTGACCCAGAGGCTAGGGCCAATTGCAGTGCTCCCAGCTCCATGATCTGCTTGGCTGCTCCTGCAGAAAAAGGGTAGAGGTGAACATTTCTCTGAAAAACCCTGTACGGTAACCCGCCATTCATCCATCCAGATGGCTACGGTGATAATGCGTAGTCACCAATAGAGCCTAGTGACACACTGGTCAAGTAGTGATCTGTGTGATCGCCACGTCAGCTGACGCCAAGGCCCATAGTCCTTCTATCTGTTACACTTCACAGCGGGTTAACCAGGAGCCAGCTAAACGCAAATCAGATCAGAGTCACTGGGTGGAAGAGTGGAAAAAATTAGAACCCAAGTGATAAAATTATGTTAAATGGGAATAATAATGCCTGCCTCAATACTTGGCTATTGAATTAAAGAGATATTAAAGAAATGATCATAAAATAAATAAGTTCACTATGTTTTTTTTTCTTTAAAGACATCTCCCAGGATGGGGAGAGAGCTTAGCGGGTAGAGTATTTACTGCCCAAGCCTAAGGACCTGGACTTGGCTCCCCAGAACCTACTGTAAAGCTAAATGCAGTATGGACCACCTAGCCTGGTATATGCACCAAGGAACAAACAGGGTGGGACGCCAGGACCAACATTCAAAGTTGTTTCTGATCTCTACATATGCACCATGCCAGGTGTGTGCTCACACACACACACACACACACACACACACACACACACACACACACTGATCAGACATATGCAAATGCATCAAGATTTTAAAAAGAAAGTGGAGCATGGGTCTCACGTCTGTCACCCCGGCACTTGAGACATAAGCAGGCAGATCTCTGTGAGTCCGATGCCCTCTGGTCAACATAGCACATTCTAGGCTAATCAGTGCTACATAGTGAGATTCCCATCTCAAAAATTAAAAAATAAATAGATTAAAAGTTGAGTAAAACAGAGCCCTCATCTAATGCCTGTTGAAAACAGGAGCAAACACCCATACATAAACACTGAGTCGAACTAGAACCCAGATGCAGATGGAGAGGACAAGACCAGGCTGCAGAAACACATAGAGACAGCTGACCTGAACAAGGAGCTAAAGAGCCACCAGGATGATAGCTGGGAAGCCAGCATGGGACTGACTCAGGCCCCCCCCTGAATATGGGTCTCAGCCAGAAGGACTGAGCAGTCTAAGGGACCTCAGACAGTGGAGCCAGGATGTATCCCTGGTGTACAAAAGGACTTTGTGAACATATCCCCCGTGGAAGGATAACTGCCTTATTCTAGAGACAGGAGAGAAGCCCTAGTCCCTACTTCACATGACCTGTCAGATCTACATGACCCCAACTGGATGACATTCCCCTACATATGGAATTGGGGTGGGCGGATGGGAGGGTGGTTAGGGTGCATGTGAGAGGGCAGAGAGGGTAAAAGGGAGGGAGGGAGGGAGGGAAGGAGGGGGTGGTAGGGAGGGAGAGGGAACTGGGATCGACATGTAAAATAATAAATTAAATAAAAAAAAATGCTTTGACTCCAAAATTTAAGTTAAAAAAAAAAAAAAAAAAAAAAAAGTTGAGTAAAACACTTCAACTCCTCAGCATCAGGTCCTCCAAGTGTGTCACCCTGACACTCACCACACAAGGTGGAGCTGTTAGTAATTGTCACTGCAACCTCCATTAAAAGTGTCCCACAAACTAAGATCTATGGTGGTGGCTTTCAGCTCCTACTTATTCAAAACTGAACCTCAGAAACCTAAGTTGGGCAAGACACAAGCTGCTGGTTCATACTGCCCCCTGGTGGCACTGACCAGCTAAACAGTGCCTGGGCCACCAGAGCGTTTGTTTTAGCAAACATTAAGCTCCAGGCTCACCCCAGCCAAGAGCCAGCCTGCTCCTCTCTGTGCTCCTCGCTGTCTTTGTGCTTTCTAACGGGCACTCATCTGGACATCACATCTTAAGCAAACCTGTCCAGTTCTGAATCTTCCAGAAGCATGAATCTCACCAGCCAGGGTCCCCCAGGCTGTCTTTAATTGTCTCGTTATTGGATTAGCAGCTTGCATGTGTTTTTCCTAAATACAGGGCTTTTAAATATACAATTTCCTGGTTTTAAACAACTGTTGACACAGTCTTCAGAGCCTGAGCTGCCCACTGGATGTTCTTAAGAGCCACACTTTGAGTGCTTGATGAGGGGCAGCTATGGGCTGGGCACCTGCACGTCATGCCTCAATCCCTTTAAGTTACCATTCTAAAGTAAGTCCACTTCAATTTGATATCGCCTCAATTTATATCTGAAACTTGCCTGGAACTGAGAATGAATTAAAATAAAATCCCTGGGCTTGGAGAGCTAAGTACTAGGTTGTCTGTTCTCAATGAAGAAATAGAAAGGTAAACCCAAACCTTTGAATCAGGTCCAGACTGCCTGCATTTCCAGGAAATGCTTCAAACGCTCCAAGTCATTAACCACAAACTTATAGGGGAGGAATAAGCATTCTAATTAAATTCTTTAAAATAAAATTATTCTGTGGGTTCAAGGCCAGCCTGGTCTATAGAGCAAATTCTAGGACAGCCAGGCTACACGGAGAACCCTTGTCTTTTTGCTCCCAGCACTAGGGAGGCCAGCCTAGTCTACAAAGTGAGTTCCAGGACAGCCAGAACACAGAGAAACCCTGTCTCAAAAACTAAAATAAATAAATAAAATAAATTTATGTGGGGATGCAGATGGCTCAGAGGTTGAGAGTACTTGTTGGTCTTACAAGGGATGTGGGTTCAGTTACCAGCACAGGTGACTCCCTAAAATCCTTAACTCTAGTTCAGGGGATCCAAACCTCCTCTAACCTCCTCCAGCATCAAGCACTTGTGTAGCGGTGCACACACATACATGGGACAAAATACTCATACATATAAAATGAATAAATATTTTAAAGCTTCAATTATGAGAGATAATATAAAGCAGTGGTTAGTTTCTCAGAAGCCCAGTTTTAATTTATGCAACCAGCTTAACCTGAATTGACCTGAAGCCATCCTAGGACACTTTTATATAACCAACTGGACCACACATGTGACATAGCAGAATCTGGTGTCATTTTCACCTCACCTACAGCTGTCAAACATCCCTGGTTCCACTCCCAAGTGCTTCGAGGACAGAGAATGAAGACACGCTCCCATTTACCGGAAAACACATTTGTGGGTCTGATGTGCGGGTCCATGTGCCTGATGACAGGAACACAAAAATGATTGCATCTCCCAAGCCATGTGTGTAGCTGCTGAAGACTCCCTGAATGGGATGTAGTGAACCCTGGAAGCCTAACACTTGGGGGGTGCAGGGTGGAGTTCAAGGCCAGCCTCAGCTCCACTGTGAGTTTGAGACCAGCCTACAAAAGACTCTGTGGAGAGGGGATGTGGCAGGGGAAGATAAGGAGGTGGAGGGAGAGAGGGGGGAGGGAGGGAGGGGTCCAGGGATGCCCTACATGAGACCCCACAGCCACCTGCATATGTCTGCCATATGTTTCTTGGGTTGGGAGTAATGGATGAGCGAGAAGCCTCCCATTTCAACTAGAACTCTACCTGACCACTGCCACCATCAGCACCACAAACACCTCCATCACCACCATCACCAACCACCACATCACCAGAGTCATCAGTACCACCATCACCAACCACCACATCATGAAAGTGTGGACTCGGATTTTTTTCCTGGCTTATACCCAACTACACACAGCCCCCACCCCTTTAACTGAAAATGTATTCTTTTCTTATACACTATATCTTGATTACACATTTTCTTCCCCAACCCTTCCCATTAGAAAAGCATTTCTATCTACTCCCCTCCACTCCTCCTCCATCTCCATTCAGAAAGGACAGGCCTCCCATGGGTTTGAACAAAGCATGCCACATCAAGTTGAGGCAGGACTGAGCTCTGCCCCTTTCGACAAACCTGAGCAAGGTAATCCAGAATGGGTACAGGTTCCCAAAAGCCAGCTAAGCGCCAGGGACAGGTCCTGATCACACTGCTAGGAGCCTTACAAAGAGACCAAGCTATACAACTGTCACATGCAGAGGGCTGAGGCGGGTCTCTCTAAGGGGGGGGGGAGGAAAGAGGGGGAACTGAGGGCAGTATGTAAAATAAATGAAAAAGGTTACTTAAATAAATTTTAAAAAGAAAACGAAAGTGTAGGTATAGAAAGCGCCAAGAATGAAGTGGCCTGTCCTGGTTGTTGGAACACTTAACAACTTAGATATTCATGACCCAAATCTGGCACAAGGACCCTCCTATTCCCTTCTTTTCTACATCCAAACAGCACAACCTTGTGATGCTGATTCCTCAATTTTCTCTTGGCCCTTTTTCCTTCTTTATTCCCATAGATGGTTACCAATAATCTGACCTTCTTCTTGCCTAAAGAACACAGGAATTTACAGACATACTAATCTCCTTTTCAGTTTTCTTACTCTCAAGCTGACATTTACCCCTAACCCTGCTCACCACCCAAAGGAGTGAGACTTGTAAACTTTTAGCTTTCATATCATTCCCTTGGAGCCTTTTAATCAAGTGTGCTTATGTCTGCAAGTTTACAAGCATGTATGTGTGTATGTCCTATAACAGGCTTTTTAAAAAGTTGTATTTATAGATTTGTGCATGTACTCAAGTGCTAGAGATAAGTGGATAGTGGGTAGATAGGAAGACAGACAGACAGACAGACAGGAAGATAGGAAGATAGATAAGACACTCGAGCATACATTTGAAGGTCATAGACAGACAGATAGACAGATATAAGACACTCAAGCATACATTTGAAGGTCATAGACAGATAGATAGATGATAGATAGATAGATAGATAGATAGATAGATAGATAAAGACACTCAAGCATACATTCGAAGGTCAGAGATCAGAGGACAACTCTTGGGAACCAGTTCTCTCCTTCTACCTTTAAATGGGTCCCAGGAATTGAACTCAGATGATCAGGCTTCATGGAAAGTGCTTTTATTTGCTGAATAATCTCACCAGCACTGGGGGCAGGCTTTTAATAGTTCTACAATATCCTTACAGTACAAATAAAAATGAATTTCTGCCAAAAAAGAAAGAAAAGAATGTCCAAGAGATAACAATAAAACATAACAAAAGGAAATAGAATATGAAACACAAACAATTATATCAAAGTTGGACAAGGCAAACCAACAGAAGGAAAAGAGCCCCAAGAGCAGGCACAAGGATCAGAGACCCACACAGAAGTCCCTTAAAAATACTAAACTGGAAGCCATAATACACACGCACAGGCCCGCACAGGCCCTTCGCTTGCTGGGTCGTCTCTGTTCTGGTGCTCTCCATCCCCTCTGGGCTCTTACACTCCTGTTTCCTCTTCCATGGGTTCCCTGAGCTCTCAGGGAAGGGATCGCTGGAGGCATCTCAGTAAGAGCTGTGTGCTCCAAGGCCTCTCTGTCTTTGTCTCTGTCTCTGTCTGGTTCTGTGACTCTGTATTTATACCCATCTGCTACAGGAGCTAGCTTCCCTATGGTAACTGAATAATGCACTGATCTCTGACTATATCAGAACATCACTAGGAATCACCTTATCTCTACCTTTTTATTTTTAAGATCAGTAATAGGGGCTGGAGAGATGGCTCAGTGGTTAAGAGCAGTGGCTGCTCTTCCAGAGGTCCTGAGTTCAATTCCCAGCACCCACATGGCAGCTCACAACTGTCTGTAACTCCATTTCCAAAGGATCTGGCACCCTCACACAGACATACATGCAGGCAAAACACCAATGCACATAAGTTAAATAAATAAATACTAAAATAAAAAGGCCAGTAATATTTGGTTTTACCCTAGGTCTCTGGGGTATCTAGCTCTTGGGTCATGCAAGCAGTGCCAAGTATGGGATCCAGTTCATGGAGTGGCACAAAATCTCTTAAAGTCTAGTTCACACAGTCTAAACAGACACTCCAGAAACTATTCTGAATTCCACTGCAAGAACTCCACCCTTACTTTCAAAACCAATGTGGATTTGGATGAAGGTCAGCATGGAGGTTGCTCATCAGTCCTTAGAAGACGATCTGCTTCCTGCTGTAGTTCCCTTTCTAAACCAGAAAGTGGCCACTGCTGTAAACTCAGCCAGATGGTATGGTTCAAGGAAGAGCAGAGAGGCCTGGTCCTCATGTAAGGTTCCCAGGAGTCCTACTGCACCAGCAGCCAGTCTATCTGAAGGGGGTCCCAGTTCCTTCTGTCTGTGGGAAAACATGATGAGGTCCATAGCAGAGATGAAGTCAGCAAGAAGAAATTCTCATAGGCCAGAACATCCACACCACAGAGTGTCAGAAATTATAAAACTGAAGAAAGGAGCTATATAGGGGTTCAGAGCGAGCCCAGGCTACACAGTGAGACCCTGTCTCAAAAAAAGACAAGAAAGAGTTGACATGAAATTCCCATCTATTAGAAGACTCCTGTAACCATGGGCAACCATGATGGGACCTTGAGGAGGGAGAACGTCAGACCAGACGGTGGCCATGATTAGCATGACCCAAGTTCTGAAGTGAGAGGCAGTTCTGGAGTTCCTAACTCCATGAGAAGGTCCATGCCATGTGACCCAGCCTGGCTCAGCCTACTGCCAGCTGTCACCGGCAGGAAGGCACTATGTGAAGCCATAATTCAAGTCTGACTTGATCCAAGGCAGCACTGGGATGGGGTGGGGTCTGGGCTAGTTTGTAGCAGGCAAAGATGAAAGAAAACATTTGTTAGCATATTATGGTTATAAATATGGACCAGGACTCATAAAGCAGCAAGTCCTTAATCTAATGATGGGAAACACACATCTTGCAATAAGACTAGTCACAGAGTTCAGCCAATCATAAAGGCACCAAGCACAAAGACTAGTTTTCAGAAAACTCACTATGGAATCCCAGGTCCACCCAGGTCCAGAAGCGTGCTGATATATATATTCTCACAGTCCTCTTGCAAGCACAGTCAGAGATATAAGCCTAAAGAACCATCATTACCACCCAGACGACTAAGTCAGTACAGCACACTGTATGGCACCTACAACGGTGGCCACTGTCCAGGTGAACGCAATCACCACAGCCACTGACAGTTGTTCATGTGTAGAGCTACATGAAGAAGACCAGAATGTGCTTGATTTCAACAACCAGGAAGTTGCCCAGGCGTGATGATGCACACCTTTAACCTCAGCACTTGGGAGGCAGAGGCAGACAAATCTCTAAGTTCAAAGCCAGGCTGGTCTACGTAATGAGTTCCAGGCCAACAAGGACATAGTGACTGTCTAAGAAATGTAAAAAATGTAAATTTAAATCTAAAGTTAAATAGCCAGTAAGTTGGTCAGTTACCTGCAGGTTAATGCCAAGGAAATCCTGGTGAAGAACTGGTGTTCCAGACTGGCTGTTACATAATAAACAGAAAACACAAACTGCAATTCATAGAGG
Source organism: Phodopus roborovskii (assembly GCF_943737965.1). Classification (NCBI taxonomy): domain Eukaryota; kingdom Metazoa; phylum Chordata; class Mammalia; order Rodentia; family Cricetidae; genus Phodopus; species Phodopus roborovskii. The sequence continues at coordinate 13,396,054 of NW_026126541.1, read as the reverse complement.
CTGCCACTACAACCAATAGGTTGGCCAATACGATGAAGATGCATGCAGTGATTCCAAGTCAGATCACCAGCTTGCTGACTGTGTCCTGTTTAGTGGAAAGATACTTTCCACTAAGGTTATAAATGAGGGCAATGAGGGACTGGAGAGACGGCTCGGCACTTATGAGCACTGACTGCTCTTCCGGAGGACTGGGGTTAATTTCCAGCACCCACAAGGCAGCTCATGCCTGTCTTAACTCCAATTCCAGGGCTTCTGACACCCTCACACAGACTTATAGGCAAAACATCAATGAACATGAACTAAAAATAAGTTACAAAAAGAAATTATTAGAGGACAACGTTCTGGAGTTGATTCTGACATTGAAAAAAAAGAAAAAAAAAAAAAAAAAGAGGGCAAAGCTCTGCCTGTAGGAGCCCTGAGGTTCACTCTTGAGAACGAGGACTGTGAAATCAGGGTTGGAAAGGAAAGGGAGGCAGCTGCCATGACAGGGCTGACTGTGGGCAATGATGTGGCCTCACACTATGGCACCAGACGCAGGAGTCAATGTTGGTGCTGAGAACCAGATCACCCTTGTGTCCTGCACTCCTTTTCCGGTCAATTGAGGAGCTTCCCATGGCACCTCTGAACCCGGCAGCTTGTAGGGTCCCAGTGACTCGCTGTACATCACATTCTCCTTTTTTTGTAGATATCCTTCACAAAGCAAAGATGTATCCTCCTATTTCCACCTCAGTGTTTTTATTATGAAATAATATAGTGTCTTTTCTGTGTCTACTGAAAAAATCGTGCATGGACTTTTATTAATTTGGTGTATCACATTGGTTGATGTACCACTAAATTAATGAGCTAAGCCCCATTTGGTCACTATATACAGCTCTCTTAGTAGGGTGCTTGACTTAGTTTGCTAGTATTGAAGAGTTTTGCATCTGTACAAAGAATGGCTATCTGTAGCTTTCTTTGGGAGATATCTTTGACTCGTGATATTGAATACAAGCCTCATATAATGAGTAAAAAAATGTTCTCTCTTCTGTTTCCTTTCCAAGAGTTTTAAGATACTGTTGACTTTCCTTTAAATATATAGAGAATTCACCAATAAATAATATGTTCCTGATATTTTCTTTTCTGGAAGGCCCTTGATTATTGATGAAACTCATTGCTTAGTATAGGTACATTCAGCTTTTCTATTTCTTCATGAGTCCATTTAGAACTTAAGAGATGGTGAATTTTTTATATTTGTTGAACAAAGTGGTGGCTTTTGTACTGAGATTGTGTGTGTGTGAATACATGTTCAGGTATGTACCTGTATGTACAAATGTGTGTGGGTGGGTGTGTTGGAATCTGATATGTTATCTATCAGTGTACCCTGTGCTCTGAATGCCTTCCTGTTACTGTAGATTTGGCAAGAGAACTGAAAACAGACATTCAGTCTTAGAGAAACAATCCTATTCAGAAACTCAGTACATAGCTAGATGTAAGCCAAGCATATTCTAAGCAACTCCAAACTATGCATGACCATACGGCAATACTTTGTATAATCTAGAAATGTGTGCAGAAATACCTCTGTAAGAATTATCAGCTCAGAGTTGATGTCTTTGCTCCCCTGTTTGTGAAGCCCCAGAAACAGGTGAAGGCCACAGAGCTAAGAACCATCAACAGCCTGGTAATGGATGGAACAGCTGCTGTACAGAGATGAAGTTAATCACTGTCTGTACACCTGCCTGCCCCAAACTTCCCTGGGAGAGGCAGGCTTGATAGCATGTGACTTCCCACCCAAAAGAGCCAAAGGCCAGCTAACTGCCCCATAAACAGGTAGCTTTTTGGGCAAGTGACATGAAATGACTGGGCATTAACAGGAATCAGTCAGAAAATAAAACCAAAATCTTTTGCAGATTGTCCATTGGCATAAAGAGAAGACAGCCTATCACTGCAAATGATAGAAACATGGAATTAGCAAAAGTCTGGAGGCTGCTTTTTATAGGGCAAGAAGATGCTGGTTATAAGTGCCAGATCACACAGAAGGCTATCACCAAACAGAATATCACTACGTCGACATAATGGCCAAATATCAGAGACTACAAACTTTTACCACTAAGAGAACAATGAGACATTTTGATCCCCTACCCCATGCCATATGACTGACTGTCAGTGAGCTTCTAGGAATCAGATTTCTCCATTTGGAAAGGTTGCTTACAATAATTACCATCACTCCTGGAGCTCTGAGAGGGTCTTTCTTATTTGTAATCACAAGACTCTATTATGTCCCAAAGAGAAGTGAAGTTCTCATACACGCTACAATAGGGATGGACCTTGAGATTATCTAAATAGGAAGGGTGCCGGGTGGTGGTGGCGCACGCCTTTGATTCCAGCACTCAGGAGGCAGAGGCAGATGAATCTCTGTGAGTTCGAGACCAGCCTGATTTGCAGAGTGAGTTCCAAGACAGACTCCAAAGCTATACAGAGAAACTCTGTCTCAAAAAACAAAACAAGATAAAACACACAATGAAAATGGCCTCAATATCTCATATCTTTGAAAATCTGGTCTCCAGTTGGCAGAACTGTTGGGAAGGATTAGGAGGTGTGGCCTTGACGAGGAAGTGTGTCACTGGGGTAAAAGCCATTCACCAGTCCCTCTGTGTTCTTTCCCCCACTCCAGCTTTTGGATCAAGATGTCAGCTCTCAGCTGTTCCTGTCACCATGCCTGAAATCCACCATCACGGACTCTAAGCAACAGAAAAGGAACAGAGCAGCCCTTTAAGGAATTGTAAGTAAAAAGAATCAGCAAAAAGACAAATATTACATGGTTCTATATGTATGACTGTAGACAAGATACACAGAACAGTCAAAATCATGGATGTGGAGAGGTTTCCAGGAGGTGGAAACACAGAGGCTGAAGAGGTACTGTTAGTGAGTGAAGAGCTTCTGTTTGGGAGGCTGCAGAAGCTTCAGTGGTGGCGCCATATAACACTGCCTGTAACCAATGCCATGACTGGCACACTTAGAACGGCTAATTTATCAACTAGGGGCATGGTGTTTACAAAGAAGCCCTGCTTGCAGTCAGAGAAATTTAATTTAGGACTCAAACCCACCATTTTCTAGCTGCGCCCAACTGGACATGTCATCAAACTTCTCATTGTTTATTAATAAAAACAAACACAAAGCATTTATATAACCTACCTCTTGAAAACATGTTTCCTGGCTTCTGAGTAAGATGGCAGACTCTATGTGTAAGCCGAGAAAGCAGAAGAAGGCCTACCCTCAGGGAAAGCACAGCTCTCCTGGGCCTTGTACAATGCCAATTGTGGGCTTTGTGGGGCAAGAATTACTGTGGCGGGCAGGTCAGAGGTGGAAAGAAACCCCATTTGGCTACACTATGTGACTTACAGGGCAGTGCGCCAGGCACCATCTTGGAATAGAACCTATTCTTAAACTTGAGTCCCCTGGGGACCCGAGAATATGGAGAAATCGTGTATCAGAGACATCAATGTGAATTCCCAAGCCCCTGGACACTGAAGACCCTGGGAGGCCGTGCTGAAGGACCAGAGGACCAGACACTGGTGAGCTGAAGGGGACAGTGGCAAGAGGCTTGACTCAGGCTGGCAGGACACAGGAAAACGCCCCACTCTCATTGGAGTAGTCACCAACCGGATGAGCCATGGGTGGAGTGTGATGGATGGCGCTCAGTCTGAGATCCTCTGGGACTACCATCTGTCATTCCAAGAGTGTCCTTGATACCCAGTTACATCCCCCAGCAGGTCCTCCACACTTCCAGACCCCTCCACCCCCCAGCAGAGCATTGGCTACTGCAGCAGGTACAGTCTGGGGAGTGAATGGTGAGGCAATCTGCTTATCACACAGACTGCAAAGTTAGGTGAAGACCAGAAAAGACCTCAGGTACTTTGCGAAGAAGGAAAACTGCCACAGCGGACCAGCTCTGATGGACATCAGACTCCGAACTGTGCAGTACAGACTGGGCAACAACAGAAACACCACAAAGGCCAGGAGCCCACACCTCTGCAAATACAGCTAACGGCCAGCCTCAGCCCAGAACCACCCTTGTTTTCTTTTTAATATAATGTTAGTGTTGTTTTTACTTACATTGTTCTGCTTTTAAAAACATTATTGTTGTGATGATAACAGTTATTATACTATCAGCAGAGCACCAGAGAGCCATGCATGCTTGTGGAGGACAGAAGGATATTCTCAAGTTGGCATTCACCTTCATATGGGCTCCAGGGCTCAAACGGGTCACACAGCCAACGCTACCCACTGAGCCATCTTGCCAGTCCAAACTCTGTGCCTTTCTTTTATTATCTTTCATATATCCTTAGGTTTTGTTGACTTTTTAAAAACTTTTCCTCACTGTTTTTTGTTTATTTTTTAAGGGAAAGTTAAATGATATTTTTACATTTACTTCCTGGGAAGACACATGTGTTACAATGTGTGTGGAGATCAGATGACAAGTTTCTGCAGGAGATTCTCTTTCTCCGTGTGAGGAATCAAACTCAGATCAACAGGCCTGGCAATTACCTACTAAGCTATCTTAACAGCCTTCGTTTTCCTTCCTGGAGCAGTGTCTCTTTCAGCTCAGGCTGGCTTTGAACTTACAATGTAGCTAAAGATGACATTTTACCCCTCATCTTCTGTCTCTACTTTCCAAGCTAAGATTACAGATGTGCACCCGCCTGGTTATTCTGTTTTGTTTTGTTTGAGACAGAGTATCACTGTGTAACCTTGGCTGGCCCAGAGCTGAGACACACTTGCCTCTGCCTCTCAAATTCTGGGATTAAAGGTGTGCACTATAACACCTAGCTTGTTTGCATTTTAAAATGTCCTCCTATCTTTATATTTTATTTTGGTCTTGAACTTTTTCATCTTCTCTTCTCCGTAGAATCATTCTTCAGCCCTCCTCTTATTTTTCCTTTCCTTTTTTTTTTTTTTTTTTTTAGATTTACTTCTTTGTTATGTATACAGTATACAGTATCCTGCCAGAATGTATGCCTGCATGCCAGAAGAGGGCACCAGATCTCATTGTGAGCCACCGTGTGGCTGGGAATTGAACTCTGGAAAAGCAGCCAGTGCTCTTAACCTCTGAGCCGCCTGTCCAGTCCTGTCTTTCCTTTCTTAAAAAAGGAAAGAGCTGGAGAACGGCTCTGAGGTTAGGAGCACTTGTGTTGTCCAGAGGGCCAGAGTCTGGTTCCTAGCACCCATGTTAGGTGGTGACCAATTCTCTGACAAAAAATAAATTTTACTATTATTAGTATGTTTGTATATATGTGTGTGTGTTCTAACACATGTACATGTGTGTCACAGTATGTACACGCAGGTCAGAAGTGAACGTTTGAGAGCTGGTTCTCTTCCACTCTGTATCTAAGGCTCAGGTCCAGGCCGCCATGCTTGTGAATTGTCCCCTCCCAGCCCTCTGCCCTTTTGCCTTTATCTAATCTTGCTTTTCCTCTGGGCTTTTCTGATGATTAGAAACAGAAATAGGTACAGGCAGCTTATTAAGAAAGGAACAGCATTCCCATGAATGGCAGTGAGCTAGCAGACTAGGAAAATAACCCAGAAAAGGATGCAGCTAGGGGCACACAGCCTCTTATACACCTCTATAGTCTCCCTTTCTCCTTTGTACTCCATGGGCTTTTGTTTGTGTGTGTGCACATGCTTTGTTTGTTAGATGAAACTAGGTCAAGAACAGCGTCTTTCTGAATATATGAAAGAAGCTGAAAATGGCTTCTTTCATATATTAACATTTTTAAGATTAATTTTTATGTTTGAGGCACAGGTAGGTAGAGTTCAGGGCCAGCCCGGTCTAAATAACAAGTACCAGGCCAGCCAGGGCCACACAGTGAGACTCTCGAAAAATAAAACTCTTGTTGATTTTTAATTATGTGTATGTCAGTGTGTGTGTACACATGAATGTGGGTGCTGTGTGTGCTCACATGAATGTGGGTGCTGTGTGTGTGTGTGTGCTCACATGAACGTGGGTGCTGTGTATGTCAGTGTGTGTGTGTGTGTGCTCACATGAATGTGAGTGCTGTGTGTGTCAGTATGTGTGTGTGTACACATGAATGTGGGTGCTGTGTGTGTCAGTGTGTGTCAGTGTGTGTGTGCTCACATGAATGTGGGTGCTGTGTGTGTCAGTGTGTGTGTGTGTGTGTGTGTGCACATGAATGTGAGTGCTGTGTATGTCAATGCGTGTGTGAATGTGGGTGCTGTGTATGTCAGTCAGTGAGTGTGTGCACTGAATGTGGGTGCTGTGTGTGTCAGTGTGTGTGTGTGTACACATGAATGTGGGTGCTGTGTGTGTCAGTGTGTGTGTGCTCACATGAATGTGGGTGCTGTGTGTGTCAGTGTGTCTGTGTGTGTGTGTGTGCACATGAATGTGAGTGCTGTGTATGTCAATGCGTGTGTGAATGTGGGTGCTGTGTATGTCAGTCAGTGAGTGTGTGCACTGAATGTGGGTGCTGTGTGTGTCAGTGTGTGTATGTGTGCATATGTGTATGTCAATGTGTGTGCGTGTGTGTGTGTGTGCTCACATGAATGCGGGTGCTGTGTATGTCTGTGTGTGTGTGCACAGGAATGTGTGTGTCACTGTGTGTGTGTGCATATGTGTATGTCAGTGTGTGTGTGTGCTCACATGAATGTGGGTGCTGTGTGTGTCAGTGTGCGTGTGTGCTCACATGAATGTGGGTGCTGTGTGTGTGTGTGTGTGCATATGTGTATGTCAATGTGTGTGTGTGTGTGCACATGAATGTGGGTGCCAGAAGCAGAGTCTGGAAGAGGTCACTGGGTTTCCTGGAGTTATGTACAGGTACACAGTTGTATATACGTGAGCCATCTGACATGGATGCTGGGAATCCTCTAGAAGAACAGGAAGTGCTCTTACTGCTGAGCCAACCCTTGTCTCCTCATGTTAACCTTGATACTTCATCTCCATCTGTTCTACCACAGAACCACTGTAATTACCTAGCTCTGCTGCTCTAAGTCAGCTTAGCACGGATAGCTGCACATGTACCTATGTATGCATGCATGTGTGTATGCATGTATTTACGTACACTGCTACTATTCATCACAGCTGGGATATGGAACTGACCTATATGCTTACTAACAGATGAACAGGTATGAAAATGTGGTATGAATACAAAATAGAACTTTATTCATCCATAAAGAAAAGTGAAATTATAACAAATAGAAGAATGGATACAACCAGAGATGACTAGGTTAAACAAAATAAGTCAGACATAGAAAGGAAACACCACCTTTTGGGGCTGAAGAGATTAAGTGTTAAGGTCATGTGTTATTTTTGCAATATATTTGCTGCAATTCCCAGCAACCACATGGTGGCTTACAGTCATCCCTAATGAGAGCTGGTGCCCTCAGGCATACATGAAGGCAGAACACACACACTCTCTCTCTCTCTCTCTCTCTCTCTCTCTCTCTCTCTCTCTCTCTCTCTCATAAATCTTTAAAAAAGAGTTGTCATGGTCATGGTGTCTCTTCACAGCAGCAGATACTCTAAGACAGTGTGTCATAAACTAGAAAGGGCATCATGAGAGAGGGAGAGGACTTAAGGGAAGAAAGTGAGACTATGGGATGCACATGTCGAGAAAGCAGAGGGACTATCTGAAGGAGGAGAAGGGACACAGGGCATGCAACACAGGGGAAGGCAACAGGGAACAGAAACAGACAAACTAATACAAAGCACCAACGACATACATGTAGGAAAACTTCTTTTTATAATAACAAATAGTTTTAAAAGGAAAGAAGGAAGAAAGGGTCCACTGAGAAGGCTAAGCAGATAAAGGCGCTTGCCACCAAGCCTGACGACCTGAGTTCAAGCACCACAACCTCCATGGTAGAAGGAGAAAATCAGCCCCCTCAAGCTGTCCTCAGACTACACATTAACTGTGGCAATATGCATTTTTACACACACACACACACACACACACACACACACAATTTTTTAATTTAAAAAATAAAAGAAAGCAAGTGTGTTGGTTTCTTCTCCTGGCATCGATTAAATACCCTGAGAGAAGCAACGGAAGGCAGCTGGAACTCAGGCCATCCGTCCACACCACACGCAGTCAGAAAGCCGAGCATGAGGAGACAGATCTCTCATATCAGAAGAGCATGAGACAGAGCCACGTATACTCGCACACACCTGTAATCCCAGCATTTCAAAGGCCAAGGCAGGAGACCTGCCACGAGATCAAGGCCTGAGTGGGCAACACAGAGAGTACCAGGCCTTCTTGGGCTACACAGTGAAAATTGTCTCAAAAAAAAAATCCCCAAACAAAGACGGCCAGGCATGGCTACATACAACTGTGATCCCACCACTTGGTAGGCAGGTTGCTGTGAATTTGAGACCAGCCTGATCTACACATGTACACCCAAGTAATAATTTTAAAGTGTAAGATATATTCTTTAACTTTGTGTTCGGGGTACGCTATGGAATGTGTGAAATGCCTCATCTGCCTCCAGAGGCCACACACTTCTCATGTCCAGGCCAGCAGTCCCTCCCAAGCCCTTGGTGCCTCCTCCCATGCGGTGCAGCTCTGTCCTCTCTCACAGGAGCTACTAATAAAGGAAGCACTGCTTTCTATTCAAACTGGAATTCTATTTCCCCCATTTGTTTAGTTTGTGAAGGGTGAGATGCACACATACACCAGAGAGCACGTGTGGAAGGCAGAGAATAGCTCCCACCATGTGGCTGCCATCTTCAAGCCTGGGGACAGATGTCTACTGGCTGGACCTCCTCAGACTGGAATTCATTTTTGTTTTTGTTTTTAACCTCAAGACAGTATTTTTATTCATTCTGAAAGATTTTTCTTTTCCAGCAACAAGCTTGTAAGCATAGGAAAAATCTGAGGACTGGTAAGTCCTCAGATCCTTTATTTCTTCCCCAGTTAACAATTCATAACCCTGAACCATCACAGTGGGAAATCCTTCTCTAAGATTCAGCAGAGAATCTTCCCAGTTCACTCTGATTCCAACTCTATGACGTCTAAAAGCCAGGCACCCACCACAGGGATGACAATCAAATGTGTGACTCCACCAGCAGAGGAAGAAGTGGGAGGAAGAGGAAGAGAAGGGGGCATGGGGGAAGCAGATACCCACAGCAGGACAGGTGGAGCTGTCCGCGGTCCTGAAGAGAAACTGGACCAATCCTGGGCGGGACTCAGAAACTCAGGTGCAGCCTAACCTACCAGTACAAAAATGACGAGAAAATTCTATAAAGGAGGAATGGGGGAGAGAGGGGATGAGAGAAGAGAGAGGGCACGCATTTGAATACAGAGAGGTTTAAGCACCAAGAAACTGCATGTGCTGGCTAGTTTTATGTCACCTTGACACAAACTACAGTTATTTTGGAAGAGGGACCCTCAACTGAGAACATATCCCACCAAACTGGCTGTAGGCATTTTCTTCATTGATGACTGATGTGGGAGGGTGCCATCCCTAGGGAGGGAATCCTGCTAAAAAAGCAGGCTGAGTAAACCATAGGACCAAGCCAGTAAGCAGCACCCCTCCATGGCCTCTGCATCAGCTCCTGCCTCCAGGTTATGGCCCTGACTTCCCTCAGTGATGGATGTTAGCTGGAGGGGTGTGTGTGTATATGCATGTGTGCATGTGTGTGTGCATGTGTGCATGTGTGTGTGTGTATACTACTTTTGCCAGACATTTGAAAGTGACATGGGAGCCGGGCACTGGCAGCACATGCCTTTAATCCCAATACTCAGGAGGCAGAGGCAGACGGATCTCTGTGAGTTCAAGGCCAGCGTGGCCTACAGAGCCAGTTCCAGGCCAGGCTCCAAAACTACAGAGAAACCCTGTCTCAAAAAACCAAAACATAAAAAAGAGGTACATGCTCTGTCATGTACCTCATAAGAACATTTCCCAATATTTATTAAATGAGTCCTTCTCTGTCCTGCCAGCCAGCTCCCAAATTATGACATGGACACTTATTAATTATAAAAGCTCAGCCTATAGCTTAGGCTTGTTCCTAACTAGCTCCTCTAACTTGAACTAACCATTTCTATTAACCCACCTTCTGTCATGTGCACCCACCCTGCTTCCTGTGTGTCTTCTGGCCTGGCGTGTCTCGTGTGCCCAGGTTCACCTCCTACTTCCTCTCTCTCTGGAAACTCCACCTGCACCTCCTGCCTAGCTATTAGCTGTTCAGCTTTTTATTACACCAATCACAGCAAATACATCTTCACACAGTGTACAAATATCACACAACATATCTATATATGTCTTACTTTGGAATAGTTTAAGCTCACGAGAAGTTATAGAAATAGTACAGGAAGTTCCCATGTACTGCTTACCAGGCCTCCACGGAAACTTACATAACCACAGCACACAATCGAAAACAGGAAAGTGACAGTATACTAACTCTGCTGTGGACCTTATTTGGGGAGCTCTCTCTCTCTCTCAGTCTCTCTCTCTCTCTCTCTGAATGTGTATTGTTTTAAGTAACAGAACTGTCAATAATCATTAACACTTCCAGACTATAATGGAATATCAAAATATAATTATTTTGAAGTTTTTTTAAACTCAACAAAATGCACTATAGTTCACTCGAGTTTTTGTTTGATTGTTTCTGAAATAAGGTCCTCTATTACACAGCCCGCACAAACCTGGAACTTGCTTTGCAGCCCAGGCTGGCCTTGAGCTCAAGTTCTTTCAGTCTCCTGAGTAATGGATGGAAATCATGGGCATGTGCCTGTAGTTGGTGTAGCTAACATCCATCACTGAGGGAAGTCAGGACCATAACCTTTTTACTTTTTGGGGAGGGGTCATCCAGATCCCAGATAAGTACACACACACGCACACACACACACACACACCACAGAGGCTTATTATTACTTATAATAATTACTTATAAACTCCTGGACTTATCTTGGCTTGTTTCTTGCCAGCTTTTCTTAAATTATCCTGACTACCTTTTGCCTCTGGGCTTTTCTCCCTTTTCTTCTGTGTATCTTACTTTCACACTGCCTCCGTGGCTGGCCCCAATGTCCTCCTCCTTCCTCCCTCATTTCTTCCCCTCTCTTCTTTTTCTCCCTGTATTTATTCTCTCTGCATGCCAGTTCCACCTAATCCTTTCTCCTGCCTGACTATTGGCCGTTCAGCTCTTTACATCAGGTGTTTTAGACCGGCAAAGAATCACAGCTTCACAGAGTTAAACAAACACAACATAAAGGAATGCAACACATCTTTGCATCATTAAAGCAAATGTTCCACAGCATAAACAAATGCAACACACCTTAAAAATTATATTCCACAACATGTGCCTGACTCACCTGACTTGCCGTGTAGGAGTAATTCATTATTTTCAACCCTGAGTATATCCTACTATGTGGCGGCACTGAAACTTGTTCATGCAGTCACCTGTGGAAACCTGTTATCACAGGCTGTTGTCCGTGTTAGTCTATTATAAATAAAGCTGTCATGAACATTTATGAACACATTTTTTATGTGAACATAGGTTCACTTTCTAGGCTAACCACCAAGGCATCTCTGGAGTAGCTGGATCACTTTGGATCCCCACCTGTTCTGAAGAGTCTGCATTTTAGCCACTGTGGTAGGTCTGGAATGTTATGTCATTCTTGTTTTGCTTTGCATTTCTTTAAGCTGGTGATGAGTTTCCATGTGCCCATTTGCCACTTGAGGGTTCCCTTTGGAAGAAATATCTGTTCAGGACTCTTTTCCACTTTGTATTTAAAACATGCTTTCTTATTGCTATGTTTAGAGAGTTCTTTTTATATCTCCCAGTGTATGGATTGTCTTCTCATTTTTCTAACAGAGCCTTTTATAGAAAGCAAAAGGCTTTTAATTCTGATGAAGTCAAATTTATTGATTTTTTTTTTCCTTCTGGATCTCATTCTTGGTTTCAGGCCAACGACAAGCACTTGTACTTTTCTTTCATTACAGTAGCCTTGAACAGTGAGAAGTGGATATGGAGGAAGAAGGGTTATATAAGGAGCCTGTCTTAGTCAGGGTTTCTACTGATGTGAAGACACACCATGACCACAGCAACTCTTATAAAGGAAAGCAGTTACCTGAGGGTGGTTTGCAGTTTCAGAGGGTTAGCCCACTAATCATGGTGGGGCGTGTTGGAGCACAGGCAGACTTAAGACAGGCTGGGTAAGGAGCTGAGAGTCCTGCATCTGGGTCTGCAGGTGGCAGGGTCTGCATGCAGGCGGCAGGATCGACACTGGCAGTTGCATACCTTTCTTGTCTGATCCTGCTGGAGTGGTTTTTCTCCCACCGCAGCTTACAAAGTAACACTCTGAGGGTTAGTATTCATTATAGTTGTTTGGCTCAGGCATATTACTAACTAGCTCTCACATTTAAATTAACCCATTTCTATTAATCTGTGCATCACCACGAGGCCGTGACTCACCGGCAATGCTCTGATGTCTTTCTCCTTCAGCAGCTACATGGCATCTCCCTGACTCCACCTTCTTTCACTCTGTATTTCGGTTTGGATTTTCTGCCTGGCTCCATTCTGCCAGGTCATTGGCCAAAACAGCTTTACTCATCAACCGATAAAAGCAACACTTTCTTCAACAAGGCCACACCTCCTAATAGTGCCACTCACTCCCTATGGGCCTACGGGGGCCATTTTCTTTCAAACCACCACAGAGCCCTTGGTTCACATTAGAATAATCACAGCAGAAGACAGTGAGTAAATAGGAGTCATGTGAGTGCTGCAAAGGCTGTACAGATGGAGGAGGACGGGGAAGAGGAGAGTTCGTAGGTGGGACAGCAATACACTGTAGATATCAAGGAAGGTTTCGTGGAGGAACTAACACTTGAATCTTAAGGATGAATAAGAACGAAGTATGGCATGCATGTTTTAAAGTGACATAACAGGAGGCCAGGGACATAGCTTAGTAGTAGTAAAGGGGCTAGCCTCATAAGTCTGAGAACCAAACTTCAATCCCTGGAGCCCATGTTAAAAGCTGCTCTGTGTGGCTGAGCATGGTGATGTACATCTTTAGTCCCAGCACTCAGAATCAGAAAGGGGAAGATCTCTGTGAGTTTGAGGCCAGCATAGTCCACATAAAGAGTTCCAGGACAGCCAGGATAACATGGGAAGACTGTTTCTCTCTCGCTCGCTCGCTCTCTCTCTCTCTCTCTCACATACACACACACACACACACACACACACACACACACACACGCTCAATGTGACAGCACATATCTGTAATGCCAGCACTCTTACAGGGAGATGGGAGATGGAGACTACAAGGAGTAGGTTTTTCCTCCCGCCACTGGTCTTGTCCCGCAGCCGCACCAGCCCCAATTAACACACTGAGACTCTGTATTTGATATAACGCTGTTGGCCCGGTACTAGTTTCTTATCGGCTAGCTCTGTCTTAAGTATCAACCCATTTCTTTTAATCTATGTATTTCCACATGGTCTCATCTTACCAGAGAGCCGGCTGGCATCCTGCTCTCTCCAGACTCTCCATGCTGACTCCTCCTTCCTACTTGCTCTTTACTCCTTGTCTCCTAGTCCCACCTATCTTGCTTTCCTATTGGCCAACAGTGCTTTATTCATTAGCCAGTATGAGAAACATATTTACAGAATGACACCTTCTATCAGGAGGCAGGATGATTGCCCAGAAGCTTATGGCTGAGCAACCCAATGTACGAAGTACAGTAGCAAAAAATAAGAGCAAGACCCTGCCTTAATAAGAGGAAAGGTGACACCAGCTTCCGAAAGCTCTCTTACCTTCACAAAAGTGCCATGGCACACGCACACACATATATACATACACACCCTAAATAAGTAATTTTTTAAAAGAAAATACCATAATGAGTATTTTCAGGCCTCAGGTAGGAAGAATAGTGAGAGCTTATGGCCAGCATGGGCTTCACAGCAACAAATATCTTTGCGGGGTGGAGGAAATGCCGTAATAGAACCCTTACTCGTATGCTAAGCTCAAAATTAATTTAAAGGGGCTGGGAATGTAGTGAGTTAGTAGAATGTTTGCCTAGCATGCATGAAGCCCTGATTTGCCCAGTACTGCATAAACTGGAGATGGTGGAACATGTCTATAACTCCAGCACTTCCAAAGAAGCAGGAGGATCAGGGTCATTCTGAACACTACACAATATGTTTGGGGCCAGCCTAAACTACAAGAGACCCTGTCTCAAAAAATTATTTGTAGCTAGGAGGTGGTGGCACAAATTTTAATCCCAGCACTTGGATGGCAGAGGCAGATGGCTCTCTTGTGAGTTCAAGGCCAGCCTAGTCTCCAGAGCTAGTTTCAAGATAGCCAAGACTACACAGAGAAATGCTGTCTTGAAAAACCAAAATAATAATAATAACAACAGCAACAACAACAATAATAATGTGGTGGTTTGAAAAAAAATGGCCCCCAAAGAGAGTGGCACTATTAGGAGGCGTGGCCTTATTGGAATAGGTGTGGCCTTATTGAAGAAAGTGTGTCACTGTGGATGCAGGCTTGGAGGTCTCATATATGCTCAAGCCATGCCCAGTGAGACAGACCACTTCCTATTGCCTCTGAGTTAGTACCTCTCAAGCACCATGTCTGCCTGCATTCCACCATGATGATATGGACTAAACCTCTGAACTGTAGGTGAGTCACCACAGTTAAATGTTTTCTTTTTTGTTGTTGTTGCTTTTGTAAGAGTTGCCATGAAAGTGGTATTTCTTCACAACAATTGAAATCCTAGAACTAACAACAACAACAATAATAATAATAAATTAAATTAACTAAAATAGGGTTTTATCTGCTCTTGCTGTACTATAGATAGCTTGATTGGTGAGTCAACCACCCATGGCTACCAGCTACACTAAGATTATATATTTTTTTTTAGCTTTCTGCACAAGAAAAATGAAAAGGTTCATAAATAAAATCTTAACATTAAAAAATGTATTTCAGCTGGGCATTGTGGCACATGCCTTTAATCCCAGCACTTGGAAGGCACAGGCAGGCACATCTCTCTGAGTTAGTTCAAAACTAGCTTCGTCTACAAAGTGAGTTCCAGAACAGGCAAAGCTACACTGAGAGAGCCTATCTCAAAATAAGACAATAACCAAAACAAAACAAAAGTATTGCGATCATTGATGATAGTAGGAGCATGGGAAGAAATTCCAGGGAAAGAGACAGAGACAGCCTAAGTCAAGATCAAAAAGTGAGGAGGGTGACCCCAGAGGGAGGTTGTTTTGGTTGTTTGAGACAAGGGTTCCATACATAGTCCAGGCTGGCCTTGAACATGCCAAATAACCCAGGTTCACTGGACTGCAGCCTTAGTCTCCTGCATGTTGGGATCATACGCATGTACCACCAGGCTCTGCTTATTCTTATTTTAAAAAGGATGTCACTGTGCCACTCAGGTTAGCTCTGACTCTACACCCAAGGGAGTCCTCTGCCTTAGCCTCCAGGACAGCTGAGAACCCAGGTGGGTGCCATAGCACCCTGCACAAGCTCCCACAGATAAACAGTGACCAGCAATGCTCATGAGGCACTAGACACCAAAGGCCACTGGAGAGTTACAACTCATCGTCACTGATGAGGCCACAGGTTACAACCTCCCCACCCCATCCCTTACGCACCTGCTCCAGCACCTGGCACAGGGTAAACACTCAGTGACCATTTGCTGAGTGAATGGAGCCGACACTTCTGACCTCAGTGCCTATTGAACAGTCACACACAGCAAGCCTCGAGGTGTCCACTTGGTATACAGAATCTCACCTAAACCACACAGCAACCTCTTGAGAGCTAAGTGGAGAACACTTTGGGTGAAGCCTGGGGATCTGATATTGAGTTTTTAGGAAATTCTAAAGATCAGCCAGGTTTGGAGATGACTCACTGGATAGTTTGGTAGATGAATAAACTGAAGTCTAGCAAACAGCAGTGATATGTTCAAGGTCACATGGCTAGGTAGAACCATGACACAAATGTAGATTTCTCAGCAAAACATCTTTACCAAAGGTCTAGCCCACTTTAGAAAACAGAGGTCAAGGGGCACAGCAGGGGTCTGAGAATTGAAGCTGTTGTCATTTTAAAAAGGCAGTGAGCAAGAGGGGGGGGAGCAGAGTGAGGGGGGAGGTCATGTGACAGAGTTCAAGTGGGAGGGAGGTCACGTGACAGAGTTCAAGTGGAGGGTTCTTTTTAATTAGGGGAAAGGATCAGAAAAAGGGGAAAGGGAAGTGGACAGACAGGCCTCTAGGGACAGGAGCAGTAGGAGACAGGAAAGAGAGGCAGAGAAAGTGAAGGGGAGTGGAGGTGGGCAGGGCCTTTTAAAAGGGAACATAGTGAATGTGCACAGGTGGTGCTCTTAGTGGCTGCATGTGACGGAGTGTCCTGTCAGAACCCCAAGGACGGGCCAGTACAGATGCCTGAATACCAAGGGACGCCAAGGAGAAGAGTCATCCTGCTAAAGCCGCAGACACTATGGAGGATGTGGAATGAGGGAGAAGTGGGGACGGTGACCCACAACTCCATGGGCCTGAGTGCTGACAGGAAGAAGAAGACACAGCCCTGGCACAGCCAAAGTACTCCCTCAGGAAATCTGGCCAGCTGGAAGGAGCTATGGATGGAGCTTGCCAAGATAACTTCCCGCATGACAGTCAGGCCAAAGCCCTGGCCTAGAGCAGGACGCCCAGAAAGGGAGGCAGAAAATCCAGGGGCAACGTTTAAGTAAGCTGTTGATAAAGTGCAAAACGGAGTCCACCCTAAATCCCTCAAGAACGCTGCCCGTTGCTGGGTCTGAGTCCTTTGCTTCACTTTCTTCTAGCCTATGTTTATCTGTGTCTTTGGGGTACTGCTCTTATTGAAGGGTGGGAAGGAACAGTAGAATCCCAATCAGGACATCAGACGGAGCTAGTAGTCTCAAGGAACATAAAGGAAGTGAGACTGGAGCCAGGGTGCAAAGAAAGCTCTAACTGTTTCCACTCTCTGCAGTTGTGCAAGCCAGGCTGCTACCACAATCAGAGCTGGCTGTATCCTCTCCCACACAGCATCCAGGAGCCTGGACAAACTGTGATGGTTTCCTACCATCTTCACATCCTGCTCATGCCATTTGTGGTGAAAGTGAAGCAGTATCCCACCTGGAAAAAAAAAATGTTGATGATGCTGGAGAGATGTCTCAGTACTTAAGAGGACTGGCTGCTCTTCCAGAAGACCCAGTTCAATTCCCAGCACCCACAGCATGGCTCACAGCTGTCTATAATCCAGTTCCAGGTAATCTAACACCCTCTTCTGCCTCCAAGGGTACCAGAAACGTCAGTGGTGCACGTGCATACACATACATATGTTTTTAAATGCTGATGACATTTATCCAGAAGCAGATTAAGAAGTGTAATCATGTATAGAGTCAACCTTCCACCACCCCAGAGAAGCCCATCGCTTCTGACTCTGAGTTCAGTGTTCCTCAAATTACAAACCTGATCATTCGTTTTGCCCAAAATTCTCTGAAGCCAACTTAGCCCTATCATGTTTGACAAGTGACAAGAGTTTCGTAGCACTAAGAGGAATTGCGTGCACACTGAAGAAGGAATGCATGCCTATGCTTACTGGTGGCCTGGGGCTGCTCCTGAGCCTCCGTGTTACCCATAAGACAGGAATGACAGCCATCTTGAAAAAAAATGGCCAGCGGAAGGAAAACGGCATAGAAGGCCAGCACAATGACTGACTGGCAGTAACTCTTCACCAGGGTTAGTTAGCACTGTCCCAGCATCCACTTCCAGAGTCTTTCAGAGCCCAAGAGCCCAGGATAGCTTTAGCTCAGGCCTTTGGTGAATGACAGGGAAACAGGACAGCTGTGGCATAAAGCCAGGGGACATGCGCTGCAGACTCAAAAAAATCTCGTTCTCTATGTGAGGGAAGCTGGCTCGGCCAGCAGGGCTCTTCTGCCTCATTCCTGGAGTCAAATCTTTGGCTCAAAGATTAATCTCCACAGAAAAAGGTCTCTCCTGTCTAATTCAGAATGGGAGCTCAAACGCATACAAGGGTCAGAGAGACGACATACTGAATTCATAACTGTGCCTTTGGACAGTGACGGGGACTGTGGGGAAAAGCCCGCTTAAACAAAGGGCGCCTCACCTCCACCCATTGTAGTCACTCTAACTCCTGTCTTCAAAAGAGAGACTGGAGGTCAGGCACTAAAAAGTCAAAAGTCAATCCAGTGTCATTGTAGAGGAACCCTCCTGGCTAAAAACCCATTTTTGAAACGTTTTAAAATCCAATGTGTTTTTGTTGTTTTGTTTGTTTAAACCAAAGCCTGCACCCTCCTTTCTACCAGCCTGCCGTCCTGACATGCGCCATCATTGGAGGCCTAGAGATGAACCCAGCTAATTCTCAGCGCTTTGTCATTTTCCAGGCCTAGCCTTTCCCTCTCTGTAACCCTTCGCACCCTAGGGAACAACGCGGGCCCAGGCTCCTGCTCTATATGGACCAGCCCCGGGCATCTCAAGCTTTCCGGAAATCCTCCCATCTCCTGGGGTTGCACAGCCGAGGGATGCTCTCTGAAGAGGACCCACCTACCCCGCTGAGCACCAGGAGACCCCAAGTTAGGAGATAAAGGGATCCGCTCTCCGTGGGGGCGGGGGAGGGAAAACAGGGCCTCACCCTTCAGACCTCTGGGATGCGGATGGGAGTGAAGGACACCTTTCAGAAAACCTACTCTCCACGAGGGATAAAGGCAAGAGGAAGGACATGCTATGAAGCCACCGAGCGCCGAGTGCTCTCGGCTGGGAAGTCCAGGTTGTTTCTTGGCTGATTCTTGGGGCACAGGCGCTGCGGACAGGGAGGGGCTCGCACGCCCAGGTCGGTGGCGCGCAGCTGCGGTGACACTGCGCTTCCCCGCCCCCGCAGGCCCCCCTTCCCCTCCGCGCTAGACCGGGAGATGAAGCTCCGCCTCTAGCGCGTCGCCCCAGCCCCCGCGCCTTAAAAGCCCCGCACACCGCCCCGCCGCACACCGCCCCGCCGCGCCCAGCCTCGCCGCACCTTCGCGTCCTCGCTTGGTCCCGCCGCAGCCGTGCGCCCGGTCCCGACCCCGGCACCATGAGCTTCGGATCGGAGCACTACTTGTGCTCCGCCTCCTCCTACCGCAAGGTGTTCGGGGACGGCCCGCGCCTGTCCACGCGCCTCTCCGGGCCGGGAGGCTCCGGCAGCTTCCGCTCGCAGTCGCTGTCCCGCAGCAATGTGGCCTCCACGGCTGCCTGCTCCTCGGCCTCGTCTCTCGGCCTGGGCCTGGCCTACCGCCGGCTGCCCGCGTCCGACGGGCTGGACCTGAGCCAAGCGGCGGCGCGCACCAACGAGTACAAGATCATCCGCACGAACGAGAAGGAGCAGCTGCAGGGCCTCAACGACCGCTTCGCCGTGTTCATCGAGAAGGTGCACCAGCTGGAGACGCAGAACCGCGCGCTCGAGGCCGAGCTGGCGGCGCTGCGACAGCGCCACGCCGAGCCGTCGCGCGTCGGCGAGCTCTTCCAGCGCGAGCTGCGCGAGCTGCGCGCGCAGCTGGAGGAGGCGAGCTCGGCGCGCGCGCAGGCCCTGCTGGAGCGGGACGGGCTGGCCGAGGAGGTGCAGCGGCTGCGGGCGCGCTGCGAGGAGGAGAGCCGCGGGCGCGAGGGCGCCGAGCGCGCCCTGAAGGCGCAGCAGCGCGACGTGGACGGCGCCACCCTGGCCCGCCTGGACCTGGAGAAGAAGGTGGAGTCGCTGCTCGACGAGCTGGCCTTCGTGCGTCAGGTGCACGACGAAGAGGTGGCTGAGCTCCTGGCCACTCTGCAGGCGTCTTCGCAGGCCGCCGCCGAGGTGGATGTGACTGTGGCGAAGCCGGATCTGAGTTCGGCGCTCCGGGAGATCCGCGCCCAGTATGAGTCTCTGGCCGCTAAGAACCTGCAGTCGGCCGAGGAGTGGTACAAGTCCAAGTTCGCCAACCTGAACGAGCAGGCGGCGCGCAGCACCGAAGCCATCCGAGCCAGCCGAGAGGAGATCCACGAGTACCGGCGCCAGCTCCAGGCCCGTACCATTGAGATAGAGGGCCTGCGCGGGGCCAATGAGTCCCTGGAGAGGCAGATCTTGGAACTGGAGGAACGGCACAGCGCTGAGGTGGCCGGCTACCAGGTAAGGGCTGCTACGCTGCGTAGGAAAGAGTGCCCTGTCCCTGGCCGCCCATAGCTGCACCCCGTGTAAACTGGGGACCCAAGGAAACCAGGAGAGGGGAAGGGAGAAGAGAGGAGTGTTGGCTGGAGGTGTTGGCAAACAAACAAACAAATAACGGCCCCACGCACGCAGCCTCAAATGTGATTTGTATGTGTCTGGAGGCTCTGTAACCCCTTAATGCCTGCGCACTCTATTTTGGGTGATGGGGGGGAGTTTTAGGGACCGAACCCGTCTTCATGCATATGCTAGGCGTGCGCTGTAACACCGAACTACAACCGCCGCCCCCAGTCTCTCGTCTGAACTCTTCTATCAAAGAAGTCTTTAATCTTTTTGAGAGCTGAAACATCTAACCCTGTCTGTTACCAAGAGTATAAACACTAGAAGAGCAGCTCCGAACCCTCTGGCAGCCCCAAGTGCCGGTCCTTAAGTACCTGGTTTGTTTAGTTGGCTTTTAAAGGGCTTTTCTGGGCCTTAGAATTTATATTTATAGAGTATGGTCTGCTTTACGTTTGAGAAGTGGGCTCATTTTCTTGAGTTTTTCTCTAAAAAGGAGAGCGGACATAATTTAGCTAGTGACAACTGCCTTGCCCCACCCTTACCGCCCCTCCCAAACCCGCTCGGGACACGCGCGCTCGCGCGCACATGCACGCGCGGTCCCCTTGTCCCTCTCGACAGTTCTGACAGTTCTAAGAAAGCCCGGAGAATGGTGGGGCGCTGTCCGCGGTGCTGATCTCCAGTTCCTCCGGCCTCGGAAATGTCTCCTGCTTCATTGTGTTTCCAAACTGTCCCAGTTAGGAATCTCTGGGCCTCGAGGCAATTAACTGCTTCAGTTTTGGTTTTTGGGTTTTTGTTTTTTGGTTTTTTTTTTTTTAAGTTCTACAATACAATCAGTCTTGGCTTCTGTAAAGTCAAAGTTCATCTTGTAGACAGCATCAGTGTTTGAGTCCATGGAGCACCTAACAAAAATCATTTAATCTGCTCCACAGTGTGAGGTCCCACTTGAAAGCTCCCATTACCTTAATATTTTTTCAGCCTAAGTGCATGTGGCAAATTACAGAGATGGTTTCTTTGTTATAGGTGACATTTTTTTTTTCATCTTTCCCTACTCTATAAGTTCTATGAAGGTCATGATTGGCTCTTTCTTCCCAACAAAGGCCACTGTGTCCTCAGTTTCACTGCATTGGAGATTCTAGGATTGTAACTACAAAGGGCACAGATAAAGGAGATAGGATGAATGGCGAATGTAGAAAAAATACAAAATTATGTGGTTTAAATACAAGGAACAATAAAAACCTTTTTGAATAGAACGTCTGTAATTCAGAAACATAAAATCATTTTAGCTGGAATTGAATTTTACATTTGGTAAAAATTTTTGTTTTGGGGGGGACATTACCAAAAACAGAACCAGGAAATGGCATAATATTTCAAAAGTACCATTTTAGTCAAAAGCTAAAGAATTGTTGATATGCAGGTTTTTATTCTCCATTAAGAATGACTCCCTTTCAAAAAGGGAAAAGACCTGTTTGAAATGTCTTTTTGGTTAATCTGATATTACAATATTATTGAAATAAATATTCTTGTTTTGCTACAAAATCTGTAAGTTGGGCTTTTTGGTATGTGTCCTAGGCCCTGGATGATCTGAATAAACCAATCACACTTAATTAAGGTGTCTTCTCTTCCAGAAGCCTCAAATGTTGAATTAGGTAGTCTTCTTGATGACTAGCCCACTGTTTCTAGAAACAGGGTAACCTACCCCACATTGTCAGCTGAATTGGGCTATGCTCTCTATGTCCTCCTTTTGCTTGTCCTAAGAGGGGAAGATGATGTTTTCTGGCTTATTAGCTCTAAAATACAGGCTTTCTGTGTTAGAAAATAGGAGGATGAGCCAGACACAAAGGGCAGGAAAACCTGCAGGCTCTGCATCACTGTCCCTGTCTGCATTAGCTGAGGGAGTGAAGCTATTTCCTACCCCTTGGGACCTAATGCTGGGGTGAGGCTCACGGTTTGACCTGCAAACACTAAGGCCTGCCACTCCTGGTCATTTCCCAACAACCTTAATGCTGGTGGAGGTGGAGAGCCTCCTCGCTGTGAAACCATTGTCTTCTGTTCCCTTTACCCATCCTCCCCTTTCACTGCAGAAGTAATGGAGGTGTTCTTTCCCTTCTGGTTCAGAGACTCCTTTACACGAGAGGGCTTTCTGCCCTCTTGAAGACAAGAGAAAATGCCCATTAAAGTCATTTTCCCTGCCCCAGAGAGCTGATAGCCTATTTGAAGACAGAAAGCTTAATATACTTTGAAAAGGACAAAGCGTGATTCAAGGTGACACGGTAAACACAGGAAAGGAAGAACTAGGGCTGTTGTCACACAGGCCAAAGGCAGCCACGCTTTGCATAGAACAAGGCATCCCTTTCATTTCTGACAGAGGACACTGTCTAGTCCCCACAGAGGGAACTGGCTTTCAGACATGTGCTGTGGGGCATCTTAGAAATCCAGAGCTTTCCTTGAAAGACCTTGCTAAGCAGTCAAGATCACTCTGGCTAACGATCCCCAGGGAGGTAAGCCAAGGCTACCTCTAATCCACTGTGATACTGGAGCCCAGCCTGATTAAATAGCAGGCAGGGTCTGGCCCTCGGGAGACCGGAGGCGGCAGTGGCTACACATAAATCTATAGCTTGATAGGTCCATTTGTGAAATTAGGATTCAAGGAGTGGGAGCTCATCTTTTTAAAGCTGGTTCCATCTGGTCACTCCCACCCCCATCTCACCCTGTTACCATCACCTGGACCATCACAATAGTGTCTTTACAGGGATAAATTTAAGTCAGTGATCCAAACTCTGTGGCACACCAAAACCAAGGAGACTCTCAGACCACACCTGCAGAAATGGACTCAGTATTCCTTAGGTAGGGCCAAGAATATGCTTTTTATTCCATTTTGTGAGACAGTGTAGCCTAAACCGGGGTTGAACTTCAAGTCTGCTCTGTAGGCATGCCCCACCACACCCTGCTAGGAATGTGCATCTTCAGGGAAGAAGACTTGTTTCATCTGTTGTTGGTTCTCAGCCTAACTGGAGTGCACTGACCTAAACCACATTTTCTGATAAAGTACGATTTTAGAGGGTGATAGGAGACAAGGGTAAAGCAAAGGGTAAGAATAAGGGTGTGTGGTGACTGTGGGTGTCCACCCTTGACCCTGCTCAGCTGTAGTTCTGTGTGGCCTGCACTCTGCTTCCCTGGCTGAGGTCTCCCACTTCCACCCCGGGAGTGAGGAAATTGCCACACTGATGCCCCTCTCCTTCCCTTCAGATGCTAGTGTGGCCACGCTTCGTCTTCCTCTCCACCTGCCTCCTTCCAACCCTGGGCCAGATGCTTAGCTGCTCCAGGAGAGACCCCAGCTGCAGCAGGCAGGGCCTCCTCTCTCCAGTTCCCGAGCTAAGCCTGCAGCAGCTGCATGGTTGGGGGAGGGAGGGACTGCAGCACTCTGCTCACTCCCCGCTGGAGGCCATCTTTGGAGGCCTTGTGAAGGGCAGCAAGACAGCCCAGTGTGGGGAGGCGTGTACAAACAAAGAGACCAGAGCAGGGGGAGCCGTCGGTGATGGTGGTCGGCAGTTCGGCCAGCTCCTTCTGGAAGGAGCTGGGTTACACTTTTTGTCCTCTCTGGTCCATAAAGTAGCCATGTGAGATGTTTAACACACCAGTGGAAGAACCCCTCACCTGTCTAGAACTCAGCTCCCCAGAAGCCTCTTGTTCCGAAAACAGCTGTGAAATAAAAGTGGTTTTTAATCAACGCTCAAATTAACCTGCTGAGGAGACCAAGCATTTATTATCTAAACCACACATAGGGAAGTTGGCCTACTGATACCCTCAGCCTAACAATTCTTAACATGACTCTCAAAAGAAACAGTTCCTTATTTGGGTTTCACGTCTGCAGAAGGATAAAGATGGGAGAGCACTAGAGTCAGGCATGGTCAAGAACACTTCTCAGGACAAAGAAAGACAATAAACTGCAACATCAAGACAAACACTGCTGTTTGGAACCACGTAGGGTAGACATAAACACCCCAAATATGTCTAAAAGATAAGACATGAAATCATAGAAAAATAACATCATTTTCATGACCTATGATTGCTGAGAAAGATTGTATTAGTTTTGTGTCCTAATAAGAAGCGGTTTTGCCACTTTAAAATGCGTTTATGTAAATTATCATTTTGAGTGGCAGGTCAAGGCATTAACACCAAGCCTGACAGCCTGAGTTACTGCCCAGACTGCACATTCATCCCCAGGACCTACCCGGCAGGAAGACAGAACCAACTCCTACAACTTGATGTCTGGTTCCACATATCCCAAGTGACATATGCATGCCCACACACATAAACAAGTCAACAAACAAATAGATGTACAAAAATTCAAAACTGTCATTTTCTTAAAAAAGCTGGTGCTTTGAGGGACATGCAGTCTCTAACATTAAGTTTGTATGATGTACAGGGCTGGAGAGATGGCCCCGTGGTTAAAGTGTGCTGCTCAGGTCCCAGCACCTGCATCAGGTGACTCACTACTGCTTGTAACCTTAGCTCCTGAATATCTATCACAGACGTACACACATACATACACATATGCACACAGTCAAGGAAGGATCCATGAAACCTTGTGTCCCTTGACAGACGTTCCAACCCTCAGCATGCACCTACATTTCCCAGGGACCTTAAAGGGGGAAAACTGCAAATGCTGAGCAAATGACACAGGATCTAGGCTGGACCCAGACTCTCAGTTCCTTGAGTGATTTTAATGTGGCCTCGGGGTTGAGAGCCGTCCTTGTGGAAATGTCAGTGAGCTTTTGCTACTTTGGTCTAAATATTTTGGATATGTACTTTCCAGGACAGCATTGGGCAGCTGGAGAATGACCTAAGGAACACCAAGAGCGAGATGGCACGCCACCTGCGGGAATACCAGGACTTGCTCAATGTCAAAATGGCCCTTGACATTGAGATAGCAGCTTACAGGTACACGAAAGGGCATGTTTACCTAGCAAAGCACATGCTCACTGGGAGCAATGTCACGGCACAAGTGTGGCCTGTCTCTGACCGGTGAGGGAGGATGGAGAGAGCATCACTATCCAGTCCGGGTGAGCTGACCCGGCCTCCCTCTACTGGAATATATCCTAGCTTCAGCTTGCTAGTCCCAGAGAAGTCTGCATACCTCTGTGGGCACTAGATGTGCAGGCTTCTAGAGGTTGGGACCTGTGATGGTGGCGCACACCTTCAATCCCAGCGCTGGGGAGGCAGAGGCAGGTGGATCTCTGTGAGTTTGAGGCCAGCCTGGCCTACAGAGCGAGTTCCAGGACAGCCAGGGCTGTTACAGAAAGAAACCCTATCTTCAAAACAAAACAAAAATAGGGGTTGGGGCTGAAGAGATGGCTTAGGAGTTAAGAGCACATACTGCTCTTACAGAGGACCTGAGTTTGATTCTCAGATCCCATATCAGGTAGCTCACAACTCCCTGTAACTTGCTCCATGGCAGTCAGATGCCTCTGGCCTCCCCAGGCATCTGTACTTGCTTGCACACACCACACACACACCCCTACACACACAATTAAAAATAACAAAAAAGAATCTCTCTCTCTCTGTGTCTCTCTCTCTTTTGATCCTGTCCTGGAACTAGCTCTTGTAGATCAGGCCAGGTCTTGAACTCACAGAGATCCACCTGCGTCTGCCTCCCAAGTGCTGGGATTAAAAGTGTACACTACCACCATCAGCCGGCTTTTAAAAAATGAATCTTTAAAAAATAAAAACACAGGCAGAAGCAGGTGAATCTCTGTGAGTTCGAGGCCAGTCTGGCCTACAGAGCAAGTTCCAGGACAACCAGGGCTAAGTAAGGTAAGACAGACAGTAAGGAGTTAAAGGCCAGCCTCAGCTACATATCAAAGCCAGTAAGGGCTATAGGAACCCTATCTCCAAAAACAAAAGAACAAACAAGCAACAACAAAACCCTATTAGAATGATGAGAAACGAGATAACAGAGCCACTCTGAATCTGGTGCTGTTTAGTCTAGCTTGAGTAGAGACTGGTGCCTGAAGTTGTGTCCTTTAGTGGCTGCTGTGGCTGCTTGTTCTTTTCCCTTCGTACCTTCATACACAAATCTCCAGTGTGGGATAGACTAGGCAGTTAGTTTCTGACTCCTCCGTGAACTTCTCACTTCCTTACCCCTTTACAGTGAAGGTGTTAATTAGGGAAATTACTTCTCTCCAGAGCTTTGTAGACTCTAATTGCCAAAAAATGGGTGTCTAATGTGGCCAAGGGAGGGTTGTATGAGTCCCTGCAGGAAAACAGTTTGTGAATGGGATAGGTTTCCTTTGACAGTACTTGAACAACACTGGTATGGGGGGGGGGGGTAATCCATGCATGTGCTCACCAGTCTCCAGCTCCGTGCAGTATTACTGGTCCAGCATCATGAAGAAACTGCAGTGCTCTGGAGCCTCTGAAGTGAGAGGGGACGGGAGAGTTAGGTTCTTTAAACAAAGTGATGACCTGAGTCCTGACCGAAAGCTTTTCTCTGTTGAACTTACAGGAAACTGCTGGAAGGCGAAGAAACACGATTTAGCACCAGTGGGTTAAGCATTTCCGGGCTGAACCCGCTTCCCAATCCAAGTTATCTGCTTCCTCCTAGAATCCTTAGTTCTGCAACCCCCAAAGCCTCATCCACTGTGCTGTCACTTAAAAAGGAGGAGGAGGCAGAGGAGGAAGGGGCTCCTAAGGACGCCTCTAAGAAAGCATCCAAGATAGGGGAAAGTTTTGAAGAAACGTTGGAGGAAACAGTAATATCTACAAAGAAAACCGAGAAGTCAAATATAGAAGAAACTACCATTTCAAGCCAAAAAATTTAATTCCATTGCTTTAAAAAAAGAGGTAATGCCTAAGAGGGAATGCACTTGACTTATTCTACAGCTTACTTCTGAACCACACCACCTATCACCGCTATAGAATGCCTTTAAGGCTTCAATGTCATATTTAGTACTGAATCCTTACTTTCTCCGGTAGGAAAGCCGCCTGTAGATGGGGGGCAAACTGCAGTCCTGGAGCAGTCAGAGGAGTTCTCTAAGAACACAGCTTTCTCACCCACAGCTCGGGCTTCATAGTGACAGATGACTCAGGTGCAGAGGAAGGTGCTAATTCTGGTCATCACTCGCTGTGAGCTGAAATTAAAACTTACGTTTATCCACTATACCCCCACCAGTACCCAGCTATAGAATCTTACTTAAAAACATGAAGTCACTGCCGAGAACAAATCGTTGGTCCAGACACCATTACCCCATTCCAGTCTGATAGAGCTGAGTCACAGTGATAAGTGTTTCTCTCATGGGCACATTTCTTTCTCTCCCCTCAATTCCATACTTCCTTTTCTTCCACCCAAGAGGAGGGGGAAAGGCTAGTGTAGTATTCCCTTCTAAACACATGTAGGACTTACTCCGTTTAGCACTCTCTGCTCAGTGGGTAAGAGTAGATGCATGTTGACCATTTCTGTGATTTGTGTAATGACTCATCCCTGCCCATTTCATGTCCTCTCACATCTGTAGCTTAAAAAGAGAAAGGAAGAAAGGAAGGAAGGAAGGAAGGAAGGAAGGAAGGAAGGAAGGAAGAAAATGCTAGTAATGGCAGTGATTAATTTTAAGGGTTTTCCTAAAAAGTAAAAAGGATCTCTAGATTTTAAGCTTTCAGCTTGTCCAAATCCACTTAATTGGGGGGGGGGACTACCATAAATGTTGTAGCTTTTCACTTTAACTTTAGAAGCACAGCAATAGTTATCCTATGCTGTGATTAAACCAACCTTAGACTTAGTAGCATAAGTCCAGGAGGTGAGTATGTCTCTGAGTGGGGAAGACCAAGGTCTCCTCTGTGTTGGTTTCCGCGTAGTGGTATAGAGTTAGCGTTTTCATACCCTGGCCCTAGAATCTGTAGTCCCCTTCCTATTAGTCTAGGTCCTCAAGAGGCCTTGCTTTTTAAGAGTGCTACATATAGGATATTTTATCACCAGACACAATGCTACTGCCCACAAGTGAAAAAAAATAAAATAAAAATTTCTGGTCAATCAACACCACCAGCAAATATTTTAAAAAGAAAAAAGAATCTCTTTTTCTCAGAGTCTCTCCCCAACAGCGTTGCATTACTACAGTTGGTGGGTGTCTCTCCCCTAAGGAAAGGCAGAAACATTCAGCGTTCAAGAGGGGTATGTATGCACCCCTCTCCCCCATCCAAGGAGGCAGGCTGGAAAGTCAGCTCCTCGTGCACCCAACTGGCATCCACATGCGCTGTCTGCCTCATGTGCCAAATTTGATGCAGGATTTGCCTTGCCTCTGCTCACTTCCACCAGAGCTATAGAACTGTCTTTCCCCACCCACTTCATCGCAAGCTGTGCTGATAAGGACATGATGCTTCTGCTGAACTCTCGTTCTAGCTTCACTAGTTCAAGGCACTGGAAAGACACTTTTCTTTCCCTGACCATCCCCTCCTGACCCCCCACACCTACTGTAAGACATTAGTAATCTAAGAAATTAAAAGTCATTAATCCTACCACCGTGGTTTGTGTTCTGTGGTTTCTAGTGGTTCCCTGCAGAAAGCGTCATCTGCTCACAGGTTGCCTGGCCCTGACTACCTTTTATCTTTTGATGAGTTGCCACTGATCAACTGAACTCAGAGTGAAAGGACAGTATCTATGTCTTACAAGGTGAGACAATGGTAAACACCTGTAATCCCAGCACTCAGGCTGAGGTAGGAGAATTGTGCATTTGAGGTCAGCCTAGACTACATTCTGATACCATCTCAAAGCCAGGAAAAGAGAGCTGGGAGACAGCGTGGTTGGCCAAAGCATTTGCCTTTCAAGCATGAGGACCAGAGTATGATCCCAGGATCCATATGTATGCATACACATACACAGACACATATACATATACATCCAGCATTGGTGGTGCCTGTCTTTAATCCCAGCTCTTGAGAGGTAGAGGCAGGTGGATCTCTGAGTTTGAGGCCTGCCTGGTCTACAAAGTGAGTTCTAGGACAGCCAGGGATACACAGAAAAACCCTGTTTCAGAAAAAAGAAGCCCTGAATAATTTCAAAATTAATAAATGGCACCAGGTATAGCGATCATTAGAACAATTGCCTAGACAAGTAATATGCACTTGTAACCCCAAGACTTGGGGGGCTGGCTAGCCAGCCTAGCTACTTGGTGAGCTTTAAGCCAGTGAGAGATGCTGCCTCAAACAAAAGGGTGGATACTAATGGACAACAACCAGTGTTGCTCTTTGGCCCCAACACACATACAGCCATGTGCATATACATGCACACAAACACACCAAAACACTTCGTGCAAAAAGGAGGTGTGGCTGAGCTAGTAAAGTGCTTGCTTGCATACATGAGACCTTCTGTTAAATCATCTGCCCCAGGGATGGTGGTGCATGCCTGTAATCCCAGCACTTGGGAGGTGAAGGCAGGAGGGTCTACAAGTTCAAAGCCAGTCTGTAATACATGAAATCCTGTCTCAAAAACAAGGGCTGGAGAGATGGCTCAACAGTTAAGAGCACTGGCTGATCTTCCAGAGGAGCTAGGTTCAATTTTCAGCACCCACATGGCAGCTTACAACTGTCTGTAACTCCAGTTTAGGGGACCCAAAACCTTCACATGCAGCAAAGCACCAAGTTACAGACAAACTTGGCCATGATCTAGGGTGGAAGGTCCCCTTATCTCAAACTTTTAAAAATTAAAAAAAAAAAAGCAATAATGTCAAGCTAGGGCTCTGGACCCATTTGACCATGGATTACTTCTTTATCTATTAAAATGCTAGAAAACTGTGGATGCCATTTCCCTAGTAAAAGGGAAGACAAGCAGAATTTTTCTTTTTTTCCTGTTCAGCTATTTCATATAGGGGGGACAAGCAGAATTTCTTACAGCTTTGCAAAAGGGATGTCAACTTTCCATCAGTGGGCCTGGAGGAAAGAAGGGTCACCAAACAGACACGTCTTCAAGGGGTAATAAGTCCAGAGTGCTTGAAATTTATTGTACTGCCCTGGCAAAGTGAATACAAGAGCAAAGCAATTATCTGGAAGCCAGAGTCCAAAATTAGTACAAATAGTCATGGGGATGAAGTTCTAGATTTTACCTATGAGCTCATGAAGAAGGCTGGAACCTTTGCTCCTGGCTTTAAAGGCAAACAGATTTTTTATTTTGTTTTGGTTTTTGTTTTTCGAGGCAGGGTTTCTCTGTATTGCTTTGGAGCCTGTCCTGGCACTCACTCACCAGGCTGGCCTTGAACTCACATAGATCCACCTGCCTCTGCCTTCCTCCTGAGTACTGGGACTAAAGGCTACCAATGCCCAGACATTGAAGAATTTTTTACTTGTATTTTTAAAAAACACTGGATACGTAGCTCAGGATATAGCTCACTTGCCAAGAATGTACAAGGCTCTGAAGAAAAGAAGGGAGGCAGGGAGGGAGGGAGGAAAGAAGGAAGTGGGAAAGAGGGAGGGGGAGGGAGGGGGAGGAAGGGAGGGAGGGAAGAAGTGGGAAGGAGGGAGGAAAGGAAGGAGGGTGAAGGAGGAAGGGGGAGGGACTGAGGGGGAGGAAGGGAGGGACCGAGGGGGAGGGAGGGAGGGAGGGAAGGAGGAAGAGGAAGGGAGGGAAGGAGGGAGGGAGGGAAGGAGGGAGGGGGAGGGAGGGAGAGCAACTGGAACAGAGAGTAGATTGGAAGCTTCTAGCATGAGGAAGGGAACAATGGAGAGTGACTAGTCAGTTAAAACAGGGTTTCACTTCAGATGAAAATGTTTTGAAATTAGTGAGGAGGTGGCTGCACACCATTCTAAGCAACCAAATCTGTCTTTTGGTTTTTTAAGACAGGGTCTCCCTATGTAGTACAAGCAACCTCAAGCTCAGTATCCTTCTGCCTCAACTTCCTAAGTACTGGGAATTATAGGGATATACCACCATACCTTGCTTCTGAATCATTTACTTTAAAATGAGTGGCTTAAACCCGGTGGTGCACGCCTTTAATCCCAGCACTGGGAGGCAGAGGGGCAAATCTCTATGAGTTGAAGGCCAGCCTGGTCCACATCGCTAGCTCCAGGTCTATCTCGAATACAGAAACTGATTTATTGTATTTTACATATGGATGGGGCTGGTGTGCACATGTGTGCATGTGCAGGCCTGAGTGTGATTCTTTGGTGGCTCTCCCCTTATATATGAAGACAGATTCTCACTGAACCTGGAGCTCATGCTGTGGTTGACCAACCTGGCCAGCTTGCTCCAGGATCCTGTCACTGCAAGCTGGCCATCTCCAGCCCCAGCTTTTTACTTAGGTTCTGGGAGACAGTAGCAAGCACCCACAAGCCAACTCCCCAGAAAGATTGCTTTCCGAGTTATGAAAATTTAAACTCAATTCTAAAGACCCATCAATAGGGAATTTACGGAATTATCAGGAAAAGAAAGTCACGCAAGCCCAGTTAAGCTTCTGTTCCAGCTGAGACCATAGTTACAGCCACTGTCCCCTGGGCCCGCCCCAGCAGAAGGGGTCCCTTCAAGGTAGCAGAGAGTAGACCCAGCAAGAGGATTGATTTTTAAATTAAAGCCTGGAGAGAAGCCAGAAGTCACCCTGGATGTAATAGAAGAAAATGTAACGGGCAATGTTGCCTACTTCTGAGTTCCCAACACTGTTTACAACTGTTTCTTTCAGTATAATATCAAACATCTCTGAGGTCCTGAAAAACATCTAACTGAAAGATTACACCTTTTTTCTTCTAACCAAATAAGCCCGTGCACCTTTCATTTCATTTATTTCATTAATTTCATTTCATTTAAAATGAAAATACCTGGCAGGTGGAGTTCATGAGCTGTTAAAACAGAGCACACATGTAAAATATTCTCTTCATAGAACCCGATATACTGTCTTTGTAATGTTTTCCAATTTCATATGCATATTAGATTGATGCCATCATGCATCTTGCAACTTCCAAACATCTCATGTGGATATGCCATTAAATGGGGGAAATGCTGCCGAATCCTGCTGAACAAAGGGCTGTTTTTATTGTGTTACCATGCTCCACTGAGGCCCTTAGAAGACAAAGAATGCTTGCTACACAGATCAAAGGGCTTCTCTCCTCCTCTATCGATCTCCTAGAAGATAATTTGATTGCTCCTGCATTTAATGCCCAGATCTTCCAAGCTTCCTAGGCTGAGATGGAGATCAGCTAAGCTTTATAAATCCTTTCTCACAAAACACACACAACACACACACACACACACACACACACACAGAGAGAGAGAGAGAGAGAGAGAGTGAGAGAGAGAGATTGATTTTTTTGAAGATTTATGCTTCTGTAGGGCCTCAGTGATCCCTCACAGCTCTGGATACAAAGGAAAGAAGGAATATTGGTCGTGGAAGATCCTTCTCATCTCTTTTCCTCACTGATTCATCACTGTAGCTACCAGAAGGCCACTATCTTCCCCAATGAAGCAAGTGGCCTTAGCAAAATGTTTGTGACATTGCATTCCAGCTCTCTAATGGGTTCCACTTTAGAGTGCCCAGCAGAGTGTAACCCAGGTCACAGATTAAAGGCTAGAAATCTGAAATATATCAGGAATAGGTCTAGTCTGTTGGTGATAACTGCACAGGGCAAACCCCAAAGGAGTATTTTGTTGTTGTTTGCTTGTTTAAGAACCCACACCTGAGGGTTGAAGACATGACTCGGCAGTTATGAGCACTTGCTGCTCTTACACAGGACACAGATTCAGTCTCCAGCACCCACCAAAAACAAAGGTGCACAGCCGTTCAGCTCCAGGGGGATCTGATGCCCCTTGAGGCCTCCATGGGCACCCGCAGGAACAATCGTATGCATAAACCCCGATTACAGTTTTTTTTTTTTCAAGACAGTTTCTCTGCGTAGTCCTGGCCAGCCTGGAACTCACTCTGTAGACCAGACTGGCCCCAAACTCAGAGATTGGCCTGTCTGTACCTCTGGAGTGCTGGGATTAAAGGCATGTGTCACCAAAAATATATATTTTTAAAAGAGCCTACATTCTTTTCCTCTCTTCTTTTTCCAGACAGGATCCCATAGCCCAAACTGGCCTGGAACTTGTTATTTAGCCCAGGTTCATACAGTTCCTATTAAAACAAATTTGCCTCACAGAGACTCATCTGCTATATAAACTAATAATGAGGATATAGACTGCCTATCTTTGACTTCCCAACAAAAGGACTCACACATGACATAAAGAATCCCTGGCCGGATGTGGTGGTCCATGCCCTTAATCCCAGCATCCAGGAAAAGCAGAGGTAAGTAGATCTCTGTTCAAGGCCTGCCTGGCTATCCAGCAAGTTCCAGGCCAGCCAGAGCTACATAGAGAGACTGTAAGACCCTCAGAATGAGGAGTCTCCCTGTTTCAGTCGGTACCCCCAAGAACTCAATGGCCAGCCCAGTTGATGCAACACGCAAGAGGCTTTAATGAACAGGAATTGTTTGCACAAACGGGCCCCCTCAGCACGCAGGTTAGAGATAAGCTTCATTCTCCAGGCACAAGCATTTTTTTAAAGGCAAAACCCACAAGCTTAGGGAGGGGGGGTGTGACCCTTTGTCCATTAAGTGCATGACTCTTTGAGGCCGGATGGTCTCACTGTTAGGGTCAGCAGATCTTAGGGCCTGGGGTGTGCTAATTAATCTTGTCTGGGCAAACCAGAGTTGCAGGTATCTGTTTGTTTCTTAAGGACCCTATTTACCACCTGCTGCCTCACAAGAAAGGAGGGCAGTGTGAATTCTTGGTATCCTGCTATCTTAGGGCCAGTGGTTAGCAAATTCTAAGTCACAATGGCCTTGGTCAGCTTTCTGGGTCAGATTGCCCTTCATTTTAACTATTTGGGCTCCATTTCATTTCTTTGCTAGTTTAAGTTGTTCAAGACCTGTCTCAAAACAACCTCCTTCAGGGCTAATGAAGCTTTAGCTCAATAAAAGGAGCTCCTGTGGCCCCTGGAGTGTTTATGTGACACTAGTGTACATATAAGCACAAGAATCAAGGTTAGACTTAGAATGAAAGCAGAATGCAGGAGACCCAGCCTCAGAGCCCAAGATGTTAATCCCCAGGCTGTATTTTCACCCCTCTCCTGCTTAGTGGTAAATGTAGGTAAAGCATGGCAAAGGATTCTTTATCAGTATCATGATATTAATGGACAGATCCTCTTGTTCATTATAACAATGCCATCAGGCATTGTGGTACAAATCTGTTGTAAGTACTTGGGAGATTGAAGTAGGAGGACTGTGCGCACATAGGCTGCAGTGGGAGCCCTCTCAAAATAAATAAACAAACAAATGCATACATACATAAGCTGAAGTAGGAGGATTGGCATATATGGAAGTGCTTGGCAGACTTCCCGGAGATCAATATGGCATTTCATTTGTGAAAAGTCTATTAAATCTCTGTAGGAAATGAATTCAGATTTCCCCAGTCTAGTTTTGAAGAGAAGCCAACAATCACATTCATTCGTATGCTACATTCAAAAGATAAAATGTGAGAACCTTCTCACTCTTGAGACAGGGTATCATGTATCCAGGGCTGATGTCTAACCCTCTCAAAACAAATGGGGTTGGGCTAGAGAGATGACTCTGTGGTTAAAAATGCTCACTGCAATCTTGACCACCAGAGTTTGAATGCCAGCACTCTTGTAACAATCCACACTTGTAGCAAATGCTTCTAACTTCAGCTCTGAAGGATGCAGCGCCCCCTTCTGGCTCCCACCTGTGTACAGAAGTGCACATACACACAGAGACATAATACACATACTTTGGGGAGGGTTTTGCCATTTTATTTTTGTTTTTGAGATAGGGTCCATGTAGCCCTGGTTGTCCTGAATTTACTTTGTAGATCAGGCTGAACCTAAATTCACAGAGACCCTGTTTCCACCACCCGAGCACTGGGATTATCAGCATGTACCACCTGGCTGACTTCTATCTCTATTTTAAAATCAGGATCTCAGGGGTTAGGGTGAGTCAGCAAGTGCCTGTCATTATAAGCACATGGATCTGAGTTCTGTCCCCAGCACCCACATAAGACCTACACGTGGTGGTATGTGCTTGTAATTGAATGCTCAGTAGGCAGAAACAGGGCAGCTCCTGGGGACCACCTGGATTCCTGACCCAGGTCAAATATTTTTTATTTATCATGTGTATGCATGGGAGCATACCATAGCAAACATGTGGAGGTCAGAACTATTTGTAGGAGTTGGCTCCTACATTGTGAGTTCCAGTATTGAACTCAAGTCATTAGATTAGGCTTAGCAGCAGGTGATATTACCCACTGAGCCATCTCTGGCCCATAAACCAGGATTTCTAGTATGTGATATTACACAACAAAGGGTTAAATCACCATGCTTTGATTACCTGTGTACACCTGAGATTTGGGGGCTACAGCATGAAGTTTATGTTTACAGTATGATTTGCTTGTGGGCAGGTTCTGGGGTATGAGTAGCTAGTCGCCAAAATCACAAAAGCACTAATGCATACTCGACTCCCAGTAAAGCTGTGAATACCACAGTGAACTTGTTGGCAGAGTATCATCACACTAACTTCTGAGACTTAAACACTGCCGTGTGTGACAACTAGAATAAGTCAACCAGAGACTTGTGCCTGCTCTTCCTCAGCTCCAGGAAACGTGCTTACCCTCCTTGCTGATCTTAATTTGCATCCTCAAGCTTTGATGACACTAAGAATAAAAACTTCCTGAGCCCTGCAAGCCCTTCAAGTGACTCCATGAACCACAGAACGACCTCAGAAATCCCTAAATAGATGCTGGCATCAGTTGAAGTGCGATGAATTCTACAGTTGTCTATTGTCAACAGCAGCTTAGCATAACACAGAAGCATCAAGTGTAAAGACCCTGATTAAATACCTAGGTATGGAAGTTGAATGTTAATTCAAACACCCTTTTGCTTTCCTCCCACAATATTATGGCACAAACACATATACAATAAAAAAATAAAAATTGTCAATACACTACAAAATTGGGTAAAATAAATTTTTATTAAAGGTAGAAGAGATTTACACACAATTCATAAGTTCTTTACAAAACAATTGCCAATCTAAGTCCAATTTTGTAAGTTTCTGTAAATTTTGCTGTGAAATAAAAGTCTATAAAATATTTCTTTTAGAAAGCATCAGGAAGCTAATTTAAAATTAAGTCTTCATGGAAGTAGGGTTCTCAGAGACTCTCATTCTTTATCCCAGTGATGAGGAAACAAACATTAAACACAGAATCAATTAAGCTGAGTGACTGAGAAAACAATAAGGACCCTGTAAACTGGTAATTCACCTGAAATTTTCTGCTACCTTTAGAAGCAATGGCCACACAGAGGGAACCTTATGACACTGATGTGTTCCTGTGGCACTGATATATGCAAATAAACCATCACAAAGAAGCACCTTGTATTTAAGGGATGTTGAGAGCCATATCTGCAGGAGACAGTGTCTCCACTGTCTCAGAGCTGAATCACACTGCTTTAATAGGATCTCTGTTTTTTTAACATTCAGAATAAGACAGATCGTGTAAATGGTCAGTAGTTCCTGTGCTGAGTGCACCCTGCAATTTAACAGACTGGCTTTGAATTCAAAGCAAAGCTGTTCTCCAAGAACACCCACCCAACACATGCAGTCTGGAGGGCAGAATCCTAGCTGCCAAAAGGCCAACCTACCTCAAAGATGGGAAGCAACCAGTAGCTTCCTTGTACTTGCAATCACAAGGAATTTAAAAATTCAGTGTTTTCAGTTTTTCCCCTGAGTTCTGAGTGATTTTTACATAGTCTCTAGTGTAGCAAATACATTCTATTGTTTCAAGTTGTACATACAATGCTAGGGCTCTGATGCAGAAAACAGAAGCTAGCTCTTTAACACCATAAAGTAGTGGTGGCTACATGTTTCTTGAGAATCTTTGGTGTGACGCAGACCGGCAGAAGCCTCCAGATTGTGATTCCCTCCTCATATACCCTGGTGTCTTCAAGTTATTTTCAAAGGAGAAACCACAAGACCGTAATGAAGAACTAGCAGACCATCCTGAAAAGGGAAAAGGAAACTAGTTATGTGTAATATATGAGTAAACCAAGACAGGCATTCTGTTCATAGGTTAACAGTAATGAGAAATTCTTTAATGCATAAAAAAGTACAAGATAAATGTAACTGCTTACTTACTGGCATCACCAACGACTCTCTATTGAGCTGGTTTTTTCTTTTTTTGAGACTTGCAGGGTTCTCTGCCACCTACCTGCTGCTGAAGGTGCGACCTCCTAGTTCCTCCTGTTGCTGTAATCTCTGCTCCACCAACATAGATACTAATGCTCTGGAACCATGAGCCCAACTAAACACTTTCTTCTCTAAGCTGCATGTTGCCATGGTGTTTTATCATGCCATAAAAAGTAACTAAGGCACCAGAGAAGCATAGTCTGGCAAATCTCTGTGAGTCTGAGGCTAGCCTGGTCTACATAGTGAGTTCCTGGACAGCTAGGACCACATAGAGAAACCCTGTCTCAAAAACAACAAAATACTAAAGATGATGATATAAAGAACTAAGACACCAGAGCTCTATGTCTTCATTTCTCACTCACCACTCAACTCACTACAACCCAGCCTCTGTTCCTGACAACTCCAGCAAACACACCAGGATGTTAGAAAAGGGTTTACAAATTCAAATGTTCATAAAGGCCAGGAAAGTAACATAAATGAATGCATATCAGACATGAGACAGTAAGAAATGACAAACACCAAGGATAAACCAAAAAGCAAATGTCTATCTGCAGAAATCTAAATATATAAATCTAAAATATAGAGTAGGCCAGGCATATAGGGCATGCCTTTAATCTAATCCCAGCACTCGGGAGACAGAGGCAGGCGGATCTCTGTGAGTTCCAGGTCAGTCAGAGCTGTAACACAGAGAAGCCCTGTCTCAAAATACTAAACAAACAAAAAAAACCAAAATACACACACACACACACACACACACACACACACACGGTAAAACATTAATGACATACTACGGCCCATGAACCATCTCATCGTATCTACTCTAAATTAATTAACACAAATACAAAGATTTCATTATCAGGATTATATACATAAAAAAAACCATACTTTTGCATTTCACCATCAGAAATAAAAAACTATCATTTTTCAGAGCAATATAATGATACGCAGATGTAAAACTCAAAAGTATAGCTTACAAGCTATTTTAAGATTTCAAAATTATTTCAGTGCATATATATAAGAAGATATTTTATAGAACTGCTTATAATTTAAATGTAATCTAGATGTCTATATTTATATTTTCTATAAATATATATAAGCATCACTTAAATTTATATTTTCTATTCCTATTTCTATCATAGTCTTAACTTTTTTTTTGGTTTTTTGAAACAGGGTTTCTCTGTGTAACAGTCCTGGCAGTCCTGGAACTCACTTTGTAGACCAGGCTGGCCGCAAACTCACTGAAATCCCCCTGCTTCTGCCTCCCAAGTTGTAACCACTTTATGGTTTGTCTTTCATAGGTTCAAATGCTAAAGCTTAATTCCCAATGTAGTGTTGAAAATGTGGGGCTCAGTGGAAGGTAATTAGATCAGGGGTCTCCATAAATAATGAATGCATGTCAAGGGAACTGGTCAGGTCTCTTGAGACTGTATTAAAGCCTTGAATGTCTCAAATAGCTCAGCAAGCCTCAAACTAGCTATGTAGCCAAGGGTGGGCTTAAAGTCCTGACCCTCCTACTTCTACCCACCCAGTGATGGTGTGTGCCACCACACCCAGGAAGCATGGCTGTTACAAAGCAATTTCAGCAGTCTCCACTAGCATTCTTCAATAATCAGATGGTCACTTCATTTTGCTCAGAACTCCCAGTTTGCTGCCATACTCAATTAAAATCCATAGGTTTTTATCTATGAATCTTTGGTTTTGTTTGAAATAGTCTTAGTATGTAGCCAAAGATCCTCAAACTCAACAGCAAACCCAGGTCCTCTGCAAGAGCAGGCAGTACTCAATCTCTGAGATATGTCTTCGGCTCTACCAACCCTGAACAGTAAATCTGTTCGGCGTAGGCCTACCTGCATTGCTGCATCACCTATTGCACGCCGGATTTCCCGTAGAGTTTGGTATCGTTCCAATAAGTGATCACCACAGATGATATCTACCTACGGAAAACAACGGGTATCAGACCACTTTCTGCTTCAAAACACACAAGGGGGGAGGGATTATCATGGCTACTTCAAGATTTCTTTTATAGTAGACTTTTTTAAAAATCAGTTTTCTTTATGTGCACCCTTGCTCACAGAGCCCAGGAAATTTTTGGCAGGTGTCCTCTATCACTCTCCAACTTTCTTCCACTGGACCGGTCAGGCTGGATGGCTAATGTCCCCAGGCCAGTACTACAAACATGCACTGTCAGGCCTGGCTTTTGCTCAGGATCTGTATCCAGATCCTTATGTCTGGTTGGCAAACACTTCTGATAAAACAGTCTCAAGGAAAGTTTTGAAGCTGGCAGGGTAGCATATGACAGTGGTCCCCACTTAGAGGGCTTAAGCAAAATGATCAAGAGTTGGAAGCTAGATTGGGCAATTCTGCAAGATTATGTCTTAAAAACTGAGGGGCTAGAAAGATGGCTCTGTGGTTGAGTTCTTGCTGCTTGCTCTTGCAGCGTATCTGGGATTTTTCATTTTTTAAGACAGGGTTTCTCTCTGTAGCTCTGGCTGTCCTGGAACTCTCTCCAGGAACAATAATGGGCAATATGCATATATATGGTACAAATACATGTGGGAAAAACATTCATACACATTTTTTAAGATATCTAAATTTTTAAGTAAATGAAAATAAAATTTTGAAAAAGACAGATTATGGCACATACCAGCAATCCCAGGACACAAATTGAAGCAGAAATACTGCCACAAGCTCAAGGTCAGTCTAAACCGTGGTGATATTTTGTTTATGATCTAATAAATTTGGCCTGAAGATCAGAATACAGATCTAAGCCACTAGTTAGGCACGCGCGCACACACACACACACACACACACACACACACTAAGCTACTAGTTAGCCATAGAGGGCAGGCAGTGGAGGCCACACCTTTATTCCCAGCACTCAGGAGACAGAGGCAGATGGAGCTCTGAGTTCAAGACCACTCTGGGATACTTGAGAGTGAATTAGTCTAAAAGACAACCAGAGCTCACACTTTTTATCCCAGCACTTGGGATGACACACCTTTAATCCCAGAACTAGAGAGGAATGTAAGGCAGGAGCTCAGTGCAGTTTCAAATCATGCTGAAGATTGGATCCCCACCCTTCACCCCATATGACAAGAACTCTCTAGTGACTGGTTTCTTTGCTTTTCTAATCTTCAGTTTGGACCCCAATATGTGTCTCTGCATTTTTATTATTCATACTACACTAAACTACATGTGGAGACTCTATCTCAAAAAACAAACAAACCAGCCAATTGTTGTAGTGCACACCTTTAATCCCAACACCTAAGGAGGCAGAGGCAGCTGGATCTCTGAGTTCAAGCCATACATTAAATCACAATGAGATCCTGTCTCAGAACAAAACAAGCAAGCTTGACAGCGCTGACACACACCTTTAGTCCCAGCACTTGGGAGGCAAAGGCAGGCAGATCTCTTTGAGTTTGAGACCAGCCCGGTCTACACAGCTAGTTTCAGAACAGCTAGGGCTGTTACACACAGACATCCTGTCTCAAAATGCAAACAAAAAAAGCTGTTAGAAAGACGGTTCAGCAGTTAAGAGCACTGGCTCCATTTCTTACTGCCATTGATGACCATCTCTTGATTTCAGGAAAAACTGAAGCTGTGGGAAATACTAATAGATTGCTGGGGCCTCAATTACAACTCTTGTGCAGTTGGTAGTAGAACAAGAGATTAGTTAGTTCCTGCTTTCCATCAGCAGACTCCCTTGCAGGTGTAACAGGGAAACTCAAATATCTAGAAAAATGAAATACTTAATATAGACTCTATTAGCTTTTTAAGGATGAAAAAAATACCTCCTGCTTATGTATTTACATGTTGTAAGTTAGAAAACATCAAACTTTGTATGCTACTAATTTAAAATGTCCTCAAAATTCTAGTTATGGGTCAACTGAAAATGTATCTTTAGATAGCTTTGCTTTTTTTTTTAACTACCATGCATACTTTGATAGAATATTAGTATCTAGACTGACTGCATGTTGTTGACCTGATCCATATACTATAATTAGGAAGTGATATCCAGGTGGCAGGTTCCAGCATGTCTATTGTTCCTTCTGTGACTAAATTTTGATCAGAGACAAATTCCTTTTGTAGATCAGGCTGAGATCTGCCTACCTCTGTCTCTCAGGTGCTGGTTTAAAAACGTACACCACCATGCCCAGCCTTTTGACCAATATTTTAGATTTGAGAGTGTTTTGCTTCTCCACGGAGAAACTCTGTCTCGGGTGGGGGGATAATTTTGCTTGTGTGTATGTATGTGTACTGTGTGTATGCATGGTGCCCCTAGATGTCAAAAAAGGGCATTGGATCCCAGAGAACTGAAGTTAAGACTGTTTTGAGCTTTCATGTGGATGCTGGGAACTGAATCCCGGATCTCTATAACAGTCGCAATGCTTACCACTGAGCCATCTTTCTAGGCCCCCTATTTATTATTCTTATTGATAAAAATCATCTATAATTTGTGCAACATGTACAAGAATGTTTTGAAATGTATACACTGTGAAATGACTAACAACAGTTTTTCATACTCTTTTCTTTCTTTCTCCCTTTCTTTCTTTCTCCCTTTCTTTCTTTCTTCCTTTCTTTCTTGCGCGTGTGTGTGTTTTGTTTTGTTTTTTGAAACAAGTTTCTCTGTGTAGCCCCAGCTGCCTGGAACTCACTTTGTAGACTAGCTGGCCTTAAACTTAGAGATCTACCTGCCTCTGCCTCTGTCTCCCCAGTGCTGGGATTAAAAGTGTGCACCACCATGCCTGGCAAAAAATATTTTGACCATTATTTTTATTTTATGTGTATGGGTGTTCTTGCCTGAATGTTTATCTGTGAAACACATTTATGCAGTGCCTGTGGAGGCCAGAAGGTGTTGGCTCCCTTGAAGTCTTAGTTAGGGTTCCTATTGCTGTGAAGAGATACCATGACCAGGACAACTCATACAAGAAAAATATTTTGACTACATCTGGAATTAAGTTAACACCCAAGCAGCTAGGCATGAGTGTAAAGAAATCCATTCAGATCATATCTTCTCTCCCTACCTCTCCCTCTCTTTCTGTTTTGCTTTAGGAGACAAGGTTTCTGCAGAACAGTTCTGGCTGTCCTGGAACTCACAGAGATCCACCTGCCTCTGCCTCCTGAATGCTGGGATCAAAGGTGTGCGCCATCACCCTAAATCTGGGCTACACCTCCTGGTGGCAGACTCTCTCACTGGCAAGTTCACCTACCCTGCCACTGAGGTGTTACTTGCTGGTATTAAAACACAGACTGAAGACCAGCTGTCTTAGCCTCATGGACTGGACTACCATATTCTTGACTTTTGCATCAGGAGACAGCCATTGTTGGACTAGTTGGACCACAGCCTGTAAACCATTCTAATAAATCTCTCTTTAATGTGTGATATTTATATATGTGTGTATTAAACATACATGTGTATTATACATATGTGTGTTATATATATAAACACACACACATATATATACATACACATGTATATTGTACATATTTAATACATATATTGTTTTGAATGTTCATTCTATCTGTTTTGTTCCTCTGGAGAACCAAGACTAATATAGAGGGTAAATCAGATGTCACTTTGAAGCTGGAAATCACATTGTATCAATATTCCATTAACAGTCATAGCATCTACATCATAAAAAAGTCACTATAAGATTCTAGAAACAATTCTTCAATATGTCAAAGGTAGTCTTGCAACCTCACCTTTCCTTTTACATACATGTACTGTACCTGACAAGCTGGATCAAGACCCATTTTT
This sequence comes from Phodopus roborovskii, assembly GCF_943737965.1. Classification (NCBI taxonomy): domain Eukaryota; kingdom Metazoa; phylum Chordata; class Mammalia; order Rodentia; family Cricetidae; genus Phodopus; species Phodopus roborovskii. Next base: position 13,352,893 of record NW_026126541.1, on the reverse strand, counting down.
CTTCTAAGAAATTTCTCTACATGCCCAATAGTTGCTTCTCCTGAAACACGCACAAACTTCTTTTCCAAAGGCTACAAAAAGATAACACTTTCAGATTATGTAAGTAATACATACATGAAATTACAAACTTTAAAGCAAATTTTAAAGCAAAGATTTAGAGTAAGTAGGCTATTAAAAATTAAAAACTGCTATAAATGAGTCAATTTGTAATTCAAAGAAAAAAATAGAAATTCTGCAAATTTTTATAATAGGCCAACAAAAATTTTCTGTAGAAAGCTTGATGGTTTATTTTGGAAGTTCATGAAAAACAAGGAAATCAGGTATACCGTTACATGCCTAAAACCCTAACATTTGAGAAGTGATCTTGAGCAGCATGAGCTGTGGTTGGCATCCAATTGCAAATATAAAGACATACACACATCCCAAAACAAAAATCCAGGCATTGCAATGCCGGCCTGTAGCTCCAGCTACTTCGGAGAAGACACGGAGGATCGCTTAAGTATTAATTATACTGCAAGGGAGTGCATGCCTGGGTTCCAGCTACTTGACTTGAGTCTAACAGCTGAGACAGCCTGGACAACATAGTGAGAAAACATTTCCCAGTACTCTAGAAGCTGAGGCAGGGAAACCTAAAGGCAACCTAAGCTACAGGCCTATCTTAAAAAAGAAGAAAAGGGGGGAGTGGGTTTCTTTTTAAAATTTAAAGTGAGACGAAATCTAGACAGAGGTAGCTGGAATTACAGGCAGTTGTGAGCCACTCAATGTGGGTGCTGGGAACCAAACTCAGCTCCTTTGCAGGAGCAGTGCAGGCTCTTAACTGCTGAGCCTTCTCTCCTGCCCCTTGCTGACATCTTCTAAAATACTCTGTTCCAGATTCCCCAAAGGCATCTCCAGTAAAACGACAGTGACCTAAGATTCTAGGTACATCTCAGCCTCACAGACTGATCACTCCATGGTGAGAACATCTTTAGCTAGGAACAATCATCAAAGAGAACTGAACTATCCCCTCAAACAATAAGAATTTCGTCTCTTAATCAGCTTCAAGAGCCAGAACTAAGATAACCCATCAGACCACAAATTGACCAAAAGATTGTGTGTGTGTGTGTGTGTGTGTGTATATATATATATATATACATACACACACACACACACTTTTATACTTGTTGCCTCCTGCCCCAAATCTTCTGTTTAAACCTAAAGTTGCTAGGCATGGTGACTTACACATATAACCCAGACACTCAGAGATGAAGGCAGGCAGACTGTCATGAATTTAAGGCCAGACTGGGCTACATGAGTTCTAGGTTAGCCTGGGCTACAGAATGAGAACCTATCTCAAAACACACACACACACAAAAAAAAAAACACCACCATAAAAAGCCAAGCCAGTGACCTGAAGACAATGAGTCACGGAACCTCCCTTTTCCTGATGTGGCAATATTGGTTAAACCTTTTAATGCTTTTCAGCAATACAGGGTTTCAGACAGGGTTTCATGTTATCCAGAGTTGCCTTCACTTGATATGCACCTCACTGTTTATGGAGTGCTGGGAACTTAACCCCAGGCTTCATGCATTCTAGGCAAATTTAAGTATCGTATCAACTAAAACTCTATCCCCAGCCCCAACTAGTCATCTCTTTAAACATCAAATTGGCCAGATAACTGAGCCTTGTGTGTTGGGACTCATACAGCTAAGGGACTTCCCTTAAAACTTAGTATACCAATGCCAGAGACAAACAAAACAACCCAGGCTTTTCTTAATGAAATTAACAATGTCTGCATCACAGAGTTTTACTCTCTAGGGTCTCCCTCCAGCTTGCTACAAATCTCAATAACTAACAAAGTATGATACAAAGTAGTTCATTCTTACCTCAAATCTCAGTGAATGCTTGAAGTGACAAGTTAAGGCAGGTTAACTTCAGCCAAAAATGTTAAATATAAAAATTTAAATTCATGTTAAACTCTAAGCACCAACTACACAAAACACTTTGGATTTTTTTTCCTCTTTTGAGACCAGTCTTACTACAATAGCCCAGGCTGGCTTCAAATTTTGGACCCTCTTGCTGCAGTCTTCAGAGTGGCAGGAAAACAAGCTTATATCACACCTGACTCTTACAAATTTTTAAAATGACCACACTAAAGTCAGGCCTGGTGGTACATGCTTGTAATCCTAGCACTTGGGAGGTCAAGAAGCCAAAGACATCTTTGGCTGCATAACAAGTTCAAGGGCAGCATGGGCTACATAAAACCTGTCTCAAAAACCTAAAAAAAAAAATAATGAATTACCAATCAACATGGCATATGGTTTATAAATTACTTATTTTCCTTATATTCTGAATCAGTAAGAAATCCCTGCTTAATGTCTCTTACCCTGAGAAACTAGTATAACATTACTGCTGAATTTCAATAACTCACTAAACATTTGTATTTAATTGAAGATTATCTCTACTTGGTTGCTAATCTGATTCAGAATTTATATCTATAAAATCTCCTTATAAAGTAAACAAAAAATGCAATACCTTAAAATGTCCTGTATCTTCATTAGCACTGAAAAATAAAGGAAAAGTTAATCAATATTTAATACTTTAAATTATATGCTTAATCATAAAAAAAGTAACTGAACAATATAAACTTTCATAGGCAGCAATTCATTTAACATGAAAGAAAAATATTTCCCCTGTTGGGCGTTGATGGTGCACACCTTTAATCCCAGCAGAGATAGGTGAATCTTTGTGAGTTTGAGGCCAGCCTGGTCTACAGAGCTAGTTCCAGGACAGGCTCCAAAAGCAATACAGAGAAACCCTGCCTCGAGAAAAAAAAAAAACAAATTTTTTTTTTCTTTTTTGAGACAGGACTCCTCTCTCTGTCCAGGCCTTGGCTGTCCGGCTGTCCTTGAACTCACTCTGTAGACCAGGCTGGCATCAAACTCCCATCCAAGTATTAACCAGGCCCAATCCTGCTTAGCTTCCGAGATCAGAAGAGATCGGGCACGTTCAGGGTGGTATGGCCGTCGACTGGCATCAAACTCAAAGATCCACCTGCCTGTGCCTGTGCCTCCCGAGTGCTGGGGTTAAAGGCGTGCACCACAGGAGCAGCTAAAGAGCATGTTTCCTCTATCTACTCACAGTGATGCTCCTGCTGCAGTGCTGCCCCTGTGAAGGTCAGTCTCTGCTGTCATGTGAGTTCCTGCCATCTCTCAAGTGGACAGTTCTGAGATTATGTTTAGACGGGGGGCTCATGTAGCTCAGGCTGGCCTGAGACTCATTATGTCGTTGAGGCTGGTCCTGAATCCCTGACTCTCCCTACTTCCCTGTGCTACAATGAGGTTTTCATAGCTCTGTGCTACCACACCCATATTTTTCTTTTTTTAATTTAAATTTGAAACAAGGTTGTTTTACATGTCAATCCAATTCCCTCGCCCTCCTATCCCCCCCACATCACCCCCACCAAACCCTAGCCTATCCCCTTTCTGCTCCCTAGGGCCAGTGAGGCCTTCCATGGAGATCATCAAAGTTTGTCATATGATTTGGGGGAGGGCCTAGGCTGAAGACATCTCCCCCATGTGTCTAGGCTGAAGAATCCCTCTATCTAAGATGGGTTCCCAAAGTCCATTTGTACACTAGGGATAAATACGGATTTTTTTTTTTTTTTTTTTTTTAAAGGGACAGGTTAAGACCAAGTCTCTGGGTAGTCTGGTTATCCTTGACTTCAGATGTAGACCAGGTTGGCCTCAAACTCACAGAATTCTGCCAGTCTCTGCCTGTCCAGAGCCATGATCAAAGACATGCACACTAGTATGCCCAGCCTTTTATTTATACCTAAACCTTTGGGAAGAAATACAGTTGTCACTTCTGCCACCTAGTGGTAAAACAACTGCAGTTTAATACAGTATTTTAAACTTTCCTGAGGGAGGCAGTATTTTATGAGACACTATATAGCCCTGGCAGGCCAGTAATTCAAGGATACACCTGCCTCTGCCTCCCTAAATGCTGGGATTAAAGGCAAGTGCCACTTTGCCCAATCTAATTTAAAGGCTTCTGGACAATAAACAAAAAGTACAGTTTTGTTCCTTCCTTAGTTTTGTTGTATTAGTAATGTTTTGGTCAGGTTTTCCTTTTGGGAGAATGGGGGAGCAAAAGCAGAGATGCTATACAGTTCAGGCTAGCTTTGAATGCAATGATTCTCCCATCAAGTTGGGACTGTGTGTGCTACTGTGAGGTAAGGATACCAGTGGTTACTGTGTTAACTTTTTAAACATTTTTCTAAATCTAAGAGGAGAGTGGATCTCTGTGAGTTCAAGACTCCCTGGTCTACAGAGTGAGTTCCAGGACAGGCTCCAAAACTACAGAGAAATTCCTGTTTTGAACCCCAACCCCTAAAAAAGGAGAGGGAGAGAGGAAGAAAGGGAGGGAATTATTTGGGATTGGAGATCTCTCAGCAGCTAGAAAATACTTGCTGTCCTTGCAGATGATTCCAGGTTTGGTTCCCAGCACCCTCACAGCAGCTCACAAGTGTTTAACAAGGGATCCAACACCCTTCTCTGATCTCCCCGGACACCAGGTATTTACACGGTACACATAAGCAAGCAAAACATTCACATACATAAAATAAATCTAAAAACAAAAGATGTATTTAATATGTGTCCTGAGTGTATGCATGTGCACCACACGCCTGCAGGTGCCTGAGAAGGCCAGAAGAGAGTATAGATCTGTTGCAGGATAGTTGATGACACCATGAACGAGACTGTTATTTACTGGAAAAACCTGTTCCTAGTTGTGGTGTGGTTCAGCCCTATCACACACCTTTAATCCAAGAGCTTTCCACTTGAATATTATAAACAGGAATACATAAAGTCAACCATAGGTCAAAGAGGAGGAGCAAGCAACCAGCTGACAGGAAGGAACATAAGATGATTAAGAAAAAAACAGAGGGAATCAGAAGAACAGATAAGGAGAAAGGACAGATGCTGTTTAAGAAGGCTGCTTTGATACTTCAGGAAAAGAGAGGCTTCTGAGATGACAGTGGAGGAAGAAGGTCAGCTGGGTGCTTTCTCTGCTTCTGAGCTAGCAGGCTTTCACCCCAGCATCTGGCTCCCAAGTCTTTATTGGTAAAATCCAACGATTGAGATTTTGTTAAAAACAACACAGATCCTCTCAAGCTGGAGTTACAGACAACTGTGAGCCATGTGACAAGACTGGGGACTGTCCTCTACAAAAACAGCAAATGCTCTTAACCACTGAGCCCCAAAAGGTAATTTACAAGCCAAGCATAGTGGTTTACAAACTGCAAACCAAACACCAAAGGCCTGCTTGAGTTCAGAGCTAGCCTAGGCTACAATGTAAAACCTTTCTCAAAATGTCACAAATAAGCAAACAGTAGATTTTTTAAAGTTACTCACCCAATGAACTCAAGTAATAAGGACATATCAAGCTCAGGTGGAATACGGAACACCGACTCTAGGACTTTCTTAGTTTTTCCTTTGCTTGAAGGGACTGGCTGGGGAGCAGCTATTTGAAACAGAAAGATGATGTAGCACTGAAATTTTAACAAATGGAGATTTTTTAAAAAACTTTAATTTTTTGAGGCAGAGTTTTTCTCTGTGGTTTTGGAGGCTGTCCTGGAACTTGCTCTGTAGACTAGGCTGGCCTCGAACTCACAGAGATCCAGTGCTGGGATTAAAGGCATGTGCCACCAACACCTGACCAAATTGAGATCTTTAACGGATAAATTATACAAGTATTACACTATGTTGACTAAATTATTATAAAGCCCTGATCAAATTTCCTTTTCCTTAATAACATCAGTTAATCTGTCAAAAAAAAAAAAAAAAAAAAAAAAAAAAATCAGTGATTTCAAGGTGGAAAAACTGGCTCAGTTGGTAAAGGTGCTTGCTGCCAAGCCTCTGGGCCTCACCCCTAGAACCCATATGGTGAGGCACTAATTTCTGCAGGTGGGTATCCATGCAAGTGCAAGCACACGTGTGCATACATACACATGCATACTCTCTCTCAATAACATAAATGTGAAAAAGTAAAAAGTGCCACAGAGTTCATTAAAACAGTAACAACACTTACAGGTAACTATAAATACCATGTATGATGCTCATGTTTAGCACATTACATACATTACCATTTAATCCTTACAAATGTACTACATCTACACTTTTTTAAAAACTGGTACAATTTGCCTAAGGCCACCAAGTAACAGAAGAACCAGGATTTAAACCCAATCTACCCGACTTCCATATTGTCAGTAACACCATAAAAGTAAGTTACTATGTGCCTAGCATTGTTTAAAAGTGCTGGTATTAATCAGTGTTTAATGAAGTATCATATTCATCCTTGTTTTATAGATGTTTGTTACTGATATTATTTCCTAATAAAAGTTGCAGTGCTAGGAACAAATTCACAAATATCTAGCTCCTGAGTGTCTGTGATTCCCTCCAGAAAGTGTGTCACCAGGTGGTGGTGGTGGCACACACCTTTAATCCCAGCACTCGGGAGGCAGAGGCAAGTGGATCTCTGTGACTTTGAGGCCAGCCTGGTCTAGAGTGAACTGACAGGAATCCTGTCTCGAAAAAGAACAAAGTGTCTCATTATGTTGCCCAGGCTGGCCTTAAACTCATAGCAATCCTGATTCAGGTTCCTAAGTGCATGCACCACTATACCCAATCCTCTTACTTCTTAAAAACTGTTAGTTGTAAAGTTATACTGCAGCATTACCTTCAAAATATTTCTCTTTGATGATATACCTTGCTATTTCAAAAAAGCACCCATGATGGCTAGTATAAATTTTCAACTTGACACAATCTAAAATTTCCTGGGAAGACTCTTGCTGGGGGATTGTCTGTATCAGGCTGGCCTATGAACATGCCTGTGAGGAATTTTTAAATTATGTTATTCTACCTGGGAAGACCCCGCCTAAAAGTGGCCAGTGCCATTCCCTGGGTTTGAGCCTTGGACTATATAAAACAGAAAGTGAGCTGAGTGGTAGGCATGTGTGCTTGCATGGATTACTCTCTGCTCTTGCGTGTGAGCATGTTGTGACTATCAACTCCTGGTTCTTCATTTCCCTGCAAAGATGTGACGTAGTCTGGTCTACAGACATACTTTATCAAGTGACAGAAAGGGAATGAGGACAGCACTTCAAGGACACAGTTTAACTCTTCAGTCTATGAATACATTATAATACACATCCAAACTTACCAGGTTTGGGTACTTCCAGACCTCTTTCTTTATAGAAATCATGCATTTGCTTTTTTTCTCCTAAAAAAATGATAAAACACAGACTAAATTACATATAAAATGTAACTAGCAGAGTCAGAAACTTTGGGATTCATAACTATGTAATAAAAGAAACTTACTTTCCTCTAGATTCACCACTAATTTGTATACTATGTCTTGTAACTGTCGGTCCAACCTAATCAAAGAAAAGGTAGAGAATATCCAGAAAAAGTAAATCCAGAAAAGTAAATTTCAGTAAAAAGTCAATTTGCTGTCTTCCCTCAGGATCGGATGTTTCCTTAAAAATTTACTACTACTTTTTGGTTTTTCAAGACAGGGTTTCTCTGTGTAGCCCTAGCTGTCCTAGAACTTGCTATGTAGACCAGACTGGCCTCGATAGGAACTCATAGAGTGCTGGGATTAAAGGTGTGTGCCACCATGCCTGTCTAGGAGCAGACATATTGATTCTTGATTCATGAAAGTGAGGCAGTACTCACAGTGCCTACTATACTTCATCTCAGAAAACCAAGGAAGCATATTTAGTTTTAAGTATTCGATAGATTACTGAATGGTTCATTAACTGTCCTCAGTAAGACTATGCAATTGAGAATGGAGAATATATTTTTTTAATGATTTTTATTTTATGTGTACTGGTGTTTTGTATGTATGTGGATGCTGAGAATTCAACCTGGGTCTTCTGGAAGAACTGCCAGTGCTCTTAACCACTGAGCCATCTCTCTAGCCCTGCCCCCTCCTTTCAGAGACTCCATTTTAACTCTTGTATACCAACTCATCTGGAGAGATGGTTAAGAACACAGGCTACTCTTCCAGAGGACCCAGGTTCTATTCTTAGAACCCACATGGCAGCTTATAACCATCTGTAATTCGAGTTCCAGGTGATCCACTGCCCTCTTCTGACCTCGGAGGGCTCCAAGGACACATGCGGTACACAGGTACAAAAAGAAAAAGTCAAGTCATTGAAGCCAGGAGCAGTGGCACAATCCTTTACTTGGAAGGCAGCACAGCACAGGAAATCTGAGTTTAAGACCAGCCTGGTCTGCACGCTGAGTTACAGCAAAGCCACAGCTACACAGAGAAACCCTGTCTGGAACTCACCCCTCTTCTCAAAGGAAGCAGCAAGAAATGAAAGCTCAGTGAGTGTGCTATAACGATCTAGCTTGACTAGTAAGGCTAGTTGTTTCAGGAACTCTACAAACCATCTAAAAGCTGCAGAGCACTCCCAGGCTAACCTGAAGGATTAAGCTATACCCCAAACCCTGTGTCTGGTTTCATTTCTTCCCCTTCCTTTCACTAACTGCCATATGATCTCAGCGCCTGGCCCACAGTGAGTGCAAGTCCCTTTCTTCTAACTTGGACAGAGTTCAATTTATTCCCAACTACACAATGTCAAGATTTCAGGAAAAAACAAAACAAAAAAGCAAACACTCAAAAGAATTATTTTAAAGGTGAATAAACTTTAAATGCATATATTCTTACCTTATATTATAAAGAGGCTGTGTCTGGTGGACAACGATGCTGCATTTTGGGCATCTGTTGCTATAGTAAAAATGTCTTACTATGCAACTTTTACAAACTATTGGAAGAGAAAATGTTTGATTTAGGATGCTTTAAAGATACTTCAAATTTGTAAAATACTATTCAGAAAGGTGAACTGCATGCTTACAGGTGTGAAGACATTCTGTGATGGTGGTAGCATCTATTAAGTAACCTTTGCAAATGGAACACATGATGTATGGGGTTAGTTCAGCAAGGTTAAGCAGGCGCTGTAAACACAATGGTAACAAGTTTTAGAATACAAGCCTTTGCTCTCTCAAATCCATAAACCAGTTGTGTCATAGTCTTGTATTATAACCCTGCTTACTCCAGTCAGCTGGGACAGAAGGCACAGGAGAGGAGTTAAAGTCCAGGCCAAGGCTACACTGCAAGGCCTCATTTCAAAACAAATTAAACCATAATCTCGAGATTTCATTATAAGCAATGCAATTTAATTGCACCTCCAACCCTTCATAATACCCAATAAAATAAAGCACTGTTTCTAAGAGATCCCAAGTCTCTGGCATATACTTTACAGTGATAGTGAAGGGCATGTGCTCTTGTTGTTTTACAAAAAGCCCCTAGATCAGCCTGGACTACCCACATTACCAAGGACGACTCTGAACTTCCCGGATGTTGGGAATAATATTACAACAGGCGCCGGCTACCTTGTCCAGTGTAAGCGGTGCCTCCCGCAGGCCAGGCAAAAACACTACACTACTCCCCATCCCTGGGATGCATTTCTCTACACATTAGCTACAAAAAAATGGGCCAATTATACCACCACGTTACAAAAACAAAACCCAAATCCTCTCCACTATTAGTGAGGGGCTTATCACCCTCTCAACACCCTGCTGAAAATGACTACGTCCCCGTCCGACTTGCAGACTCGAGGCGGATAGGCTCACGGTAGTCGCCTAACCCCTCCGCGTCACGCGGACGTCTTTACAGAATGAACAAGAGGGGCCCAGAATGCCCTAGGTGATCTGCCGGGACCTCGCAAAACAAATCAGGCAGGAGAGAGGCCACGCCTGGGTGGGCGGGGATGGAGGTCTGCACAAGCGCCACGAGCCGCAGCGACCGTCGCAAGGGCAGGTCCGCGCGAGTCCCGCTCCGTCCCGGAGGCCGCTCGGGGGCAGCCAGGTCGGGAAGGGCCGATACCTCCTCCTCGTCCTCCGAGTCCGGCCGCCCCGACTCCAGCCGCAGCGAGAAGTGGCTCATCTCTTCCTCCTCCTCCTCTTCCTCCTCCATCTCCTCGTCCTCTTCCAACTCCTCATCGTAGTCCTCGAAGCGGCCTCTCATGCGGCCCAGGCTGCGCTCGGGCTCCAGCTCGGGCGGCCGGGAGCGGGAGCAGCCGGGCGCGCCCGCCTCGGGCAGGGACGCCGGGCCCTCCTCGCCGGCCGCGGGCGCCGGGGTGAGGGCGGGCGGAGAGATGGGAGGCGGCGGCGGAGGCGGCGGCATGGCACAGGCTCGCTTGGCCTCGGAGGCGCGAGAGCTTTCCGTGGCGTCCGTCTCGGCCTCCTCCATGGCGGGGGTCAGAAACCGAGCGAGGTGAGCGCGAGGCGAGGCCAGGAGAGCACGAGCCACAACCCCCCCCTCGTCCCAGTGCGCAGGCGCAGGCGCTCTGCAGGGGCCGCTGGGAAATGTGGTTTACCTAGAGACAGCCTAGGTGAGGCGGAGCTGCCCAGGTGGGGGCGGGGCTTGCGGGCCGCGCCTTAAAGGAAGCTCACCCAATTTTCCTGGTCTGAGGCTTGCCTTGCTTGCACTTTTCGAAACGACCAAAGTGCTACAGTTTCAGTATTTTACTCGCGTCAGTTTATCCATAGGGAATTGAACTCTAGGTGCCATGTGGTGTTGAGTTAGGAATGATGATTTCATTTTGAGTACTATTTACATTTTTCCTGCCCTTCCGTGGCTAATGGCATCCATGCAAGCTAAGTCTACTTAGTGAGACCTTGTCTCAAAAAGCCGAAAAAGTTGATGGCTCAGCAGGTAAAGCAGTTTGCCGCCAAGCGTAAGGACCTGAGTTCAATACCCAGTATTCACGTGGTAGGAGAAAACCGACTTCCACTCGTGCCAAGGCTCCTGTGTGCCCCCAACACAATAAATAATAGAAAAAAACGCCATTGTAGAAGTTTATAAGAACCATACAAAATCCAATTGAAGGCAGTGGATGAATATGAAAAAGAAATGACTGGAGCCAAAGATATAGCTTAAAGATAGAGTGGAGGTCAGGGCTCATGTCTAACACCAAAAAAGTGACCCCCAATAGCCAAAAAAAAAAAAAAATCTGAAAGATGAGAATAAGTTAGAAGACAGATTCGATAATAGCCACCTATAGCCTGGCACACACCTTTAATCCCAGCACTCAGGAGGCATAGGCAGGCGGATATGTGTTCAAGGCCAGCCTGGTCTATAGAGCTAGTCCCAAGACAGGCTCTAAAACCACAGATAATCCCTATCTCAGAGAAGAAGAAAAAAAAAAAGCCACATATGCCAACCGTGGTGACATGTTTATTAACTGCAGCATTCAGGAGGCTGGGATGGGCAGAATGCCTCTTAGAGTCTAGGAATTTGAGGCCCGCCTGGACAGCGTTTCAACAACCCTGTCTCAAAAGGGGAAAAAGGGTGACCGTCTCAAGACCTTACACACCTTTAAGGATGTGAACCACTGTCCCTGGAGTTTTGAACACTATTGAGACTATTGAGATGTGGGCATGTCTTGAGCTGGAGAGACAGCTCAGTGGTTAAGAGCATGGCTGCTCTTGCACCGGATCCTGCTTTGGTTCCCAGCACCCACACGGTAGCTCACAACCATCTGTGCCTCTTAATTCCAGAGGATCTGATGCCCTCTTCTATCCTCTCCAGGCATCAGGCATGTACACAGTGCACATACACATACGCAAACAAAACATGCCTACACATAAAAAATAAAAGTTTTTTGGGTTTTTTTTTTTTGTTGTTGTTTTTTGTTTTTTAAGTTTGGAAGCTTCCTAACTAAACATGTTTGTCATTATGAGATAGCCTAAGCACCTGTGGGCACTAGAGGAAGTATGTTGTGGTTTGAATATGTAATGTCCCTTTCAAGTTTGTGTTTGACTTTGGTCCTCAGTTGGTGGCCTTGCTGGGGAGTTATGGAAACTTGGGCTTGTGTGGCGCAGCTAGCAGAAGCAGAAGCTTATTTGAAAGATATCCACTTCAGAGCCTGGGTTGAGCTCTCTGCTTCCTGGTCCAACTGGCTCATGAGGAATTAGGTTACACATTCCTGACCCCACAGAGATGCTCCACCACAAACTATAGAAATCTTCTGAAGCCATGAACCAAAGTAAATCCTTTCTTCTTAGAAAAAAGGAGCAAAAAAACTAACAAAACATAAAATTGCCACATACATCAATTGGAATAAAATTGAGAAGTCAGAATCTTCACATTTAAGTTGTGAGACCCTGGGCAGAGGCGCCAAGATAAAGAGGGGAAGAAGTCTTTTCTTTTCAGTTTCTGTGGCCTTTCTCGATTGTGTCTGTGTCTCTGTGCATAGGTGTAAATGCACGAACACTCTGGCTCTCTCCTTCCACCATGTGGGTCCCAGGGATGGAAGTCAGGTAATCAGGCTTGGCATCAACCTTTATTTTCTGAGCCATCTCACTAGCCCTGTTTTGCATTTTTATTTATTTATTTATTTATTTATTTATTTATTTATTTATTTATTTGAGGCAGGGTTTTTCTGCTAGCCTTGGCTATCCTAGAACTCACTCTGTAGACCAGACTAGCCTCAAACTCAGAGACCCGCCTGCCTTTGAATGCTGGGGTCAAAGGTGCACGTCACCACAGTCAGCCTCTGTTTTGTTTTTCTTAGGCATGGTCTTCCTCTGTAGCCCAGGCTGACCTAGAACTCACTATGTAGCATTGAACCCACAGTGATACTCTTACCTCAGCTTAAGTGCCTTGCCACTCCTGTCTCTAAATTGTAAAATGACAAGGAAAAAAGAAAAATATAGATCTTTTATGCTTTGAAGGATACTGATAAACACCACAAAGGTAAACTATAGTGATGGACACCCTCTGTTAATCACTGGACATTGTACAAACCTTTGTACTTGGCATCTGTATGTCCCATTGTTTGAGTAATCCAGAAACAGAAGAGAAAACCCAGAGAGAGATGTGAGTGCGTACGGGTAAGCGTGGTGTCTCAAATCTCCTAGGGACATACAGAAGTACTGAAGGAAAATAGTCATCTAGTGAGAAAAGTTAGGAGAGCAGAGGAAGTTGATTATTCTCTTCTGTCTTCAAGGAAATCTAGAACTATGACTGACCCTTGGTCAACCCCTGGAACTGTGGTCATTAGTGTTTGTTTTCTGTTAATGATTGACAGTTTCAATGTGTATACCTGGGGCAAGGGACCATGCTGTGCCAGTTTGTCACATCACTTTGTACAAACAGGATTTATGACATGTGTGCATCTGGTTTTACCGTTGGAGGACTGATTTTTGAGACACAGTTGTGGTTGGCTATGTAGCAAGATAGCCATTGGTTTTTTTTTTTGTTTGTTTTTACTTTTTTGAGACACGGACTTGCTATTTAGCCTTGGCTGGCTGGGAATTTACTACATAGACCAGGCTGACCTCAAACTCATAGAGATTTGTCTGTCTCTGCCTCCCAAGTGCTGGGATTAAAGGGGTGTGCCACAGCTGGCCCTGACCTGCTACTGAATCTTACATTTTCAGAGGTTTGCTAGGCTTTTGGAGGCTGTGGGACTTTTGGAATACCTTGTTCAACTCTCCTCCTCCTCGTCGCACCATGATTGTGCGTGTGACTGTGTGCATGATGTATGTGGGGTGCATTTACCAGAGAATGTGTGAGGACGATTTTATAGTTAGTTCTCCTCTTCCACCTTCATGCGGGTGCTGAGGATCAAAGTCAGATCATCTGGTGCATAACCTGCAGGCAGATACTTTACCTGCTGAGCCATCCTGGCCCCCCCTTAAATACTTCTGATTAGATTTTTTCTGGCAGTACTGGAAATTGAACACAGGGCCTTGTAAATGCTAAGCTGCTCTACCACTGAGTCACATCCCCAGACCCTGAAAAGCATTTGCAAAAGACATTTAGATGCACACCTTATACCATATACAAGATTAACTCTAAATTGATTTATGAACTAGAGAAAAAAGAAACTAGGCTGTAGAAGGAAACACGAATTCCTCTTTAACCACACTTAAAAGAAAGGCATCCTACCAGTGATTCTAAATCCAGGTGCAGTAAATATTGTTAGACCTGACTTCATGCAAATGCACACACACACACCAAACTGTAGCATGTCTCAGATAAGAGAGCCAATTCTGTAGTTTTATTGGTATATAAATATAACAGTATGTTTTACTTCTAGTACACTTGCTTTTCTTATGGTGTGTTTGTGTGTGTCCCCACCACGTGAGACCTGGGGACTGCTGTCAGATCGTTGAGTTTTTCAACAATCCTAAGCCATCTCATTGGTCCCCGTTTTGTTGTTTCTTGAGTCAGGGTCTCATTGTTTCATAGGGTGTCACAGCCCAGGCTGACCGAAACTCCCTATATAGAGCAGGCTAGGTTTAAACTTGCAAGAACCCTCCTGCCTCAGCCTCCCAAGTGCTTGAATGACAGGTGTGTGCCCACCTGATTGGCTCCATATACTTCTTGAAGGTAGACTGTAATTGGATAGTGGTAGTGGATAAGGTATGTTTTTAGTATAAGATATAGGTGGTTTGCTGCAGAGCAGAGCACACTCTAAAGAGATGTCCTGACACAAGCCAGGGTCATCTGGGGAAAGAAAACTTCAACTGAGAAAATGCTTCTGTCAGATTGGCCTGCAGGCAAGACTGATGTAGGAGGCCTAAGGTACTATGGGCAGTGCCACTCCTGGGCAGGTGGTCCCCAGCTGTATATGAAAGCAGACTGAGCAAGCCATGAGGAGCAGCCAATCAGCAGCACACACCCCTCCGTGGGCTCTACCTCAGCTTCTGCTTCCGGTTCTTTGAGTTCTTGCCCTGACTCCCCTCCATGATGGACTATAAAATGTAAGTTGACATAAACCTTTTCCTCTCCAAGTTTCTTCTGGTCATGGTGTTTTATCACAGCAATAAAAAGCAAGCTAATATTAGGAGTGAAGATGAGCAATGACCAAAGGGACCTTGCAAAGGGACCACTGGGTAGATACACATAGCAAATAGTCTTTATATTATTTCTTTTTAGAGAATTTATTTTTAATTATGTGTATGTGTGTGTGTCTGTATGTGAGTATGTGATGTGACCACAGTACTCTAGACGGCTAGAGGCCTTGGATCTCCTGAAGACAGAGTTACAGACAGTTGTGAGCTGGCCAGCATTGGTCCTGGGAACCAAACTCAGGTCCTCTGGAAGAGCAGATGTTCTTAACTGATGAGCCATCTCTCTAGCTCCCAATTTTATACAGCATTTAAAATCTTTTAAAACAAGCAGCTTTTCCTCAGGAGCAACTGCTTCTTCTTCTCTTCCTCCTCCTCTTCTCTTTTTGGGTATAAGTGATTGACAGGCCCTTTTGGATCCACTCCTCCAGAGTGTAGTGTCAGATTTCACATCAGAGGCCCACATGCGTTAGGCAAGCACTCTACCACTGAGCTACACTCATTGCTGCATCACTCAACACTTAGGGACTAAAGGGTAATATGAAAAGGATCTCTCCAAAAATATGAAGATGTACTAATTCTTTAACCATGAGGGAATTATAAATTAGAATGGATGCTGAGTGGCTGGTGTAATGGCTTATGATGATACTGTTAGTCCTTTTAATGTTTGCTCCCCACATCCCATAAGGTAGAGGGAAAGAACTGGTATCCCCAAATTATCCTTTGACCTTGAGATAACATGCTGTGGCACCCAGGTACTTACACCCACACACAAACAAACAAATGTAATATAAATTTAAATAAAAAGACAATGAGGCCAGTGTGGTCAAAATGGTAAAACACTCCATCCTGTTTTTACAGTGGAACCCAGACAAAAACTCTAGAATCGTAATGACTTCTGAGACCTCTGTTACAAATAGTAACAGCCAGCTTGACAAAGGAAACTAGAACTTAGCTTTTTGTTTTTGTTTGGGTTTTGTTTTATTCTACTTTTGAGATAGCATTTCACCATATAACCCTGGTTGTCCTAGAACTTGCTATGTAGAGCAGGCTAGCCTCAAACTCAGAGATCCATTTGCTTCCACATTGCTGGTATTAGATGTACGAATCACCATACCTGGCTAGAATTCATAGTTTTTTGTTTGTTTGTTTATCGAGGCAGGGTTTCTCTGTGTATCAGCCTTGTCTGTCCTGGAACTCACTTTATAGACCAGGCCGACGTCCTGTTTGTTTCTTCTGATTGTTTTTATTCTGAGCTAGAGTCTCAAATAGCCCAGAATGGCCTCTGACTCCTTAACTAGCCCAGGATATCTTGAACGCCAAATTCTCCTGACTCTACTTCCCAATTGTTGAATGTGCCACCATGCCTACCTCCAGAACTCAGGGTCTGACTCATTTGACCATTACCGAGTTTCCCTGCTGGTATCCCCGGGCCTGAACTCAAAACAAGCTAAGGCTAAGACTGTGTACCATGGTAGACAACTCTGGAAGAACTCCTTTACTGAGGGCTGAGGTAATTGTGGCGGTGAAGTCCTATAATCCTAGCCATTCAAGAGGCTGAGGCAGGAGAATCAAAAGCCAAGGTATA
Organism: Phodopus roborovskii; assembly: GCF_943737965.1. Taxonomy (NCBI): domain Eukaryota; kingdom Metazoa; phylum Chordata; class Mammalia; order Rodentia; family Cricetidae; genus Phodopus; species Phodopus roborovskii. The sequence goes on along the minus strand of NW_026126541.1, from coordinate 13,336,395 downwards.
GAGTACAAGGGCCAGCTTGGAAACTAAAAATTAAAGAGGAGAGTGGGCAGGGGTGCAGCCTTTAATCCCAGCACTTGCAGGGCAGAGGCAGGTGGCTCTCTGAGTTCCAGGCCAGCCAGGGCTACACAGAGAAATGCTGTCTTTACAAAAATAAACAAAACAAACCCAAAAAGACAAAAAAAAAAAAAAAAAAAAAAAAAAAAAGAAAGAAAGAAAGAAATTAGAGAAGCTAACAAGTAACAAGATGAATCAGTGGGTAAAGACACTTGTTACAGGGGGCTGGAGAGACGGCTCAGAGGTTAAGAGCACTGGCTGCTCTTCCAGCGGTCCTGAGTGCAATTCCCAGCACCCACATGGTGGCTCCCAGCCATTGTTGGTGAGGTCAGATGCCCTCTTCTAGTATGCAGGCGTATGTGCAGATAGAGCACGTGTATACATAAAATAAATAAGTCTTAAAAAAAAAAAAGGCTAAGCAAGCCTGGCGACCTGAGTTCAATCCCTGGAGACTCTGTGAAGGAGGAAGGGAACAGCTGACTACACAAGTTGGTCCTCTGGTCTCCACATGTGTGCTGTGTACATGCCTGTCCCTCCTCTGTGCCATGCACATTGTAATAATAAACAAAATTTTACTTATTATGCTTTCCTCGTGACAGGTTCTCACTGTTTAGCTCTGGCGTCCTGGGACGGACTATGTAGAGCAGCTGCAGCAAACTCCCAGAGACCCACATGCATCTGACTACTTAGTGCTGCTCTCAGGCTTTGCACCCGGGACCCCAGCTTTTACTAGTAAGCAAGGTAAAGGCGACTTTAAATGGGAGTATGTGCTCAGCAAAACTTACAGTGTAACTGGAAACAAATGTAATAATAAGTACGTGTTGGGGATTGGCTTTCCAACACTCACAACCAAAGCCGGCACGGAAATGGGCAGAACTGTAGAAACAGCACAACCCCTGCGTGTTCCGTATGTGTGTGTGTGTGTGTGTGTGTGTGTGTGAGAGAGAGAGAGAGAGACAGAGAGAGACAGAGACAGAGACAGAGAGATGCTTGAGGAAAGCCTTCCCTGCCTGTCTCCCCTCTCTTCCTCGTGGACTACAGGCAGATTTCTGAACTGTGCACATCTTCATCCCTGTGCAGGCTCCAGTGAGTGTGTGCTTGTGTGTGCATGGGGAGCTGGCAATTGAAGTCATGAGGCCAAATAGGAACACCAGAGAAACTGAAAATTCATGGAGAAATATAATGAAATATGCAGAAAAATTCAACTCCAATTGAAGCCAAAAACTGAACTAGATGCTTTAGAATAAGTATATTACATAGAAAAAATGATTTAAATAAGATAACCTGTAACAAGTCCCCAAGATCTTAACATGACTGACTCCATGTTAGAAGTAACCATTTAAGCTGTAAAACTCAGCACACAGACAGCACCATCAGCCAAAATGAAAACAAAGGCCTAATCCATCAAAGTCCATCGCTCTGGGAAAGTCTTTACATGGACTCACCTTGCTTCTTGGCTGCTGTAGTTCTGCTTCTGGCCAACTGTTCTTGCTAACTGAAGTGTGTCAACCCAGGATATGGTCTTTACGCTAAAAAGCTCATTCTGAGGAAGGCTCAGTGCTACAATGGGATCCATGTCCAAGTAGTCTTCTCTGGATGGGTACCCCATTTACAAACCTACATTCTTTTTTGTTGTTGTTGCTTTTTGTTTCTTGAGACAGGGTTTCTCTGTGTAGACCAGGTTGGCCTTGAACTCAGAGATCTGCCTGTCTCTCCCTCCTGAGTTCTGGGATTAAAGGAGTGTGCCACCACCATATGTTAAAAAAATTATTATATTATTATTATTTTTTATTTTATGGGCCTTGGTGTTTTGCCTGTTGTATCCCCTGGAACTGGAGTTACAGCCAATGTCAGTTGTCATGTGAGTGCTGGTAATCGAACTCAGGTCCTCTGGAAGAGCAGCTGAACCTTCTCTCCAGCCCCAAACCCACATTCTTTCTTTACCTTTTAAAAGTGATTTATTAGATATGCAGTGTTCTGCCTGAATGTCTGCCTGCAGGCTAGAAGAGGGCACCAGCTCTCATTAGGGAAGGTTGTGAGCCACCATGTGATTGCTGGGAATTGAACTCAGGACCTCTAGAACAGTGCTTCTGTCAAAAACAAAAACCCAAACTGTTCATAATTGTTGCATCAGGGTCTTGAGACTTTAGCAACACTAACATTTTGGCTTGAATAGTTCTAGGCCATTAAAAAAAATGTGTTTTGGGGGTGCCAGGCAATGGTGGCACATGCCTTTAATCCCAGCACTTGGGAGACAGAGGCAAGTGGATCTCTGTGAGTTCAAGGCCAGCCTGGTCTATAGAGTTAGTTCCAGGACAGGCTCCAAAACTATACAGAAAAACCCTGTCTCAAAAAAAAAAAAAAAAAAAAAAAAAAAAAAAAAAAGGATAAACCAAAATAAATAGATAATAAATAAATAAATATAGCAATATAGATCTAGGCTAAAAATGTACTACTGCACTGAAAAAAAAAAAAAAAAACCAGGTCGAGGAACTCTCTAAGCAGGTATTAGACAAGCACAAACAACAAACTGACCTGGAAGACCAAACTATCCATTGGTACGGTCATAGGAAGGGATTTCAGAGGAAGGGGGACACTGGAAAGGAAGAAGTATTTATAGACATGCTTACTAGACGTGACAAACTGCTACAGAAAAAAAGTCAGACTGAAACAGTGATTAGTGAAATGAGAGAAAATCAGAGAAAGGTCCGTATCCATAGGGAAAGTGTGAGTGGGTGCCCTACAAAGAGGGATCCAGACTGACAGCAGACCCTGAAAGAGAAGGGCTCTGGAAATAGGCGTCTGAAAGGAGGGTGACAGAAACAAGATATCAAAGTGGGTCCCATAGGCATCCAGTGAGTTTATTTCTCTCAGTGGAATAGGGATCCCTCAGATAAATGACAACCTTAGACACTCTGGAATTTCAGAGAAACTCCCCCCCCACACACACACGGGGGGAGGGGGGGGAAGTGGCCATGATTCTGTGATCTCACAATTAAGGGCTGCTACTATAGCTCAGCAGTAGGGCACTTGCCCAGAATTCAAGAGGTGTGGCCAGCGTTCAATTCACAGTGCAGCCCTAAACGACAACAAAATGGTGATAGTGGATAATTAATACATCACATATCCATTCCAGTAACAAAAAATTAAAAACTTTTTAGCTGGGTGCGATGGCAAACACCTGTAACCCCAGCACTTGTAAGGTGAAGGTAGAAGGACCAGAAATTCAACGTTGTCCTTGACTACACAGCAACTTCAACGCCAGCCTGGGCTCATAAGACCCTGTCTTAAAACAACTTTTTCTTTTCTTAATTTTTTTTTTAAAGAAAAATGATTTATTTGGAAGCAAGGAATGAAATTTTTTTTTGAATTTTTGTTTTTATTTTTGAAAAGAAAATCTTAAGTTTTCTTTCTCTTTAAATTTATAATTGATTTTGTTGGTGGTTTTTGTTGTTTTTGGTACAAGATCTCTGTGTAGCCATGGCTGATGTAGAACTTGCTATGGCAACCATGTGGCCTCGATCTACAGCGATCCTCATGTCCCCTGCCTTCGGCTTAAACTTATGTTTAGAAACGACATCCGGTTTAAAGGCTTTTTTTATTACAATAATATTTGTAATATAGTGTAAAGTTCATAAGGCTAGGGTTTTTTTTTTTCAGGATGAAAACTGAAATTAAAAGTAACCGCAATTTAGTTACCAACATTAGAAAACCTTACCAGTAACTCACAAACTTCCTTCTTATAAATAGCATGTGCTTTTGAATCAGATACCGGGGCGTGAATCTTAGCGTCTTTGGGTTTTGGCTAAGCCTTACTCTATAAAGACTCCAGGGTTACACCTCCTAAAACTGTTGTATCAGAAGAACTCGTATAATGTAAAACGTCTATCTCAGTGCCTGAATAGAGCGCGCCTGCGATGGACGGTAATTACCAGGCACTGTACTAGAGACGGCAACCGACTTCCACTTCCTGCGTGCTTTCCACTCGGTTTTGAAAGTTGCCCGGAGCTCATTCCTTTTCTCCTCGCTAGCTCCTCCTCCTGCCGTAAACGGTCGGCCTCGGATGTCGTGAAACGCTCTACCCCGCCCTCCATGTGGCGAAAACGCAGTCACGCTTGACGGCGCGAGGTGGCTCAGCCGCAAGATGGCGGCGCTGGCGGAGGAGCAGACGGAGGTGGCGGTCAAGCTGGAGCCCGAGGGACCGCCGACGCTGCTCCCTCCGCAGGCTGGCGACGGCGCGGGCGAGGGTAGCGGTGGCACTCCCAACAACGGCCCCAACGGCGGCGGCGGCGCCGTGGCGGCGGCGGCGGCGGCCGGCGGGGATGGCGGGACCCCCAAGCCTGTGGTGGCTGCCTCTGCCGCTGCCCCGGCGGGGGCGGCCCCGGTGCCCGCCGCTGCCACCGAGGCCGGCGCGCCCCACGACCGACAGACTCTCCTGGCGGTGCTGCAGTTCCTACGGCAGAGCAACCTCCGCGAGGCCGAAGAGGCACTGCGCCGCGAGGCCCGGCTGCTGGAGGAGGCAGTGGCGGGCTCCGGAGCTCCGGGAGAGTTGGACGGGGCCGGCGCGGAGGCGGCAAGCGCGCTTCTCAGCCGGGTCACCGCTTCGGTGCCCGGCTCTGCGGCCGCTGACCCTCCGGGCTCCGGCGCTTCGGCGGCCACGGTCTTCTCAGGTTCAGCCTCAGGTCCTGCGGCTCCAGGAAAAGGTGAATGGCGGGGTCCCGGGCAAGGAGCGCCGGCGTGAAGGGGAGCTAGCCGGGAAGGCAAGGGCTGGCAGGCCTGCACCTCTGCGGGCTTGTTTTGAATTTCCTGGGCCCGCCTCTAGGGCCACATGCCCGCCCCTTTCTCTACGGCGCCGGCTGCGCAGTCAAACCCTCTTCTGAGCTGTCAGTTCCAGCCAGGCTGAGGAGCGGAGCGGAGGGGAGGTGCCGGGAACCGGGGCTTGACAGAAGGGGGGTCCTTAGGGTTTCGGTGTTTTGACTCTTATTTAGATTTGTGCGCCTTGGATACGTTAGCATGAACACGGATCCAGTACTGTTACACTACAAGTTTCGCTGCAAGTGCTTTCTATATCTTGAGTTTTCACAGTTGCACAGATCCCATCTCTCCTTTTGAGACGAGAAAACGGACTTGTTGAGCCAAGCCGGAAGGCTTGCTTTGGACCCCGCACATCCAGAGTGATGTTAGTCAGTCTTAATCAGAATGTGGCTAAGGGGTGTTAAGGGTTTTGGAGGATGCAAATTCCTGAGCATCACATCAGGCGCAAACCCTCAAAAGGGGTGAAGTCTGGGAATCTGCCATAAGGGTTTCTTCGGAGTATTGATGTATATACTAACCTTTGAAAACCCCAACTTTACGGGTGGGTGTAGGGCAGACCTTTATTTGTCTCTGTTGCTTTCCCTTGTGTGATGTCAGTTAAAGGCATGTTTTCCTAGGTAGGTTAACACGAGGCTAAGATGTAATGTGTAAAATGCCAGAACTGAATAAGTTTAGGCCCAGAGCCCAGTCCTGAGAGCTCATCTCCACCTTCCCAGAATCTGTTGTCACCGTGAAGAACACTCTTGCGGTGTGCGTCAGCGGGTGAAGGCACCGTACCTGGCCACCTGTGTTGGGTTCATAGAACCCACAAGGTGGAAGGAGAGACCCAGCTACCTAAAAGTTATCTTCTGCACACACTGAATTTAAAGTATTTAACCTGGTCCTGCCAGTGGTGGCTCACGACTTTAATCCCAGCACTTGGGAGGCAGAGGCCAGCCTCCAAAGCTACAGAGAAACCCTGTCTTGAAAACAACAAAGTTAAACTCACACCTAGTATAAGTTTTCAAAGGAGATCAGTGAATATTGAATTAAGTTATTCAGTTTAGTGGTTCCAGACAAATTAATCAGTGTCTGTGAGAGCATTGCCAGACATGAAGTTTCAACACATGGCACTGTAACTTATGTCTGTAAATAGAAAAGTGTCATGTTTAGAATGCCAGCACTTGGGATGCTGAGGCAGGAGAATTACTGTGAGATTAAAGCTGACCTGCACTTAAGTAAAGTTATGGGAGAAGGGGTGATAAGTAAAAAAATGTGTGGAAAATGTAACTGAAAAGGAGGATCTTTTCTGTATGCTACATTTTGTGACTATATTGTAACATGAATTATATTTTTATTATATTATTTTTCCAATATATCTCATATGCCCAGGAACATGATGTATTTTTTAGCTCATACTCAAGAAACCAAGGAGGAGAAGAGACCATGAGAGTGACTACAGAATTATAACTTTAATTACAATTTTTGCAGTAAAGAGTATTATAGCCACTAAAAAACACATGAAGGTCTATAATACTATAATTGTAGTTTACCAAAATTTCCACCATCCAAATTCTGATTTGATTGAAAAAAAAAACCCACTATTGTTTTGTATTGCTATATTACAAATAAGCACACAGCCTTTCTACTTTGAAATGATTGGTTAAGAAATTGCTTTAAGCATATACAATTGAGTCGTAGTTCTTTTATATTCTGGAGCCATAACAAATGTTCCCTCTTTTCCTTGAAATGATGATATTTTATATGAGATGATTGATGTTTGAGTATAAAGATACCACAGGATTAGACCTAATACAGGAGTGATACACAAAGCACTTGAGTGTGGTGTATGCCATTTGCACAGAGATTAACATAATTGTTTGCTTTGCACATTGATTGATTGGTTGGTGGTGTTGGGGGTTGAGCGTAGGACCTTAGGACTTTGTGCATGCTATATAAGCCCTATCCACTTAGCCCCAATACTAAGCCTGCATGTACACTTTGTCTTAAAGTAAGGTAGTCCCAGGAGAAATATTGACTGTTCTTGTTATTGGTTTAAAAATGTAAGATATAATCAAATTAAAGGGCTTTTTGCTTTTGGCTTGGGTAATTGATTGTGGGCAAGCAAGATGAATTAGCAGGTAAAGATGTTTGCCACCAAGCCTGACAAACTTAGGTGTTTCCCTGAAGCCTCCGCTTTGGAAGAAGAGAACTGACTACTGTAATTTTTTTTTTTAAGATTTATTTATTATGTATACAGTATTCTATCTGCATGTATCCCTGCAGGTCAGAAGAGGGGAGCAGATCTCATTACAGATGGTTGTGAGCCATCATGTGGTTGCTTGGAATTGAACTCAAGACCTCTGGAATAGCATTCAATGCTCTTAACCTCTGAGCCATCTCTCCAGCCCCCCCTCCCACTACTGTAATTTGTCCTCTGGTCTCCACTTGAGCACAATGGCTTGTCTCCCCTGACCTCCATACACTGTCTCACACGTGTACACAAAAAAAAGCAATGTAATGCAGAATTTATATGATTGTGTTGGGGAAGAGTTGAGAGGAAAGGGACAAACTTGAGGCAAAGCACTCCTGAGCCCTGCAAACACACTTGGTGTGTTTTAGATCATTTTCTTAAAAGTTGTCATTCACTTTTTTGAACAGTTGGAAGTGTAGCTGTGGAAGACCAGCCAGATGTCAGTGCTGTCTTGTCGGCCTACAACCAACAAGGAGACCCTACAATGTATGAAGAGTACTACAGTGGACTGAAACACTTCATTGAATGCTCTCTGGACTGCCATCGAGCAGAACTATCCCAACTCTTTTACCCTCTGTTTGTACACATGTACTTGGAGCTAGTTTATAATCAACATGAAAATGAAGCAAAATCATTCTTTGAGAAGTATGTGAATTTTAACATTTTATTTATCTATATATGTATACACACACGTCTGTAACCACACAAATGTACCATTATAAAGCAGAAGGTACTCTGTGAAGGAGAGGTACTTTGGGCAATATGAACCTAACATGGGTGAAGGGGGATTGATCTCCCAGACGAAGCCAAACTTGAAGTGAGGTCTGAAGAAGGGCTAGGGATTAGCCAGATGAAGAGAAGAACACATCTGGAAGGTTTACGGGGAGAGGGATCATGGTAGTTACAGAAGCTAAAAGAAACTCAGTAGCTGGAGCAGGGAATGGTGGGGTGTGTGGCATAACATTAGCTGGGAAATTGGTTGGGCCCTGGAACAACAGGCAGGTTCTTGCACTGTGTTTGGGATCTTTGTCATAGGAACAATAGGGACTTGTGTTGGATTAAATTTGATTGACAGTCACTGAAAACTTGATATAAATAAAACTTTATCTAAGAGCAATAGGAAACTGTTAGGATTATGTTAGACTTAAAATGACTGACAGCCCAAACAGCAGAGGCTTACATACAATCAAAGTTTGATTTTCTCATAAGGCAGGGAGTTTATGGCTAATAGGTGAATCCGACCATCAGGATGTGGCCTTCCTCAGTTTATCATCCTTGTCATGTAGTTTCTACTGTGTGACACAAGACAGTCCTCTAGCTGTAAGCAATCCTAACAGTACTCTAGTCAGTAAGGAGGCACACATTCCTGGAAGGTGATGTACACACACTTCTTTTTCTAACTTGGCAGTCAGTGACCATGCCTGGTTATAAAGGTAGGAAATGCAGTCTTTCCTTGGGTGTCTGTTCCCAGCTACTAGGTGTTTTGTTATGGAGGAAGACAGGAAAAATGAGCATTTGGGGACAGTGATGTCTCTGCTACAGACATCATTAGAAGGCAATTTCATTAATTGCCCTTTTTGTTGTTCTTTTCTTAAGACAGGATCTTACTACATAGCCCTACCTGGCCTGGAACTTACAGTAGACAAGGCTGGCCTCAGACTGGCAGAGGTCTGCTTGCTTCTCCCTTCTGAGTGCTAGGATCATAGGCATGGTCTACCCCACCACAACCTGAGTATGCCTCTTTACATAAAGGACCTTTATGCAAGGAGGCAAACTTGGCGATGGACAGACAGCTATTGGTTGAATGGAGGTATTAAGTATTTCTTTTTTGGGGGTGGTGCAGACAGGGTTTCTCTGTGTAACAGCTCTGGCTGTTCTGGAACTGGCTTTGTAGACCAGGCTGACCTCCAACTCACTGACATCCACCTGCCTCTGCCTCCCAAGTACTGGGATTGAAGGTGTGCCACCACTGCCTGACCTTTATTAATTGTTCATAATGGAGGTGATAATCCTCCTTCCCTTCGACCATTTGCAAATATGTCAAAGCATCTTTGTTATAATAATTGGTAGAGGAGGAGAGAAGGACAATAATTATTATGGGGTGTATAGATAGTTCCCCTTAGCAGAGAATTGTCTTGCCTATTATATTAATAGCATCCCTGTTGAGAAACAAGAGTCTGCTGGTGCAGCTGAGAAGTAGATTTGATAATTCAACACTTGATGGGTTGGATATGAGGTAAAGTATCACTGATCATCCAGGTGACTGATCTGTCATCTGGATAAGGATGACTTTACTGACAAACCCCTAGAAGAGGACAGGTTTGTCAAGTAGGGGAACTAATTTTTAGTTCTAATTCAGATGTTCTTTTGACTAATTTAAGATCCTGTAAAGAACCAATAACCTTTCCCAGCATAGTGGCACACGCCTTTAATCCTGGCACTTAAGGAGGTAAGTGGATCTCTGAGTTCCAGGCCAGCCTGGTCTACTGAGTGAGTTCCAGGACAGCCAGAGCTACACAGGGAGACCTTGTCTCAAAAAAAATTACCTCCAAGACTGGTCAGCCAATAGCCCCTTTGTCCCTCTATAATGTGACCCCTGTCGTCCCCCCCCCCCCCATATAAAAGCTGAGAGGAGAGGAGGCACTAAAGCCATACGTTGGTTTGAGGAGTGCCAACATTTAACAACCCCATATAAGAGGAAAGGGTAGAGAAATAGGAAGAAATCCAGGAAGGTGTTGAGTTTCAGATGCCAAGGAAGCAGTGTTGAATTGACTGAGGAATGCCCTTCAGTGCAAGCAAAGCGCTTGAAGCCAGGACTTGTCAGATAACAAAGATGATGGTAATGGGAAACAGCAGAACTTTAAGCCACTGTATTCATTCTTTAAACTCAGATTCTAATTAAAGGTACAGAAAGCAACCACTATAGCTCAGCGCCCCTCCTCACCAACAATAAGCTACTTCCCTTTGCAGTCTATTTTCAGTCTCCCATCTTCTTATGTAGGAGGCTGGGCTGTCATAAAAGGTTCTCTGTTTCCATTACAGACAGTCGAACCCCATGCCCAAATGAGGGCAAAGTAAGCCAAGACTAAAAACAAAAGGATATTTAAACTTACAAGTTATAAGCAAAGCTGAAGGTTTTACTTAATTGCCCTAGGAATAGTGAACTTATGAAAATGCCCATTGCTCAATATCAATATTTGTTCCTTAGTATCAATATTAAAATATTGATGCTTAATGTCTTAATATAGGAAGTAATTAAAATGTTTAGGCTTATGAGAACCCATGTACTGATTATTCTGAGGCTGTGATAAATACACTGAAGGCATATTTTCTACTTATGTGTTTGAAATGTTCTATAATAAAAAGTGTTAAAGAGTGGGGTTTTGAGAATGCAAAATTCAGTAAAGCAAGGTTTCTGCCATTTTTATGTGTTGCAAAAGATGGTTTTCAAAAGAAATACATACTAGTGGTGGTCTTACATTCCACTCAAACGTTTCATTCACTCTGCTTTATTTTAAAACTTTCTCTAGAAATGTTTGAAACATTTCATTAGAGAAATTAGTCATTTTAAGGGTGAGTTTAGCAACTGAATTATAGTCATTTTTAAGTGTATTATTAGTGATCCTACAGCCTAGGTCAGGGTTATTTTTTTTTATATAGTTATATTATTGTAAATATATACTTATATTACTATATCAATTTCAGATTATTCTGTGATGGTTTAAAAATGTATGAGGAGAAACATTGTCTTAATGACACACTGAAAAATAACTTTTTAAAATCACTAAAACAGGTTCCATGGAGATCAGGAATGTTATTACCAGGATGACCTACGAGTATTATCTAGTCTTACCAAAAAGGAGCACATGAAAGGGAATGAAACCATGCTGGACTTTCGAACAAGTAAATTTGTTCTTCGAATTTCCCGTGACTCGTACCAGCTCTTGAAGCGGCACCTTCAGGAGAAACAGAACAATCAGATATGGAACATAGTTCAGGAGCACCTCTACATTGACATCTTTGATGGGATGCCTCGTAGTAAGCAACAGATAGATGCCATGGTGGGAAGTCTGGCAGGAGAGGCTAAACGAGAAGCAAACAAATCAAAGGTATGGGAGTAAACCTAAGAGCTACATAATGTGGTATTCTAAGGGTAACTAGTGCATGTAAGGGTTTGGGAATGGTTGCATGTAACAGAGCCTACTACAGCTGCTGAGACAAGCAAGGTCCCCCCCTTTGGGGAAGTGGCATAATAGTTCCAAAGTGCTATCTGTGTCTCTTGGCTTCTAATCCCTGGCCCACCATCTTTAGAATGTGGCATGCGTGTGTATGTGTGCTTGCCTGCCTGTGTATGTACACACACACACACACACACACACACACACACACACTAGCTGAATCCAGGGAGGGGTAGGGTACACAAGGAAAGGAAGTCTTCCAAATCTCTCTTTAAAATCAACTGGTGGGTTTGTTTGTCTTTTTTGTTTGTTTTCTTTTGTTTTTTCAGACAGGGTTTCTCTGTGGCTGTAGCCCTAGCTGTCCTGGTTTTCTCTTTGTAAACCAGGCTGGTCTTGAACTCACAGAGATCTACCTGCTTCTGCCTCTCCAGTGCTACTGCACCCAGCTTGTCATTTTATTTCTAATTAAAACTATATGTGCTATACACACACACACACACACACACACACACACACACACACACACACACACACACGCACACACACGCGCGCGCGCGCATGTGATTACATATATATATTAGAATTATGTTATATGGTCATTTGTAGTTGCAAGAGAGCCAGAAAAGAGAAATGCTTTAACCAAATACATTGAAGAAAAGTTAATTTTAAAAATGTTGATTCTTTTGATTTGTAGGTATTTTTTGGTTTATTAAAAGAACCAGAAATTGAGGTGCCTTTGGATGATGAGGATGAAGAAGGAGAAAACGAAGAAGGAAAACCTAAAAAGAAAAAGCCTAAAAAGGACAGTATTGGATCTAAAAGCAAAAAACAAGATCCCAATGCCCCACCTCAAAACAGGTGAGGAAGAAATTTTCATGGAGGGGAAAGCTATGTTGCAGAGGCTGAAGCTCATTAATATTCAAAGAGTGATTCTTAGTCTGTTTTCTCTGATAGAATTCCTCTTCCTGAGTTGAAAGATTCAGACAAACTGGATAAAATAATGAATATGAAAGAGACCACCAAACGAGTGCGCCTTGGGCCAGACTGCTTACCTTCCATTTGTTTTTATACATTCCTTAATGCTTACCAGGTTAGTAAAATAATTGGACACTTTCTTCCAAGAGTCAGATAAAATGGTGACTTACCAGAGAGAGAAAGTCACTAAGATGGAATTTTATTATATCAACTCTTGGCATTATTTAATTTAAAAACAAGGAAAGCCAATATGGTGATGTATGCCTTTGATCTCAGCATTCTAGGCAGTCAGGTGGGTGTCTGAGTTGAAGGGCAGCTTGATCTGCATAGCAAGTTCTAGGACTGCCAAAACTATAAAATAGTGGGACCCTATCTAAACAACAACAAAAAAGAAATGATACTGGTCAGAATCAATAGACATATTCTGAATTTAAAAGCCTTTAGCAGCTGCAAGAATCAGAATCCTCAGAATCCTTCTTATCTTTACCCTTGATGATTGACTAGAGTTCTAACCTTTGCGGAAGCTCATCTGGTTCATCCTATGAACTTGGTTTAATTATTAATATAAAGGCATTTTTAATTAATTCTAAATGCCTTCGTTGACTTCTTATAATGGACTACTGAGGAAGTATCTAGTAAAGTACAAAAATTATTAACATTTACTTCCTATTATATGCACTCCAAATACAGAGTGCAAAAAAAAAAAAAAAAAGAGTGATAACATGCTTTTAATATTTGTGTCTTCAGTGTTTTTGTTGTTGGTTTTTGTCTTTTTTTTTTTTTTTTTGAGACAGGGAATCTCTGTAGCTTTGGAAGCTGTCTTGGAACTTGCTCTGTAGACCAGGCTGGCCTCAAGCTCACTGAGATCCACCTGCCTCTGCCTCCTGAGTGCTGGAACTAAAGGTGTGGGACACCACTACCTGGCTCAGACACTGAGTTTTAATTAGAGAATGCTGTAGTTGGGATTTTCTTTGGGCCACAAACCAGCTCTCAAAGACACAGAGACTTACTACTAATTAAGAAAGCTTGGCCTTAGCTTAGGCTTGTCCCACTACCTCTTTTCACTTAATTCAACCTGGTTCTACTCATCTCTGTTTTGCCTCAGGGCCTTTTTACCTTTTGTTCTGTATGTCCTACTTTCCTGATTCTTCCGTCTCTGTCTGTCTGGCCCCTGTCCCCTCCCCAGCCTAAATTTCTGCCCCTACTTACTCTGCTTGCTGAGAAGTCCATCCTATACCCCCTCCCTCACTATTGGCTATTCAGCTTTTTATTAGCTCAGTCAGGTGCCTTAGGCAGGCAAGATAAAACAGCAAGACATCTTTACATAATTAAACAAAATGCAACACATCTTTACATAGTTAAAAAATATTCTGCAACATTAAACACATGTGACACACCTTTACGTAGTTAAACCAGTATTCCACAACATAATGTAACATAGACATTATTTTAGTGAACTTCATCCAGGGCACTGCGTGTGTACCTTTCCTGCCCTTCCTTCTCTCCTTTAACTCCTTCTGTGCCTCCACATAGTGATCTCTTGTATGTATGTGTATAGTTATATATGCAGGTGGGCATTTAGCTTTGCTTATATGTGCATGTGTTCACATACCAATTTTTTTTTTTTTTTACTGTCAGGGCCTCACGGCAGTGGATGTCACTGATGATTCCAGTCTGATTGCTGGAGGTTTTGCAGATTCAACTGTCAGAGTGTGGTCCGTGACACCTAAAAAGCTTCGTAGTGTTAAACAAGCATCAGGTAACTGAGATGACCTGTTGGTGTAAACTTGAAATTAGTCTGTGCCAGTTTGATTCCATGGAATGTAGACAGGAAGTTGTGAATTTTGCAGAATTGACCTCATTTGAATTCAGGGGTAACATTCCCAGCTGTGCCTGGTAGTGTAGGTCTGTGGTTACACCTTAGAACAGGAAATAGGATTGAGATTCCAGAATGGGTCATCAGGACAGGGCTTGCTGCTGGGCCTGATGACCTAAGTTTGAGTCCTGGAATCCACATGTGGGAGAGAACTGCCTCCCAAGGATTGTCCTCTGACCTCTCCACATGTGTGAGGCATGCTTGCACCCACATAGTCACATACACTAAATCATTTAAAATAAAAGAGATTGAGTTTGAGGACTGCCTGGACAACAGAGAGAATTCAAGGCCAGCCTGCAAAACTTAGATAAACTATCTTAAATAAACACTAAATCAGATAACATTTCCAATAATGAAAGGCATTGGGGGTGGCAATGATTAACTCAGTTCTCTCATGTAGAATGAAGGGACTGGGTCAGACAACCCTTTTGGGGTGGGCAGTGAAGTTTCAAGATAGGGTTTCTCTGTATAGCTCTGGCTGTCCTGGAACTCACTGTAGATCAGGCGGACCTCAGACTCACAGACCAACCTGCCTTTGCCTCCCAGAGTGCTGAGATTAAAGGTGTAGGCCACCACTGGCTGGCTTTAAGATTTTTGTTATTTTATGTGTATAAATGTTTTGTCTGAATGTAGGTCTGTGTACCACACATGTGCCTGGTGCCTGAGGAGTTGATGAACCTCTATGTGAGTTCTGGGAATCAAACCCGAGTCCTTCACAAGAACAATAAATGCTCTTACTCAACGAGTCAACTCTCTAGCCCTTGTCAGACAATTCTATTATTAAGTTAAAACTCTATCTGATGATTATTTTCCTGTAAATTTTAAGGAAATCTTAATGAAGGCTGGGAGGGCCCTGCATGTTGTCCTTTGATACCCACATGTACGTGGTGGCATACATGCTTCCAATTCTCATTCACACACCCAAGTGCTGAGGCAGAAAGGCCACACTAATTCAAAGCAGACTGAGCTACATAGTGAAGACCCTTCACTCAAGACAAGGAGCAGTTGAAAGCCCTGACTTGTTGCTGAGGACCTGGGTTGGATCCCTACCATAGTGGTGGCTCACAGGCAGCCATTGCTCCAGTTCCACGAGAATGGTGCATTTGTCTACATGCAAGCAAAACCCTGATACACACAAAATTAAGGCATCAGAACGAAAACAGAGGCAGAGAAAAACAAAAACACAAATCTTATTCAAGTCAGGATTTTAAAAAGCTTTTTGTTGCTATTTTTCTTAACTGATACATTTAAATTGTTTTACGGTTTATATGAAATGTAGCATAGTAGGCAAACTAAAGAATCAGTCATGGTTCTCATGCTGAGTAACTGTGTGGTCTAGAAGATTATTAACTGTTAAAGGCTCATTTTATTCTGTACAAGGGGATGTATCATTGACTTTAAGAGGCCTCAACATAGTGGTTATTGGAAGAAATGTTGAAATGTTAGTTCTGAGCTATGATGGGATCGCCTTAAAGTGTTTTAATGAACAAACCTAAAATAATATTTCTGGACCTTTTTAGATCTTAGTCTTATAGACAAAGAATCAGATGATGTCTTAGAAAGAATCATGGATGAGAAAACTGCAAGTGAGTTGAAGATTTTGTATGGTCACAGTGGGCCTGTCTATGGAGCCAGCTTCAGTCCGGATAGGTAAAATACAAACAAAATTAATAAATTAACACTGATACAGTATTGAGATTTAAAAGTTAACTGCTGGAAATAAAATGCAAATGCCTAGACACATTTTAGAAAAATTTAATGATTGTAGTTCAGTATCTTTTAGAATCTTACCATTTGCTAATTTATCTTGGGGTACTGTTATATAAAATAGCAATTAAGTATATACTAAATTTACAGAATCAAAATGTACATTCAGGGCTCACTGGTTTCAAATTTTAGCTTTATCTTTCAATAACTCTCTAACAGAGGTTGAATTCCTTGAGTTCTTGGATTGTTCTTGTGGCACTTTGTAAAATTTAACATAAATTCCTCATACTAATGGCATTAATAGCTGTCAACTGAAGCATCAGCTTTCTGTAATGGAAAAAAAAATGAAGAAAGCTGGGTGTGGGGGTAAGTGCCTGTGTTCCCAGCTACTCTGGAGACTAAGGCAAGAGGATTGTGGTTCAGGGTCAGCTGGGCACCATAGCCATACCATGTTTTAAAATAACAGCACCATCTGTGTTTGCGTATTTCTTGATTTTCATTTCTAACTCTCTGCAGAATGGGAGAGGGTATTTGACCATATTATCATATGTACTTGGAGGGATAGTGGTTTTCATCCCCCAGGGTTTTCATTATATTTGTCAATCTTGAGATTTTTTTAATGTTTTTTAAAAAACATATTTAATAGGATTTAGCCAGATGATACATTTGGCTTGAAGAAGTTACTCATTTGAGGGAAAACAGTGGGCTTTTGTATTTATCCCTGAAAAAGGTGGGGCGTTAGCATTCTGCATATGAGTAGAGCCCAGTTGAGTGCTAGGCATGTACTCTACTGAGCTACACCCCACTTCTCTTTCTCCTTTTTTTTAAAAAAATATAACTCATGCAGATAGGAAATAATAGCCAAAACTGATACATCTCATTTCTTAGACTGTCTGGGTAACCATAATTTTTATTATTCTCAATATGCTTTTGGTATTCTGAAACAGGGTCTCGTGCTATACACCAGACTGGCCTTGAATTTGCAGCAAGCCAACCACCTCAATCTTCTAAATTCTGAGATTACACATATGATCCATCACAGTTTACTATTTTCTTTTTAATTTTCTAAAGTACTGTGACACCCCTCCCATAATCGCTATCATTTTTTTTTTTTTTAGATAATATCTTTTATACAGTAGGTGTTCAGGATACGACAGTATTTCATTTTAACATTAGTTTAATGCTTTTAGTTCTTGGTATCTACTGTGAGTTCTAAGTATAAATGAAGAGGTGGGGATGAGGTGGCTCAGTGGTACAGTGCTTGTCATGCAAGTATGAAGACCAGATTTTGGATCCCCAGCACCCACATAAATGCTGGACTGGCATGGCAGCCCTCCTGTAATCCCAGTATTCTGGAGCTGGAGATGGGATCTTTGGAGAAATCTGACAAGCTCTGGGTTCATCTGGGAGATTGGTCAAGGAAGACACCATGCATACCTCATACCACACACACAGGTGAGGGGGCTAAGGATGAATAGCTCCGTGGTAAAATTCTGGCTGGCTTGTCATGTGCAAGGCCCTAGGTTCAGTCCTAGCACTACGTGTGCAATTCCATGTGCATGTGTGCACACACACTGAGATATACCTAGGTGTATGTCATTTGCTAAAGTCTGATAATGAGAAGAAACTTGGACAAGTGACCACGTTATTCTGGAAATCAAACATATCCCCTCCTCTCCTTAGGAACTATCTGCTCTCCTCTTCAGAGGACGGAACTGTTAGACTCTGGAGCCTTCAGACGTTTACTTGCTTGGTGGGTTATAAAGGACACAACTACCCAGTATGGGACACACAGTTTTCTCCATACGGATATTATTTTGTGTCAGGAGGCCATGACCGAGTAGCTCGGTAAGAACACTATGATCTGATCTGATGAGTTCACTCGCTGAACAGAACTGTTTCTTGTTGGGAATACCAAGCACAGCAAAGCTCACTTTCACGCTGTTCAGGGTTAACTTTTTGAGGAGATGAGCATTTACAGCTGTAGTTTGAAATGAACGAGAGGGAGGGCATCACTCCATCTCTACTGTGTACACCAAGTGACTGCTTTCTCCCCATGTCAGATGTGTCCTTTTCCATTACCACTTTGAGAATCTTTGTTTTCTGTTATCGTAAAGTTTCTATTGACAAAATTCTTGCTAGAAACTATGCGGTTGCCCAGACTACAGGAAAGTGGTTTTCTGTGCATTAGGATGGGAAGGAAGATGGTTATATAGAGAACCAGAGAATTTACAGGCTGGCTGGAGAGATGGCTCAGTGGTTCAGAGCACTGGCTGTTCTTTCTGAGGAGCCAGGTTCAATTCCCTGCACCAGAATGGCAGCTAACAGCTATCTATAACTTCAGTTTCAGGGTATCTGCAATGCAAGTAAAATAAAAATACATTATTTTAAGCTGGGTGGTAATAGCACATGCCTTTAATCCCCATACTTGGGAGGCAGAGGCAGGGGTGGATCTCTGAGTTTGAGGCCAGCTTGGTCTACAGGACTTCCAGAGCTACACAGAGAAACCCTGTCTCAAAAAGCCTCCCCCCCAGCAAAAAAGAATTTTTTTTCCCCATGCCCATAATCCCAGCACTCCAGAACAGAACATGGTGGCACATGCCTTTAGTCATAACACTCAGAATGCTAAGGTAGGGTGGTCTCTGAATTCAAGGCTGTCCTGAATTCCAGGACAGCCAAGGCTATATAGTGAGACTCTGTCTTAAAACAAAACACACACACACACACACACACACACACACAAAAAAAAAAAAAAAAAAAAAAACGAGCCCAAACTACCAGTACTCTGGAATGTGAAGACAGGGCAATGAGTTCAGGGCCTGCTTGGGCTATGTGAAAAAAACAGAAAATATGTCTTTTAAAAAAAAAAAAAAAAAACAGAAAACGTTACACCCAATCTTTCTGTTATCTTTCCTTCGGTTAGATGAAAAGGAGGAACCATTTGGAATTGACTTTAACTTGGATGTACCAATATTTTGGGTTAAAATTTATTTCAATTGATTATTATTATTTCTTCTTTTCCATTAACTTTAAAAAGGCTTTGGGCTACAGATCACTATCAGCCTTTAAGGATATTTGCTGGACATCTTGCTGATGTGAATTGCACTAGATTTCATCCAAATTCCAACTATGTTGCTACGGGCTCTGCAGACAGAACTGTGCGCCTCTGGGATGTCCTCAATGGTAACTGTGTAAGGATCTTCACTGGACACAAGGTATCTCACACTTTCATTATTCCAGCAGCACACATGCTTTTAACATCTAAATATTCACCAGTAGCATGCACACTTCAAAGATAACTCATGCCACTAAGCTACAATTCTAATTCTATCTTGGCCTTTTCAGATATACTTAATCCGATTTTGCTCTTTTCTAGGGACCAATTCATTCCTTGACATTTTCTCCCAATGGGAGATTCCTGGCTACAGGAGCAACAGATGGCAGAGTACTTCTTTGGGATATTGGACATGGCTTGATGGTTGGAGAATTAAAAGGCCACACTGATACAGTGTGTTCACTTAGATTTAGTAGAGATGGTGAAATTTTGGCATCAGGTAAATTATTTTAATGGCTTTGGGATAAAGGTTTAGTTTTCATTAAAAAACAAACAACAACCCCCCCCATCCCAACAACAACCAAGGCAAACACTAAGTACACAGGAAACGTCACTCCATGTGACACACTAACAGACTTCCTTGGCTCTCTTTTAGGTTCCATGGATAATACAGTGCGGTTATGGGATGCCATCAAGGCATTTGAAGACTTAGAGACTGATGACTTTACTACAGCCACTGGGCATATAAATCTACCTGACAACTCCCAGGAGTTATTACTTGGTACATACATGACCAAATCAACACCAGTTGTACATCTACACTTTACAAGAAGAAACTTGGTTCTAGCTGCAGGAGCTTACAGTCCGCAATAAACCAGCGGTATTAGAGACCTTTTGGAAGCTACTGTTTGGAAAAGGGAGACTTAAAGCAAATACCTCAGTGATTAGTATTTAAGCTACAAAGAATGTTTTTGTCTACATGGATCTGGGAGTATGCTGCTTGGAAAATCTGAACAGGACAGTTCCACGTTTCTATAGCAACCACATTTAACTAATTTCCGTTAGTTGAATAAGAGGTATTATGTTCATGGAGGGGACATTTATGGTGCTTTGGATTGTGTGGAAACTATGCATTTTTCTGTTCAAATGCTATTTTAATTTATTATGTTTAGAAAGGAAATCAATTTGATTTAAACAATTTATTCTGCTTCAACATTCAAGTTAAGAAATATAGTACCATCTTGAGTAGCTAAAGAGTTCTATGAGCATGTGTGTGTCTGCTGTAAAACGAAGTTACTGTACGGCACGCAAGCACTGTGTTAAATGACCCACAACATGCTTTCCTTCACCCATGACTAGTGGGATGTATGGGACTACAGTTCCTAAGACCTACAAGTACCAACCATCCACCAACATCTCAATTCCTACTGTGTAAGTTCTGAGTGCAACCATTCTACAAACCAGGTGAAGAGACTTAGACACCATACTCTATGTCAGCTGACATGGCTACATACGACCTAGTACACTTGAAGTCAGACAGACATTTCAGTTGCTTACCTCCAGTACTGAGCCTTGCTTTGGAAAACTAAGAGATTTAGACCAAGTCACTGCCAGTTTTTGCCTTTGTTGCATTTTGTACAGTTTTATATTTTTGATATCTTGTAAATAAAGACAACCAGCTTTTCCAAGTTCATAATTTATTGTACAAATTGAGTATTACATGATGAGAGTTGACATTAGCTTCTTCAGGCATGGGACTTAGCAGATGAGGTTAGACATTCCAAAATCCTATAAAAAAGCAAAAAGTTTGACACAAATGTGTTCCACTCTATTTTTATGACAGTAATTATCACAAATCCCCAAAATAAAATGTAAATTCACCAGATTCTCAAGGGCAGATACACAAATGAGCTACATGTCTGCTACTTAATTTTCAAGATACAGTTTTTATAGGGTTACCACCCCCTCCCAAAGTTAGGAGTAACTTCATGCAGAAAACTGGGCACAGTACCCAAAAAGGAATATAGGCACGAACTAGACTACACAGCCCCCTAAGTTTAATGGATTTAAGATGGCCAAAGCTTTTAAGAGCAGAACAAAAATAACTAAGGATTAGACAGTGGTGTTCTAGCCTTCTGCACAGTTGCTGCTAACACCATGTTTACTGACTTCTGGATAGGTAAAAGGGATCCAAGGGGACTGTAAGAAAACTTTAAAGGGGCTTATTAAGGGGGGAATTCCATGAAAATATAAAGCTACCAAAACCCAGCAACTATTTGCAACTTTATATGCTAAAGGTTGGTTAGGATTGGGGCTGCCACTCAGGTAAAGTGGTAGCCTAGCATCTGCCAAGGTATGATCCCCAGGACCACAAGTTTCACCCGTGTTTCCTTTTGTAAAGAGTTTTTGTTTTTAGTTATGTGTGTTTATAAGAGTCCAGAAAAGGGTTTTAGATGGCCTGGAGTTAGACAGTGTGAGTCACTTGGTATGGGTGCTGGGATTTGAACTCAAGTCCTCTGTTGTTACAGACCTTGATCTTAACCACTCTCTAGGCTCTAGTTAATCCCCATCCCTGCCTGTAATCCCCAAACTCAGCATACTGAGAAACAGTAACTGCCACAACTGTGAGACCATTTGAGTTATGAGCAAGACTGTCTGAAAACGTAAACAAAACCCAACCAAAACTAAATCATTTAAGAAGCTTATAATTGAACTGGGGAGGCCATGACAACCCCAGTTTGATTTATGGGTGGGGGTGGAGGGTTAACCAGGTTGTAAATGTGCATGCCAGCTAGCTGAGAATGTAGTTATGACAGCAAAAATGAGAGGTCTGCAGAGCAACCCACATACTTCACATCAGTGTCATGCATGTGAGTGTGCAAGGACGTAAGCGTCCCAAAATAAAATATAGAAGTCATCTAACTGTTAAGGGACAAATGGCGAGAGAAAGTACTTCAACAAAACCTAAAAAGACACATCTTTAACCTGCCAATTTAGCTAAAATCGTAGTCTGTACTGGCTGAGGTAAAAGAAATACCCTCTTACAAAGCTGCGGGTCCCATAATTCTGTGGGAAAGCACTTAAGCCTGAGAAAACATAGACAATCACAATCACTTCAAGCTCAAACCATTTTGTTTTAACACCTTTCTTTGGTGGGTTTTGTTTTTGAGTCTGAGCAGACTCAAACTCACAGTGATCCTCCTGCTTTACCCTCCCCAGTATCAGAGATTACAGGTATGAGACACTACACCCGGCTCATTTTCTCTGGATTGCTTTGAGACCATGGTTTGCTATGTAGCACAAGCTGTTGAAATCCTCCTGTCCCCATTCCCCAACAGGTGTACATTATATCAGATATGCAACAAATTTCAGAGTGCCAATAGTTTATTATTTTTATAAGGCAAGGAAAAAACCTTAAGGCCAAGTGTCTAAGTTAAGACATTTTTTAAAATGGCAATTCCTCACCATTTATGAAGCTTTCACAGCTGGAGTTTTCTTAGGCCTTAACTTGAAGTATAAAACCAACAAAGCAATGCCTCCATATGTGGCCAGTACACACTGAGGAAAAAAGGAAAATGTAAATGAGAGTTGTCATCATACTGATTTTATTCTAAGATACAACAATTTAAAGATGTAATTAATACTTACATTCATTCTACCCGTGAGAGTATAAGAGTTGAAA
This sequence comes from Phodopus roborovskii, assembly GCF_943737965.1. Classification (NCBI taxonomy): domain Eukaryota; kingdom Metazoa; phylum Chordata; class Mammalia; order Rodentia; family Cricetidae; genus Phodopus; species Phodopus roborovskii. The sequence continues at coordinate 13,313,820 of NW_026126541.1, read as the reverse complement.
TACTTTTTAATACCAGTGAACTGGAACTGGCCATCACTTTCTGCACCAGCCATGACTTCAATCTTAAAAAAAGTAACAAAATATTTATTTGGATGCAACTTATCAGAAAATAAATTCTTTCAGTTTCAAGACCTAAACAGGAATCAGTCAGTCTCTCTGTCTCTCTCTTTCCCCCTTCCTTCTTCCCTCCCCCTCAAAAAATAAAGTAAAACTAAACCAATATCTTAACTACCAAACCAGCACAGATAACTTACAATGTTACAACTGGGTTTTAACACTGTGGTGTGTAATGGTATACATTATATATACCATTCTATCTAGCTGGATCATTTCTTCTCCAATAATTTGCCTTTTTAGAAATATCTCAAGGCAGACCAAAGATCCAACAGGGACTGATAAATGACAACTGCTATTGAAGGGAACTGTACACGTGTACCACCATGGAGGAAGCCCCAGGCAATTAAAAATAAATTCTGGGTATCACATGGCATTTTAATGGTTCTCAAAGTCTGATCCCTAGACCAGCAACATAAGACCCACTGGAAACTTGTTAGAAATGTAGACCTTTAGGTCCTATCATAGGCATACTGAATTAGAAATCCTGGTCTAGTCATCTGTCTCATGAGGCCTCTAGATAATTCACACACACACACACACACACACACACACACACACACACACACACACACACACACACGGGGTGGGGTGGTGTATGTTTAATACTTAGTAATTATATATGGGTTAAAACCCTGGAGAACATACAGCTTTTTTTTTTTTTTTTGAAGACAGGTATTTCGAGAATGGTCAGCGCTACAGGGGTAGGGGTGTGTGTGTGTGTGTGTGTGAGTGTGTGTGTGTGTGTGTGTGTGTGTGTGAGATTACTACAGACAGGGTTTCTCTGTGTAGACCTGGCTGTTCTGGAACTCTCAGAGATCGCCTGTCTCTGATCTCAAGTGCTGGGATGAAAGGCACGTGCTACCACTAACTTGATTTCTTTTAATGTGAGAAATTGCATTTAAAAAAAAGTGACAACATACTGGTGAAATGTAGGGAAAAGAATCCTTGCACACTGCTGGTAGGAATGTGAATTGGTGCAGTCATTGTGGAAGACTCTAAAAAAGTTAAAAACAGAACTACCACATACATATCCAGTTATTTTACTCGGGATATACCTGAAAGACTAAGTCAACACACCTCAAAGATACTTGCATATCCATGTTTACTGCTAGACTATTCACCACAGCTAAAAACTGAACCAGCCCAGATGTCAGTCAACAGATGAGTAGATAGAGTATGTGGTACATATAAACAGTGTAATTTTATTCAGTCATGTAGGAAAAATGAAATTATACTGCAAGCAGGAAGATGGGCACAACAGGAAACCATAATGTTAAATAAGCCAGACTCAGAACAAATACCCAATGCCTTCTCTTGTACACAGACCCTAGATTTAAATATACTTGCATATATGTATGGGCATGTATATGTTAAGTCATGAAAATAAAAAGGGGACCTTGACAAAGGGGGAAGGGATCTTAAGGGTGTGGGCAGGAGGGAGAAAGAAGTGATTTGATATATGTGAAAGGGGGTGGATGGGAACGATTTGTCTGGAAACGGGACCGTAAGGAGTGGGGAGGGGTGGATGGAGGAGAAAGTGAGGGAGAAGGATGAAAACTACAGTAAAATCACATTGTTAGCTAACTTAAACAGCAGATACGAATTCAGAAAGCCACAGCAGAATTCAAAAGCATTTTTTATGTATGACTGCCTATCTACCACAACTGAGCCACAGACCCCAGTGACAACTTGGACTAGCTGGTTAAGGTCTGGGCAAGATTGGTAGACTGGCTGCCTCCAGATGAAACAGCAGGAGACAAGGGTGCCGTTGCCAGGGAAACTGGCACTCCTTGATTTAGCATTCAAAGGAGCATTCCTGCTCAAAGATTACTTCCAGACCTTAATTTTGGACATTTTCAGAATGGTTACTGGAACAGTGAAGGAAATCAAAACTTCTTTGGGTCCCTTTCGCAGGCCTTGGCCAATCTAGCCAAAGCAGGAAAATCATCAAAAACAAAACAAACTTCAATCAGTCTGCCAAGTTTCCCTTTACTAAGTTAGTCTGCTAAAGCACTTTCTTTCTCATGCATTTCATGATACAGTTTTTTTTTTTACGTCATGAGAAAGAAACCTTTCAGAAACTCATTAACCACTGTTGCGACGCATACAAGACACTGGAATAAGGATGACTATCCCAAAGACAACAAACTCTGACTTCAGAACAAAGAAATGGTATAGGAACTGGGGTCTTAAAGGACGACACACCACAGGCTTAGATGGAAGAATGGTCATGTTGGTCACATAACAATGGTATCATCATCATTACTATTATTATCATTATTCGGTTTTTCCAGACAGGGTTTCTCAGTGTAGGCCTGGCTGTCCTGGAACTCACTCTGTACACCTGGTTGACCTCGAATTTAGAGATCCGCCTGCCTCTGCTGGGATTAAAGGCGTGCACCACCCCCACAGGACTCCAATAATCTAAAAAAACAACCAGTCTCTCCACGCCCCACTCCCTGGGAAGTGGGTGTTTCATTACAGGCTTCCGGTGACCAACTGCTCTTGCTTCGGAATCGGTTCCTGGGTACAGCTATTCTTCTGTCTTACAAACAGCTATTTGGAGTAGTGAGATGACCAGATGTAAGTAAAAGGACGACTCAAAGGCGCCCAGGGACTACAAGCGTCGGCTTTTGAAGAAGCCCTTCCATGGATTCCTAACGCTGCGGCCCTTTAATAGCGGTCCTCCTGTTGCGGTCATCCCCAACCACAGAATTACCTTGGTTGCCACTTTGTAACTGTGATTTTGCTAGTTATAAGTCGCAATGTAAATATTTTTGGAGATAAAAATCTGTCAAAGGGGTCGTGACCCGCAGGAGGAGAACTTCCGGAATACAGACTAAAGTCTAACGTTTATCGCGCCGAGGCCAGGAGAACCGCAAGGGCCACTCCGCGGTGCCTCTGGCTTTGACAAAGGCTGCCCCGCAGTTAAGGGACGGCTGCTTTCCTGATGGCAGCGCAGAGGAGACAAACCGTGTTGCCCACACGGGCCCAAACGCACGATTTTAGCCCGAGATGGAATGAGAAGCCAGAGTTCGCTCCAACACTGCCACAGGATGACCTTGGGGAGCTCCCTCTCGACCGGTCTCACCCCCAATCCACACTGGAGAATGGAACGAAAGGCTCTCGGCGGACCGTGCGAGCCTTGGGGCGCAGGAAGCTCGCGGTGCGGAGGCTTTCCAGATGCACCACACGGCCCCGACCCTCATTTTCTCCGGCGCCTTTCCATTCCCCACCCAGCCCTCCGCGCAGAGCGAAGACGCTTTGCGAGGCGGGGGAACCGGGCGGACTCCAGTCGGCGCTGCGAAGCCCGGTCACCGGCCCGAACGCCCTTTCTCACCCACCTTAGCCCAGATCACAAATTCCGCAGCCGATGTCCTTCAACAGACCCAGCTACCAGCTCGGCCCGACCGGAAGACACCCCCTCCACGCGACGGACTGGCCGCGGTGACTCGGCTCTCTGCATTGATTGGTTATAACGCAAGGTCCCGCCCTCCTACTTCCCGTCTGGGTCGCGTCTGCCTGGACGTCATAACGGAAGTAGAACGGTCCTGCCTACACCTTTGCGAGAACGGCGTGGGGCTCTTGGCGCAGTGCTCTGCGCGTGCGGTTGCTTCCAGGCGGTCTGTGAGGTAGGCAGTCACGGGAGCCGTGGGGCTGGTGGTGCGGGAGCATCGGCGAGGAGGGAGGCGACCTCATGGCTTCCTCCCGGTTTCCTGGCCCGGGTCTCCGGCCTTCCTGCTAAGCACCCTTGAGTCCGCATGGGTGGTCTGCCCACCCAAGCCCCTCTTGGCGTTCGCAGTTCCTGTAAACCAGGCTGTCCGCGTCAGACACCCTTAGTGCCTTCTCTGCACGGGATCGCCAGGCTCTTTGGCGCCTCCGTTTCATCAGGTCTGAAATGGGAATTGAGTTGGAGTCCCAGCAAAGCAAACCTCGTGAGCTATACTGTTTCTATGAAGCGTGCACGCATCCATTCAGACCAAATCCTTAATTTCTTTTCGGCCGTCCCTGCTTTCAGTCTTACGCTGTTACTGAATCTTTATTCCCAAGTATCCCAGAACCAACCAGCCTGGCCTGTGTCTTCATTTATACCTCGTCGTGGTTGTCATGGTTTCCCTACTGGGCATCATTTAAATCCTTACACTCAGTTTTTGAAACTTGCCTTCATTCTTTGTTTTGCTGTGCAATCTGTTGACTGAAGAATGTTGTTCTTCGTTATTCTGTCACTCCCCACTCCAAGTCTCTGAAGTGCCAAGTAGACACAAGCTATTATTTTAAATTGTCTTCCACCTGAGAGCCCAGATTGTCTTCTGAAATGTAACTTATTATTATGCTTTATTTTCCCTGTGGTTTACTTGAACATTCAGTTTTTTAAGGAGGGCCTTCAGACAACTGTTTGATAGGCTTTTTGGCCGGGCAGTGGTGGCACATACCTTTAATCCCTGCACTAAGGAGGCAGAGGCAGGCCAATCTCTGCAGAGTAAGTTCCAGGACAGGCTCCAAAGCAATACAGAGAAACCCTGTCTCAAAAAAACAAAAAAGAAAAATAGGCTTTTATTGCTTCGTTTTTTTTTTTTTCACATTTTCTACCTATCATATTCCTATTTATTATTGCTAGTTATTTTTGAAATGAGGTCTCACTGTGTATCCTTGGCTGGCCTGAAACTCACAGAGATAGGCCTGCCTCTGCCTCCCAAGTGCTGGAGTTAACGGCGTGCTCCACCAGACTGGCTTCCTACTTATTTACCACCTTTACTGACTCCTGTCACTGTTTTGTTTATGCTTTATAATTTGATTTGTATTTTAAATTACTTTTGTGTTGTGTTTATGTTACACGCACGTGACATAATTACAATTATTAGTTGTAAGTGAATGTTTACTACATTGAATCCTTTTCCTGGAAGCCAGTGTATAGTGTATGGTTGGTGGTTTTGAGGCATATATTATTGGAAGGACATGGATTAACAAGAGCCTGGCATATCAACTGTGGATAGCATGCTCTTGAATCTTGTTTGGTGCATTGCTAGAGGGTCCTGTGAAAGCTGCCATCAGTGCTATCATTATTCTTTCCATTACCCTTAGGAGACCCAAGCATGGCAAGTGTGGAGGAAAGCTTCCCCCGAGGGGGTACAAGAAAAAGCCCGAAATCAGAGAAACCCTCCCAGCAAGCAATTGAACAAGACAACCTGTTTGATGTAAGTGGCATGCTCCTTTGCTGAGGCCTGGAACTTTGTAGCATCTCTGGGAAGATTGAGCCTCCTTTGCTGCAGTTATTTTCCAGCTTGTTTCTCTCTGATGTCACTTTAAGAAATTGAACTTGTTAACAAGTCTCCCCCCTCAGGCTGCTTTTGACGCTTGCTGCTTTTTTAGTACTTGACATTGAAATGCTTTTGTAACTTGTCCTTAGGGAGTCTGTGCCAGTTAAGGATGGGAAGAAAGGTATTTGATAATGAATTTTGTTTTGTTTGTGGTGGTGCTGGGGATCGAACCTAGGACCTTGTGCGTGTTAGGCAAGTCATCTACTCCTGAGCTCCTTTGTCCCAGTTCTGTGCATTTAGTTAAAAGGAGTCCTAGTAAGCAGAGTTTACATTAGCATTCAGTCTCATAGATACTAGAGAGAAGGAAACCACCATTTGGGTTTGTGGCCTTACATCGGTATTACAGAATCTCCATGTATACTGTAGAATAGAAGTCATGGTTCCATGCTGAGGAACCGAGGTTCGGGGAAACCATATATTTTGTTGAAACCACGAAGCTTACCTGAGCCTCTGAACTGCATTTGCATGTACTGTGACACATGGCTTCTCAAGCTGGAGAACCCCGGTGTCCACTCCGCTCCCCAGAGAAAGAATGCAAGACAGAGAGACATTGGGAAGATGGAGGAGGCTTCTTAGACCCTGGGCAAGAGAAACGCTGTCGCCTGGATACTAGGCTTGGGACTGCAGTAGAAACTAAGACAGCAGGGAAGTGGCCTGGGGTAGTAAAATACCAGAGCAGGGTAACGGGGCCCCAAATGCATGGTGACGGTTAGGATTGCTGCTTCTCACCCTTTTGCCTCTTTATGGGCCCTTTTCCTCCTCCAGATTTCCACAGAAGAAGAATCCACTAAAAGGAAGAAGAGCCAGAAAGGGCCTGTAAAAGCAAAAAAACTGAAAACGGAAAAGAAAGAAGCCAGCAAATCTGTGAGAGAGAAATTTGAAATCCTCAGTGTTGAGGTTTGTAACACTTGCTGTTCTTTTTAACATGCTCTTTGTTTAAGTCTGTGTACTCTTCCCTTTTCCTTCATTCTTTGCTTGTGTACATACGTGTGTGCATACAATTATGTTTTATGTGTCTATAGAGACGTGTGCAAATTATGAGAAATGAGCTTTACTTCCTTTGATTGCTAACCAGTGCGTGTGTCTCTTTTTCTGTTTGGGGTTTTTTGAGGAAAGGTCTTGTGGTGCCCAGGCTCTCCGGGTACAGTACACACATGCACAAGTTTTCCTTTCATTTACAATCCCTCTGGTGTTGGTGTTGGCAAAGAAAGCCGCAGTCCTCCTAACTGCCATCATTGTCTGCCTTGCTGCATATACCTGCTATGTATGTTTTCCTTTCTAGTCCCTGTGTGAGGGGATGCGGATTTTGGGTTGTGTGAAGGAGGTGAATGAGCTGGAACTGGTGATCAGTCTTCCCAACGGCCTGCAAGGATTTGTGCAGGTGACTGAAATCTGTGACGCCTACACGCAGAAGCTGAACGAGCAGGTGGCACAAGAGGACCCTCTGGAGGTAAGGGGGTGTGGGTGCCGCTTGCCCCAGCGTTAGAACAGAAGGCTAAGAAAGGAAAGCACAGGGTTTTCCCTTTCATGTTTATTTTGTGTGGGTGTCACGTGCCACAGCACACTTATGGAGGTCGGAGGACAGCCTGTGAGATTCGGAGCTCTTTGGAGTTCCACCATGTGGGTTTCTGGCAAACACAGGTCCTCACGCATGTTCAGCAAACATCCTGCTGAACCGTCTGGCTGGCCCAGAAGGTGTATTATTATTATTTTTTTTTTTTAACCTAATCTTGGGAACCTAGAACAAGTCTATAAGGAAAGAGCATTGGAGCTGCGATCTGAAGGATAGAGGTTCCTGGTTACAGAAAGAAGGGAGTTCAAGGCAAGTGTCGTTAGCATAGGAAGAGCGAGAGCAAGCGCAGTATAGGTTGACCATGGGCAGCTGTGGAGAGCCATATTAAGGGTTAGTTTAGATGCTGCAGTCAAAAGGAAGTCTTTGAATGTTCTCGTTAGAGTAGGTGTCGTGTAGACAGCATAGCAAATAAGCTAAAATGCTTAGCAGTTGCACACTGGTAGACACTAAGATCATTGGCAGCTTAGAGCCAGGATTTAGCAAGGATTGAGGCAGTAAAGCCATTGCCCAATGATAGATTTCATACCGGTAGTAAGACAGAGAGAGGTACTGGGGACCAGTTGTAAGTTTCCCCTGTGTATGGTTTGGTGGGAGCGATGGTTAATCTTTGGCTTTATGTTGAGTTTGAGGTACATTTGAGATATCCGGGGGATTTGTGTAGGTGATGATGAAGCTATGAAAGGGAAGAAGTTACCTACAGGGAACAAATAGAACAAGAAAAGCCTGAAAGACTGAGTCTAGATTCAGTGCTGAGATGAAGAGAGTTGGTGTCAGAAGAAGCAGGAGGGGCCAGAGGGACAGAAAGGAAAACTGTTAAATGTTCATATAAGAGAACGAGAGGCCTAACTCAGTATTAAAGGATGTGCTTACAGTGTGAGGCCTTAGATTCAGTCCCTAGGACCAATAAATAAATGCCATAGAAGATAAATGGAATTAGTGTCATGGAGCTTTCTACCTTAGCAGGTTAAGTAGATTGAGAAGGACGGGAAGAATTGTGTGGGAAGCTGGAGGAGATGAAATAGTAAATCCAGACTCTTGATGAAGCAATTTTATCTGCCAGTTTTATGGAGTCTTTGAAGGCTATATGCCTAAACTCAAGATGGTGACTTAGCTATAGTTTTCCCATGTGAATAAGCTTACATTCCGTTTGCCTCTTGGGTTCTTTGGGGTTGAGCGTGAGAAGTCCCTGAGCTGAGGCTGGGCAGTGGATTCTTGGTAGGGGGAAACATACGTACGTACGTCCATCCATCCATCCATCCATCCATCCATCCGTCCGTCCGTCTCAGGTCTTTCTCATTTCCGTTATGCAGGACCTACTCCGCTTGCCTGACCTTTTCTCACCTGGAATGTTGGTGAGGTGTGTAGTGAGCAGCCTGGACATCACAGAGAGAGGCAAGAAGAGTGTCAAGCTTTCTGTGAACCCCAAGCATGTCAACAAAGTACTGAGTGCTGAGGCCCTGAGGCCTGGCATGGTGTGTATCTGCATGTCACGCCTGTCCCCTGTGGGTGTGGTCTAGGCCACCTTTTACTCTCTGACTAATGCCTGTTCAGGAGGTGGTTCTTTCTGGAACAGTGTTCTGTTAGGTACTTAGGAAACCCTGAACCGGATTCTAGTTGTGTGGAGGGAAGAAGGAACATTTGAAGGTCTTCGGTGGCACAGGCAGGTGCCTGCAGGGAGGCTTGGGGGCGGTGACAGGGTTTCTTGAGGTGCCGTACCCACCAGTTCTTCACACAGAAGTCTGTCCACCCCTGCTTTGTGAGTGATAAGGGCTACTCAGTAAACACAAGGGAAGGGCAGACAGAGCAACCGGCCTTCCAGCTGTCTCAATGTCCGTGTCTGTGGAGATGCCTGTGAACTTAGTCCAGACTAGACCCTCTACACCCACAAGGTGCAGGAAAGGAAGCCGCGCGCAAATGTTCTGGTGATTGGAGGTCAGATGTATGTCGAAGTGTTTGGTTAAACACTAAGCAGTGGGGCTTAGGAAGGCCTGGACAATTGAATAGGATTTAGTTTGCTGCAGAGAGGGCAAAAGTAAGCCATGCTGCAGCAAGTGGACAAGTGTCAGGACCCACTCCGTGGCAGTGCATTTTCAGCACATGGTCTTACGCTTTCTCACAGCAATGTGGGGGCAGTAGACAGTCTCCCCTTCTCCATTTGAGATCTCTGACTTTGCAGAAACCTGCCAAAGTCAGCTGTTACATACTTCTCATGAAATGTACACGAGACTGGCAAGGTACTCCTCTGGAGTTTAGAAGAAAAATGAATGGAAAAGGATGGTTCTGGATTCACTTTAGTTAGTCCTTGCTCTGGGTGTGACTCTGGAGCCATGGAACTCGTTGTTCTTTGTATGATGTAGAAGACTGTTCTGTCTTTTAAAGACTATGCATGTGTCATTTCATACTTTATACATAACAGTCCTCACTTTCTGGAGCAAAACCCTTTAATCCCATGAGAAAGTTTGTATCTTCTCTCTGATGATTGTAGGGAGGGAGAGCTGAGATCTCAGGGTTTAGTGTCCCGGCGAATGAGGCAGCCATTTGTAATGTTCACGTTTGTATGATAGTGGAATTTGTGGGTGTCCTGGTTACCTTTAATCTGAATGCTTCCCCTCCCCCAGCTGCTGACAGGCACAGTGTCAAGCCTGGAGGACCATGGCTACCTAGTGGACATTGGTGTTAGTGGGACCAGAGCTTTTCTGTCACTGCAGAAAGCCCAAGAATACATCCGACAGAAGACCAAAGGTGGGGGTGAGCTCAAGTGTATGGGGCTATATTTAAATGTTTATATTTCATTGCCACTTTGATCAGCAGCGGGATAGAACGGTGACCCTGCAGGCTGGTTAGCTTTGGGGAAATCAGTTGATAGGAGAGAAAATGTGTGGAGGGTCAGAGTGGCAAGTCTCTCTATGGTCTGATGGACTGGCATCAGTATCCTTCACCTCAGAGATTCTACTGAGCTTGGCTCCCAGAACCTGTGACTGGCACTCCTGGCTTATTTGGTTCTTCTTTTGTGAGATTAATTCTAGATCATAGAGGTTAAAAAAATCCTACCCTTCCCATTGCTGGTTAGCGTCAAATGCTCACTGGGTTCCTGGGCCATGGAACTAACTTTCCAGGTTAGCTTGGGCCTATAATTAAGGCCCTTTGTTGTGAAAAATTATTTAAGCCCCTCCTGCACCAAAAGAGCAAAACAGCAAAACCAATAGCAGCAGCCATTCTCATGAAGGTGTGTTTTCATTTTGGGTGCTGGGCTTACAGGTGCCAATCTCAAAATCGGCCAGTACCTGACCTGTGTGGTCGAAGAGGTGAAAAGCAACGGAGGGGTCGTGGGTCTCTCTCTAGAGCACTCAGAGGTTTCTTCCGCCTTTGCAACGGAGGAGCAGAGCTGGAGCCTCAATAACTTGCTGCCAGGGCTGGTGGTCAAAGCCCAGGTGCAGAAGGTGAGTTGTTACTAGTGTTTTGAAAAAGGTTATGACAGATTTATATGCCAGGCTGTTGTAGCACACACCTTTAATCCCAGCACTCAAGAGGCAGAGGCGGGTGGAAATCTGTGAGGAAAGGCCAGCCTGGTCTACAGAGAGAGTTGCAGAATAGCAAGGGTTACACAGAAAACCAGAGCCCTGCCTCAAACCACCTCCCCAAAAGATTCGTTTTATTTGTAATTATGTGTGTGGAGTGTGGGTATGTGGGTTGTGTGGTGCTTGTGGAGACCAGAGAGAGCCACTGGATCAGCCTGGAGCTCAGGTTACAGGTCGTTATGAGCTGGCTGGAGTGGGTTGTGGAAACAAACTCCAGTCCTCGGCAGAGCAGTGCACACTCTTGTCCACTGAGCTATCTCCCAGAAATCTTGTAAAGTGTCATTTTTAAATGAAGTATTAATATGCATACGAATAGAGCTGCTGTCAGATCTTTCTGGTCATTGAGTACTTGGAATATGGCCAGCGCCATATGCTCATACAGTACATTGGACAAACTATTATTTTGTTTGAAACTAGCTATGTAGACACCAGGCTGGCCTCAAACTCTGATCTGCTTACCTCTCCCTTCCAAGTGCTGGGTTAAAAGGAGTGTGCCACCATGCCCAGGCTAGTCAAGCTATTATTCAACCAAATCTCATCTGATTTTTTTGTAAAACTAAAAGCTTTCTTTTATATTACATTTTTGGGGCTAGAGAGATGGCTCATCAGTTAAGAATGCTTACCTGGGTTCAGTTCTGGCATCCATATATCCCACTCGTAACAACTGTCTGTTACTTTAGTTCCAGGGGATCTGACCTCCACAGGCACTGGCCTTGCACACACTCATACATTGCAGTCACAGCACTTATACACATAGGCTAAATCTAAAATAAAAATTCTTTTTGAAATTACATTGAGAGGGTGTGTGTGTGTGTAAGCACACATCGTGGTGCAAATGTGGAAGTCAGAGGCCAGCTTATAGGATTCAGTTCTCTCCTCTAACCTGTGGTTTCCAATGATCGAATCCAGGCTGTCAGGCTTGGCTGCAAGTGTCCTTACTCACTAAGTCAGCTTACAGGCTCCGTGTAATTTTTTATACAATGACTGTTAGAAGAGTTAAGGGTACTAATATGGCTTGCATTGTCTTACATATGAACACGAGTGTGTTGTCATCTGTTTATATTTTGAGACAGGGTCTCACTGTATAGATCAAACTGGCCACCGTGTCTTGATCCTCTTGCCTTAGCTTCTCTAGGATTGGCTTTATAGTAGTCATGGTCTCTTTCATTTATTTATTTGTTCTTTCTTTTGGGTTTCGAGACAGGGTTTCTCTATGTAATAGTCGTGGCTGACCTGGAACTCACTCTGTAGACCAGGCTGGCCTCGAACTCACTTGAGACCCATGCCTCTGTCTCCTGAGTGCTGGGATTAAAGGCGTGTGCCACCGCCCAGTTGTTTTTCAGTTTTTTGAGACAGGGTCTCGTTTTGTAGTCCTGAACTCACTATATGGAATACACTGGCCTTGAACTCTGAGTTCTGTCTGCCTCAGCGTACAGAGTGCAGAGTTTAAAGGTGTGTGCCCGCTGGGGGTGGCTGCGGCACACGCTTTTAATCCCAGCACTTGGGAGGTAGAGACAGGCAGAGGCCATGGTGATCTACAGCGTGAGTTCCAGGACAGCCAGGGCTATTACACAGAGAAACTCTGTCTTGAACAATCAAAACAACAACAAAAACTGTGTACTACCATGCCTGACCCTAGTCATGATATTTTCTTTGTTTTTTGTTTGTTTGTTTGTTTGGATTTTTAGACTGTCCCAGGACTCAGTTCTGTAGATCAGGCTAGCCTAAAACTGAGATCTCTCTCCCTTGGACTCCCAAGTGCTGAGATTAAAAGCATGTGCTACCATGCTCAGCCATAGCCATAGTACTTGATGGACACTGCTCATCTAAAGTCAAATGGAGCCAGGTGTGGTGATGCATCTATCTTTATAATCACAGCTCTTCAGAGACAGAGACAGGTGGAGTTTGGGCTATATTATGAATCCTGCCTCAAAAAAAAAGTTGATTAAGCTGGTCAGATGCCTTGTCACCTAGCTAATGGCCAGAGTTCCATCCCTGGGACCCACATGGTAGAGGGTCCAATTCCTACAGGCTGGCTGTCCTCTGGCTCCCACTTGGATGCTGTGCCTGTGCTTTGTGTACTCATTCACACATGGAATAAGTAAAATACGATAAAAAAATCTTAAGTTGGTTTTAAAAGTCAGGTGATATTGGAAGCTCACAGTGAAGAACTGAGCCACCTCTCCTAATGGTGGCAGCTTCTGCTGGTGTCTTCTGATCCATCACTTTGAAGCATGTTTTTCTCTCATTTGGGTGTTGGCAACATAACTGTGGCCTTGTGCATGCATTTGTTTATCTTTTCGAGAAGCTGCTTCCTGGTGGGTGTGAGGTGGCGTCTCATGGTGATTTCAATTGGCATTTCCTCAACAATTAAGTGATTCTCTCGCATCCTCATGGTGATGATGTGCTTGTCTATTCAAAGATGCTGTACTTTTTAAATTTAAATGATTGCTATTGATAATAGCTAGCCATGGGAAGAGAAATGCATAGTTGTATTGTGGAATCCAGTGTTTGCCATAAAGTATCTCTCACATTCCACTCCATCGAATTCTTTTTCATAACATGTTATTTTTACTTCTAGGTAACTGAGTTTGGACTCCAGCTAAACTTCCTTACTTTCTTCACGGGCCTGGTTGACTTCATGCATCTGGAGCCCAAGAAAATTGGAGCATATTCTTCAAAGCAAACAGTAAGAAATGTTCCAGCTAGCTTTTCTTGATTCTTGATTCTTTGGTGTGTCCGTGTCCTGTCTATCTTCAGAGGAGGTCCTAGGAGTTCATGTGTATTTCATGCAGTGAAATACGGGAAATTGGAGGTGACACAAGAAATGACCAGTGGCTAGACTTAGATTAGAGAAGGAACAGCTGCAGAGAGTGGGTAGCTTTTGTCTTTTACTTTAAAGGAAGAATAATTACTATAAGACTTAGTTTGTTCATGTGGGGAAATGTGGCTTCAACAGTTTGGAGGCCGGGTTCCATGGCTCATGCCTATACTGCAGCACTAGGAGACAGAGGCAGGATGATCACTCCAAGTCTAGGCCAGCCAGACACAAACACACCACACACTCTACACTCTGCATCCCCACCATGAGAAAAAGGGTCTGTGCGGGCTGTGTATGTAACTTGTGTTAGAGCACCTACTTAGCAATGATGAGGCCCTGGTTTTTTTGTTTATTTCTTTAAAGATATGTTTTTAAGTGTGTGGGTTGATTGTGCACATGTCTACAAGTGCCTTCAGAGGCCAGAGCATTAGATCGTCTGAAGTTGGAGCTACAGGTGCTTATAAGCTAGGAACTGACTTGGGTCCTTTGCAAATGCTGTGCGTGCTCTAATGGCTGAGCCTACTCTCCAGCCCTATCCTACCCCTGTCCCAGTTTTCCCTGAGACTCTGTAAGTAGTGCAGAATTTATTTTAAATATGAACGCTTCAGGAATTTGCGTGTCATCCTTGCACAGGGGCCATGCTAATCTTCTCTGTGTCTTCTCAATTTTCGTATATGCGCTGCTGAAGTGCGCACAAGTACTGCAGATTTTTAAAAGTTACATTTTATTTGTTTGTTTGTTTATGTCGCAGAGGAAGTGAATGTGCCACAGCACTTGTGAGAAGGACAGAGGACAGCTTGGGGGAATTCACTTCTCAGTTTCTACCATATGGGACCCAGGGCACAAATTCAGGCTTGGAGGCAGATGCCTTTACCCAGGGACATCCACTGAGCCTTGTTGCTAGCTCTGTTTGTTGTCCAGACAGAGTCTGTTGTAGCCCAGGCTAGTCTCTGACTTGCTATGTAGCTGAGATGTGCTTGGACTTCTGATCCTCCTGTTTCTGCATCCATAGTGTTGACATTGCAGGTGTGTGCTAGCACACCCAGCTTAGATCTGACTTCTGGAATATACCAAAATTAAAAGTATACTTGATTAAAACACTTTTATAAGTGGTGGGTTTTCTACAGTTAGCTAAATGTTAAAATTTTGTACAATGAGACAGCCACTTTTGGCTCATGCTTTTAATCCCAGCACTTGGGAGGCAAAGGCAGGCAGTACTCTTTGAGTTCAAGGCCAGTCTGATATACATTGTGAGTTTCAGGACAGCCAGGGCTACACAGAGAAACCCTGCCTCAAAAACAAAAATGAAGAAAAAAATGAATAAATAAAAAATAAAAAAAAATTCTACAATGAACTTGGAGATTTTAGAATGTGTGTTATTTAGAATTTTTTTTTTAAATTCTCAAATGATTCGGTTTCACCTAAGATAGTATTACATCCTTATGTATCTTATAGAGAAAAAATGTTTTAAGAGAAATTAGACATTCCTCGTGTTTTTGGCCAATAAATACTGTTGACATCACAGTGAACTTTCTAGTGCTGTTTTACAGTAGTTATGTTTGTGTGAAGAATGGACACAGTCTGCCCATTTTTTTGGTTTTGTTTTTCCCCAAGACAGGGTTTCTCTAGGCTGTCCTAGAACTCTGGAGACCAGGCTGGCTCCAAACACAGAGATCCCCCTGTCTGTGCCTCCCTAGCCCTGGAATTAAAGGCGTGCGCCATCACTGCCTGGACAGTGTACCTTTTAACCTTGTTGGTCAGGTGTATATTTGGGGCATTTCAGCTAGGCCTTCCCCGTGGTGGCATTGGTGTGATTGATTTGGTACCGAGTCCGACACACAGCACAGTGCCCCTGGGACAGACACTCCATTTGACTTCTCCACACACTGATTCCGGGGCTGCCATCTGTACTCCTGAAGGTTTTAGTACTTCCCTGGTTAGCACATGGTCTGCTCTCAGCTGTGTTATGTGGGCACCTCCTGCTCACTTTGCTCTTTTGTCCAGGTAAAAGCCTGCATCCTCTGCATCCATCCTCGGACCAGAGTTGTGCGACTGAGCCTTCGTCCCGTCTTCCTGCAGCCTGGGCGTCCACTCACCCGGATTTCTTACCAGCAGCTGGGGGCTGTGCTGGACAATGTTCCTGTTCAGGGTTTTTTCAAGAAAGCTGGGGCCACCTTCAGGCTGAAGGACGGGGCCCTGGCCTATGCCCGGGTGAGGATGCTTCTTTGTTTGATTAAAGATCTCATCACTGGAAGGACTTTAGGAAAGATGGGTGCTTTTCTGCTTCCTTCATCCCTTGATATTGATAGTCAGTGTGAAAGGCTGCCCCCTAAGGTCAGAACAGTGACAGTCTGTTGTTTTAGAATGTTCAGTAGCACTTGCTTTGTATGATACCTGGCCAGTGGAAAGAACAGGAATGAGATAAGATTCAGGCCAAAGCTCAGTGGAGCCTTTTGTTTTTGTTGTTAAGATTTTAATAATATCTAATTATGTGTATGTGTGTGACTTTGTGCCTATGGGTAGAGAGCCCAGGGGGGCCAGAACAGGATATCAGTTCCTCTGGAGCTAGAGTTACAGGAGGTTTCGAGCCACCCATCATGGGTACAAGAGCAGTACACATTTACTACTCGGCCACCCCTCCAGTCCCTGCAAAGCTTTTGTTGAAGGGCTATATTTTAGGCTTAGGGGCTGTATAATCTGTGTCCCAGCAACTCCAGGATGTCGTGAAAAATGAAAGCAGCCACAGACAGTGTATAACCAACCCAGCAGGCCCAACTACAATAAGACTCTTCATTTATAAAAGTAGGCACTGGCATATGAGTGTAGTTCATGGACGCATGATCTGGGCTCTCTTCCATGAGATTCTGTGATAGTAAAGGGTTAAGGAGTTGTTTTAACAAAGTAAGCATTATTTTAAAAAATGCTTTTAAATTTTGCTTGCATGTATGCCTGTGGACCTATGAGACTGGAGTTACATGTGGTGGTAAGCTACCACGTGAGTGCTGGGAATTGAAGCTGGGTCCTCTAAAAGAAGCTTTTAACCATTGAGCCATCTCTCCATCTCACGACGTACTCTTTGTAGTGGGTGATAAATGTGTTGTCATCTCAGTGTACTTGGCACTCTGACTGCCTTGGAGTTGTGTTTCTGACTTATCTTCACTTACTTGGTATCTGTAGCTCAGCCATCTCTCTGATTCTAAGAAAACATTCAACCCTGAGGTCTTCAAACCAGGGAGCACTCACAAGTGCAGGATTATTGACTACAGCCAGATGGATGAGCTGGCCTTGCTGTCTCTGCGGAAGTAAGTGCCCTTAGCACACAGGGAGGTGTGTGCCTATGTCTATGCATTTCCACTCCCTCCGGGTCTTCCTGGGTGAGGGTGTCCTTTCTTGTTGGCATGATTGTGGAGGTCCTGAATTTTAGGCAACGCCTTCCTTAGACTGTGTAATCATATATTTTTCTTTCGCTCTAGGTCAGTTATTACAGCTCAGTTTCTTAGGTATCAGGACATCAAAATAGGGGCAGTGGTAAAGGTAAGAACTCAAGCATGCATGTAGACCCTTCTCCACCGTCAGGCGTCCTTAGTCACATGTTAGCTGTCAGCTCATTAGTCCTCAGTGATCCATTGTAAGTCATGTTCTACTGTCTAAAAATGGATATTCCTGTGTCTTCCCTTGGGTGGCTGTAATTAATTTCAAAGTAAAGTCTTCCTACTAGCCCCACCCAACTACACGGAGACAATGGGCCACATGTGTTGGGGTTGGGATTTGGTGGCAGCTGTTAGAGCAGATAGTTAGTTGTGTGCTGTTAGTGAGACACTGGCCCCAGTTCCCACTCCTGCAGCACTTAGCACTAACGGAGCACTTCCTTTTTAGGTGGGGTTCATTCCTTAAGAGACAGTCCCCTCTGAGACACAGGGACACAGGCTTAGCCAGAAAGCCTGGAAGGCTTCGTACATAGGCCTGCCTGAGTCTTGGTTGCAGGGCTAGGATTGGCTTTTACCTACATGAGATTTTGAGGGTGGGCACTGAAACAGACAATGACAACTCTAGTAAGAGAAATACTGTTCTCCAGTAAGAGAATATCATGTCTTTTCTTTGGACCCCGTAGGGCACAGTGCTGGCCATAAAGCCATTTGGGATACTGGTGAAAGTGGGTGAGCAAATGCGAGGCCTGGTACCTTCCATGCACCTGGCTGACATCATGATGAAGAATCCAGAGAAGAAGTACCACCTAGGGGATGAGGTCAAGTGCCGGGTGAGCTCCCCCTCCCCGAAGGGCCCGTGTTTTGGTTATGGATAGATGGGAAGAGAGTGGTTCTAAGCTGGAGTCTCTGCCTTTTTCTGTGAAAGGAGTGTGTGATGTTGGCAGGGTCTCCGTTCCCGAACCCTGGGAAAAGAACAGTGAGCCCCTGGTTTGTGCACTATATTGTGAGTTAAAATACCCACACAGGAAGAAAGCACACACTAGTTGTGTGGCCTTTTGTCTCACGGTTGTGTGCAGGCCATACGCAGTGGTCAGAGCTCAGAGAGAGAGGTGGGGTTTAGCAACAGAATCAACAGCCACTGCCATATGCTGTCTTAAGTCACCATATCAAGTAACTATATTGTCCTTACTTTCCAAGTGTGCCAATTAAAGGGTAGGAAAGCCAAGAATCTGGTCAAAGTCGCACAACTAATAAACGGTAGAACCAGTTTTCAGAGTTAGCTCAGTATGATAATAATGCCTTCTGTACTTTTGTCCATAGTGGAACTTGAACTTGAAAGGATGGGCAAGGTTTGGGAGGTTGTAGAAGAGCAAGAGATATGTTCAGACTCGGAAATAGTCCTCTGATACATTATGTATGAAATTCATAGAAAAACCCATTATTATGTATAATTAACATATACTAGTCAAAACCTTATTTACAAAAATAGCCTAGACCCTGGGAGGTAGCTTAGTGTGTAAGGGTGCTTGCTGCAAGCTGACAGCATGAATTGGATTCCCACCCTCTAACTTCTGCACACATGCACCATGGCATGTCCATGTCCTCTACTTCCCCACATACAAACACACATGCACCATGGCATGGGCATAGCTCCCACTCCCCCTGACAACACACGTGCACAATGGCAGGTGTGTGTCCTCCAACACAAACATAAATAAGCAATAAACCTAGACTATGCCACAAAAACATTAGAGGTTTTCATCAAATACCTAAATCCCTCAAGAAACTTGTTACAAAAAGCAAGTGTGATACTATACAAGTACGCAGCATAGGGCCTGTTGTGTTTGGGCAGTGGGAGTTCCTGGTTCTATTCTGCCCTGGTACCGATAGTTGAAGCCAGTGCCTCCTGTGTGCTAGGCATGCTGTCCCACTCAAACATACTATTGGCTCAAGCCAAGTTTTCTTCTGTTTACTGTATTTCATTATAATTGATACATAAAAGGCAGTCATTACACATTGGTGCAATTTTTATGTCATAAGGTTGAGGAATTTAAAACAGGTTTCTCAACAGGCATGGTGATGGCATGCCTTTAATCCAGCACAGTGCTTGGGAGGTAGAAGCAAGTAGATCTCTGTGAGTTTGAAGCCAGTTTAGTTTACAGAGTAAGTTCCAGGACAGCCAGAACTGTTTCCACAGAAAAAAGGAGGGAGGGAGAGAGAAATGAGGGGGAGAAAAAGAAAGAAAGGGGTTTTCTCTGTTTTCAAGGTAATTGAATTGTTCAGTCTTAGATTATAACTAATAAATAATAAATACCACTCACACATTAACAAGATGGGCATAAGATGTATCATTGTTAAGTTTCTAAAAACTGCTGTAAAAGATCACACCGTGTGTCTGGGGAAGGGTTGTTAGTAAACACAGCAGCTTGTGAGAGACAGGAAGCACATTTGAAATAGAGATTTCAATGCTTTAGGTAACCATCCTGCAGGAATCAAAAAAAAATCTATAGCTGAGATTATCAGAGATGAAAGGCTGTTAATACCCTGTATCTATTCCCTAGGTTTTGCTCTGTGACCCTGAAGCCAAGAAGCTGATAATGACCCTAAAGAAAACCCTTGTCACATCCAAACTACCTGCCATTATGTGCTATGAGGATGCCAAGCCTGGCCTGCAGACACATGGTGTTATCATAAGGGTCAAGAACTATGGCTGCATTGTGAAGTTTTACAACAGTGTGCAGGGGCTGGTGCCCAAGCATGAACTCAGTGACCAGTACATTCCTGACCCTGAGAAGGTCTTTTACACTGGCCAGGTAACTCTGTCCCGTACAGGTCTCTTACCCTTAGTGACTCCATGAACACAGTGTTCAGTGGGGCAGTGGCAGATGGCTGCCTTCTCAGAGGAAGAGAGCACTCACCGGAACCCAGATGACCCAGGCCCACCACCTGCTAGAAATGACTCAGGTTCTGTAATGAACCACAGATCTTCACATCAGGCTGTCATCATAGGAGTAGTGCTGGAAAAGTGGGCTTGGCTTTCTCTTAACGAACTTCTTAAAACTTGAGGCTTACAGCTTGAAGTTATTTATGTCTTTTTTAGAAAGTTGGCTTCTTCTGGGGCTTTTAGTGTAGCCTCTATCATCTTTCCCCTGCCTTTGGATCTGACCCAAGGTCCCTGCAGTGCTCATTCATGAAGGGCACTTTGCTGTAGGCCCTGAAGGCCTGCTACTACCAGAGATGGCCAGACACATGTGATTTCTCACCAGGTGGTAAAGGTGGCAGTGCTGAACTCTGAGCCTTCCAAGGAGAGGCTGCTCCTGTCCTTCAAACTGCTGAGTGATTCAGAGCCAAAGAATGATAGTGTGGAAAGCAGTCAGAAGAAAGGAAGAGCTGTCAACATCGGGCAGGTACCTGGTTAAGTCATTGTCTTATGACGACGTCCATGCTAGAGCAGTGCTAGATCCCGTGGAGGAAAAAGATGGCCCTGAGATCCGGGGCCCGTTTCCTGCGTGCCTTGCAAATGGAAGCCGGCATGGGAGGAGAGGGTTCTGGCATGGCTTTGTCAGTCTCCTCCCTGATTGCTGAGGCGGGGGTGTGGGTGGAGATGTGGGGTCGAGGGGAAAGTGCCTTTGCCTTTAGCCCTTTGCTGATCTCTGGGCTCTTTGGCCAGGACAGACACTAACTAGTTTTTACCTTCTGATTCTGAGCAGTTGGTGGATGTGAAGGTTTTGGAGAAGACCAAAGATGGGCTGGAGGTGGCCATCCTTCCCCACAGCATCCCTGCTTTCATCCCCACGCCTCACCTGTCGGATCATGTTGCCAACGGCCCACTGTTGCACCACTGGCTCCAGGCAGGTGACACCCTTCACCGCGTTCTGTGCCTGAGCCAGGGCGAGAAACATATTGTATCCTTGACTAGCATCTGGGGCTGGGGAAGGCCATTGGCACCTGGGTGGGAAATTCTAAACCAGAACTGGGAGGGGAAAAAAATCAACTATTTGAGTTTAAAAATGCTTCTGTAAGGACAAATTGATGACCAGACCAGTGTCTAGAAAGCAGGGACAGGCCCAGGAAGTGATGCCAGGAGCTGGGATAGGGTTAAGGCAGTTACCCAGAAAGGTTCTCCCTGTTGGGGTATAGGGCACAGAATGGCTCTCTTGATTGCTACTCGTGGGTATTTTTCAGGACAACACTAGCTTGTATTACTAAACATAAGATAAACTCCCTAGGGCAGCAGGGTAGAGTGGGCTTCA
Source organism: Phodopus roborovskii (assembly GCF_943737965.1). Lineage (NCBI taxonomy): Eukaryota > Metazoa > Chordata > Mammalia > Rodentia > Cricetidae > Phodopus > Phodopus roborovskii. The sequence continues at coordinate 13,292,732 of NW_026126541.1, read as the reverse complement.
GTGGGGGACTACATTGGCTAACCCAGCTGTCGGGCTGTGGGTCTGTGCTGTGTCCTGTTGGCAGACCTTCCGGAATCTGGAGAGGAGTTAGCAGGAAGACAGAGATTGTGATTGTCCGGTGTCGTGGACGATCAGTAGCTCCTGAGGGCAGCCCCAGTGACCTCAGTCAGGTCCTGCCTGACAGCTTGGCCTCTCCCAAGCTCTAGTGAGCTGCCCCTGTTGTGGTTCTTTCCCCGGAGAGATCTAGGGACATAGCAGAGTCAGTGGACTAGGAGGAGGGGGTGGAGCAATAGAGACTTCATTTGTCTTCCTGGAACGTTCTTTAATCAAGTTCCACTAGCTTCTCTGCAGGAAGCCAGCTTTGGTCTCCACAGTAGAAGGAGGCCAGGACCCCAAGAGCCTCTCGGAAATTCAGCCGGGAATGCTGCTCATTGGCTTTGTGAAGAGTATCAAGGACTACGGTGTGTTTGTCCAGTTCCCTTCAGGTCTTCATGGACTGGCACCCAAAACTGTAAGTCAGTCCTGTGCACAAGGGCCTTTGGAAAGGGAGCTCAGGCTCATAGACCGCTGAGCTGACAAGCAGCAGGGGACTTCAGTGTTTCAAGGGGGCCCAAGGGACCCACTTAGGGGGAATGGCATGAAGCCACTGGGAAAGGGGGGCACATAGCTGACGGGCTGATCTTTCTGCCTGCTCTGTATCCTCTAGAGAAAGGGACCTCTGTCTTTCTCACAGCAGGGTTAGGGTTCGGGACAGTGACAGTGGCCTTGGTAGGTGACTCTTTCCATTGTTAAGAGGTCTGAACTTGTGTTTATACCATGTTCAGACTAAATTTCCTGTATAGACCAGTGTAGTTTTTAGCGCCTGCTGTAGTTTTTAAGGAGCGGAGGCACCAAAATATCCTTGGAATTACTTCTTTCTCCTCTGTGCCATTGAATTCAAGCTTTGCAGATGGGAAAGGATCCTAACATTTTCTTAAGTGGAACTTCCCATGCCTGCTGGGCCATAGACAAATGTATGACAACTCTGAACAAGCAGCACAGGGCGTGTTTGTTGTGGAATATTTGTTTAACTAGGCAAAGATGTTTATGCTGCATTTAACTATGTGAAAATGTGTTGCATTTGTGTTAATTAAAGTAAACCTGAGCTCAGAGAGGTGGGGTTAGCAGCTAGTTGACAGGGGCCGTGTGGAATTAGAGAGGCTTCCAGAGTTGGCAGTAAAGAAGGAAAGTTAGCCAGTTGCTACCCTTATTCTGCTAGCATCTTAAAGTGCAGCCACAGTGGCAAAGGTAAAATAGTATTTGGGCACCCCACCTTGGACACCAAAGGTAGCAGGCTTTCTTGGGCCACCAGCCTCCAAACCATGACTTGGAGACTCATTAGGATTGTTCTGTCTTAGCTTAGGCTTTTTTCTACTAGCTAATTTTTTAAAAACTTAAATCAACCCATTTCTATTAATCTTTGTGCTGCCCTAAGGCTCGTCCATCCTGCTTTCCTGCTTCACCCACACACCGTGTGTGTGTCTGGCCCCTGGCTGGCAGGCTCCCCCTTTCTCTGTGCCCATCAGCCCTGCCTATCCCTCCTCTGCCTAGCTATAGTTAGCTTTTTATTAGATCAGTCAGGTCCCTTAGGCAGGCAAGGTGAAACAGCAGCACATCTTTACATAGTTAAACAATTATTCTACAATACAAACAAATGTAACACATCTTTATTTAGTTAAACAGATATTCTATTCCACAGTGTTGTCCTTAGCCTGAATGGTATTAGTGGACAGCTACTTTCCTTTCCCCATTTTTTTATTCACTGTTTAGATCATGAGTGACAAGTTTGTAACCACTCCAAGCGACCACTTTGTAGTGGGTCAGACGGTCGTTGCTAAGGTGACCAATGTGGACGAGGAGAAGCAAAGGATGCTGTTGTCTCTGCGGCTGTCAGACTGCAGTCTGGGGGATTCGGCCAGCACCAGCTTCATCCTCCTGTGCCAGTGCCTGGAAGAGCTGCAGGGCATTCGCAGCCTCATGAGCAACCAAGGTGGGGCCCGTGGAGTGGAGGCAGGACTTCCGCAGAGGATGAGTTCCGAATCGGAGTGTGTGCTTTCATTGCACATGTTGCTAGAGTGACGTGGGGGCTTTCTATAATTAAAAGACAAGGCAACCCTGGTGCGGTTTGATGAGGGCATCTCTCGCGCCATCTTAGCGGGCCCTTTCTTCTTTCTCCCTTTCGCGTCTATTCCTCTCTCTCTGTGTTACTAGATAGTGAACCAACCTACGGTCCCGATTAAAGAAAGAGTAGCCATTCATAAAGTAATCATTGCATGTTTATGAAATGAATACCCGTTTACTACTCAGATTAAGATGAAGGTCTGTCTGAATACTTAGTGGGTGGTGGTGGTGCTCTCCTTTAATCTCACACTCGGGAGGCAGAGGCAGGCAGATCTCTTGAGTTTGAGGACAGCCTGGTCTACAGAGTGAGTTCCAGAACAGCCAGGAGGATACATAGAGAAACCCTGTCTTGGAAAACAAAAACAAAAAAACAAACAAAAGTTATGTTTATTTGTGTGTGCACATGAGAGAATATGAGTATGCTGTAGTGTACATATATAGTTCAGAAAATAATCTGTGGGAGTTGGTTCTTTCCTTCCCCAACTGGGTTGCAAGTATTGAACTCAGGTCCTCAGGCTTGACAGCAGGAGCCCACTGAGACATCTTACTGGCCTGACACTGTTTTGTTTTTGTGCTGGATTTGTTTTGCTGAGACAAGGTCTCACTGTGTAGCCCTGGCTGTTTTAGAAGTCACTATGTGTAGACCACGCTGGCCTCTCACTCACAGAGGTCTGTCTACCTGTCAGTCAGGTCTGACACTGGATGGTTTGCTGGAAGTGAATTACTCCTTCAGTCCCTCTGCTCTGAGATTCCAGCACGTTCCCAGAGGGAAGGAGTGCTGAGAGCCCTTCACTAATTCCCTGCTCTCTTGGGCCTTTGACAGACTCTGTGTTGATCCAGACACTGGCTGAGATGACCCCAGGGATGGTCCTTGATGTCATGGTACAAGAGGTGCTGGAAGATGGTTCGGTGGTGTTCAGTGGAGGTCCGGTCCCTGACCTGATCTTGAAAGCCAGCAGATACCACCGGGCGGGTGAGTTTGTTCATCATGGATTGGTGGGAGACCATGGGCTTAATTACAGACTTTCCGAGCTCATACAGTGATGAGCTGATTCAGTTGAAGTATACTTACCTTGTGTGAATGAAAGTCAAGACTGTTGATAGCAGGATAAATAAGCAAGTGTGGATCTTGTGGTGATTAGTGTCAGTGCTCAATGTAACAGGATTGAGAACTGCCTGGGTCTGCCTCTGGGCATGCCTAGGCAACGGCAACAAGGCTACCTTTCTCTTAATTGCAATGGGACAGCCTGGGCTCTGAAAGGAAAGAAAGGGAACTGTTTTGCTTTCTGCCTCTTGACTGGATGCAGGGTGATCCGTGTTTCCAGTCTCTGCTGCCCTTCCTTCCTTCCCCACCGTGGTGGACTGCACCGTGAACTGAGCCGGAACTAACCCTGTCCCCCAGAAGCTGCTCCGTCAGAGTATTTTATACAGCAGCAGGAAACTCAGACAGAAGAGCCTTTACTGTGTTCTAAGTTGGGATTTTATGTTATTAAGTTGCATAAATGAAGACCCTCTCCAGTCCTACCTAGGTGTGGTAGACCACCTTGGTTTTTCCCTGAGAGCCATCTTTGCCCTTCGGACTGAGGGCCTGGGAGAGCTACCTTCCCTTCCCCTTCTCGCAAAGCTGACCATACTGTGCTTGGTTCTGCCCTGCAGGGCAGGAGGTGGAGTCTGGGCAGAAGAGGAAGGTTGTCGTCCTGCATGTGGACGTGTTGAAGTTGGAGGTCCATGTTTCCCTTCACCAGGACTTGGTGAATAGGAAAGCTAGGAAGGTAAGCTCACTTACTGTTCCCGTCTTTACGGCTTTATGCCTCGACTTCCACACTACACTCACACAGCTCAGGGAACTTGTAGTTTTACCTCTTGGTATAGCTGATAGGACAGATTTTCATGCTGGTTAGGGTGACAGATTTATGATCTCCCTATCTTTAGGGACAATCAGGTATTCTACTGAGTAAGTAGGACATACATAATAGGGAGGGTAAGAGCTCTGACCAGACAGACTGGCAGGTATGTGCCTGGCCAACAAGAGCCAGACTGTTTGGCTCCATGCCGTTGTTATCAGAGGACTGCCTGGGCCTAATGTTGCTAAATGGACATTTTCTTCCACCCCTGCACCAACCCCCACCTACCTCTTTGGGTTTGAACTCAGTTCTGCCTTGGCTTCTCAAATGCCATTCTTGTTATGGGTGTGTACCATATTTTAAATAAATGTTGAAGCTCTTGTAAACTTTTTTTTAAAGTCATCTGAAACAAATAAATCAGGTCTGGGCATTTCTCATGCCCAGGTACCATGTCCATGCTTTTCCCTTCATGTCTCTGTACCTTTTTGTATAATGATGTAAGAGCTAAGTGTGGTAATGCACTCCTTTAATCCCCAGAGGCAAGTGATCTCTGAATTTGAGGCCAGCCTGGTCTACAAAGCAAGTTCCAGGATAGCCAGAGAAACCCTGTCTTGAAAAACCAAAAAATACAAAGAATAGGTTTAAGGAAAATCTCAAAATCTGTAGATATTTTGTCTGGGTAATAATGTACAGGTTGAAGCTGGGTGTTGGTGGTGCATGCCTTTAATCCCAGCACTTGGGAGGCAGAGGCAGGCGGATCTGGTCTACAGAGTTTGTTCTAGGACTGGCTCCAAAGCAATACAGAGAAACCCTGTCCCGGAAAACCAATAATAAAAAATAATAAAAATAAAATAAAAATAAGTGTATAGGTTGTGTATTGCTTATTCAAAATGAAATGCTTGGGACCAGAAATGTTCCAGTTTTCAGGCTTTTGTTTTTGTATTTGTGTTTTGTTATTTGAATCAAGTTTTTCCCTCCATGGTTTGCCTTCCCTTCCTGAGTGCTGAGATTATAGGTGTATGTCAGCATGCTAGGCAGCTTCAGGCTCTTGAATTTTGGAATATTTACATAGACATTACTTGTTTAGTATTTCTAATTGAAAGGATATGAAGAAACCTGAAATGTAAAACTTCTCAAGTCTTGTATGCTAATAACTCTCAAAAACTTGCATTTGGAGGCATTTTGGGTTTTAGATTTTTTTTCAGTGAGATATGTTCAGTTTGTATTTGATCATTATCCCAAGCATTTTTTGTTGCTGGTTGTTTTTGTTTTGAAAAACTTTCTCATGCGTAGCCCTAACTGGCCTAGAAATTATTAAGTGGCCCCTGAACTCTGTGATTGTCTTACCTCAACCTCCAGCCGTTGGCATTACAGGGATGTGCCAACATGTCCGGCAGTCTCCCTCGGTGTGTGGTAAGGTCCTGCCATCTTACCATCCAAGTAAAGCTTAGGTTCAGAAGAGCATGAACACAGTGAGCTCCCATGAATGACTCCTGCCTCAGTGATGTAGCAAGTGCTGCGGGCCTGTGGCCGGACCAGTCAGTCTTAAGACCACTGATGGTCCCCTGGCTGTGCATCAGATTCACCAGAATAACTCCCACAGTTGAGAGTCACTAGTTCTAGGATTGCCCTTAGGAATTTACATTCAAACCAAACCAAAGCCAGGTGTGATAGCACACATCTGTAATCCCAGCACTTGGGAAGCTGAGGCAGGAATATTTGAGCTCTGTGCTACCATGGACGACATAGCAAAACCTCATCTGAAAGAAAAGAACTGATGGGTTGGGAACTGAGTGTTGCAGGAAGGGAAGCCATGTCTGTGCCTTCCAACTCAGTCTCCTGGGTGTCGGGTTCTTCACACGCTGCCATGTGGAGCCATGCATAAAGTAACCATACTGTGTGAGAGTGAATAGGACTCTTCCCTTTTCCAGCTGAGAAAAAGCAGTAGACACCAAGGCATCGTGCAGCACCTGGAGGAGTCCTTTGCCGTGGCCTCCTTGATGGAGACTGGCCAGCTTGTAGCTTTCTCCCTGATCTCTCACCTCAACGACACCTTCCACTTTGACTCTGAGAAGCTACATGTGGGACAGGGTGTGTGTCTCACCCTCAAGACCACAGAACCAGGGGTGACTGGTCTGATTTTAGCTGTGGAAGGGCCAGCTTCTAAGAGGACCAGCGGACCAGCTCGGAGGGATTCAGAGACAATTGATGACAAAGAGGAGGAAGAGGAGGACTCGGATTTGACTGTGAGGACTAAAAAGAAGCATGGCCTGGCTATTGGGGACAAAGTCACTGGGACCGTTAAATCTGTGAAGGCCACTCATGTTGTTGTGACTCTAGAAGATGGCATAATTGGCTGTATCCATGCCTCCCGCATTCTAGATGACGTTCCAGTGGGCACCTCTCCTACAACCACCTTAAAAGTTGGGGAGAAAGTCACTGCACGGGTGATCGGTGGGCGAGACCTGAAGACATCGAAGTATGAGGTTTTGGGAGACTGGGCTAGCTTTGAGGGAAGTGTGGCAATTAGGGGAGGAAAGGGAACATAGGCAAAAATTAAAAAGGTGCATATAAATATTTTCTCTCAGTTAACTAAAGGGCAATCAGTCAGAACCTTTAGCTTATTGCTTTTAAATATAGAATGTAGTGGTTAAAGGGGTTAAAGGGTGGATTTAAAGTTAGACCTGGCTTTGAATTATTTCCATAATTTGTAAAGTGGTAATAATGGCCTAGCCTGCATTGGAAAGCCGTCTGGGAAAACTGAGTAAGTGAGCATGTATGTTGCCTGCTTAGTAGGTTGCTTCCTCATAGCTCCTCCTGAGGACTTGTCAGCAGTTCTTATAGTACACCCTCCATGGCACATCTTTTATTTTTATTATTTGTGTTTGCACACTTGCATTCACAGGCGCGAACATACTATGGCCAGTGTATGGCAGTTAGAAGACAACTTTCAGGAGTCAGTTTTCTCCTGTCTCCCTGAGGAATCTTAGGCTTGGCCTAAGGTGGTCAGGACTACACATGAGCCATCTTAAAGGCCCCTGCCTTTAAATCTTGTGTGTTATCACAGTAGAATTTCTTGCTGTGGCAAGAAAAGAAGGAGTTCCCAAATAAATACACACATGGAGTCTTATTCTTTCTCATAAATGCCCGGCCTTAGCTTGGCTTGTTATTGTAGCCAGCTTTTCCTGCGTTATCCTATCTGACTTTTGCCTGTGGGCTTTTCTCTTTCTCTATTCTGTCTACCTTTCTTTACTTCTTTCTCTGTGACTCGCTGTGTAGCTGGGTGGCTGGCCCCTGATGTCTTCCTCTCCTTGCTCTCTCTTGCTCCTTCTCCTTCCAGATTTCTCCTTTTTATTCTCTCTGCCTGCCAGCCCCACCTGTCCTTTCTCCTGCCTCACTATTGGCTGTTGCCAATAGTGTTTTAGATAGGCGAAGAATCACAGCTTCACATAGTTAAACAAATACAACATAAAAGAACGCAACACATTGTTGCAACATTAAATAAATATTCTAGAGCATAAACAAATGTAACACATCTAAAGTAATATTCTACAACAGCATGCTAATTTCAAGAAGTAAGCATAGGATCTTCAGTAAGTCATTCATCCTTTCTAGACCTCTAGAATGAAACAGTCTGTCAGTCAAATCTTTTAAGGCTCTGATGTGATAGCTTTTAAAGCTCCTCAGGGAGGCCTTTGTCAGCCTATTGCAAGTGTGAGGGGAGGAGGTGGTGGTAATCAGTTTGGCATAGGGGGAGGCACAGAGACCCTGATCTGGGATCTTTGTGTTAGCAGAGAGTAAGGAGTTATTTGATCTCTCTCTCTCTTTCTCTAGGTTTCTCCCAATAAGTCACCCCAGGTTTGTTCTGACCATCCTGGAGCTGAGCATTCGGCCAAGGTGAGGGAGACCCTGGCAGTGGCCTCAGGGAAAGAATGCTGGGCTTTGGAACCAATAGCCCTGTGTTCTTCCTGATCCTACCAGGGTTAGGTTATCTTTACCTCTTAGGTCTCCTTATTTCTCTAGACACCAAGTTTGTGTGTACAGGAAACTAACTGCCCATCTCCCTTTTCCTCCCTGGAGACTCTGAACTCATCAGAGCATGCCTACATTTCCAACTCCACATCTCACCAAGGAGTACCACAAGGAAGGAAAGACTAGCTGGCACCCAAGGGCTCATGTTACCTCACAACTGAGCCTCGGCTCCTGGCTGCTTTTTTTTTTTTCTTCTTCTTCTTCTTCTTCTTTTTTAACACACCCCCTGCCCAGGCTAGTTAGAGGTTTAAAAGCTAAAGTAGGCATAGAGCAATGGTTCAGCCTGTGGTGGTGTCAAATGACCCTTTCACAAGGGTTGCCTAAGATCGTCAGAAAGCAAAAATACAGTCACAAAGTGGCATAGATTCTCATACCTGAAATCCTAGCACTTAGGAGGCTAACACAGGAGGATTGCCACAAATTCAAGGCCAGGCTGGACCGTAGAGTTAGAGCCTGTCTCAGAAAGCAGGAGGAGAACGTCAACATTGCTGCAGGTTTACTAGTCAGTGTCTTAACAAAAAGAACATTTCTGCCCTGGACCTGAACTCAGTAATTCCTGCAGTAAGCACTGTAGCCAAGAATAGGTTTTCTGTCAGCATTTGCAGCTTCACTGCTTGGTGACAGAAAGCTGATGTGTGTGGACCTTCAGGTAGGTTCCCTGGTGAGTGTGAGTGACATTGTGTGGGAGACTGGGGGAGGACCGTGGGCCCTGCCTGCCATGCTGACTCCTGTTTCCAGGTTGTAAGCATTTTAACCTGCAGGCCTACTCGTTTCTCCTTCACCTATAAAAGACCCAACCTTTTGGGGTTGATGGACCATCAGTAAATGATGCTGAAGACATGTGACCATTGTGCAGGGTCACCTGGGATCTGACAGGTTGCCAGTCTTACATCAAGGGGTGTTACAGAAAGACTTTCAGGATAACTTCTAAGGAGCAGGGTCAGGGCATTTCTGGGAAGGCTTATGTTTGAGTTAGAGGGTGATTTCTGGGACATTGAGTTTCATTTGTTGACCATATTTTTGAAGCTTTAAACTCAGCCCATTGATTTTAGATTTGCTGTATTGACCACATATTTTAGTTTACTCAGGTTTACTTAGTTTTGCGGATTTTTTTTATTGTATCCTCTAGAGTCTTTGTTGTGGAAAATGAAAGGCCTTCACCATGCTAGTGATTTTAGTGCAGTAGCTTTCTCTTTGCCCTGTGATGTTGTGTTTTTTAATTCGCAACATTTAATTAATTAAATGAGGTCAAGTCATTTATTTGAACGAAGGGTAAAAATCTCAAACTAATGGGTACTGCCAAGTGACTGTCAGAGTAGGCTGCAGCACAGACTGACTCTGGGCCCTCTGCTGAACAAAAGGCCCCTAACCACTGAGCCAGCCCTCCAGCTCCCAGTGCTTATGTTTTAGAATTGGTATTTGGGAGTCAGGATGAAAAACATTTGAATGATTCTGTATCTACTTACTCAGTGGCATGATAATTCTTCATTACAATTTTATTTTTGAAGAGGTCCATCTGCAGCTGATAAAAGAAGTCAGTAGAGGTCACTATAGACCCCCAGTCATTCTTGTGTCTTGTAATTAGTGCTTCAGGAACACATCTAGGTCTGTGACCTCTGAAAGCTTTCTTTTCTTTTCCTTTCTCTCAGTAGTAGCTATTCAAAATGAGTTATTGAAGTTTATTCTTCAAATGTAAAAATTTTTTTGAATTAAGTGTGTGTGTGTGTGTGTGTGTGTGTGTGTGTGTGTGTGTGTGTGTGTGGTTTTTGGGGACACGGTTTCTCTGTGTAGCTCTGGTTGTCCTGGAACTCACTCTGTAGACCATGTTGGCCTCTATCTCACAGAGATTCACCTGCCTCTGCCTCCAGAGTATTGGAATTAAAGGCATGTGCCACCATACCTATTTCCTTTAGGTAAAGACTGGCTTTTATTAATGCACTTCCTGCCCTGTGTGAGCTTTCTGTGTGTGTCTGAGCTAAAAAAAATTAGTTTTTTTTTTTTTTTTTTTTTTTTAATGTTTTTTCAATGGATGGTTGTTGCTGAAGGGGTAGAATGCTTACCTGGGATGGGCAAAGACCTAGATTCCATCCCTAGCACTGCTGAAAAGAAACTTCTTGGGGAGATCTAATCATTTAGAGTCAGTTTAAATGATAGTAATTTATCCGATGAAAGTGCCAAACCATACTCATTCCCAAAATGAAGGTTTACAATTAGGTTTGTTTCTGATCTTCCTTAAAATTACAGAAAAATTCTTAATCACAGCAAACAACCCTGAACTCAGGCCACTGTGCTCACCTGTAAACATTTCTTTTGGGAAGGATGACCAGCTTTTCTGGTATAAAAATGTTTCTTCATTTCATTAGCACAAATGCATTTTTTTTTTTTTTTTTTTTTTTTGCCAGCATCACTTACTATTACATGGGTGAGTCTTGTCTTGTTTTAGAAACTATTCGAGTAGGTAAATTGGGTTAGCAATTCCTCTTTTTTTTTCTGTTTGTTTAGTGATGCATGGATTGACAAATTTCAGATCGCATGCCCTGTCATGCCTGAAAATAAGTTGATAATGGTAGCTCAGCGGAGGGCAGAGACCTGGTTTTGAGTTAAGCTCTGACTTCAGCTCCTGGCCCAGCAGCAAAGAGTAAAGTTACTGTGAATGCTACCTAATTCACATGAGATTGCCATCAAATTCATTGAGGTTTTTGCGGGAGGGCAGACTATAGCAAAAGCTAGAGTATGATGGGAAGAGAGAGAGAGAGAGAGAGAGAGAGTGTGTGTGTGTGTGTGTGTGTGTGTGTGTTTGTCTGGGGGGAGGGGTGCAGTTTGAGACTGGGCTCATCTGTGTAGCCCTAACCATCCTAGAACTTGTTCTGGAGACCAGGCTGGTCTCGAACTCAGGAAGATCTGCCTGGCTCTGCCTCCCAAGTGCTGGGATCAAAGGTGTTGTGCTAGAACTACCTAGCAATAAAAATGTTTTATTTATTAAGTTTATGAAAGACTCATGATGTAGTTCTCTGCTGGTTTATATATAGGTTGATGACTTGGAAGAGATGATTAGTCCCCGGTTGGCTATTGAGAAGAGTCTGCTTTAAGGAGAAAGTTGACCATGAGAGTCAGTAGTAGCAGAGCCCCTTCCAATCCTCTGGTCGTTTGAGGGAGGCTCTTTCAAGCTAGAATCTACCCTGCAGCTGGCTCACTCTGTGCTTTGCCTTTTTTGCAAACAGTGATTTGAAGAAGGATGACTACAGTGCTCTTAATACTCACTCTGTAAGTCCCGTGGAGAAGACCCAGCCATATCAGGACGGTCAGACCGTGACTTGCTTCTTCAAGAAGGTGAGCCGTTGCTGCCTTCACTGCAGGGCTGACCCTCCTCCAGAGCAGCCAGAGCAGCTTGGGTGAGACTAGAGTCAGACTGCACTGCGCATTGTGCATCATCCTTGCGCAGGCTGAGGGTGATGATGCTTGGTCTCTAGGTGGGACCAAAATAAAGGAGTGGTGGCAGGGAGCACATGTACCTCTACTGCTCTTTCTCCCTTCTGTGTGTGTCCTGGCTGCAGCCCCTGACTCCACGGAGCTATCTGCAACCTTGAAGAAACGTCTATTCAACTTAAGTTTGAACTGAGAGCAGGAAAAATGCAATGTAGAGGGCTACAGAGATAGCTCAGCAGTTACGAGCATTTGCTGCTCTTCCAGAGGACCCAGCCTCTGTTCTCAGCTTCCACCTGGTGGCTTACAGTCTGTTAACTCCAGTTCAGGGTCTCCAGTTCAGGGTCATCCTCTTCTGACCTCCCTGGGCACCAGGCATCACGTGCTACACATACATACATGCAGGCAACACACACATAAAGACAAATCTTTTAAAACTATATGTTATGGAGGAAAAGGGTGAAAGGACTAAAATTTTTAAAGATCATCAGAAAGGCAGCATGGAAGTTTCAGGATAAGCACAGACAGTACCAGATGTACCAAGCAGTGAATTGGTTGGGAATGAACAAAATAGGTTGATGCAGTGGCTGCCAGTGTCCAGTCTTTAATGACAGCAGCAAAGTGACCAAGTTATGGCCTGTGTGATGAAGCGGATGAGTTGGTGTTAATCTAGGGATCCCTACTTTTATGTACTGACGCACCATTTGAGACGCTAACAGGCCAGCTGCACCTGGCTAATGGAAGACATGATGAGCTGCATCAGACAGCGCTGATACTGCCCAGAACCAAGTGGACTTGTTGCTCCAGGTTATGGCAGGCCTTGATCTCAGCATAGAGCTGCTGCAGGGCCAGACCACTCCACAGCATGTGGCCTTGGCTGAGCAGGGTGAGCTGTCCAGAGACTGACTCACCTTTGATACTAAGTCTGATTGGCACTCTGAGATTTCCCATGCTTTCCGTTAACAAAGTCCAGTCTTTCTCCACTATTTGGAGGTTTTGTTTGATTGATTTTGTTTTTGAGACAGGGTCCTTGGCTGGTCTAGAACTCACTGTGTAGAGCAGACTGACCTTAAATTCATAGAGATCCTGTGCCTCTCCCAGTGTACCACCACACTCAGCATGGAGTCTCTTCATTGTTGCCAGCCGTCTTCCATAGTCACTAGTGTCTGATTCCTCTAGTCATCCCCGCCTGTAGGCATTCATAATCCCCAGATGACTTAGCGTAGCATAGACAGTTGTTCGTGGTATTTTTGTACATTTAGTAACCCAGTCAGTTACCATCACAACCATTTTTGGTTTTCCTCCTGTTGATATCATGCTGGTTCCTGTACCTGGTTTGCCTGTTTTCCTTCTGCCTAGTACCCTTTAGGGTCAGCATCTACCATCTTCCCTGATTGTTGATTGCCAGTATGTTCCAGTAGCATTTGTATTTTTTACATACTGCTTAAAGCTCAAGTATAACCTTGAAGGCAGGGCTTGGCTTTTATTTACCACTATTAAGAAGTTATTTTATACAGTGGCTTCTTGGTAAATATTTTATTGAGTTGAAAGTTGGGGTATAAGACAGGATGAGGTAGTGAGAAATAAAAATCTACATTGATTTAGAAATAAAATATTAGCCCCTGGAGATGGTTAATTGTCAGGGAGCAAGTGTAGAGGAGGGTAGAGGTTGGTGGGATTTGTCTTAATGTGTGTGCACGTCTTCAGCATGTTCTTTTGTTGTCTGTGCTGAAGTCCCAGGAAGGCATTTTCTGCTGGGCTAACCAAACTAGACTCTGGCTGAAGCCCATGAGATGTGGAAGTGGTCAGGCCATGATTGCATTAGGATGGATTCCTGTCCCTGGGGAAATGTGGGGTTGGAGCTTCGCAAGCTTTTGTTCTTAAGAGAGTGTATTTTACTGGTGGGGGGTAGCCTGGGATGCTCTTACATCTGCCCTGTCCCCCACAGTACAATGCAGTTAAGAAGTGGCTGGAAGTAGATGTTACGCCAGACATCCGAGGGAGAATTCCTTTGTTGCTCACCTCCCTCAACTTGAAGGTCAGTGTCTGAGTAATCCTTGGAGAAAAGACTCAAGAGTTTCCATGGGGTACAAAGAGCCCTGAGCAGATGTGGGGTTTGGAGGTTCGGGAAGCCTTTGCTATAGAGACTGAAGTGTTAACTTTTTTGGGATATGCGATGTTTTATGGGAACATCAGAAGGGTTTTTCTTTTTTAATCCTTCCAGGTTCTGAAACATCCAGAAAAGAAGTTCCAGGTTGGACAGGCCCTGAGGGCCACGGTGGTCGGCTCAGACGTCCCCAAGGCTTTCTTGTGTCTGTCACTCATAGGTGTGGAAAGCAGCAGTGGAAAGGGGTGCGCGAGAGGGGCTGGGGAGGTCTTCAGTCCCTGTCTGGTTGAAGGAGAGCCTTCAGTGGCCGGAAGCCAGCAGAGAGCTTCCTGGGAGTGGGTTGTTTGGTTTTCTCTGGGCTTTGTTCTCCTGGTTTGTATAGCCCCAGTGCCCTAGGTCCCCTTTTTCTAAACTTGGCTTCCTCAGGTTCTTCAGAACCTCAGGTTCACATGCTTGTTGGGTTCATGGCTTCAAGCTATGATGAGCCTACTTAAGTTGGACGCCTCAAGTCTGCCTGGCCTCTTTTCTCCTCTGGACTGACAGGCTGTAGTAGGCCAGACTGCCAGCTGCTTTCTTGTTTCTTCTGCCCACCAGGTCCTTACAAACTTGAACAAGGGGAAGTAGTCATGGGCCGAGTACTAAGTGTGCTCCCCAACAAGGGACTGACCATCTCTTTGCCCTTCGGGAAGATAGGGAAAGCCAGTTTATTTCATGTGAGTGACTCCTACTCCGAGGTAGTCCTGGAGGATTTCTTTCCCCAGAAGATTGTCAGGTAAGCATAGACAATCTATGTATGAAATTGGTGGATTTCTTTTTAACTGATAAATGATGAGTGGCATCTTTGTATGTGTCATTTTAGTGGCCCCCCAAAAAAATTCTATCAGATTTACTTAAAATTGACACCAAGTTGAACTGCCAAAATCTTTTTCACAGGAATATCCTATGTGTATTAAAAATTCATACACAGATGAAAATGGAAAGGCTGCTAATAATTTATTTCTGTCCCTATTCTCTTGCAGTCACATACTTAGGTCCTTTTGACTCTATAGGGAGGAAAATATCACTAACATTTAGAGCTACTGATAGCAGGGAAGAAAGGAAAACAAAATTGAAAGGGAACTGTGTGCACACCACAGCACATGTGTTGGGGTCAGAGGACAATTTGTGAGAGTTGATTCTCTGCTTCCATCACGTGGATTAAACTCAGTGCATTAGGCTTGGTGGGCAAGCACTTCCTTACCCTCAGACCACCGAGTCACCTGTCTAGCTGGCCCCAGATGGGTTCAGAAGCATGTTCTTCATGTGTGCAAGTGCTACTAGGTATCCTTTGACATAATTACCATGTGTGCTGTGTGGATGTGCCATCTTCAGAAAGGCCCATCAGATAGGCCTCATTTGCCTCCTCATACACCAGTGGCTGTGCTCTGGGAGCACATGTCTGTTTATTAGACATGTCCTGAGCAGGGTCTCCTGCCCTGCTCTGCAAGTGGAGTGAGTCTGTGAATAAAGAATTTCAGTGGGGTTCAGGTAGTGTCTAACAACTTGACATAGCCTATCTACTGTTCCTGTGTTGATGTGATTTCTTCACTCTGCCGATAGAGGGTGCACTCTTGCAAGCACCTTGGGTAGCTAGTTTCTTGTGTGTGGATTTGCTTTACAGAAGCCATGAAATAGACCTCCATACTTACACACCCTCTCCTTGAACTGGAGCCCCAAGAGCTAGGACTGACACTAACTAGGGTGCAGCTGTGGTACAGCTGAGAACATGATTAGTTTAAACTTTTGTTTGTTAGCATACAAAGTAATGGGTATCTTTAAGGCATTTTCATACATAAGATCATTGTACCTTGCTGAGACTCATCCTTCCCAACATCTTTCTCCATCTCTTCTCAACTGGTCTGCTTCTCCCCAGATCATCTCCCTTCTGCATCTATGTTATGCAGTTGGGGGCGGGACAGTTAAATCTAGATTCTGCATATAAGAAAATATATGTAGCTCCCTTCCTTGCTCCCTTCCCCCCCCCCCCTTACCCTCTTTTGTTCTCTCTACCCTCTTATTTATTTTACTGTGTTTATCTTATGTATATGGGTGTTTTCCCTGCACCACATGTGTGCTAGGTGCTCACAGAGGCCAGAAGACATTAGATCCCCTGTAACTGGAGTTATGGGTGAGTGTGAGCTGCCATGTAGATGTAGTGATAATTTGTAATCTCACAAAGTTTACCTGAAGATCAGAGTGCAGAGCTGAGCCACGAGTTAGCCAGAGAGGACCGGCAGTGGAGGCCACACCTTTAATCCCAGGCAGATCTATCTCTGAGTTCAAGGTCACCCCAGGCTACAAGAGAGTGAAATAGTCTAAAAGAAAAACAGCACTTTTGATCCCAGCTCTAGAGAGGAATATAAGGCAGGAGCTCGGTGCAGTCTGTAATCACGCTGAGGACAGGATTCCCCTAGGGTCTTATATTATCTCTTCATATTTTTCTGTGCTTTTATTTTCTAAGCCAATTGTACATTTTTATTTGAACATTCATATTTTTAATTTAAAAATTATTTGTACGTGTTTTTTATAAAAGTATGGTAGCCTTGGGGGTGAGTACTTTATAAACTGTCTCTGATGCCCACAGACAGACCTGTCTGGGAGTTTCCTTTGGTTGTGTGGCTTTGGTTGTACAGTCTGGGCTGGCCTCAGACTTGTGATCTTCCTTAGGGGCCTTCCAAGTGCTAGGAGCCCACATGAGCTATGAGCCCCACTCTGTTCCAAGACCATTTTTGTAGCCTGAGAAAATTGTCATTGAATAGCCAGATTTCAAGGTATGTATTCTACTACAAGCCTAGACAACGTTGGCTCATGGTAGAATGCTTACCTTTGGGAGACAGAGTCTAGAAAACAGTCATGGCCCACTCCCATCTCAAATGCCCCAGATACTGACATCCACCTAAGTTGTCAACTACTTATAAACAGGACAAAAATACCTAGAGCCTGGCAGACAAAAACATCCTTAATGAGCTCCTGGGACACACAGATCATCTCTGCCTTGTCTCTTGAAGCTTACAAAATGAGGGTGTGGTTTTTTGCAACATAGTCATTTTGAATACTTTTTATGACAGCCAGACCTGTGAGTAGCATGCAATTAGAATTCCCTTCATCTGTCAGATGTGGATAGGCAATCATTTGCCTCAAGGTAGTGCCTAGAAGCTCCTTCCAGCCCCAGGGGCTCTGGTGCTAGGGAAAAGCAGGCTTCTGTCATGGGAACCTTTGCATTGCATTGTGGCCATGACCTTTTCTTCTTCTAATCCTCCGTTTCGCAATAGAGGAGTGTGAGTTCGTTTTACCTGAGCTACTTTGGGGACAGTGAGATTGTCCCCGCTTTTCTTCTGCAAAGTCTCTCTGCGCAGGCCTAACTGCATGGCCGCTTGGCTGTTTTGTGTCTTCACTCAGTTATCCCTTGCCCTGTGTTCCCGATGTCTCTCAGGGATTATAGTTGAGAATTAATGTGGGAGCCAGGTGGTGGTGGTGCAGGCCTTTGATCTTCTGGAGGCACAGACAGATGAATCTCTTGAGTTCGAGGTTAGCCTGGGCTACAGAGCAGGTTCCAAGACAGCCAGGGCTACACAGAAAAACCCTGTCTCGGAAAATAAAAGAATGTGGGGTGATCTCATCTTTTAAGTACAGATATCTCTCAACTTCTGACAGATTATGTGCCAACATACTTGTAAGTTGAAGATACCAGAAGCTGAGATTGCACTGTGAGAGTATCCTACTGCATTTTACCCACCTGACAAGAGGATGCAATTATTAAAGCCATTTTAATTTTATGTTTGTGTCTATAGAGGAAATGTTGACGGTTGAATGTGTCCTGCTCTTTTGCCTATTCCAGATGTTATGTCCTGTCCTCAGAACACCGTTTGTTGACTTTGTCATTGCGGTCATCCAGGTGAGTGTTGGGGTCGGGATGAAAACAACACAGAAGACATTTCCTGTGATAGAGTTCTGAGCTTCCACCTTCACAGGGAGCGGTTCACTTACCTAAGTGTGGGAGGCCAGGGTAACAGGGCGGTACTGCTGTGGGGAGGTGAGTATGGGATAGATAGAAGGGGTTGGTCAGCGTCCATTTATTCCATGGCTAGAAATGGCTGTTGGCTAAGGTCAGGCTTTAAACTTAGCCTCTCTCTGGCTTGCTTCTGCATAGCCAGCTGTCAGACACATAGCCCTGGCCTGGCAGAACTACAGGAGTGAGCAGGCTGGGCTGTGCAGTGGCAGTCCTCTGGGTGAAGAGGCAGTCACACATAGTGTGACTATTGCAGGTGTACTGGGGAGCAGCAGTGGTTAAAGGTATGTATATGTAAGCCTTGTGTTCCTTTAGGACAAACAGAGAGACAAAAAGTAAAATCGAAGATCCAGAGATTAACTCCATCCAGGACGTCAAGGAAGGGCAGCTTCTGAGGGGCTATGTGAAATCTGTCCTGTCACACGGTGTGCTCGTAGAGTGAGTAACGGGAAGCTCTGATGCTTTGGGGCTTGCATCCAGAGACTGCTTTCCTTGGCTGCCCTCTTGGCCTTGAGCATGCTCCCCCAGTCAACTTTGATAAGAATGTAGACGAGAGCTTATATCTTATCAGTTTGTAAAATTCCAAGTTGTAAACCTTATGTGTATGAGTGCTTTGCCTGCATATGTGTACATATGTGCAACACGTGTGTTCCTGGTGCTCTAGTGTGTGCAGGGGTCAGAAGAGGGCATCAGATCCTGTCGAACTGAAGTTACAGATGGCTGTGAACCCCCATGTGGTTGTTGGGAGCCATCAACATGGAGCCATTATTGCAGTCCCCAGAAGGCAGTCCCAACACCCAGCTTCATGATTCTTAATGTGATCACACCATGTCCCTAAGCACCAGTGCTACACATTCCCTGCTCTGTGTCTCCTCTCTTTGTGTCTATTTAGCAGTTTGTGGCTTAGACATTCTAGTACTGTAATGGATGAAAGAACCTGGGGAGCTGGGCATGGTGGTACACAGCTTTAATTGTGATGCTCTGAGGCAGAGGCAGGGTCAACCTGGCCGGCATCGTGAGTTCCAGACCAGCTATGGCTGGAGGGCTCAGTGATGGGGCCCTTGACTAGCTTGCCTGGGTGGATTTCCAGTCCTTCAAACAAAATCTGAATTCATAGCTTCATTGTACATGATGATGTTTTCCAGTTTCCAAAACCAACTTTATCCTCCTGGATGCCATCAATGTCTCATTTACCCTTTCAAAACTTGAGGCGCTGTAAAAGTGGCAACACTGTGTTTGGTTGGGGCCGTGTTATGCTCACGCCCACAGGCTTCTTTCTGTCTCCTTTCAGCCTTGGGCCTTCAGTTGTGGGTTTGGCCCACAACTCACGTGTGTCTCAGTCTAGCCCACCCGAGAAAGAGCTTTATGGCAGTTATCTCCCCAAGGGAAAGCTGATCACAGCCAAGGTCCTACGGTAGGTGTCTTCTCCACCTGCTCTCTTTGTCCTCCTTTGTTTGGTGTGCATTACACCCGTTTCTGGGAGCCCCGGGAGAAGGCATGGATACATGTGGTACTCAAATGAGCGGAAAAACCTTTGACCTCAGCTCCACAGCCTCAGCCCTGGAGTAGAAGTGATGAAGCAGGTCCATCCTAGGCGCTCCCTTACATTTCCACTGAGCAGATGAAATATGTAAATCATGCCTGAGAATCCTGAGCATTCCAAGGCAGGTGCGGCAGGCCAGGCCTGACGGGTGAAGAAAGAAGGCCTGCCTGCTGCTGTTGAATGTCTGGACAACCTGCGGTGCCAGTCACCTTCCGTCCTTACTTCCTGCCCTTACTCTCTTCCTGCATTAGTGTGAACCCGGAGAGGAACCAGGTAGATCTGTCACTCCTTCCCAGCGACACTGGGAAGCCGGACGTGTTTTCTGCCTCCCCAGAACCACTGCTTCTAAACGCAGAGGAGAGGAAAGAAGGGGCTGAAGAGAGGGCCCTGAGAGGAGAAGAGAAAAAGAAAAAGAGTCCGAAGAGGAAAGAGAACCAGAAGGGGCAGGAGGAAAAAGAGTCTGGGAGGCGTGGGCAGGGCAAGCGGGAGCGCCGTGAGCCTGTGAGTGAACAGGTGAGCTCCGGGGACCACACCTCACCTCACCCATAGGAAGAGCTGGAGCGGGCTGTCACTGCCCAGCCTTCTCTTCGTGAGAGCACCTAATCCAACACCTCCACCATTTCAGGAAAGAGTCAACAAGAGGCCAAAGAAGTCTGGGGCACCAGAAGAGGACGACAGTGGCGTGGAAGTCTATTACCGGGAGGGTGAAGATGAGCTGGAGCAGCCAGAGATGCTGCCCAGGGTAAGGGCCGCCGCCACGCATGGAGGCGAAGGCTTCTCGGGGAGGAGCTCCTTGTGTCCCTCCCCAAGAGCTGTGCTGTGCCAGCCCCGTCCTCATTACCTCATTTACTGTAAGAAGTGGGTGATGGGAGCACCTCAGCCAGGCTAGCTCCTTGACTCGGTCTGTTAACACTAATAACATGTTTATTAAGAACTGAATGAAAGAGGTGGGCAGATGAAGAGAAGCCTCAGCCGGTAGCAGCCCACGCTCCTCACTGCTTGAGTGGAGGCTGTGCAAGGTTCAGCTGTGGGCAGGGCCTCCTCCTTTTTGTCAATCCATGCCACCACCAGTATTTCTGTTCCAGACCTGCTACTGTGAGTGTGTGTGAGCATGTGTGTGTGAGAGAGTGGGTGGGTGTGTCTACATTTTATAAAGTCATCGTCTAACTGATTTAGAAAGAACATTTTTAAGTCACTGTTGTCCCCTCAGGCTGATGGGGGGGGGGTGTCCTTTGATGCGGCAGTCGGCAGGGGACAGGTAGCAGTCTGGTCTGTGCTTCCTTGCTCAATGTTCTGGGATCCTGCAGGGAAAGCAGATGAAGCCCGCAGAGGTGCCCCGGCTGCAGCTCACGTCAGGCTTCGTTTGGGACGTGGGGCTCGACTCTCTGACTCCAGCCTTGCCACTCCAAGGAGAGAGCTCAGACAGTGAGGAGGATGAGAAGCCGCAGCAAGCCAAGGTTGGTGCGTTTCCGAGGCTTTGCTCCTCTTCAGGGACTCTGATCCCACTCCTGCGCCCTTTGCTGGCTTAGGTGTCTTCTGTGGGGTCCATGGACTGTCCATAACCCATGGCTTCAGGTCTCCCCAGGGCGTGAAGGAGCAGATGACTGACTTTTCCTCCTCTATGCAGAAGAAGGGCAAGAAGGAGAGGGAGCTGGAGAAGCAGAAGGCCGAGAAGGAGCTGTCCCGCATTGAGGAGGCGCTCATGGACCCGGGGCGGCAGCCTGAGTCTGCAGATGACTTTGACCGGCTGGTGATGAGCTCTCCCAACAGCTCCATCCTCTGGCTGCAGTACATGGCTTTCCACCTGCAGGCCACTGAGATAGAGAAGGCCCGAGCTGTAGCCGAGAGGGCCCTGAAGACCATCTCCTTCAGGTCTGGCCTAGGCTCTTCACTTTCTTTTCACTCACAGAGTTTGCCACCATGGCTCATTTCTTCCTGGCCAGGCCAGTAGTGGTCCATGGTCTGTTTTTCAGACTCATCTCGTAAGTGTAGCCACCCGAAACAGATCACTCATTTATATTTTATGGTCCTCTTCGATGAAATCGCCATGGCAACGTTAACTGGTTCTGTGTGCTAGCAAGGTTCCCAGTTAAGACTGGCAGAGCAGGGGGACCTCAGCACACACCTGGGTGTGAACCTGTTCCTGGCAGAGTGGAGGTGGCTTTCTGAAGCCTGCTTTATGCTTTGCTCCTTCTACTGGGGGAGAGTCAGACCCAGAGTTCTGTTCATCTTCATCATCAGCCGGTTTGTAATCTGGAGGCTTCCTTCCTGGGACTAGAGGGGGAAGCCAGGGGAGGCCCAGACTTGGCAGTAAGAGCTCGGGGAGCCCAGGGTCCACTTTCAGTGTGCTGCCATGGAGACAGCAGTCTCGGCATCGGTCTGCACTTAGAGGTGGGACTTGAGGATGTACGTAGCAGTTGCCTGGGAGAGAGCTAGTTCGTAGGCGTACAGCTTGAGTTGGGAGCTCACGTTCTTCCCACTCCACCTTCAGAGAGGAGCAGGAAAAGCTGAACGTGTGGGTGGCACTGCTGAACCTGGAAAACATGTACGGCTCCCAGGAGTCCCTGACCAAGGTCTTCGAGCGGGCTGTGCAGTACAATGAGCCTCTCAAGGTTTTCCTGCATCTGGCTGACATCTACACCAAGTCGGAGAAGTTCAAGGTAGGATGGTAGGCTCTGTGCCTGGTTGCCCCGGGCCGCTAGGCTCTTGAACAGGCCAGGGCCAGCAGTGTGCGAGAACCCCACCTCCTGGGTTCTGCACCCTGTCACATCCCACATCCTGTCACTTCATAGGCTCCTTCCCTCTGCCTCCCCTTGCTATTCTCACACCTGTCTTCGGTCTGGTCCAGGCCCTTCTTCCCTGGAGGGATGACTAGGGAGGCTCCTTCCTCCCAGTCTCCTCACCTTCCACACTCTCCTCCTCCACTGAATCTTTCCCACAGGAAGCTGGTGAGCTGTACAGCCGAATGCTAAAACGTTTCCGGCAGGAGAAGGCCGTCTGGATCAAATATGGCGCTTTTGTTTTGGGGAGGAGTCAGCCTGGGGCTAGTCACCGCGTGCTGCAGCGAGCCTTGGAATGCCTGCCCACCAAGGAGCGTGAGTGCTCTACCCCATCCCTGAACATACTCGGGCCTGATAGCTGGAAGTGGCATTTGGTGTCTTGTAAAGGGTGGAATGATGGTGTGCTCCTGAATGGTGACGTGTGCAGGCAGGTCAGATGCTGGACCCCAGTAGGGAGGAGCAGACACACTTAGCGCTGATTCTGCTGTCCGTGGGCCTAAGGATGGGGCTGTCTGCATGGCTCTCCTTTTGGAGGTCTGTCTCTCATCATATCATAGATCTTGGCCCTAGAGCAATGAATCAGGCTAACCCTGCCCCTGTAGCTTAGTATGCTGTAGTGAGGGGTCTCTGGAAGTGTCTTGCCTCTGACCTGTCCTTTCTCCGCAGATGTGGATGTGATTTGTAAGTTTGCCCAGCTAGAGTTCCAGCTGGGGGATGCAGAGCGGGCTAAAGCCATGTTTGAAAACACACTGAGCACTTACCCAAAACGCACAGACGTCTGGTCAGTCTACATCGACATGATCATCAAGCATGGCAGCCAGAAGGAAGTCAGGTAAGGACTACGACAGTCAGGGCTGGCTGGTGAGGGCTGGGGTAGGGGCCTTTAGCCACGTTGATGATGTTTAGCCGCCCAAGGCAGTTCCCAGTTGTCTGACTTGATACTAAAAATAAACAGCTTTGGCATGGTTCCCCTGGTCTGCGTGACTTCTCCTTTCCAGCCTTCAGATGTCTGAACTCTCTGCTGGGGGTTGGGATGTCGGGATGGCCCGGGAACCAGGAGACTTGAGATCCCACACGATTCACATTGTGCCTGCTTCTCACTGACGGAACTGTCATGGGTGGGCCCTCACTTTTGTCCCTGGACAATCCCGAAAGGATGAGGGCTGGAGGTGGGCAGATAGAGCAGGGTCCAGAAAGAACAAGTGCCTTCTTGCCTAAGTTTGGCTTCTGTCATTGTGTGTCCTCGTCCCCGTGGCTTTGTCCTCTTCACCGTGTAACTGGGCTATGACAGTAGTTCCTGCTCATGACACAGATGAGAAAGGCTGAGTGTTGGTTGGAGGGACCTAGTGCCTGAGACTAAGTTGGGAGCACTAGCTAGGAGTCATGTATATGGACCCTGAGGGAATTGCTTCCTTGATCTTCCTCCTAGGGACATCTTTGAGCGTGTCATTCATCTGAGCCTGGCCCCTAAGAGGATGAAGTTCTTCTTCAAGCGCTACCTGGACTATGAGAAACAGCACGGCACCGAGAAGGATGTGCAGGCTGTCAAGGCAAAGGCCCTGGAGTATGTGGAGGCCAAGAGCTCAGTGCTGGAGGACTAGTAGCTCTAGGCTCCGCTGGACTCTGTAGCAGCAGGCAGCTGGACACTTGGGAGGCCGTTGCCTGAGGACAGGTTAAGTGCTGCCTTTTCTGCAGCATGCCCGGGACAGTCCTGCCAGAATAAAGAATTTTGAGAAGCTTTCTCCTTTAAAAAAAAAAAATGAAATTAAAAATTATTTTTTGAGACAGGTTTTCCTTCTGGTCCTGGCTGGCCTGGAACTTGCTATGCTGACCTGGCCAGCCTTGAACTCGGAAATCTACTGCCTCTCAAGTGCTGGGATTAAAGGTGTGTACTATCACTTCCTGCTTTAAAATAAATATATATATATATATTTTTATTTACAGTGCCAAGGCTTTACACATGCCAAGCAGTGTTTCTTCCACTAACCCACGCCTCTTGTTTTATGTAACACATTACATCTTCCTTTTCCTTTCCCGAGGCTGCTTGCTCCATTTTTTCAGGCAACTGTCTCTTGGGCTTCAGAAAAAACTAAATACTCCTTTCAGGAGAGCCTGCTGCAGTCTAAGAGCAGGAAGGCAAAGGCCAGTGGCTTTCATGGCCAGGGTCCCACTCCGTGTCTTGGCAAGCTCTCAGGCCACACCTAAGAGGGCGTGGGGAAGACATTGTCTGCCCTGTTGTGGAGACTGACGGACAGGAAGAATCCGGAAGAAAATGGGAAACCGAAGCTACCAAGGAAAGCTGAAAGTATTGCTTGAAGTGCCTGGTCTCCCAAGGCCAAGTGACCCTCTCCCCCACCTCTTCAAGTCTGCCACAGCTCAGCAGGGCTGTGTGCCAGCACGGACCCTACTGGTTGTTGGCTGGCATCTTTTGGGCGGGGGGGGGGGGTGAAGCTTGGGCCTAAGGGAATCAAAAGCTTCTCTGGCAGCCTATATTGTTCTCTGGTTTTTCTGTGAGAAATAGCTGGGCTGGATGCTAGCAAGCAGGACAAGTGAGGTTTCGAGTGTGGAGCTAATTGATACAGGGCTGAGAGGGAGGAGGAACTTGAAGGCTGGCTGTTGGTTCTTGGGAGTTTATTTAGTACACGTTCTAATACGATGTTTTCCACTGAGCTGCCCCCTGCAAAAGGCCAGGCTGCCTCTGACCAGATTACATCAGGTAACTCAATCAAATTGCCAAGAGACTCAGCCCTTGGGCAGGACATGTGGCCTGCCTTGCACCGCTGCCGAGTTTTAGTCCCCCTTAGTAGTGTCCCCTCTCCTCTCACAGCGGGCTGCATGCCCTTGTCCACTGCACAAACACCAGTTTAGGCTTTTAAAGTAAGAGGTTTTATCAAAAAGTTTAAATATATAAAATTAGGCCAGAGGTATACAATGGAGATAGCTTCCTAGCTGTACACTGAGGAGCTGAGCTTCCCTATGCAATTAGACACAAGTTAACTGCATGAAGTGTACTATGCAATAACAGCCCCCCCCCAGTGGGTTGGACTGGCACCAGGCTCCACCGGCTGGTGCTTCTCAGTTTGCAGGTCCACCAAAGAGCACCCACGTCATAGTGAAGGACCAGCTCTGGGAGAGTCCGTAGCTGTGAGCAGTGTTGGTGGCCACAGGAGATGATTTCAGCAGGTCTGGGAAGTCAGTCCCCCCAACCCATCCCTACTTTCTGTGGACCATGTGGCCCACAAGATCCTTAGGAACTCCTAGTTGTTTTATGTCCCAGTGTCTATGCCCAAGACACTGTAGTTAATAGAAAAACCGATGCAGAGGTGAGCATGCCACGAGGGTTCCTTTGAGACGAGTTCCACTTGCAAGGAAGCAGGCTCTAGGAAGGGAGCAGGGCCATCTCCATGTTGTCAGGGGCCGTGCCATTACCTGTCAGGCCCTGGGCCCACTTGTGTAGGCGACTATAGAGTGGGAGGCCTTGGTTCTCGCGGTACAAGTAAACCCCAGTGATAGCATTCCACTGTGGTCGTGGCTGTGTGCCTTCCACTGGGAACTTGGCGACCAGCTCTTCGTCATCCTTGTTGAGGGCCACAAAGCCGAAGAAACGGCGCACGTTGTTGGCAGCCAGCACCCTTGAATGCACCTCGACTGTGCGCTGAAAGAGCTGGTCCTCGTTGGTGCGGTACTGTGCCCAGTAGGCTTCCTGGCGGTAGCTGAGCGGCGAGCAGTAGTGCTTGAGGCACTTGGTCAGGAACACCAGGATGGCCACCACACCGATGAGCAGCCATCCAAAGAGCTGGCCAGAGAATAGGCAGGGCTCAGGGAGGGTCCGAGAGCTGCCTGGACCCCACCTACAGGGGTGGGGCGGTGAGGGTGGGTATGGGGGGGGTTTCAGGGAGGAGGCTGCTTGGACTGCCTGGGAGGGGAGGATGGCAGCAGGGAGGATGGGGGTGGGGATGGAGAAGGAACAGGTTCCGCTCCGGCAGGCAAGCAGGGCTTCCTCTTTCCTAGTCTTACTCCCTTTAACCCACACACTCTCGTGCTTAGCCTGTGCCTTCTGCCCGTTTTATTCTTCAACCCCAAGGGTGCATTATCACTGGACTCCACCAAACCCAGGTCAGGAGCCGGGAGTGGAGCTCAGTGACAGAGCACACATCAAAAATGCAAGGCTTCCATCCACAAAAACCAGTCCAATGTGTGGGTCAGCTCAGATGCCACCTCCGAAGGCTTCAGAGGTCTCAGTCTCACACAACAGCACCATCTGCCTGCCCTTAGATCGCCTGTGTGCTTGCTTCACACTAGGAGGATATAAGTTGCTGAGGGCCAGGATCTCTGAGGCCATCTTCGCCTATTGCTCATATATAGACTGTGGGTTAGTGGCCAGTATTCTGTATTTGCCATCTTCCATCTCTGATGCTGACGCTGGCCCCATTTCTCTGCTTCCTTCCTGCCCCCACCCCAAGACAGGGTCTCGTGTAGCCCAAGTTGGCCTATGCAGCTGAGGATGGTCAGTTTCTGATCCAATCCTCCTGTCTCCTCCTCCTGAGTGCTGAGTTACAGGCATGTGCCACACCTCATTTATTTGATGCTACGGATCAAACACAGGGCCTGATGTGTGCTAGGCATGCATTCTACTGAGCTACATCTTAGCCTTACCACTTCCCCTTATGTTGTTGCTGTTTAAAGAAGTATTTTAGATTTTGCGTTGGGGCCAGGTGTTTGGGGATATGTATATGTGTTGGGGAGCTGTACATGTTTTGGGGTATGTATATTGTTGGGTATATACATCTGTTGGGGGTATGTACATGTGTTGGTAGGTATGCATATGTGTTGGGGTATGTACATGTGTTGGGGGTATATACATGTGTTAAGGGGTATTTTTTTGTGAATGCAGAGTCCAGAAGAAGGCATCAGATTCCCTGAAGCAAGGGTTACAAGCAGTTCTGAGCCTCCTACTGTGGGTACTGGGAACTGAACTCTGGTCCTCTAGAAGAGTAGCCAGTGCTCTTAACCACTGAGCCATCTCCCCAGCCCCTGACCATTCTTTTGACCCCTTTCTCCTTGACCAACATCCAAACAGGATGCAGGGAAGGCTGCATCTAGACCCAAACAACAGTAGCCTGCCTCTTCCCAGCCTGCCCCTGACTCACTGCAGGTCATTCCTGCAGTCAACCAAGTTCCATACCAACTCAAAGCCCACAGCAAATATTTCTGAGGTGGTCTATAGGGGCCAATGCCCAGTCAAGCTAGGGTAAAGATAATCTCAGCAGGTAGATTAGGAATGACCCTGTAGTGTTATGGGATGCAGGATGCTTTCTCTAGAACTCAAGCTGGTGTCCCCTTAGTGCTTAAAACAAGTGGAGTTTCATGGCAGAACATATGCTTGGCATTCATGTGGACTTGGGGTTCCATCCCCAGCATCCAAAGGCAGATCAGAGACACATGTTCCTGTGATGAAACTGACCCTTGCCCCACAGAACACTAAGCCACAGTTAAGCCTGCTCTGAGACCTGACACATGCTTCCCTGGAGAGTTGCTCATTTCCACAATTATGTACCACCCCACCGGCCACCACTGTTGGAGGGAAAGGAGAAGGCTGCCCTTCACACAGCTGCTTACCTGGGACTCATACTTGAGCCTACGGCTGACCTCCTCTCGGAAGCCCGACAGGTTGGCAGGGCCCTCTCCACAAGGGAACCTGGCTAGGATCTCTGTGGCGTGAGCTGAGGGGAAGCCTTCATCCTCAGCTGTGAGCGAGGAGGGGTCCACGAACTCGCTGAGAGCACAGACGTAGGCCTCCCCTCGAAGCAGGGAGATGACGGACCAGGTGACAGGGGCCACGGCTGCACGGCCCAGGATGGAGCTCAGGAGGAGGAAGTTGGGGGCGGCGGAGCAGTTCTTGGCCCTCCGGTACTGACACTCAGCAACGAGGTTCCAAGTGTGGTTGTTGAGGATGACTCCAATAAGGAAGAGTGCCAGTGCTGGCACGCCAATGGCCGTCAGCCCGTACAGGTAGTTCCGGGCAGGTGAGCAGGGACAGTGGAAAGCTACCACAGAGAACAGCTCCTGACTGCCCACCGTGCCCAGAGCCACCAGTCCATTGAAAATCATCACATCCTTGCTCTTGAAGAAGAGAGACAGGAAGCGGAAGTTTTCAGCGATCAAGGCCGCCATGGTGGCTGGTGGGCTGGGGATAGGATGCTCAAGAGGCAGAAAAGGGCGATGCAATTGTGGCTTCTGGTGAGACTAGGCGGGGGCACAGACAGGACGACACCGATGGCGGAGCATGACTATGCCACTGTATCACCGCAGTGGCTGATCTGGTGCTTCCTGTGAAACAGATGTTTGATAAATGTTCACCATTGAACACAGGCAGAGGTGCCGCTGTGATTAAGCAGGTGGGGGAGGAGGGAGCTCAGGGCCTCCACAGAAATGGTGGTAGCCGTAGTTGATTAAGTTCCTGCCGGTGCTGCCTCTCTCCATCCATGTTGCCCTTCCGCAGGAGTTGGCAACCCCCTGGAAGCCTCGTGCATCCCCCCCAACCTCGAGCCCAGAAAAGGGTGAGGCTTCCTGAGGGGCAGCCAGCCCCTGGCCAGGGCCACATGTAAATAAAGGGCAGGCCTCCAAGTTCAAGATCAGGTCTTCCTGCCCCGAATACTTTCAGATGTTTTTGCCACTGCCTTCTACTCATCAGGAGGCTCGAGAATGGCTGGAGGTATTGGGTGAGAGGGGATGACTTCTCTCTGGGATTCTAGGGAGTAAGGATTTGGGACAGTTTGGAGGGTGTGATATGGGTATCAAAGCTGCAGGGGTTGTCCTCGTGGACAAAGAATGGCCTGGAGCCGTGGGTCTGGTGAGAAGCTAGGCCCTCTGGACCAGGGCAAGTTTGACAGAGAAGCCAGCATCCTTGGATACACAAAACCCTTTCATCCTGGAGACCTCAGGGTCTCAACACACTTCATGTCTTTTCTCCAGACTCTATTCTCAACTATGAAAAGAGTAAGTCACTCTGGTCCCTGACCTTCTCCTAGAAACGTTAGGGGATGACAAATGATGCCTGGTAGTCATTCAACAACTAAAACTGAGCTTGGGATGATTCTCATGATGGCAAAGGTCAGAAAATGACGACCTGAGGAGGACAGGTGTCTTGCCTGCAGCCCGGCGAATCTGGAGGAGCAGGGCGAGGCTTTGACCATGACTTGAGGATAATTAGGAAGTGGACAAAAATCAGTCTGAGCTAAACTAGTCCCCATTCACAACCTCCTTCAGACCTGGCTCCCTTTAGACTTCCCCTATCCGGCATCCTGCAGGAGCCTAGGTTAGAGGCCTTCCACAGCTGTCAGCTACTGGCAGCCCTAGTGGGGTTCAGGCCCACTGTACCTGTCAGCCCACCCCCACCCCCCGCCCCATCTGTGACTGCAGCAGAGATGGCACCTTGCCAGAAGTGGCCTTGGCCTCAGGCTCTTTAGAAGTTTAGCCCTAATTCCTTTCCCAGGCTCCACCCACACACAGAGAGACGGCAGGGTGTGGCCCCATGTCCATCCCCATCAGGGGGAAAGAAAAAAAAAAAAAAAAGCAAACAAACAAACAAAAAAGAAACTTCCCAGGTCAGAGCAAGTCTGGAAGTGGAGAGGAGTTAGCGGTGAAGAGACAGGGAGGCCTATGCCGGCTCTTTCTGCTTCTATTCACATTCCTTTTCCTGTTGCCGCCTCTGCCAAGGACGCCAGATGGGCACAGGCAGGGCCATGTGGCTGTGTGGGCTCCAGGAGGAGGAGGAGGGACAGTCTAAGTCCCCAGCTCAGAGCCCAGAGATCCTGAATATTCCACAAGGAAGGGAATCCATCCTGTTGCTCGAGATAAACAGGCCAGAGGCAACCCTGTCCCTCCCGTCCATCCATCCCTTGCTCCCTTCCTGGTACCCAGTCAGTGGCCCCAGGCTCTTAATCCCACCCGATGTTAAAGTACAAATGCCCGGTTGAAAGGGTACTGAGCAGAGGCTGGACTAGGCCATTTTCTGAGATTATTATGCTAAGGGCCTCTCCCCAAGGACAGGGGACAAGCCGCTAAGGAAGGGGGTGGGAACAGTACTTCCATGTCCAGAGTGAGGGACCTACACCAGAGGTTCCCTCTCCAGACAATCCCTGGAGGCTGCCTGGAACCAACCGGCCAGCTCCTTTGACACGGGCACACCCCAGGAAGGGGCCCCTCCTTACCTGAGCCGGCTGCAGGCACCAGTGGCCTTGGCTTCCTGGGCTGGCCTCTCAGAGTGACAGCGGTGTGGGCACTGCAGACCCTGCACCGACTCAGGGCAGCAAGGCGAAGTGGCCTCAGGGCGCCGCGGGTTCACTGTGGGCTCTGCTTTTGCGTTTGAAAGCAACAGGGCTTTGGGCCCCAGTTACAAACAAACAACTCCAGGCGTCTTAAACTGCAAGTATCTGCAAACAAATTTAACTCCAGAAAGAGAGAGAAAGAGAAACAGTGGCATGGAACTTTCTCACCAGCGAGTGGAAAATCAGCCTCCTGGCGCCAGGCAGAGGAGGGCGGGCTGCTGAGGGCGGTGCCACACCGAAACAGAGGAAGTACTGGAGTGGTCTCAGCCGCTGCGTCCTGTCCCAGCCCGCCTCTGGGCCCGCCGTGGCTGGCCCTGCCTCCGCTCTACACTGTGCACCCCTGGGGGCTATCTGGGAAGGTCTAGGCAAGAGCCAGGCGGGGCCCTCCAGGAGATCTTGCCCAGGCTTGCCCTCCAGGCCAGTTTAAAGAACAACCCCCGTGCTTGACACCCACCTGGCAGAAGCTTCTGGGAGTCAGGGCAGAGGTGGGTGTTCAGGATTGATAGTGTTGTTCCAGAATGTAGAAGGTCAAGACCCCTTCCCCTCTGCCCTTCTCTCTCTGAGAGCCCTGCCTTCGTGTGTACCAGCCATCCCCAGAAGAGGCTTTCCCCACCACGGTTCTGCTAACCCCCAGCACCGACCGGCCCCATCCTTCCCTGTACAGCTGACACCTGAATCCAGGAATCACAGAATCCCCTGGGCTCCTAGGGCAGAGGCTGGGCAGAGGTAGAAATTACAGGGAAGCAGGGCTTCTAAGATGCCCTGCCTGTCCCTCCCTAGAGTCGCCACCAGCTCCTATCTCTGGGAGTTCACAAGCAAGACTGGAGAGTCATGAGTCAGCAAGTATGGTGCCATGGAGAGCACCGAGACCAAGCCTAGGATTGGGAGAGATAGCCCCAGGGCCACCAGCTCTCCAGGGACTCACACTGAGGGACAAGCTGACCTCCCCTCCCCGACTCTGGCCTGTCTGCATGGCAGGAATGAATGGAGAGGAACCCTTATCTTTTTATCCTTGCCTTCTGATGGGCGAGCACTTTACGGGTTGAGAGACTTGTCTTAGCTCCCACCACTCTGGTGCTCAAACCCCAGGTCTCACCAAAGCTTCCCCCTTTGCTTCTCCAAGCACTTTCTGGCATCCTGACCCTAGCGGAAGCCCACACACCAATGCACACTCTGTCTGCATTCATCTGGTCCCTTCATTCAGGGCTGGAGTCAAGTTCCCCAGCCTCTTCCCTGCCACCGGGTTCCACGAGAGGGAAGATGAAAAATGAAGGTCAAAGTGAGCTCTGAGATGAGCAGAGCCGAGGGAGGGCTGGAAGATGGGACTGGGAGACAAGAAACCTGCCTGCACCTCTGTTTCCTTTGCTTGGACAGGATTCCTGTCCCTAGGTTGGGGCCGAGGGAGGGGAGAGCAAGCAGCCCATGGGCTCAGAGATGAAGACGCTCATTAACCACACTGACCCAGGTGTCTACTATGTGACCTGTGAGTTCAGACATGGTCAACCTGTGAGGTAGATGCCTTCTCCCTCTTGCACAAATGAGGGGACTGGGACCCAAAAATGAGGCGCTAGGCCCAGTGACACACTTTACAAATGGCAGGACCAGCATTTACCCAGCTTTGTCCCTCCTAGTCTTTATTTCCCCTCTTAGTTGATATCCTCATCTTCACCACACCTTGGGGCAAGCTCCTCAGGGAGCCTCTGAGAAAGTAAGAATTCATCAGCTTCCATTTGTAGCTGTCAAGCCCCACGGGTGGTCTGCTTCCCTAAGATTGTGTGTGAGAATATTAATCTTGTGCCTGGTGTGAGGTAAGCATGGAGTCTGCCCCAAAAGTTGCTCTAATGGTCCCTGTGACACACACCTTGGCCTCTCTCATGTGGTCCTAGGTCTTGGCATTTTATCATGTGTCACCCAGGCATGTCACACCAACTGAAGGCCGTTCCACCTTACCCAAGAAACTGGCAGACATGAAGAGAAGACATGAGCCTGAGCACCTGAGCATGAGAGAAGTCTAGAGCAAGAGGAAATGCTGGGTGTGGGCTTTGGAAGCCTAAGTGGAGACAGCCAGCCTGGGATGGAAGGAGCATCACAATGAAGGGACTCGGGTACCAGTCCGGGTACCCTTGCATCCTGCTCCCACAGCCAGAAGCGAACACTTGTAATACTGCAGCAACAGGCGAGCCACAGGAGACACTGCTCCCAGGCCACCCAGAGAGCATCACAGCGAAAGAGGTACGGTCCTTCAGCTCCAAATTTCCTTTTCCACACTAACAGGTTATTGCCTGGACTTGTGGCTACGCCTCAAAATTGCTTTTTCTGTCTACTTGGAGGGGCAAAGGGCTGTGGGTTCAGATCTCTGCTCATGTCTCTGCAGCCAGCTACAGCTCACACTTTGCTGAAGTAGGTGGCCACTTCCTTGCGTGGAGGCCGGGGCTCGCTCCCAGCCCAGCCATTGCCCATCAGTGGTGCCTCCTGGTCCAGCCGCAGTGGCGGTTTGCATTTGTGCCAGCTTGTGAGCAGTTTGTTCATGGCCCCTTGGTCAGTGATACCACGCAGCTTCCCCCTCTCTTCCTCCGTCTTGTCAGAGGGACTCTGAGAGGCCTCCATGGTTGTCGCTGTGGCCGTGGCCAACACTCCATGTGTGTGACCCAGTTCCAGGTCATGGTTCATGGCTTCAAAGAACTGCTGGATACATACCTTAGCAAAGGCCTTGGCATGCTCTGTGCATGTCTCATCGAAGAGTTTACGCTCGATGTCAATGTAGTGGGACCAGTACTTGCTCTTGAGAAAGGCAGCCTGCGTGAAGCAGGGTCGCACAGAGCGTACCACAAATGCCAGTAACGTGGCGAGCAGCACGAAGGACCAGCCCAGCGCCTGTGGGGAGAGAAGGATGTCAGCAGACTACCCGCCCTTCCTGATCTCCCCACCTAGTGGCCTTCTTCCTCCAAGCTTGGGGCCTTTCCTCCGGCTTCTGGAACTGAGAACAGTTCAGGTGCGCTAGACTCTGAAGGAATTCCAGAGACACCCTGGACAGTTCTCGAACTCCACTGAAAAACCTGGGACACTTGGCTTTGACATGTGCTCTGACAGTAGCTCACCACAGGGCACAGAGCAGGACACCCCTCCCTGTCTGTGCTCCCCGTCAGACCCCCATCTGCACAGAGAAGAGTTGGGAAAAGTCAAGGAGGTAGGGTAGGGGTGGGTGTGGTGTTAGTGATGCTCAATGGCTGCCATGGGGGCAGGTGGGAAAATCCAAAACTCAGTCAGGGGGCTGCCGCCCAAGCTGCTCACTAAGTCATTGTGGTTTCAGAGGGCTTGGGTTTTCTCATGTTCCAAGGGAAGTTGGAAGTATGATTTTTTTTTTTTCTTTAGCAATTTCTGATTTCTAGGTAAAGCCAACTAATTCTAAAGCAACTTCAGAATTGAGTCTCTACTCTTCACAGGGACTTGTCTACTATCAATCTGTTTGTGGCCTCTAGGGGGACCTTCCCGCTTATACAGTGTGACAGTTTAAAGGTCAAGTGGAGTGACAGCTGCTCCAGGCCCTGAGGCCCAGGGTGATGGGACAAGGGGCCACAGAAGAGGAGGTAAAGAGCTCGGCTTCGAGCTAAATTAGAGATCCTTGAGGCTGTGTGTGGGGGGACAGGCTGTACAGGAAAAGAGTCCCCCTGTCGGAGGGGGTAGGGAGAGGGCAGAAGGGAGGAGTCTGCACTGGCTAGAGCAATGTATGCTTGCTTCTCTAGCCCCACCAGAGCAGACGAGGCCTTCTGCCCGTCTCTCCTCATCACACAATTCACCGCCCCAGGACACAATGCCCAGATCCCAACCATCCATTGCTGTCATCCATGTGCTCCTGTTTAAGGTACCCAGACCCTCAGCTTCCACTCCTGGAGCAGGGAGGCACCAGCTGGGGGCATTTGCCAGGGAAATGTACCCAAATGGCTTAGCCTCCCACTGGTCTCACTACTGCCTGGGCCTGGGAAAGGAAATGAATGCAAATTCTCTCAGCTCTGAGCTCAGGATGGAGGAGGTGGAAAACCATACACGCTCTCCAGGTGACCATGTCTGAGAGAAGACAGGGGCTCTGCCTTGAGTCTCAGCTTGGAATGCATGCCTCAACCCACAGCCACCCGAGGGAAAACCCCACTTTGAGAAGGGACCTTCCCAGAGGGACCCTGGCCTGTAAGGAGACCCAGCCCCCTCACCTGAGAGATGCAGCGCAAATATCGCACGGCCACCTCTCGGGCCAGCAGCCAGTTCCCATCATAGATCTCAGGGCAGGGTACCCGAGCCAGCAGGCGAGCCAACTCTGCAGCAGGCAGGCCAGGCACCAGGCTGCCATTGCCTAGTGTGGCCACGGGCACTGCTGTGCAGAAGGCACAGAGAAAACACTTGCCATCCAGCAGTGTGACAGCCACCCAGATGACAGGAGCGATGAGAGCTCGCTGGGCCATGGAACAGAACATGTAGCGAAGCACGGCTGGGTCCTTGGCCCTACGGCCTGCAGGGCGCTTCCACTCTTCAGCGAGCATAGATACATTGTTGTTCATGACTAAGCCAAGCAGGAAAAGCACCAGGGGAGGCGTCAGCAGTATACCCATGCTGTAGGCCACATTGTAGCCAGGCAAGCAGGGGCAATTGAAGTCAAAGGCAGAATACATCTGGGCACTGGCCAGCGCCATGATGCCACAGATACCGTTCATGAAGGACTCTTGGTTGGACTGCAAAAACTGGAAGATCATCCGAAACTTGTCCATTATGTCCTGTGAGTGTCCTCAACCTCTTCCTCTCTCACTGTGGCATCGCAGACAACTCCAGTGAGCCACCATGCCCACTGGGCGACCACCTCATGACTGGGATCCTGGCTGGACTAGCAGAGCTCCCGGCAGTTGATGAGGCCACTCTCTCTGCCTCTGAGGAGCCCTTTACACAGGTGCTGGGAGAGAGGACGCAGCTTGACCAATCCTGTGGGTACAGCCCTCCCTCTGCCTTCCCTCCCCATCTCTCCAGCTGCCTGCAGCCTAGAGAGCCAGCCAGCCACAAAGCTGCCTGATGAGGATGTTTCTTTTGGGTGTAGGAGGGAGGAGGAGGTGCAGGAAGGCTGGAGTTTTCGAGGCCACTGGGCCTGGGGAAGCATGTCATCTCTCTGTGCCCTTCTGAGTTCTCTCTACAATGGCAGGACCCCAGGAAGGGTTCCCATCAGTTGAGACAGGGAATGAGCGGTAGAGGTTGTGACAGGTAGCGTAGTTGGATATTACTCATAGTAGGGATGGCAGATGTGGTGGGTGAGTGTGGCATTCAGCAGAACTATCTGGACTTAGAGAATAGGTTTTTTGTTTTTGTTTTGTTTTGTTTTGTTTTGTTGTTGTTGTTGTTTTTTTTCTTGAGACAAGATCCCCAACTCATTATGAAGCCAAGAAAGATTCAGAACCCCCAATCCTCTTTTCTGTGCCCCCTCAATTCTGGGATTATGGGAGCATGCCATCAGAACTGGCTTTGTCTTTGAGGTTGGAGTGAAGAGGTTGACTAAGTAAGGGTTTGGCCTGTTTCATGTTTGTGTGTCTGGGGATGTGTCTGTGTTTGAGTGGCAAACCCTTTCCAGGCTTCTTCTATTTGTACACCTCTAGACCCGCAGGTGATGTGGTTTCATGATCAGAGAGAGAGCTCTGTCTGTCGAGCCACCCAAGGGGAAGTTCTTTTTGATCCTGACACTTTTATAGACATGTCAGATCCGGATCCACCTTATGATTCCTTGTCTGGGGCAAGGAGAGGCTGGGGCAGTACATCACAAAGAATGTGTGTCCTCTTGAGTTTCTGACCGTGACACACTCAGTGTGGTCTCTGTCTGTACAGAAGTGTATGTGACCACGTTAGCTGCCTTTTGCCTCCACCTTTGTATTTCTGACAAGACCTGCCATGACCTCAGCTTCGTGTGCACTTTGCATGCATTGTGTAACCCTTGTACAATCCTGTGGGACAGAATCTCTGTCACTTTACAGAAGTGAGGCTGAGGCTCCGAGAGACTAATCTTTTTTTTTTTTTTTTTCCTATTTGGCTTGTTATTCTAGACAGGGTTTCTCTGTGTAACAGTCCTGCTGTCCTGAAACTCACTCTGTAGACCAGGCTGGCCTGGAACTCACAGAGACCCACCTACCTCTGCCTCCCAAGTGCTAGGATTAAAGGCATTGGCCACTACCACCTGGTAAGACTAATCTGTTATCTAAAGGTCATTGGTGGAGATGAGAGACCGGTGCCCAGGTTAGCACTTGTGGGTGGGAATGCAGGGTGAAGAAGGGCAAGGGAAAGTTTTTGTTTGTTCGTTTGTTTACTTTTGTTATTGTTTGATCTTCTGGTAGGATCAAGTTTGTCTGTCGAATGAAAAGGCTACTGTGTCATCAATAGGACTAAGGGAAGACTATTGCTTCTCTCATCCATAAGGCTAGGTGTCCCTAGGACAACTGGAGTCCCTAAGTTGGTAAGCCCTGGAAGATTCTCGATAGGGACTCTTCCAGAAGATGTGCATGGGGGGGGGAGGGAGTGGCATGAGGGAGATCTGGCAAAGAAGGTGTCTTTCCCTGGATGTCTGCTGCAGTGATAGGCATGGAAGATAAGGGTCTTGGCTGGTTCCAAGGTTTGACACGGCCCCAGAAGGTTGATGGGGTGGGCCTGGATGGCTCATGCAACCAAAGAGCACCGTGGGATCTCTGTCTTGTGTCTGCCTGTTTGTAGCAAAGATGTGTCAAGAATTCGGCAATGGTTGAAAGCTACCTGTGGTGACCATGTATACAGCTTGCAAATTCTACCTGCAGTGTTACTTGAGAAATCTTGATGTACCACAGTCACTCATGGGTCCTACACAGTCTGTGAGGATGGCATGGCAGTCTCCCTTCCCCCACAAGCTCCCACCCTCCTCAATCTCCTCAAACAGGACAATCCTTCCCACTTTAGGGTCTATGCGAGCTCTCTGAATGTTTCGGGAATGCTTCTGTTCTTCCCCATAGACATTCCCTTTCATCTTTATTTTATGTATATGGGTGCTTGTCTGCATTCGTGTCTGCGGACCACATATATGCCTACTGCCCTCAGGTCTTTTAAGATCAGGGTTACAGATGGTTCTGAGCTGTCAGGTGGGTGCTGAGAACCGAACCCAAGTCCTCTGGAAGAGCAGGCAATGTTCTTAATTGCTGAGCAAGCTCTCCAGCCCCTCCTATTTATCTTTTGTTTTGCTTTTAGAGATAGATAGAGTTTCCCTGTATAGCCCTAGCTGACCTGAAATGGAACTCACTACGTAGACCAGGCTAGCCTTGAACTTGGAAATTTGTCTGTCCCTGCCTCTCAAGTGCAGCGACTAAAGGTATGTGCCACCACTGCCAGGCTTCCTTCCTATTCATCTTTGAGAGCCACTTCTTTTCTTTTGAGACAGGGTCTCCCTATGTGGCCCTGGCTGACTTTAAACTCCCTACATTGACCATGCTGGCCTAGAACTCACAGAGATCCACCTGCTTCAGCCTCCAAAGATCGGGAATTAAAGGCATATGCCACTGTTGCTGGCCGTTAAATTCATTCACTTTAACATTGTCCCTTCCTGTTTATTTATTTATTTACTGGTCTTGAACTCACCATCTTCTTGCCTCCTAAGCCTGGGATTGCAGGGATGAGCCCCATGCCTGCCTGATAATGGCCCCTCTTTAGAGGGGTCTTCTTGAGCTCTCAGTTTAGCTCGATGTCTCTTTGTCTCGGTCTGTGTTTCTGTCTTTTTGTCTCCGGCCCTCTCTGTGTGTCTGTCTGACTATCTGTGTGTGTGTGTGTTTGCATGTGTGTTTCATGCACAAGCCGAATGTTGCTGGATTTGTCTTTCTTTGTCACTTTCCTTGGTACTTGGAGACAGATTCCCTCACTGAGCTAGGAGCTCATCTTCTAAGCTGGGCTGTCTGGTCAATGAACTCTCAGGATCTGCCTGTCTGCCTTCCATGGTTCCTGCATTCATAAACATACTGGACTTCTTACATGGGTGCTGGGGATTTGAACTCAGGACCTCATGCTTGCAAAGCAGGTTCTCTGATCTACTGAGCTGTCTTCTCAGCCCCCTTATTTCAAACTTAGCTATGCTCAGAGGATGCTTATTTACTATCTCGGGATCCCCTTGAACTACACAGGCTAAAGGTCTGCATTTGTTTTGGTCACTATTATTGTTTAAAAGACATTTTATTTTATGTGTATCAGCATTTTTTTTCATTCACATATATGTGCACCACATGCCTGGGTCCCTGAGCAGAGGGCATTGGATTCTCTGGAACTGGAGGTACAGACTACAAACAGCTGTGAGTAGTCATGTGGGTTCTGGGAACCTGCAAGAGTAGCCGATGTTCTTCACTGCTCAGTCATCATTCTACACTCCCTGTTCACTATTCTTTTTCCAATCCTGAGAACACTGTGCCTGGTACTTACAGAGGTTCAGTGCTGAGTGAGCATCTAAATGGGTGATCAAAGGAACAGATGAACTTGAGGGGAGGTGAGAATTCAGACCCGAACACAAGGCTTTCCTTGATGGTTTTAGGTTTCCCTTCAGTGTGAGGGTCTGGGAGAGGAGAGGGCTAAGGGCCTGGTGGATGTTCAAAGCTCACTGCCAAGGCAGCTGCTACTGGCAGGCAACCCAGTGTTGCCTCTGTTCTGCCCCCACCTGCCTGTGGGCAGACTTTTCTGTCCTACTAGTCAGTTCAGTCCCGCCAGTTGCTCCCCAAATAACCATTCAGAGACTTATTATTAATTATAAATGCTCAGCTGATAGCTTAGGCCTGTCTCCAGCCAGCTCTTACAGCTTAAATGAACCCATTTCTATTAATCTGTGTGCTGTCCTGAGGCTCGTTTACCTCATCTATGAACCGCCCGTGATACCTCTTCCACATCTTGCTCACGATTCCTCAGACTCCTCCCTCCGTCTTCTTCCCAGCATCCTCTCTGCCCAAAAATCCTGCCTAGCTATCTGCCAATCAGCTTTTTATTAACAGTGAGAGCAACACATCTTCACAGTGTACAGAAGGATTATTCCCCAGCACCCGTCACTCCAGACTATTTCCCACAGTTTTTCCTAGACGTTCAGGGACGTGTTCCCCTAACCCTTACTCTCACCTCTCCTACAAGAGCCCCTGAAGCAAGGAAGGGGAGAGGTTGGGCACAGATGGGCACATGGCAGAGTGGAAGGAAGCATTTAGTGTGGATATGATTCCCCTGCTTCCCTTGTGGTCCTCCATCCCAGCATCTTTCCCCACACTGGGATGTGAACCGTCATCCCTGTATCAGTACCACAGGCTAGAACAGGATCCGAGGTTCTAACTTCCCTTTATAATTCTGGGAGGGACAGTTGCCTGGGCCTTCATAAGGCTCCTGCAGAGCCCCTTGAAGCCCCCTTCCTTCCTGTGCTCTCTGCTTCTTGGTTGTTCCTTTCTCTATTCAGCTGACCTCCTTCCTTACCCTAAATCCTGCTTGGCCTTATTCTAGCCTTTCTCTCCACAGCCCTGTAGCTTGCAGCATCCCTTCACCGAGACAAACCCCAAGTACCATCTCCTGCTTGACTTTGTCACTAAGGACTTGCCTTGCTCCCTCAGTCGCTCATACATAGTATGAAGTATTAAGCACTCCCTGGAGATGCCCACAATCCCCCCCAGGAGTGCCCAGCTTGGAGTGCCCAGGCTGTATAAGATGACGATGTCTACGGCAAAGCTGATGCTTCCAGGATATATCTACCTGCTCAGCTGGATGTTGTGGCTCCCTTGTGTATAGGACAGGGTCACGGGACTTGAGAAATGTGTCTGGGCCCCCAAGACAGCTACTCTCCTTGAAAGGAAAGGTCTTTAGGAGCCAGGTGAGCCTGTCAACTGCCCCCCCAGTCTTAGTTGGGGTGATACTCGTAGCTCGAGGCATCTCACACTTGGAACGATGCATGCATGGATGATGGCAGAGAGGTTTGGAGCCTGTAGCTGTATCACCTGGGGTCTTAGGTTGAGAGATGCCTCTCATGGTGAGGCAGGAGGGTCCAGAGAAGGTGTCACTGAGCTCAGGTTCGGGCACCATCACTTGATGGACTTCCAGGCTCCAACCAATGTCCTTTACTCCTGTCAGGTTTCCACCGGCGCCCCTCTGCTTGGTTGTGAGATCATTCACCATGTCCCTACCTTCCACTCCAGCCCACAATACCCAGGAGGGGGCGCAGAGTCCCTCTTACACTTGTCTAGGCCCCCAGCACCCCATGAGTATCTGCCTCATGAGGAAATGCAACAGGCTCAGACCTTTGCCAATTCCATACTTGTGTCTTTGCTGTTCCTCTTCATTTTGTTTTCCCAATGTTAAAAAAACAAAACAAAACAAAAAGCCAACCAACCAAACAAACAAAAAAAGTCCTGTCCCTTAAGACGCGATCACATGATGTCGCCACTGTTCCTCAGTCTAGAGATTGTCCCCCAAAACTTCCAGGTGCATGACTTGCTGCACCGTTTGCTTTAGTTCATCAGCATTTCTGTCCCTGTCCCTGTCCCCTTAAGCAGTGATCTCCTTGAGGTCACCTGAAAAACATCTCTTCAGTATTTCCTGTCACAGTGCCATATACAGGAAGTGCTCTGCTCTATAAATGCTCAGTGTAAGAAGGAAGGGGTAACAGTTACAGTTAATAGTCCCCATGTTGCTTCCACAGAGAGCCCAAGGCAGCCCCCTCCCAGTCTCCTTTCCCTGGGTAGGAGCACACTCTCACACACACACACACACACACACACACACACACACACACACACTGGGCTATCATCAAGTTCTCTTTCCCCTCTCTCCCACAGTCATGGCTAACAATTTGCCTAAATCATGTCCTGCACTCCATGCTACTACAAACATTTGCATGGCCTGACCACAGTCAGGAAGTCGGGGGGAAACTGAGCTGCAGGGATTTTCTGGTTTCACCAGGTCTCTTAGCAAAATCCCAGAGGAGTAGAAATGGCTTAAAGGAGGGCTCCCGGTTCCAGGGGGCCATCCAGGGCACCTACACTGCTCAGCGGCCTGAGGAAGCAGCAGAGACTGGAGTACACCGGCTTTGCATTTGGGCACAAGTGAGTCATCAGGGAGGCTCAGGCAGAGGCTCAGATGAGCTCAGTCTTTCCCCAGCTCTTCCTGTCTGGGCTGCCAGAGACTGAGTGGTGACCTGAGATCTATCAGTCCCTAAGCTAGACCCCTCCTGGCTCTGCAGACACCCTTACCAGGCTATCAACCTCTGGCTGGGGATGCTGCGGACTCCCTGAGGAAGGGGATGATGCTGACTCCTGGTCCATGTGGCACACAGGGGAGATGGTGGCAGAAAGATGAGGGAGACAGCCCAGCCAGCTAGAGGGCGGAAGGCCTGGACCAGATGGGCGGTGGTGGCTCATGCCTTTAATCCCAGCACTCAGGGGGCAGAGGCAGGCGGATCTCTGTGTGTTTGAGGTCAGCCTGGTCTACAGAGTGAGTTTCAGGACAGGCTCCAAAGCTATACGGAGAAACCCTGTCTTGAAAAACAAAACAAACAAACAAAAAACAAAAACAAAAGAGCCCAAACCAGGCTTAACTGTGGTCAGCTACAAACAGAACTGATGGGAACTGAGGGCTATGAAATGTTACCTCTTCTTGACTTCACAGAAATATACACTCCACAGGAAAATATAAACTACTTTTAAGCAAAGTTGCTTTCTTATTTATATTTTAAGAATTAAAAAAAAACAACAAAAAACCAAAACCAGTTATTTGTTGTGTATTGAGAGAGTGGTGTTTGCTTGCCTGGGGTACACGTGGAGGTCAGAGGACGACTTGCAAGAGGTGCTTCTCTGCTCCCATTATGTGGGCCCTGGGGACTGAATTCCTGCCTTTAGGGGTGGCAGCTGGTGCCTTTACTCTCAGAGCTACTTTGCCAGCCATAATTATTTATATATGTGCTTGTTTGTTTATTATTTATTTTTGAGACATGGTTTTATGTAGCCCAGGCTGGCTTTGGACTCGTTTTGTATCCGAGGATGACTCAAACATCTGATGTTCTTGCCTCCACTTCCTGAATGCTGGATACAAGTATGTACAATGTGTCTAGTTTATAGTGCTAAAGACTAATCCCCGGTTCATGCTGGTCAAACATTCTGCTAAGTGAGCTCTATCCCCAGTCTGGAAAATAGAAACTATCCGGAGTGGCCAGTAAGGGTCAGTGCATAGGGCTTTCATGAGAAATTTACCAAGCAGCACTTGCTAGAACCTACTACAAAAACCCTGGTAAAAGCAGCAAGAACCCCAACAAGGGCATTGAGAGGCAATCAAACAGATCTAGGAAGCAAACTGAAGCCACAGCTCAGAATAGAACCTAGAGCCAGGCGTCCTGGGAGCCAATGCCAATTCCTACCCTGGTGATCTTGGGCAACTTCAACACCTTTTGGGTTCAGTTTTCTTTCTCAAACAGTGATCTAATAATGAAGCTTGGTTGTAAGCATGCACCAGGCCCTGAGTGCCATCCCCAACACCTCATAAACCAGGTACCATGCTGCACATTTGTAATTCTAGAACTCAGGCAGTGGGAGGCAGGAAGGTCAGGAGTTCAAGGTCATCTTCAGCTAAATAGAAAGTTGGAGGCCAGCTAATTTTCATGGGATGCTATTATACACAGACACACACACACACACACACACACACACACACACCTTTGTTTCTGAGGTGTGCCTGCACACTTGTAATCCCTGCAAGCTCCAGATCAGCTAAGGCTACAGAGTAAGGCTTTAAGAGGGGGTGGGCTGGGGCAGGAAAGATGGATCAGGGGTTAAGAGTCCACACAGTACCTTACAGAAGACCAAAGCTTGGACAGCTCACAACTGCCTGTAACTTCATGTCCAGGAGACGCCAGCACACACATTCACATACCCACCCCTCCCCATATACAACAAAATAAAATCATTTTTCTTTTCTTTTCTTTTTAAGGAGAAAGGGCAATGAGATGGCTCAGCAGGTAAAGGTACTTGTTCACAAGCCTAACTGCCTGAGTTTGATCCTCTGATCTCGACACACACACCAAGGCACGCACACACATGCATGCACACACACAATACACAAACAAACAAATGTAATTTAAATTTAAAGGTGGGTGCTAATAACCTCTTCATCAGGTTACATGAAGACTGAATGAATAACTATCAGGTGTGTAACACTATTGTGATCATTCTTTAAAATTTGGAATCAGTGTCTGTGACCCGTATCCACAACAGATTTATTCAGACTGCGGCTACTCAAAGTTTGGCTCACTGACCGGAAGACCCAGTATTGTGTTGGGGCTTGTTAGAGATGAGAGCCTGGAAAGCAGGGATTGATGGCTCACACCTGTAATCCTAACACCAGGGAGCCCGAGGCAGGAGGCTTGCCATGCAGCCCAGGTGTGGGGTTCAAGGCCTTCAGCTTGATAGCTGAAGTGAGACTTTCCCTCAAAAAGAGGTGGGGGGAGAGCGAGGAAGGAAGGAAAGGAGAAGGGAAAAGGGGAGGAAAAGAGAGAGGAAGGAAGGAATGGAGGAAAGAAGGATGGATGGATGGATTCAGCGACTCATTTCTGGGTGTGCTGAATCAGAATCTGAAGTTGATCGGGCTCAGGGAATGGTACCCACAGAGGAAGGCACACCCAGAA
The DNA here is from genome assembly GCF_943737965.1 of Phodopus roborovskii. Classification (NCBI taxonomy): domain Eukaryota; kingdom Metazoa; phylum Chordata; class Mammalia; order Rodentia; family Cricetidae; genus Phodopus; species Phodopus roborovskii. The sequence goes on along the minus strand of NW_026126541.1, from coordinate 13,248,805 downwards.
ACTAGGCAGATACTGGGCTGTCAGGGAAGGAGGAATACAGGGGAGACTGGCTTCCAGATCCATTTCAACGTGGGCATTTGACATGGGAAAACTGCAGCTGCTGGAGCCAAGCAAGATCCCTACACATCGACCTGGTGGCACAGCTTGGTACCTGGAGCAGCTGTAGGAGCACGGTGGTTGAGACCAGGCCCCCAGAGCCTGGCGGATGCTGCAAGGTCAAGCGGCGGCTTGCTGGAGTACCAGGTACTTAGGAGGTGATCCACCTGCTCTCGGCTGGAGATTGCGCGCAGGTGGGCCTTCCTGCACCCACCATCCAGGTCCTCTGGGGGCTCTGGGAACTCCTGTGACTCGGGGATTTCACCTGCTTGGTCCCTACGTAGCCCCAGAGAGCGCAGCTCGCTTTGCATGCTCGCAAAGAAGTGCAGAACACAGCGATGTGCGAAGTCCCGCGCATGCTCACAGCACGTCTCATCGAAGAGCTTCTGTTCCAAGTCCACATAATTGCTCCAGTATCTGCGCTGTAGGAAAACTGTCTGGTCGAAGCAGGGCCTCAGGCAGCGGGCTAGGAAGGCCACCACTATCAGCAGCAAGGTAATACTCCAGCCGATGGCCTGGAGGATGAGAAGGCATTGGTGGGATGCGATGGGGCTCTAGCGCCTCACACGGTGTCCTCTCCAACGCCCCTCCCCTTCTCTCTATCCTTTATCACACCTATACATTTTCGCGTTCATCCTCCGGATTCATCAATATAGCCATCTCTCCACCCACTCATCCAATCACCCTCCCCCATTTGACTACATCTCCATCACTGTTCCATCTAGCCATTCTTTCATCTGTCCTTCCTCTTAGCCACCCACCTTTCCTCCCATCCATTCACGCCTCCATATTCTTCTTCTTTCTGTTTACAGCCCACTCACCTGCGCATCAATCACTGTATCCTTTTACTCATCCTCATATATACTTTTTATTCATTCATTCTTGCAACTAAGCTGTATTTTTGAGGGATTAAGGAGGGAATAGGGACAGGGCACAGTATCCTGGGTCAATGGTGAGGGACACGGGAAGCCATGCTCTAATGCTGGAGCCCACACCTGTCCAGCTCATCTCCTCTTTCAAAACTGCAGTCTTTTCCAGGCTCACAAACATGAAAATCCTGGGCACTTGTAGATGGGATCCTCATCCTCTACACAGTTCCCTTATTTGGTCACACACAGGCGGGAGCAAAATACTCACCCAAAATACCAAAATACTCAAAATACTCACCAAACAAGCTGAGTATTTTATGCATGAAAGTCAGAAAAAATGAAAACACTTGATAAGCCAGGCACAGTGGATAACTTAAAACTTAGATGCGAAGCTGGGCCTGAGTGCAAACTCCACGCATTTTCTGCTGATGGTGGGAGAGCCTAGGCTGCTGTACAACTTGAGTGCTGGTCCTCTTACCATATCTCAAGCCTGTGTTTCCTCTGAGCCTAAACGTTCCCTTCACTCCAGAGTATGGGGCTTTCTGGAGTTGTGAAGACACTCTGTGTGTGATGGGCTCATAGACGCTCTGTGATGGACACAGGCTAGGTCAGGCTTTGGTGATGGTGGTGGAATTGGGAGCCTGGATAGAGGTGGGGCTGTGGATGCTTCAGTAGAGTGGAGGCTACCCAGTAAGACACCAAGCAACTGGCGAGGATCTCCTTTGTAAGGAGATGGAAGGACCAAGGACATACATCCAAAAGCTTGCCTGTCTGTTACAAGTTATGTGATTTTGGCCTCGTGAACTAAAAACTCCCAGAACCTCCATTGCCTCATCTGAACTATGGGATGCTAACAACGGCCTCCGCCCAAAGGGTTGTTCTGAGAATTAAACAAATGGATGCCCCGAAAATACTTAGCACAGAGCCTTATGTGGAAGCAAGCAATGAATGGCAATTAATATTTTCAACTAGTTATGATTTAGGTTTTGGGGGGACAGGTACTGCAGCAAATCACCATCACTCTTCTGCCATCCAGCCCCTGTGACTTCAGGAGAGGAGGCACCTGGTGCGTGTTCTGGGTAAGCTGGCGTGGCAGCTTGAATGTAACTGGCCCCCTTAAGCTCATGGGAAGTGGCACTATTATAAGGTGTGGCTCTGTTGGAGTGTGTGGTCTTGTTGGAGAAAGCATGTCACTGTAGGGGAGGGCTTTGAGGTCTCACATATGCTCAGGATCCCACCCAGTGTCTCAGACAACAAGTTCCTGTTGTAAGCAAGAAGTAGGACTCTCATGCCTGCATGCCTCCATGTCCCACTATGATTATAATGCACTGAGCCTCTAAACTATAAGTGAGACACCCCAATTTAATGTTTTCATGTGTAAGAGCTGGTGTCTCTTCATGGTAATAGAAACCCTAACTGAGACAGTTGATATCAACGACACAGTGCCCATCTCTCAAGGGTAGTGGTCCTAATCAGCCTACATCTCCTGTTCTCAGTATGGCTCCAGCAGTGACGGGGCATCCTTGGGAAGTCATGTAGACCCAGCTCAGTACTAACCCCAAAGCAACACAGGATACCTGTCTTAGGGTAACTATTGCTGTGATGAAACCCAGTGACCAAAGCGACTTGGGAAGGAAAGGATTTGGCTTATACTTCAACATCGGAGTCCATCATTGAGGAAGTTAGAACAGGAACTCAAAAACAGTGCAGAATCCTGGAGGCAGGAGCTGATGCAGAGGCCATGGATGCTGCTTACTGACTTGCTTCTCATGGCTTGCTCAGTCTGCTTTCTTATAGAACCCAGGATCAGCAGCCCAGGGGTTCTACAATGGACTGAGCCCTTCCACATTAGTCAGTAGGAAAATGCCTTCCAGGCTTGCCTATAGCACATCTTGTGAAGGTATTTTCTCGATTGAGATTCCTTCCTCTCAGATGACCCTAGCCTGTGTCAAACTGACATGAAACCATCATAATATTTATGAGGGATCAAGGCCCGGGCAGGGCCCTGCTTACCTGTGACAGGCACAGCAGGTATCGAGACACAGCCTTGCGTGCAGGGTTGTCTTTAACCATCTCATCCTCCTTGCAGGGCACCTTGGCTAGGAAGAGCTGTACCTGGCTGGGGGTCATGTTGGCAAAGTCCAGAAACTTCTCAGGGTCAACGGAGTTGCTGAAGGCACACACAAAACACTTCCCATCAAGGAGGGCCAGCAGGATCCATACCATGGGCGCTGTTAAGGCTCGCTGCAGCACAGAGGAACACATGTACCTGGAGGCGAAGAAAGGGGGTCTCAAAGGACGGCGGCACGCAGCTAGAGTCAGTGGGGATGGGCTTGCAGTGTGACCACTTCCTAGCAATGACAGCTTGGTTAGGGTCTCTCTCTCTCATAGTCTCTCTCTCATATTCTCTTCCCCTATCCCCGTCTTCTCTAGCATGGCCTTATACATCCCAGTTTGTCCTTGAACTCTCTGTGTAGTAGATTAGGATGACCTTTAGCTCCTGATCCTTCTGCTTCCTCTATTACAGGAGTGCACCGTCCCATCTGGTGGATGCAGGGCTGGCATCCAGCCCAGGCCTTGGTGCATTCTAGGCAAGCACTCCGCTAACTGATCTATATCTTCAGCCCTTGGCGAAGGTTCTCAGTGTCTGTGTGGAAGCTTCGTCCTCTGGGAAGCAGATCTGCTGAGGGAGCAGATCCAGGGCTGAGGAAGTGAACTTATGGATGCCTTGCTTGCAAAGCACTCAGCAGAGTGGAGTTTGGCCCTGGCCAGTGGGCTTTAGGATCTGCTAAAGCTTACCAGCTGATTTGCGTCCACCCTGAGGACAGAGGGTGACAATAAGCTAGGTGCTTATCTCAGGAAGCTTCCAAGAAAGGAAATTCAGCCTTTAAAGAAACCATTGTCTCTTGCTGCATGCACCTAAACAAAAGACCTACTATGTACCTGATGGACAGATGTGACCCAGGTAATCCTTGGAAACCCCAAACCATTCTTATGGTTATAGTGGTGGCCATGGAAAGGTGAAAAAGACCTGCAAGATGGGTCAGCAGGTAGGGAGGGCCACTTGCTGAGGTTCATGGCCTGAGTTCGGTCCCCAGAATCCACACGGCAGAGGGAGAGAGCTGACTCCTGAATACTGTCCTCTGACCTCCATGCACACACAAACGTGTGTCCAGATGGGAACTGGAAAATGAGCACAGCATCCTTAACTGTCAATCACTAGCTAGGGCAAGGGGGAGGGTACCTGCTACTGTCAACTGCTCTGGGTAGCAGAGAGGTGTGTGGGACCCTACCTGATGATGCCCAGGTCCTTCTTCCGGCGCCCTGCTGGCCGGCGCCATTCCTCCACCATCACCACGGATTGTCTGTTGACCAAGAGACCGCAGAGGAAGAGGGCCAGAGGGGGTGTGAGCAGCAGGCCCAGGCCATAGAGGGCATTGTAATGCTCTAGGCAGGGGCAGTTGAAGTCGAAGGAGGAGTACATCTTGACTGTGACAGCAGCCAGCAGAAGGCAAATGCCATTCATCACTGACTCCGAGCTGGACTGAAGGTGCTGGAAGAGCATTCGGAATCTATCCATGACTGCAGCTGCGTGGATACAGTAGTGGGCGGGCCACTTAGGCTTGGTCACTTAGTGATGGGCCTGGGGGCCACAGGAGGGTGTGTCTCTCTTCTTCTTAGGCCCACAGCGGGCAAGAGAAGAGGCTGCCTTCAGCCTCCAAGCTTACTCTGCAAGTTTAATGGAGACCAAAGGTGGAGGCAGGCTTTCTCTAAAGACACCTCTCGCCAGGTGATTGCTGCTCACTCCTCTGTGGGCTGAGTCACTCTGTGACCAGCCAGACCAAAGCACCTCTAGGCAAATGGACCTGCCTCTCCCTGCCTCCCTCCCTCCACAGCCCCCCTGTGTCCGTCTTCAGGGTTTGTGTACTCAGACAGTGTGCGAGGCTCCCTGGGAAAAGGCAAATTCTGGGTGTGGTGAGACAAAGCATCGATGAAGCAAAATTGTGCCCTGATGGCCTCTGATGAGGTCACAACCTGACAGCCCAGCCTGGGGCTATTTCCTGTGACATTTAGGCTGGGTGGGGGCTGGAGGGGTCAGCTCCTCCCCAGAGGCCCCCTGAAAGAGGAAGAACATGGTCATCCCTCTCAGGGTTTGCTTTGACAAGGGCTGCCGGAGGCGAAGGCCTTCCAGGAGAGGGCACAGCGTAAACGAAGCCAGGATGAACCACACAGTTTTATCCTTTGCTGTCCATCTTTGTGATAAAACTCTGAGGAATAGCAAGTTGGGGGAGGACTTATTTTGGCTTACAGGATACAGTCCATCCTTGACGGAGGGAAAGTCGGAGTAGGAACTTGAAGACAGACTTACTTGCTACCCCACACAGCATTACTTCAGACCAAGGAACTTGAGAGACAATTGAGTACAGCAGAGACCATGGAGGGATGCTGCTCCCTGGTTCACAGGTTGGGGTTAGTTAACTTTTTAATGTAACTCAGGACCATCTGCCTAGGTAATGGTGACATCCACAGTGGACTGGGCTCTCTTACATCAACTTGCAAGCAAAACAACCTCCCACAGACATGCTCACAGGCCTGTCTGATCTGGATAGTCTCTGTCCCACCAGCCAGCTCCAAAATAACAACACAGAGACTCCGCCTCAGCTTCGGCTTGACCCACCAGCTGTTATAACCTGAACTTCTTTTATTACCCCACACTGTGCCCTGTGGCCTATTACCTTTCTTTCATGCTGTATGTCCAACTCCCCCCATGTCTCATCCATTGGCTTCTCCCTGTGCCTTGATCCATCTCCTACTTCCTTCTCACACCTCCTGGAAGTTCCACCTAAACACCCTGCCTAGCTATTGGCCATTCATCTCTTTATTAAACCAATCACAGCAATACATCTCTACAGGTTGTACAAATGTCCCACAACAGGATACTCCATCCTCAGCTACCCCAGGCTGTGTTAAGTTGGCTGTGTGCTGTGTGGGGCACACAGAGTATCCAGAGGGACTGGCAGGGTTAGCTCCCTCTCATTTTATTCCGCTGCCATCTAGGTCTGGCTACCAATTGGTCCAGGACTGCCGCCACCACCCTATCCTCAGCTGTGACCAGGCCGGTTTCCTATATCCCCCAGCTCGGGATGCAAGGCTCTCCTAAGTTCCTGTTTCGTGACCACTTTGCTGATGCTGCTCCCCTCCACCCCCAGAGTCCACTCCCCGCTCTGTCTCATTTGCTTTCCCAGGGAGCTCACACTTGGCTCTCTGTCCCAGCCACTGTGGTGACCTTATTCCCACCCAGTCCTTGCAATGCCTGCCCCACTTTTAACTGTCAGTATCCTTTCCTAGATGTGGGGGTGGAGCTCCCAAACACTTCCAGCACCAGGACCTGGGTTGCATTTTGCTTCTGTTAGTATCCATGTCACTGTTAAGCACAGAGTAAGCGAAAGTGAAAGTTTCTTCTGATGCTCTCATCCCTTTCAGTTCATCTCTGGCTTTGTCCTCACTGTCCCTCAAGTTTGACAGGTACCAAGAAGCAATGATTGACGGGTACCCGTCTTCTCATCTGGTCTCAGGAAGCAATGAATGGGTTGTAAGTCCTGCCTTCCGTTTCTCTCCATCTCTGCCTCTCTCCCTTTGTCTTTCTCTGTCATTTATTCTTTTTTGTCCGTCTCCCAACCCTTCTGTGTGTGGATGTGCCTCTCTGATCTGCATCCTTGTTTCACTCTCTGGTGCTAATACCTCCTTCCTTTGCTCCCTGTTAGCCTGCCTTGTTGTGTGAGGGACCTCACAGATCTGAAAAGGGGATCATTTGAGCCCATAGTTTAAGACAGACCATCCCAAACATGTCTTGCAAATTTAATTCATACACTAGCCAGCAAAATCTGGATCTCATTTATTAACCACTGCTATCATTGTTTCATCTCTAAATGTATATAGGTGTTCTGCCAGTGCATATTTGTATCTTTATGCAGAGGCCAGAAGAAGGTTTGGATCACAGGTGTGTGTGTGCGCGTGTGCATGCGTGCGTGCGTGCGTGCCTGTGTGTGTGTGTGTGTGTGTGTGTGTGTGTGTGTGTGTGTGTGTGTGTACTAGGAACCAAGCTCTGGTCTTCTGCAAGAGTATAACTGCCAAGCCATTACCTCTTCAGGTTCCACTTTTGCCTTTTTGAGACTGGTCTCCCTGGTGGCCCAGGATGGGCTGAAACCCACGGCAGTGCTTTCCTTCTCCTCTTGAGTGCTGGGCTCACAGGCATGCACCACCATACTCGGTTATGATTGTTTTTCACAAGATGCTTAGTGGCTCTGCCTCTCTGAGACAGAATTAGCTGTTGGGGAAGAGGGGCCAGATGTTCACTGACAGTGAACAAAGGGCTGGTATTTGGGCTCAGATGTCGTCGGATGTAACCTAGGGCAATGCGCTCACACATATGCATGCACATAAGTTTGCACCCCCACACAATAATTGGTTAATTATTTTAAAAATGCATGCTATGCCGTGCAAGGGGAAATGAGAGAATGTTTGGCAGTTGGTTCTCTCCTTCAATGTGGATTCTGAGGGCTGAACTCAGGTTGCCAGACTTACACCACGAACACCTTTACACACTTAGCTATCCTGCTGGTCCAACATATAACAGGTTTTCCAGTGGAGAGTAACTTCAGGGAGCCTGGGTGTTAGTATTCAGGCATCTACTGGTCGGTCCTTGGGGTTCTGACAGGACACACCCTCAGCTGCAGCCACTAAGAGCACATTCACTATGTTCCCTTTTAAAAGGGCCCTGTCCCCCCCCCCCCGTCCCTCTTTCTTCTCTCCTACTGCTCCCAACCCTGGAGGCCAGTCTTCCCCCTCTCCATTCCCTTTTTATGATCCTCTTCCCCAATAAAAACCCCTCTGCTAGAACTCTGTCACATGGTGTCTTTCTCTCTCCAGCACCTCTTTCCTTAAGTTAAAACACTGAGTATCCTGCTTGAGATTACAGACAGCCTGATGGGGTGGACCTAGAGCTACCTAGTAGAGAGACCCTGTATCAAAATAAATATAAAAACAATTAAATAACTTAAATTATCTGTTTTCAGAATGAGCTATTTAATAATGGCGATTTTTTTTAAAATTCCCAATGCAACTGTAAATATATTTATTGGGAAAACTCGAATAAGGGACAGGATAAAATGCTGATCCTTTTGTTGCCTGAAGCCTGGGTCTGCCAGGCTTCTTCAAGGAGAGAAACAGAAAAAGTGGGAAGGGAATAATGTACAGAGCTGATGTTTGGCACTCTCTGAAACCAGACCTCAAACCCCGCCCCATGCCAGGGTTCTGTAGCTATGTGCTTTCTCTCCTCCCCCCTTCCCCCCCCCCCCCCCCCGCTTCCTTCTTTCCTCATCTTTTCTTTCAGAGTTCTTACTATGTTGCTCAACCTGCTTCAGCCTCCTCAGTAGCTGTGATTGTAGCCGATATACCCACCTCTAATTCTTGGAAGGTTATTTTTATAATGAGTGAGTGTGTGTGTGTGTGTGTGTGTGTGTGTGTGTGTGTACCTCTGTGGAGGTCAGATAAGGGGCCCCACATTTCCTGGGGCTAGACTGCAGGTGATTTCTAGACATTTGACATATAAATGGAACTCCAGCTACCAGAACAGGAAGAACTTTTACCTTTGGAGCCATCTCTCTAGCACTTAAGGACGAACCTTAAAGGTCACATTTTCTTTTTAATGACTAGAAAAAAATTCTTCTCAACATTTGTGAACACATGTTGGTTTGTAGTTGGAAGATGCTTGTAGAATATATTGCTGGTTTCTATCTTTGGTTTATCTTGAGTTGGAATCTTGTAGACATATTCTTGGGGTTTTCTAGATTTTTTTTAAAAAAGGATTTAAGCAGCTACAGAGATGGCTCTGTGGTGGCAGAGGACTCAAATGTGGTATCCAGAACCCACACAGGGGGTCCTCACAATCCCCTGTAACTCCAGATCCAACATCTCCTCTGGGCTCTGTGGACAATGCATTCACATGTACACATATCCACACACAGACACGTATACAAATGCATAGTTAAAATAAAAAATAAATGTAAAGGACTTGATATTTTTGAGACAAATTAGCTTCATTGTTCCTGGAGCCCCTGCTGTTATGTATCTATTTATCTCTTAATTTGCTTTTTTGAGATAAGGTCTCATGATGTAACATGAGCTGGCCTGGAACACATGATTCTTCTGCCTCAGCCTCCTAGTGCTGGGATTATAGGCACACGCCACCCTGCCAGGCCTGGAGTTCATATTAGTAAGAGGCCTGTTAGGAATGGCTGCCTCCATCTGATCCAGGTGTGGCAGCAAACTCCTATAACCCTGACACTTGGCAAGCAGATGCAGGAGGATAACTACAACTTGGAGATTGGTCTGGTCTGCATCGCAGGTTCCAGGCCTAAGTTTGACACTTTGTCTCAGCCAAAAACTAAACAACTAGGTGTGTATGTGTGCATAGCATCTATTCAGAAATATCTGTGTGGTTGTAGCCACTCTGTGTAGAATGACCCCGCTCTCCTGAGGTTTCCTTATAATCTTCCTTTCAAAGGAAAGGTATTGAATGAGTGCCCTACTTCTCTCTCAGTAGTGGAGGCCACTGTCTCCTTCTCATGACTGGCAGAGGAGCTGAGCTCTCTCTGTCTCCAAGGGACCTGATTCTCTGCTACCTCAGGGTCAAAGGCTATACAGAGCCATGTGGTGTCAAGATGGAGAGGGTGCCCGTGAAGGAGGGCTTCCTAGCCAGTAGCAAGGAAAATGAAAACATTAGATGAGAGGATGTAGGTCAATGTCCTAGTCATCGGAACCTAGGCCTCTGTGAGCAGCACTCAGGATCTGCGCAGAAGAACAAGGTGACTTCTTATAAACTAGAAACTTGTGGCCCAGTGTAGTGGTGAATGCCTGTAATCCCAGTATTTGGGAGGCAGAGGCAAGAGGATTAGCCATTCAAGGTCAGCCAGGTTGAAGAACCAGTTTCAGAACAACCCGGGGACAAACAGTAAGACAGTGTCTCCCAGAAGGGTTTAAAAAAATGAAAAGAAACAAAATAAACAACAGGACAATTATGTGAGCACATACCACACAAAGGCTTGTGTGCATTTACTGGCAGAAGGTTCATTTAAGTTGTTACAAAAGATGTGAATAGTTTCAGAAATGTGGACAAAGCTAGCTAGGGATGAAGCTCAGGTGCCAGAGTGCTTGCCTCACCCCAAAGAACCCTGTGTTTGATCCCTAGGGCCACGTAAACTGAGTGTGTTGGCACACACCTGTAATCTCAGTACTTGAGAAATGAAGGCAAGAGGATCATGTGTTCAAGGTTAACCTTCAATAAGTAGAGACTTGGAGTCCAGCCTGGGCTACAGGAGTCCCTTTCTCAAATTCATACAAATGAACAAATGCAAACAGGGACAAGGATCTGGACTGGCTATCCCAAGAACTGAAAGACACATGCCCCAAACTTGTGAATCCTCATTTACCATGAAGCTTGGCCCTTTTACAACTTACCAAGGAGTTAGAAATGAACGCGTAGATAATTTTCAGAATCAGCAAGGCTTGCAGGAATAGTCACTTTGATATTTAAATGTTGGAGGATAAATATGGAGGATTTTGTAAGAGTTTGCCAGTATATTTAAATAGATGCCCTACCAGCAATAATTCCTGAGTTTGCAGATGTGCAAACGTGCAGATGTGGCCCATTATAGCTTTGCAACAAAACTGGAGAGAGGCTAAATTTCATCAGCAAGGGGATTGTTTAAATGAAACACGGCACATTTGTGAAACAGGGTCTGTGCAGCCATTGAAAGAATGAAGCAAGCCTATGCACATGCAATTAGAAAACCTCTAGTGGGCGTTGGTAATCTCAAAAGGCATCCTTCATATATCATGCTTGCTAAGCACACCCCTAACACACACTTTAATATACACACTGCTTTTGCACAGTTATTACCACTGGTGGACAGAACTAAGAGGAGACTTTTACTTTCTATTTTATACCTTTCCCGTTGGACTTTTAAAACCTATGCTCTTGTGACTTTTATTTTGAAAACATCAGTAGAGGTTATTTGGGTAGGGGAGTACCTATGGAATTTTTGTTTGTTTATGTAACCAAGGCTGGTCTTCAGCTTGCCACAGTCCTCCCCTGCCTCAACCTCCTGAGTGCTGGGATTACAGACATGAATTATGAATTACATGCCTGGCTTAGATTTCTAAGTACATTTCCTTATGTAATCAGATGTGCATACCTTAGCATGCACACAGAGGTCAGAGGGATAATTTGTGGGAGCTGGTTTATTAGTTTCCTTCTCTAATGTTGTGATGAAACACTTTGACCAAAAGCAACTCTGCCAGGAAAGGCTTATTTGTTTTAAGGGTTACAGTCCAACATCTAGGGAAGCTAAAGCAGGAACTCACAGCAGGAACCTGATCATGGAAGAATGTTGTCTGCTGGCTTACTTTCCATGGCTCGTACAGCCTTCTTTCTTCTACAAACCAGGACCGCCTGTCACCTGCATAGGGTGGCATCACCCACAATAGGGTTGGCCCTCTCACACCAATCATTAATCAAGAGAATGCTCCGAAGACATTAAGACGAGGCCAACCTGATGGAGGCCCATTCCTTAATTGAGGTTCCTCTCCTGAGGTGACTTTATTAACCCTTGTCAAGTTGACACACAAACATATCGCTACTAAACCCTAACCTTTCCTTTCTTGTTGATCCCTAAGAGCTGTCTCACTATGAGGATGAAGGACTACACCTCTGAAACTGTAAGCCAGCCCCAATTAAGTGTTTTCCTTTATAAGAGTTGCTGTGGTCATGGTGTCTCTTCACAGCAACAGAAACCCTAACTAAAATACCTATAAATGTTTTTTTAAAAACATAATTAAAGGGGCTGGAGAGATGGCTCAGTGGTTAAGATCACTTGCTGCTCTTGTAGAGGATCTGGGTTTGGTTCCCACACCCACATCAGGCAGCTTATGTCTTCCTGTAACTCTAGTTTCAGTGGATTTGATGTTGTCTTTTGGCTTCCAAGTGTACCTATGAGCACATGGTACACATACACCCAAGCCTTCACACATGCACAGAAAATAAATCTAGACAACAACAAACCAGACTTGATACACAGCAAAAGACCCAGGCGGTGGTGGCACAACCTTTCCTTTTTTAAAATTATTTATTTAGCTTATGTGCATTGATGTTTTGCCTGCATGTATGTCTATGTGATGGTGCCAGATCCTTTGGAACTGGAGTTACAGACAGTTGTGAGCTGCCCATGTGGGTGCTGAGAATTGAACTTGGGGCCTCAGGAAGAGCACCCACTGCTCTTAACCACTTAGCTATCTCTCCAACCCCATGATGCAACCTTTAATTCCAGCAGTTGGGAAGCAGAGGCAGGAGAATCTCTTGAGTTCAAAGTCAGCCTGGTCTACAGAGTAAGTTCCAGGACAGCCAGGGCTATACAAAGAAACTCTGTCTCAAGAAATAAACAAACAAGAACAAAAAGCAACAGAAAACAAATAAAAGGTGTAGACTCCAGCCCAACATTCTTCCTCATGAATACTCTTGGTCCTATTCTACAGGATACAGAACATGGCACATTTTACTTTATTGTTGTCTTGTAGTACTGGAATTGAATGCAGGCTCTGTCTTTGAGCTGTGTCCCGAGGCAGTATACATTCTAAACTTCTTTCTTCTCAGAAACAGAGACAAACGAACGTGAGCTTTATAGAATTACTTTCTCTTTTGCTTTGACTAGCAAGCTATAGAAGCGAAGTGACAAAGAGTAAGCTCGTGGGTCTGGTTGAAGGGCACTGGTTTCTGACTTACAGGATATTTCACTACTACACCTGGGGCTTCGTGGGAAATTCCAGGACAAAACAGGTGGGTTAACGGGAGATGGGTGCCAGGACAGACTCCTGCATTTTCACACCTACCCCCCAAATCCACCAAAGTCAATGTGACTTCAGGCTTTCTTTTACTCCCTCCCCCGTTTCTTTGAGACAGGATCTCACTCAGGAGACCAGGCTGGCCTGGAACTAAGAGAAATCTGCCTGCCTCTGCCGCTTGAGTTCTGGGATTAAAATGTGTGTGCCATCATGCCGGGTCTCCCTTTATCCTTTGCTGATGCTTACAAAAACACACGCGAGGACAACCATCTCCAGCTGGCCCAGTGGGAAGCAGCTGTTTGTGTGTTTGTGGAGAGATTGGACTGAGAAGGAGGAGCGCCAGCTCTGAGGATAACTGTCTGCTCAGAGAGCCAAGCCAAGGAGCATGGCACACACAGATGTCCACCCTGGGTAACTCGAGGCAGCCATGTGTGTGCCCACGAGTGCTCGGAAGAGGCCTTGGCTCTGTTGGGGCTGAGGAGTGCTTGTGTGAGGCTTGTCCTTCTTTGGTGAGGAGGAACCCTGTCAGAATGAAAGGTGAGAAAGAGGCCTTGGTAGAGCAAACACGGCGGGAGGGTGAACACCTCAGTGGCTATCGGAGGGCCCCATTTCTCCAGTGACACTTCCTTTACAAGAAAGTAGTAAGTGCAGGCCGCAGGAATACATCGTCCTTCCAAAAAGATCTCTGCCTTTTGAAGGAAGCCTGGGTCATGAGCAGTCTTTAAGCGGTGGTTCTCAACCTCTGGAGTCACATATTGGATATTCACATTACAATTCGTAACAGCAGCGAAATCACAGCTCTGAAGTAGCAATGAAATAACTTTATGGTTGGGGTCACCACAACATGAGGAGCTGCATTAAAGGGTCACAGCATCAGGAAGGTTGGGAACCACTTCTTTAAGGGATTTTGATTAGCCCAAGCTGCACGCTCTCAAAAGTTAGCACTGAAGGAGATTCCCATGATGTTCTACTGCTCCCTAGCGGTGGATGGAGACAATTTGAATTGAAAGGGGAGGAGGGAGGGAGGGCCCCTTGGGTCACCTTTGGGTGTGTCTGTGGGGCCCCTCCTGAGCAGCAGTAACTGTTGTGGCCACAGCTCACCCACACTGCGTGTTAGGACAAAGTGCATTTGGTGTGATTTAATGCTACTGGCTTGACCGGAGAGGCGCCACCAGAGTCCCATTTGTCTTTTGACGTTTGTCGTGAAGGGTTTTTACAGCTTGTGCAGTCGTATTTCTCATGTTCTCTCTTTACGAGTTCCCGGTCTTCGTAACATTCTTGGGAGGCTTCCTTGCCAAGTACAGGCCATTTAAATTATCTATGAGAGAACAGGATGCTTGGGTATTATACTCATTTCAATCACCTTTCTTAGGTAGCACTCTTAACCTGTGTCAATTTTGTGTTCCTTAGCATCTGGCTGTTCCCTGGGGTCTCTCAAGATGGAGGAGGCTGTGCCCCTGAACACAATGAAGGTGTTGTTCCTGCAATCGGTGTCTCCTTCACGATGGAGGCATGACGGCAGTCCAGTTTGGCACAGGCACCATACTGCCTCCCAAGTGCTGGGGCTAAAGGCGTGCGCCACCACCGCCCAGCAACTGCATTTTTAAAATGCAAAAATTAAAAGAATTCCATTTACTGTAATTATGTGAGCCAGCGGCCTGGGAAAGGTTGATGGGAGCTTGGACTTGAGGTCATTATACAAGTTTCCCAGATGACATTTGTTTTCCTGCTCTTGGAGGAGACTCCGCTTGTGCACTGAGCTGCATTGGGGAGGGTGTAGTCAAGCCTGGGTTTTATCTATGGGCCCCCTAGACCCAGGCCAGTGGGGCTTTCAGAGTTCTAAAAATGCTTCTAAATGCTTCTAAAATGACATTATGTCAACTTCAGTAACCATTAAAAGTAGTACTCATAAATATTTCATTATTCTTCAAGACCATTTTTTAAACCCCTCAGTTGGCAAGAAACCCAGCACATGCATGATTGCTCAGAAATAAAATCAATTACACATTCACTGACTTCCCTGCAGTCCTTTGAGCCCAAGAGCCACATGTGCAAAATTCCTTCCAAAATGTGTAGGGTGGCAAAGCATCGTTTCATGTGAAGTGTGATATTGTTTATGCTTAAAGAGATTTATTCTCCAGGTGGTGGTGGTACACAGCTTTAATCCCAGCACTTAGGAGGCAGAGGCAGAGGCAGAGGCAGAGGCAGAGGCAGAGGCAGAGGCAGAGGCAGAGGCAGAGGCAGAGGCAGAGGCAGAGAGGCAGAGAGGCAGAGAGGCAGAGGCAGAGAGGCAGAGGCAGAGAGGCAGAGGCAGAGAGGCAGAGGCAGAGAGGCAGAGAGGCAGAGGCAGAGAGGCAGAGGCAGAGAGGCAGAGGCAGAGAGGCAGAGAGGCAGAGGCAGAGAGGCAGAGGCAGAGAGGCAGAGGCAGAGGCAGAGGCAGAGGCAGAGGCAGGCAGATCTCTGAGTTTAAGGCCAGCCTGGTCTGCAGACTGAGTTCCAGGACAGCCACAGAGAAACTATGTCTCAAAAACAAACAAAATCAAAACACACACACACACACATACACACACACACACACACAATTTACTTATGTATGTCTATATGTTTTATGTACGTGTGTGCATGTGTTTATAGGTGTGGAAGAGGCCAGAAGAGGACCCCTTGGAGTTGGAGTTACAGGCCACTGTGAGCTGCCTGGTGTGTGGTACTGGGTACTGAGCTCCTCTGAGAGAGTGGCAGGTGACCACGCACTGAGTCCTCTCTCCAGTCCCAGGAATAGTGTATTTTCGTACATTTGAACTGATGGAGTTGGACCAAAGATAAGCGTATGGGGCTCCATGAATATTCCTACTGTTGATTTTTGACTTGCTGTGGCCTCTCACCCCAGTGCAGCTGCCCTCATTCCTAGGTGGCCTTGCTGAGGTGGCAGCCTGCCCGGGCCTGGTTTGCCATGTGTGCTCAGATCTGCTTTATATCTCACCCTCCCCACCAGGGCATGTGGCCAGAGGCAGCTGCTCCTTAAGATGTGACAGGACGTGACCTGTGCCACATTTTGCTGAGTCAGGATGGGGGGCTGCCCTTTAGCACCCGTCAAGCCCCTGTGGGTGATCCCGATGCACACTAAGTTTCAAGCTGTTGATTGCAAGGAACCTATATCAATGCCAGGCATACAGTCAGTGTGCAGTATAGCTAGTGTGCTACATGTTTGTTTGCATGCAGGTGCATATGTGTGGGTGTGTGTACAGGTCAGAGGACACGGTCTCTCACTGGGCCTCAGGCTTAAACTTTTGGATGGAACTAGTGGCTGTCCTTTGGAGGAGGCTGATTTGCCCTTACCCAGCAGGTTTCAGTTGCAAAGAGTTTCTTGGTTAGGAGTGGGGCCTTATGTCCATGTCCCTTCTCTTTGTCAGAACTTTGTCTGGGTTGAACCTGTGAAGGCCTTGAGCTTGTTGTCACAGACTCTGTGAGTTGATGCATGCATCATCAGTCCCGTAGAGTCTTGAAGATGCTGTTTACATGGAGTCATCCCCCACTTCTGGCTCCTCTTGGGCATAGAATCCCAAGCCTAAGGAGAGAGGAGGGGGGAGGGGGGAGGGGGAGGGGAAGGGGAGGAGGGGAAGGGGAGGAGAGGGGGGAGGCAAGGGGAGGAGGGGGGAGGGGAGGGGAGGAGGGGGGGAGGCAAGGGGAGGAGGGAGAGGGGAGGGGAGGAGGGGGGGAGGCAAGGGGAGGAGGGGGAGGGGAGGGGAGGAGAGGGGGGAGACAAGGGGAGGAGGGGGGAGGGGGAGGGGGGAGGCAAGGGGAGGAGGGGGGAAGGGGTGTGACTAAGAGACCAACAGAAAATGGACTCCATGGTTTTGTATGTGTTTTTTGTTTTGTTTTGGTATTTTTTGTTTGCGTTGTTTAGTATGGTTTGTTTTCATTGATTTTTATTTTGCTTTGAAAGAAAGAACATAAAGTTCAGTGGGTACAGATGTGGGGAGGATCTGACAGGAGTTGGGGGAGGGGAAATGATAAAAATATATCATATGGCTAGGTGGTGGTGGCACATGCCTTTAATCCCAGCACTCAGGAGGCAGAGGCAGGTGGATCTCTGTGAGTTCAAGACCGGCCTGGACTATAGAGCCAGTTCCAAGGCAGGCTCCAAAGCAATACAGACAAACCCTGTCTCAAACAAACAAACAAACAAAAAAAACCATATACATACATACATACATACATACATAATGATTTCTCTGTGTAACAGTCCTGGAACTCGCTCTGAGGACCAGGCTGGCCTCAAACTCACAGAGACCACCTGCCTCTGCCTCCCAAGTACTGGAACTAAGGGCCAGCAAAGCCCTAGGGATCTTCCTGTATCTGCCTCATGCCCAGATTTTTTTTTTTTAACATGAACTCAGGCCCTCAAGCTTTCATGGTAAGTACTTCCCTGGCTGAGCCGTCTCCCGGGGTGTACTAATTGTTCAATGCATGGGCAACACAGTCCAGGGATTCAGCAGTGTGGTGTTCTCAAGTTCAGAGGAAACCCAGCCTGGCTTGGATGAAGCCCACTCATTTGCCTGGTGGACTGCCCTTGGCTAGCCCTGGGATCAGCATCTCAGGGAGCAGCGAAGGAGGAAAGCAGATTCTTGGCCATATATCCTGCTAGTTTATCAACACAGTTGTAGCTGGAGTTCCTTTCCAGCCTGCTCAGCGGCCAATCAGGGATTTATTCATCAGCCAATAAGAGAAACATGTACAGAAGGACATCCCCATCACATGGTTATTAAAGGACTCCAGTCTTTGAATTCAGCCAAATGGCACAGTGAAGACTAAGCAGAAGGGGGGTGGTGAGGCGGACAGGCGGGGGGGGGGGGGACATGGAGGAAGGAGAGACCAGAAGGGAGAGTAATGGGGTGAAGAACAGCAGGGTGGGGAGGGAGTTTCCCTATTAATAAATCCTGATCTTTCTCATCTCTGCTGGGATCCTCTCTCCCTTGCTAGCTGGTGTGAGCACACACACACACACACACACACACACACACACACACACAGCTCTGCACTGCTGGGAGAGTGGTTGCAACAGACATCACCACTTTGTGGTATTGATAGTGTCATTGAAGCCACCAAAACAGTGACTTCATTTAGTCCCAGTCTCCTCTACAGGTCTCTTCTCCCTTTTCCCTTCCAGGGCCGGGCTGAGCTACGTCCTTGTTGCCCCCAAGCTGCCTTGGCAGAGGGAGGGCTTGGTTCTGCCCAGTGTTCAGGGGAAAGAAGGTGGTTGGTGCTCCGTGATTCTCTGAGTTGTGTTTACCCAGAGCCTAGCACGCCTTGGAGGGGTCCACTCCGCTGGGTCACATTTCAGACACACCTTCCTGCTTTAGGTCCCTGTCTGGCTACACTCCTACTATATCCAGTTGACACTTATCCGAACTCCCCAGAAAGACCAACATAAGGAGGGCGCAAGGGGGTGACACTAAGGGTCCTACTGAGACTTGTGCAGGGTGTTGCCATTCAGCATGGCTCCTGCGTGGCCCTTCACAGTCACACTTCCGGTGGCTTCCTTGTCTCTACCCCATCTAGCCCTGTCATCCTCCCATGATTTTTTTGTTTTTTTAAATCTTCTGAGTCAGGGAAGGTTTGGGCACTGTTCTCAGCTCCCAACCTTTGTCCACTACACTGTACTGAACGGGGGGGGGGGGGGGGGGGTCACAGCCTATGTCCTAAGCCACATCTGGCAGCCAGTCCGCAACTAAAACCAGAAGGCAGGAAAAGATGTAGTCAATGCAGTCACATTGGGAAGGGGGACAAACAGATTCAGTGGTACCAGCCCCCTGCCCAGTCCGTCTTCTGGGGTCCTAAAGTAATATTAAAGTCTAAGCAGAGCATCATTATGCACATCTAACCAGGTTCTGACTCCCAAGTTCAAGAACAACTTTTCACTTTCCCTTGGCACTCAGGCTACTCAGCAGCAGAGCCCCCATAGCATCTGGACTATCAAGAAAGCCTCTGGCCCTCCCTCCCTCCCTCCCTCCCTCCCTCCCTCCCTCCCTCCCTCCCTCCTTCCTCTTTGGCCTTCATTTTTCTTCTGCTTTGCTCATAGCCCAAGTTTAGCCTGTGTGGAACCTGTGATGTTTGGCTGTCCTCTACCTCTGGGACCTTAGATTCACCCCCATCTCCTACTCAGGCTTTCCCAGAATGACCCACAACCTCTCCAGCCACTGCCTATAAATCCCAGCCAGGACCTGTTCTTCACACAAACTCCAGGGGATTAGTCTCCTCTATACTGAGTCCACATATTTATTCTGACTAGTAAAATGCTTAATCTCTCTCTCTCTCTCTCTCTCTGTCTCTCTTTCTCTCTGTGTACAGAACTGAGTTTATATACTGCATAGTAAGTAAATTCGTTTGTGTAGAGACATGTATGTTAATTTGTGTAGCTGATAAGAACCCACAGATTTCTGATGCATGAGTCATCAGTTGGGGGTAAATGTTGGGAAGACACTGCCTATAAATAAGACACCAGTCCCTGACCCGACCCACAGATGGTCAGCTCATGATCCCAGACATCCCAGAGGCTGGTGGCTGGGGCTCTGGTTGTCTCTCTCCTCTAACTGCAGGATGCACCTCTCACAGGTATTTCTAGCTTGCTCGGAGTCTCTGAGATTTAAGGATGTAATGCCTGGAATGAGAGTGAACAGCAAGAGAGGGGACTAAAGGGTGACTCAGACCACAGTCCAAGGATCCCAGTAGGGGTTTACTGCCGACAGGCAGAGAGATCCACTACTCATTGAACAGATACTTTTGAGAATCGGTCATGAGGCTGCCCAGGGCTAGGCCACCATGGGGAATGTGGCTGGGAACTCTTCCCTCCACCAAGCTTATTCTCTCCTGGGGGAGGCAGAATCTAACGAAGCAGAAAAGGCTACTTTTAAAAGCCATGAAAGGAAGGGGATTATCACGCGGAAAATGTCAGGATGCTTAGCGGGGATGGTCAGGGAAGAGCAGGACATGAGCTAGGCCTAAATATTGAGGAGAAACTTCCAGAAAAGGATTGTGAAGTGCCTATGCCCCCACTCCCGCCTTCCAGGACTCTGGATCACAGTGGCTGGAGTCAGATTAGAGACTCAGGGATGACGTAGGAAGGCTAGTGGATGGACTATTTTTTCCCAGATCCAAGTGGGGGAATGACGTCCTGGTTCTGTCCTGCAGGATGCATCTCTGGAAGAGTCACGTGAACGGGACATTTACAGAAGCCCCCTTCCTCCAGCGAGCCACCTTCATTGACCATAGGCTTTACCCCTCTTCCACCAGCCTCTCGGTTTTCCAACTGACCGAACCAGTCAGCTTGGAACCGATAACTCTCTCGTGGTTTGTACCCGAGCACGGAACCCCTCAGCTTGGCTCGGGTCTTGTGGTTCTCTGGTTTTGAGCACGCAAAGGCTCAAAGTCAGTAAACCGGTCTGACTGGGGTTTTGGTTGGGAGCTTATGATGAGGGAAGGGGAGGTGCCTGTATTCCTTACTTCAGTTGTCTTGATCCACCGTCCACTCACTTCTGAGCGATTTAACCTGTGCCAGGCCCTCTACGCGGTCCTAGGGAACCTCCGTTAGTGCTACTTCGCCACTCCCTGGCATCGGACACCCAGCGCTGTGGAGGTCCTCCCTGTTCCTCTTGTTTTCAAGTTCTATGTCCCAGGATAGGAAAACGCTCAACCTCTGGAAACCCCAGTCTGTTCCTGATGTCACGTCCCGAGCGGTGCCGCGCCGGAGACCTCCCCCGTCCCCGTCCCCTGTCCCCCGCCCCCACGCGCCTTCCAGAACTTGTGGCCAGCGGGAACGCGGCGCGCCCCGGGGCCACATCTGGCAGAGCGGGCGCGCGCGTGTCACTAAGACGCTCATTCACCGGCGCAGCTGTCGCCATAACAACCGGAGCCCGGGAGTCCTGGCGACGCTGGGGCGGGGGTTGGGGGCGACGGCCTCGGGAGGGACCCGGCTGGAGCTGGGGGCGGTCCACAGGAGCCGGGCGCTGCAAGCTCACCCGCGGGCGGGAGGGCGCCACGCACGTCGCCGCGGCCGTCCCCGCGGGCGGGGATCGAGCCCGCCGCCGAGCCTCTGAGCAGCCGCGCGCCGAGCCCCGACTCTATGGCCCGCGGGGAGCGCGCCGCCGCTGCGCCGCCCACCCGCAGCCGGAACCCGAGCTCCAGCGCCAAGCAGAGCGCAGCGGCGCGCGCCGCGGCCCGGGGCCCAGGGGCCGGGCTGCCCCGGGCGCGGGGCATGGGAGCCCGGTAGCCGAGTGGTGCGAGGATCCCGGTGGTGGGCAGGACCCGCCGAACGAAGACCGCCAAGCCCAGGGAGAGCCGGAGACAGCGAACCGCCCGCCCCCGGCCGCAGCTCCGCCAGGGCCCTCCCCTGGCGGCGCGTCCCCGAGCGCGCACACACTTGCACACCTTTCCTGTGCTCCTGCCCAGCCTCGTCCGACCCCCGCTGAAGCACCCCTGGGGGCCCGATGCCATGGGTAACAACTTCTCCAGTGTCTCTTCTCTGCAACGAGAAAACCCGAGCCGCGCGTCGCGGGGCCAACCCCAGAACCTCAAAGGTAGGCTTCTCCCGACCCGGGTGCAGATGGAGGGCTGCAGCGCAGATGGAGAGGTGGGCAGAGGTGCGGTTGGGGAGGACCGGAAGGTGCCACCTGTTGTGTGCATTTGGGCAGCGGGAGAGGCGCTTCTGGCAGTGGAGGTGGGCTGGGGAAGCAGCTGACGGGTGCTGAAGGTGGAAATGAAGGATGGCGGTCGGTGGGGGTCTGCGCAGGTCTCCCTGTCTGCCCTGGCAACGTCATTGGAGTCCCCTCCTGTGATGCCGGACGTGAAGAGGTGGGAATGGCATTTGCGGGGTGAATAGGGCAGCGTGGAGAAAAAACCAGGTTCTCCAGCTGAGCTTCCCAAGGGAGTCATTGTGGTCTTCTTTGTATCTACCTTAGGCTGGGGAGAGCCAGCTGGAAGCACTAGTTGTATTTCCAAGCAGAGGGTCTTAGAGATCCCGGACTAAAAGGGCAGGAGCTGATGGTGTGCGGGGGGTGGGGGGGGTCTTGGCAGCGGGTGATCTTTTGCACCGATCGTATCAGCTGATCCAAAGACAAAATATCTGGTTTGAACCCTAGAAAGAGGGGTAGGGAGCTTCAAAATGGATTTACCTCCACCAGCAAGGTTTGCTATGTCCCTCCATCCATCCAGCATCCTCTGGGGAGGCCATAGGCTCAGCCCCAGGTTTTACAGCTATGGACATGTCTCTGACCTTTGGAAGATGCTGCTAGGTTCTCCCAGGCGCTTGAACCCATCTAATTCTCTCCAGAAAGCTGCTTTCCCATCATCGTCAGAGCCAGTTGCCTGTAGGGGCACAATGATAGCTAAAAGCTCCAGGGTGTTGTAAACAGCAACAATAATTAAAACACACAACATGAAACAACACAACCCACTCCCTCAGTTTCCTGGAATGTGATTAGGGTAGTAGTAGTGCCCTTTAACCCAGAGGCTTGGTGTTTACAAAGACTGTTCACAGACATCTTTTCAGGAAGTGCAGAAGCTTCTTCTGGTTAGTCAGCAGAAGTAATCATATCCATTTCATAGATGAGGGGACTTGAGGTTTGTTTCCGTTTCCAGAGTCAGTAAGTAAGAGTCAGAGACAGAGTCAGGCTTCCAGCCCTAAGGGCTCAGAACTCTGTCTCCTGTTTTCTAGGCAGTTAACTTCAAGATGGAGAAGGGATGATAGATGAACCAGTATCCTGCATTCTAACTCCGTCTTTCAGAACTTCACCTACACTCTGCTCAGGGTCTTGGATTTATGGAAACTAATATGGTGACACATGCACAGGCCCTTTGGAGTCATGTTTACTGACCTTGTAATTCCTTGCAGAACTGATTTGAGGAAACGGAGATGCAGGTGGTATTTACATCTTTAGGCTGTTAGGCTAGGATGCTCATGACAGTATCATTTAGACCAGGACAACAGGTAAATGTCCAGGAATCATGGCACCACACCCCTTGGGGGAGGGTGTCTATTTGTCTATTTTCCAAGACTGGTGACTTTTGGGGGAAGTGATCACAGTATGTTAACAGTATGCAAAGCTAAGAAGACTTCGTGATCCCCACCCCCTTGTGACCCTCATTTTGTTAAAAGGCAGTTATGTGAATAAGAAGGAAAAACCAACAATCACAAAACAAGACTTGAAAAGGAACATTTCTTAAAGGTTCTAGGTAACGAATCATAAAATGTTCCTTCCTTTTTATTTATTTATCTTTTCTAAAATGTGTGCAGTAAACGTGTATTGTTTCTTAAGTTAGCTTCACACATGTTTATAACGCATCCTGATTACGCTGTCCTTTCAGCCCCCTTTACTTTCTGTTCCCCTTTATGAGCCCTTCCTCCTCCTTACCTGATCCTTTCCTAGGTTCATGATTTGTTTATTTTGTTATATGGCTCTTCCCCCCCTCCCCGGAATCCAGGGCCATCTGTGTGTGCTGTGGGTTGGGGCTATGCATTGAAGTCTGGTAGATTGATTAGTGGATACATCACTGAAGACGGTGACTCCCCTCCCCCTGGATCTGTCTTAGGACAGTTAAGCAATGAGGGGCAGAGCCTCCGAGTCCTTCCTCTGTCCTTGGCTGGCAGTTGATTCTTTTGTTCAGACCCAGGGTAGCCCTTTGTAGCTGTTGAGAGGGCTCATGACTGCAATGGCTATGCCCTTCTCAGAAGATGGCATTTCACAGTCCTCCCCATATTGAGCCTCTTACAGACTTCTTTGGGACTGAGCATTCAGCTGTCACTTATTCTTGGCACCTTGTGAAGCCACAAATCTCTGTGTCCATCACAGTTCACAGGAAAGAAAGGCTTCTCTGATTAAGGATGAGTGTGGTAATTGTCTATAGGTATAAACATATATATATATATGTGTGTGTGTGTATGTGTATACATATATACATATACATACATATATAATATAATATATAATATATATATATATATATTAGATCACAGTATGCCACTTAAGCTAAACAACAGGACCCCTAGGTTCTATGACTCTCCCCACAACCGGCTTTACAAGATGTTCAACCTACTAAGTATGGATTCCCTCCTGTGGAGTGGTTGGCTACTTCTGTAATAGTTGTGCCGTTATTGCACAAGTGGGCGCACCTTGCCAGCAGTTTGGTGTCATAGTTAATAGGATCCACAGTGTGGTGGGAGCACTACCTACCCCCAGCAGCCACTGTAGTACTTGCAGCACTATGAAAGTTTGCCACTTCAGGCCCAGCTTGATCTCTTTATTTCATACGAGGTGTGCGCTATCTTCAGCAGTAGGGTCTTACAGTGTAGTCCTTGTGGGCATCCGAGAGGAATGGCAAGAGCTTGTATTGTTTTGGGGGCCTTTAGGGCTTCACTGACTAACTCACAAGGAGTTGTCCAATGCTTGACACCATTTTTGTTAGGACATCTCCCTTCCAAGTTTGCTTCTAAGATTGCAGGTTTCCAATGGCTATACCATTTCCCCTTTATCTTAGGTGGTCTTTCCTGTTGCCCCCTCATCTCCACATGCCCCTGCCCCTTTCCTACGTAAACCTCTTCACCTCTGGCATTTCCCCTCCCACTTTCATAGTAACTACATCCACTAGCCACCCTTTCTTAGGGAGTCCCCTCCCAACGGCCTTTCTAGGTTCCTGGCCTCCTCACCAACGCTAAACATGTAAAGTCATGGAGATTCAGTTAAGACCCACATAGGAAGGAGAATGTGCGCATTTATTTTCCTGTAGCTGGGCTGCCACAGAAGAAGTTTTCCAGTTTCATCTATTTATCCGCAGCAGTATTGTTTTATAATTACAGATGAGCTGCCATGGTCTGGGGCTGTGACAGTGGTGAGGTGCTTGCCCAATATGAGTGAAGGCCTGGATCCATCCCCAGCGCCGCTAAATAAATGCATGAATAAATGGGCTCTTGGTATCAGCATGAGTAAAGACTGTTTCTAGGCACCAAAAGGAGGTTGTTAATGAGGAAGGGATCTGTGGGCATCACCTGGGTAAACCCCTTCCCTTACAAATGAGAAGGAAAAGAGAAAAAGCACACAGAGTTGTCCAAATTACTTAGCAGATTGGATTGAAGGGTAAAGCTGAGCTCTGTCCTTCTGGGGCAGGGGTTTGCTGGGGGCTGGCAATTGACCTTGTTCAATGCTCACAGCCTGTCCCCCTGAAAGAGATGCTGTTCTTTTCCTGGTTCATTGGAAGCCTGGACGAGTCCCCAGGAACTGCACACCCTTTAACCTAACATTAGGTTTGTGGGGTGTGAGGTCTTGGTGTCTGTCAGGAAGCAGAAGGTAGGAGAGGGGCCCCGCTTTCCCGTTCACATAAATGAATGCACACCTGATATCCTAGCCCTTGGGAGGCTGAAGCCAGATGAGTGTGAGTTTGGGGCCCAGGCTAGTGAGATATTGTCAAAGAAAGGGAGGAGAAAAGAAAGGAGGGAGGGAGAGAAGGAGGGATGGAGAGAAGGAGGGGGAGAGGGAGGGGATGAGGATGTCCATGCACGCACATCTTTGAGGCTGGCAGTCCTCCTCCTTAGTCTGACTTCTAGGTACTTGTCCCTGTTTTCTTTCTCTAAGAAAATGGTCACCCTTTGGGGCTAGAAAGATGATCCAGTGGTTTAGATCCCTAGCTGCTGTCTCAAAGGACCAGAGTTTGGTCCCTAGCACCCATGCTGAACAGCTCACAACCACCTGTGACTTCAGCTCTGGGTATCATACCATCTTTTGGCCTAGTGGGCACCCCACATGTGTGAATCCTCTCTCTCTCTCTCTCTCTCTCTCTCTCTCTCTCTCTCTCTCTCACACACACACACACACACACACACACACACACACACACACACACCAGAATGAAAAGAAAGCTATCATATTTATTCTGTACTTGCTTTGTATTCATTACAAATTCTCTTCTATCCTTGTCGACACTGACATGAGCATCCCTTCTGGTAGAATAGTGGCCACTCAGAATTGTATTCTAATAGTGTTGGTGTTGACCCAGGGCCATGACTTCAGCTGCCCACCCAGTGTTCTGCACTCAGCCAGCGTGCAGCTCTGATTTTAGCAGTGCGCATCTAGAACTTCTCTGGGGTGGAGGGACCATCTCTCTCTCTTCCCTTTCTATTGCAGCTCCTTGGTTCCTAACCTCTTTAATTAAAATGGCTGCTGGGACCCGACATAATAGGGAGATGCCAGATCATTGTGCCCGTCAGGCTGATGTGAGGCGGGCTCTGTTTTTCCCTCTCAGGAGCAGAGTTTGGTTTTCCTGGAGACACATTGGGTCTGAAGAACATGGATCTCAGAGCATCCAGGGGAAGCCAGGTGTAGCTCCGGGCTTAGGACCGACGGACAGTGCCTGAGGAATTGTGTGCTGGGCTTAGTACTCTTAGGCTGCTGTGCTGACGATCCTGGAAAGTCAAGGTGGAGGGAGGTGTGGAGACACATGCTTGCACGGTTGGACTGTTGAAAGCCCAGGCCTGTGTGCCAAGGTTAGAGATGGGAGGGATGTCAGGGAAAGTTTGGGCTGGGCATGGGGAACTGCAGGAAGTGAGTGGAGAGGGACGGTGGAATCCTATGATGCGTGGGCAGGAGAGGGGCAGGGCCCGGAGAAACAGAGAGTACCTGTGTGTTTATTCTCAGTGAGAGGAGGTGCAGGATAACTGGGGAGGAGGTTCATGCTTCTTACTGAAAAAACACAGGGAATATGACCTCCCTCCTCTTTTAGCTCTCTTCTAAGTGTTTCCTCGTCCCCCACAGAGTGTGGAGGAACAGACTGTTGAGAAAGCTCTGGGGAGAAGTTACTCAGCCCAGTGGTCACCTCCTACCTTCTAAGAAATTCATTGCAATAAAATTTACATGATGTGAAATTTACCATTTTAATGCATGTAATTTAGAGACATTTGCTTCATTTACAATGTTGTACAATGACTGCTTCTGTCCAATTTCAGAATATTTTCATTGCCTCAAAAGGGAACCCTATGACCATTAAGCAGCTACTGTTGTTGCCTCTGACTCCCTGGCAACCACCAGTCCATTTTCTGTTTCTATGAACTGGCCTATCATACATATTTCATATAAATGGGATCATGATAACTGGCCCTTCCAGTTTCTTCCAGTTGACATGTTGGCTTCAAGCTTCATTCATGATGTAATATGTCTCTCTTTTGCAATCAAGTAATATTCTATCACATGAATAAGCCACATTATGTTCATATATTCATCATCTGATGGGTATTTGAGTTGTTTCCAACATTTGGTTATTATGAGCATTTCCACGTAGGTTTTGAAAAAAGAATTATACACACACACACATAATATATGTGTATATATATATATATATACATATATATATGACTGTTTAACTGCACGTATGTGCATGCCAAGTGCTTGATGAGGTCAGAGGAGGGCGTCAGCTCCTGGAACTGCAGTTGTAGTTGTGAGCTACCATATGGGTGCTGGGACCCAAACCCAGGTCCTCTGCAGGAGCAGCCAGTGTTCCTCACCTCTGAGCATCTCTCCAGCCTCTGAGTATAGATATTTTGTTTGAATTTTTATTTTCAGTTCTTTGTGGCTGTGAGGACTGGTCGGCTTTAAAAATATACTACTCCCTGCATTGAACTAGTCACCTCACTAAGTAATGGTTATGACGGTGACAGGGAGCTCCCTCCCCCTCCCCCAAGCTCTAATGCTAGCTAGACACCTGGTGTTTCTGTCTCCAGGCTGCTGAGGGAGACCCAGCTAAGGAGTTTTGCTTCTGGGCCAGAGTGGAGAACTTCCTTGAGGACCTTAAACTTTTTCCTTGCCTCTGGGTGTAGGGTGGAGGAGGGGTCTCTCTGGACCAGGTCCTAGGCAGCTTGTGCTATATAACCCTGTTGCTGTTTCCCTGATCTGGGTCTTCATGTCAGATAGCTGCTTTTTTGTTTGTTTGAGACAGGGTCTCATGTAGCTGAGGCTGGCTTCCACCTTGTCATGTAGCCGAGGCTGGTCATGAACTTCTGGTCCTCTGGTCTTGCTGTGTTTTGCTTGCTTGCTTTTCGTATTTATTTATTTGTGTGTGTGTGTGTGTGTGTGTGTGTGTGTGTGTGTGTGTGTGTGTGTGTGTATGTGAGAGAGAGAGAGAGAGAATGTGTGTCAGTGTCAGAATGTGTGTGTATTTAACTCAGGTAGTAGGTTTGGTGATAAGTGTCTTTACCTGCTGAGCCATCTCACCAGCCCTTGTATGTTTTAAGAGATGGTCTTATTCTGTAGTCGAGATTGGCCTGAAATTCACTATGAAGCCTAGGCTGCCCTCAGTCTCATGACAGTTCTGCCTCAGCCTCTTGAATATGGGGATTACAGGCGGGCACCGTCACACCTGACTTGCAGCTGTCTCCACTCCTGCCTCTGTCCTGACTGTTATCATTGGTCCTCCCCATCCACAGTGGCTGCCACAGCCATAATCAGATAATCAAAGCTTCCATTCTTTGGCGAACTCAGACATTTCCGTGGCTGTCTGGGCTCCTTCCTTAGTTGCCATGGCGTTGGCAGACTCTGTCAGCTCATCTACCCTCCAGCTGCAGCACAGAGCCCAGAGATGCCCGCTGGCCTCCTTGGTCACACTAGATGTCAGAGAGGCGGGGATGAACAGCCACCTACCCCCTGTCAGTTCAGTTCAGCTTTATCTTTGAACTCTGTTTGCTGATTATCATAGTAATATTTACAGTAGCAGTCATGTGTTGGGTGGTTACTGTGTGCCAACTATGTTCTATGTAGATTATTCCGTCAATACTTTCCTGACAGTATCCCAAAGCATTTTATAGATGGGCTAAAGAGGCCAAGAGAAGCTGAGTGACCTATCCTAGATCTGATAGAAATGAATGGAAGAACAGGAGAGAAGGCTCAGCGGATGGAGTGTTTGTTGTCAGACCTGATGATGTGAATTCATCCTCCTGAACCCCATGGAGGAAGGAGAGCACTGACCCCTGCACGCTGTCTTCTGACCTTCACACTATGCTGTGATACACCCTCCCTCCCGTGGGTGAATACATGTACAATAATAAAAAGGGTGATGGGCACAGTGATGCACGCCTTTAGTCCCAGCTCTCAGGAGGCAGAAGCAGGCAGAGCTCTGAGTTTGAGGCCAGCCTGGTCTACAGAGTAAGAACCCGTCTTGGGGTTGAGGGAAGAAATGACTAGAGCTGGAATTCAGACCCAGGATCCTTGGACTTTAGAGTTTGCTGCTTGTCTTAGTGGCTGTTCTATTGCTGTGAAGAGACACCAAGCCGGAGGCAATTCTTATAAAAGAGAGCATTTAATTGGGGGATCGCTTACAGCTTCAGAGGGTTGGTCCATGAGCGCAATGGCGTACAGGCAGGTACTGGAACTTGAGGCAGGAGCTGAGAGCTACATCCCGATCTGCACTTGGTAGGGTCGGGGTGGGGGTGGGAGCAGAGAGACTGAGAATGGCTGGGCATGGACTTTGAAACCTCAAAGCCCACATCCAAGGGACAAACTTCCTCCACCAAGGCCACACCTACCCCAACAAGGTCACACCTCCTAATCCTGCTCAAATAGCACACCATGGTGACTGAGCATTCATAAATCTGAGCCTATGGGGCCCTTCCTATTTAAACCACCACACTACTGTACCTGCTATCCTGTCTTGAGTTGGTTTTTCTCTTCAGTCTTAGGAAAGAGACAAGGTAGAGCTCCAGAGGAAGGAAAGACAGTATAATAGAGCTCTTGATGCTCCCTCCCTCCCTTTGTAAGCCACAGGACGTCTAAGGTTCAGGGTCCCCAACCTCCAGCCCCTCACAACTTCCCCAGTGACCTTGGTTCTGATCATCTCCTTGCCTTCACAGGCAGCATATTATACTCAAACAGGCATACAAATAAAAACAAAAAGTGCTCAAAAAACAAAGCCTTCAATAAAGATGAATTAATTCACTCTCCCAATAAATGGAAGGCTGTTTTTTTCTTCTCTGAGTTTTTGCCCCAGGACATGGAAGGTCACAAGGGAGAAGATTGGCCTTAGAAGTATTTCTCCCTACTGGGACTGTTTGCTGTTCCTGGAATGGTATCTTGGTCTGCCCAGGCAACCAGTACTGATGCACAACACCACCACTGGCTGAAGGCTTAGATAGTAGGAACTCGTCTCTCACGGAAGGCTGGCTGCCCACACTGGTTCTGGTCAGAGCCTTTTTCTTGTCTTGTACAGGCCTCCTTCTTGTTGGGTCCTCAGCTGGCCCTTCCTCAGTGTACACACATCTTGTAAGGCCACTGACTCACAGCGGATGGCATAATTCTCAAGGTTCTCACATCAAGACCAGCCATTGGCTTTACAGAGCCCAAGCTAGAGGCAAGACAGGCAAATGCAGGAACAGATGGAGGAAGGGGGGAGGGGATCAGGAATTGGGCACTGCGTAGCGGATGCCAGGGTTGCCTTTGCCCTGGTGTGCAGCTGGCTGGGGCTGCTTCCTGTTAATCTGCGATTATCTCATTCCTGGACCTGCACACCCACAGGCTAGAGGCTGAGGGGCTGCTTCTCACTGAGCTGGTTGCTTTGGCAACCCTGGGCAGGATGCAAGTCTCCTTGGTAACATCTGGGAAACCTGCTTCAGGGACGGAGGGACATAAACTAGCCAACGGTCGGGCCTGTGGGGATAAGCCAGGCTGGCTCTTGGCCATTTCTTAGCCAGTCAGAACCCAGGGGCCATGTGGTCCTGTGGGCATGGCTTCTCAGGAGTCATTACTCCAGTCCTGCTGGTTCGGAACTGAGCAGATGCTGATACTTGTGGAGTGAGGCAGGAATCTTTGAGAACAAAGGCTTCCATGGGCATCTTTGAGGCAGGTAGGCAGCCTGGCTGTCTTTGTTCTAGCCACAGTTTGTGGGTGGTGGCGTGGTGGTGCTCTGGGCTTGGGCACAGGGTTTAGGTCAGACACAGTTTCCTGGGATGCTCTGATGGGGAAGGGGGCTCCATTTAACAAACATATACTAGGCCCACCCAGAGGCTGAGCATTTTTCTAGGACACAGTACTGTACAACAATAGATGGGGGCTTGCCACCATGGAGCTGGTGGGAAGCAAACAGAAACCAAAATGACAAATGAACAGATGAAATGAGTCAGAATATGATAATTGCTAATATTCTAAGAGCCTGTGGCATGTCCTCTTACACCCTCATCCAACTGAACTATCTGAACTTTAAAAACGGTATTACATTTAGTATGTATGCACCCACACAGGAACATAGGCTCATGTGGGGTTCAGGCCACACCTTAAGGGAGAACTTGCACCCTCTAGCATACCAATCCTGAGGATTGAACTTGGATTGTTAAATTTGACAGCTAATGCCTCTACCTGCTGAGCCATCTCATCCACCTGCTATGGCTCTATAGGAGTGTTTTTAACCCTTTACAGATGGATAAACTTACATGGTTGATATTAGATGGAGCTGAGTAGGATTCTAAGATGCATTTGACTTTAAGCTACCCCTTCTAAAAGAGTAACGCGGTTGGTAAAGTGCTTGCCCAGCTCAGGGTTAATGCCCTGTGTTAATGTGCTGGTGTTTGCTTGTAATAGAAGCACTTAGATGGAGGGGTAGGAGGATGTGGATGGAATTCAAGGTTAATCTTGGCTACATAGTGAATTCTAGGCCAGCCTAGGTTACACGAGATCTTTTGTCAACAAACACACACACACACACACACACACACACACACACACACACACACACACACAAAACATATCTGCCTGTAATCCCATTGCTTGGGAGACTGAGACAGGAAGATCTTGAGTTTGAGGATATCCTGTGTTACAAAACAAGACTCTGGGGGGGGGGGATGTAAAAAAAAAACGCACAAAACAAAATGGAAGACATTTCTTTAAGCCAAAGTTTTAAAAAATCTTGACTTCTGTTGGCCCATAGGCTGAAAGTCCCACCTGGTGCCCTGAGGTGGAGTGACCACTTTGGCCATGTCACAGGTTCAATTCATCATGGTGGGCATACAGATGGAAGGTGGTCCTTGCACAGGGAGCTGCTGATGCTGGGGATGTGCCAGGTACTAGTGTGTGACAGCTTCCAGTCTCTCTAGCCCGAACCTTTGGGAGCCCCAGAAGATCCACAGCATCTCAGCTCAAACCCCCGGGAGGTCCAGAACAACTATGAACCTATATAAAGTGAAGTACAAATCTCTGGTGTCTTTCTACCAGCAGTCAGAGGAGTGCCAAGATGAACCTGTGTCCAAGAGGACAGGGACCGAAAGGGCAGTCTCCCAAACATGCCTGGCTGGCTCTCCCCACCCCATCCGCGGCCTTTGCAAGTTGTAGCTTGATAATGTCTTTTTGACATAAATTTTTAAACAATCTTTTTTTTTTATTTCAGGAAGGTTTTAGATTTATAAAATTACTGGAAAAGGGAATAGAGAATTTCTGTAATTCTGTTCTAGGTTGCCTTTCTATTGCTGTACTAAACACCATGGGCAAGTTACTCCCCAAGTAACTTGGGGAGGAAAGGGTTTATTTCATCTTACAGTCCACTGTCAAGGGGGGCCAAGGCGGAAACTTGGAAGCAGAAACCACAGAAGAATGATGGTACTGGCTTTCTCAGGCTCACACTCCGCTACCTTTCTTACATACGGCTCAGGCCAATCTGCCTAGGGACGGAATCCCTTTCAGTGGGTTGGGCCCTCCAACACCAATTAACAATCAAGATTGTCCCCCAAACATGCCCACAGGCCAGTTAAAGTCCCTCTTCCCCAGGTACATAAAGGCCACACACACAGTTCTTTTTCTCCTTGTAATTGAATCAGGGTCTCTGTGCACGCTAGACAAGTGCCCTGCCACTCAACTACACCCTTATCCCCAGTTACTCTGTTATTAGCATCTCCCATTACTGTGGAATATTTGTGACAGTGACAGTTCTGAGACTGTGTTACTAATGACTGTAGCAATTTAGATTTTCCTCAGTGTAACCTAATGTCTTTTCTTGGTATTTGTGGCATTTGGAGACTTATGGGAATTTGATGTCCCCTTCATGACTAGATTGTGGCTGTAGGCTTGGAGAGAAAGGCTCTAAGGGTAAAGTGTCATTTTTACCATGTGATACCTAACTCTGGATGGCCGGGTTTTATGTTATCAAAACTGTAGGAACAAGGCCATGAGTGACGTCCCTTCATTGGGACTTTCAGCCCAAGCCAGGGGGACACAGCTGAGGCATCCATGCAAGTGTGAGAGGTCAGCCTGGCTCCCAGAACTGGTTCTAGGCCAGCTTGAACCACAGGGCAAGGCCCTGCCTGAAGAAACGCCTGAGGGTGTGACTCAGTGCAGGAGTACCTGCCTAGCATGTGTGGGGACCTAGGTTTGATCTCCAGCATCACAAAAAATCCGATAAAACCAAGGGGAAACCGGGTGGGGAGGGGCCATATTGCTCCTTGTTGAACAGAAGACAGCAGCAGGCTTTTATCGACTGTTCTGGGGTGTGCCAACATTCAGTAATTGTCCACTGGTCAGGGGCAAGGTTTGTACAAAGATGTTTTCCTTCTTGTGCACAAGCACTTTCCCTTGAGGTTTTCACGCTATTGGATGGCTGACTTAACCCATTGTCTCCCATAATGTGTCTTCATAGTTTGGTTTGTGTCTTAATGAGACTGCAGGACCATCGATATTGGCGTTGCTAAGAAAGCCTAAGGCTCAGGGGTAGAAACACCTACCAAGCCCAGTGGGCAATAAACCAAGTAAATGCTGAATTACGATCTTGGGCAACACATTTTAAAATGGTCACCATAAGCAGAACTGAGTAGAGTCTGGCCAAGGCTTAAGACAGCAGAGGGGACAGACAGAATATGAAGACAGAGATGTCAAGCCTTTTACCCCATTCCATCCATCAGCTGTTTGTGTAGGCTCCAGTGAAGAGTCAGTGGTTTCAGTAACCAGGGCAACTGTTATCACAACCCACATCAGGGGAGATTTTTGCAGCCAAGCTTGTGGGTCCATTTATAGTGTATCGCTAATTTTTATGACCTTCAAAATTAGTAACTAAAACTTTATCTTAGTTTTATTATTTGGTGTGTGCACGTGCGCATGTGTGTGTGTGTGTGTGTGTGTATGTGTGTGTATGCATACGTGGTTGTGTGTACTGACAGAGGCCAGAATAGGGAATTAGATCCCTTAGATAACAGGCAGTTGTGAGCCATCTGATGTGGGTGCTGGGAACCAAATTCTGGTCCTCTGCAAGAGCAACAAGTGCTCTTAACCTCTAAGCTGTCTCTCCAACTCCCCACAGTTAGTAATTTTAAATCAAATTTTGTTATGAGAGAAAGAGATGGAAAGACATACAGACACAGAGAGAGACAGAGTTAGGGACCGGTGTGTGTGTTGAGATGGTTTATGAAGGGACTCTGGTACCTTACTGTATGCACCGGCATCCCTTAGAGGAAATGAACTGATAGGATGAATATATATTATAAAGGTTGTTTATTGTCTTGGCTTGCAAGATGGGGCTGGGGAATCCAACATGTTGAAAAGAGCCTGGTAGCTTCTCAGTCCGTGAGTCTGTATACCTCAGCAGTCCCACTCTGGTGCTGAAGGCCTGGGCTGTTCCTGGAGAGCTACTGGTCTTGGATCCCTTCTGGAAGGTTAAAGAAGCTGGGTTCTGATGTTAGCAAAGGATGGAGGCCGTGGCTGCAGCAATGGGATAAACAAGTTCCCTAGTAAGAAGTGAAGGAAGGCAGGCAAGGCGGGTTTGGGCAGGCAGGTGGGCAGGCAGTGGGGGAAGGGACTGCTTTGTGCTTTTTTATTTGGGCCGAAAGGTGCTACCTACTCTGGAGGAGGACCTTCTCCCTTCACTTAACCCTTCCTTGAGATGTCCTCACAAACCCACTCAGAAGCATGTATCTTAGTTGATTCCAGATGCTATCAAGTTGTCAATCAAAACTAGCCATCACACTTATCAAAGGGCATTGCATGGGATGTGGCTTTTCTTTGGGAACAAGTCCCCTTTGTCGTTATTGTTTCTATCGCCATCTTGAACCCACAAGCTTGGTTTAGTCACTGGGGCTCCTATTGTAACTTGTCAACAGTCTGACCTTGTGGCTTAATCTGGTGTTTTATGACATGGTAACCAGTTGAAAACATGCCTTAGAGGATAACCTGAATTTACTTTCTGCCTTCCCCTTGTGCTAGTTCCCACCGACCTAACGCCCACCACGTGTGCTTTAGGTCACTTACTGGTTCATCATGGT
This sequence comes from Phodopus roborovskii, assembly GCF_943737965.1. Taxonomy (NCBI): domain Eukaryota; kingdom Metazoa; phylum Chordata; class Mammalia; order Rodentia; family Cricetidae; genus Phodopus; species Phodopus roborovskii. Next base: position 13,213,684 of record NW_026126541.1, on the reverse strand, counting down.
TGCCGTTGGCCTTGAGTGCCGGGCTCAGTGTTTGTCAGTTTGCCCCATTGAAAAGGTAAAGCTAACTCCCCTCCATGTCATGCTCTTTGGAGGAAAGTCATCAGAAGAGCCACTAGGAGGACAAATGATGCTCCATCTCCTTTGCTAGGCTGGCCTCCGACTCTCCTGCCTCGGTCTGGAGTGGGGATGACAGACCAGAGCCACTCTGCCTGGCACACTAGTCCTTTCCTCATAGAGACTTGGGGCAAGTGATAGGGCGTGAGTGTGGGTAATTGACTGGGCTTCAGCCTCAGGAGCCTTCCTAGCAAGAGCAGGGTCTAACCTCATGTTTCTAGAGGGAGCGATAACATGGCCCTCTCCACATGTCATCCCTGGTGCCACATATTAAACATCACAGGCTACCGTTACACTCAGTTGGGGACCCTGAGCTAGGTGTGAGCGGTGCAGTGAAGACCCAGGAAGAGCTCGGGTACCTGCACTGAGCAGAGGACCAAACTCAGGGCAGTTGGGAGATGCTGTTGCCTTAGAGGGACTGAGTCAGGCCAAAGGCATCCAGTGCTCCTGGCCAGGGAAATTTCCATAGAAAATCATTAAACATCCACTTCCTTGTGTGAGCTACCCTACCCCATAGTCTGTCACACTGGCTATGTGTGGAGAGCCAGCTAGGAGGAACAAGAGCCTATTCTTTCTGGGATGGAGGAAGGTTGGGGCGGGGGATGGTTACCGGTTTACCTGGATGACATTTTTTAAAAAGGCCCCATTCCCCCTAGATGCCACCCTGACTATTCCAGAGGTCAGAGAAAGGACAAAAAATGGAGAGCATTTCCGGGGCTTGCCTGGCATCTGTTGAGAGGCTACTCGTGTTCCCTAGGAGATAGCCATTCTAGAGTGTGTCTAAGGGGAGCCGTGTGCAGCACTCCTGTGACAGAGGAAGGGACACCTTGCTCCAGGCAGAGCGGGTGAAGCCAGGAGGGAGCCCTAGCTGTGCAAAATGCCCAACGAAAGCAGTTTACTTCAGCTTCATTTCTGAGCTTTCAGTCCACAGTGTCTCAGCCGAGGTGAAGCCGGACAGCATGGCGGGGTCACGAGGCACAGAAAGAGCTCACCTACAGTGGGCAGGAGACAGTGTGTGGGAAGAAGGTTCTACACCCTCTCCAGGGAGGAGCCACCTTCCATCAGCCCATTCAGTGTCAGTAGCTTCATTGGCAAAGTTTGAGCTTCATGGTCCAGTTACTTCAGTAGTGTCCCCAGCTGAGGACCAGGCCTTCAGCACAAGGATGGTGAAGGACATTTCACCTCAAAACTGCAACAGATCTGTGTACAAAACCTGATGAGCTACAGAGGCTGGGGCTGGAGGGACCAGCCAGGGACCCGGGCTCCTATGTGGATCTGAAGAGGGACACACAACAGGGCAACACAAGCAGACAACAGTGTCATCCACATAACATTTTCACAGCACAGGACAGCCCACCTGGACACCGAGTAGCCTGTCTCCTTAATTGAAAGATGAGAGGGAACCTGTTGAGGGAGATTGGGCTTTCTTCATCAGAGCCCCGAGTTGAAGTCGTGTTAAAGAAACAAAGCCAGACATAAGTACGGACGAACACTTTAACCCCAGCACTCGGGAGGCAGAGGCAGGCAGATCTCTGTGAGTTCGAGGCCAGCCTGGTCTACAGAGCAAGTTCCAGGACAGCTAGGGATATATGGAGCAACCCTGTAGGAGGATCGTGTGTATGAGGCTAGCCTGGGCTACATAGCAACATTTCTCTCTTTCTCTCAGTCTCTTAAAAACAACTCCCCCTCTCCAATCCTAAACTAAATAAAAATAGAACAAAACCAAAAGAAAGAAAACAGGAATAACTGGCTGGTTGGGTCTTGAGTTGAGTTTTTCTCCTCGAGGCTCAGGGCTTGTCCTGAAAGGGGAGGTAGCCTGGCAGTAAAGCTCAGTTCCTGACTCCCAGGTTCTGTTTTGAGATGATGGTGCCATCTTTTACAGCCAAGACTACAGGTTGGTGTGGGGGTTGCTGGTGTTGGGTCTAGGTCCCATGCTGGGTGAGGACCCACTCCTAGAGAGCAGCTGTTGTCATTAGTGTCCAGGACCATGACCGCGATTGACCTCAGAGTTCTATGGCCAGGCATCCAGTTGAGCTCAGGTTTTTAGCATTGGGGTGAGGCTTCCTTTCGGGGGTTGGGGTTTAGTGAGCAGGCCTTGTGGTGAAGAGGGGGAGGCTTCCTGGGGCTATGAGCAGATGAAGGGTCCGGTAGAGTTCCCTGAGATGATGCCCTGACTTCTCCAGGCTTTGCTTGGACCTGAGACCATAGCTAAGTCACTTTCGGCTCTAGGTGTCCGGTGTCAGCTTTGACCAGGCAGTGAGGCTGTCTTGTCTCCCAAAGCACCGTCTACACTCACTTGAGCCTTCCAAAGTGACACTAATGGTGTGTTCTATAGGCATTGATGGCCATTGCTCTTTGAGTCAAATCTGTGGTGACAGTACTTACGTTGCCCCAGGCACTTCCAGTTTGGTCCAATTAATGCCAATTGGATCTTAACTTGTGCTGAGTGGCCCCTGTGGGGAGGGAGTGCTCAGTAAGCCGGATATGTTAAGCCTGGGTCTTCAGGGCCCGGTATGGGATAGCTCAGGAGGGCCGTCCAAAGCCAAGCCAGGCTAGTTAGGCCGATAGCTTTGTTCCTAGTGGTCAGTTACGCTGTCCAGAGGGTGGGCACAAATGTGTTAATCATGGGTGAAGGGGTCTGTCCGTCTTAGTGGCTGGGAAGCACAGGGATTGGCTTCTTGCCTTGGCCGGCCCGGTACCTGGGTGAGAAAATCAGTGTCTACAAAGGGCCTTGGCCTCATCTGTCCCACGGCTGGCAGTGTGGAACCCTTTCTCAGAGAGCTGAAGTTGTAAAGAAAACATTCTGTACCATTGTGTCCTGCGCTGTCAGCTTGGCGAAGCCTCTGTTTCCTTTCTGGGTCTTGCCCAAGCTCCCCACAGGCGGGTCTAATATGTGGTTCATGGGCTGCAGCTAAGGACCAACACAGAATTGTAAATTAGGAAAATTTATGAGGTTTTTTTTTTGGTCACTCAGCTGCACAGTTCTCCGGTGTGAACGTTGTAGTGACAATGTTGTGTTACCACGTGGCATGCCTGTGAGAGGGATTCAGTCTTGGTCTTATTTCCTGGTTGCCTCCTGGGAACCTTCCTGACTCCCTGCACCCACTTGACCAGTGGGTTTCGAGTTGGGGGGTCCCTACTCCTGGCTCTCCTCATCCTTCCTGCAGAGGGACCCTGCTGACTTAAAGATCCCCTCATACTCAATGCTGAGGGGGAACGGGGGAGAGGCAGTTTCTAGCTCTGATTTCTTTCCTGACTTGAGAATATCCCCTGCAGTATGGAGCCACTTCCCTGTGGCCAGGAGACTCACGACACCCGAGGAGAAGGCAGTCTCTTTGTCTCTTTGCTGGCGTTCTGTCTGGGGCGTGGACTGGCTTCACCTGGGTCCGCAGGGACCCCACCTCTAGCTCAGCTCTCTGGGCCTGACCAAGGAGGCTGAGAGGTCTGGGGTGCATCTGGGCTGTGGGAGTCCAATCCAGATGCTGACCTCTTGGAAAGCCCAACGAGGCCTCTGGAGCTCTCTGAGGACACGGCAGGTGAGGCTGGGTCGGGCAGCCATGCCAGCCCGAGGAGTGAGAAAGGAAGGCAGTGATGAGCATCAGCCATGAGAGCACAGGCTCAGAGGACTCCACGCTCTGTCCCTTGTCTGAGGTAACGCTTGGTAAGTAATGAAAGCGCAGCAACCCTGGCTGTTGCCATGCTTAGGCTCACCCCATGCCTCCTCTCAGGTAGCAGTTCCCTTAGGGGAGCTTTCCCTGAGCAGCAGGCCGGGTCAGATGGCGGCCGGGTCAGATGGCGGCCGGGTCAGATGGCCTGGTGTCCCCTCTCATTACTGTGCATGTTCCCGGTTCCCCATCTGAGCGGTGATCACACTGTCAGTCCCTATTTGCCTGTTGATGGCTTTCGTCACCTCCGCCACTTACTGTGGGTCACCATGCCTAGTACCTGGCACTCACAGAGGGCATTTAATGTGTTTGGGAATGAATGCAAGAATAGACTGGTCTAGGGACGGTCAAATTTAGAACTGCCAGTGTTGTGTGGTTTTGTTGTCTTCCTTCCCTTCTCCCGCCTCCTCTTTCTCTTTCTTCTTCCTCATCCTCATCCTCACTGTCCGGAACCCAGGGTCTTCTGCATGCGAACCAAGAGCTCTGTCTCTGAGTTGCACCCTTGGGTCCACACTTTGTTGCAATAAATACCAGACCCTGGGACCAAGTTACTGACAGGGCAGGTTCTTTCTGGTGTCAGAGTGCAGGCCAGGCTCTGCAGGCTCTGGGCACTGGCGCTGGGCCCTGCCCTCAGAGCTAGTTACTATAGATCACTGGGGTGGAAGTCAGAGGTTGGAAAAGAGGAAGGGGTAGACGAGTGAAGGCAGGGAGGGGTCCCCGTAGAAAAAGTGTGTGTTATTTGAGACCATGTGATGTAGCCCAGGCTGGCCTTATCCTTTCCGTGTACCTGAGAATGACCTTGGGCTTCTGATTGTTTTGCCTTTGCCTCTGAGTGCTAGAAGTGGAGATGCACCCCAGGGTGAGTGGTGCTGAGGACGAGCCCGGGATTTTGTGTGTTCTAGGAAGCGCTGTCGAGCCACATCCTTGGTCCCTTGTTTGCTTTTGGGACACTCTTGCTCGGCAGCCCTGGCTGGCCTGGAACTCAGTGTACAGAACAGGCTGGCCTCTAACTTGCGGTGGTCCTCCAGCCTCTGCCTCCTGACTGCTGGTGTTGTAGGGGCATGCCAGCAGGCCCGGATGACGGATTTGTTTTGAACAGTGGTGAAGTTTGGTAGACACAAAAGGGCTTTGCCTTGGGATGGAGCTACCTATGACACTGGTCTAGCCTCGGTGTGGGGCCTGAATCAGGGGGTCAGGGGATTCCACAGCTGTGGGAACCGTGGGTTCTCACTCTCCCGTCTGTAGTGACCCTGAGCAGGTCACATTCCTCCCCTAGAGTTGGGGCATTCACCTCTGAGGTAGAAGCCAAGGTGCCTGCCCTCCTGCTGTGAGACGCCCTGGCCAAGGCCTTGAGGGGATGGAGGGGCGGGCCAGTGGAGCGTGGCTAGGCCAGAGGGCAAGTGAGTATGGAGAGGTGGAAAAAAAAAAAACGGAAGTCATCTTACTTCAGCCTTCTCTGTACAATGAAATGCACATCTCAGGCAGGTGGTTGTCCACACTGAGGGAGGTAGCTGAGGTGGCTGGGAACTTAGGTGCTTGCTGGCCTGGAGGTGTCCAGTCCTTTTCCTTTCCTTCTCCTGGCTCCTGGTCTCTGGGATAAATCTGGTGGTGATGGTGGTGGTGGTGCTGGTTTCTTAGGGTTTTTATGGTTGTCTGCCTGCCTGTCTCCCCTGCATAATCTCCCCCACCTCATCGTCCTGCTTCCCCTCACATCTCCAAATCTGCATGCCCCTCTCCGTCCCCCACCCACCCGCCTCAGGCTTTGCCTGCTCTGAGGCTAACTTTTTGACCTGCACCTCTCAGCAGGCACCTCTGGTCCCCAAGCTGCCCAGGAGCCTCAGAGAAGAGCTAGCTTCTCCCATGTCCCAGTGCTGGAGACAAACAGGCGCTTTTTCATTTTGAGTGCTTAATACTGGGAACATGAAGGTCTGTTTAGTCTTATTCAGCTAACATAAACCAGCCGGAACTGGGCCATGGCAGGGAACTCTGCTGTAAGTTCCCTTATTTGGAATGAAATTCATTGTTTTCCCCCCCCCCCTTCACATTGGGAGGCACTGGGGACTGGGAACTTTGAGGAGGTCTCACTGGCCTCACCCCACTGTGTAGTTTTCGTGGCCCCTGTGAGGATCACTGAGTGTCTGTGCCGTAAAAGCTGGCCCTGGGACCCCTGTCTTCCAGCTTCACACACTACACACAATCTCCAACCATACCCGATGCCAATAGGAGAAACTGAGGCCGGGAGACAAGAGGCCTGCACAGACCTACAGGGCAAGCTGCAGCAGGTAGAGGTCTGGAAGCCAGGGCTTCCTGCCTTCTGGTCCTCAGGCCAGTGGCCTCTGTCCTGGATGTGAGTAGAGAGTGAGGGCGCTGATTACTCTAGCTGGAAGGAGCCTGTAGTATGGGAATCCTCCCAGGCTTCCAGGAAGCTGAGCATTGAGGCCTAGGGCAGGGAGCTGGGGAGGGGCAAGGGAGGTGGTGAGAGGGAACGGAGAGGCAGCTGGGAGTCCAGGAGGACTGTTTGACCCTGACCTGTTCCGAGAGACAGTATTTTCTTGAGCATCTTCCTGGATGCATCTTAGATGAACCGAGGTAGTGGGAGGATTTCTCAGCAGTGACATGCTATGTGGGTCAGCTTACGAGGCCGGTCACTGACTTCATGTCTAGGCTTCTTTTTAAACAGGGGTAGGGAGTCTCTGTGAGGTTTCTGCTGACCACTTCTGGTTTCTGCTGTCTCAGTTTGGGCTATCTACTACTGCGTGCCTCCCTCTTCCAGAATCCTGCATCTCTGGGGCCAGGTTCCTTAGACCTGGAAGTTTGTCCGGGGACAGTGGCGGGGCTGGTGGGAAAAGAGACAGCTCCAGCGGAGCTGCAGCTAGGGCTCGAGCTTTCAGGGCAGGGCCTGGCTTCATTTCTCAGCCCGGAAGAACAGAGCGAACGCGGAATCTGAGTTTACAAAGATGATATGTCACAAAATATCAGCCCCCAAGCCCCCCGATTGGGATAGGGAGGTAAGGGAGAAACTGGCCAGCATGGTAGCTGCCATCCTCCAAGCCAGGATACCCAGGACAGTGTGAGCTATTTTCTGCCTGCATCTCAGCTAGCAGGACCAGAAAGCTTTGTGTTCGGATGCTCTTTCTAGAAGATACAGCCTGCTTCACGTCTTTCAAAAAGAATGTCTCGTGTACCCACGGACTGTTTCTACCAAGAATACTCAGCTAGAGAAGGGAGCTGTAACAAACTGCCCAGACCAGCAAAACAGCCATCTAAGAAAGCAAAGGCCCAAGATATCCTTACCTAAGGGCCTGGTGTGGGGAAATTAGGGCAGGAGACACTGGATTGTTTACTATGAAAATTCCATTCATTGCTCTTTTGCAGTAACAGTGAGCAGTACTGTAATCCAAGGCTGTTTATAAAGCTACAGTAAACTTTCACTTCTACACAGGCAGTGACACATACTCATTTAGAAAAGACTGCCTTGTAGCCAGTGGCAAAGCACCACCTAGTAAGCCATTAACTCAGGAAAGCGAAGATGATGCAAAGAGTGTGCCCCCTGGGTGTCTCTGCCCCCTGGGTATCTCCAGGCAGGGGGGCTGACCAAGTTTTTACATTTGCCTTTTAGAAATGTTACCAGTCAGTTGGCTTTTTGCCCCGCCCAGATAGGAACTATGGGTAGTTGAGGAGAAGCTCTTGCAGTACTGGTGGTCCGGGGATTTGTTCCAGTTTCTTTTCTGTTGCGGTGATAACATAGCCGAAGACAAGCAATTTAGGAAAAGAAAAGGCCTATTTGGCTTACAAGTCCAAGCTCTAGTCCATCATTGTGGGGAAGGCAAGGCAGGAACTCAGGCAGCTGTTCTCACCCCCACAGTCAGGAACAGAGAGACAAGGGCGTCCCTATGGCCAGCTTTCCTCACTCTCCCACAGTTCAGGGCCCAGCGGGGAATGGTGCTGGGCTGAGTAACAGTAGAAACAGTTCGCCAACAGACATATCGTGGTGTCTTAAATGAGGAACGTTCCCCCAGGAGGCTGGGGTATTTGAACTCTTGGCCCCCGGTTTGTGGTGTTGTTTGGGAGAGGTTATGGGTTTTTTTGGAGGTGGAGCTGTGCTGGAGGAAGTGCATTACTGTGGGTGGGCCTTGAGCCTCACCCTACTTCCTGTTCACTCTACTTCCCGGCTGTTGCTGAGGATGTTGCCTTTCGACCTCCTGTGAAGATGTGGTCTGCTGCCATGCCTGCACTGCCTTACTGTAGTCCGTTCTGTTATGACCTTTCTGGAACAGGAGCCCAGTCAGCTCTTCCTTCTGGGCACGGTGTTTCATCACAGCACCAGAAAGCAGGCGAGGATACATGCCCACGGGCCAATCTGATCTAGATAATTCCTCAGTTGAGACCCTCTCTCCCCAGGTGACGATGCTAGGCTGTGGCAAGTTAACACTTAAAGCTAACCCTTCTCAGGTCAGGGTTGGCCAGCCCTGAGAGACAGGGACTCACCACTCCAGGCTTTAGAAGCCACAGATTATGGCTCTAGGATTTCTGTGTTAGAGGCTTATTGCTGTGGGCATTGACTGCTAGTGGTCCTGGAGCTTGGCAGCCACTGTACTCCTCAGCTTTTAGCAACAGTGGGTGGCAGCAGGAGCAGCAGGTGACATCTAGTTTTAGAACTCTGGTATAGGCCTCAGTTTCTGGAACCTTCCAATGCTATACACAGTTATAGCTCTCAGGCTCAGCACATTGGGCTCCTTTGATAGTAGCTAGTGTTGGAGCTCCCAGGCACACGGTATGTGACACCCATGGGTCCTAAGGCTTGGCTGTTCTTTGGGACTCTTCTAGTGACCAGGGCCTGTAATCTCTTATCTTCAGTATTCATTGTCTTTCTCTTCACTGTCCCCTGTCATTTCTGCCCTGACCACTCTCTGGAACTCTTTGTGTACATGGTGTGCACGCTGGTGTATGAGAGTGCAGGTGTGCGTGCGTGTGTGTGTGTGTGCATGTGTGTGCGTGAGTGCGTGCGTGCGTGCGTGCGTGCGTGCATGTGTGTGAGCAGCCTCTAGTGTTGGTCCTCACCCTCCACCCTGTTTGAGAAAGGGCACTTCTTTGTTGTTTGATGTAGTGTATCCCAGGCTGGCTGGCCCATGGACTTATGGGAGTCCTTTTCTCTCTTCCTTCCATCTCGCCCGCCATAGGAGCACTAGGTTGTGGGGATTTGAACTGAGTTCTTGCATTTGCTTGGCAAGTACTTCATCCACCGAACTGTCTCCCCAGCCCTATTCTCTAGCTCTTTAGCTACCTTCGGGTCACTACTTCCACGCCATTGCTATTCAGTCTTCTTCTGTGTTACCAGCTGGGCCCACTCTAACAACAAGGACCAAAAGCAGACACAGCAACAGCAACAACAAAACAAACAAACTGACATGTCAAAAAGCCTTTTCTTCGTTCTAGTGTTGTAACACCTGGAGCTGGAGCAAGACAGTATCTCCCATTGGTGCATGTACAGACACACACGCGCACACATGCACACACGCACACGCACGCGCGCGCACACACACACACACACACACACACACACAATGAGCCGAATATCTTTCTTATATGGGCCAGAAGGGTACTCAGCAGGGGCACCTTCATTAATCATAGCAGTTCTTCATGCAAATGAATGTCTGTATCAGCCAATCACAGCCCAGTCAATCATTCATGCAAATGGGAGGCCACACTTGCACCAATCACAGCAGCCCCCCATGTATGTACATGAAAGAGTATTTGTGCCGTCTCCAGCTTTCTGCTGAGCCACCAATGGAAGGGATAACTCTCTCTCTTGAAGGGCAGAAATGGCCGCAGTGGGATTGTAGCAAAACTATCCCAGTTGTTGGAAACAGTTGTGGCTGGGACAGAGCCTTTAGAGCTGGAGGTGTACTTCACCAGCAAGCAGCTGTGCAATGAGTTCTGCGTGTTGGCATTCTGGAAACTGTCCGGGTGCCATTCTCAGGGTGGCTGAGGCACCAGAGAAGCTACTAGCTATCAACTAGAGAGTCAGTTATCCTGGTCCTGGCCCCCAACATCTTCCCTTATTTAAAGGAAAAATACACATTAAGAGAGGTGCTTATAGTCAGGCGTTAGTGGTACACACCTTTAATCCCAGCACTCGGGAGGCAGAGGCAGGTAGATCTCTGTGAGTTCGAGGCCAGCCTGGTCTACAGAGTGAGTTCTAGGACAGGCTCCAAAACAATACAGAGAAACCCTGTCTTGAAAAGCAAAAGCAAAAACAAACAAACAGAAGAGGAGCTTACAATAAAGGTTTATTGTTATCAGTGCTTTAACAGTATTTAGTGCTCCGTGTTTATCTTCTCCTGTACCCTACAGAAAGTATCTCACAAGTCACTTTCACTGTTCTGTGCATGATGAATTTAGGAGTGACAAGAGACAAGAGATGGAATGTGTTTAGGGGATGAATCCAAAGTCCAAAGAGGTGGTCTTGGCAGCTGTGGCAAATGAATGGTGGGAACAGGGGAGAGAGGAGAATCCAGTTTTCATACGACAAAGAGAACTGTACTCCCCCAGAAAGGGATTACAAGGAAGGATAGGGATGGAGCTCTGGTCAGGGTATATATATATGCTGGGGGGAATGTTGGGTTAACAGTTCCCAAATGTGAGCTTGAAGCTTCAGGGAGAAGTCATGGCTAGAACATGTCAGCTATGGTGTCACTTTAAACTTGTGTGGACAAACCAAGTGTCACAGGGTGGACAGTATGGAGCCATAGAAGGGCAGAGGACCAGAGAAGAGAGTCCCTGGGACAGATGTAGAGGTGTGGCCAGCATAGTTTGGTAGTCTCTTCACTTAGCATGGGGGGGGGGGAGGGACAGTGAACTCTCCAAAGACCTAAAGACAAGTCTGAAAAACAAAACAAACAAAAAAACTAAAAACAGAGGAGGAGGACTCATGGCTGCTGCTGATGTTAAAACTTACCGTATCGATATGTAAAGTAAAAAAACAAAAACAAACAAAAAAAACTTACTGTAACCATGCAGAAGCCACAACAGATGTCCTTAAAGATAGACGTGTAGATGGGTAGCGTTGAGCAGAGGCAGAAGTAAGCCTTCTTATGTGTGGTCAGGTGTTTTCCAGGGGGAGTAAGACCACTCGATCGAATGGACGATCTTTTCAACAAATAGTGTTGGAATAATTGGATGTCCACAGGCATAAGGGTGGATTTAACACTCAAAAATGGATCCGTAATTCTGTAGGAAACACCAAAAAAAAAAACTATAAAATGTTCGGAAGAAAGCCCAGGGGAAGAATACCAGGGTATTGGTATTTGGTGACAACCTCTTGGGTAGTGTCCCAAAAGCATAGGAGACAGACGTGTTGCTGCTGGAGCTGGCAGCCTGGGAGAGACTGGGAGAGCAGGACCCAACAATGGGGGGCAACTAAAGTCTCATGCAATCGCTGACTTATTCAGAGAATCAGACAATGTATACTCCGAGGGTTAAGAAGGGCCATGTGAGTAAAGTGTACAATCCCATGGACAAGCCACATGGGGCAAAAACACTTTCCAAGAACAATTCTATGTTTTGAAGAAACCGAGGTCACAAGACTCTCATCTTGTTTTCCTGGAGTTTTCTCTCTGCACTCCGAAGTCTCACATGACTCCATTCTTGGACTGTGTTCCCACAAAAAGAAAACAGAGAAACCGGATTTCATAGACATTTTAAAATTCACACCTCAGACAACAGTATAAAACCTCTGAAGGCCAGCCACTTAGGTTGCTGGGGCAGGAGGATCACTTGCGCCCATTAGTTTGAAACCAACCTGAGCAACATCGTGAGACCCTGTTTCAAAAAACAAAGCAAAACAAAAAGGAGACAAAGCAAAGCAAACAAAACCCCAAATGCCAGAAAGACAAAGCTACCGCTTTCCACAGGGTGAAAAGGCAAATCACCAGACGGGAGAAGGTATTTGCGAGTCTGCTAAAGGACTTATATCTAGAATTTATAGATACATCTTAAAGCTGAGCAACAAAATAACTACCCTTGAAAAATGTGTAAAGTGGATCATGGTGCCTTCTAATCAGATAAGAAATATGAACAGCTGGGGAGCATAGGAGACGATGTTTAAGCACTGGTCTCTAGGGAACGGCAACCCCAAAGCATGGGATATCACTTCTAACTACTGAGCTGACTACTATCAAGAAAACAGAAATTAGCAAGCGTGGGCAAGGACAGAGACCGATCTGAAGGCTGTGCAAGTGTATAAATGGGATAGCCAGTGTATAAGACAGTCTGGCCACTCACTGAAGAATTAAAAATCAAATTGCCATGTGATCCGGCAGTGTCACTTCTGGGAATGTCAAAGGAGACTAAAAACAGGGGCTTGAAGAAACCCTGTAGCCCTGTTTAAGCCAGCATTACTCTCAAAGCTAAAGGCAGAAACCACCCCAGTGTCCAGCAATAGATGGATGTGTAAGCAAGGTGTGCTGTATGCTTGTCTTAGTCTGTGTTCTGTTGCTGTGAGGAGACACCGTGACCACAGCAGCTCTTATATAAGAAAGAGGGCTTGCTTACAGTTCGGAGGCTTAGTCCGTTATATTCATGGTAGGGAACATAGCAGCACACAGGCAGACACGATGCTGGAGCAGTAGCTGACAGCTCCATCCTGATCTGCTGGCTGACGGAGAGAGACTGGCTTTGGCATTGGCTTTTGAAACCTCAGAGCACATGACACAATGACACACTTCCTCCAACAAGGCCACACCTCCTAATCCTTTCAAATAAGGCCACTCCCTGGTGACCAAACATTCAAGTCTATATAAAACTTTAGGGGGATTGTTATTCAACCACCACATTTGTTATCCATATTATCCAGCTAAAAAAGGGAGGAAATTCTGATCTAAGATACACACAGGTGAACCTTTACTACGTACAAAATGATATAAGCCAAACCAATCGAACACATGCAGTCACAGCTACCTGTAACACAAATAAATAAGGGACCCAGAGATTCAAGCTCCAAGCTGAATATCAGAAAAGCAAAGCAGCCGGCCTCTAGCTCTCACCTCTGGCTCAGGCTGAAGGGGCTGGTCCACACTTGAGCTCTTCACCAAGTCTCAAACTGCTGCCTCAGTGAGGCTGGAGAATGAATGCCTCTCTGAGCCCTTGCTTCTGTCTTATACACTTCCTTAATGTTGGGATTAAAGGTGTGAGCTATAACTCTCTAGTGTGGATCTGGGTGCCCTTGAACTCACAGAGACTCATTTATCTCTAATCCTGAGTCGTAGGACTAAAGGTGTGTGCCACCACTTCCTACCTCCTGGCTGCTGGGATTAAAGGTGTGTGTCACCCTGTCTGGTCTCTATGGCTTGAGGCTAACTTTGCTTTCTGAACCCTCAGGCAAGCTTTAATAAATGATCAATAATATATCATTACAGCTACCCCAAAACTGGGTTTTGCTGCTTTTGGCAATCAGACTCATGGCCTTGCATGTGCTAAGCAAGGGTTCTACCACTGAGTCATTCCTCAGCCCCTCAGATTCCAATTCATTCCACTTACATGAGGTTTCAGAGCGGTCAAATACATAGAAAGAAAATGAATGGTGGCTGCCAGGGGGCGGGGACAGGAGCGGAGTGGGGAGTAGTGTTTGATGGGAGCGAAGTGTTGGTTTTGGGAAGCGTTCTAGATGGTGGTCATGGCCATGATGGTTGCCCAACGGTGTGAATGCGCTTAATGATACTGGATTTTAATAGTACACTGATTTGGCTAAGATAGTAAATATTATGTCATGTATATTTTACCACAATAAAAAATTTGGAAAAATGCTGAGCTTTGGCCCCACCTTCAGAACAAGTATGGCCTGGTGGTTGGCTTCCTGGACCTGATGGTTCCTGGTTTTGATTCAGGATATTTTATATATTTTTTCCTTTTGGATTTTTTGAGACAGATTTTCTCTGTGTAACAGCTTTGGCTGTCCTGGAACTCACTCTGTAGACCAGGCTGGCCTTGAACTCAAGAGATCTGCCTGCTTCTGTTTTCCGAGTGCTGGGATTAAAGGTGTGTACCACCATAGCCCAATACTTTTAAGAGTGAATTTTACATACAAGATTTAAAAATAAATATTACATTATTTCTTTGGGGAAGGACCACTTGTGGGAGTTGGTTCTCTCCACCATGTAGGTCCCTGGAATTGAATTCAAGTCACAGGCTTGTCAGCAAGAGCCTTTGCCTGTGAGGCACCTCGATGGTCTCTAGTGAAACCCTTCTAGGGTTCCAGCATCAGGAGAACACATCTTTCCTTTATCTTTTCCCTTTCTTTTCCTTCTTGTTAGACAAAGTCTCATGTAACTTAGGCTAGCCTCAAACTCAGGTAGCCACGGGTGACCATGAACTTCTGTTCCTCTGGCCTTCATCTCCCAAGTGCTGGGATTCTAGGCCCGTGTCACCAATGCAGTCCCAGGATCAAATCATGCTGGCTAGCACCCTACCAACGGAGCTGCATCCCAGCCCATCTTGTCCACAAACAGGATTACTCAATGCTCTGGACAGTGAGATGGAAATCGTCTATTACATTGTTAAGAGACTAAAAGCAATGTGAGGGCTGGAGACATGGGTAAGAGCACTGGCTGCTGTTGTAGAGGACCCGGGGTCCTCCCAACATCTACATGTTAGCTCAGAACCGTCAGTGAATTTAGTTCCAGGGGATATGACACCCGATTCTGGCCTCCACGGACACCAGGCACACACATGGTGGATGTCCATATATGTAGGCAAAACATTTGTAAACTTGAGAAGTAAAAATGGATAATCTTTTTTTTTTTTTTAAAGAACCATGTATAGCCGTGTACTTAGCAAAGCCTGTTTGCATGTTTGTGTTGTATTTCTCTGCTTCCCATGTCCTTTCCCCTCTGTGTTTTGCTTTATTCCTTTCTTTCAGCTAACATTTATTCCAGGCCTACTGTGTGACAGGCACTGTTCTAGGCACTTGGGTGTAGACTGGACAAATTCCCCGTGTCATAACTGTCTTCTGAGAGGTGAAACAGATTAAGGGGTAAAAGAGAAGGTGCCATATGGGATGTCAGATGGTGAACAGGGGAGAGGTCATGAGGGGGCACCGCTAAGGATTATGGGTGGGGGATGTGCTTTTAAATCCGTCTGGTGGAGGGGGTTTGAGGGCATTAGAAGGCAGCGACGGGGGGAATGCAGGGATCGAGAGCTCTGGCTCCGCGTCCTGCCCTCTGCAGAGCTGTGCACTCCAACCCACTGCCTCGTGTGAGCAAACAGGCTAAACTGAATAGATACCCACCCTAGGGCATTTCCAAGCCTCCTTCAGGACCGTCTGAAAGGCAGTGTTTCCTCTTTGTTTTCTTACAAGTCATTTTTCAACTTTATTATTTGTGTGTGTGTGTGTGAGAGAGAGAGAGAGAGGGAGAGAGAGAGAGAGAGAGAGAGAGAGAGCCAAGGGGTCAGAAAACCCAGCATATTCTGGCTCACAACCTGAGAGCACAGTGCATGAAGGCAGGCGCAAGAAGCCGCTGGTCACGTGGCATCCTTGGTCACGGCAGCCTGCTCTCTCCTTTTTCGTTTAGTCCGAACCCCCAGCCCGTGGAACAGTGCTGACCACATTTAGGTACATCTTCTCAGCTCAGTTAACATATTCTGGCAACTCAGACATGTCCAGAGATTTGTCTCTAAATTCTGTCCAGTTGGCAATTGATACTAATGTCACACCTTACCTTAATGGCACCTTTCCCCCTATTTTGGATACAGGGTTTCATATAGCCCAGGCTGGCCTCAAATGCTCTTTATAGCCAAGGATGACTTTGAACTATTTCTGATCCTGCTGCTTCTACCTTCTTGGGCTGAGGTTAAAGGTATCATCACATGTGTTTTTAAAAAACACATTTTTTGATATTTATTTATTTTTATTTTATGTGTATGGGTGTTTGCTGGCATGTATGTCTGGATACCATATGCATGCAGTGCCTGCAGAGGCCAGAAGAGGGCGTCAGACCCCCTTGGACTTGGAGTTACAAATGGTTGTTAGCCTCATGTGAGTGCCGGGTCCTATCCAAGAGCCCGTGACATGAATGCTCATTCATGGGAGGATACGTCCACTCCTCACGATCTGTCCACATGCCCTTGATTTTCTTCCGTGTTTTGCCTGTTGCCAACATGGTTGCACACGTAGCCAGCGGAGTCCCTGCTTTCAGCTCTTTTGTGTGTTTCTTCCCTAAAGTGGAAGTGTTAGCTCATGTGAGAGCTCTATTTTTAAGTTTTTGAGGAGCTGATTCAGCTTAGTTTTTATAGAAGCAGCCGTGTTCTTTCCTTACCCCGGCTCCCCAAACTCAAGTGCTTGATGGTTTTTTCTTCATACAGCTTTATTGAAGTCTGACATATAACACATGGCACATATCTGTACAATTTGATGTGTCTTGACACACGTATATATATCTTTGAAGTTTTCATCACCGTCAAGCCAGGGGACCTCTCTGTCATTCTCAGAAATGTCTTTGTGCCTTTGGGGGTCCCCCCTTACCGCTGCTGCTCTTATCTGTCCTGCTCCCAACCCTCATACTCAAGGGCTTGCTTCCCCTTGCTGTAGTTTGGTTGGTGCTTCTAGAGTTAGATAGAAATGGAGTCGCATAGGATGCCTTCTTTCCCCTGTGGCTTCGGTTGTCTTGGGATTCATCCAAAATGTGGTCTGTCTCCACTCACTGCTGAGTGGTAATTTCATAGGACAGATGTGGCTGAATCTACCTGCTCGTCTGTTGATGGGCGCGCGGGTTGCTTTCAGTGTGGAGCTAATATGAAGGCTCCTAGAAGAGGATTTGCTTTTCAAGCCTGTGCATACACATGCTTATCTGTTTCTTTCATGATGGGGTGTCTCAGTCACACTTGATATGAGTACACCTAATTATTTTTGTTTTGATGACAGGGTCTCCTATGTCCCAGACTGGACTCACACTTGCCGTGTAGCTGAGAATGACCTTGAACCTAAAAGGAAAAAAAATTATATTTCCTATTATTGTGTTTGTGTGCTCCTTACGGGGGAGCACGTGTCTCGCAGAGCACGTGTGGCAGGCAGTCAGAGGGTAACTCTGTGGAGTTGGTTCTCCTACCTTTGCATGGGTTCCAGGACCAGGTTAGCTTGGCAAGGATTTTACCCGCAGCGCCAGGACCTTGTACTCCTGGTCTTCCTGTTTCCACTTCTTGGTATAACCCCAGGATGGCAGGTTGTAACTCTGTGGTTGGTTTATGCTGAGCTAGGAGTAGAACCCTGGGTATGACATGCTAGGCAAACCCTTAATCAAATATGTCTAACTTCTAAAAAATTGAAAGTGTGTGTGTGTGTGTGTGAGAGAGAGAGAGAGAGAGAGAGAGAGAGAGAGAGAGAGAGAGAGAGAGAGATGCAAACACAGACAGACAGAAAGTGAGTTCAGCCAGCAAGTGCACATACTGTGGTATGGAGGCCAGGCGACTTCCAGGAGTTGGTGTACTCTTTCAACTGTGTGTTCCAGGGACTGAACTCAGGTCGCCAGGCTGGCGGGGCAAGTGCTTTCATCCTCTGAGCCATCTCCCAGCCCTGAGTACGTTTCACTAGCAGTGATGAGATGGTGTGAGCTCTGCTTCCTCTGTCTTCACCGATACTTGTTAACTTCGGCCATTCTAGCAGATGTGTAGGGAATCTCATTATAGTTTGAATTTGCGTTTCCCTAATCACTAATCACTAATTTTCCATGTGTTTTTTATGCCATCCAGTGGGTACTTTTGTGAAGTGTTTGTTTAATTCTGTGTCTGCTATATTTTATTGGGTTATTTTCTTATTGTTGAATGTTGAAAGTTCTTTATATATACAGGATTCTCTGCAGCCACCTCAGGGTGTCTGTTGCAAATAACAAACCGTGCCTTAGACTGGCTTTACCAGTGAGGAGTGAGAATCCCTAACACAAACAGGACATCTGGGGTGAGTGGATTTTAAGTGAGCCAGGGCAGCTCTGCCATTTTCTAGTCTAGTGTTACGATGCCATGGCCATCAGAGGAACCCAACCAGACACACAGTCTCTAGAGGAAAGAGAATGGCTTCTCTGTTGCTTTTCCCTGAAGAGCAAGGGAACTATTTAGTGTGTGTGTGTGTGTGTGTGTGTGTGTGTGTGTAAGATGTCACCCAGCAGTCCTACTGCCATGCCTCATTGTCTGGCTGTGGGCTACATGGTCACTCTTGACCTAGTCACTAGCAGGAGGGATAGAGCCACATGACTGGCCTGATCCATCTGGAGAGCCTCAGAAACTGCACCTGTCCTCAGGTGTGGAGGTGCATGCTTTTAATCCCAGGACTCAGGTGTGGGTGGGGTGTGGGTGAGGGTGGGGTGCTGTTACGAGTGGATTTTCCCCCACCGCCGGTCCTGTCCCACCGCCACGCCAGCCCCAACTCTTAAAACAAATGCTGCTACCAAGAAGTCTTGCTTTTTTTTTTTTTTTTT
Source organism: Phodopus roborovskii (assembly GCF_943737965.1). NCBI lineage: Eukaryota > Metazoa > Chordata > Mammalia > Rodentia > Cricetidae > Phodopus > Phodopus roborovskii. The sequence goes on along the minus strand of NW_026126541.1, from coordinate 13,195,443 downwards.
TTCCTGTTTTTTGGTTTCTAAAACCCTTTTTTAAGCTTTTGTTAAGTTTTAAATGGAAGTTCTTATTAGCCACGTTGCAGTGCCATGTTACAAGTAAGGTTTTTCCACCAGCCTGGACCCACCGCGGTGACAGTCCCAATTAACACACCGAGACTCTGTATTTGATATAATGCTGTTGGCCAGGTACTAGTTTCTTATCGGCTAGCTCTGTCTTAAGTATTAACCCATTTTTATTAATCTAAGTATTTCCATGTGGTCTCATCTTACCAGAGAGTGGGCTGGGACCACTGCTCTCTGCCATCTCCACATGCTGGCGTTCTGCTCTCTCCAGTCTCTACATGTTGACTCCTCCTTACTACTTCCTCGAATCCTCCTTGTCTCCTAGTCCCGCCTATCTTGCTTTCCTATTGGCCAACAGGGCTTTATTCATTAACCACTATGAGAAACATATTTATAGAATGACATCTCCCATCAGGGTGTGGATGGGGTGGAGTGTGGATGGGGTGAGGTGGGGTGTGGATGGTGATGGAGTTTGGGCTGAGGCAAGGGGACCTTGAGTTTAAGGCTATCCTGGACTACATAGTGGGTTCAGTGCCAGCCTGGACAAACATACTGAGACCCTGTCTCCCAAAACTAAAGGTCAGGAATGTAGGCCAGTGGTAGAATCCTTGTCTAACATATGCCAGACTCTGAGTTCAATCCCAACCCCATGCAAATAGTCAAAATTTCAAACTGCCCCTGCTTGGGCTCTTCCTTCGAGATTCATCATTCATTAGTCTGGATGGGGTGTGGATATTAGTCATTTTCGGACTTCCAGAGGTGATGCTGAGATGGAGTCAGAGTTAAGCATGGTGCCATCTTGGACCAGCCAGTGTGTCCACAGTGGTCTTGTTGAATACAAGTGGATTAAACAAATCACCTAACCTCCTAGCCCTTACTCTCCTCATCTGTCCAATCGGACCAGCCCTCTTAATAGTTCCTGTGAAGGCTGAACATGCCCACAGGAGCTGTGTCCACTGACACCTGAGGCGGTGGCATTCAGCCCCTCATTCAGCTTCCCTCCGGTCAGGAATAGCTAGGGAAGAGATTTCTCTTGAGCTCAGCTTTCTGTCTTTAAATGAGAAAGAGACGGGGGTGGGGTGGGAAACGACAGACTGAGAAGCCACAGGCAATCACAGCGGGCTTTTTTCTTCTCGGAAGGTGTGGGCTTGAACAAGATGCTATAAATGGTTCGTGCAGACGGCTGGAGGTGCTCTTCCCACTACCACCTCAATCCGGAGAACCTGGGGATGTGCTAGGTGCAGGGCATTCGTTGTCTCTTCCTTGGGGGCCTGCAGTGGGTGGAGGGGGCTGGTGCATGCGCCTCTGTGGCTTGCAGGAAAGATGACTGGATAAGGCTGTGAATTCAGCCTCCTCTGTGTACAGGACAAGCCTGGTGCTTAGCTTCTTGGCTAAGTGAGCCACAGGCTGGGGCTGCCAATATGTCAAGGGAATGAGGAGGTGCTTCCCTTGGGCTATGTGGTAATAGGCTGGTAATCTGTCACTCCAGAGACCTACTGGGCCCACAGGGGCCACAACAGGCATGGAGGCAAGGATGGTAACCTCTAGGCTACAGACTAGAAGCTGGAGAGAGACAGTCAAAGCCAGGACTGTGTACCACCAGTCCCTGTCCTCCCTTCTGCTCTACTCTTTGTTTTCTCCTTGCCTGTGTAAAAATACTCTTGGGTGCCACTATGTTAGGTTCTAGACAACCATGCTGGAAAAGTCCCTGCAGGGCTGGCCTGCCCTGGTTGGGCAACTCTACCTTGGATGGGCAACTCTGACTTGGGCTTTGGGATGATCTCGGAGTGATGGGATGAAATAAGCTGGAGGTTTGGAGTGGTCAGAGTGGGAAGGATGTACTGGGTAGGGAACCTGTTTAGAGTCAACTCTATGGAGGCAGTAAAATCGAGAGAAAGTCCCAGTCAGGATGATGTTGGTGGCTTGGGCTCTGGGAGGAGCTGGAGGATAGGAGGAGTTGGCTTGTAGCTACACAGAGGAGCTTGGGTGATGATGTTAGCAGATATGTGTCTGTTTTGTTTTGTTTTTTGTTTTTGAGACTGGGTTCTTCTGTGTAGCCATAGTTGTTCTGGGACCCACTTTGTAGACTAGGCTGGCCTCAAACTCACAAAGATCTGATTGCCATCAACTCTCAAATGCTGGGATTAAAGGCGTGTACTACCACCACCAGGTCAGACGGGTGTCCTAATTTTAGCTTTGCTGCTTTGTAGCTCTGAGACCTGAACCAAGTATTCAGTGTTCACAAGGCTCAGTGTCCTCATTGCGGGTACCACGTTCCCAGTGATGGTCTCTTCTTCTGGGACCCAAGGCAGGTATTTCAAGATGACAGCAGTAGATGTAATTGTTTTAGTTGATTTGTGTGTTAGTTACTTGTCTTATTGTTGTGACAAAAGTAACCTAAGGAGAGAACAATTTATTTTGGCTTACAACGCTAAGGTGTAACTGTTCCAAGGGTTACAGTCTCTCATGTCAGGGAAGTCATGGTGAAAAAAAAAAAAAAAAAAAAAAAAAAAAAGGCTGGTCACATTATATCCTCATCCAGGAAACAGAAAGTGGCTGGTAACATTGTATCCACAGTCAGGAAGCAGAAAGTGGCTGGTCACATTGTATCCATAGCCAGGGAGAAGAAAATAGCTGGTAACAGTGTATCCACAGCCAGGAAACAGGAACTGGCTGGTAACAGTGTATCCACAGCCAGGAAACAGGAACTGGCTGGTAACATTGTATCCACAGTCAAGAAGCAGAGATGAATGTGCTCAGCTTGCTTACTGAGTTTTAATTAGTCTGAGGCCCCAGCCTGTGGAATGGTACCTAGAAAATCGTTCACAGATAGGCCCAGAGATTTGTTTCCATGGTGAGACTCTAAATCCAACTAAACTGACAACAAAAGTTAACCATCACAGTGTCCACTTGTCTTGGTTCCTTGGTTATTTGTACATGAGGACATACAAGCCCTTGAGGGAAGCCTCCATGGGACGGGGAGGTGGAAGGCTAAAGTGTCTCAGATAGCTGGTAGAAATGCTCTGGGTAGAGGGACAAGAGTTTAAATCCAGCTCTCCGATGTTTCCCACTCTCTCTCCCTGTATCCTTACCGCTAAGATGGGGACATGATGGGACCTTTATGTCTCCTTCATGACTGAGACTTCATCTAGATCACACACCCTGGGACTTTCAGGTTGTTCTGGACACACTACCTTAGGGACTTCGTGTCTTCCTCCTGTGTTTCTGGTAGGTAGGCACTATCCTTCTGGGCCCTGTTTTTCAGGAGAGAAAATGGGAAACTGAGTTTTGAAAGTAGTTAGAGTCACTCAAGGGCCCCCTCACCAGAAGACCCCACACAGAGACTTCCGTGGCAGCAGCAAGTACTGTGATCCCTAGACTGCTGGCATTTGGCTGCAGTGGCCTTCATGGGAGCGTCTGATCCTAGAGGCAGAGCCTTTGTGGGCCCTGGGCCATCACTTTGTTGTGCTGCTACTGCCCATTGTCTGAGGGGCAAGTTGGAGAAAGTGACCTTGCAGAATGCAGGAGCAAGTGGAGGGCTGGCCCAGCTGCCTCGGAGCTCTGCTGTCATCTGCAGGATGGAAGGATAGGATGAAGGACAAAGCCAGAGACACAGGAAGGCACACAGGCTGTGAATCCTCAGATATGGGGGGGGGGGTTTCAGCTGTGTAGAGGCCTGGCACCAGAAAGGGTGGCCTTGGGAACCTTGGCTGAGCTACAGAACCTGAAATTGTGTGTGTACATGCGTGTGAATGGAGTGTCACAGGGAGAGGGATGGGGGAAGGCTCCTCTGTGTACAGGAAGGAGGTCTTTATCCTCCCAACATCAGCTGCCAGCTTTTCTTATAATCCAGCAGGGATCAGTGGGGTGCATCTCTGCAAGTCAGATGCAGGAGGTTTATTCCTGGACATATGTCCTAACTCCTACGTCACTCTGGTGTCCTTACTGCCTCTCCCCGCCAAGAACATCACATTGCCTGCCTTTCCTTACCTTCCCCAGAAAGTTTATGTTCTAACGACAAATCTTATAGACTCTAGCTGTCGGTTTATCACTTGTGACTGGGACAAAGGCTGGCTTCCAGTTTAAAATTCATTCCACTATGACCAACACCAGAGCACTAAGCAGGTGACAAGGGACAATGCTTACTTTCTTTTCTCAGCTGAACTGGATGCCAGCCAGCGCTCTGACATGGCATTTGCATATATGGCAGGTGTATATCAATAACATGTAAAACTTAGAGCTGTGCTTGGTGAGGGATGTGTAGGGCTGAGTAAATGTTGGTGACAGGAGATGGCGCTTGCTGAAGCAGGTCCTCCATATCTCCTGCCCGGAGTAACCCAGTCTGTGCTCACACCCAGCATCCCAAGTCACTCCTTTCTCTGGATGGGGCAGGGACCATCACCCCTCTAGTTCCCCCTGCATCCCTACTTGACAGTGGCCAGGCAGCTTGCCTTGCAAATGGGACATTTGTCCCTCATGAGTACCTCTCTCGCCTTATGTCCCCATTAGAGAAGTGACCACAGGACCTCAGAGAAACAAGTCCAGTGGTTTGCCCTGTCATGTGACGGCAGAGCCCACTTGTGTGGCTGGAAGGTCAGAGCTTCCAGTCTCCACGTGGCTGGGGTGGGTGCATCTGTCTACCCTTCCCGGTGAGTGACACATATCTTATCCCAGGCAAACGTTAGCTTCCAGATGGAGGTTCTGTAGGTGTGGGCTCCAGTTGGCACACACTGTCCTGGGAACAGGGATCCGGGTTTCCCCTTGTTTGGGTCCTTTTTGCCTAGCACGGATGGTGATCCCTCTGTACAATCCGGGGCAGCTAGGCTGCCTGCGAGACTGGAGCGTGAGCAGGAGTGCTTGTGTCTTGGAGGGTCTCGGAAAGTGCTGCTGGCAGTGAGCCTGAGGCTGGGAGGGGCAGGGAGGGGCACCCAGCTCCAGGTTGTTTGCTCAGATTCTCTTTCAGTTTCCACCCCCGCTTGTGCACCTGTTGTGTTCCCATCATCCTGGGCAGCTGGCAGCTGTCACTGCTTAGGGCACCTGTCCCAGTCCCAGAGGACACCCTCTGGTCTCCATGGCTCCTGCTCCTCAGCACGGCAGGAGCCGTGTTCATCTCTATCATTCTCTTCCAGACTCCAGGTAGCAATCTGTGTTTTCCTTGGGTCTGGATCTAGAAGGAGTTGGGGGTGGGCTTCCCTACTCCTCATTCTTAAGTTTCAGGCCCAGCCTAATAGGCCGGTGTAGGGAGGATGGCCCTGGCAGGTCGGCATTAAGTCCTAAGTACCTGGTGACTCAACATTTCAGTCCAATTATTCTTTGTTCTTGATGGAAAGCAAAACAAAACAAAACCTCAAACACCGTAACCATTGGGAGCTGCCTTCCGGCTCCTCCTCGGCAGACAACTTCCCTCTCTGGCCTTCTCACCTGCCAGCCATTCCCCTTGTCTCATAAATGAGAACATATCCATCCTTCCTTTAGCTAGTTTAGTCTGGTATCTCTACTCTGTGTTTGTCTGTAGGCTACACTAAGAACAACCCCAGAAGACATCAGTCTTGAGTTCAATCCTTCCCCACCGTGCATCCCTGAGAAAGCCCACGGTTTTCTGAGCCTCTGTCACTCCATCTGTAAGGCAGGCGCAGGACTCCTCTGGCAGCCTCAGGGCAGGGGCTGGACCCACTGTCCTCCAGAGGCTCTTTCCCATTAGCCTATGCTTCTACAGGTGCTGAACTTGCCGTTTCTTTCTGCAGTCACTAGCTCTGTCTTTGGCTCTCAGCTCTGAGAGGGTGGATTTAGACTGGGCTCGCATGGCGGCCTAGCCAGCTCAACTTTTTCTTCGCTCCATCCTTTCTCATCCATATTTCCCACAACCCAGCACCTCCCCCTCGGTCTGGGTACTGGGGGAATCAGGCCTGCACATGGTATATAGACCTACATGCAGGCCCGGAAGGGAGGGAGGCGACAGACAGGGTGACACAGGCAGGGGGTGTGGCTCGGTGGGGAGGACCTCACTTATTCTTATATTTCTTTAGCTAAATTAATTCTCTTCTTTTATCGAGTATATTTTTTAAAATTTTACATTTATGTTTGAGCGTGTGTATGTTCACATAGGCATACCATGGCACATGTATGAAAATCGGAAGATAACCTGTAGCATGGTGGCTTTTCCCACCATGTGGGTTATAGAGCTGGAGCACAGCTGTTCAGTCCTTAACTGTACAATCAATATTTTTATTATTTATTTAGTTTTTGCTTTTTTTTTTTTTTTTTTTTTTTTTTTGGAGACAGGATTTCTTTATAACAGTCCTGCCTATCCTGGAACTCAATTTGTAGACCAGGCTGCTCTCTAACTCACAGAGATCCTCCTGCCTCTGTGTCCTGAGTGCTGGGGTTAAAGGTGTGCACCACCACTGCCTAGCTATTTTTTTGTATGTATAAGTATTTTGCCTGATGTATGTCTGTACACCATGTCCATGCCTGGTTCCCCCAGAAGCCAGAGAGTGTAGGACCCCCTGGAAGTACAGTAACAGGTGGTTGTGAGCTGTCATGTAGGTGCTGGGAATTGAACCCAGATCTTCTGGAAGAGCAGCCAGTACCCTTAACTGCTGAGCCATCGCTGTAGTCCCCTAGAATATTTTTAATTTATTCTTCCACATTTTCATTTATGTATATATCTTGATCATAGATACCCTCAATTCCCACAGGCACTCTCCTAGGGACCTCCTAACACACCCCTCCTGCTTCCCAATCCGATTTTCTAGCCACTAAGTCCAATTAGTGTTGCCCACATGCATGGTTGTCCCAGGTACAAGGTCAGAGAACCCAGGGTGCTGAAGTTCCCCGAATGCCACCAGAGGGTGGTTTCCACTCCCTAGAGAAGGAAGAAGGTGACCTCTGCCCTCAGTGTAATCCTGTTGAGCCTCATCATTATGTCCTGCAGAGTGAGGTGAGTGCTAATTCCTGAAGGGATGCTGTGGAATCATCTGAGATTATGTATACACAATCCTTAGCTCCCTGCCCAGCACAGGATGTGGGCAGCACCGTTAGCTGCCTCTGTTGGCCTGCCTGCAGACTTGTGCGTTAGTTACTCTCCTTGCTGTGACAAAGTACTTGACAAAAAGCAACTTAAGGGAGGAAGAATTCATCTTTGCTTACAGTCCGGTAGGAAACCCATCATGGGGGGAAGGCAGGGCTGCAGGCGCACAGGGTGGCTGGTCACATTGCCTCCTCGGTCAGGAAGTGGAGTGAGGCCAGGAAGTGTAGGACTGGGCTATAAGACATCAGGGCCAGCATCACTCACTTCCTCCAGCGAGGCGTCACTTCCTTAAAGATTCTTCAACCTTCAGAGCAGCACTCCCAGCTGGACCAAGTGCTGAGACACAGGAGCCCATGGAAGGCATTCTGTACTGCCTCGGCCCTTTCCCCCCCTCTGCTCAGTGTGGCCGTGGAATGTGCTGTTTACCTACGGCCACAGAGGCCACAGAGGCCTTTCCCCTGATGCATGGCTTGCACCGTGAACTATAACCGTTTCCCGTCCCAGGCTTCATCCACCTGCTTGTTGGTTTCTGGGGGGGGGGGTGAAGGTTGAGTCTTGCTTGCCCATTGGTCCACAGTAGCGCATGGGGAAGCTTGCCGAGTGAATGAGTGATTCTCTCTTTGCCCTTTTAGTAAATAGAATCTTTTGATTAAGTGGAGGCTTATGTGGTTTCCCAGTGAATAAAACCTAGCGGGGATGCATCTCAGGTTCCACCCTGAAGAGGGGGCGCAGCCGCCTCTACAGAACCATGAGCATTGCACCCTCCTTCTGCAAACAGGGCAGAGGACCAGGTAGGAAGAATCCTTTGTTCTGTAGTACTGTTCTGTGTAACGAGTACGGGTTTTTCCGCCCGCCACCGCCACCGCTGGTCTTGTCCCACCACCAAGTCAGCCCCAAATAATGTACAGAGACTCTGTATTTGATACAATGTTGTTGGCCCGGTTACTTGTTTCTTATCCGCTAGCTCTGTCTTAATTATTAACCCATTTCTGTTGATCTATGTATTTCTCTTACCGGGGAGCCGGCGGCATACTGCTTTCTTTAGACTCTCCATCTTGACTCCTCCTTCCTACTTCCTATTTCCTCTTTGTCTCCTAGTCCCTCCTATCTTCCTTTCCTATTGGCCAACAGTTCTTTATTATTAACCAGTATGAGAAACATATATACATAATGGCATCCCCCATCAGTTCTGGAAGCCCTAGAGCTACCAAGGAGACCCTTAATTCTCAAGTTTTTTCTACTCCATCAACTAGTTTTCTAGTGATATAGCTCAGGCTAGCCTCAAGCTCATGACCCTCCTGCCTCCATTTCCTGAGTTTTGGAATTACAGGTGTATATCACCATGTCTAGCTTCTGTTTAATTTTTCCCACTGGCCAGCTGAAGAACTCCCTGGTCCCCTGGCCACACATGCCCCATCCTTGCTGGATAACTTCTCAGTTATGTCCCCCATCCTGTGAGTGAACCCCATCTACTGTGAGCTATTTTCCCAGTGGCGCCTCTACAAGGCATGATGTGAGGCCCGAGGGGGAGTGAGGGCAAGCCGGGTGCTGGCCCCATCCTTCCGGATGCCACCGCTTTCTGCCCTGGCACCTCTGTCTCTTCCCACGTGTGCCCCACACCAGATGGCAGAGTGACCTTTTAGACATGTGTGTCTGGTCCTGCTGCCTCCCCCACTGAAGCCTGCCAGGGTTCCTTGTTGCTCTCAGGGAAATAGCTGGTCTTCGTTCTGCTCCTCCAGGCCCGTGTTATTTTCATGGCCCATATAGTCTTGCCAACAGCAAATTCACCACGGCTGTCCCACAGATCCGATGCTGTCCACAGCAGCCTTGCTCCTTGAATAAGCCAGGCTCCTTACAGCCCGCGTACAGCACTCATCCCTGGCCACCTCCATAGCACATCATGAACCTACAAATCTTGCCCTGTTCTGGGCACGCTTCAGGAAAACCTGCCTTAAGATCACTAGAACCAGAACACTTGGTTTCAGCACTTTTTTTTTTTTTTTGAAAAGTGATCGCATATTCTGCATGGTGGTTAGTTGAGAGATGTCTGTTTCTCTGAGATTTCTGAGAGCTAGGATCTGCCTGTTGTGGATCACACCTCACCGTCACTGTGTAGGTCAGTGTTTGGCATGTAGCAGGTGCCCAGGCTGTGGGTTTAGGTGCATTAGGTTGTTGATCTCCACTCAGAAGAATCCGGGACACATGGACTAGGCCCTGATTAGATCCTAGCTGTCTCTGTGTTGGGCAGAATAAGACAAGGATTAGGAGGGGCACAGCTACAGGGTTCAGAGGAGAGACAAGCTCCAAAAAAATGTGGCCTTAACAACTACCTGCAGCTCCAAGGAGGCTTCCAGGAAGAGGTCTCCCCAGTACTGGCCACAGGGAAGGAGAGCGTTTTCAGTGGGAGAAAGCAGGAGCTGGATGTGGGATGCTGAGCCATGAGAAGACTAGCTCGCCACATGGGAGAGGTTAGTGGCCCAAGGCCCAGCTAGGTGTATTAAACAGCAGGCAGGAGCTAGGGGGCTCAGTGGGTAAAGTGCTTGTTGCCTAAACGTGAGGACCAGAGTGTGGATCCCCAGAAGCCATGTAAAAGCTAGGCAGGTCTGATGACTGCCCAGAGTCCCAGAGGTCGAGAGGCAGGGACGGGCTAGCAAACTGGCTAGCTGCCCTGTTGATCCGCAAGCTCTGGGTTCAAGTGAGAGACCCTTTCCCGATAAATAAAGTGGAGAATGATCGAGGGACATTCCAGTGTCAACTTTGGCCCTCCACTTATGCATGGAGATATGTGCACCCCCCACACACATGCGGACACATATTCACACATGCATACTCACTGCGCACACATGCACATGGGATCAAAGTGTGTGTGGGGTACTGGAATGAGACCCTGTGTGTGTAACGTGCTTACAGTAGTGCGAGGCTTTGCCTTTATTTCTGGGATTCCATAAGTGGAGTGGTCAGATGCCTCAGCCACTTTCCCCCATAGGAAGGGACTAGGGGTGTGTGTGTGTGTGTGTGTGTGTGTGTGTGTGCGCACATGCACACATGTGAGCATCAAGTGTGTGCACCCGCAAGTTGTGAGAGGAGCTGCCTTGTGTAGAATTCACAGCCACAGCTTCTCCCAAATGAAGCCCCTGGCAAAGAGAACCACTATACAGACTGCACGCACTCACACCCAGGGCCTGCCCAGCTTTCTAGCTGCTAAGCCCAATTAGGTCCCAATGTCCCTCTGCATGCTCTCTGTCCTTCTGTTAGATTGGGGTGTGTGGGCGGTGTGGGCAACAGTGTCCTGAAACCTCACAAATGCTCATACCTGAGGTCCATTGGATGGGAGGCAGCTCCCACATTTCCCCCAGCTTTTTCTCCAGCCCTTGGATCCCCATCTGTATCTTTCTATGGGAACATAGATCCCTAACCGTAAGGACGGGACCAGGGAGAGGAGTTTATCCTGGACAGTGTAATGGATAGATGGCGAGTGTTTCCCAGGCATGCCTAGGCTGGCATTCCTGGCTTTCTGTGACATGCGGGGATCCTCAGGCAAGGGCTTAGCTTCTCAGAACACTCACTTTCTTTTCTGTAAAATGGGTATAAGAACAGCTTATGTTCCATGCACCGTGAGGGCTCAGTGCACAGCTTGGCCCTTTTGGTGGCAACTTGGACTTGGTTAGGGCTAGGATTTTCCTTCTCAGCCTCACCTGTCCCCTCTGTCTGGGCTTTCTTTTTCCCTGGGTGCAGGATGGTGCCAGATTCCGCACCTTAAGATTCCTCCAGAAGCTGTTGAATCTATGGGAGAATGCATGTAGTATGTAGGGTGAGTGAGCACCACAGTAGTGCTTAGGAGTATGAGCGTGTGCATGTGTGTCTGTGTCATAGACTTGGGTCATGATGCACACATACTGTGCAGGTCCGTGTAGCTGTGCAAGAGTGTGAACGTGTATGGTTAAAAAGACAACTTGGCATGAGAGTAAAAGCCTGGATTCTGGCACCAAAGTACCTGGCTGCTCATCCCAGCTCTGCTCCCTCTCATAGCTCTTTTCATTGGCCTTCTGGTCTTTGGGAGGTGCTAGTGGTACCTGTCCATACTAGTACTGAGGTTGATCTTCAAGGTCAGCCTGCAAGGACCGAAGGATTATTCCTTGCCAAGTGCTGGCAACCAAGTCCGGAAGATGGAAATTCTGCGAGTTCTTTGCCCCAAAGCTCCCTAGCTTGACTGTGGTACCCTCAGGGTGGGGACAAAATCAATGTTGCTTTATCCCACCCTTGGCTTCATCCCTATTCTGCATGGAGTGGCATGCGATGTCCCCCGAATATTGAATGGCTGTTGGCTATTGGTCTGGGTGACAGGAGAGGTGTTGTGTGTATCTCCATATCCATGGGACAGTGAGTATGTGTGTTTGAGGTGTGTCTGTCTGTCCTTCTGTTGGTGTGTATATGTGTGTTTGAGGTGTGTCTGTCTGTCCTGTTGGTGTGTGTATGTGTGTATGAGGTGTGTGTATGTGTGTTTGAGGTGTGTGTGTGTGTGTGTGTCTGTTCTCCTGTCAGTGTGTATGAGATGTGTGTGTGTGTGTCTGTCTGTCCTTCTGTTCGTGTGTGTATATGTGTGTGTGTATGAGGTGTGTGTCTGTCTGTTCTGTCAGTGTGTCTGTCTGTCCCGTCTCTGTGTGTGTGTGTATGTGGTGTATGTCTGTCTGTCCTGTTTGTGTGTGTGTATGTATGTGTGTGTTGTGATGTGAGCTCTGCTGGGGCATCTCCAGCGCTTTCTGGAGCTTGGCTATTTCAGGAAGCCTCCAGTCTCCTCCTCCTTATGTAAATAAACATGACAGATCCCTTGCCTGAACCAGCACAGAGGTGGGGGAGGCTCCCAGTGGGTGGGAGCTGGGAGGCAGCAGGGGGTGTGCGTGTGTGGCCGGCTGGCGCGGCGGGCAGGCGTGTGCATGCAGGAGGGAGAGAGAGCGGGGCGCAAAGGGGGCTGCTTGGCCCTGCCATGCCGGCTGGCCGCGGGGGAGGACAGGAGGAAGGAGGAGGGGAACTGGCGGCCAGGGCTGCTCGGTGACGGTGACGAGGCCAGCCAGCCAAACGGAGGTGGCCAAGCTGCCCAAGGCCTGAGATGGGGGGACGGATCACACGGAACACTCTCCACGGTAAGTTCATGTCTGGGTTCCACCCACACTGATCCTGGGGACCGTTTGGGAGGCTGGAGCGGAGAGGTACTGAGATAGAGGGATTTATGTCCCTGCCCTTCACTCTTTGGTGGGCTCTGGGGCTGTGTGTGTGCTGGTGGGGCTGGTGGTTGGCACTGTGGCTAGAGAAATAAAGATCTAGGGAAAGCTGGGGTCAGACATCTGAGTTTCCCTGCAAAGTGGCCTTGTTCTCTTGCCAGGGTATGGAGCAGCCCCTGAGTGGAATGTGAGGGCCTGGGTATCCCAAGAGTACTTTTCATAAGGACGAGGCAGATCACACTCGACTGGGGAGACAGATTCTGGTTTGGGAGAGATGTGGGCGCCCTGCGTGCGTACACAAGTGTCTGTGCTTGTGAATTTGCGTTGGAGGTATCTGTGGGTGTGTACCTGTGCCAGCTTGTGCCTCAGCACACAGGTGTGCTAGTGACACAGGTGTGGTAATGACAGCAGAGCCAGGAGAGGTGAATGCACTCTGGCAGACCTACAAGCAGGGAGATGACGGAGGAGAGGAAAGCAGGCTGATTGGCATGCTGTGTGCTGGGCTCCTGTCTTCTGGACGGCCCAGCTCTTGTGCCATGGTCTTGGGAGCAACATGGCTAATGTGGTAGCAGACTCAGAGGGGGACCCTTCCTTGGACCTGGAACTGGGCTCCTCTGCAGACTGTCTGGAGTCAGAGCCCCCACCTCAATGCCCTGTGACCGTCTCTATAAAGCAGGGTACTGGAAGGTGTGCACCCTCCATCTGCTGAGTCTGTTGAGCAGCCAGGAGCCTGGGAGAGGCTCAGGCAGGAAAGAGAGAATGAACAACTTAGAAACCATGGCTATTGGCTGATGGTCAGGTGATTGCCTTCTTCCAGGCTCTGAACATTGGGATAGTAATTACTAATTTAAAAATAAAAAAAGTAAAGATGTAGGAAAATCAGATTATTGATTCTCTGAATCAACCCTGGGTCTGGAGGGCCAAGTGGCAGATGGAAGGCCCTAGAAGACACATAACGTGGAACATGCTGGGACAGTGTCAGGGACCTGGCTTTGGCCTGAGACTTGGAATGGGCTGACCTAGGCCTGGCTGCCTGCTTATGGCCCGGGCTCACTGTTGGCAGAGGGTCTGGGGCCAGCTGACATTTTCCACTGGGGTCAGACCTGGCCAGGCCTGGGGACTGGGCAGGACAGAAAGGCCCTTGGGACACATGGCCACTGTCCTCTGGCTGCCTTGGAGCAGACGATCCATAAGTGCATGGAGCCCCAAGAGCTGCCCAGCTCTTGCTCTTGAGTAGATGGCATCACTGTGATGAGGTTGGGGTCGGGTGTACCCCCGTGTTCCCATTTGTCAGCAGGACTAGCGGTAGCCGCTCTCACCCGGTCCCTGTGGTGATTGTGTAGATGGGGGCAGAAAGAATGCAAACGGGAGGAAATCAAGAGGTCTCGGAGAAGCGATCTGGGTCCAGGGTCAGGCAGGGCCCTTCTCCTTCAGCTGTGCCATGTCACAAGGGACAGGAACATAATTGGGTGGGTATCTAGGCTGACTGTTAATCTAGTGTCTCCATTTGCCCACTTCCCTTCCCTGTCAAGTCAGGCCGCTCTCCTCAGCCTGCCGGGCCGTCGCCTCGGCTGCCATCAGGAGTAGTGGGTGTGTGAAGGATGTGCCTGTGTTTGACAGCATCCAGTCGAGCTCTGCCCATCTGTCCTCACATGTCCATACGCATGTGCGCCTTCCGGTCCTGCATACTGATTGCCTATGGCTCTGCCTCCTTTTGGAAGGTGAACTGGGAACAGGGGAAGGCACAGACTCTGGCTGCTTCCTATGGGTGCTCCTGCTCTGCATGGCTTGCTTGGGCCCCAAAGACAGTCACATGGCCCTGGATAGTTTTTTCAAAAGCCTTGAGTTTTTGCTTTGTTTCAAGCCCAAATATTTTGGATTGCTGGGTGATGATTAGTAAAGGGTGGTGGTAAGAATTGACCTTGCATTCTGTGTTGGGTTTTTATCTGCTCTGTGTGTGTGTGTGTGTGTGTGTGTGCGCGCGCATGACATCATGTTTTGGGTATCTATGTATTTGGTGTCCACAGATGGTATAGCTGTGCTTTGAGTCCTTATTTGTATACCCATGTGGTGTGTTTTTGTGTGTTGGAGAGACTGTGTGTTCTTACTATAAGCAGCCATGCTATGGTATACCCTGTGGTGGTGGCATGCCTCTGTGTGTGTGTGTGTGTGTGTGTGTGTGTGTGTGTGTGTGTGTGTGTTGGTAAAGTGGAATCCAGCCCTGGGTGTAGCCTGCAGGGGACTGATGGAAGCTGGTTTCTGTGGTTGTGTGCCTCGTCTCTTTCTCTAGGCAGGTTTCCGGGGCTGCACCTGCTTGCAGAGCTGCTGGGATGGGCAATGTGGCAAGTCCCATGGGGAGGGACACTGAGAGGCCTCCCCTCCCCCTTCCTCTTCTCCCCACTTCCTCCTTTATCTTCCTGTAGTGTGTATGGAGCCAGGAATGGACCCCTCGTGTGAGGGGTGATAACCCAGTGCCATCCAGGTGGCTCACCTCCAGCTTGGTCTCTGGACTTCACATGTCCCAAGCCTCAGAGAATATGGGGGCTCAGTGATCTGAGAAACTGAGTCTCACTCATCACAGAGGGAGATGACATGGCCCAAAAGCGGAATGCTGGCCGAGGGAACACGGTGGCCTTGTCTCACCGGACTGACTCCTTACTTTCCCTTCTTGAGTTCCTTAACCCTGGGAGCTGCAGTAGGGCAGCAGCCTCCCATGGCCTTATGGACTCTGAGATTAGCACAGAGCTGCTGTGGGAGAGGGGACTTAGATGCTCAGAGCCCAGGGCTGTGGAGCCACAGCAACAGGCTGTTCTGGCATAACTCATCCCAGTACCTGGCCTTCAGTGGGCACCAGAAGCCTTGGTCTGAGGGAGAGAGCGTGTGGAGTACAGGCCTGGCTTGGAGCTGAAGTGGGTATGGAAGTCTCAGGGAGCTAAGGAAAGGTGAACCTGAACTGGGCACCTAGCTGATGGGGTCAGGAAAGCTGTAGGGAGAAGGGGAAGGAGACATGTCCTAGTGAGAGCTAGAAGCTGCTCCATTTTTCTGGCTAGTGCCTCGGTTGTCCCTGGATTGGGATGGGACCATCTGTCAGCAGAGTGGGCATAAGATCAAGTTGAATGATCTGGCAGTGTAGTTGGCACATGGCATGGGCATCCATGAAGGTTTCGTGGAGGGCCTTCTGTCCCGTGTGCTAGCTAGAATGTACATAGGCACATACGCCGCTGTCCTTCTGTCCTTCTGGGCCCCCAGGACAGTGTTCCCTAGGCGTTCATGTCTACACTTTGGCATTCCCACCAGCTACCTAGAAGTGAAGGGTTGGGTTCAGCCCACTCTGGAGGGGAAGAGGCCAGGAAAGGCATGAAGTCTAGGAGGTAGATGGGGTTACCAGGGACGAGGTAAGGGTGCTGCCTCTAGACACTTATGTTGCAGGGTGGGAGACAAGAAAGGCTAGGTATCAAGGATCTCGGATTCAGGGACGATAAATATGAGAGAGAGACACAGAGAGAGAGAGAGAGAGAGAGAGAGAGAGAGAGAGAGAGAGAGAGAGAGAGAGAGAGAACGCGAGAGCTAGCGGACCCTCATGGAATCCGTTCTCCTCCAGTACCCATCCGTGTGTGTGTGTGTGTGTGTGTGTGTGTGTGTGTGTGTGTGTGTGTGTGTGTGTGTGTGAAGTGGGTGTGGGTCTGTGTAAGGAGAGCTGAGGGAGACCCTGTGTGGGGCAGGAGTCAGTGTGAGCCATGCCTTCCCTTGTCTCAGACCTGGCTTTGGGGTGGCCTTGGGAACAGGGGCAGTGACAGCAGGCTGAGTCATCTGGAAATTCCCTCGTGGAACCGTCAGGTAGAACAGGAAGGAGGAGATGGCCTGATCTCCCTCCTAGGTGGCGGTAGCAGATGTGCGCCGGGCCGCTGGCTGCTGGAAACATCAGGTTGGGACGTCACCGTGAGTGGACAAGCGGGCGATTGAGTGAGCAAGCGAGAGAGAGGGCAGGAAGCTGGGCTTAGAGATGAATTTGTCTATGGGGTGGCCTTTCTGCTGTTCCTTTCCCTCCTACATCATCACGGACCCCCTCCAGAGCTGCGGGTAGCTTCAGGATATGCCATGTGCATTGACAGGCTTTTGGGGGGGGGTGATGGGGTGCTAGCATGGCTCCTCATGCTGGGTCATGACAGCAAGAGGGTTCAAGACTGAGACATCTTCAGGTGGGCTCAGGAAGGGCCGAAGGCAGGGGCCAGGCTGAGTGGGGCAGCTGGCGTGCTGGGATTGGGGCAGTGAGGAGCCCATGTGCAGTGTGACAGGTTCAGAGCTCAGAGCTCTTCCTTGTGACCTTGGCAAGTCAGTAGTTTTCAGGGGCTGTTCTGAAAACGGTGAGCCAGGACCGTCAATGCGGTGTTGTGTGTTGCTGCGGAACCTGTTACCCCCAGTGCCCGAAACTGCGTGTGCAGCCAGCTCCCTGCTTCTGTGTCCTGGAACCCTATGTTTTCTCGGGGCCCCCAGGGCCCCCGGCTTCTCTTTGCTGAGGTTGTAGTCAGTCCCCTGGGACTGCAGCTTCACCCGAAGGCTCGCCTGGAGAGGAGCCATCACCAAGATTACTCACAATTACTGGCAGTCCTTGATCCTCCCCACATCTCCCTACAGGCAGGGCAGCTGGCCTCCCCTGAGGGAATAGCTCCAGAGAGGACAGTGACAGCCAAGACAGAAGTGACCCAAGGGGAGTGACACTTCATTACTTCAGCCGCGATCTACTTTAGAGGTCCACGCTGAAGGGGAAGGGGCCCCACCAGAGCAAGAGGGCCCAGGGGCCAAGATGGTCCTCTCGGGCCAAATTAGGTAGAGGTACTTGCCACAGACACGCACTTCACAGCGCCTGAGAAGGTGAGACAGGCCGGGTATGAAGGACAGAGAGTGCGAAGAACGGTAGGGGAGAACAGCCCCTCAGCGGTCGCCTCCTTTCTTGCCAGCAGCGCGGAGCCCATGAGGGTCAAGTATGTGGTGTGGGATCCTGGGAAGAAAAGAGTGACTGCCTTAGTTATCCAATGTCTCCAACGGCCACCAGAAAGGGCAAGGCACAAAGCAGATACTCAGATGAGAAAACCCACACACTAGCACAGAGGTTCTCAATCTGTGGGTTGCAACCCCTTTAGGGACAAACAACCCTTTCAAAGGGGTCACATAAGACCATTGGAAAACACAAATGTTTCCATTAAGATTCGTCAACAGTGGCAAAATTACAGTTGTGAAGTAGCATTGAAAATAATGTTATGGTTGGGTCACCACAACATGAGGTGCTGCATTAAAGGGTCCGAGCACTAGGAAGGTTGAAAACCACTGTTCTAGATGTCCTTTTCTTCATTTTGCGTGAGCATCTATTCTGTGCTCAGAGCAGAACATTGGAGAATAACACTGAACAAGATAGCAGCCCTTCCCCCAGGGATCCTCCCTGTCCGTCATGGGAATGGGCAGATGCAAGGAACCTCAGTGCCCTCCCCAGCCAGGAAGCCACTCTGAGAAGGCAGAGAGACTTTTCTCAGCTCTTGCAAAGATGCCCAGAGCCAATGGGTGCAGAACTGCCGAGGGTAAGCACCCTGTAACGGGCATGTCTCAGGGGTGACCCGGGGTCTCCAAGTCCTGTGTGCTGAGGGACACTCTGCTTGGGGGTCAGTGGGCCCCAGAAGTCCATGTCAGGGTCCCAGAGACAAGTCTGAAAGACCTTCAAGTCTGTAGGATGAGCAAGAAAAGGGCTGGTCCATGGTGGGCAGGGGAGGGAAGGGTTCCAAGCTGAACATGTCTGGAGGAGAGGCCGATAGGGAAATGAAGACCTTCAAGGAAGCCACTTACACTTTCCCCCAGCTGGACAGTCATCTCCATCACCTGTCACCTATCTCCTGGCCCCTTTCTCCTGCAGAGGGAGAAGGCATACAAGCCTGTCCAAGTTGGGCCCAGCGTGCAGTGCAGTCTGAGAGCAGGGTTGCATCCTGGAGAAGGCAAGGCTAAAATAAGGATAGAATAAATGAACACTTCCCATCATAGTTGTCGCTTTTATTTTAAACAAAACAAAACTGTATGCTGGACTCAGGTGTTAAAATTTGGAAAATTGTTTTCAATCAATGCGCTTGAATCAACACTTGCATCAATGTTGGGAGCAATTAGGAGAAGTAAGCAAGGCGGCTGTGAGCCTCCATCTTTTTATTTTAAATTATGTGTGTCTCCTCTCTCTCCCCCTACCTGTGTGTGTGTGTGTGTGTGTGTGTGTTGGGGTGTGTGTGTGCACAAACTCAGAGTTATGGGTGATTGTGAGTAGCCTAAATCGGGTGCTGAAACAGAAGTCTGGTCCCCTGCAAGAACAGCAGGCATTCTCAACGCATCTCTCCAGCCCCAAGAGCCTGCTTACAAAAAACTCAAGGACCAAAGTGGTAAAGCAACTTGCCTGAAGTCACAGCAGTTTTGCAGCCTGGCTAGGGTTTGAACTAAAGGCCTCCTGTTTCTAGTGTTCGTGGTTTTTGGTCTGCCATCCCCTTTCACCCCTCCAACCCATCCCGGCCCCTGCCCCCTCCACACACACCCTGGAAAGTGAGCCAGGGTTTGTAGGAGGTGAAGATGAGGCTGGCACTTGGGTTCAGGGCCAAGGTTCAGAACAAGCTAGTCTCAAGAGCCATGGGCTGGGCTGGGCCTTGAAAGACTGGAGAGGTTTACAGAAGCTGGGGAGGGGGCTGGGAAAGAAGGGGTGTGGTCAGGGGGAGTAGCTGGGGCAGAGATTCATGCAAGTGGGAAGGCATGGAGTGGTGTACCTTGCAATGATCATACAACAGTGACCACTTTCTGAGTGTCCCTTCATTGCCTTGTTTGATCCCCTGAAGGCTGTGGTGACCCCATTTCACGGGTAGGAAAACTGAGTCTCCACACAGTATCCACACACAGGGCAGAGTGGCTGGACTTGGAGATGGCCAGGATTTGAGCTCAGATCTGGGCTCTCTGCACTGTGCCTGGGAGGTCACAAGTTTAAGCTAACTTCTGCAGGTCTGTGACAGGTGGCATTAAGGGAAAGTCGGGACACTGGCCGGTGTGTGGTACAGGGGGTGGGCTCCTTGGCAGGGTTAGTGCAGCCTCCCACATCCTCCCTGCTGCTTGGCAGCTCTGCTGTCAGACTCCACGGCATTCTGGGCAGAGCTTGGTGGGGGCCGTGAGATCATCACTCTCGAGGTGGGTGGGGCCTGTCTTGGCAGCTAGCACTAAGGAAGACAGGACCCTGGAGGAGTTTGACTTCAGTCAGCATCAGCAGGGGCCCTCACAGAGGTCCCCGTGGGCTTGTCAACTTGTCGCCTCTGTTGGGAGCTGGTGGCGGGATGGGGCTCTGCTTGTATAGCTGCAGAGTCCTCAGGCTCGCTACAAGCCGCACATTTGCTGGGGTGCAGGTGTCTCACAAGCACGGCCTCTCCACCTGTCGCCCCAGAACCATGGGGAAGTGAGCTCTAGTGTAACAAGAAAAATAAGTGACCCAGAGACTGGTGTTCGGGGTCTTCAAACTTCAAGCCGAAGACCAGGAAAGCAAAGCAGCCGGCCCCTAGCTCTCATGTCTGCCTCAGGCTGAAGGGCTGATCTGTCTCCACGAGCTCCCACCAAGCCTCAGACTGTAACCTCTCCTCAGCGTGGCTGGAGAAGGAGGGCCTCTCTGAGCCCTTGCTTCTGTCTTATAGACTTCCCTAGTGCTGGGATTAAAGGTGTGAGCTATAACTCTCTTACTCTCCTGTAGATCTGGGTGGCCTTGAACTCACAGAGCTCCATCTGTCTCTTAATCCTGAGTCCTGGGATTAAAGGTGTGTAGCACCAGCTCCTAGCTTCTGGCTGCTGGGACTAAAGATGTGTGCCTGGCTTCTATGATGTGTGACTGACTTTGCTTTAATAAATCATCAACGGTGTCTCACCACACTCTAGTATTGGATAGAGTCGGGTAAAGCACAGTCAGATCTGTTTTCCTCTTGGTCTAACACTAACTGCTTCATCTACGGAGTGGGGAGCTTACAGTGCCATAGAGAACCTCAGATGACGGACGGAAGGGAGCCGGCCTCCGGCTGTCCCACCTGGGTCCTTGGTGCCAGAGCTGTGCATACAATAATGTCACTGTTGGCTCACTCCCCACAGCCAGCGGATTTTCATGTCAGATGTGACAGGGAGGGAGACCAGCAGCAGCAGGACCTCGAAGGTGGCAGTCACTCTGGCCAGGCTATCCACACTAGCCGCCTCTGACGGTACCAATCACGGTGCAGCCCATAGGTGCCTCTCTGTGGTGGCCCTGGCACCTTATGGGGACTTTACACACTGGAGGTGCACAGGTCACAGTTTAGGTGCCTTTATGTGGTAGTCCTGGCTCTTTCAGAAGAGACATAAGAAGGTCTGAATTAGGCCTGTGACGCAAGGCAGACGGGAGGGGACCGACTTCAGGAATGCTGGTGTGGATGGTGGGATTAATAGCCAGGGTGTGGGGTGTTCAAGGACTCCCCCAACTGTGGGATGAGTCGGGGAGGGTGTGGGTCAGGCATTTAGCTGGGGCTGCCAAACAGCCAGTGGTTAATGGGAGAGGATGGCCAGCAGACCAAAGGGGTGGCTCTATGTGGTGGTCACACAGCTAGCTTGAGAAGAGTGTCTGGGGGTCACTCAGTGGCCCTGGAGCCACATACGGACAGGAGAGGCAGACCCCAAGACTTCACACTCCCAGCATTGAAGCTGCCAGAGTACCTTGTCCCCACCCACCGGGACAGGAATAGCATCCATTTCATTTCACAGGTTGGGAGGGGACTTGTGGGTAGGGTTAGAGTGTCAGCCCAACTTGGCTTGGGGACTTCTGTGAGGTGATCTAAATCCTTATGAGCCCTTCCTGGGACCAAGTGACGGGGGCCATGGTGGCCAGAGTCCATCTTTGTTCCCACTGTTCCACAATCCGAAGACCTGTGGTGCTTTCTTGCACTCTGTGTGTGTGTGTGTGTGTGTGTGTGTGTGTGTGTGTGTGTGTATGTATGTATGCTGTGTGAGAGAGAGACTTGTGGTGTGTATGTGTGTGGTGTGTGGTGTCCTGTGTATGTGTGTGTACTGTGTATCTGTGTTTGTGTGATGTGTGTGTGGTCTGTGTGTGGTGTATGTGTTTGTATGGTGTGTGTGTGTGTGTGTGTGTGTGTGTGTATGTATGCTGTGTGTGTGTGTGAGAGAGAGAGAGAGAGACTTGTGGTGTGTATGTGTGTGGTGTGTGGTGTGTGGTGTCCTGTGTATGTGTGTGTGGTGTGTATCTGTGTTTGTGTGATGTGTGTGTGGTCTGTGTGTGGTGTATGTGTTTGTATGGTGTGTGTGTGTGTGTGTGCGTGCGTGTATGTGTGTGTATATGTATGCTGTGTGTGTGTATGTGTGCTGTGTGTGTGTGTATGTGTGCTGTGTGTGGGTATGTATGTTGTGTGTGTGTGGTGTGTGTGTGGTGTGTGTGCTGTGTGTGTGTGTGTATGTGTGCTGTGTGTGGGTATGTATGTTGTGTGTGTGTGGTGTGTGTGTGGTGTGTGTGCTGTGTGTGTGTGTATGTGTGCTGTGTGTGTGTATGTGTGCTGTGTGTGTATGCTGTGTGTGTGTGTGTGTGTGTGTGTGTGTGTGGTGTGTGCACATACTTTTGCTCGTGTCCAGAGCCCAGAGGACATGAAATGTGCTGCTCTCCTGAGACAGGGTCTGTTGTTTCATGTGCAGTGAGACTGGCAGCCAGCAAGTCCCAGCTACCCTCCTGTCTCTGCGTATCTCCCTCTGAGTACCTGTCCAGCTATGCTTAGCTCCTTATGTGGGTGCTGAACTCAAGTCCTCCCGCTTGTGCTGGAAGACCTCTTGCCTGACAGACACCTCAGTAGCCTCAGCCCCTTGCTGAAGTCTAATGTCTGTCCAGTAAAATCATCTGCATTTATGTGGTTTGGGGACAACCGTGTAAGTTCTGTGACCACAGCCACTATTAAGACAGAATATTTCTGTGAACACGAGAACTTCCTTCAGGCTTCTCTGTAGTTGTCTCTTTCCTCACCCCAAACTCTGACCCCACAAACCTCTGCCTCTGCAGTGTCCCTGAGAAGCAGCCATGTAGTAGGTGACTTTTGTGCTGGCTTTTGTCACTTAGCATGCGTTTGAGGTCTTCACCTTCTCTCTCAGAGCAACCGTGGCTGAGTGGACACACCACTGCACTCACCCTTCCTTCACCAGCAGGGGCGTACTTGAGCCGATTGGGGACGGCCATGAGTCAAGCTGCTATATGCAGTGTACACATCATGGCCATTTGTGTTCACTTCTCTTGGGGACATCCTGAAGTGTAAGTGTCCTGTTGTATAGAAGCTGTGTCTGTCCTCAGCTGTTTTCACCTCAGAGAGGTTGTGTTCCGGCATCAAGAGGGCTGAGAGGGATATCCCTGCATGTGCGGGTGTGCAGATTGCATGTAGCTGGAGGCCAGAGGATGTGTGTCCTGGCCTGTCACTCTCTGCCTTATTCCCTGAGACAAAGAAGCCCCAGCAATCCTCCTGTCTCCGCCCTACAAAACACTGGGATTACAGGCACTGGTGCAGCCATGCCTGGCTTCCCACATGGTCGACAGGGATTTGAACGTGGGTTCTCATGGTTGCACAGCGAACATTCTTAGCCACTGAGCTCTCTCCAGCCCCAGCAGCAGGAAACTAAGATTCAAGTTGTGTCTGAGGCGAGCTGGGTGCCTCTTCCAGTCAGGGTACCTAAAACTGCTGCTTCCTCTACCCTTTACCAGGGTGCTCCCACCCTTCACCCTACCCTGAGCCCCCTTCCTGGGATGACCTCCTGCCCTCTACACTACCCAGAGTCCCCTTCCTGGGATGGCCTCTCACCCTCCACACTTACCCAGAGGCCACTTAGGGAGCCCGCTCAACTATCTGGGACTCCCAAGATATTCCAGCCCTGATGGCTGCCGAAACTATTGCACCTCTGCATAGCTCTAGAACTTTTTGTCTTCCTGAAGAGAGCAAAGCAAACCTTTCTCATGCTACCCCTCCCGTTGGGCCCGGCACACAAGAACTTGCTCTAGAGAAGCCCAGAGGAACGTGCACAGGGTAGCAGCTGGTGCCAGGCTGTGGAGCCTGGAGTCTGGGGCCCTCAAGGGAAGGAAGCCGAAATGCGAACTAACACAGACCAAAGTGTCCCGACAGGCTTGGCCTCGAGGGTTGCCCATCCCTCTCCCCTCCCTGTTTCCATCTTCTTTCTCCCTGTTGAGAGGTACTGGTGGGATCTGTGCAGGGCTGTTGCTAACCACATCTTGCTGAATTGTTAAGTTGTCGTCTCATGAGGACTAAAATCTGAGACACCTCAGAAGCCCTGTCAAGGTGTCCTCCACCACCTTCTGCCTGTTGCTGCCCATGGCTCTTTGCTTAAGATGGCAGGATGGGTAGGCTCCATTTTCTGTAAGACTCAGGGCACAGGTGCTGGGTAAGAAAGGGTACCCTAGCTCCTAACCCAAGTAAGGATGCCACCTAGCAGCAGACCCAACCATTGTCCCAGGGAGGGAAATGTTGCTCTGTCACTGAGTGGCAGAGAAGCCACCTGCAGTGTTGACTGTTTCTGATTGTCTCCTGGCTGCCATCTGCACATCTTGAAAGTGCTTGCCCTTCCCCCAAGCCTGTCCTACCCTCTAACCCACTTCAGCAGTTTATCAGTAGTGGAAGGAAATGCCATGCCTTTGTGTGGTCCCCCCAGTGCTACTGGCACAGGCAATGTTGAGCAGGAGTGAAGCCTGCGGTATACTGGATGGCCTTGAGGTAGGGACATTACGTCCTTGACACTGATCACAACTCCACCACAGCTCTGCCTTACCGGCTGAGTCCCAATGCTGCCCCGACTGTCTCCTCCTCCTCCAGGGGTCTTCCTGAGAGGCAAGCATCCTGGTGGTTCTTTGGGTGGTGGCCACAGTGTGTCATTTAGTATGATGATTTTCATCAGTGTCGCTGTCCTGGGACACTGGGAGGGGTACTGGCTTCGGGACAAGAGTTGTACGTGTTTCATGTCTGTAGCCTCCGTGCCAAGGACAGAACTTGGTATTTAGCAGATAATGAGTGATCACGGATAAGATGAATAAAAGAGAAGATGTTGGTAGCGACAGTGAATGGTTGGACAGGGCCAACCCAGCTGATGGTGGGAGGAAGTAACTGCTAGTGAGGAGGACAGGAGGGGGGTGGTGGATGGCTAAGGACCCAGTAGCCCAGGGGTCCTCAACCTTCCTAATGCTGCGACCCTTTAACACAGTTCCTCATGCTGTAGTGACCCTCGACCATGCATTACTTTTGTTGCTACTTCATAACTGTAATTTTGCTACTGTTGTGAATCATAAAGTGATTATCTGATATGCAGGATGTGGGTCACGGCCCACAGGTTGAGAACCGCTGCAGTAGAGGGCGGTGGCTGGGGAAACGGTGATGGTGCAGGAAGGATGGTGGTTACAGCCGCTTGGAAGGTGGGAATGCTCTCTAGTGCCTGGCCGCTGCTTCCTCCCTGGCCCTCCCCCACGAGACCCTGACCAGGCAGCTCTTGGTTCTATTACGTCCTCTGAGGTTGTGGCCTGTTCCTTTGCAGACTCCGTCGGGGGCTCCTTCCCGGTCACCTCTCACCGATGCCATCACAAACAGAAGCCCTGTACTCCTGTGCTGTCAGCCGGGGGGCTCTCAGCCACACCGCTGCTCTTCCACCCACACACTAAGGGCTCCCAGATCCTCATGGACCTCAGCCACAAGGCCGTCAAGAGGCAGGCCAGCTTCTGCAACGCCATCACCTTCAGTAACCGCCCGGTGCTCATCTACGAGCAAGTCAGGCTGAAGGTGGGCGCCCTGACCCCTGCCTTTGACCTCTTTGACCTGCTGTTCTGCCGCCCACCGGCAGCCCTGCCCCCCCCTTCTCCTTTTTGCTTCCCTTCTTTATTCCTTACTCCTTTCCCAACCTCCCTGGGTGATAAGACCCAGTGGGAGTAACCTTCACTAACCTGTAGGAAGGCCCTGGGGTGGGGGTGGGTGGGAATGAGTTTTCTGGCCGGGGGTGGTCTGTAGTGAGCCCACCCCTTTCCCCTTGGTCCTCTGACTGAGGGAGAGAGGCTGGGCTGAGGGTCCCCACTCCCTGTGGCCAGATCACCAAGAAGCAAAGCTGCTGGAGTGGAGCCCTGCGACTTGGCTTCACCAGCAAGGACCCTTCCCGCATTCACCCCGACTCGCTGCCCAAGTACGCCTGCCCTGACCTGGTGTCTCAGAGTGGCTTCTGGGCCAAAGCTGTGCCTGAGGAGTTTGCCAACGAGGGCAACATCATTGCCTTCTGGGTGGACAAGAAGGGCCGCGTCTTCTACCGCATCAATGACTCAGCTGCCATGCTTTTCTTCAATGGGGTCCGGACAGCCGACCCGCTCTGGGCCCTGGTGGACGTCTACGGCCTCACGCGGGGTGTCCAGCTGCTAGGTGAGTGGCACACTCTGCTTCATTAGCTCTGGGGCCACACCCCTGAGAGTTCGTTCCCATGAGTCGTGGGGGCTGCATGGAGGCCAAGGGACCCAGGAACACCTTCTGGACTTTTCTATGAACGTCGGTTTCCCCCTCCTGGCCACAGCTTTGGCAGGCAAAGCTTAGTGAGAGTATGACCCCCACAGGCCCTCCTTCAGGGTGCTTTCTGAGTTGGACACAACTTTCACCACCAGAAATGGCAGGCCTGTCCCTGTCCCGGTGAGGTTAATGTTGCTTTCAGTAACCATTGTCTCATTGCAACCCTGAGACTATTTGAGGAGACTCACACTTGGGATGTTACGTCCTCATGGATGGGTGGTGCAGACAGCTCTCCATCCTGGGTCTGCCTAGTCCAAAACCAAGTCCTGGCCCTGGCCTACAGCTGTCCTGGCACCTGGACTCCACCCTTACCCTAGGGCTTTCTGTAAGTGTGTGCAGGGGGTGGGGGAGGGGAGCAGGAGGCTCTGCAGGTGGGGCTCAGACCCCTCAGCTTCCCAGCCATGGCGTTTGACAGCGCCGCCAGGGGCCTCAGACTGCGTAGGGTCACGGGAGCTGGTGACGGAGGGGATATAGCCCAACCGTTCCTCTAGCTTGAGATATGTGTGCATGTATATTCAAGTGTGTGTTTGCAGACATGTGTACTCGACATACAGACAGAGCCTGGTCACACAGCTCCCTCATCTGGAAAACAGGCCCTGGGAGGAGCTGCAGAGGCTGAGTAGAGTAGCTGCTCTGTCCTAGTATCAAAGACGTGTCTAGCCAACACTGGCCACTTCTGCCCCCCCACCCCCTTTCTCTTGCAGAGAGAAATGGCACAAGAGGGGTTCAAAACCCGCTTCCGCTTTCCTTTCTGCCTTCTAAGCCTAGAAATTGTGACTGTTTTCAGAGCACTTTGACTTGAGTTTAAAAAAAAAAAAAAAAGGGAAAGTAAAAACAAAGATATGAGTAATTTCCAGAAGCCTGTGCATTAAGTTCCAAACATCAGGAGGCTGTTTTTGTTAACTAGCAGTTTGGGAACTTTCTGTTTTTCAAGTCAATAAAAGAGTTCCTGCATTCATGCTGACATGTTAAGAGCCCCAAACAGGCGATTCCTGGTGACAGCTACTGAAGAAGGGTATCCGGGCTGCCTGGACAGCTTCCCCCACTCCCTCTGCATACTGGGTACACCTGAAGGGCTCTACCTGCCAGAAAGTATGTGCCTTAGCTATGGAGACAAATCTGGGCTGGATCCTGGGCCGGCGCAAGGTGCGTGCGCTGTGTAGTGGACCCATGTGTACTGTGGGGCAGTCTGAAAGGGTGGCATGTGAGGATCAATGGGTGCAGGGTAGTGGCCATCCCTACCCCTCCTGTGGAGGACAACTGCTTAACCCACAGTTCACACGAGCCCCTTCGGCTGCCCGGGTGTCCTCTGGGTCGCACACTGTTAGGCTTAAGTCTGAGCTCCAGGCCACTCATCCAGTCCAGCCTCAACCATCTGCTCTGAAAAGTGTCCGTGTCCTTCCTGGGCCCCTGCCACATGGTGGAGGGCAGGGAACGAGTGACTTCCTGCTCTTGAGAAGGTTGCCACCTTGTTGTGCGAGGGGAGAAAGACGTGGGAGCAACTCTCGTCATCCTCCCGAAGCAAATAATACTCCTCCCTCCTCCCCAGGACTGAGAGAGGACCTCCAGCATGCTAGGCCAGTGCTCCACCACTGAACGGGAGCCTTGAACTCTTCATTTTGAGTCAGGGTTTCCAGACTGCCTGTGAACGTGCATGTTCCTGCCTCAGCCTTCCAGGGAGCTGAGGTTCCAAGCCTGTGCCACCAGGTTTGGCCAAGACTGCTGTTCCTCTCAGTCCCCGCACTTGCCTGAAGCCGCCTCCTCCCTGAGCCCTTTGGTTAGACTTTTCCTCTCTCCTGTTCCCACCATAGCTCTGTGGTCTCTGGGAGCCTCAGTCCATCCACCCTTGTGTCTCCATAGGACGGGAGTTCCTTTGAAGAAGGAACCGGGTCCTTCCTTCCTACGCTGTCTCCGTGGGGATCGAGACCCCCTTTGGGGTATGGGGTGACCCTTTCACAGGGGTCGTTTAGGACCATCAGAAAACATGGACATTACATTATGATTCATAGTAGGAAAATTACAGTTACAGCAGCAAGCATACTTTTTTGGTTGGGGTCACCACAACCCGAGGGACAGTGTTAAAGCAGGGCAGCATTAGGGGAGGCTGAGAGCCAGCACTCTAGGGGGGGGAGGTGGGGGGTGGCTGAAAGGGAGCACTGGGAAATGTTAGTTGAAGAAAAGAACAGGTGGGCGGGGCTGAAGGAGCCCAGCCACTGTCAGGCAGCTCTGGGCTCACTGGGCAGTGAGGGGGGGCAAGGAGACGCCAGGACTCAATCAGCAACCTGGAGAGAGTTGTAAATCGCTAACCTCTGTGGTCATAGCATCCCTTTCATCCGCTGGGACATTTCCATCATTAGCTCACTGAACTCTGGGCAGGCAGGGTGAAGATTGCGGTCTGTGGAAGGTCTGGCCTGCCCATGTAGGGATATGGTCGAGCTGGGTCTGAACAAGGAGCTCCAGGATAAAGCAGTGTCTTTCCCGTGGCCTCTGGCAGGTTTACACATGACAGGAGCCAGGAAGTCAAAGGCGGCTCCGGTCTGTGGCGGTAGAATCTTGACAGACTTCTTGTAAGAGGAGGCTCAAGCGGGCCTTGCACATTCCGGGAGACTGTGCCCAGGGATGTGGGGGCTCTAACCTCCAGGGTGGGTAGGGGTGGAAGCTGGAGATGAATCAGCAGGGCCTCATGCTGGCACTGGAGCCCAGGCTGTCCAGCCCAGCCTGACCCCCACCCCTTCCGTGACTATACATGGGTTTGCTTAGAGCAGTTCAGTTGCCCTTGGATCTGTTGCAGGCTACTTTGCTGAGGCCTGTGACTGCTGTCCCAGCGTAAATCACCACGATCACTGGCATTTTAAAACCGTTCTTCATTTTGCTCCTCCTAAATTTGTGTGTGTGTGTGTGTGTGAGAGAGAGAGAGAGAGAGAGAGAGACAGAGAGAGACAGAGAGAGAGAGGAGAGAGAACCAAGAGAGACAGAGGGGGAGGGGATACAGATGAGGAGAAGATGCTTGGGAAGAGAGGGTAAGGGCAGAGGCGTGGATCCCTCAGGAGCCTCAAAAGGTGTGTCTGGCTTTAGCCTAACCAAGTGCTGAGGTTCCAGGCTGTGCCACCACGCCCAGCACATTTGTTGTCCCATCTTAGCAGCTCTTGCTCAGGGGGCTCTGGAGATGGGCCAGTCACTGCTGGGTTGACTATCCCCCAAAGATTATTTGACCTTTAGGGACTTCCTCCAACTTGTATGTAGAGCCAAAGCCCCAGACCTGACCTGTCCAGTCTGCAGTGCGCTAGAGTCCTCAAGTTCTGGGTACACTGAGTGTGGCAGGTATGCTCACATTCCCATAAAGGGATGGGCTGTGTCCCCAAAGAAGGGGACAGTTTAGAGGCTGGGCTCCTAACCCTGTTTCACTGCAGCCCAGACTCACACAGCAGACCGATTCCGGGCCCTCCAGGCCACGTCCCCATGTCCCGGAGCTCAGCAGCTCACCCTCACCATCCTTCCTGTGGGTGCCCTGGCCTGGACCTAGGATGGCATCTCCAAGAATAACAGCTTCGTACCTCCAGGATGAAAAGCCTGCCAGCAACCAAATAAACACAGGTTTTATGGGGTGATTAATACTAGAACAGATAAACTCCTACCCCAGGTTCTGGTGCTCTTCCTGCTTCTCAACTTGGTGTGGAACACAGGCCTGTAGCCTCAGGGTTTAGGAGGTTGAAGCAGGAGGATTGTGAGTTCCAGACCAGCCTGGGCTACATGAGACTGTGTCCCCAAAAGAAAAAGGCTGGTAGGAAGAGCTGTGATCTTGCAAAGGCTAGTGAGCCCAGACTTCACTCACAAGGTGTCCTGCTCATCATACAGTGCCTGCCATGACCCGGACTCCGCAGGGAAGGGAGAGAGATGGGAGAATGGACAACCCAGCTCCTTACCTTGCTGGGTTTTCGCACCAAGGCACATGCCATATCATAGCTACGAAGTGGCCCAAATCCGATGCTGCTATTAAGTGGGACCGGAGATGTCCATCTGTAGAGTGCTGCTGGGGACAACCCTGGAGGACTTCTGTGGGAAAAGAAATCCAAGTCGGTGAAAAGAACGGAGTGGCTGGAGACCAGTTTAGCCGTAAATGGGTGTGCACTGGCCTGGAGGGGGTGAGCCGAGAGGGAAGTCCCACCCTGGAAGGGGGCGTGAGGAAGACAGGCAACGGGCACCTTGTGGCCTCACGTGTTGTTCACAGCTGGGCACGCGCGCGCGCACACACACATGCACACACACGCACACACACACACACACACAGAGAGAGAGAGAGAGAGAGAGAGAGAGAGAGAGAGAGAGAGAGAGAGAGAGAGAGAGAGCACTTCGAGTTCAGTGCTGCCTGGATATTTAATGGGAGAGCCAGGCCAGGTGAGGCGGGGAGGGTCTGGCTTTGGATCCCCCAGCCAATCTGGACACGAGGTTAGTGTGAGCAGACCTGGTGCCAGCCACATCAGAGTGGTGGTAGCAAAGTCTCTGAGGGCTGGAAGTGGGGGCTTGCATGGATTCATGCGCTCCTACCCTCTTCCCAAAGCATACTTCCAGGTCTGGGTGGAAAGCCCCGCCTGCCCGCTAGGAGGTGTTATGCATGAAGACTCAGGTGGCTTTGGGCCAGATTCCAGGGAGGCAGTGGTCCAGCTTTGCAGCCTTGAGAGGGGGCCTGGGGGCTGTAACTGTCCCAAGCGTGCTGAGTGTGTGCTGTCCACGGCCCAGGGCTGTGCTGCTTTCTCGGCTTAACCAGTGTCTATGCTCACTCAGCCTTGGCTGCTGGATCCCAGAGGCTGTGTGTGGGGAGCCTGGAACAGTCCTGGGACGAGGTACACCACTAGAGGTGCTATGTTGATGCGGGTTTCTCCCTCTTTGACAATTTTCCTTAAAGAGAATAACTTGACCAGGTATGGCAGTGTACATACATGGGAAGCAGGAGGATGAAGTCATGCTCAGATACCTAGCGAGTCAGGCCAGCCTGACTCCCTCTCCCCCCAAAATCTTACTGCTCCCTCTGCAGAGACTCTTCCAGGCATGTCCTTTGTCTCCTCACTTCCAATCTTGCTAATTGTGTCAAGGCCCAGGCTCCAAACCCTCCTCCAGCTGAGCTGATTTCCCACCCTCTCTTACACAGGGTGACACACCCTCCCTTGAACATGTGGGGTCTGTGCAGTTCTAAGTGGGTTGCGTGGTACAGTGTCCTGTTTTCTAAGGTGGCATGCGTCTTCCGTGCACATGAAAAGGGTTATTATGTGTATTTTGCAGAGAGGTCTAATGACTTGCCCAAGGTCACACAGAAGCCTAGGCAGTAGTTCCTTCCAGCTTCTCTAGTTGTGGGTGCCTCACGGCTGACCACTCCTAGGTGGTCACTGAGGACCAGTTTTGTCTAGAACAGGTGTATGAGAGCTCAAGGCAGGATCATCCACTCACTTTGGGCAGAGGAGGTTACCAGAGCTGTAGCAGTGTTGAGCTAAGAAAGAGGTAATGAGTTCCAGGGTAGCTGATTCCGTATAGAGGGCAGGCCTGACTGACTGATGTTCTCCCCAGATTCTCAAGAGCTTTATCTGGCTCTCCTGCCCTAGAGCAGACTAGCTTGGGCAGCATATGATTGCTCCCCGCCACCACCATGGGACCGCCACACCCAGACCGCCTGTCACCTACAGAGCAGGCAGTACCACGTTGCCACCCCTGTCTCACTGGCCCCAGATGTAGTCCCAGGAGCCTTGATAAGACTTGCAGGAGTGAGGGTCCTAGTGGGCCCTGCAGGACTTGGGACCAGGCCCTCATTCGGGAAGCAGGAGAGAGCCGTCAGATGGAGATCCGATCCAGCTACTCGGAGCCGTGGGCAGTTCCAGCATGTCCTGCCTTGGCCTCCGGATTACTTGCCCATAATTATCCGCACCCCACTTAATCTTCAGAGGCCCCCAGACACAGGAATGTTCACAATATGAGAACTGCTTTTTGTCTTTAGGCTAAAAAATGAGTACCCAACTTGCCATATTTGCCACAGTCACCATCACCAAATGGAGACTCCATGCAATGTCTTCTAACTCGAGAGGAAAACCATGCAGTCTAAGATGTGGGATGAGAACTGTGGGCTTCCAGTGAGGTTCTTTGGAACCCCAGGGCTCCCCAGGACATCTCTGAGACAGCGAAATGCATAGGCCTGGGGAGACAGGCGTGGTGCCCACCCGCCAGACCTCAACCACGATGTCTGGTGACACTGAAACAAAGATCCCTACTTTAAAAATGAGCACTTGAGTGGGTGTATACCTGTCATCCTAGACATCGAAAGGCTGAGGTAGGAGGATCACGGTGAGTTCCAGGCCAGTCCGGGACTCAGAATCCTGTCCCAAAAACTAAAAGCACACAACCAAAGTCAACAACCAACCCAAAACAAACAAAGCAAAAGTTTGAGAGTCATTACATCAAGTGATTCCTGGAGCCTCTGGCTCCATGGTTCTATCAAGGAGCCTGGCTTTGAGTGATTCTGGAACATTCTACACTTCCCTCAGTGGCCTCAGAAATCATGTTTGTTTCTTCTGGGCTGCTCATAGCCGAGTTTACAGGGGAAGGGTGGAGGCCAGTGTGGTTTTCAGGGTGCTGTCCAGAGGGTTTGTCCATCTGCACTGTGTACTGCCTCCATGCTCCTCCCGTCTGGGTCAGATGCAGACCAGCAGGAGGATGTTTACAGAGACAGTAAATGTGCTGGCAGCACCTTCTGAACGGGGGCTGGCTGCTGCAACCCCGTGCTAAAAGATTACCCAGTGCTGCGGATGTGAGAATCCAAACAAACAAGAGTCTGGGCTGGTGGTGGTGGCCCAGCTTCAAAAGAGGCCCCTAGGCCAGTGCCAACATGAGTCTTGGTCACCCTATGCTGCTGGCTATGTGTTGCAAGGCTGGGTGTTGCAGGTGAGAGCTGGCCCTTGCCTCTCATCACCAGCCAGCAATACCTATGGCCTGGCTCAGGTTGATTCCCACGAACTTGCCAGCAATCTTACATGGAATGTGCCTTTCACTGGCTATCTGTCCTGCTGCCTAGGCAAGTCCTCCCCTGACCCTCCCCAAAACAGGATGAGCATCTCAGCTTGAGCTGGAGAGCTTTATTCTCAAGGTGATATTTATCCCAAAGAAGACATCCAGGGAGTCCTGGGGAGTGATGTGCCACACAAGAATCCAAACCAGGAAAACCTTTCAAAGCAAGGTTTAACGGAGCCTAGGCTAACCTCAGACTCATTATGTAGTTGAGGATGGATAGCCTTGAACTTCTGATGCTTCTTCCTTCAACTCTGCCATTCTGGGATTACAGATGTATACTACGGGTGCCTGGGTGCTTAGGTGTTGAATGTCAAACTCGGGTCTTTGTGTATTCTAGGCAAGCACCCTACCAAGTGAGCTATGTGCCCCACCCAAGGAAAGTTATTTTTTAACAGCTGGAGGAAGCTCTCTGAGGTGGGCAGCTTTCCCCAGGGGCATTCTAGGCAAGGCAGAGTGAGAAGTTGGCAGGGGTGTGTGAGTTGCTTGGTCCTTCATTTTCTTTGAGCTCCTACCCAATCTGAGATGCTAAGACTCTTGTAACTGAGTCTAATTTGGATTCTTCCTGCCTCTGAGCCTAAACTAGCTGATTCCTAGGACCCAGGTCCAACCCCTCCTTCTGCCTATGGGGCAGTATCAGCCCCGCCCTCCTGCTGTGGTCTGGAACCACTGCCAGGCTTCAGAATTGGCAGGTACCAAAGGGGCACGAAACACAATGGCTGAGCAGCTCCTTACAGGATCGTGTGCCACCTGTCTCCATCACCAACCCCTCCCGGTGGGCGGATGATTACATAACTTGTTTCCAAGTGTGGGACCATCCCATGGCATGTGGGTCCAGGATACCCTCATCCTGGGATAATGTTCTCTTGGATTTGGGAGCTGGACACAGCTGTGCCCATTTCCATGTTAGCTCACTCAGGGCCCGTTGGCTCTGCCATGTGCCGGGTGCTCTGTCTCGAGTTTCAGCTATTTCAGGGCCTTGCACAGCTGACCCGCTGCTAGGACAGTTATTTGGAGCCTGCTGGCTGCCTACAGCTGTGCCTGCTGAGTGCCAGAGAGGAAGGGGAGAAGACATTCTTGGGCTAGGGGGTCTAGTCGCTTCCAGCTGCTCCTAGCTCAGCAACATTTCACATAGGTCCACTTCCTAGCCTGCCTGCCTCCCTCTCTCCTACCCTTTCATTCCTTCTCCTTTAATCTCCACATTGACTGCTTCTGCTGGGATTTTAGTCAGTAATGCCATTCAGAGAGCATTGCCTGGGTGCCCACTGTGACGTCCTACAGACAGCAGGAACAATGTATTTGTGTGGGCGTGGGGTTTGAAGACAGAGCCTTGTACATGCTAGGCATGTGCTTTACCGATGGCCATGCCCCCACCCCAAAATGCTAATATGTGAATTGTCTGGGCAACAGGGACTGTGCCCACTCCTGACCTGCCAGACATTGTCAAGGCAGGCATCTGGCTCCATTCTCTAAGTACACCATCACATGCTTAAGTTGCTTACATAAAGGCCACCAGCTAAGTAGCAGGTAGAACATTGAACACCTGGTCCAGAGTGCTCTGGCGCCCCAGTGACATGGAAACAGTGGCTTATACTGACATATGACCACATGTGCCAGGTACTTTACCACGTGCCCAGTGGGCCTTATTCCATCCTGTCCCTGCAGCATCCTTCCAAGGTGAGCCTCAGAATATGGCTTTATGTAAGTCAGTTACATTCCTCACAGCCCAAGAAAAATGGCCCGGTGAGTTTAAGCCACTTGTCCAAGGTTGAGTCAGGATTTGAACCCAGGCTGATGACTTTAAATTCACTACACTCAATTATGTTCCTGTCAGTAGGCTGCCTACCAGTACATGGACTTTAGTTACAAAAACCAACCGACTGATACCCAAAGAACCTGTAGGTTGTGTTATTTGGAGTAGGATGTACGTGTTTTCGGAGGTGATGGTCATTCTGAGCCTTGAGCTTCTCAAGGCACACCTGGAATGCTGTCTGGTTCTGTTTACTCTCTAAGTGGTGGAAAGGTGTGTCTGCTGTCTTCAGTGTGGAGGGAGAGGTGAACACATGTGTCTTCACTACAGGCTCAGAGCTCAAGAGGTGTGGTGCATTCGATACAGAGATGAAGAATTCAGTTTGAGAGAAACGCAACCCCTCAGAGGACAAAGTCCTTCCTTGCTTATTGAATGGCTTCCTCAATTAGTGTCCACAGCTTTGGCCTGTGCAGCTGTGGTCTATACCACAGCCTGCTCAGCTCCAGGACTCAGACTGTCCCAAGAGGTTGGATTAGCCTGTGTGAGATCTTTCCCATAGGTCGTGGGCAGGCGGGCATCTCAGAACCACTGATCCCTCTTCTTGATTCCCTTCTCTCTCCTCTCAGCTCCCTAGAGTCCCAGTACTGGAATCCTGGAGGGACCAGGAAGCAGGGACTGTTTCTCCAGGGCCCAGGTGCACCCACCCTCTCTCCCTCTCTTGACCTCTTTCCCATTCCCCTCACCTCTGCCTCTGCACAGCCCCAGCCTCCAAGCCATTGCCATCGTTGTCAGAGTCAATTTCCTGGAATAATCGAGTTTTCCAGTTGACTCCCTCCTCCTTGCCAAGGCATTGCTGGGAAATCCCAACCAGCCAGGGCCCAGGAGGCTTTTGGGGCAGCTTAAGACTTAAGGGGAAGGGCAGCACCTAACCTTCCTGAGTCCAGATAACAGCTTCCGGAATAGGGAGGGAGATGGGCTTTAGCGAGTCCTCCACCTTCTTCAGTGGAAGGCCAACTACGGCCTCTATTCTTATTGGCTTAATCTTCCAGGCTTTGATGGAGGACAGGCTCCACAGCCGCCTAGGCACAGGGAGGCTCCTGGGAAGGCATAGGCCAAGCTATGGCTTACAGTGGTGTCAGTCAGATTTGAGGATGCCAGCTCTGCAGAAGGGGTTCCATTTGAAATGAGGGTGGTGCTGGGTGGTGGTGGAGTGCGCCTTTAATCCCAGTTCTTGAGAGGCAGGCAGGTCTCTGTGAGTTTGGGGCCAGCCTGGTCTACAGAGTGAGTTCCAGGATAACCAGAGCTACACAGAGACACCCTGTCTTGAAAAAAAAAAAAACTAAACAAAAAACCCCCAAAACACAAATAAACAAAACCCAAACCAACCAAACAGACTACAACAACGAAGAGCGTGGCATTGGGAGATGGACAGACCTTGCCAATACTGAGTCTACTTACTCAGTGGCTGTCACCCAACACCCCTGTATCTACAGTGGGATGGCCTCCATTGGCTGCTTTAGGGATGGCATTACTCCCAGCATTGTACGTTACAGATCCACAGAGCAGGGGCAAACACAGCATACCCATTAAAAGAATATGGCTGGAAGCAGCTGCTGGCATGAAAGGGAGATGTCTGGGACACAGTGTGTGGAGAAAAAAAAAAGTGGTTGTGAAAGAGAAAATGTGTGCAGCAGGGATTTGAGCCCAAAGTCCATGCCCATGGAAGGGTGTGATACACTTCATGGATGCCCAGAAGTCATCCACAGAATTTAGTGACAGTGTTCTGAGATGGGCCAACATGATCACATTTCCAAAACGGCTTATTACTCACGGAGGCTAAACATTATTGGTGTTTATAGAGTAGAACTCAATTTTTGCATTTAAAAAAAAAACCTGAAATCCATTTAAAAGACTCTGTCATGCCACAGTCCAAATATGGAAAATGCTTTTTCTCTGGGTGGCTGGCTAACAGGCAGAGTGGTGTGTTTCTCTTTGCTGGAGCATATGTCTTCAAAATGAAGTTGTATTAGCTGTCTGGATTAGCGAGATGTTTGAAGCTCAGCAAAGCAAAGCCTTCAAAACTCTGTATTTCCCAGATGAATTTAACTTCCCTTCGAATTAATGACTTTATGACAATGATAACCTCAGAGGGTAAGTACTGCCTTAAATGTCACTGTTTATCCAAAGAGATTGGAGAGAGGGTCCCTTTTGGCCTTCTAGAGTGTCACAGTATCAAAAGTACCGGTGACAAATGGTTATTGTTTGTCTGACAGCCACTCTGAAAGCTGGAGAGATAACTTGGTAAGCAAAACCCACGAGGCTCTGAGTTTGTTGTCTTTTAAAGGCAGGGTGTACTGGTGTGTTTATAATCCCATTGCTGGCGATATCTGGGGCTCCATAGCTAGCCTGCCCACTCTACTTGGCCAGTTCCAGGAGAGAGAGGGGGGGGGAGGGAGAGGGAGGGAGGGAGGGAGGGAGGGAGGGAGAGAGAGAGAGAGAGAGAAAGAGAGAGAGAGAGAGAGAGAGAGAGAGAGAGAGAGAGAGAGGAGAGAGAGGAGATTCCCTAAACAAACATGGACAGGGCCTAATTCTGCCCTCATTCTAGATGTTAAATATAAAATAGGGATTAGAATTTAAGAAACCGTTTTCTTCCGTGGAGGAACTGGGGGTAGAGGAAATCAGCCCGTCTTAGTGGGCACTGTGACACACAGAGTTCGAAGCTCTCAGAAAAATAAGACACCCTCCTAATGTAGTTTAAGAATCAATACACTACAAGTTCTGCGGGGTTACTGAAGACAGTAAGAGAAAGTGTTGCCAACCGGGAAGCATTTAGGTGGCCTTGAAGTTGGTGTCTTCCAGCGGTATGCCTTTGTTTAAAGGGCCAGTGTCCCCTTTGCTTCCCGACTTTGCACCCTAGTGAGCGGTAGCATCTTTGGTAGCACAGTCACCGCTGTGGGAAGGTGACGATCACTCTGTCTCTCGTCCTCCCCGCCTCAGACAGCGAGCTGGTGCTGCCCGACTGCCTGCGGCCGCGCTCCTTCACCGCGCTGCGGCGGCCGTCCCTGCGGTGCGAGGTGGACGAGGCGCGCCTGTCCGTGAGCCTGTGCGACCTCAATGTGCCGGGAACCGACGGCGACGATGGAGCACCGCCCGCCGGCTGCCCGATCCCGCAGAACTCGCTCAACTCGCAACACAGCCGCGCGCTGCCGGCGCAGCTCGAAGGCGACCTGCGCTTCCACGCGCTGCGCGCCGGCTCGCACGTCCGCATCCTGGACGAGCAGACGGTGGCGCGCCTGGAGCACGGGCGGGACGAGCGCGCGCTCGTCTTCACCAGCCGGCCGGTGCGAGTGGCCGAGATCATCTTCATCAAGGTCACGCGCTCGGGCGGCGCCCGAGCCGGTGCGCTGTCCTTCGGGGTCACCACGTGCGACCCTGGCACTCTGCGGCCGGCCGACCTGCCCTTCAGCCCCGAGGCCCTAGTGGACCGCAAGGAGTTCTGGGCGGTGTGCCGCGTGCCCGGGCCTCTGCACAGCGGCGACATCCTGGGCCTGGTGGTCAACGCCGAGGGAGAGCTGCACCTGAGTCACAACGGCGCGACTGCAGGCATGCAGCTCTGTGTGGACGCTTCCCAGCCCCTCTGGATGCTCTTCAGCCTCCATGGCGCCATCACGCAGGTCCGCATCCTTGGTGAGTGCTCATCTCAGTCTCCAGTTCATGGTGGTCTTGTTAGGTGAGTTCTGGGTGGAGAGGAAGCTTCTGGCCAACCGATGGCTGGAGAAGAGATCAACTCACATCCCAACAGACACACAGCCTGACCAGACCCATATGCCTCTGTGTAAAAATCGGGGAAGGGAGTTTCTACCAGCAATGACCTGAGATTTAGTTTCCTCGGGGCTGTTGTTGAGTCTTAGTGAAAATCAGATTGGCTGGTTGTGGTGGTTCATGCTGTAATCCCAGCATTTAGGAAGCAGAGGTAGGAAAATCTCTGTAAGTTCGAGGCTGACTTGAGTTAGCATATTGAGTTTCAGCCCAGCTAGAGATTTTTAGCAAGCTGTCTCAAAAACAGAAAACAGCAACAGAAAAGTTGGTGTCTTCTAGGGCGATGCCTACATCAGAAGAGGAGGATCCCCGAGTAGGTGGCCTTTAGGCATGGGATTACAGCACAGGACACTCTTCAGAAGAGACAGTTTGAAAGGCTTTGGAGGATGTGGCTTGTGTTAAGCCAACTCTCTGGCTTGTTCTGAGAGATAAGTGTCCCTTACTGTGACCAAGTGTGACAAAGAAGGCAACTGAAGGGAAGATGGGTCTGATTTGATGCGTGGCTGGAGGGAACAGTCCATCATAGTTATTGCGGTAAATAAGGATCAGGATAAACAAATAGGCCGAATAGATGTTTATTCAGGGAGAAATAACTTACAACCTAGACAGATGAACACCAGGAAATTCAACCCGATCCTCTCCTGTCCAGAAAGAGAGAGCGCCTTCCTGGCCCCCTCCGACCTCCTTCCTCAGGTCACCTCCGCCCATCGCTCCACCCCCCAATGGGCGTGGTCAGTGCTACAGAAGGACTACCTCACTACAATTCCCCTTTTAGTCTAAAGAAAAGATTTAGGCTTAATACAAAACTATATACAAAACAGTGAATAACAAGTGTGCTCTAAGAAAAGGAAAATCGAGAACAAAATGACCTACATATCTAGTCCTAGGGTGAGGGCATAATGGAGTTTACAATAGAGTTGTCCTAAGCTGGAAAACGTAAGTCTAGTACCTAATATATCTAACTAGGAAGAGAGAATAATAGTTGTGATAGTTTAATTTTCAATCTCATCAAGACCTGAGAAGGAAATTAACAATACTAGAGTAGACAGGAAATGCGGATGGACAACTTCCAAAAGGTGCAGCAAGGACAGAAACAGCAAGCCACCTGGACAGTCACCCTAGGTCTCACAGCGATGTTGGTACACCCAGATTTGGCTAAGGCCAAGAGAACTTGACAGACCACAACAACAGCAGGGAAATAGAATGGCTGTCTTACCCTGACTTGGCAAGGTCAAGCAGTCTTCTATATTTGTCTCCTGCAAGCACATAGGACTGCATGTCCAAATCAGTGGTCAAGGTGGGGGCAATTCTATGCCCAACAGGCCATTAGCTGAGGCAAGAATGAACTCCAGCAGGAGCAACAACAGTGTCCAACACATAGTGAGGGAGGAATGGCGGGAATCCATCTCCATCTGCTGTCAGAGAGGTGGGTGCCAGCATTCAGCCCATTCTCGTTATGGGAAGCCAGCCCTCTGGGTGGCGTCAGCCACGCTCAGGGTGTGTTTACCTGCTGGGCATCTCCCACTGGCTTCACTGTAAAATGCAGCTCTTTGAACTCTGCCTCCAGGGATCCTATTTCTGGAGCTGTAGGACAGATTCTGATTTTGTTGTTGTTTTTTGAGACAGGATCTCTACATAACCCTGGCTGTCCTATAGATCAGGTTGGCTTTAAACTCACAGAGATCCAACTCTGCCTCCAGAGTGTCGGGATTAAAGGTGTGCACCACCATGCCCAGCTAGTTTATGTTTTTGTTTAATGTATCTTTAGCCAAGGTTGGCGAGCTCTGAGCCTCTCAACCCCATGGTAGGGTGTGCAGATGAGCGAGCCTCAACTGCTTTCTGAGCTCTGCCTTCTGTGAGGGGCTGTTAGCCCAGGGCTTGTGTTTATGTGTGTGGTGCTATTGAGATTGTTGAGTGAAGAGCTTGTGAAATGAGATTTAAAAAAAATCAGTGCAGACTTCCAGCTCTGCAGAGACCAGATGAAGGGATGCTGAGAAACAACTAGAAAAGCTACACAAAGACAGAAGGCTGGCTGGAGTACTGAGGAGTTAGAAATGAAGAAGGATAAATCAGGAAGGGAGGAGATGAAATCGAATCAAACAGGAAGGAAGATGAATCAGTCCAGGGTGAGAATTCATTCATTAAAATGAAATTGGATTGGGAAGCGCGTGCGCACCCCCCCCCCCACAATCTGGGCTGAGGTGAGAGATAACTGGCTCCACTAACTGCTTCTCAGAGAAAGGAAGGTGTGGGATATATTGTTTATGATTTAATAAAGCTTGCCTGGGGATCAGAATGCAAAGCAGCCACACTAGTCAGCCATAGATGTCGGGCAATGGTGGCACACACCTTTAATCTCAGGACTCAGGAGACAGAGGCAGATGGATCCTTGTGAGTCCAAGACCACCCTGCGCTACACGAGTGAATCAAAGAGGAACAGAGCCCACACCTTTAATCCCAGCACTAGGGAGGCATACAAGGAAGAAGCAAAGGGTCTCATGGGAGATTCAGTTTCCAGTCACAGGGAAGACAGGACCTCTATTTCAGCCTTGGTAAGAGCTACTGGCTGGCTGCTTTGCTTTTTTTTGATCTTCATCTTGAACCCCAATATCTGTCCCTGGGTTTTATTAATCATACTACAGGAAAGCACACAGAGGCAAGGTCCACTCTTGCATCAGCATCACCTAATAACAGCTAAGTAGCTTTCCAGCAAGGCTCTGTCATCCAAAGGGGTTTATGAGACTGGAGGAAAAGGGAGTTAAGACAGAACACAGGACCTTTTCTGTCCCAGATAGTAAGTGCGTCGAGGTGAATGCCAGGAAATGCCACCCAAAATCCAATGTCTATTAATAGTTCCTGAGCTGTTTGGAGAATTGGGCATGTCAGCCAGCAAAGTGGTGCTGGGCAATCCTGACTGACTCCAAAGGAAAAGCAAAGCCGGTAGCCAGGTTTGAAGATGCATCGTTCCCCTTACAATAAGCTGATAAATCGGGGATGTTTCCTTTATCCACATGCACACAACCTGCAGCTTTCTTTATGTTCACTGGTTGGTCAGAAATATATTCACTAAAGACAACTATATTATCAGGGTTGCTTCCTAGACATTGTTCTGAAAATGCTAGCCAATGCAGTAGGGCAAGAGAAGTAAATAGGTATGCATTTCTGAAAAGAGATGATACTTTAAAATGTTAATGTAGTAAGAGAAACTGTATGAGCTGGGCCTCTGACCCCAGCTATTTGAGAGAGGTTCAAGATTTGCCTGGGCTGCAAAGCAAGTTCAAGGCCAGCCTAGGCCACTTAGTGAGAGCCTATCTTTAAATAAAAATAAGGGCATTGGGACATTGGTCAGTGATAGGATGCTTTCCTAACATGAGTGAAACCCTAGATTCAGTCTCTAGTGTGGAGGAGAGCGGAAAGAGACCCACCCTATGAACATTCAGTCTTAGAAATAATAGCACTGTTAAGTTAGTTACAGCTAACAGTGCACCTGCTATGCGCAGAACATTCTTTTGGGGCCGTGGGAAATCACAGGCAGTGAGGCTTCTTGTTCTCAGCAAGCTCACGGTTCTGCATGGAGTTGGATTCTCAGGCCAAAAAAGACAGGACTTCAGGCTGTGTGGCTAAGTATGGCTAGTCAGTGACCATGAAGTTGTGTTTAGGGAAGCCATGGCGGCCCAGGGATGGAGGTTTGAGGACAGCCTCAAGAGGCTCCCTAAGGCTGTCACCAGTCACATCTGTGCATCTGGGAGGGACTTTAGAAGGATGGCAGGGAGGGAAGGAAGGTCGTAGGACCAGAATATGGGGACCAGGGTGCCAGTGTAGAGAGAATGGGTGGTCCCTAGGGGCTGTGGTACAGAGGGCAGGGCTCTGACAGGAGACAGGAGTAAGAGGCAGGGACAGGGACTTTATTCCCTGAAGGCCAAAGGTACCTCGGATGAGTGGAAGGACAAACAAACTAGGCAGAATCTGGAGGGGAAATTGTGGGTGCGGTCTGCCACCCCCAGATCTGTAGTTGAGACAGAGCAAGAGTGGGGGCTGAGCCAGCGTATGGGGTCCCGCCCGAGCCTGCGGCTGCCCTCTGTGGGGTGGGGGCCCTCTGTGGGGTGGGACTGAAGCTCTCTCCGTTATGCTGATGGTACTGTGGCCCATCCCCCCCCCTCAGGCTCCACCATCATGGCTGAACGGGGTGGTCCATCTACCCCCTGCTCATCTGCCTCCACCCCAACCTCACCCAGTGCCCTGGACAGCCGCCTCTCTGACCCCCTGCCCAGCACCTGCAGTTCTGGGCCTCTGGGTGGCTCTGCTGGTGGTGAGTACCAAGGTCCTGTGGT
This sequence comes from Phodopus roborovskii, assembly GCF_943737965.1. Lineage (NCBI taxonomy): Eukaryota > Metazoa > Chordata > Mammalia > Rodentia > Cricetidae > Phodopus > Phodopus roborovskii. Next base: position 13,152,583 of record NW_026126541.1, on the reverse strand, counting down.
TGGGTCAACACTTCCCCCTCTACATATTCTTCAGGGAGGGAGAATGCAGCCTTTGTTAGGGTTGGGGCTGGCAGCTCTCAGCAGGGGACTTTTATTCTTTAAAGAGTTATTTTTAATGATCTTTTATTTTGAGTGTGTGTGTGCATGCATGAATGCGTGCAGTGCCTGTTGAGGCTAGAAGATGTCCTGGATGCCCCCGGAACTGGAGTTACAGGCAGCAGACAGTTGTGAGCGAACTGATGAGGGTCCGGAGAATCAAACTCCGGTCCTCTGGAAGAGCAGCAAGCCCTCTTAACTCTTCACTCATCTCTTCAGATGTCTTGGTTAGGGTTTCTGTTGCTGTGAAGAGACACCAGGCCCATGGCGACTCTTATAAAAGAAAGCATTTAATTGAGGGGGCTTACAGTGTCAAAGGTGTAGTCCATTATCGCCATGGTGGGCATGGCAGCGGCAGGCAGACATGGTGCTGGAGAAGGAGCTGAGAGCCCGACCCACAGCAGAAGGAAAAACTGTCACACTGGCCGGGCTTGAGACACACTTCCTCCAACAAGGCCACACCTCCTACCAATGCCACTCCCTATGGGCCAAGCACACGAGGCTGTGGGGGCCACACCCGTTCCAACCACCACAGACTTGTAGCTGTGGCTTTTTTAAAAAATCTTTTTTTAAAGATTTATTTTAAAGTGTGTGTGTGTGTGTGTGTGTGTGTGTGTGTGTGTGTGTGTGTGTAGTGGTGGGCTGTGTGGATATGTGAGTATAGGAGCCATGGAGCCCAGAAGCGTGTATCTGGTCCTCCAGGGGACCCTGAAAATGCACATTGGACACCAAGGGTTAGTGCAGGAGGGTCATGCCTTAAAAGACCTGGGAGGTTTGCTTTTTCCTGCCAGTCACCGGCACTCTGGTCCTGGTCTGGAGCTGTGTGGTTGGAGCTCAGCTTCTTCCTTGGGCAGGAAGGGTGGGTTGTCAGTATGAACAGGTGGCTTTCCATCCTGGAGGAAGGACTTGAGCCCTGCAGCCTTTTTCTCATAGGCCCCGAGCTGGCTGGGTCATATCCCATTTTGATTGGTGCTTTTGCTCTCAGGGACAGCCCCCAACTCGCCCGTGAGCCTGCCCGAGTCACCAGTGACCCCAGGTATGGGCCAGTGGAGCGATGAGTGCACCATTTGCTATGAACATGCAGTGGACACCGTCATCTACACGTGTGGCCACATGTGCCTCTGCTATTCCTGTGGCCTGCGCCTCAAGAAGGCCCTGCACGCCTGCTGCCCCATCTGCCGCCGCCCCATCAAGGACATCATCAAGACTTACCGCAGCTCCTAGCCCTGCAGAACCCACCTGCACCCCACGTCCGCAGATCAGCCCAGACCAGCTAAGGGTGAAGCCAGCAGGGCCCCTTTCTGCCACATTTTGAAAAGTCCTCCTTTTCCATTAAACATGGGAAACCAAGGTCCCTGAAGGTTTGGGCTGAGAGGGTCTGAGGCCTGGGGCACAGGTAGTACCTAATGAGCGGAGGGGAGGGGAGGGGAGAAGGCTACCCCATATTCTCCCTCTCTACCCAGATTCCATCACGGTGAGGGGCTGACGCGGGGTCTCGGCCTGTTACCATCCCTCACGATGTAGGCAGACTTCTAGGCTGTGCAGCCCGTGTGGTGCCTTGGAGAGAGCGAACATGTAGCCTTCCCTGGGCAGCTCGGGAGGAGGCAGTGGACCCCTCCCACCCTGGGCAGCTGCAAGCTGCATGCCCTGTCTCTTTCTCCTTACCCAGAGTGGGTAAACAGACAGGCTGCACACGAGTCCAGGGCCTAGGTCCTTGACCTTGGGCCCACCTGCCATGTTCAGGACCTCTCCTTGCCGTAACTCACACCAATCACCTCGCTGGTGCCGTTGCCTAGGGTGCCCTTCAGAATAGGCTAAAGTGGCCTACTCTGTTGTCAGGGTCCCAAAGAGCAGGCCCACGGCCACCCCTGAGGCCTGTCCTCCCTCATCTCAGTGCCAGCCTTGGCCTGGGCAGATCCTGCCATGTGTGCCCAGGAGGGGCAGGGGCCCTCAGCGGAGTGGGGGTCCCCTAGGCTATGGACAGCCCTTTTCCTCATTTTAATTTATTTATTTATTTGGTTTGTGAGTTTTGTTTGTGGGTTAGTTCCAACCTAGGGGCTCCTAAAATTCTACTGTTGGGGGATTGATTGCCAGGTGAGGGGCAATAGAGTGGCCGCTCAGAATCTCCCCCCCCCCCACTCAGAAGCCGCACACAAGGCTCCCCGAGGAGGAATTCTAGGCTGGAGGCGTCCCGAGAGGCGGACAAGCCTCTCCTGGATAGGGAACCACTGACATCCACCTGTGCCCTCCCTCCCTGGGTGGGAGCTGAGTTTGTGTGGTTGGTTCAAAGTCATCTGTACTCCAGGAGCCACCTCTGTAAAGACAGCAAAAGTTCTGCAAGGTTGGGGAAAGTTATCGACACGTGGGCCAGGGACCAGAATGGAGAGCTGGTTAGAAGGAGGATGGATCCTGAAGGCAGGCTCCTGGTCCTGCTAAGGGAGTGTCCATCACTCTTGGGCTATTGCCCCTGCAGCCCTCTCTGCCTGTGCTGGGTTACTGTGGAGTCTTAGCCTAGGCTCTCCCAGCCCCTCAGCCTTCGGCCCTCAGATGGCGGGCTTTATACCCTCAGAGACGGCTTCTGCCGTCACAGACAGTGCCTGGGGCTCTGTCCTGGCCACTGACTAGTCCTATGGCCCTGGCCAGGGGTCACCCTCCAAGCCTCAGCCTCCCCTGTGTAAAGTGGATTGCGGGTAGAATACTCTCAATGTGGTTCCCAGGAGTTCTTTTGGGGTGTCTCTTAGGGGGTTACTGGGGAGACATTGAGAATGGGGTGCCAGGGTGGGTGCTTGTCTGCACTGGCCTTGCAGGGACCCAGGGAATCTGTGCCACCCTGGCTCTCGCCTCTTCAGTCACTGGACCCCGTAGAGCCTTTCTGTGAGAGCAGGCTGGAGCTGGTAAGTTGCCCCATCCGATTGGGGGCTCATCCTAGAGATGGAGAAAGTCTGAGCACAGAGCTGTGTGGCCGGAGGTGGGAAAAGAAGCCACCATCCATTCTGCTAACAGGGAGGTGGTTCTGCCTCCTTCATGAACTGGGTCACTGTGTTTGTGAATAAAGGTGATTTCGTACCAGCCTGAGAGCTGTGCTGTGTGTCTGGAGGTTGGGAGGGAGACCAGTGTGTGTGAACGCACCTGAGTGGTTAGGGGCTGTCAGAACTGTAGACCCTCGAGCCCCAAAGGGCCTATGGCAGAGAAGCCTTCTTAGAGTCAGGCCTTGGAGCACAGCATGGGATTCAGACAGTGGGGCAAGCTTTTAAGTTGAGAGAAGCTGCTGCCCTTCTGGTGGCCTGGGAAACTCTGAGTAGGGAAAACAGGGTTAGGTAGGACTCTAAAAGAAGCCACAGGCATGCTGTGCGGTTTCCTCTCAGGCCCGAGATCCCGTGAGGTGTTTGCCACCTAGAGACTAACAGGGGAATGGCAGGTCAATCCTGTGGCTGGGGTGGGGAAGAGGTGGGTAGACTGGGCGGGGGGGGGGGGGGGGGGGGGTGTCTGGACAGTGTTTGAGCTGTGCACATCGACAGGGCCAGGCCCCAGAGACTTGTGGGATACCTGTCTACACCCTCTCCTGGACGAGGCTCTCACCACATAGTCTAGCCTGCCTTTGAACTGACCTCAGATTCTTTTTCCCCTGCTTACTGGAGACCAACACAACTAGGTAAGGACGAGGGTCCAGCTTGGGTTATTCCCAGAAAGGTGCCTGCAGGTGGGAAGGGGCTGGAGGAGCTTGTGGGAGCTGACCTCCCCTCCCTGATTCTGTAGTCAGCTGCTGTTTGTGCTGCTGGGACTTTTGCTGGTAAACTGAAAATGAGTCCTCTGGTACTAGAGAGAATCACCCGATTCTTTTCGGTTAAAAAGGCCAAAAACTTTATTTAGTTTTTAGGGAAATACAAGATGCATGTAAACATGAACAAAATATTAAACAAAACAACCCAAATTTTAAAGTCTAGAAGCATCCCAAGACAGGTCATTCCGATAGACCAAAGAATCCCTTCAAAGTGGTAAAGGACACCTGGAAAGTGGCAGGTCAGGGGGGCTGCGTCCCTCCCCCAAGGACACTGCGTGTTTGGGATGAGACTTATAAAAACAACCCACCATTAGAATCGTGAGAAACATGGAGATAGTTTAGCACCACCAAGGATCCTGGAGATATGTCAGCACTTGCGTGGACCCTGACTGCACCAATGGCCTTGTCTGTTTCTCTGCTGAGCTGGAAGGACCAGGGGAAAGGGCTTCTGTTGACCCCACTAAGCTGGCTGGGGATGAGTGGACACCACAAGAAGTCCCTGTGATTCAGTGTCCCACCCAATGACATCCATCTACTTGCTCCCACCAGAGTCCACATATCCATGCTGCAAGAGTGGCCACTCACATCTGCCTTACAAGTCACCTTCCAGACCTCTCAGTTAACTGTGGGGACACCCATGTCCTCTGTTGCAGGGGACGTGTAAATTTAAGAATGGTATCTGTGTACCCTTTGAAGTAGACTCAGTGTGCCTCAGTAGAAGCCACTAGAAAACAAAAAGCATGTTCAGGGATGTTGGTGTGTTCCGCCTGGTCTGACGGCAGCAGGAGGCTAACTCACCTAGAGCCTTGGGAATGATGTCCTCTGTCACTAAGGAATGAGGCCACCCTGGCTAGGCCTGAGCTCTTAAGTTCTAGTATGGGGATGTTGGGCCCTACTGTGTGGCCTATTATGGCCAATGGCCTCTGATTTGTACAAATGACAGACTGGCTAGCTCTGTAATAGACAAAATGCATTGGGCAAAAACTATCTGGAATCTGGGAGATGCTTTAGGTATTTCCGGAAAAGGACCTCCAAACCCAAACACTGGCTTCCAGCTTCCAGTGCCTTTCCCCCAAGACAACATGGGAAATGGAAGGCCGGCCGGGGCCCAGTGACTGAGTTTTCTCTGGCCGGACTCTTGGCTGGTGAGTAACAAAAATCCCTGTAAACCTGGGCACTGACTCCTTCCACCAATAAAGACAGCACAACTCCAAACCCTCCTTCAGCCTTCCCACACCTTCTCTGCCTAACAGACATCTCCTGGGAGACCCCTCCCAGTGCAGGGACCGTAAGCCCCAGTAACCTCCAACTTACATATTCACCCTGCCAACATGCCTCCCACTGGCTTGCCAACATGCTAGATACATCCTTTTGCACTAACACAAGCCCCTCACGCTCCCAAGGACACAGCCCATTGTCCAGAATGAGATTTTCAGCCCCAGGGACCCCACTCTGAGGCCACTAAGTCCTAGACTGCAATGGGGGGAGGGGTCCTAACTGTCAGGGTCACTTGAGATTTAGACAGGATAGAAGAGGGAATGTCACATGCCAATCCCTTGCAGCCAGGTTGGGATCAAGGCTTTGGAAAGGAAGCCCTTCTATTCACCCTACAAGCGTCCGTGTAGGCCTGGGGGCCCAGGCGACAGAGCAGAGCAGCAGTCAAAAGTAGTGCCAAGGCTGCCGTCGCACACCTCGTCCTATCTCTGGCTCGGTTTGGGAGACACAGGAACTTGAGACTGTCCCCAGTGGGATTTACACAAACTCAGGTGGTCCTGAGGGGCCCTCCACACTCCCGGGAAGCACTGTGTGGACACCTGCAGGTCCTCCTACGGGTCACACCGTGAGTAGTCCTCCCCCTGCCCAGACTGCCTCTCGCTCAGAACCAAACCCAAGGCCAGTAGCTCTTGGATGGCCTGGGGATTGTCACACTAAGAACACAGGTGCGCTATTCATAACCACTTCAGCCTTTCCATTCCCAACGGTATCTGTTCCAGACCTTCATCTTGGCGCCCGGATGCTGACCTGGGCTGCTTCTGTTAGATATGCTAATGCCAGTGTGAAGTTTTCAACTAAATAATAAAATAATTACAAAAACAAATTTAAAAGACACATTGCACTCTCCAGCCAGAACCGTGTGAATGACACACATACTTGCTGCCAGAAGCTGTTGAGTCCCTTGGGACCTGCCCAAAGCCAAGGACTAGTTCAATGGAGACCACCTGCCCTGCATTAATTTCCTCTAACCCCGTGCTATTTAGTTCAAGTGGGAAATTACCACCAGTCTCTCTCACACACTCATGTAATATTCACACACTTGGAAATTTCCACCCTTTCTTCTCTCTCTCTCTCTCTCTCTCTCTCTCTCTCTCTCTCTCTCTCGCACGCGCACACACACACACACGCACGCACACACTGCTCTCTTAGCCCTCAAAAAAAATGAGGGAATCTTAATCGGTTAGTGATGTGGACTGCTGTCTTTCCAGAGAGCTGCACAGATAGTCAATGATGAGCTATGCAGCCATTGTCTATTCTAAGAGAGAGACCCTAGAAGGGGCCTGGTCCCTCTCCCTCTCTGTATAGATATTCACACAAGGGTGGGTTGGAGCAGCAGGCCTACAGTACTACATTGAAGGGACACACCAGCAAGGCTGTGCTTGCCATCCTGGGGGGCCAAGCTCCAGGACTTGCTCCTAACTCCCCAGAAGACATCTTGTCCTGCCACTTTTCCTGCTGCATGCGAAAGGAGGCAGGTGTGTACCTGTCATGGGGGTTTCTGTTGTCAGAAGCAGGGCTCATGCCTTTTGCCCAAGTCACTGAGATGAATGGGTGGCCGGGATTCAACCCCCAGGCCTACTGTAGGCCTGTAGGAACTGGGTCTTACTGGGTATGAAGGGCTTAAAGCACCTACCCTCCAAATTAGTTTGCTTACAGCCAGGATTCCTGTCCTTAGCTGAACTGAGGTTCCATAGTTTTAGAAAGACTCAAACACACATCCAAAGCATCGTAGCCCACACATCAGGAGGCTGGGGTGAGAGGGCTTCTGGGAATCGCTTCTAGGTCGGGCCTCTGCGCAGCTGGCGGCAAAGGGGGAATGGAAACAGGTGGGTCTTGCATATCCTCATTCTGCCCTGGGCACTGGGCTCAAGAGGTCAAGAGCACCATTCCAGTTCCCCAGACCCCTTCCTTCCAGTGGGCTGTCCTCTGGTGGCCACCCCTTTTCTTCATGCCAGAGGATGGGGGGATGGGGAGATAGACTGTCAGCCTGCCCGGAGAGCAAAGCCAGGGCCCACCCGCGTGCTCCGCAGTACCAACTCCTCCCAGTAGCCTCTCCCGTTTTCTGCAGATTCAACAGGGTCTCCCGCCACTCTGTCCCACACCCCTCTCGGTAATATTGCACTTTTTCTGTCTCAGATTGCTTTCATTTTTCCATTGAGAATGCAAAGTACTTGGAGGGAATAGGGAAGTGAGTAACCTTAAAGAAAGTATATATTAGTCAAATCCAGGAAAAGCAGGAGTGATTTCACCTGCCCCCCCTAAAAACAGAACACTACAACTTAAATAGCTCTACGCCTACTCTGCAAGTACTAGTCATATGAAAATAATGTTTGGTTGAAATTCCCTTGTCTTTCTTCCTTAGACAATAAAAGTAGTAACATGCCTTGCTGAGGAAAGCGATGGATATAAATGCCAGTAAAATACGCCGCTCTAATATCTCAACGTGACTACAATGATTCTATATAATGCCTTCGTCCATTTAGGAGTGAGAAACAGGAACCCTTGGGGCCAGGCAAGGGGTGGAAGGGTTGAGGCCCTGCAGATAGAACCTGGGCTGTGAAGGGAGCCAAGGCAGAAAGGAACCGGCTGCCGATGGAAACTCCGGCCCCAGCTCCCTCTGTGTGAACGCAGAGGAGCCAGGCAGTGGAGCCAGGCCTACAAGCAACAAAGAAGGAGAAGGTTGAAAACGTCCCTCCACCTTTGTAAAAGAAGGGTCTTTAAACTGAAAGGAAACAAAGCACCGAACGATGCATCTTCGGGCATTATATAAACCGCAATAATGACCTCAGAAGGGCTCATTATGATTAAAGTTGCAGTATACAGCAATACAATGTCATTTCACATTTTCAATCATCACTAATGGAAAACTAGGTTTGGACATTGCTGAGATTCCATTTTTTTTTTTCCTTTAGTCCGATCTGGTTTTCCTCCAGATGGGTCAGAGCCCCAGGCCCTTCCCTCCTCCACGGCTGCCATAGTCTGTCCAAAGTCACAAAGCAGCTCTTTAGCTCTAGGGAAAGGCCCTCTTGCCCGGGCAGGGCTAGGATCCAGGGACACAAGGCCCGGTATCCCCTGGCCATGTCGGAGAAGGCCTGGCATGCACCCTTCTTGTTTCAAGTATTCTTTGGGCTTGCAGGGTTTGTGCTGTGCCCTACTGGGTTGGTGGTGAGGGACCTTGGCTATCACTCACTATTTGTTGACCAAGTCTACATACTGACACTAGGTGGCAACATTCCCCACTTTTCCCAGATGCCTGAGCAACTCCCAGCCATCCCTGGGGCTGGATGTTAATATGTAAACACAATGACCACACAATAAACTAAAGGGACCGGAGAGGAAGGCAGGGTTAAACGCCGTGGGGAAACCTGACATTAACTGGGAGATTTGGAGAAAGTCATTTCCTGACCTTGGGCTGAAGTAGCCGGAAGGGATGGAATGGAGTGACCGCTAAGGTCCCTTCCAGTCCTGCTTTTAGAGTCTAGGATTTCAGGACACTGGGAATTGGGAGAGGGTCTTTGGGGTGCAGGCAGAGGGTGTGAGTGAGGAGTCGGGCAGGGCAGGGCAGGGAAGGCGGGAAAGGCAGGCTCTGGGGATCTCGGTGGCCCAGTCCGACTGAGATGCTCTGTGTCTGGCTGGCCCGCGAATCATGGAGCCGGCTCAATGCAGATATCTGAAGAGTATGGCTGTGGGCCACGCCCCTGGCAGGCAGCTGTGTGGAAGGTCCTTTCACCTGACAGTCACTCTACTTTTAAATTTTATTTTAAATAGTCATAAATTACTTTTTCTTTTTTAATAAATACGTGCTGTTTTAAAATGAGAATAGTATATACTGCATCTTTAAGAAATGCACTTTGCTCTCCGGGTTTTCTTTCCGTTTCACCTTATTTAAAGTGCATTAATTAAGAAATAATGAACCACTTCTTTATCATTATTGTTCAAATAAGTACAAATAATATCATGAAGACACTAAACCGCTACCATTAGTACTGCAACCTAGCAGATTAACTCAACATCCCGCTCTATTTAATACTGTCCAGCAGAAGAAAATAACTGATTTCAATTTTACACAAACTCATGAACACAGAAAAGGAAAGAGAACAATGTCACCACGGGCTTTTGACAAAGGAGGCTGGCGGTTTGCATCCGCACGTGTGGGAGGGACATGGGCTTGGGAATCCAGGAGGTTAGGGCTGGGAGCTGAAGGCAGACCTGCCTGGGAGAAGGAGCTCCTCCTCCCAAGTCTGTCAGAACCATAGGCCCTGGGGGGTGGGGAGGGGAGATGCTGGCTGCTCAGCCAGAGACTGTGAGGCAGGATCTGTCCCAAATCAAAGGCACATGTGGAATCCACTCCCAGCATGAGGGGAGTCCTTGGAGGGAGCCTACTGGGCTTCTCTCTGGAGGGTCCCCTCTGAAATGTCAATCATTTCATCACAACCCCAAACTCAGAGGATGGTAGAGAACTCCATTCTTTTGATTCTGACCCCTGGGGCACTGCCCCTTGGGAAGACAGGGTTGGTTCCTGGCTTCAAAGTCCTCCATCTTCTTGGGTACCTGCAGCATTGCCAGCAGGCTAAGGGGCACAGTATGTTTGTGCGTGGGGGTATCTGCTCCAGGCTGACCCAGCCAGGGTACCTTCTGCCCAGGGTTCGGGGTGACTTCTCCACAGTAAGGCTTTCTTTGGGCACTGCCCAGATTGGGGGACGTGGGCAGAAGCAGGCAGAGCATGGCTCCCATCAGCATGGCTTCAAATGATGCCCCCTCCCTCTTGGGCAGGGACCTGAACACTGTTTCACCGAGCCCAGGACCTGGCTTTACCCGGTCCCAAATTCCCTGGTCAGATGTCATGCTAGGCACTGTTCACACAGTGCAAAAACAAACAAACAACTGGGCTTATGGAAAGGCAAAAACATACCAAAATCTAAATAAAACATCCCTCCATGGAATTCAACAGAAACCCCACCCCCCACTACTCCCTCTCCTAAGTGAGGCTGAGCCCTTCAGGTCCCCAAACAACTTCTAAAATAAACCCCAAACCAAACACCTGATTTATAACCTCCAAACCAATAACCCCTTCCCAAACATGCACAAGGAGCTACCTACCCAGGAAAGCCTCTAGCAATTCTAGATTAGTAGGAGCCTGGCACCACCCATCCTCTAGGTCAACTCCTAGTATCCTCCATGTGCCCTGAGGAGGGCAGGCTCTCTTTGCAAGGCCAGGCCAGCACAGCAAAGGCAGGCAGCCCTTGTGGGCATCTGGGAACTCTTAACTACCAAACAGGCTGTGGCCTGGCCCCAGAAAGGGCCGAGCCCTTAGAAGACACCGCCAAGCCGCAGAGCTGGTGGTCTACACCCACCAGTGGTCCGTAGTGGACGAGAAACTAATCCAATACCAAAAACATCATTAGGGTAACACAAGGGTGACTTCCAGAGGCAAGAAGCCAGCCACGGAAGTGGCTGAGCAGGGGCAGGACCCTGGACACACCTCGTGACATCTTTTCCAGATCTGCAGCAAAGGCACGACTGGGCTTTCCCACATGGCCTATATGAAATGGCATATGGCCCACCAACAAAGTCACCAGTGTGTGTGCAGGGGTTCCGGGCCCAGGAGAGCCCTGCTATTCCCTTTCTCCTACTAAGTGCGTGCACCCATCACACCCTCCCTTCCAGCTGGAGGGTGACTTTGGGGGGATCACATATTCTTGCAGGGTTCAATGTTGACATCTCCCTCCCCCCTCCCATTGTCTTTCCCCTTGTCTGCATGCCACCATCCATCCAACGGCAGCCAAAGCAGCACACTGAGTCTGGAAGGACCCGGTGCTGTTAGTTCTTCTTCTCAAGGTAGTTGGAGGGTACCCAGCCCTTGAAGGGCTTCACCTCATCCAGGATCTGACAGTACCACCAGCCATTGGGATTCCTCTCCAGCACCTCCATGGACACCCCCTCTTGGAAGCCAGCTGTCTCCTCATCCCCCTCATAGTCTGCAATAGAGATGTACACATCTTTGAGGTCATTGTGGATGAACTGAGACTTCTCAATGGGCTTAGGACGCACGGGGGAGACGGGGATGCCGTTGCGCTGGGTAGGCAGCAGGGGTGATTCTGAGCCCTGGCTGGCAGCCCGCTCTGCCAAGCGGCCCTTGGCCTCCGCGGCTGCTGAGCGTGCAGTACTAAAGGAGGAGTTTCTGCGCACACCTCTAAGGCTGTCAGTGGCCGTCAGTGACTCATTCCTCCGCAGGGCACAGGACACGTTGTTGTCCTTGGGTGGTGGAGACACAAACACAGACTGAGGCCTGACTGCCACCTGCCGCACACCGTTCCTCATCTTCACCGCCACAGTGGCCGAGGTCTTGCCGAAACCCCCCGGAGGCTTCGAGGGGATGGGTGGGGTGACCCTCTTGCTCTGGTTCACAGTGTTCAACGCTTGAACCCGCTTCTCGATCTTTTCCAGACTGTCCGACTTGCCCTCATTCTGGGCGCTTTTTACTGTGTCTGGCTCTTTGCCAGCAGCATCAGATTGCTGGTTCTCCTCCGGCACCAAATAGTGGGAAGGGGCCCATCCCTCCAGCTCCCCGAATCTCACATACCACCATCCGCTTTCCGCCTTTTCCAGCACGTGCACCTCAGCGCCCGCAGGGAAGCTGATCTCGGAGTCCTGGACCTTCTGATAGGCGCTGCATGTCACATAAACAGTGCCCTGCCCTTCCCATCCCTTCCTGGGAGCACATGGGGGAGTGGTGGCCGGGAGGGCAGTGATGTCAGCAGAGCCTCTCCTGGACCCCTCAGAGGCCGTCTGGGGAGGCAGCTCTGAGTCCTCACTCCTAGAGCCCTTGAGGCCTCCCCGCAGCTGGCCTGTGGGCCTCAGCTGGCGCCGTAAGGAGCGAATGTCCATCTTTTCTTGGCTTTGAGACTCGGCTCGGTTCAGGACTGGCTTTGGTCGGACCGATGGCTTGGCTCGAGCACAGGAGGCCAGCCCAGCTTTCACATCGGCCTCTTTCTTGGTCCCGACCTTGGGGGTACCACGGATGCCTGCATCTGAGGCAGAGCGCGGCTTCGTGTCACCACTGCTCTTGGACAAGGAGGAAGAGGAGGAGGAGGAGGAGGAACAGGTGGTGTTGATGGCGATGGAGGACGAGAAGGAGACATTGGACTGGTTTTTCCCCAGCTCTGCCTGGGCATTCTTCTCTGCCTTGAGCTTTAGGAGTGATGATGATTTGGGAGACCCTGATTTGGGGGAATTTTTCATGGCAAGAGACAGCGAGGAGTTCCCAGGAGAGTCGCTATCCCCAGAGGAGCCTCTGACAGACAATGCATCTTCCATGTAAGGCCTGAAGCCCTCATTCTCATAGATAGTCTCCTCTTCAAGGGCCACATCCTCAGAAGATTCGCCCACCTTGAAGCGGGCCCGCTGCAGGGAGGAGGCGGGTGAGGGCCTTCGGGGCTGGGCAGGCCGCCTGTCACCTGAGCCCCTGTCCTCTGTGGGCTCCTCACTCAGCTCAGGCTCTGAGTCAGAGCCAAAGGCAGGGATGTCATACTCAGGTTCCTCATACTTAAGCTTCAGCGGGGAGTCCTGGCTCTCACAGGCACCCACAGGATTCTCCTCGGCCTCCTTAGGCTTGCTGGGGGGTGCCGGTGGGGGCACCTTGGGCCGGGTCAAAGTGCTGGTTCTGCGGCTCAGGTTGGGCTTCTTGCGCTTATCAATGTATGAGGCAGGAGCCCAGCCTTCCTTCTCCCCAATCTGCACATACCACCAGCCACCTGAGTTCTTATCGATGACCTGAGGGAAGAGGGTCAGGCTAGTGAGTGGCAGGGGTCTCTGGGTCTCCACAATGTCCCACTCGCCCTATTTTATGGACAGAGCCCTTGAATAAGTGGTTCTGAGACCTACAGCAGTCAGTGGCAGGCTAGATAAGTCTGTGCCAGAAACTCCAGGACACTCCCAAATCTCCCATTATTCCTAGGCCCTATAAAATCCAGCTTTAGAAGGACCCATATGTACAAAGAACCAGTGTTTCATTGTTCCTGTCCTCCACCCATGCCCAGTGCCTTTGAAAGGGTCTCTCCGGTGAGGCATAAGTCAGGCCTGAGGTCAGCTCCTCCCTGCAGAACTTCTTCCCAGTGTCCACAAAAAGCTCAACAAAATCTCGTTAGGACTTCTTGGGTCAGTACACAATATCGTCCTCTGATCTCTGTGTGTGTGCGTGCATGCTTGTGTCCGTCCGTCCGTCCGTCCGTCCATCCATCCATTCATCCATCCATTCATCCATCCATCCTCCCCAATAAAGCATTTCCGATGAAGCAAACTGTTCTGTCTTGGAAGTTCACACACCTTCAGCAGCACTTTTGTTTCGAGGCTCGTTGTGCTCAACCCTGCATGTTTTGGGACATGACAGACACTACGGGCAAGCACTGTAAGCAGGGGCAGAAACCACGTCTTGGGCTCTAGCCCTGGTTGTGCCCCGACTAGGCAAGCAGTACTCATGGCTGGCAGGCTCATTTCTGTACCCGCCCTGCCTGAGCCTTGCCAAGAAGACATATAATAAAATATGAATTAAGTCCTTGGCCAAAAGGAGGCTCACCTCGGCCTTCTGTCCGCCCCGAAAGCTGATGCCGTCAGAAATACAAGACTGGAATTCAGCAATGGTGTAGTACTCCACCTCAACAGAAGGGGGCTCTGGTGGCTTTGGCAGCTGGAACCCCTAAAGCAGAGACAATCAATGAGCAAATAGTGCTAACCAGAGCAGTGCTAAGGCCAGGGACTAGTGCCCACTGGCTCCTCTGGTGCTTGTGGTCATCACTGTCGGCTGGAGAGCAGCTGGCTTTGAAGGCAGCTGTCACTGGCTTTGGGACTCCTCCCCTCCGCTGGGGGGTGGGGGTGGGGCGGTCACTGTCCCCATAACACTAGTTTGAGCTCTTGGGATGCTTACTATAAAGGTCTCAATAGTTGGGCCCCAAGATAGAAAGGAAATGGACAGAAAGCAGGGACAGCACCATTTTATAAGTCTAAGGGTGGATCCTAAGCCAAGCAGGCAGCTGCTGGAGAAGAGGGCGAGGGAGCCAACCGTCCCCGGGGCAGTGAAGTAGGAGTATAGGGGGCAGCTGGTTGGGGACACGGTCTTTGGGAGGAGGTTAGCCTGTTGGTGCCCAGAATGCAGTCCTGTTTCAGTAGGCAGGCAGAATATTCCAGAACTCCTATATGCCTTCTAGACACTGACACACAACTTTTCTTATAGTGGTATTTAAGGACACTCAGAACACTTGGCCCATGATCTATGAACCATGTTCCTTGTTTTTTTTTTAAACAGCCATTTTCTGTGCACCTACTGGGTGCCACTCTGAGGCAGCCAGTATAAGACACATGGACAGTCAGCCTGGCAGATTGTAACCACAAAAGGATGTACTCTGCCTGGTTTCGTCTTCCTGCTTTTGTTTGTTCTTCCTTATACTAAGGGGTTAACACAAAGCAGTTGAAAGGCACGTGAGGGGGGATTGGCAGGGGGAGCAGTTGTGGTGTGAAAGGCAGACCTAGAAGATGCAACTGTTCCAAGCCTTGGTTTCCTCTTAGTTCTGTTAAACAGAACTAAGAATTGGGCTGTGAAGACGATTACTGGGACTATGTAATAGCTTCTGGTGCAGGAAAGGGGGATGGAGAAATAGTTGAACAAAGCCAGAGGTCAATACCTCCAGAACCCTGTTTCTACCCTTGGAGGCTCAGCCACCTCTGTCTTCTGTTCTAAGATGAACTGTCTTGGGTCAGTCTGAGGGAGGGATGGGGGACAGATGGCTTATGGTGGGGTGTACAGCTACACATGGAAATTGGCACAGCTAGCCATGCTTCGACCCTCCTGCACCCTGTCAGGGTGGGATTCAGCTAAGCCTAACTGGAACCAGCCTCCCTCAGCAAGCTTGCGTTTGTGAGCGTGGAAGGAATGACTGACTGTTCTTGCCAAAGTCAAGGCTGCCTGAAAATGATTAGCTGGGGCTCAAAGAGAAGGGAGAAATGGAGAATCCATTGTGCAGCTGCAAAAACCCAAGGAAAAATGAGAGAGAAATTTTAGAGGGACTAATGGACAGGTCACAAAATCCTGATGGCTGGAGGGCACATCTGCAAATGTAGAGTGCCTCCAACTCCCTGGCTGCCAGTCCTAAATAGACGGCATGGCATCCCATCCTCATGACAGATCTAGGAGGTGGCCAGTACTGTTCTTATCGCAGAGAACTCTGGAGGGGAGGTGACCTGCAAAGCGTCTTTCTTTGTTCCTTCTGGGGACGCAAGGGGTTGTAGCCCCCCAAAGCCTCATGCATGCTAAAGCAAGCACTCCGCCACAGAGCTGCACCCTAGCCCTGAAGCTTGCCTTTCAACTGCATCAAGCTGCCCACCACCCCACGTACCCATCCCGTAACAGGCCATTGCTCAGGGTTCTCAGCTTGTCACCAACATTGCTGTCCCCCAAGCTCCCGCTTACACATCTCCCTGTCTCAGATGGCAGTTACTGGGAAACTCCACCCGCTCAAGAGTCAGGGGCCTCGGTGGCGTCAGCCCTCCATGGGCCAGGTCTTGAGGTTCCCTCTCCTTCCTGGAGGAAGCGCTGATCTACCCCTTACCCTCCAGGCTGTCAAGTCCACCACAGTCACTGCACAATCCTGCGAGAGCTGTGAGGCTCCCGGGCCATCGTGGTCAGCAGCTCCATTTCTAGCCCTGGCAATGCCCTACTGGACACTCCTGCTGGCCAGTCTAAATGTTTATGTCTGCCAGTGCAGTGGCCGGGATGGATTTATTTAGCTTTGGAGTGCAGTGCATTTCCGATTATAAACTGCCTGGCTATGCTCCAGGGAGGCCTGGGATCTGCAGGCTTCTGTCCCTGTCCCCCTTCTATCCCCAGTCCTGAAAAGATGGAGACACAACAGCCTCCCCCAAACCCCTGGGCCACAGGCTCCACTTCAAAGGCATCAGGCGAGTAAGGGCGCTGCGGGCCACCCAGAGGAGGAATGAAGAGAATGAAGGGACAGGTCCACATACCAGGCTGGATTCTCTGCGCGGGGGCGGCCTTGTCCTCAGGTTTGGGGAGCCTGAAAGAAGAGTCACAGCTCTGAGAATCCCAGTGACAACAGGGTCTACACCTGCCTGCCCTGGGTGGGATCCAGTCAGGACCCTAAAACGTCAGGCTTTGGCCCCACGGTTATGGAAGACCCTGCATTCTAAGTCACTGTAGGAATGAAGGGACCGTTTAGTTTCTTTGCCCGTGCTGCCCCTCAAACGATAGGGACACCAGTCTACAGATACCGCGGGCAGGCAGTTTGCAAGGCAAGGGCTGCATGGAGCTCTGATTTTCAGTAGAGGCAGGGACCGCATCTGTCTTTGCATATTAGTCCTAAGTCCTCTGAAGGTAGCACAGGACCACAGGGAAACCCTGCCCAGTAGAGACTTCTCCAACTACCAAGAGCTAACAATAAAGTGAAGGGCTTATTTAGGACAGACAGGTTTTAGTAATTTGTTGTGAATGCAGGTGGGGGTGTGCCACAGCCTTAGGGAGTCAGTTTTCTCCTTGCACGTCAGCCCCAGGGACCAAGCGCAGATCAGGCTTGTGCGGCAAGCATCCTTACACTCTCCTGCATCTCTCACCCCACAAAGCACAAAGCAGGCTGCACAGAGACCACAGAGGCCACACAGAGGACCAGGCACTCGGGGGCCTGTGGGTCTGTTAAAAGCAGCTCTACACCAATCATCTAGATTCCTAACGCCTCTTATGGAGAGAAAAGAAGTCATTCCTGCTCTTGGGGTCTGGTCCTTTGCTAAGAGCCAACCTGATTCTTAGGGAGAGGGAGGCCAGCAGCCTAGCCTACCTCTTCCTGCAATGTGTCTTCAGAGAAGCAGCCTGCAGGTACACAGCCAGCCACACTCCCTAGCTCCCTTCAATCTTGTGACCAGCACAGGGCACACTGCTGATCACAGTCCAGACTGCAGCTCACGGTGAAAATGACATGGAGGTCCCGGACAGTCCCTGGATTCCCTTGCACCCATGCCCACCCACTCTGCAAAAGCTCTTTGGGAGGAAATGGGACCTCTAGCTGCTTACTGATCTGAGCCCTCTGAGGGGCGATCCTGGCCACGGCTGGGGAACCCTGGGACAGCTTTGATGTGGTCCTCTCGGGGACACCCAAGGCGCTGCCATTGGAGGCATTGCAGAGGATGGGGAGACTGATCTCCTTCTTGGTGATGGGGGCTTCAGACCCCTCGCCCTCAGCTGGACCCTCCTTCTCCCCAGATGCCTTCTTGTTGAGTAGGTTGCTTATCTCCATGATATTCCCGATGATCTCCACTGGACCCGCCAGGTTCTTCTTCCGGCTTGGCAGGTCATCCTTGGCCTTCTTCAGATAGGACGCTGGTGCCCAGCCCTCTTTGCCTAGATATCTGTGAGAAGGAGGATCACACCGTCAATAAAGCCCTCATATCTGTGTTCCCCTTGCCTAGCTGAGCAGTTCCACTAATCCAGAGGAAACCAGAGCTGGGGTCAATGGGAAAGACACTGGACACTGAGCTATTACCCTTACGCAAAGACAGAACCTTAAACTTAGGGTTCTTAAACACTGTTCTGCCCAAAACGTAGCCTTCATGATGGCCTGCTACTATATGACCCAAGAAGTTGGGGGTCTCTCTAGAGAAGAGAAATGAGACGTGGATGTCCTAAGAACAGTCACATTTCCTATGGGAAGTGGCGAGCACAAGCGACAGTTCTTGTCCTGTTACCTTGTTTCTTTAAGAGTTCAACTTTTTTCTGTCAGACACAGGGATGTGGCTGCTAAAGAGCTCTGAACGATAGCTTGAGACCAGAAAAGGACATCTACAAAGACTGCTGAGTGTGGTGGCACATGCCTAAAATCCCAGCAGTCAGAAGACTGAGGCAGGAGAATCAGAAGTTGTAGGGCCGATCAGGGATTGGATTTCAGGCCTGTGTCACAGGAGGGGTTCATGCATGGTCATAGGCCTCTGGGAGACCTACTATTGTTGTCTTCCTAAGTGGACATGGCTGTCAAGCTTCCTTCTGAACACTTACTTTTACATACATAAGTTAGTGTTACCCTCAGCCTTGGCCAGAGTCAGGCTTCTCTCTCTGGTGGTCAGCAGTTAGTGCAGACTCACAACCGGTCCCAACCATTTCAATGCTGTCACTGAATGTCTGACCTAAATGGGACATCCATATCATTCCCTCCCACCCCCTCAGGTGACATCACAGAAGAGTGGTGGAAAGAATACTGAGAGCCAGAGGGTGGGGAGGAATGCTGGGAAATGCTGTTTTCTGGTCTCGACAAGGCTACTGCACCCATGAACTCACAGTAGCTGCAGTTGTCTGTACATTACAGCACGAATTGGACCCAGTAGATCACATGTTCATGCACTTGTGCATGCACGCACACACACACACACACACACACACACCACACATACACTCAGACATACCATACACATACAGTCACACACACAGCATACATATATTCACACACACATACCACACACACACCACACTGACACACACCACACACACATACACTGACACACACACCCCACACATACACACTCATACACATACACCACACATACACACTCATACACATATACCACACATATACTCACACACACACCACACACACACCACATACACTCACACACACACCACACTGACACACACAACACACCCCACACATACACTCACACACACACCACACACATATACTCACACTCACACACCACACTGACACACACCACACATACACACATATACTGACACACACACCCCACACATACACATACACCACACATACACTCACACATCACACACCACACACACACACACAGACACACCATACACATACACTCACACATACCACACAATACACTGACACACATACTCTCACACACACACACACACACACACACACACACACACACGGAGAAGATAGGAAGGGAGGGATAGGAGCACTGGGGCAGCCTGAAGGGAGTAGAAAGGATGAGTCGGGGGTGGATGAGGTCAAATACAGTGTTTATATATACAAAAATGTCAAAGACAAAAAAAGAGAGAGATAATTCTAGTTTTTATTTTTGAGCTGTATAGCTGGGCCTGGGCTAGAGAGTAAGACTCTCACAGAAGGAGAGAGGCAGGCTTTAAGCCTTAGCACCCGAGGACGAGCTTGGAGCACACACCTATAATCCCAACAGTCTGGAGGAAGAGTCGGGGGACCAGAAGTTCAGAGCCATCCTCAGTTACACAGGCCAGCCTGGATACAAGAGACCTTTTGATTAAATGAAACAATGTTTAAAAAAAAAGGAAAAAAGGGGCTGGAGAGATGGCTCAGAGGTTAAGAGCAATGACTGTTCTTCCAGAGGTCCTGAGTTCAATTCCCAGTAACCACATGGTGGCTCACAAACATCTGTAATGAGATCTGGTGCCCTCTGCTGGAATGCAGACATACATGCATACAAAATACTGCATACACAATAAATAAATAAATAAATAAATAAATAAATAAATAAATTAAAAAAAAAAAAAAAAGGAAAAAATGAGTGGCGGGGAGGTGGTGGCCACCAGCCGATGGGGGAGGGCTCAGGTCCTGTGCAGGGACAGCAGACAGATCAGGTTCACAGAGTAAGTCCACAAGTGTAACCTCTCAACGCTGTGGGGCAAAAATGAACTACGCAATAGGTGAGGACAGTTAGCAAAGAATAGATGGTATGATGAGATCTGGGCTCTTATCATACAGTAAAGCGAGGGAGAGAAGAAAGCCAGCATGGTAGCTCATGTCTATAATCTTACCACGGGGAGGGGGCTGAGGCAGGAGGACCACTTTAAATCAGACCAGCTTAGGTCACCCAGGGAGTTCCAGACCAACCAGAACTATATACAAGACTTTGTGTCTTTTTTTGTTTTTTAAAGTCGCATTTATATAATCTTGGGCGATGGAAAAATAACTTTTCTAACCAGAACTACAAATACAGATGAAAGCATATGACTGGATAAAATACAGACCATTGTTATGGCGAAACCAAACCTAATCAAACCAAACCGAAAGCTCATAAACACAGGCTAAAGGCAAATGACAGGGCTGACTTAGTTTTTGGTGACTCGTTGAGTTTTTTAAAACAACTTCTATCTCTTTCTCCACATGGTGCTGAGCCTTTACCCAAATCCACAGGGAACTTGCTTCCGGACACAGCACTAACTGGCCAGTGCTTCCAGCTCTGGGTTGCAATGTCCCCATCTGCTCCCTGGGACACACACAGCTGGCTCTTTAGCTCTTAAAGGCCAGATGTCTGACAACCCCCCACTGCCCTTCCTGACGTGACCTTGATCTTGGGAGTGTGTTAGGTAGGAAAAAAAGACCACAGAAGTTCAGACAGGAGTGGCTCCTCATATTCATGTCACTGGGAGGTACACACAGGCTCTGCCCAACTTACTTAGTGGGCAGACATTACTGAACTGAGGATGGCTTCTGGATGTGAGGGTGCAAACAGAAGCAGAGAGTGTCAAGGATACACAGGAGCAGTGGGTGAATGTGTCTGCTGACCTTTCTATGGCAGTAGCCAAGGCTTAGAAGGCAAGGCAGGTAGCAGAGGGGCCTGAGGAAAGCGTGTGACCCCAGGCCCAGAGCCCGGGGTTCGTGAAGCTCAGAAAAAGCTGAAGACACCTTGCTGGTATCTTGTTATGTGAAAGGAACAGGGACAGGGGCTGTGGGGAGATAATCAGGCCTCCAGTATGGCCCAGGGTGTCCCTTTCACAGCCCTTTGTGCGTCATGCTCCAGTCTTTGTGTTATAGGATACAGCAGACAGAGCAATGCATAGCATCAGGGGTGGCTGTGTGTCTGGGCCCATCTTCCTCACAGCTGTTTCCCAGCTCGGACACCAGAGATGCAGGCTGCGGAGGGAATGTGTAGGAGTGTGTGTGTGTGTGTGTGTGTGTGTGTGTGTGTGTGTGTGTGTCTCAGGCTAGGGGAGGAAAAGAAAGACAGGAAATGAGGATCAACACACAGCTTGGAATGTTGGGAAATAGCATGTTTAAGGGGGTATCTGGCAGTCTTCTTAAGGTAGAATGGGATCACTAGGGTCTGTCTCAATCCAAGTCCTCACTGCTAGAAAGAACCAAGATATCGGGACAGTAGCTGACTAGAAGTAACCCAGAGAGATGCTATTTGTTTTCTTAAGAACACAACAAACAGAGGGAGGAACAGAAAATCCAAAATATAGAAAGGGATCACTTCCAGGCAAACACACAGAGGCCACCAGCCAGCTGGGCTATGTTAGCCTTTCCACGTCTGGTTGTGGCTGATGGGCTTGCAGTAGGTTCCAGCTTCCACTGTTTAGAGAACATAAAAGCCCAGGGTGGCTGATAAACGAGTAAATACACAGTCCCACACCACCTAACATCTCAGTCCTCTAGACTGACGGGCACCAGGACCAAGGTGGGCGACAGCAATGTTCCATTGGCTCACACTAAGGCTCGGTTACATGCACCCTCCCTGCAGCAAAGACAAAGCTTCAGGACCGCCAAACTCCTCTGTGTTCTGAGCCACACTGATGGATGTCACAGGGTGTCTGGGTGGGGGCTGTGTGAGGAACTGAGGCAGCTGTCCCTGCAGCTCACACAGGGGGCTGCTGTTAGCTGGGCAGTCAGCAGAAGAGAGACGCTGAGCAAATTCCCCACAGCTGAACTGCTCCAAAGGAACTTGCCAGACGCCAGACACCATAAATGCGCTTAAGGCAGGTCTACAGCTGGTGACAGCAGAATGAGACCCACAGAGTTACACACACACACACACACACACACACACACACACACGAACCTCATTGGGCTCTGAGAGGGAGTGAGAGAAGGGAGAGCTCCCACCCTGCAGAGTGCAACAGCCTACACCCACCAGGGACAGGATGCAGGAGGCCCATGTCTGGGGCCTTGAGTGCTGAGCTGGGAGCAGCAGGGGCAGCCTGCTGGGGCTTAGGAGGGCCTGTGGAGGCTGAAGAGCAGGCCAGGCAGCCAAGGCGGATGCAGACAACAAGATTCAGATGTGACCTCTTGACAGGTGCATGGTGAGGAGCCGCACCACTGCCTGTGAGCTGAGCTGGCCCCGTGCCCTCCTGGCCTGTGATTCAGGTCCCAGGAGACAATCAGTGGGCAGAGCAGGCACACAGCTGTCTTTAGGATCCACCTGCCGGGCTCCTACCTGATGTACCACCAGCCTTCCAGGTTCTTCCGAATCACCTCCACGGTGACGCCCTTCTCGAAGCCAATCTCGTCCTTGCTTTGGCTAGTGTAGGGCTGCACAGTGACGTACTTCTCTTCTGCAAGTGGGCCACGGAGTAAGAAAACAGTTATTTGAGGCTGTGGTACAGATGGATCCTGTCTCCCATTCCTCTCCGCCCCGGCCTAGTCTTGTTCACCCCTGGGCCAGCATTGGCTTTTCCAAAGAAGAGGAAGGAGCAGGACTCAGAGAGCAGAGGAAGAAATCACTGGGGTCAGGGTCACTGCTGTTCCTAGGATAAGCCAAAGCCAGGCAGGGTTCCAGGTGCCCAGCACAGCCTCGGGCAGCAGGAAAGCAGGTCTGCTAGCCAGGGTGTTGGGGCCCAGAGTTTGGAGGAATCTGCTTCTCCTAGAGTCTAAGTCAATAAACTGAGGCCAGTGCCAGGTGTCTCTCAAAGGCCTTGAGAACCCTAGCATCTCCCGCCTCACTCAGAACATGCCGTGTCCCATCTATACCCATACCCAAGATTCCAGTCCTGTAAATCTCTTCATTTCTCTCTTGGTCCAGATGTTTTCACGGTGCTGTCACTGAGTACCACAGCCCTATTAACAGCAGACTACAGCATCTACCCTAGAGTGTTCCACAGAGCCAGTTCTACAGGAGTGGTTGTCGGTAAGATGAAGGTCATGCAGCTATGGAGCCGCCAAGCCATCGAGGGTGGGAAGACCTCAAGGGCCCTCCCACCAGCCCCTGTAGGAGAGCTGCAAGCTCCATTTCCCCTGTGTGCTTTCAGGAGTCACCTCCAAGTTTTCCCATAGCACTGGAGTCCTGGAAAGAGCTTGGTGGGAACGCAGAGCAGCAGGCATCTCCCTGGGCATCCCTAAGGACCTCTACTCGGGCCTCCATGTCTGCTGAGGTCCACACCTGTCCTCGCGAAGCCCTCTGGTGGACCCACAACTGACTGGCAGAGGCCACCTGCCTCTTCTAAGGCTGTCTATAGGATGTCATGGGGCCCAGGGAAGAACATGCTGCACCCTCCCCCACCCCCACTGGAAGAAGTGATTTTCTGGAGGTGCCCTTAGGAGGCTCGCCCTGCACCCTGGAGGTCGCCATCCTTCCCAGCACACAGCTGTAGAGGCTGTTGCAATAGAAGCTGAGACTCTCAGTGAGGAGGGAAAGCAGGGACTGAGTAGGAAGTTTGTGTGGGAGTTCAACATAGCAGGATCCTGCTGCTCCTGGTACCCAGCTGTGGTACCCACCCCCTGGACTCCTTCACCAGGCCTTGTGGGGCAGCCTGCCTCAAGCTCTGGGTGGCTATGGGGCTAGGAGAGTTCTTCTGTACCAACTCCCTGCTGTGGGAGGGCCACCTGCTCATTCTCCCCTGGATTATCAGGGTTTTGTCTGCAGCCCTGTGCTGGGCCAACGGCATTCCCCTCTGGTAGAGGCAACTGTTCTGCTAGGTTGCAGAATGGAACTGATGGACCACAGGCCATACTTGAAAGGCTGCCCAAAAGCAAAAGGTGGGTGATGGCCTCAGGAGGCTGCGTGGCTCTTCATTGGATGTCCCTTTACCAAAGGCTTTTCTCAGCATCAGCTGACGAGGGCTCTGATCGGGGCCTGCAGATTCCAGACCAGCCCTGCCCAGGATTACTGCCAACACTGCCTGAGAACCTGCCCAGCCAGATTCTGACTAGGGTCCTGGAGAAGTTCCACAGGCTCAAGGCCAACCCTGCTCCGTTTTCCAGTGGGGCATGGTAAACCTTGGCCTAGGCAGTGGCTAAGGGACAGCGCCAGGTCTGGGAATGCAGGGCCTGAGGTCCAGGGAGGCGAGGCCTGGGCTCCACATTTTGCCTTTGTTTAGCTAGGCTATTTTTAAAAACCTGTGGTCCAAGCAGGAAGCTATCGGGAAACTTTTCCTAGGCAAGGTTGCTTTTGAAGAGGAAAATGACAGCCTTTCTTAGGGGGAGATCAGAGGAACCCTGTCCTGGCCCATGGCTGAGAACAGGGCCTTGACCATGCGTCCAGCCTCTTGGATGCTAAGCCTGGCCACAGCAACCTTTTAAGTGTGTGTGGTGGGCGGAGCCCATGACCAACCACTGAGGCACAGGGAGGACCATGGATATTGCTTCTGGCTGCATCCACAAAAGTCCCTGTGCTTGGGGACACCGGGGATGTCATGCTCTCCCAGTTAAGATTCTAAACAGCACAGAGGTTTGTTCTGTCCTTTTCAGTGCAGGGTCCCAGAGAAGAGTTCAGGCCCTGGCTCCTGACAGGGAGAGGAACTGGGGCCACCTCTGCCTGGCTGCCTCTTTGGACGGGTGGTTTTCAGCTCGGTTTGGCCAGGGAGACAGAGATGTAATCCACGTGCAGTTGACACAGGTCACTTGGGTCTCGGGCCATCCATCTTACAGGTGAGCTGAGGGTAAGCAAAGAGCGGTCCCACCTTTGGACCTGGCCATAGACACTATGGCCAGTGTCTAGACAAGAGGATGTTCAGACAGATGGAAAAGGCTCTCTCTAGGTAGTGGGTCTGCAGTTGGTCTCTGGAAGAGATGCCCCTTTAAGAGACTGGGGTGACTGGGGGGTAGTCAGGGCTTCTGGGTTCTATGAGCGTGCAGAGACGATGGCTCTCTGGCCCTGGTGAATGACAGCTGGCCGAGAGGCTGGTGGGTGGGTAGGCTGGGGGAGGTGGACAGCCTGTCCCAGTTTGGGAGGCAGGGGCTGGAAACCCTGCAGTTTCCAAACCGCAGAAGCCTCCTCTTTCCAAACACTTTCCCCTCTGTCAGCAGTCTCTCTGCTCCCCTCCTGGCCCCCCTCAACTCCCACTAGAGAGGCCCCTGATTCCAAAGGCCTGGCCAGCTGAGGGATGGGGAGTAGAGGCCCCGGGAAGCACCGGCTTTTCTGATCTAGTTCCTTGACCCACTGCTGGCTCCCCGCTCCAGCTCCACTACTCAGAGTGTGATGCCTGCCAACCAGCTCTCTGCAAGCCCTCCTTGGCTGCCTGGTGTAATACAGTTCATAGGACTAGGGCTGGGAAGTGTGTGACAATGAACATGAAGTTATGGCTCATCATTGCTCGTGTACAGGCGACCACAGAACTGTGATTATTTGGGGATTTACATCTACACGTATTTTATACCATGCCTTCATGGTAGGAAGGGTTGTGTATGTGTTATTTGTGGGTATCACTGCAGTTATATGCTGATGTGACAGGGAGCCATTAGGTGTATGCAAAATCCATTTGTGACTACATAAATTAGCTACAGATGCTGGGCCAATGTGTGGTGGCACTCCTGGAGTCACTATGCGCGGCTGTGTATACAAGACTGTGGTTGCATATCCAGGGTGGCGGTTGGATATGACAGAGCACGAGTCACACCTGTAGCCTTCAGGCCCTTGTGTGGGCCTGTCTCTAGCCTCTGCTGCATCTGCGTGGTCATGCAGGCAAAGGCATGTCTGGGACTCAGTAAGTGACGGTATGCAGAACAGGCCAAACCTTTGTCTTCCTTGTGTGATCTGGGCCCACATCCTATTTGTCTTTGCCACTAGAGCTGGAGGCCGGGTTCCACCCTAACCTCTTGGCAGAGTTGCCCCCTCCTTCCTGGCTTTAGGGTGGCGTTTGCTTTAAATGTGGTCTGTTGCTGCTTCTCCAATTCAGGCTGCCTGCGTCAGCCCCCAGGGTCCAAGTTAAGCCCTGCCCCAGGACAAGCTGGGTTCTTTATGGCCAATACTCTGAGTCAGCCTTTGGCTGTGGCCACCCTGAAGTCTATATGTTCTGTATCCTGAATCTTGGGGATGGCCCTGAAATACACTGCCATTTGGGGACAAGTTTTGAGGTGAGGGTGTGGAGTCATGGGGTGTCCCCATTTTTCCAGAGATGCCTGTGTTCACTATACACCCATCTCGTTTCCATCTGTACTGTCACCACAACAAGTACACGCTCTGCTCTCCTCTCTGGGGGACAGGAGAGACTGACCGCCCACCAGCATGAAGGTCTACACATGTTTAGGGGTTCACCCAGAGGCTATCCCTGCACGTTGGGAAGGGACTCGGCCAAACAGCCCGGAGTCAGCAGATGTCAGCTCCCTAGTCAGCCCGGGGGCCATTCCTGGAGCTCTTACTGAGCTCCTCCTGAGACCCCACAGGCCTCTGCCCCTGCTGCTGAGGGTTGTCCCCTTAGCAATGTTGACTGGGGAGTGCTTTGGCGCCATGATGGGTTCGGCTTCCCTGCCCTTGTAGGTTCAAGTGGAGGAAGGCTGGTAGGCTGGTTTATCAGCTGGTGGGAGAGCTGTGTGAGGGAAACTTTCTTAGTGGAAGGCAGTAATGAAGGTCAGGAGAGGAAGTCCTGGCAGGAACAGAAAGCTGTGATCTCCTTAATATACGGGAGCCAGGACAGGGACGGCCTTCCTTTGAGACCCAGGGCCCTCCCTCATGCCTCTCTTCCCTTCCAAGGAACATACAAACTCATCATCACTCCCACAACCCAATGCCCAGGGCACTACTAGCAAGCCAGAGCAAACCCTAGTGCCACTCCAATCAGTTCCCAAACAAGGCCCTGTCCCCAGTCTGCGTTGCAGTGAATGAGACAAAAAGTCTGGCCAGATCTGGGTGAGCCAGGAGACCACAGGCACAGAGCAGAGCAGGCAGAGAGGGTGTTGTTAGGGTTAGGGTTAGGGTTAGGGTTAGGGACAAGCGGCTGCAGGGAGGAGAGGCAGGCGCCTGTGGTCACCTCGACTCTGCTGCCTGTTGACCATCCCGCCCAGGGTCCACCGGCGATCCAGGCGCCGCAGGTGGGCTTTGCGTCTCTTGGACACTGGCGTGAGAGATGGTGATGGTGCCCACGGCCCACACGAACCAAACCGGTGGAGAGAATGGAGATGGGCATGAGAGGGATGGTGGAGGGGAGGGGACAGGGAGATGTGTCCACACTGCCAGTCACTGTCACCTAGACCCGACCAGACTGAACCGAGGGGCACACCCTGGGGGAATGACCTGACTGACACGTGGCCCTGTCAGCAGGTACAGGCACATTCAACCAAGCCCCCCAGCCTCCACCCCCAAATCTAGGGGTAGACTAAAGGATTTAGGGCCCTGCCCCGTCAGAGATGGGAAGAGCCTCAGCATCAGCTCCCAGAGATGGAGGGGTCACTGCTCCCCGAGTTCTGGACAGGGTTACCATCCTGCCAGCCTGTCGCTATGGCCAGGCACTATGCGAGGGGAGGAGGGTGCCCAGGGAAAATGGGGACGGGCTCCCGGCTGGGCCAGAGCTCTCTCCACTCTGTATCTCTGCTCTTATTTGTCCCCACTAGGTGGGGTCCACTGAGGCCCAAGACCTTGCCTTGCACCTGTGTCCCCAGGGCCTTACAGGACACCAGGAACTGGCCCAGGAAAGGTCTGCCGAGTGAAACACACAAGGGTGGATGCTACAGGCAAGACTCTGTTCCATTATGCTCCCCTTTTATGTTTCTGATGACACAGACCATGGCTCCCCAGCGGCTCACTGCTCAAGCCCGCTTTGCCAGGGTACCTTCCTCTGCCCCTCCGACATCCTCACTGCAGACAAGGACTGAGCTCCCAGACGCCCTCAGGCCTGGGCCTGCCCCCCTGTGACTCCTAAGGGAATAACACTGGACCAGGATCCCAGGGTGCCAGCTTGCGTCACCTCCTACCATGAAAGGAACTGCCAGACTGTTTAGTTATGGGGAGGGTGGCTAGCTGGTAGGGAGAATAAAAGTAACATTGTCCACACACAGCTGGACCAAACTCCAGTAAATCCTGGGAGTATCTGCCTGCTCTGTGAGGACAACCTGCTCCATCTTCCTCTTATTTTTTGAGTTTTATTTTATTTTTTACTTTATGCGTATGCAAGTGTACCCGCCAATAGCAGAAGAGGGTATTGGATCTCCTGAAACTGTAGTTTAAGAAGGTTGTGAAGTGCCCTGTGGGTGCTGGGAATTGAACCCAGCAATCAGTGTTTTTAACCAGGGAGGCATCTCTCTAGGCCTGCAACCTACAGTGTTTTTAACCAGGGAGGCATCTCTCTAGGCCTGCAACCTACTTCGTACAGAGGCCTAGGCAACAGGATCCAAGTGTGGGCTCCAGCCCAGTCACACGCTCAGCTCTCTCAGTGGCCTGTGAAGGCTCTGTAGATCTGGGTAGGAGGTTATTAAAATGTGGCCAGGGGTACTGGCACACAGGTCCTCCCAGGGGCATGCAGAGCTGTAGCATTCTTGGTGCACACATGCATATACACACACCCGGAACCCTGAAGTTACCCTGGCTGCCCCCTAATCCCTAATCCATCAGGGGTAAAAGCCTTCTACAAACCTGTCTTGTAACTTCAGCTGTCAACTCGACATAGCTCAGAGTCATGAGTGAATCTCAAGTTGGGGACTGCTTCCATCGAATTGGACGGCAGCCATCATGGGGACATTTTCTTGACTGTTGGTTGATGTAGGAGGGCCCAGCCCACCATGGGCAATATCATCCCTAGGCTTGGTGGATATGTATGTGCCCTGGGCTGTTTAAGAAAGCTAACTGAGCAGATGCTTGGGTAGTCAGTTCCTCTGTGTTTCTGCTTCAGGCTCCTGCCGTGGCTTACCCTGGATGATGGGCCACAACCTGGAAGTGAAGTGAACCCTTTGCTCCCCAACTTGGCTATTGGCCATGGTGTTTGTCACAGCCGCAGAATACTCTATTACCACTTGTCCCCACTAAGTGCCCATGCTAAGTGTCGAGACCTGTAAAGTGCTTTTCTACCCTGCCTGGTTCTGTCTCAGGCCTCCATTGCTACACAATTCCTCTGCCCTGCTCCTGCTGCTGGAGTCATCTGTCATATACTCTCCTTGACAGGCCCAGGGTGGCCTTCCCTCCTCACAAGCAGATGGGACATGGCACAGTAGGGACTCCACCTGCACCCAAACCTGATAAGGACAACAGGTGACTAAACGTCTTTGCAATTAGAAATATGACACATGTGTCATCTCTCAGGGCAGGTAACAAGGGTTTGCTCCTGGACTGACTCACATCGGGGCCTTTAGAAAGGTTTTATCTTTTTGTTCTTTTAAAACAGGGTCTTCTGTGGCCCAGGCTAATCTTAAACTCTTGAGAGGGCTGGGCAGGTCTTGAAGAGTAGGGCACTGGGTCGGTGGCAAGGTCTGGGGACTGCAGCCAGACTGATAGAATCCAACTTAGAGGTACAAAAGAGCTAGAGTTAGATGTAGGCTCAAGGACTCAGGCTCTGTCTGAATGTCCCAGCTCTTCCCAAGGGGTTCTAGGCTCTAGAGCCTGTTACAAGGATGTGTGTGGTGGGAGTTCTTCCTCTAATCACAGGGATGAAATAAGGCATGGGCACAAGAAGGGTGTGGCCCCAACCACCAACAGAGTAACTAACATCGTGGGGAAGAATGAATAAGGCCCGGCCCTTTCCGAGCTGCTTATTTTGGCTTGGGCTGCAGGGAGAAGCGGGATGGAGGAACAGGCCTGAGCTGTGGGTGGCGGGCAGGTCTACATCTCGCCATCTGGACCATTCCCACTGACTGACCATTAGGGAAAGGATTCCTGCAGCCAGGCCACAGGAGATTTGGAAGGCATTAGGAGCAGAGAGTTGGGACACGGGAGGCTGAGACTTGCTGGGGTACTGTTGGCAATCTCTGTCAAATGCATGGAGAACACCCAGAAGACTTGCATGGGAGTGTGAGCGCCCCAGACTCTGGGAAGCTGAGAGGTACCTCACAGGCCAGCCTGGTCCGTGCCCCTGGGCAGCTGTCAGTGCCCAGAGAGGGGAGGGGGGTTGACACACAGCAGGAACTGTGTCCATGTGACTGCTTGGGGTCTTTGCTGCAGGAGCCTAGTGTGGAGCTGAGTGTAGAAGAAGCAGGTCTCCATGGAGTTCTTGAGAGAAACTCGGGAGTTGCTGGTAGTTTCTAGCCCTAAGCCTGTTCTCTACCCCAAAGCTGATAAAGTCTGAAGTCCATGACCCAGGAGAATTTTTCCTGTTCTGAGCCCTACATGGGGGCTGACAAAGACAGGCCAGAGTGTGAGACAGGCCAGAGAGTCTCGGTGAATGAATCCCAATGGAAGGGGCTTGGGTAAAATCCAACCCACTGTAGGAGTTCAGGTGGCTTAGGGAAACGAGATGGGGAGAGTCTCCAGGAGGGGCTGGCCCCTGGAAAACCCTTCCACCCAGCTTTACCAGCCTCCTAAGAACATCTAGGTCCTCACCTTCTCCAGTCTTGGAGGGGTTGATGTCTGAGTCATCTCGTGTGCCATTCTGGGCCTCCAAGTAGGTGGCAGGGACCCAACCCTGTTCTTCAGATGTGCTCACAAACCACCAGCCTGCAGAGGGACAAGAGAGAGCAGGCGTGAATGTCTGCAGTATGGGGTGGCAGGGTGGGTGGTGGCAGGGTATAGGGCAGGAGTGGCCAGGGAGAGGGCAAGGCGTGCCCAGAGGCAAGGCGTGCCCAGAGGCAAGGCGCTGAGCCCGACAACCTGGGCACCTGGGGAATGCCCGGAGTGACTATAGCAGAAAAGACAAACATTCACCCTGAGAAGAGGGCCTGACAGACCTCCACCCACTGACGGACCTCCACCCACTGACAGACCTCCACCCACTGACGGACCTCCACCCACTGACGGACCTCCACCCACTGACAGACCTCCATCCACTGCCATGCACATTAAAGTGTAGTGCAAACAATGGTATGCCCCCCTGTCCCGTCCCCGTCTCCCCCATGTAGAATGCACCGTTCAGGAACCGTGAAGTGGGTCCTGTCTGGGCACCCGCCACCTGGGATCTTTCTTCCCATCAGCCTCACTGGCACACCGGAAGTCAGCGGCCTCCGCTTCTGAAAGGCATGGCTGCTCACAGAGGCTGACAGGCAGCTGTCTCTTTTCCCCTACACCGGTCACCCTGGCTTCCACTTAAGCTACTCGCCGCTGCCCTTGAAGCATGGTGGCTCCGCACCCACCTTAAGTGGGCGCTGCATCCTCTCCTCATGTGACCTCTGACATCGGGGCCACACCACAAAGGCTCGTTCATGTTGCTTCTTCCTCACTTGTTCATTCATTCAAAAATCAGTTGTGGAGTAAAATCTCTTGGCCCCCGGCACACCTCCCTTCTCTCCCTTGTCCTCCACATGCCCCGGGAACACGGGCCATTTCCTAGGTCTAAAGTTAGACCCTCACTGTCCCTTACAACAAGCCTGGGTTTCCACATAGTCTGTGATTACCTATCCCCACGCTTCTAGGATGTTCCGCTGAGGCCATGGCCTGTTTGCCTCAAAGGTCTTAGTTGGGTCACTGACTATCTGGGGTTCTGAGGTTTCTGTTTCCTCTGCCCCTAACAGAGTTGGCCCTTGCTGGCTGCCTGGCATAGGCCACAGTGTTCATTACTTCCAGGCGTGCAGAAAAGGTCAGTGGGATGCTCCTTCCCCATGACACAGAGCAACCATACAGCCTCGACTCGGACCCGAGCACTAGGCCTGCCCTCTGGGCTGCACTGTGATGGCGACGCCAGGCCACACAGGCCAACTCCTGGGGGAACCCCATATCTAAATTTTCTTGGAGGCCCAAAGGCCTCCTGCATCAGGCCATCCCTTGGGCCAGAAGAGGCAGCTGGGTGTGGCCCACAAGCTGATGGGTCTCTGGGTTAAGGTGCTGCAATTTAAGAAAAGGAGCTCGAGAGAGAAAGATGCCATGCAACAGGGTTCAAGCAGAGGGTTGTTTTTTGTTTTTAATTATGGAAAGGGATCGTAAAAAGGGGAAAGGGAAGGGAGGAGACCAGCCTCTGGAGACAAGTGCAGCAGGAGAGAGGAGGGGGGAGACGAGAGGAGGGAGAGGGAGAGGGAGAGGGAGGGAGAGGGAGGGAGAGGGAGGGGGAGGGAGAGGGAGGGAGAGGGAGGGAGAGGGAGGGAGAGAGGGAGACAAAGAGAGAAAGATGGGAGGTGGGCAGGGCCTTTTCAAAGGGAACACAGTGAACATGCACAGGTGGTGCTCTTAGTGGCTGCAGCTGAGGGCGAGTCCTGTCAGAACCCCAAGATGACTGAACACTAACACGAGGCAGAAGTGAGACTTATGAGAGACTAGTTGAGGCCACTGAGCAATTCTGGACAGGTGTTGGTACCATCTGTGGGGACTGGGTGGTAGACACAGGCAGGCCAAAGGCTGGTAATGCTCCTCTGGAACCTCCTCCAAGACCCACCAGGCGCTCCCCGCCTCTGGGGCTGGAGGTGGCTGTCAGGGCACCAGACGACTGGACTCATCAGCTCATGGAGGATGACTGGTTCCAGGTGCTTTCGGCACCATGCAGAACTAACGACAGTGAGAGACGGATGCTCACTTTGAGAGCAAGCTCAGGCTGGTGCTGCTCTTGCCCTTGCTACCCCCCATCCTCTGCTTTACCTTGGGTGTTCTGACATTTGGGTAGTAGGTGAGGCCCTTGCTTATACTGGCAGTGGTTGGAGAAGACTGACAGGGTGAATGTTCATGGATGTGAAGACAGGGCTCTCACTGCGTCCTTTCCTGAGCCGGGACAGCCCCTGAGCATCGCAAGCTGGTCCAGAAGAGCCAGGCTGTCTGCATTTTGCTGTTCATGCAGCCTTCTCTGTCTACTCTTTGCAAAGACGGCTAGCAGGTGTCAGAGGGCCCTGGCTGCCCACTCATGGAGAGGAGCAGGGAGGTGGTCAGAGGGATAGCTCACCAACTGCTCCTTAGCCTCAGGGTTGAAGTGGAAACCTTCCTCCCTCTGCTGGATTCAGGGGAGGGGACACTACACAGGCTTGAGTATCAATCCTCCTTCCCAAGTGGACCCCCAAGAATGCAAGGGATAGTTAGCCACAGTACCCAACTTGGGGTCACTTTCTAAGAGGCTCTCGAAAACCCAACCCCACACCTGTATTTGCAGCCTCGTGTTCCAATGCTGACAGCAGGGTGGTGACACCCACATCTCCTCCTCACAGACCCTTCTCCTGCTGACCTCCAAAGGCCAGTCCATTTGTCAACGCTGTCAACGTGCAGCAAGCCACAGAGGTGTCTGCAAAGCCTGGCCTTCACGGAAACCCTTCTGGGAGTGGATTTCTCCAGGGTGGATCTGGGTTGGGGCCAGGGGTTTTATTGTCATTGGACAAAACAAGATGTGCTTTGGGGAGACAGCTCAGAAGCAGGCGTCCAGGTAAGGCTTTGTCAAGATCCTTTCATGACCGACTTTTTCCTATGCCAAAGTGTCCCTGCTGCCAGTGCCCTTGTCCAAAGCAACTCCTCAAAGCCCCAGGAAGGTAGGTGGCTTGGTGATCTCACGGAGGCTAAGTGACTATCTTCCAAGCTTTCTAACTCACCCTGGGCAGGAGCTAAGGATGACTGCGCCTTCTCCAGGCCGACGGTTTGTGGGGGACGCCAAGGGTGATGTTTCTTCTCAATGTGAGGCACAGAACCCAGACTTTCCTAAGGGGGATTTTATCAGCCCCGCCCAATCTGAACTTCCAGAAGGCAGCTCCCTAAGTCTACAAGATTCTTGTTCCTACCCTCTCCTTCCTGTGTGGGCCTTTCTCCTCATCTCCAGGGATGTGACCCCAGGAGTCAAGCATTTCTCTTTTGGAGGTTTCTGTGCTCTCCCCTAGTGTCCCCTACTGTCCCTTCTCCTCCTACATGTTGCTGCCTCCCTTCCTGTGGAGCCAGAGATGTAGGTGGAGGCGGCTCCAGGGGCGGGGCGGGGCAGGCCTGGATCTCTGGCCTACCTCTACTGCACAGGCTTTGTACAGGAGGCTGGACAGACTTGCTAAGAGGCTGAATGAATGACAGTGGCACCCAGTGGGCAGAGCGTCACTCGGTTCCAGTGTACCTCACACTGGCTCCAGGTACCCTCTTTAAATGTGATGTGCCAGAAACGTCTGTGCGTGTCTGGC
This sequence comes from Phodopus roborovskii, assembly GCF_943737965.1. Lineage (NCBI taxonomy): Eukaryota > Metazoa > Chordata > Mammalia > Rodentia > Cricetidae > Phodopus > Phodopus roborovskii. Next base: position 13,118,308 of record NW_026126541.1, on the reverse strand, counting down.
CCACCCAGGCAGATCTACTTCCCTAGACACCAGCCTCGGACTTCATTCTCCTGCAGTGGCCGCAGGACCTAGGCTGAGGCTGTCATCACCCTTGTAGCCTAGTGGCCAGCACTACCCAGGACTTCCACTCCAGCCCCAGCACTTGTAGGACTGGGCTGGGTAGCTTCCAGGACCCCTGGTGCCAGGTGAGATGATAGCTCTAGAGAGAAGCCTAACACTGCCTCAGCTGTGGGCACCTCCAACAAACCATGGGCAGGCTGACACACTGCCTAGGTGGCATGGGTGAACATGGGCAGAGGTGTCCACCTGCTCCCATCCATGGCTGCTGGCAGGCCTCTCCTAGATGCCAGTAACTCAGACATCAATGGGTTCCTGACCAAAGTCACTGCTGTTCTACCCAAACCCCTTGAGTATGGCCAACTGGTATGAGCCAGATCACCTGTGGGGTTTCCAGGTCAACTGTGATGCGTGTGCCTTTCCTGCAGGGTCCATGTGTGTCATGTGAACGGACGGGGTGAATTATGCATGTGTACCCATCTGTGTGTGGGCGGGCACACGCACACATGGGAACAGAACTAGGCCTGCAGCATCTGCATCTGCATGCATCAGTTACAGCCAAACACACAGTGAGAACGTCCAACCCTTGACTCTGGCCACTTTATTCACTCTGCAGGACACTGAGAAATAACATCGTTGTCCTTCAGTTTCCCACTTGAGAGGTGAGGAAGGGCTTAAAACCTAGGGAGCACTCGAGAGGAAGTGTGCTTGGGTCATGCTTGAGGGTACAGGTGACTCCTTGACACACAGGATCCCTGCATACCGGCACTGCTGCTGCCCTGGCTTAATTCTTCTAGCTGTGTGACCTTGGGCAAGCTACTAGATTGTTCTGATCTCAGTCTCCCTTCTGATACTAGGTAACTGATAGAGCCCATTCTCCGAGGAGGAGAGCCAGAGGAGACACCAGGGGCTGGGTTGAGCTAGTCCCAGAGTGGTGTTGACCGCTAAGGGACTGTACCCTAACATGGCTAGGGCAGTGTCTTTCCACACAAGCAGGATAGCCACTCCGCCTAGAGGGCCCACGGGGGAGGGGGAGGGGGAGGGGAAGGGACTGCCACACTCTGTTGAGGAATGGAGAACTGCAAAGGGTCTCATTTCAGAGAGGCCCCAGAGATCTGGGCAGAGCCCCAGGCTGGGGAGTCACCTACAGGTGCGAAGTCCCGCCCATTTCTGCTCCTCCTCCTTCCTCAGGAATGGTAGTCCTAAGGGCGGTCAATCACGGCAACTGTGCTTGGTAGGCCTCAAGAACTGCCCCCTTTATCTTGGTCCAAGTACCAAAGGGGGGGGGGGGCGGAGGAAGGGCGCGCCAAGCCGTGCGCCCAACATGTTCAGCTAAGGGTGGGGATGAGGATGGCAAAGACCAGGTCCAGCCCCAGGAAGGCACGACTCAGGCTCCCAGTCAGAAGCCCCATCTCAGGTCTATCTGGCTGGCCAGTTTCTGGGAATGAATTTTATTGAGTCTTCCCAATGTTGGCATATGGAGGTGGGGTTAGAGAAAAGACCAGAAGGAAAGGGAGAGGCATAGGAAGAGGAGCCTAACTGGGGGGGGTGGGGGGTGGCGGGCACTCCCAGGCCACTGCTGTCCCTAGGGTGACCAGGCTACAATGGCCTCCTTAAGTAGGGAGGATAATGAGCTCATTAGGGCCAGAGTGAGCCCAGCTGTATACAATTAGGATGTTAATAAAGTCCTGTGAGGTCACTGCTCAGCCCAGGACAAAGCTTGGTGGGGGAGGGAAGACCCCAGTCAGTTCTTCCCTTCTGAAATTCTCCCAATTCCCCGGGGTGACCGTGTCCTCCTTGAGACCCCCACTGATCTGGTTCTGCTCATCCTGGGACTGGGCCTCACTGGATACCGGGGTAATAATAACTATGGGGGTGTTCCCCTCAATCAGGAACACGGTATTACCAATCACCTGGGGTGTTTACTGAGTTCCTGGTATGCGCCAGGCACTGTTCTAATGACAGGGAAACCACCCCCAAAGAACACTCTTAGAGGTCTCTTTCCCCAGGTAGGGCACACAGCTGTGACGTCAGTAGGAGAGGCCTGTCCTCCCTGCTCCAGCCCTGGTGCCAGCCTCTTGGCCAAACCCCAGGAGTCTGAGACAGGCTGCTACTCTGATTTGGGGATCTGAGAAAACGGGCAATGTTTAGGTGAGCTCCAGGCCTTACTTTTATACCCAACCCCGTGTTCCAGCTCTCTCCCCCAGGCACTAACAACACTCCTCCCACCTCACACAGGCCTCCTAAGGCCCCCATACCCAGGCGGCTAAGGCTGTGTGGTGAAGCCAGGTACTGAAGAAGTTTTAGACATTTATGGTCTTGATGGTTTAGATGTTGGGGGCCAGAGGCCCATCCTGTCAGAATCCTCAAGCAGTACCCCCAACCTGATACCAGAAATGCTGCCATTCTGCCCCAGCCTCCTCCTCCTCAGAAGTGTGATGTGCCTAGGCACTTCCACCTTTGATCCTAAGAGTTAGGATCAAACGGCATCCATCTCCACCTGGCCACGGCTGGGCCCGAAGGCCCTGGCCTCAGCACATTTCCTCCCTATCAGATATTATTGTGTATACTGTATTATTACAGCAGGGCCAGGGCTTCTCTCTAGAGGGACAGAGAGACAGGAAACGCAGCCCACGCATACACGCTGTGCCTTTAAGAACAGCGAAAGGCCAGCCTCCCTGGGCCAGGCCTCCCCTGATCAGAAGGCTCTGTCACTACATCCTCCTGCCAAGACACACTCCAGTTCTCAGCATGTGCCCTCCACTGTCCAAAGAAAACAGGAGAGGCTTTGGAGCCGGTCAAAGGCTCCTCAGTTCCTCCTGTGTGCACCCACGCAGCCGCCGCCCTTCTGACCCACTCACCTAGTCCTATCCTTGGCACCCACCCCATTTTGTTGTCTAAGGCCCATTCCCTTCCCCCATATGGGAACTTGAGGCCATAGGGGCCCAGAACCTTCCCAGGGTGCCTGGATTCCAAGACCATGAGCACAGCCTGCCTACATCACCGTTTGGAAGGCTCCCTGGAGCCCATGGCGAGGAGTCAGGAGCTGGGCCGCTGCCACCTCTCTCTGCTTGGGCTGCCCACCTCACTGGGTGAACCCAGAGTGAGGCGGGGGGGGGGTCTGTCAAGCCCACAGGGCTCTGGCGGAGCTGGGAACCTGTGTTATGGGTAAGGTACTCAGATGGTGGTTCATCTATCCAGCATTTGCAGGTAGACAGGTACATGACAGAAGAGCGGGTAGAGAAGATCTTAATCAAGGGCTCTCCAACTCCACACTGTCTGAGATCAAGTCCCAGCCCTGCTACTTCCTAACTAATGACATGTAGCAATTTCCTCATCTGTACCATAGCATACTGTGTACTTAAGGATGAGACACACCTAAGTATTGTAATACTATAATATATAATAATAGCGAATTACACACTACATAAAATAATGTAATACTATAATATATAATAATAATAACGAATTACACACTACATAAAAGGGTTCAAAATAACAATTTCTAATAATTTGCCAGGAGCTAGCTTCCCATTTTTTTTTAGGCGCAAACCACAGAGAAGAACGAATACTTCAGGGCTGGGCAGAAGGATTTTAGGCGACCAGTGCGTGCGTGTCTTGGTGACACTGTTATTTGGCTTTGGTCTGGGAAGTTCTCCATCGAAATCATGCGGATCTGATGAACCGGGCATGGTGGTCCATGCCTGTGACCCTAGCACTGGCAGGCAGAGGCAGGAGGACCAGAAGGTCAAGCTCATCCTTTGCTGCATAGTGAGTTTGAGGCCAGCCTGGGCTGCATGAGACACCTGGGGAGGAAGAAAGGAAGAAACAGAGGAAGGAAGGGTGTGAGGAGAAAAAAAAATAAGTAGATCTGGCAGTATTTAGGGCCAGGCAGAGGTGGAGATGGGCATCAGAGAGTAAAAGATGGAGCTGCAGAAAGCAGAGAACCAGAGGCCCAGTCACCTCATACCCTGCATGTTGCTAGTGGCTGATGCAAGACACTAAAGATACCCAGTGACCAGATCTGGAGTGAGGGGAGAATTCATACAGGAGACTTGAGCTGACCAGATCGGGCCTGCCAGGAGTGGGAGACAATCTGTGGCGGAAGAGCAGTCTGTAGGAGCATGGGCAAGGGCAGAGTGGAGGAGGCAGGGCTCATCCTGCTGACACTCGGGATGACGGGAGTAGACAAAGGAGACAGACAGGTAGACACTGTTTCCTGTCCACCTCTTCATCTCCCAAATGGGAGGAAACTCAGAAAGCCAATGAGGTAATGTTTAATAAAATGCTAAAGGATATGGACTGTAGGACAGAAATGGTTGTAGGAGGGAGACATTTGAAGATGATGGAGGAGCAGAAACTACAAAGTGATAGGCATGGGCTGCTTAGACTCGGGGCTGGATGGTTATATTCCTAACAGCAGAACTCTTTAAAAAAAATGATGAGGGTACCAATAAAGGACATGTTTCCTACAACTCCCAACAAGGTGAGGAGTCTGTTTTTGTTGGCAGAGGACAGGGACCTATGGGTGCAGGACTGGACATGCCCCCTGGCTAGTGGGGGACAAATGGGCCCAGGGAGGGGGCAGGCAAATGCTGTCAGGGCTGGCTTTGGGGAAGGTCCTGTGAACACCTGACAGACGTTCTGCCCATCACCATCAGGTGTCTCCCGATGCTGAAACAGCAAGGCTGGGGCGGGGGAGGGGCACCAAATGTGCAAGGCTCCAGCTTCCAAGGACGGAGGTAATGCCAGAGCAGAAAGCAGTGACTTCAATGATGGCCATGGAATCGGCAACACACAGTCCCCAGGAGTGTTCCCCAGGGGTGCTCACTAATCACAGGATGGAGTTCTACAGACTAACCAAACTACGCAGGACAGAGCAGAAGAAGGTAGGAGGTTCTGACAGCCAAGTGACTTGCTAACCTGATGTGCCAAAGCCTGGACTTCCGGGCCCTTGAGTCTGTGTGATTCCCCTGGCCTCTGGGGCTGCAGGGCTGCAGGAGCCAGCTGTTGGTTGGCTCATCTACAGAGGGCCTGTCCTGCTGGATGTTTCAATTATCACAGGCTGAGGACATACACAGTGTGTTGGTGGCACCATCCAATTTAGAAGAAGCTGCGCCAGGACCAGAAGCCAGAGGGGAGGGGTCTAAACAGATGGTAATGACAGGTCAGAATCTAACAAGATTTGGAGTATCAAATGGAGAGATGAAAAGGCGCAGTTTAATACAGGGACCATCTGCTTTCTGGATCTGACGGAGAATGGAGGATGCTAGTTTGGGGATGTGGCTTAGCAGTTGAGAGTATATGCCGCTCTTGCAGAAGATCGGAGTTCCTAGCACATGGGCTGGGCAGCTCAGAACTGTTTGTAACTCCAGCTGCAGGATAGCTGATGCTCTCAGCCTCTGTGGCGACCTGCACACAAATGTGCCCACCCATACACAGATGCCACACCCACACAGTTAAAAATAGTGAGTATACCAAGGATTCAGGGTATAGCCAAACCAGTAGAATGCTTGCCTAACGTCCATGATGCTCTAGGTGGATCCCCAGCATAAACCAGGCAGAGTGGAACACACCTGGGATCCTAGCACCTGGAGGTGGGGAGGATCAGAAGTTCAGGCTCATCCTGGGCTACAAAGAGAATTTTAGTTCACTCTAGGTTCTATGAGACCCCCATCCCGGAAAAACAAAAATATAACAAAATCTTAGGTGGGAACTGGGAATCTCCAGAGCAAAAGAGAGCATTGGCAACAAGAGGGACTGGGACAGGAGGGAAAGGTCCGGCTCCCAACCCGAAATCCCAGGCTGCCTTAAGAATGAGCTGCATGCACAGTGCAGGGCTGCAGCAGGCCCAGCACCCGCTCTGCCTCCATGCAACTCCCGTCCAGCCATGCATTCCTTCACAGCGGAGACCAACACGACCTGCTCGCCCACCTTTACATGGTTCGAAGGCTCAGGAGGCAAGCGCCTCTACCTGCCCCGTAGGCACATCTCACCAGCCCTGATGTTTCTACACCACACTCCCCGAGCTCTCACGGACCAAACGGTCATTTATCTAGTCTTCTCCACTCCACTGATGCTTCCAGTCTCTGCCCCATCAGCCCCACCTCCCAGTTACATCTCCTTTCAGCCGTGTGATGACGGGGTGAGTGAGGCAGGAACACCCAGACCAAAGGGCAAGATCCACACCCAAGCGTTTTGCCAGGTAATAGTGACTTAGGATCAGCGCTTTTCAATACCACAGCACGGTATTCCCATACCACAGCTGTGCACTCTGCAGCTTGCCGGATACAGACACATGCCACCTAGCAATGGGTGAGCAGGGCAGAATGTACTCAGAACACACGCCTAGGCGGTCTAGCTCAGTTACCTGAAGGGGTCTTGTGATACAATCAGGGACCACTAACAGCATAACATAGCAGACTTTGTTAGAGTAATTTTTTTTTTACTTTATAAATAGGACTACATACTAAATGTTAAAAAATGCAGCATAGTAAATATATGTTAGTAACAGTCATTCATCATTGTTACACACTATACATTAGGCATAACTGTATGCATAATATCTTTATATGATAGACACTGAAGCTTAAATTGTTACGCCAGGCATGGTGATGGAATGCTTTTAATAGCTGTACCTGGAGGGCTGAGGCAGGTGGATCTCTGTGAGTTCAAGGCCAGTTGGAGCTTCATAGTGAGACCCTGCTCTAAATAAATATTTAAAGAGTTAGTTTTTTTGTTCCTTTAAGACAGTCTCAGTATGTGGCGAATGCTGTCCTCAACTCTGTGACCCACATGCCTCCTGACCGTGGGGATCATAGCAGCACAGGGTTGTTTACGTCAGCAGACGTGAGTTATGTTTTCCACTATGACGTCACAAAAGCTCTGGTATCACTAGGAGATAGGGTTTCTTCAACTCCATTCTAACCTTATGGGGTCACATGGCTGACTCATCACTAACTGAGTGTTCAGAGCTGTGTGGCTGTATTTAAAGTAATTCATCCTTTTATTTCCAACTTCAAGGAAAAAACCTACCTCCACTGTGAATAAACAACTAGGGTCACCAGCCCCAGCCAGGGGAACCGAGGCTGTGAGCGAATTTGAGCTCCGCTACAACCGAGGAGATTGGCTGTATCCCGTTCACTCCGTTACTGGGGAGACAGAGAGAGTCAGCCACTGAAGAACATCAGACCCCATAACAGAAAGGGGCCGACTGTGCCCACCGTCTGAAATAGAAATGTCACACATGGTTTCCCTGTATTGCCAAGACCACTCCAAGCACCACACTGTGGGGTGGACGATGGTTTCAGGGAACACACTTCGCTTCAGAGTTGATGCCTGCTTGCCAGTATAGCTGGAGGACGGGGCACTTGAGAGTAGGGAAGGGAATCTGAAATCCCATGACCTGCTGGGCAGGGGGGAGAGAGAAAGCAAACTGCTCGCAACATGACTGACTTTGTTTTGGCTGTGGGTACTGCGTGGTTAATTTTGTTTTTGAGGGGGGAACAGGTAGGCAATGCTGGGAACTCAATCTACGATCTCATTAAGTAATCTACTGAGCTAGTCCCCAAGCTGTTTGGTAATTTCAGTTTTTGTTTGTTTGTTTTTTAAGGTTTTCTGAGTGAGTGTCTGTGCATGCCGGTGCCTTTGGAGACCTGAACAGGGTGTCAGATACTGGAGTTACAATGGTTGGGAGCCATCCGATACATGTGCTGGGAATGGAACATGGGCTCAGGTCCCCCAGAATAACAGCTCTTTCCAGTACCTAAGGCGGACACGTGGATGCATATGTACATGAAATACAAGTTTCCTGGCATAGGTTTCTACTAAGAGCTGTAAGTTCCCTCTCAGCTGAGGCCAGCCCCTCTTCAACTGGGCAAAAGTAACACAGGGGCAATTGCACTTTGAGGGCCGTCTCCATAAACAAAACAAACCCACTCTTCAATTTGTTGAGGGCATTCCCCCCTCCAAACTCTCCCTATTTAATTTCTGGGGAATTTTAAATAGTGGGCTTGCAAAAGTTCTGTACCGCCTGACGTCAGCAGCCTCCTGACAGCGTGGATTCCTCCGCGTGGTGTGGGGCGTGGCCACCGCCAATGCACATGCTTTTCCAGGCTCCTTTCCCAGTTGGAAGTTGGGAGCCTCTGGTGTCATCTTAGTATACTATGGAGCAGGGAAGGTGCCAGGAGAAAGTGTCCCACCTGGGATCCTTTAAACTCTGTGGTTCCCCAAGCCCTCAGGCAGCACATGGAGCTACCTGAGCAACACCTATACTAGTGTTTGCTAAGGCTGACGACTTAGAGAAAGTGTAAATAGGCTTTTCAGAAAGATGTTTTCCTGTGCCATACACTGGCTGGAAACCCACTGTCCCAGATAGATGATAACCGGAAGAATGCATACAGCAGCGTCTCGAAGTTCAAGGTAACAGACGGGAAACTTGCTTTGGAAAGTCTCTAGGTTGCTGGAGGATGGGGGCAAGTTCAGGGATCCAGTAGACCCCTCCATGTTATATACTACCAGAGATTCGAAGGTTGCCTACCCCTGCCTGTCAGAGAAAAGGGACGGGATTCAACTATCATCCCAATTTTACAGACAGGGAGCCTGGAACAGATAGTTAGCTACACACAGGCCCCAGGCTGGCTGGCCCCATGCTGGCTGGCCCCAGGCTGGCTACTCAGTAGCGTGGGAGTGAGCACTTGCATTTCTTGGGCCCTGGGGGAAAGGCTTCCTATCTTGTTCTTTTGACCCCGCGGGACTCAAGAATCCCCACTTACTTGTGTGGTTTCCCTGATTCACCACTGTTCAAGCCCTGTCCTTCAAGTGACCCCCTCCATGCAGTTCCATGATGCCCCATCAGCTGGCACCCTGCTTCCCTCCCTTCAGCAGCTCGGGCACTATGACCTGAGGTTTGAGTTGACCACGTCCCCAGCTAGAGTAAGAGATCTCTGAGGACAGCACCTTGCTGCTCAGCTTGGCATCTTGTGGGTGCCCCCAGCCTGGCTTGGGTATTTTGGATGGAGAAGGGGCTTTGGAAGCGGTTGGGAACACAACACAATGAGAGGTGGGCACAGGCTTCTCCAGTCTCGGATCTCTGCAGCCACCTCATCTCTCAAGCTCAGCTCCTGGGGTGCTGAACTGGCTCTCCTCAGCCTCCAACACTCTAGCCCAGCACCTTCTGTCCGGCTAGAATGGAGTGAAGGTATTCTTTGGCGATTCTCTTCTAGGTCAACAATGCTCTCACCCAGGGGGATCTGCCACAGCGAACATAAGTACAGACTATTATTGTTGGCTGTGTAATTGGCCCTAGGTCATGCAGGAGGCAGACACTCCCATCCATGAGAGCTGAAGCCCCTACAACCTGCTGGTGAACCCTGCTGGAACATTCTACTTGGGCCTCTCCCCTCACAGGAATGGAAGCACAAAGTGCTTCCTCAGGGAGGCCTGGAGGTCACTCAGGGGATGCCCACCTGAGGAAGCCATGCAGTCTGGTCACAGCCTCCCTTGGGACCTCGAGCACAGCTTCACATACCAGGATTCAAGAAGAAGCCACCGTAATGAGTACAACTTGGAGCTCTGGAGTGGGCGGCCCAGAGGTCTGCTTCCCTTACTCCCTGAGAACAGAGGAGACAGCCGCAACCAAGATAGCTTCCTTGCCATGGCGTCCTACTCAGTGCCGACACAGCCACTGAGGGTTACCAGGACTCTGCAGAGCATATGTGAAGACCTAGCGTGTGGCATGACTTCCACAGCCGTGCGGTCTGCACCACAGAGGCCGCATTAGCAGCCTGTGCGGGGCTGACGTGTGGGTAGAAGTCACCGGAAAGGGCATTCTGCCCCATGCCTTATGCACAGGTTTCTCATACCCGGTCTCCTGGAAGCAGCAGTGAGTTTAATCTATTCTCCAAACCCCCTATTCTGGGGTGACCGCCTTGCAGCCTCTGAGGGGCCTGTGCTAATCCAGTGAGACTCCCTGAGCTTCCGTGTCTCCACGGGTGGGCACCAACTCATTTCCTTGCTTCCCGAGTCTGTGTCTGATGCACAGGAAGATCACCTCAAACCAGATAGTCCCCCAGTCCATGCCCAGACTCCCCACAATGATCGGCCAGGCAGTGGTGACAGACTCATAGGATTAACAATGCGAGAGACAGCTCTTCCAGTACTACCATCACTAGCGGGGAGGGGCCTGCAGAAGGTTGAGCAATGACGGGTAATTCTGTTTCCTCTTTAATTCTTCCATGAAGGTCTTGCTAACACACCTTTGTTCCTGGCACACGTAGCAGGAGAAACAGGTCCAGGGGTGAATGAATGAACAAAAGCATCTAATGTCTTTCGTGGCTACTGGCTTGCTTGTTTCTTGGCCCTGGACTTCTCTATTCTGAATAAGGTTGATCAATACCTCCTCTTCAGGCGGAGATGGGGAACGACGCTGGGGGGGGGGGTAACTGGCCTAGTCTGCCCTCCATATTCTCATCTCTCAGCCGCCAGGTTGTCCTACCACTTCTGGACTCCCGGAGGGGCAACTCCATTGTAGTGAGAAGGCCTAGCCAGAGCCGAACAGCAGAAAGTGGGGGGCAGAGATGGGCTATGGGCATCTCTTTCCTCTAGATATGCTTTGGCAATGACAGGCCCAAGAAACTCCCATCTAAGTGCCTAGCCCTCAGCATGGCATGCTACAATGGTTAGTCACAGGGAAAAAAGCAGTATTGGCAACACCATGTTGTCGGCATAGCTCGTCCCTTAAATTGGAACACACTATTTCCTTCCTCCTGCCTCGGCCTCTGGGTCAGAATCTGCCCTGCAGACTTAGATCTCATCTAGTCTCTCACCTGGGAACATCTATAAGGTAAGGTGTGGGCTGTCCTTCTGGGGGTTGGGGGAGTGGTCACTGATTGGACCCAGGTCTGCAAGGCTCCCAGTTGCTGTGTCCAGATCCAAGGAGGTAAGTGTGTGTTCGCTTACATGATGAGGACTGGAAGCAAAAGGTAAGTACTTTTAAGAGAGCCAGTGAGGCAGGGCCCCGGGTGCTAATTCTCCTTCGGCAAAGCCCAGGTGACTGGATAAACTCCCTCCTCCCCTCCAGTGACAGCTCTGAGCACCTGGGTAGCATGTCACACAGTGTCATGGCTCTGCCATACTGCTACCTAGGAGAAGGACAGCCCATGTGAGGCTTGCCTGGGAAGTCCAGGTGAGACGGGCAAAGGATGAGAAATAGCTCCCACCCCTAGGGCTAGGCTAGACCCCAATATCCCAGCAGTGTGCTAAGCCATATTTGAGACAGCCATCTGACCTCCCCCATCACATACTGTGAAAGTATGTCACACACATGCACAAGATGCCAGGACACTGGGGTGGCGAGTATGCCGTGGTGAGGGAGCCCCGGGAAGACAGGAGGTTGGGATTCCCCAAGTCACCTCAAAGAGGAGGGGGGGGGCAGCAAATGGCTCAGGGCTATTCCCAGCCCCAATGTCAAGGGGACTAACTCAGCGAAGCACCCCAAAGCTGGGCCCATGAGCCCTCTCTCTGGCTTGAGTTCTGGCCTTTTTAAGGCCCAGAGCTATGGCTTTCACAGATCTTGTTTAACTTGAGAGGTGGGTGGGGGAGGGGCCAGGGAGAACTGCATTCTTCCCCTTCAGAGCTGAGAGTCTAAAGTAATCCTTGTGGTTGGGAGTGATGGAAGTCTGTTTGTGATTACAGCCCTGGCTTTCCAGCAGGGCAGCCCTGGAACCGTAGTCTTGCTGACGAGGGACACTCTCCCTCACTTGGGTGATCTTGTCCTCATCTGACATGACCAAAGACATTCACCAGCCCCTCTGCTTCCAACAGTTCTCCATGGCAACCCTTCAAAAACATTATTTAAAGAGGGGGAAAAAGCTACCCCGAAACCCTAGCATGAAACTCTCCCTGTTCCAGGCGCTTTCTAGAAAAATCTCAGCGGCTCCAGCTGCCCCCAGTGGCTGGTGTGGTCTACAGGAGGGAGGAGGCACTGGACTACCCCACCCTCTGTCCAGTCCCTTCCCCTCATCAAGGAGAACAATGCGGACACACAGCCCCTTGGCTGTCACAGGGAAGCTCAGACGTTTGCTCTCCCGAAATTTAATCTGCAAAGCATTTGGCCTGGAAGAGCCAATTCCAGAGGTGTCCAAGAGCCCATGATCTCTGTGATCATCGTTACAAACCTAGGGATGCTCACAGCCATTGACCCATTTGGCAGCTGGGGACTGGTCAACATGGCCACTTTCCCTTCCCCTGTACCTTCTGTGTGGAGACAGACAGTATATTTACACAGGCCTGGGGGTAGGGAGGCAATATAGCTCTACGGATCTCTACACCATGAGGCCAAAGAAGCTACTTCTGGCTCAGCTGATAAAAGTACAATGGTCAGGGAATTGGGGAGCTGCAGATCCAAGAAGCAACCGTGGCCACTGCTGTCCTTTACCCTGCAGACCAGAGCGGCTGGTGTTCTAAGGGACAACTTAGGTTGAGGTCACCCATTAATTGGTAGCTGAGCTTGAAGCCCAGATTGACCAAGATTGTCTTATGCAAAGCCTGGCATTCCTTCCAGAATGGCTCCACAACTCCACCCACTAACAGGACACCCTGAGTGATGTGCCAAGTTGCAATTCGTCGGCTCAATGCCTCCCTCGGGCAAGAAGTGGGTGTCTGGAACTGGCAACAAGCGCCACCAGGCTGGAGAGAGGTTAGCTGGTCAAGCCAGCCGTGTAGCAGCCCATAGCTGATGTTGTAGGTGCTGGCTGGCGCAGGGACCAAAGGCCCTATGCTCTTGCCACACACTTGCTTACTCTCTGGCTCCTCCCATCAAAGCAGCTCAAACCAGCTAACAGCCCAAATCTGTGAGCACAACGAGCCACAGGCAGGCTGGGGCCCTGTGAGAACAGAAAACAAACGAGAAAGAGTGTCCAGGAAAGCCAGGACTGTGGACCTAGCCAACTTCAACAGAAACCTTCTTAAACGGAAAGAGGAAGGAAGAGCCTGCAGGGGCCGAGTCTGGGGTCTCAAGGGGACTCAGGCAGCCATAGGCAGCACCACATCTTCTGGAGCACATCAGTTTGTCCCCAGTTTCACTCCAGAGCCAAACCCAGACAGGAAGTCTAGCTATGTGTGCAGATGCGTTAGAGGGATGAGTCTCAATGCACAGGGCTGGGAGGGTGAGTCTAGCCTCAGTTATAACCGAAGGGCCCATTCGGGGAGCAGTGTTTTGGACACCTGTTACATTACTTCTGGGGCTTTAAGTTGACCCCTCAGTACTAAAGTCCCAGAGCCATGAGGCAATCCTGCCCTCCCTCTGCACAGTGAGCAACTCCTAATTGATACCACACCATAGGCCCCTCCAGCCTTCTTAGCACGGCTAAACTCAGCTACTCGTGGGCAACCTCCTCCTTTCCACCTATTCAGTCTGCAGGCCACACCTGACTCCTCTATCCTTACAAGCTGCCTACCTCTCCTTGTTCAAGATGCGCCATCCTCAGAAGCCTTCCCTCCACCCAAGCCGGCACTGTGCCGTCACAAAACCCATAGCATGCAGGCCATGTGCCATCCTGAACCGTAGCCTCCTGTGGCTGGCATCACCTTGCTTTGGACCATCCTTGGGGAATATAATCACCTCTCCATATCTGGGCTCTGGGTAGCGAGCTGTAGGAATGCCACCAATCAGCAAGGGCAAAATAAAGGTAGCTTCTGTCTACTGCTCTACTCCAGGCCTGTGCATGCCGTGGGTACACAGTAGGTTCTCCATGCCTGTTGACTAAGCTGTCTGCCTGCTATGGAAGCAGGAGTTCCCTGAGTACTGACGGTGGGAGGAGAGGAGGCAGGATGGGGGACCTACTCCATGTGCTATGGGGCTGTAAGAGAGGGGCTGGGGTGGTTCTGTTTGCTTACGAGCAGAGAAAGGTAACATGGGTGAGAACTAAAGCCAGGGAGGCAAATCTCAGGCTCCACCCAAACCCCTCCAGACCCACCATTCACACAGCCCAGCCCCTCCAGAAGGACCTGGGGAACCAAGATGGGAAACTCATACTTTCTCTGTTCTGCTCCAGGGTCTCTGACCTACAGCTTTGGAGCTGTAGCCTTCTGCTTCCTAGGTCTTGGTCATCTGGGGAACTTACACAGCAAAGCCCTCTGGCATTTGGCGTTCCAAAAAGGCAAAATCCACGCCACAAGCACCCAGGTTCCCAACCCTGGACAGACGAGGGTACATCAAGCTCATGCGTGCCTTCCTTGCTGTGCAACCTTCGGGCACGTTCCCTCATTTTTCTGGGTTTCAGTTTCTTCCTTGGAGAGGCAGAACACCAAGCCCCACCCTGCCTGTTACCAAGGGGTTTTAACAATCGCATGGTTTTCCTCCTGTGAAACTTAAAATATTATGATTCAGAAAGAGATCACCTTGGACAAAGCTCAAAATCCACAGCTAGCTGGCAGGAACAGACATTTCCCCAGGTGGCCTTGACCTCTCTGATAATGACTCCCAGCAAGTGTCGAAGAGAACAGACATACAGACTTTGGGCCACTTGGTTTCATGACATGGTGAGCCAAAAGTGGCTGTAGCAGTGCTCACGAACAGGATCACAGGAGAGGCAGACATGGCCATCGTGAACCACCCTTGGACTGGGCAGACTGCTCACTCCACCGCTAGTCCTTGGCAGACTGGCTGACTTTGGCTTTTTTTTTTTTTTTGCCCCCTGCAGTGCTGCTGGGCCACTTCCCCGATATCCAGGCCAATAAAAGCTCAAGAGAAACAAATGAATTTTAGCAGGAGCCTGAGAGATGCCCAGCGAGGAAGAGAAATAAGAGCATGGGCTGAGACAGTGAAGCCCAAACAAGAGTTTCCATGAACTTGAGCTATAGGAACTAGAAGTTTCCCTCTACTCTGGGGACTCCACAGGCTTCAGGATGGCATATAAGCTAACTGGGTCATCCCAGATTTCCCCACCTTAAGACTAGGATTCTTGGTCGGCACTGGACACCAGAGGATGAGGTTATGGAATCCGAAAAGATGCCGATAGGCACGAAGGTGGTTACCGTGGGCTATCCTCAGCCACCACCACAATGATTATGGAAAACCCAAGTGCTGAAGTGTGTAATATCCAGCATCCACAGGGTAAGCTGGGGAAAGGGACAATTTCTCAACCCAAATTCCCTGAGGTTCTGACAAATTATACTCCCCAGAAGTGCACGCCCTGCACTTAGCTGAAGCCCATTACGTAAGAGCAGAGAGCATTGTGGGGAGGGAGGGCTTCTCTGGGGGAGCGGGACCTGCCACTTCCACTGGGGGCAAAGGCAGTACATGCATGCATGCATGTCCACCTGGAGGCGGGCAGGGCCTCTGGAATTGCCCACTCACAGCACAGTAGACTGAATCCAAGAGTCAGCTCTGACTACAGACAGAGGCAGTACCAGCTGAGGGTGACTGGCTGCTCTACCTGTCCAACCTGAGCAGGCTGGGGGTGACAGGGAAAGTCCAGCACCTCTTGCCCCGCCCTGCTGGCTGGCAGCTGGTTCCCGGCATGCCTGGCAGTGCACAGTGCTGACAAGCTCTTGGATGTCTTCCTGACAACAGCCATGGCACATGTAGCTCGAGAAGAGAACTATTTCCTAGTCTGCCGGCCCCCGCCACTACACACACCTGCCCTAGCTGCCCTCCTCAAGAGCCAGGAAGATGGCCTCCAAGCTCCCTCAGGCGAAGCCCCTGCTCCCCACAGCCTATGGCTAACTTCCACAGGGCTGCTTAACGTCCACTGTTGTGGGTGCCCATTCCCTGCTGTGTTGCCCCTCCCCCTCAGGCTCTCCTGGCCACTGGACCATGTTCGTTTTTCTAAGACTCAGCCGGAAGCCTCTTCCTCCTTTAATACCTACCCCACCAGGCCCAGGATTGGTCCCCAACACCATGTGACAGAGTCACTGATGGTCAGTGCCTTGACACTGACCTCCTCTCTGGCAGCCTTGCACGAAGCATCCTGATTGGAGGCATCTGCTTTTGGGTCACCAATAGGAGTCTGGCTTCTGGCACAAGCCCTCCTTTCTTGTCACAGGCCGGGACAAGGGTAGCTGTGCAAGCAACAACTCCAAAGGAGGCGGCTCTGGCAGGTGCTGTCCTAACTTCATGGGCAGTAATCCCTCGGTTGCTCTCTGCTGCACAGACCCCCAGAGCTGAGTTAGAACCACTGAGTGAAATTCCCTGTCTGGCCAGCTGGGGAAACTGTGTCATGCCAGCACATCAGTCTGGTGTGGTTCTGTTTGAGAGAGGATCTCATATAGTCCAGATTGGCCTCGAAATTGCTATGTAGCCAATGATGACCTTGAACTTCTGATCCTCCAGCCTCTACCTCTCAAGTGCTGGGATTACAGATAGGTACCATCCATCATGCCTAGTGTGTGTGGTGCTGGGGTCAAACCAAGGCTTTGTGCATGCTAGGCCAACACGACCATCTAAACTACAGCTCAAGTTCCAAGTTCATGGTCCTACATTGCACACTTGTTGTGTCTCTGGCCCTGAACATGTAGCCCTTTTGAATCAAAATATCCCAACTCCAGTATTCCAATATCCCAACCATGGCTGTACAGTTGTCCTTGTTTTTTTTTTTTTTTTTTTTTTTTTTTTTTTTTTTTTTTGAGACAGGGTTTCTCTGTGTGGCTTTGGAGCCTGTCCTGGAACTAGCTCTGTAGACCAAGCTGGCCTCGAACTCACAGAGCACTGGGATTAAAGGAGTGTGCCACCAACGCCCAGATTCAGTTGTCCCTGTTTTATAGGTATGGAAACGGATGCTTAGAAGACCCAGGAAACTTCCCCAGGGCTACAAAGTAATTGGGTCCAAGTCACAGCCAGGTTTACCTAACCTGAAGCCTGAGATTTTCATCAGGAGGCTATTTTGCAAACTCAGTAGCAAGATGATCTCTGTACTACAGTGGGCACGTGCTCAGGGATTTATGCTTTCTGGCCCTCTCTCTTCCAGCCAGCTTCATGGAGTGAACACACTGCATACCAGAGACGGCCTTGGACCAGAATGGACTTAGGAATTGCTGATGAGGCAAATATGGCAGCAATGCATTTAGGAAGAGGAGAGTTACCAGAGAGGAAGGCTTTGCGGATGCTCCTACAGGGCTGTGTGAGGGCCAGACATACCTCCAAGTGCAGGCTGATTTAGGGAAGGCTGGTTTGGAGACAGTTCACTACTCTGCAGTGCATCTGGCAATGAACTATCCTTTCTAGAAACATTCTTCCCTGTCTTTACTGAGGTGTCGACTTCCTAAGGCAGAGAAGCTTGGAAGTCGGGTCATTCCTTAGTCAAGCATAGTCTACGCACACAACCAAGAAGCTAAGTAGTCAATTTAAAACAGCATAGAGTCTATACAGCTATGCCCAGTGGGTGAGATGGAGTAGTGGGTGGGGTGTCACTGAGCATAACCACCCGAGTTTCATCTCCAGGACCCACACAGTAGAAGGAGAGAAACAACTCCCACGTGTTATCCTCCAACCTCCACACGCATGCTCGGCATGAATGCCCCTGACAGTCCCTACCCCTAAGAACTAAGTGTAAGTTAAAAAGTTAAAGCCATCCCATCCTCCCAATACAGTCCTCATCCTAAGTGCTAGAACTATCACACTCATTAGACACGAACCCTATGTGTGCCTGGGACAAAGGAAATACTCAGATGTCAGGGACAGTGTAATATGAGCACTAGGTACCTTTATACAGTCTCTGCGGTGCATGTCAGTGCCCTGTTTCTCTGGAAAAAGACAACTGGAGGGCTGGAGAGATGGCCCAGCAGTTAACAGCACTTACAGAGGACCCGGGTTCAGCTCTCAGCACCCACATGACTATCTGTAACTCCAGTTCTAGGGAATTCAATGCTCTCTTCTGACTTCTGCAGGTACCAGGCATACATGTGACGCTCATACATACATGCAGGCAAACACTGATATACATGAAATAAAATAAGTAAATCTAAAAAGAAAAAATTTTTTTTAAAGAAGCAAATTGATTCTTGTTTCTAATGCGGGGTAGTATATCTCTCTCCTTCCCTCCCTCCCTCCCTCCCTCCCTCCCTCCCTCCCTCCCTCCTCTCCTCTCCCTCGCTCTTCTTCCTTTCCTCCCTTTTTCCTTACTTGAATTCTAGATTCCTGGCCCTCTCTGCTTACATACATAGACTCCTGACAAGTAAATGGTTGCCAAGACCCATGTTCTGGGGTACCCTTTATCCAAACAGCTCTCTTCTTTAAAGCCTATCTTCCTACTGACAAGAATAAATTAAAGTGTTTGTTCCACAGGCTGCACCACTTGAGTCTAACCCCTGATTCCCAGGGTTCCCAGTGAAATGAGAAAAAACAGCTCTGAAAACTGGTCCTCTGACCACCACATGAATACCATACCATGTGCGCTCTCTCTCTCTCTCTCTCTCTCTCTCTCTCTCTCTCACACACACACACACACACACACACACACACACAGAGTGTGGGGAAGGCAGACACAGAGCCAAGAAAGGAAAGAGTCAGGTTTCCCAGTCCCAGCCTCCCCAAGGCTGGGATTCACTCTTCACTCTTGGCTTCAGCGAGATTCCCCTGTAGTCTTTCAACAGTCTCTTGAAAAAGTTAAAGGAATTTCCATCCTTCAGTCACAGGTCAGTTGTACTGAAGGAGTGGATTTGGAGGGTGAAGTTTGGTTTTCTCACTGGGAAAGTGAGTGGATCGACAAGAGGAACAAAATCCTTTGTTTCCAAGGAAGGATCAGAACCCTCAGAGTGTCATGCCAGGAAATAAAAGGCTCACAGGAGAGAAGCTGAGGCAGGAGAAATTCTGATGACTCATCTCCACACTCCCTGCCCTGGCTGCGGTCTTAGAAGGAAACAACCCTGGAAAGCTGTAAGCAGCTTCATCCAACACAGAAACCAGCAACCAGAACCCTGATGCCTGCTGATGTCACACCAGCGATGCCTGCCAGAAGGGAGAGCTGATACGGGTCTTTGACACACAAGAATGTGTTATAGAGAGGTATTTCTGGTGCCATTGCTGAGGTCAAGGGGGAAGGGCCAAGGGGGTTCCATAAAGAAACAATGACTACTGCAGGCCTTGGCATGGCTTGCTGGATGGTAAGCTACCAAAGCTGTATCTTTCTGCTCTGTGTGGTCCTATTGACCAGCAGAAGATGAGTCTTTCTACATGGATGGGCTCCTTCTGTTTGATCAAAAAGGTGTGTGAAACTTCAGACCATATATGTGCTCCTTGAGATGGGTCATCCCTAGTGTGGGGAGCACATCACCTCACCTTCTTGAGATAAACTGACGCCTGCCTCCACGTTCAAAGCCTCAGTTTACTCACTGATACTGCACTACCTCTGACACATGCCAGCAGGATCCCAAGGAAATCTTTTAGCAAGGATGTTCCAGGGAGATTCTGATCATCTTGACTGGTCCATGTCTCTAATCCACTTACCAGCGACACACTTTATCCACTCAGCACTCAAGATCAGTGCATCTCAGCCTCCCCTGGGGCCTTCTGGGAAGGAGAGACCTCGGCATTGGGTTCTAAGAATTACCCAAGCTCTTTGTCTGTTACTTTAGCTACAAGATGGTTAAAGTGCCTTCTACCACATAGGATTATTCCACGAAACTGGTACAATTATCCTGTGGCTGTAGTCCAGGTCACAAGGGGCCTTTGACAAACAGGCAGAGACCCAGAGGTTACTGGGCCGTGGACCCTCCATCTGAATGATTCCCAGCTATGTAAAAGGGCACACAGGCAGAGGCCTGCACCTAGTGTGAGGCCCAGTGAGGGGGATGGCTCACTGGGGCTGCTGCCCAACAATGCCAGTGCAAATGTTGCAACACGCTCGCCATGTCCCAGGTCAAAGGCGTCACAACTGGGTCTTTGTTCCAGCGTTCTGAAGCCTCATTCACCACTCCTTCCAAAACCAGCTCATAGGATGCACACGCCTCACCCTCACTCAACTCCCACATGGGGTCCAGCCTCCAGCTTCTTTTCTAGAGGATTACCTCCCAGGATCTGAAGTCTGGTCATCTAGCTTCTCCCCTTTATCCTGTTAAGCTGGTTGTCCATCCTAGCCATCTGTCAGATCTGTGAACACAGGTGTAGCTACGTAGCTATCTCCACAAACCACGAGGACAGCAGAAAAGCCACAAATAACGAGGATCTTCAGCTGACACCAGGGCCCTGCTGAGTCACCAAGCAGCCCCCACTTCTAGCAGCCACAGGGTACCCGCGTTACAGAAGGGGTAGGTAAGGCCTGGGAAGTAAGGGGACCGGAGTTACACCCAGCTATGTGGTAGTAGTCAGAATCCTGCATCTAAGGACACCAGCCCTCTCATGGCGGTCTCTGCGCTAAAACTGGGCTGCTCAGGGGTGGCTGGCGGTGACAAGCTGAGGCCTCGTTACAGCCAAGGGAACTGTGCAGGCAAGCAGGTCTCTCCACACTGTTTCTAAGCCTAACACAGACTCACCTCTGAGTTCTCCTTCCTCACCCTTAGGCAAGAGTCCATGTATTCTAAGGGTTACAGATACGGATGGAAAGGGGAATGAGTCTCTGGAGTCTATTTCATTATTTTTTGAGACAGGGCCTTACTGTTTAGCCTTGGGTGGCCTCAGACTCCGGGCAGTGTCTACCTCTGCCCCCTAAATGCTAGGATTAAAGATGTACCACCACACTCGGCCTGGAATCATGTAGTGGGGGAGGGGGATGACAGGACTCTTCTGTCATCCTGGCCAATGGCCTCCTGCTGCCTGGGCCGCACAGTGGTGGCGGTGTGGCAGGGTACATGTGGCAGCATATGAGTCCCTAAGGGAGAACTTCTTGACAGAACTGACCTTGCATTCAAAAGCAGGCTCCTGCCTTTACTGGGAGCAAGCTCCCAAAGGAACAGACTTTCCTCCTGATGCCTCTCATCCTGTCCTTAAAGATCCTTTACAGGGCCTTGGGGCTCTGGGGCTCCCAGAGCCAGCCCCCAAGACAATGCCAGCTTCTGTAGAGGTCTGAGAAATGGGGCCAATAGTATGACATGGCAAAATTACCCAGGAAGGAAACCAGGGTGGTGGCCACCTGGAATCAAGATCCGATACCAGGTCATGTTCTGTCATGTGTGCAGGGTCGCTGCCAGCCACCCACGAACAAGGACAGTGCCTGACTTCTTAGGGAGGGGAAGGACTATGGAGATGACAGCCTCGGGAGGGGGAGCCCAGCCTGGTCTCACATCACAGCCCTGTGCTAGGGAGCTTTGTCCCCTAGAATGTCCCATGGGATTTCCTTTAGCTCCTCTGCAGCCACCTAGAGGCATCACCATTCAGAAGTTCAGGGTGCTTGTTTCTCTTCCAGCTCTCTGTGCCTCGATCATTCTATCTGCGGAACGGGCTCAGTGGCCCATTGGGCTGCTTTCCTTTCGAAATGTGAGAAGGGAAGGGAAAAGATGGCCAGGCCTCCCTTTTGAAGAGCCTACAAAAACGCAACCCAGGGGTGCGCCTATGCACAAGGCCTGCCCCCAGCAAAGCAACACTAAAACCAAAACAAGGTTCTGAATCTTTTCAAGCCACAGATGTAACTTTCAAGCTGGCTGTGGGCAAGCTTGGGGGGTGGGGTATACGGTGGCTTCAAGAACCTTCTGGCCCTTCAGGAGCCACATGAGCTGCAGCATGGCACTGACAGACTTGACCTCCTTTTCTCCATCTGCTGTGCCTTTTCTCGCCAAGGACACCAAGGGATTTTTGTCTACTCTGCAAGGACCCTGGAACCAGCAGACCCTGGGAAGCCATGGGTATGGTCAATAGGTCAGTTCCCAATGACAAAGTGGCTGCTGCAGGACCCTCCTGGCTCCAGGACCTGGCTTTATCCAGTGCTTGGGCCCCTCTTTCCAGGTCCTGGTAGTTTCCAACCCAGCGGGGGACAGTCACTACCCACTCGCTGTGCAGTCATGAGCCAACCTCCCGCAGGCCTGGCCCTTCCTCAGACATCTAGCCAGGGGCCTGGGGACTCTTGAACCTATTGTGATATCATGGCCTGTCTTCTCCACCAGCTGGCTGAGTCCTCCCACTTCTGTCTGGATGCCGACACACAGCTCAACTGGGGACGACGACGCTGTCATTGGGCACTAGAGCTAAAGCTACTATCTCCTCGGGGCCTCAGAGGGCATGGAAGTCTCTGCTGCCACCTTGCCTTGCATTAACACAAGCTGGCTAATTAGCCTCAAGCCAGGGAGACATTCTTTCACCACCAGGCAAACTGCTGGCCTGCAGCCCAAACCAACAGGGGAACTTCAGACTCCTCGGCCTCCCTGCCAGATGGAAATAACGTATAGCTGTAGAGGCTGGGGGAGGGGGAGAGGAACAAAACCCCAGCCGGGCCCAGGAGCCAGGCCGGAGCCAGGAGTGGGCAGCTGAAGGCCAGGCACTCACCACTTTCGTTCTTCTCGATGACATCGACCACCTCCCCGGCCTGGAGACTCAGCTCCGAGTTCTCTTGTTTCTTATAGTTGGACACCACCACGTACTGTTCCAGGATCATGGGCTCGGCGTTGGTGTCGGCACCTGGCGAGGGCAGAAAGCATGCGGTGAGCCAGCGGCCGGCCGTGGCCCCGCGTCCGGGGCGCCCTCTGTCCATCGCCCTCGAGGGAGGCTGCTCGGTCGCCAGCGCTGCACCGAGGAGCAGCCCGTAGCCAGGGCTGGAAGCTTGCTGGGCCCCGAGGACAGGCCATATAGCAAGGCCCCACACCGGCCCGCTGCACCGCGGGGACCGGGGGACATGGGGAGCCAGGGGACGGGGGGAGGAGACGGGGGTGGAGAGAGGCAGAGACAGGCAGAGATGGAAGACAAGGAAACTGAGGGGGAAGCCTGCTGCTGCCTGTGAAGTTAGTCACAGCCCGGCATGGGGGAGTCTGCAGAGAGGCCTGGGGCCTCCGGGCTCTCCAGACTCTTGGGCTGGCTGGGGTGTGAGAGGGGGCCACGGGAGCACAGTGGGCGGCCCATGAAGGCTGAGACCAGAGCACAGGGGAAAGAAAGAGGAGAGGCGAGGGGGAGGCCCAGGAGGCCGGCTGCCTCTACCCCAAGCCTGTAAACCCAGGGAGAAAAGGCAACAGGGATCCCCTCAGGAGGGAGAGGGAGAGAACTTCTCCACAGCCTAGGTCCAGCAAAGAGTCAAGAGGGTTTGAGGCCGCCAATCACTAGGGCTGCTCGCAACCCTTAAATAGAAACACATGAGACCCGTCGAATGAGGAGCTAGGGGTGGAGGCAGGGGATGGGAGGAGGGCCCAGACTGTTTACTTGAAACCCAAGAAGAAAGTCCCAGAGCCAGTGCTGGCGAGCCGGGCCCACCCCCCATCTCCCCCACCCCGCCAACTTTTCCTCAAGTTCGGCTCCATTCCTGTCCTCCTGGCTCTCAGAGGGCCAGGCAGACAGCAGCCTTAGGCTTTCCAGGGGAGCCTTCCCGGCCCTTGCTGCCGCCATCTCAACCAGCAGAGGGTGACTGGTCCCCCTGGCCTTGAAGCACGGGGCAGTTTCAAGAGCCTCAGAGTCAAAGGTTGGAGTGCATGGGAGGGAGGGCAGGTGAGCCCGGCTTCCAGGAGCAAGCCAGTTCTTTGTCCTGTTTGTCTACCGGACCGGTGTGACATTCATTAAACTAGCACCACACTGGACAGTGGACAGGCTGGGTGCCCATCTCAGCCTGGTGTGTGGCTGGAGCGCTGTCAGATTCTGCTCTTGAGCTGTTACCTTGGACACTCTCAAAGACAGGATGCGGGACTAGCATTCAACGAATCCACAAGCCAGAAAATGACTAATCACCTCTTTCAGGAAGCTCTCCCAGACCTCTCCACCCCCAAGGGAATTCTAGTACAGTTCTTATACCACATGTTTGTCAGCCAGCCTGTAATTCCCACACTAGTGGCCGAGGCAGGAGAATCAGGAGTTCAAGGTCAGCTTGGGTTGCCAGTCAAGACCCCTGTTTCAAAACCAAAGCAAATTCTATGCCCTCCCAATGTCTCTCACCACTGGCCTGGCCATAGTGCGGTGTTCCAGTCGCCCGTGTGCCTCACCCTCAGACACATTCCCTCTACACGACTGACTTTGACTCACATGCATGCCAGGCAGGTATGGCTTCAGGTCACCTCGAGACACCCCGTTTTAATTCCCAGATTAATGAGAGGCTCTGAGAGACAAGAGGCACACACGCAGTTCCCACAGCTCATACAGAGACAGTTGGACCACTCACGGTCTTTTCGGAGGTTTGAGTCCGTCCCTCTTCTAATTACAGAACTCTGATTGATTTCCATACACTGTCCTTCAGACACACTGATCCTCCACTTAGGAATGTAGACCATCCCAGGAGCTTTTAAACCCCTTAACTCTTTGGCTTTGGACGGCTGGCTTCAGTGGGTGGGGCCTAGGCATGAGTCATTTTGCATACCCCATCCTGTCCCACGGTTCAGACATGCAGCCAAAAGTGAGAGGCACAGCTTAGACCTCTGGGTCCTTTGTAAAGAAGGTGCTGTCAGGGTCTGTGGCCAGAGAACTCTGGGAGAGTCAACCAAGTTTCTTCTCCTGGGAAGAGAAAGACTTTTCCCCCACATGGTGTGGGCTTTGCAGCCCAGAGAGGCCCTTTGGAGACTCGGAAGCTTGGTGTGCCCCAGGAGTGCACACATGCACAGCCCCAGGGAGCCCCTGAAAAGCCTGAATTGTATGTCAGGCAGAAACACAACCAACAGCTGGGCAGCCTGGCCTCTGTACGCAAATGTCACCAGCTTCTGCACCAGCTAGCAACACACTGGGCACGGGTGACAGCCTCCCACTGTGCCCTGGGGGACATCAGTGCCTGTGTAGCACAAACCAAAAAAGGACCAGCCACTGGAGGGACTTTGGATGTGAAACATGGGAGAGGGGAATACAAGACGGTGGGGGGGGGGTGCTGGTAGGAGTGCCTAAGCCCTGAGCATGCCAAACTGCATGCAAGTCCCCATCAGGGCCCCTCAGGCTCAGTCCCATACTCAGCATCATGCCTGGTCCTTGCAGCAACCTTCCACACGTTACACACATGTAAACTGAACGTGTAGGGGAAGCAGATTCCCTAAGGTCACCCAGCTGGGACTAAACCCACGCCCCATGCCACCAAGCACATGAACCTACATGGCCATTGACGCTTAGTGTCTAGGAAGGACCCTGCCTCCCTGCATCCACAGACACCTGGCACACCTGGTAACACTGGAGTTAGGGGTCCTTAGAGACTCACGCTGTCACCTCTGCTGACCAGCACATACGTCCACTAGTGGCAGGCACTGAGTGTAAAATGAAAGTACTTCCAGACGGATGGTGTGGCCCCTGCTATGCCCATCTGGGAAACCAGGGAGGGCCTTACCTCTGAAACGGGGACAGTAAGTGACTGAACTGGGACTGGGGGAAAGGACGTGTGAGGCTGAGACAATAAGAAGCAAGCAGCTCGGGGCTTGTGGCCAGATGACAACAGCTGAGGCCAAGGATGAGGTGCCAGAGAGGGGACAGATAGCAGGTCATTTCGATCCAAGCCAAGAAGACTCCGAAACAAGATTTCAAAGCAGAGGAAAATCTACACACCCACAGCCCTCATCCGAAGTCTGCCTGGAAAACTGTCTGGGGCCTCTAAGGCTTGGCAATCTGGGCTAGCATTCTGGGAATCAGGAAGGCACAGTGAAGGGACCATCCTCCAGTCGCACAGCACAGGCAGGCTGCCACTCTTCCTGGAGACAGCTGCACTAGCTGTGGGATTCTCCCTGTCTCCTCTCCACCTCCAACACAGGCAGGCTCCCAGCTCCTCTCTCTGGCGCCTGCTTCTTGGGGTGTCGCAACCGGCACTAGGAGCAGGTATCCAGAAGAGAAACTGCTTGATGGTGGGCGGTGATGTCATCTATAGAAGCAGCTCTGGATCCTCTCCAAGGCAGGCAAGGCCTGGAAAACTGGGGTCTGGAGGAGTCGGGATGGGGGGGGGGGCTTGTGCTCAGACAAGAAGCCTTTGGCAGAGTGCATAGGGGTGGACCCCTTCTAGAAAGCTCTGCGTCCTGGGTTAGGATGGGGCTTCGCAGGCGAGCTGGAGTCCTCCGCCTTATCAGGGTCCTTGGCTGGGCCTGCTAGTGTCCTGGGGGTGTCTGCCCTAGCCTCACACCGTAAGTCTCCCTTTACCATCTGCACCGGATGTTGGGGTGTTCATTATCAACTTAAGCTTCTAAACCAGGTCTTTGCCAAGTCATGCCCCAGCTCCCATGCCTTCAATGGCTCCTGATACTTTCGGGACAAAAGGCAAACCCAAGTCCAATCTTTCCTGTGATTTTCCACCCTGGTTCCCTGGTTCCCTGCTATTCCTCCCCATTCCATGGAACATTCATGACTCAGCACATGTGCTGGGCACCCACTATGTCTTAAGGCCCTGCCCCCTGCTCCACATCTCCCCCTCTACTGCTCTCAACCGTTCCCAAGCATTTCGGCCTCTGTAGGAGGCCCCTTCAGCACTATGACGTGTGAGTGCATGTGCACGCGCATGCACACACTCTCTCTCCTGGGTTTGTAGCTGGGAATAGTTCTCCAAGCAGACCACATGCTTCAGACTAGTCACCTCTGACACACGACCCAGACACAACCACTGCCTGGCATTCAAAAGGCAAAAAAACGGAATCAGGGTCCAGTTCAGCCTTGCCCTTGCTTGCCCTTTGACCTTGGGGAGGACGCTTGACCTTCCCAAGTTTAGCTTCCTCATCTGCAAACAGGAACAGTACCGCAGGGGCTGTTCTGCGAATGCTCTGAAGTCACAGGGCCTAAAGCCCGAGTAAAGTACAGACAGCTGTTTAGCAAGAAGAGTATGGGAGACATGGGAGGAGCTAAGGACCTCACCGCCAGAGGCAGCTCATAGCAAAATCCCTGCAGCACTGCTGCTGCACCAGGAGGCTGGAGAGGGAAGCCTAATGCTACTTCCCTGCAATACGCCTCTCTTGGACCCGCCCCCAGGCACATGGTGTAGCAGCTGGAGAGGGTCAGCTCAGAGCCTCCCAGGCCACAATGGGTTGGACACCAGGCTAAGCTGCCCCAGGACCCCCTAGCTATTAGGATCTCTGGCGTCAGCCCACCACCTCTGCATTTCTTATTTGACAGAATTCCCCCAACATTCCAGGAGGGAAACCTAGGCTGGGAGAGACTCTAGCCTTGGACTCTGAGCTGGCTGTCCCTGCCACTCTAGGGTGAGGGCTGGGAGGATGGACCTCCCTTGGGCCTCCGGCTCCACAGAGCTGGACTCATCTTGAGAAGCCAGGCCCTGTGCGGGCACAGCCTCAGGTTCCCCACTACACGCTCAGCCCTGGACATCCCACCAAGCCCCACTGGCTCTTCCCAGGCTGCACTGGGCCTCTGGCCTCTGAGCTATACATTTGGTGACTAGAATGTATTGCTGTGGGCCAAGTGGGCTCCGGCTCATTGGCATGAGCTGAGGGGAAAAAGGGACAGGGGCCCAATGATTAGCTCAGGCCCAGGCTGGCGTCACAGGGACACCGTAAGGACGAAGGGAGGGAAGGGGGACCTCCCCCACTGCCTTCTCTCCTGGCCTCTCTCCCAGGATGCTCAACACTCCCTGCCAACAGCGGGGAAGGGGGTGGGGCAGGGGAGGATGAAGTCTGAGCTTTAACCCTCCAACTGGCCCAAGACCTCTTCTCCCTCCAGCCTCCTGCCATGGGCCTCAGCCTGAATACTCGCCCTGAGAACGAAAGGGACTCTGCTGAGGATGCTTCTGGAAACGCCATCCCATTCCCACCATTTATTCCAAGCGCTGTAGCTCTGCTGTTCACGGGTTTTGGCACAAGGCTATAATCAGGACCCTGACCCTCTACCCAGATGGACCAGATAAAGGCTGAATCCCCAGGCCTCGAAAGGCACCTCAGCCAGGCAGCTTGGCTTGGGGCAATTCCAAGTTCTGGACTTCTGGATCTGGGGCTGTGATCCACCCTGTCACAGGCAGAAAGGGTCCTCCTGTTCTCCAGATCTCTAGCTCCCCTGAGAGATCTCTGGAAGGTGTCAGGGACTCCCTGCTTCAGATTAGAGATGGCTCATCTTTGGCTACTCCCCCTGGGATGGTCAATGTGATAACACCAAAGACAGCAGCCCTAGAACAGAGATGCCCTGAGGTGGCATTCCATGCCTTTGGGAAGGTTTTGCACACCGCCCCACCCCCTCCCGCCCAGGGCAGCACAGGCAGGGCACAGCTGAGCTGGGATTCAAACCCACAGGCACTGGGCCAGGCGCACACTCTTCTACTTGATCACCACTCTACAAGGCCCAGTGGCTCATCCCATCCGAGAACTATAAAGGGTTCTTCCAGCAGGCAGAAGGCCCAGGGGGTGGGAAAGCCCACATGCAGAACAAGGGAGGCATTCGCAAGGAAACCTGCGGGCACCAGAAACTAGGCACACATGCTGGGACTCGCATGTTCACACGTATGCATGCAAGGCAGTACCTGTCACGTCCTTCTTGGGAGACTCAGTCCAGCTGGTTAGCCACACTTCCGAGTCCCCGAGAGAGCAAGGAGAGGCAGGAGAGAAACCGTTAGGCAGGCAAGAGGGCCACTGAAGAGCGGCTGCAGACACTGAGGTTCAGGGTTCCCTGGGCGGAAGGCGGGGGAGGGGAGGGAGTGATTTCCTGGCCTAGGATGACTGCTGGGCGTGGGCCTGTATGATTACAGAGGCTGGCTGGGATAATGAGGTGTCTGTTGAAACACAGGAATCTCTGAAGCAGACTTCTGACCCAGGCCCTCCCTGCAACGGGATTCGGCTTTAGTGTGGGCTGGAGGAGGCAGCCTGGTTCTGCCTCTGCAGCCATGTGGGAGGCTGGTCCCATGGGGCCTGGTGGCTCCAAGGATTGCCAAAGGCCAGCGGACTCAGCAGACCAGACCCAGGACCTCAAATGTCAGGGTAGATTTCAAGTTTTACGATGCCACTCTGCCTTGAAGTCTTGTTCAGCTCTTGCCACGGATGCACCCACCAACACCCACCAACGGAGGATGATGCAGAGAGCAGGGACCTCCTACCACGCTGCTCCCCAATCTTCCTAACGCCACCGCTCTTTAAAGCACTTCCTCGTGTGGTAAAATTATTTTCGTTGCTACTTCCTAACTAATTTTGCTACCATTATTCATTGTAATGTAAATGCTGTGTTTTCCACTGGTCTTAGGTTCAACTGCCTGTGGGTCATAACCCACAGGTTGAGAACCATTGCCCCACAAATCCTTCATTTCACACTGGACCTAGGAGATGGACCTTTAGTGGTGCAGGGCTTTATTCCAGGCTCAGACAAGGTATCCCATCTGGGCCAAGAGGGAGGATAAACCCAAAGTGCTATGGAAGAACAAGTCATTATGGGCTATGGTGCCATCAGCACTATGACGCAGGAGAAACTCTTCACCTGTTCACAGATGTGAGCATTTCTAGTGTGTGTGTGTGTGTGTGTGTGTGTGTGTGTGTACACGCGTGTGCGTTCTTTGTGCATGCCACAGGGGGACAACGTTAGGGAATGAATTCTCTCCACTTTTACATGTGTTCCAGGGTTTGATTGGGTTGCCAGGTTTCCAAAGCAAGCACTTTTACCGACTGAGCCACCAGGCCAGTCCTGATTCAAACATTCCTGGAATATCAAAAGTCACCATGAACGCCAGAGGTCGCCATAGGCACTGTGTGCCCATAGTGGACCACTTGCTCTCATGATGGACTCAGGAGGTGGGCACACAAACTGTTAAGGAGGCGTTTTTCATATGGGAAATACCTGGTCCAGGATTCCATGAGATGGAATGGAACCATGCCTGGAGGTAACCCCAAGGGCAGGGCACAGCGGCTGCAGGAGACAGTCACAAGGAGACAGTTGGTCATAGTGCTGGGCTGCAAATATGAGAGGGCTACCTAGCACTGGCCAGGGGAGCTGCCTCTTCATAGCAGCTAACAGCAGTCAACATTGACCCAGCATTTGTCGTCTACTAAGCTTTGTGCCGTATACTCCACATAAGGGTTCTTTAGTTACTCTCTGGGACAAACCTACAACGGACAGACTGAACCAGAAAGATTAAGCCACTTACTCAAGGCTACACAGCCAGTACAATGCCCATCTCTTGTAAGGACCCTGATCAGGCAACCACCTAGATGCCCCCATTTCAAACATATTACATATTTGCTCAGTAAACCTGCACTGTGTATGCCCCAGGTCCCCGCGCCCCGCCCCGCTGTTCTGGAGAACTGGGAAGCTGCTGTTTCAAATTTTACTGTAACTCAAGAGTTCTAGAGCAGTCTCTGGGGTCTGAGACCTGGGTACAAACCCAGGCTCCTCCCCTGTAGGGAAGTTACTTAATCTTTTGGAGCCTAGTCTTTCTTTTTAAAACAAACCTCTTTTTCCATGAGTTTATTTTAGTTTTATTCTCTGTATATGAGTGATTGGTTTGCACATATGTTTGCACATCACTTGCATCCCTGGTGTCTGAGTAGGCCAGGAGAGCTGTCGGACATCCTGAAACTGGAGTTACAAGAGCTGCCATGTGGGTGCTAGGAGTCACACCTGGGTCCTCTGGAGCAGCAGCCAGTGCCCTTAGCCACTCAGCCATCTCTCTGGCCCCTCAGAGCCTATCCTTGAGCTTGTAAAATTCAAGATCAAGTGATATGCTTACCTTCTTGGCTGCTGGATGACTAAATGAGGTGATACCAGGAGCCAACATAATGCCTAGTAATTACCAGTGCCTATTAAAGGCTAGCCACCATGGCCGGGAACACTTTCCATGATGTGGTTAGCATGGACCTGGCTCTCAGCTTCATTCAGCTCTGGGGGCACCAGGGAAGTCATGGCCCCAGGGCGCGAGGACGGTAACGGAATGATACATTGCCTTAGGTACCCCAAGAAAACCACTGCATCTAGTCTGAGATGGCTCCTACTGCTACCTTCAGATTGGGTCAGCTAGAATAAGGGACAAACAGGGCTGGATCTGAGGCCAGAGCCTCTCACCAAGCCTGGCAGGACGTCCTCATGGAGCTGAGACAGGGCAGGCATTCTAGGACCACCAAGGTTCTAAGTAGTATAGACTAGGGGCCCCAGTGCAGAGCAGGGTGGGGGCTGACCTGCCTGCACCCACACCCTGCGCCCCCTCTCCTTTTGGGGCTCCCTTTGGCTTCCTCAGAAGGAGATGCTTTGAGAAAGGCAAATCTCTCATGAGACACACAAAGGCATTCTGCCTGGGTGTAGACAGCCCCGGAAGGATTATTCTGCTAGGCCAGGGGTCAGGGAAAATTTACCTTAGGTGCTGGGGATCAGATGGTCACTGGGAAGAGAGCTCTACCATAAGAGTGCAAAAGTGGGCCGGGCCATCATCCATCTTCCAATAAAACTTTATTCACAGAAGCACAAGGTAGGCTGCACGCAACCAGAGGCCAGATACCTGAGCACATACCCACCCTGCTCCAAGCTCCGGAAGCAGGCATTTTCTTCCCCATCCTCAGAGGAAAATGGAATAGACTAGCAACAAGCCTGCCTTTTTAAAAAGTGATTCATTTCCCAATCCCTGGACGTGCAGAGTAAATCCAACCCTGCAGCTCTCAGCCTGCCCTGGCAAGTTCTCTCCTGGGGTGGGAAGGACCCCTTCCACCTCGTTCTAATGAACAGAGGAGAGCCTCTGGCTCACATAACAAGGCCCTCTGGCCAGCAGGCAGACAGGGCTGCTGGCTCGGGGGAAGAGGCAGGCACAGCCAAGAAACAGCTGTGACCAACACGAACCAACTGCTGCTTTATCCCCTGACCTCTACTGACCAAGAAGCCGAAGAACAAGGACACAGTCTGCCACAAAATGAGAGGCACAGGACTGGCAATCTCCGTGCCTGGCCTTGCTGAGCGTTTGCTCTGTGGCCTTGGGCAAAGGGCCTCGATATTCAACACCCGCCCATTACAGCATTCAGGTCCACTGCTCTCTCAGGTGGCTGTGTGATGTTCTAGACTTTCCTTGCAGAACCCTGGGACTTGCCATAAGATCAGTGAGCAGAGTCCTGGGCAAAGGAACATCTTTCCTGAGAAAGAATAACGTGGACACATGATGGGGGAATGTCCTTCCGTATCTGTGTTCCTCTTAACGGTTGATGAATAAAACACTGTTAGGCCAGTAGAGGCAGGAAGACAGGCGGGGCTTGGAGATGAGGAGAGTTCTGGGAAAGGTAGGCAGAGAGAGACCGGAAAGAGATAACATGTAGTTGCCATAGGAGTAACAGGTCCAGGCATTCTCCGGTAAGCCAAGACCATGTGGAAATACACAGATTTATAGAAATGGGTTAATAATTAAGACAGAGCTAGCCAATAAGAAGCCCTAGTCATTGGCCAATGTATTGTCTCTGCGTGTTCATTTGGGGCTGAAGCTGTGGGACTGGCAGGACAAGAAAACTCTGCAACAGATGCATGTTCAATTTCTGGAAAACCAAACCTCCAAGAGGAGATACTCTGAAGGCAGAGTTATGTTTGAGTATGAAGCATCTCCCACAAGCCTCTGGATTACAGGTCTTGTTGCTAGCTGATGGGACTTGGGGAAGTGTCTGAATCCTGAGAGGTGGGAAGAATTGGGGAGTGGAGCGTACCTGGAAGAAAGCCAGGCACTGGATGCAGGACCCAAAAGATGCATCCTGGCCCCTCCCCTTCCCTCTCTGCTTCCCGGCTGCAGCGAGGTGAACAACTTTGCTTTGCCACAGACTTGCTGCCAGGCTGTTCTGCCTTACCACAGCCCATAGCAATGTGGCTGAATTTGTTTGTTACATTCGCATTGCTGTGGCCTGGCAGGGACAATGAAGAAGAAAGCTTAATCGGGGTCTATCACGGAAGGGAAACTCATCTCATGGCATTGGGAGTGTGAAGCACCAGCTGTTCACGGTGTGCTGGGCCAAGAGATGGGGCGATGCTAGAACAGGGGACTTATAGCCTTCAGAGGCTGGTTCCTGGTGAGCTGCTCCCAGAAGCTAGGCTTCGCCTCCTGAGGGCTCTACAGACTCCCGCAACTGTGCCGTGAGCTGGAGAAGCATTCAGATCCACGACACTGACCTCTGTGACATCATGAGCCAAAATAAACCCATCCTCCCTTTAAATTGTTCCCTCAGGTGTTTGCTATAGCCGTGAGAAAAATTGAGCAAGGAAGGCATTGGAAGCCGAGCTACAGGGCGAGAGTTAGAGGCCTGGACTGTTACAGGCTCACTCTGCCATTCACAGTGACTCAAGCGGGACGCCTAGCAATCTGCCTGTCCTTTCTCCCATGGTGCGGCAAGCAAAAAGGCCCAACACCCATCTTCTCCAGAGAGTTTACACACTGACATGACCCACTGCCTTGAAAGCTCCAGGACGGGTGGGGGTGAGGCCTCTGGGAAGTAGATAACAGCAAAAGCTGTAGGCTCCAGAATAAGATGGTGTAGAGACAGGGCCTTTCGGTTATCCGCGATGCCCATGTTCTTGTCATAACTGTTTCTGCTGGCCAGCGATACCACCAAGAATCTGGGCCCTGAGAAAAATCCAGTGTCTGGAGGCATGGCCAAACACTGGCCTGGTGCACACTTAGGAGACTGACTCTGGCTCCTGTCAGGACGACAGGCAGGTATTCCTAAACTTCCAGTAGCTCCCCCAAGGTCTGGACGTCCTGGCTACTCTAAATGAGGAAAAGACACTAGTCTTCCCCCCCCCCCCCACCGCCAACACACATCACACCCTGAAGCCCCTAACGTTGAGCAACTGCAGTGCTGTGGGAACCAAGCTCCACACGCCCCAACCCAGGTTTTAAACCCTGTCTGCAGGACACTTCCCTGGAGGAGACCAAGCTCTACATTCCAAACTAATAAACCTATGGTGGGCTGCAGGCCTGGGTGGAGAGAGGCAGGGAGGGCTGCCAACCGCCTAAACTCCATGGAGAACAACAGTGAGCCAAAAGCTTGGGGGACCAGTTTGCACAGCTCAGGGATTCTGCCAGGCCCGAAGGAATGAAACTCTCTGGCCTCCCCAGCCCTTCCCTCCTTCAGGATCTCAGGAGAGGCCTCTCCCTCTTCGGGAATTCTATTGTTCCTACCCGTGTGCAGCTTCTACACAACCAGCTGCATCCTGACCTCTCCCCTCCTTCCTTCGCATGCTCAACTTTGCATAGGGCCAGTATCTTAAGTTTCCTAGGCTCCACGTGTCTCTTTCCCTTTCTGAGTAGGCCACCAGGAAACCTGGCCACTGCTTTCAGCCTGGGGCTGCCAGCCCCATATTGAACGGCGGGCGGCACCAGGAGCAGGAGCTCTTTCACGATTGGAGCAGGTCCCTATCTCCCCCACTGCCTGACAAGGACACACAATGGCTTCACTTGTTCCAGCTGCCCCACCTGACTCTCTACGTTGATAGCAGGAGTGTCAGAAATTCAAGGTCTTCCTCAGCTGCGTAGCAATCTGAGACCACCCTGGGCTACATGAGACCTTTTCTCAATAAATAAATAACCCAGCCTCAGGCATCTGTTCCGACAACAGAACATGAACTAAGAACGGCGTTTCTCAGATTGGCAGCCTCGGGAAGCTTACACTGGTGGGAGCAGAAGCCACACCCCTCACACCAACCCACACAGGAGACACCGTGATCTGGGACTGGAGGGTGAGGGGTTAATGCTACCACAGTAGTGGTTTCCCCAGCCACTGAGGGAGGCAGGGCTGGTGTATGTGCTCTCTGTAGCCCTTTGGGATCCTGTATATAGACACAAGGGCCTCGGGCTAGCTTAATGCCGTAGTAGCATTGAAATCCTCCATCATTTAGTAAGGAGAGGTTCCATGTAGCTAATTTTGCCCAAGCCCTAAGTGGCTGGGCTACAGCCTCCCAAGCCAAATAGGAAGAGGTACTTAAGGGACTTAAGAGAGCTGGGTTACCTACCGATGGGGGAACTGAAAGACAGGAAAATCCTAAGTGCCTGTCTCCAATCTCCTCTCTGCTACCTCATCCTTGGCTTCCTGGTCACACAGGCCAGGATGACCACGTGGGGACTCAGGGACACACACACAGAGAAGGCCACTTGCTTAATATTCAGGCAGCCGACATCACTTCTCATACAACCTGAAGAGGGTAGAGTATGGTGCTGAATTGCTGAATATTTAACAGATGTTTTCTTACTTAACCCTTATAATAATCTGCCTTTTGAAGATGAGGAACTGAGGCTCAGGGGAGTTAATGTCCTTTTCCAAGGCCCCACAGCAAGGAAGAGGCAGCATCAGAGTGGAGGGCCAGGCAAATGGGCCAGGAATCTGGAACAAAGGGGCCCTCATGGGAGACTTCACTTTCTGGCTTTCCTCTCTGGCTGTATTTATTTCTGCTGTGCTCCTCTGTGTAAAAGCAGCCATGTTCCCACATTTTGTATGCAGCTACAAAGGTCTCCCTTCCCCCAGAGTTTTGCCTTTCCCAGGATCCAGGGCACATATGGGGCAGCCCAGCCTAGGCTAGGAATGTCCTGGACCCTGCAGCCTGAGCTGGCTGCTCTAGGAAAACAGGCAGACCGTCGACTCAGGTGGGGAAACGGAAGGGGTCCACAGCCTCTAAAGGACCAAGAGAAGGGTGCCTTCCTGAGCCAGGGCTGGGGCCAGGTCAGTGCAGCCAAGTGGATCCAGGGAACACTACACTGTCTGGTGGGGGTGGGGGTCAGCAGAGGGTAGCAGGCAGGCTGCACACGGGCAATCCCAGAAGCCTCTGTTTAAAGACAGGTGGTCACGTTAGTTGGGAGATGTGTGGGCAGACAAAGGGGCACTGAGTGGGGAAGTGGATGGGCGGGACGGAGCATCTGCTCGTGGCAGCTGGGCTTGACCCCACACAGTCCCCAGGGTGTGGCCTCCCCCTCAGCTCTCAGGTCCTTACCTCTCTTGGAGCCCGGCTGTTTGTGTGCAACAGAGAAGAAACAAACACCAGGCTGAAAATTCCAGCATCCCAGCCACTCCCTCCACAGGGTGGTCTGCCTTGGTGGCCCTCCTTACTTACTGAGCTGTCTCCCTGCAGCTCCTCCACCCACCACCCCAAAAGCCCCCCACTTTGGGTATTGTGTGATCTCCAGCACACACGGGAGGGGGTAGCAGCCCAGAAATGGGCTGGTGACTCAGTAAGTCAGCCAGCCAGCCAGCCACTTCAGGCCTATAGACTTAGTCCTGTACCTACCCATCCCTTGGCAAGCCCCTTCAGAAGCCAAAAGGGAGGGGGGACTGTAGGGAGGGAGTCAAGGGCAGATCATCAGGATGGACATTCCCATCTAGGACAATCTGCTGTAGAACATCCTGTCTCTCACTCTGGACTCTGGCTATCAGATCATCAAAGAATCTCCTGTAGGCTGTTTAGTGAGCTGTCCACACACAGTGCTGGGCCCCACTGATGTTCCAGCTCTACTACAGTTCCTCAGCACAGAGGGAAGGATTGCGTGCCTGCGTGTGCACGCAGCGCGCGCGCGCGCGCGCACACACACACACACACACACACACACACACACACACCTGCCCAGAGATCCTGTCTGCTCCAGAAGCTCCTGGCTTGGAGCAGCCTGGCACCCTTAGCTACCTGCGTGGCCCTGTCCAGGCCACCCCCAAAGGACATCCTTCTGCTCTGAGGCTCACTAGAGTGTACTGGGAGAGATGAATCAGGATAAGCCCCCTCACTGGTATAACAGGGCCTGACTGTGAGCGAGGCTCGTAAGCCACAGAAGCCAGGTAAGAGCTTTTTTCTGAACTAAGTTGGGGATGCCCACGTTTTAAGGTCGGTCTGTCTCACTCATCTTTCCCCTGTATTCATTGTTTCAAGCAGCTCCAGAATGCCTGCCAGGGCTGCAGTCTTAGCAAATGTTTGGCACACAGTAGGTGTTTAACAAAAACACACATATCCCAGTGTTAGAGCACTTGGCTAGCATGTACAAAAGCCCTGGTTCCATTCCTAGCACACACCAAAAGTGCCGTGTCCCTCCAGTTAGCCCCAAAATTCCTTTTGACTCTTACACACGTCAGACACTCAGAGTGTCCAAGTCACGCTCAGTTGCTCTGTTGGTCTCAGGGGAACCCAGGCCCCTGATGCCCGTGGTCCTGACATTAATCTAGTCCAAACTCACCCTCCTGAGCCACGTGCAGGCCTTCTGAGGCAGGGGATGCCCTTGACCTTCCTGGGCACCATGGTACCCAGACAGGCCCTCAGGCCCAGCCAAACATCCCAGAAGGCTGCTGATAGACATTTGCCCCTAAGTCTTCCAAGGGCTTTAAAAACCCAAAACAAAAAACCCATAACCAATAGTCCTGTGGCAAGATGGATGTCACAGGAAATGGAGTCTGTGCAGGGCAACATGCTTATCTACCCTGACTGGTGAAATCCAGGTTCAGTCGAGACCCTCCTCCATGGCGTCTACTAGAAGCCCCTGGGCCTCTTTGACTTGGCCAGCCCCTGCTCTGCAAGAGTTTGGACAGGTCTCCTGAGCTTACAGAGGCCACATCAACAGAGTTGTATATGTGCACACACTGGAGAAGCATGCATGCGTGTCTCACTGCCGGGGAAATCCCCACAGCTGGCTCTCAGGTGACTAAGCTTTGCCCAGAAAGCAGCAGGACAGGGGAGGGCTGGGGGTGGAGTTAACCCTTCCATACCCCAGTAGAGGCTGAACATCCCCAAGTGGAAGGAAGAAAGTCCAGTGTACGGACTCTCTCTCATGTTCCCGATTCACTGTGGGCAGACTGCTTCTCTGAGCCCTGACCCACAGTTCCCCATGCTAGGAAAATCCTGTTCTTTGTTCTCTTGATTCTAGTCCATCATCAAATCTAGGGAGTCTAGCCTGATGGAGACTTGTCCCCATGGGAGGACACAGGCAGGGAACATGTCCTAATGCCAGACACCTAGGTTGGAGGGGGAGGGGGTATTGCCGGGACTCAGCTAGAATTATTACGCTCCTTTTATAGGTGTGAACAGGTGTCTCAGGGAGACTGCTCTAGGGTCCTACTCTAAAAGAAGGCTGGAGGAGGCCCCGGGGCAAGTTTTCTCCCTTTCAGGGGCACTGTTCCTATTAGCCAGTGATGGTCTGTATTGTCTCTGCAACAGTACAGGGTTGGTACTTGAAGATGTGGAGGAGACAGATGCTCAATTTACTTTATGTTTCCTTACTGAGACCCTATGGAGCCCAAGCTGGCCTCAAACTCATGACTCATGTGCCTCAGTCTCCTAGGTAATGTAATTTTTTTAAAGAGCCATGCCCCATGAAGTTTAGAGACAGCATTTCAGTGTAACCCAGACTGGCCTGGAACTTGCTTTGTAGCTAAGTATGACCCTGAACTCTTGCTTCCTCTGCTGAGATTACAGCATGTGTCACCATAGCCAGCTTAGATGCCCAGTTTAGAGGATGTCTGCACACTGGGCCACCAAGTACTGTGACTGGTCAGACATCTACCTTCTGCACAGTTGCTCGCTCTCTCTCTGCCTGGCACTCAGGAGGCTGAGGCAGGACGTGCACAAATTCACTGCCAGTATGGGTATGCTGGCTAGTTTTTATGTCAACTTGACACAAGCTAGGGACATCTGGGAAAGAATCGTAATCAAGAAAATGCTGCTCTGATGATTGATGGGGGAGGTTACAGCCCACTGTGGGCGGTGCTATCCCTAGTCAGTAGTCCTGAATGGGATAGGAAACGAGGCTGAGAGAACCAGAGGGACCCAGCCGGTAAACAGTGTCCCTCCATGGCCCCTGCCTCAGTTTCTGCTTCCAGGCTCCTGCCCTGACTAGTGATAAAGTGCAGCCTGAGAACTGTATGACGAAATAACCCTTTCCTCCCAAGTTGCTTTGGGTCACGGTGTTTTATCAGCAATAGAAACCCTAACTAGGACACTGGACAACTTAGCTAGGCTTAGACTCAGATTAAAAAAAAAAAAGTGGGTGTGTTGGGGGTTGGAACTATATAGCTCAGTGGTAGACAACTTGCTTAATCCCTATGTGGTGTTCTGAATGAGAATGGCTCCCCCCACAGGTCCATATGTTTGAATGCCTGGTCCCCAGTTGGTAGAACTGATTGGGAGGGATTAGGAGGTGTGGCTGTATGCTGTCTGTCTCCCGTTTATAGACCAAGATGTGAGCTGCTCGCTCTGCCTGTTGCCATGGTTACATTTCAATATCATAGACTCTAACACTACGAAACTATAGACCAATTAAACTCTTTCTACTGTAAGTTGCCTTGGACATGGTGTTTTGTCACAGCAATAAAAAAAGAGACAATGAATAAGCAAAGAAATAAACAGAGCCCTTTAGTAAACTGTTAGGAGGTCTGGCACTTCCCTGCAGGGCTATCTGCCTACCATGGAAACTCTGGATTGCTTTGCCCCACCCGCCTACGGTATTTGCGCCACTGTATTTATTGACACTCTAGCTGACTCATTCTGCCACCCAACTGGGGGTCTGGAAGACAAAGACCTCCTCAAGTTCATCTTGGCATCCTTGAAGTTGGGACCATATGGCCTGGTACACAAAAGGTTCTCGGTTGCTTAGCAAACAAATCTATAAAACAGCCGTGGCCAGAGCCTAGGAGGCCAATTCTCGGTCCAGCAACAGCCATGCAGTCCTGGAAGGAAGTTCTAGCCCAGCACTTTTCTGGAAACTTGCTTCTTATCCATTCAGCCTTCAAGGACCTCCCTGTCCCCTGTCCCCCAGACTGCCATTGCTGTCCCCAGGGTCGTTGGCCTCGAGTAGAGGTGGCCCTGGTCATAGGAGTGTGGGAATGGACTCTAAAACTAGAGCCCAGGGATCCAATGCAAATGAGGTTCCAGGAGCCACTAGATTGGTGGGCTGGGTGGGGAACAGGACAGCTGTGAGTGTCCTTCCCTGACAAATCTATGCGAGCAAGGTCTCCATGGGGCCAACGTACTGTCAAAGGCAGTCTTAGAGTGGCCTGTCACCCTCCTGCAGGAATGGTTTAACCCTCAGGGAACCTGCAGGGACTCAGGGTGACCTGGGGAGACCCAGATAAGAAAAAGCCGTCCCGAAACCACAGACACCCTCCCCAGACACCACACATACAGCTTCTGCAGAGCTGAGGGAAGAGTGACGACCAGGAGCCAATGTTGTTGCCCCCTGCCCCAGCCTGGAATGCGAGGGGACCCTGACACAGCCCCACTATCTGAATGCAAGACTCTCTTCCTAATGCTAACTCAGTCCTTCCTTATGCTGAAGGGACCCTGACACAGCCCGGCTATCTGAATGCAAGACTCTCGTCCTAATGCTAACTCAGTCCTTCACGCTCACTGTTTGTGTCAACAAAGTAACAACAAGACCCAAGGAGGGGTGGCAAAGAAAGAGTCAGGGAAAAGCACGCTGTTCCTTCTAAACTTTGGAACCTTTGGGGAAACTCCTTGCCTTCACATGTTGAAACTGACCAATTATAAAAAGGCTGCGAGCCAACCAAGTTCCACACGGCACATTTCTGCTTCTAAACTAAGTAACTTTAGATCAGAAAAAGGTGCTAATACAATAAGCAAGGCACATTTCCCTCGAGTCTTTGTTTTTCCATTGCTTTCACCAGAATGCTGCCCCAATGTCACATGCCCATAACCCAGAAAGCTGACGTGAGCAAGAGGCTGCTCCAGGGCTGAGGGCTGTGGTGGGATGCATGTCTTTGCTGGACCACAACTTGGGTGCCTCCTCCTCCTCCCAGGAACGAAGCTTTATGGCAGTCTCCTCCCTGGCCCTGACGAGGCCAGACTGGGGGTCGGGTTAGGTGACTGATCTCGAAGGCCCCTACATCAGGCCAGCGTTGAGAGGGTTTCTTCACAGTTTCTTGCAGCTTACCTCTGACTGAAAGCATCTTTAAAGAGCTGGCCCAGGGGGCCCAGCGACATTCCTCCTGCTACCTTCACTGTCTATCAAGCCTGACTGTGGCCACCAATCCACACCCAGAATGTAAGCCCTGGTTTAGTTTAAGAATTCTTAGGCAGGATAGTATAGGCTCCAAGCTTATGTTCCAAGCACGCAGGAGATGAAGACAGGAGGGTCAGGAGTTCAAGGCTAGCTTCCATCACAAAGAGAACTGAATGCCAGCTTGGACTACAGGAGACCTGTCACAAAATAAAACAATCCTTGGGAGTCCACACTGAGTCAGCGGGCCTGGGCAGGGCCTGAAAAGTCTGCACTTTAGCAAAGCAAGCTCGGGGTTCTGACTGGGCCCTTACCGGGCTGCTCTTTTCTACCGCAGCAGGAGAAAGTGGGCGCTAGGAGCTGTGGAGCTGAGTGGGACACAGGGCCTCACGGCCACCTCGGCTTCCTTCCCACTGCCCAGCATCGTGTGTCCCGGGCCAGCTGAGCAGTGGGTGCTGGCTTGGCTGGGAGCTGTGGCACACACCCACAAATGCGCAAGCACATAACTCGTGAGCTGAAGTGACCTCTATCACATCATTGCCACATGGGCTGGCCATGGAACTCAACCAATCAACCTCATTTCCAACTAGATGGCTTTGGACTTAAGGGGTGACAGGAGGCTGAGGAGCCAGTGCCATGAAAATCGAATCTGTTTCAAAACACAACCCTGGGTGAGATGTGCCAGAAGCTGATGCCTCCTCCACAAGACATGCTCACTCAGGGACAGGCCGAAGGAGGGCACCAGGAGGATTTTTGTCATGGTCACAAAACGGCCTGCGTCTTCCACTGGGGATGAGCTGTTTCAGTGGACTGGGAAGCCATGGAAATGGCTTTGGTAGTAGGAACGCTGTATTCTCCAAGGCTTCCTCTCCTTCCTCAACTTCCCACTCATACAGCCCCACACCCTCACTCACGCCTGCTGTTCCCACCCGCGCACCCAGTGCACACGCTGCAGCTCACCCCAGCTGCAGATAGCTTTTCTCTAGCCTCCCTGTGGGTGACAACTCTCCTGTTCTCTCTGGTCTTCCTCGACATCCACGACAGCATGGTTCCCTGTCGGGAGAGCTGGGCATCCCCTGGGTCAGGAGCCAACCATGCTTCAAAGAAGCAGAAGTCTCGGAAGAAGGTTGCTGCAGCACTAACCCTAAAAACAGCAGACCTCCAAGGCCTCATGGACCGGCTGGCTCTGGGGCACTGTAGCCCTCCCGACGCCTCCCTGGGCTCCGGGACCCCGCCAGAGTCAGCAGCAGAGACCAAGTTCTGCCCAACGTTCGCCTTGGGCAAGCAGCCACTCTTAGCTACCTCGTCTATATGAGACAGGTGGGGGCTGACGTGATGGCTCGGCAGGCGAAGGTGCTTGTCACCAAGGCTGAGGACCTGAATTTGATCCCCGAGGGCCACACAGTGGAAGGAGAAAACTGACCTCCACCAGTTGTCCTCTGACCTCCACATACATGCTGTGTGTGGCACATGCGCATGTGCACACACAAATGTAAATAAGTATAAAACATACATTTTAAAAAAGGTAGCCCAGCTTTTCTGGGTCGTTAGCCTCTTTGTTTTTGTTTGTTTTGTTTTTGAAACAGGGTTTCTCTGTGTAGCCCTGGCTGCTCTGGAACTCACTCTGTAGAGCAGGCTGGTGTCAAACTCACAGTGATCCGCTTGCCTCTGCCTCCTGAATGCTGGGATTAAAGGCGTGCGCCACCACTGCCCGGTGATAGCTTTTTATAGTAGCCAGTACTTATGGGTAAATCTTATTATTAAAAAAATACACTTTATTCTCAACTGAACTTGAGGGTTTAGAGGGATGGCTCAGTAGTTAAGAGCACTGGCTGTTCTTTCAGAGGATCTGGGTCCAATTCCCAGCACCCACAGCCATCTGCAACTCCAGTACCAGGAAATCCAACACTCTCTTCTAGCTTCTCCAGACATTAGGCATGTATGTCATGTCCAGACATACATGCAGGCAAAACACTTACAAATATAAAATAATAATTTTAAAACATAAATCAACTTAAAAATAAATAGAAGCTAAGTTTAGCCAGGCATGGTGGCTCATGCCTGTAACCCATGACTGGAGAGGCTAAGGCAGAAAGGTTGCCATGAATTCAAGGCCAGGATGGGAAACGGAGTGAGACCGTCTCAAGAATACAAAGCAGGGGGCCAGGGGGTTAAGGCATTTGCCACAAAGTCTGATGATCTGGGCTTAACTTATACAGTGGACAGAGAGAACCAAACACATACTGTCCTCTGACCTCCATGCATGCCACACATGCCCCTACATACATATTTTAGATGTGTGATATTTTTATTTATTTTCAACTATTTTAAAATAGTTTATAAAATTTAAAAATTTTAAGAGTTAAGAACAATTAAAAACAAAACAAAAAGAACAATAAAAACAAAACCGGCCCAAGCTCAAAGGCTAGGCCCAGTGACACAGGCTTGTACTGTGGTACTCAGGAGGCTGAAGCATGAGGCTAGACAAACAGCTCAGCAGTTAACAACACTTGCTGCTCTTCCAAAGGACCCAAGTTCAGTTCTCAGCATCCAGGCCGGGCAGCTCACAGCCACCTGTAACTACAGCTCCAAGAGACCTCATGCACTCTTCTGGTCTCTGCAGGCATCCATACACACATGGCATTTACTCATTGCCAGTCCTGGAGTGGGGAGTGACCTACATCGGCAGCCTTTCCTACAGGAGCACGGGCATACCTCTGACCTCCTGCACCCCCATTTTATAGATGAAACTGAGATACAAGGAAGCTAAGGAATTGTCTTGATGCCAAGCCGATGCAAAGCTGATGCCAGGCTGAGCTGGGGTTTAAATCCTACCTCGTGTGTCAGATGCCAAAACCTAAACTGTCAGCTCCAGCAACAACGGACCACACCAGAGCCGACCTCATTAACTGGGCCCAATAAGTCCGTTTCATGATCACAGAGATGGAAGGCAGGCTGAGTAAACAGGACCTCACTAGGAACATCAACACGTGACCAAGAGAACCGTCTTGCAACACTCTTGAGCAACACTGAGAAGGAGCATCAGGCCCCTTGGCCTGGCAAGTGGCACCACACGGAAGCCACCATCCCAGAGGTTCTATGGGCCACTGTGCCCCCTAGTGGCAAGTCTCAGAACTCCTCGAGCATCTTCCTTGAGAGCTGTGGGAACTGGAAGGGAAGCCCTGCTTGGGGGGTGGGGGGTCCTTTGTCCTTTAGGACTCTTGGAGGAATGCCTGCCCATTATGGGGAGCAGCCACAGCTACTACTGGCCTTTCCTGCTGCTGGCTGGCAGAAGGCCCACAAAAACGTATGGTTCCGCCGGCCCCTCGAGAGTGCTTCCACTACTGCTAGGTAGGTGTGATGCGCAGTGCACCAGCTGGAGAGGCCAGCCCCCACCATGCAGTCATTTCTCCAAGGCATTTTTGTGGTGGTGGTTAAAGCCCATCCTTAGTAAGGGGAATTGTCCAGCACTGGGGTGGAGGTGAGGGAGACCAGAGCCAAGAACTATAAAACTGCGGGGCAGAGCTGAGACTCCTGAAGACACACGTGTGGACAGCCATTCCAGCTTGTCCTTGGGGCTTTC
This sequence comes from Phodopus roborovskii, assembly GCF_943737965.1. Taxonomy (NCBI): domain Eukaryota; kingdom Metazoa; phylum Chordata; class Mammalia; order Rodentia; family Cricetidae; genus Phodopus; species Phodopus roborovskii. The sequence goes on along the minus strand of NW_026126541.1, from coordinate 13,073,797 downwards.
TCCAGGCCTGCCCTATGGGTTCAGGCTGGCCTAGACTGCCCTGCCGGAGTGTAAACTGGCCCCTTACAATACCTTCCCCCCAACATACACAGCCTGGTCTCTTCCCTCCCTAGGTGGTCCAGGCTGGCCTTGAACCAGCCTTTTGAGTGCCAGGATTGCATCATGCCCAATTACAACAAAACTCTTATTGTCTGTCTTTGGCCGCTTCTGTTTTTCCAGCTGGATTCTGCCTGGTACAAGGGAACAGGTGGGCATCAGAGGAAGGAACATGCCCAAGGTCATGTGACTAACAACGTGCGCTCACAAGACACGAACTCACGCAAGCGTGCTGGTCAGTTTTTGTCAACTTGAAGGTGCCTCTACCAGATGGGCCTGTGGAGGCATTTTCCTGACCAGGTAGCCCCGGATTGCACAGAAGGAAGCTGAGAGAGACATGGGGCACGCCGGAAGCAGCATTCCTCCATGGCCCCTGCTTCTGTCCCTGCCCTGACTTCCCTCAGGGATGGAGCTGTGACCTGAGAGTGTAAACCACATAACCCCTTCCTCCCCAAGGTGCTTTTTGGTCAGAATGTCTTGTCACTGCCCACACACCACAAACGAGGACGCCAGGCAATGTGACACTGTCCAGATCCCACACTTTCCTAAGGCCCAGACACAATCATCACACCCCCTCATGCTGGGGTCCACATCCCAACTCTTCCCGCTCTATGGATCTCCAGTCACCAGCTAGAAAACCAATCCGAGTCGCATCACCCCGCCCCCACCCCATCGCTTTAGTGTCCCCAGAGAAAGTCAGCATGGTAAAATGGCCCGTAAGACCCCACATAATCCGCTCTTAGCTAGACCACATCCCTCGCCGCTTACACCCTGCCCTGCGTCCTGCTCGTTCGCGGCCCTGCTACAGTTGAGGAGTTGGCATGTTCTCATAGGCCTTGGGCCTTCTCCCACTTGCTGCGCATTGTCACCCCATCACTTCGCCTGTCACGCGTGTAACACGTGTAACAGGGCATCACTGCCACCCCCCAAACCGCAGCTGTATTCCTGTAACTCAGACATTGTAACTGCGGTGCCTTGAATACAGACAAGGTGTGGTTGATCTTGCTTGCCCAGAGACAGACCACCCTTTCCCCACTGTCACAGGGTGACCCAGGGACTCATCATTCTCCAAACCTCTCTACAAGTGAGTGGAGCAAACCCCACAGCCAAGGTGTCGCGGCGCCGGACACGGACAGTAATCAAGAGCATGCCCTAAGCCATCGAGCAACCAGACAGCAGGGAAAAGGCTGAGGTCTGAGGCAGGGGTTGGGGCGGCTTCTCTGTGGTAGTAAACAGCAAAGCAAAAAAATCTCAAGAGGGAGCCAGCCATGGAGAAAATGAAGGAAGATTATTCCAGGTCGCGGGCACAGCAAGTACAAAGACCACGCAAAGGAATGAGCTTGAGCCTGCAGGCTGAGGATGACCTCGTGGTTGAACAGGTTCGACTGCGTGGGGGATGTGCTCGGGCAGGGCCAGGTCAGAAAGGCAGTAAGGGTCAATTGTGCAGGACTCTGTAAGCCAGAAAAAGGAGTTGTTCTTTACCGATTGCAAGTGCCCCGGGGAATTACAGGCGGTTCGGAATGTACTTTAAGGGTGCCCCCTGGTGGTGCTGTGTAGAATGACAACTGGCGGGGTAAAGGTGGAAGCCGAGAGGCTGTACTTGGGGAGCTGGGGTCTTCCTGGAGAGGTCCAGGGGGATGGAGATATGTGAGTGGACCTGGAGGTTGAGTCCATAGGCAGCGGAAGGGAGGACCCAAAGGTGATTTCTAGGGATAGGCAGGTACTGGGAAGTCCTAGAGAAGAATGATGTAGAAAGAAACAGGTACAGCGGGAAAGATGCAGATAAAGGTCAGGCCATGCTCCTCCATCTAAGGTCAAATGACACCTGGCTGTAAACCACGTGACATCATTCTTCCCCCAGCTCTGCTCAAGCCTAGCTTCCAAGTTTTAGGGGGCGGTGGGGGGACGGGGTCTTGTCAACTAAAGCAGCAGCAGCTCTCTCCAGAGTTGACTATGAGTAACCACAGCCCAAGAACAATGATCCAGGTCTCCCCGAATAACATGTTCCAAAGAGACAGCAAGCTTGTGAACTGCTTGTGGCTGCAGGAGCAGAGAAAGTTGTAAGGTAATATGCTTTTCAAATCCATTGGGTACATCAGGTCGCAGGCAACAGCTGCATGGCGGGGGCAGGAGGTGGGGAGGGCAGGAACACGCACGCAGACTCTGCTATAGGCTTCAGAAATACCCCACAGTACCCTTAGCCCTTTGGTTGGTGGGAACTAGGATTCTGTTCATATGTTCCAAATGATTTACCCAATGGTCACAAAAACAAAATGTTAGGTCATGTATAGAAGAGGACAACAAATGGCTACTGACAAGGCTAAAGATAAACCAAGATAATCAGGCTCTGGACTTGCAACATTCCAACCTCTCCGAAACACTGAGGTTCTATTCTGTCAACTAGCCTCTGCCACGCAGCTTCTTTCTAGGAATTCTAGAAATAGTTCACAGCCTCTTGTAACCAAGGCTGGCCTCGAGCTTATTATGGAGCCAAGGAAGCCTCTGGGTTTCTAACCCTCTTGCTGCATTTCCCGAGTGGTGAGGCTACAGGTACACACCACTGGGTTTATAAACTGGGTTTATTTGATGAGGGGATTAAACCTAATTTTTCCTACATGCTAAGCATTCTGACCCCAGCGCTACCTCAAAATCCCAAGTGACACGTACCTGATCCACGAGACAGAGGACAACCTGGCCCCTATGGCCAGGCCGAATCTCTAGAAAAGTGTCCTCACTCCATCAGCAAGGATCTTCCCAGGAGGAGCCAAGCTTTGGAACTAGACTGGAAAGCAGACACCTCCTATGTGTGAGCGACCCCAAGAGGCATCACTGCAGAGCAGGGATAAGCCCATAACCTGGACCCTGATCCTGAATGTACCCAGAGCCAGGGGCCATCACCAGATTGGGGTTTTAGGTTTCTCCTTACGAAAGCCACCATGCAGAACATGAAGGAACACATGTAAAGTTCTGGGCACGGAGCGCTCACTGAGTAACAGTGGCTAGCACTTTAGGAGTGCGTTCTCTGCTGCAGGCGAGATCTAACCACACACACACACACACACACACACACACACCAGCTGATCCAGTCTTCATCGACACCACGTAGGTGTGTGTTAGAGTTTTCCAGAGAAACAGACTAACATGATGTGCATAGAGAGGAAAAAGTATGTTTGAAACTGGCTCATGTGACCGTGGAAGCTTGGCGAGCACCAAGTCTGTGATGAGGGAGGGCAGGCGAGAGCCTGGGAACCAGCCGTCGTCAAGTCCAAAGGCAAGCTACAGCAGAGCTGCTGGTTGGCGTGTGTGTGTGTGTGTGTGTGTGTGTGTGTGTGTGTGAGTGTGTGTGTGTGTGTGTGTGTGTGTTCCATTAAGGCCTTCAGTTGGATAAGGCCCACCCACATTATAGAGGGTAATTGGATTTATTCAAGGTTCTCTGATTTAAATGTTAATTTCATTAAACAACAACATCATAGAAACACACATTTTAAGGCCTGACCAAGCACCATGGTCCACTTAAGGACATACAATGATAACGATTTAAAGAAAAAATAGTTATCTACCACAAAGTGGACGTAACTATCCCTAATTTACAAAGAAAGAACAGGTCCCGGGAGGGAGAAGGCTCCCGTGAGTCACAGGAGAGAGAGCCTGGCTCAGAATGCCTGGCTCCAGCTTGCCATTTTAACCATGACACTAAGTGGCCATTACCATAGGCATACCAATGTAAATTAAATTTCCTCATCCTTCTTTCCCTGGGTGGAGATGGAAGGCAGAGAAACTGAGGAGGCAGCCAGGGTGGGGCATAGGGGAAGGGGCGGGGTCCCCTAACTTAAACACGAGGACCAGGGGATAACGGGTATCCACTTCTGCTATAGTATCATATAGAACTATATATAGTATTATATGTGTTATTACATAGTATCATAGTTTTTTTATGTACTAAGGGCTATTCTATATTACAAGAAACAATCATTCTTGTCATTATTGTTGTAACCATGATGAAGAAACTGCAACAAGAAACTTCCCAAAGCCAAACAGGAAGCTGGAGTTGAGTATTAACCGGTGCACTAGATTTGAGGTTCCAGGCAAGCGCCTTAGTTATCATGACCCCATCATGACCCCAGTTTTGCTCCTCCAGCCCAGTTTTCCCTCTGGGCTCTGGCTGGCAGTGTTCATGACAAAACTAACTTTTCAGAAGGCTCCTCACTCGGCTTTTCACAAAATGAAATGCCCCTCTGCGGCAGCGCATACTGAGATACCTGGCACAGCTGTCAGTCATGTGTGCACACACATCCTACCCCACAACTACGTACATAAGCATGCTCAAACAGGCTTCAGCCTATAGCACACTGAGGACACCCAGCCTATGCACAGTTATCTGCAGGACCACCCATGTCCGCACAGCCCAACACGTGACCTCCCCCACACAGACACAAGATAGTATTTGTACACACAACACATTCAAACCTATATTTACAAGGACACAGAATACAATTACTTCCACCTCAATTTCTACCCATCGCGGCAGCACACAAGCCTCTACTTGGTCCCCTCCTCAATGAGATATAGGGGCCTTGAACACATACCCAAGGGTCAGATTCTCTTCAGTGGACTGTGCTTGGCGCCCCACCACGACACATACAGGAAGCACACGTGCCAAAATTGCTCGCTCTGTCTGCCCCAGCCCTGCACCCCAAAACTCACCGCACTAACTTTAAAAGATCACCCTCCCCCAACTAACTACACCCCGCCCACACCCAGGCGGTGTGCCATTTGGGAGAGCCTCCCCCACCCAGAAAGAATCTTCTTTGACCCTCCAGCGGCAGCGACAGCACCAGAAGACAACCTTGCTCTTACTTGGGAAGCACCTCCACCTGCCGCCCCCCACCCCACCCCGCGTCTCTGCAAGCCACTCTGGGCTGCAGCGGACCCCCACAACCCTGAGCAGCGCAAGCTCAGAGCTGGGGGAGGGTTCAGGTTTGTGGTATGGTGCAGCAAACCCAAGCCTCTCAAGAGCAACCCCTTCTCAGTTCCCTCTCACTTTCTCGCGCAGAAGGCAGAAGACCCTGCGTTTCCACAAACTCTTCCAGCGCTGCGCTGAGGACGCAAGAGGAAGCCACAGCAGTACCCAGCAGGGGCTCCTTCAGCTGGGGTGCAGGATCTGGCTGCAGATGCTGCAGGGTCTTAGACCCTTCCCGAGACACCCCCTACCCCAACACTACTTCCATTTAGGAGTCAGAGGGACTAAGGAGAACGAAGGTGTGAGTGGCAGAGAACTTAAGAGGGCAAGGGACAGAAAGAGGGCAATGGATGTGTCCCCAGGCAGGCAGAACCACAGTGCCGCAGGCCAGGAAGACATTCCTCCCTCCCCCGAAAGTCCTGCATAGGATCAGAGGGACGCGTGCATGTAGCTGGGAGGGGAGAAAGAAAAGCGCAGAGATTCTCTTACCTGATTTCCTCTTGGAACTGCCATAATCTCTGAAAAAGAAACAACAACAAATAGACATGGTTAGGGCGGGCGGGGGTCACGGGGCTGCAGCTATGGGGGCGCCCACCGGCGGGGCTGCAGCCGCTCCCGGAGCCTCTGCTCATGTGATGCCGCGGCCCAGCGAGCCGCGCGCTCCGCAGTTGCACGCACTGCGCGTTGCGATACCCGCCTGCCGCCCCGGCAGCCCGGCCTCCCCACGGCGCGATCAGCCTCCTCGCCCCGCCCTGCCGCTCCGCAGCCCGCACTCTGACCGCGCCCCAGCCTGCCCGAAGGGGGCTCACCTTTCCCTAATCCTCAATAGATCCCAGAGAACTATCAGATTCCAGTGCGCTTGCTAAACAGGTAAACTGAGGCTCCCGGGAGGGTGGGTGATCGCCAGAACCCAGGCTCTGGCCATCGCTGGGCCCACTCCCCCATCCCTGGAACACTCCACCTCCCAATACTTTGTGTTGCTAGCCCAGTGGCGACTTCCTCAGAATGTTCTCACTCCTGCAATTAGTTTGCTGGACCCTTTGATTCAATGGTGTCCTTCCTCATCCACCCAAGGCTCCCTCAAGACACACCAGCTGCTTTAAACCACTCCATCTTTGGGGAATGGCACAAGGGATGGGTAAACATCGCCAGCAGGAACAATATTTAGCATGTGTAGCTCTTTTTCTCTAAAGGCTAAGGCTGACACTGGGCCTTCTCTTCAGAGCACTTTGCAGGGTACCTAAGAGGCTGGGAGTGGTAGACATGGAGAATGAGCTTGTGAGCACGGTTCTGATCCGGTCACTTAAAATAACTGTTGGTAATCATAGGCGTATAGCCCCTCCCATCGCCATTCCACCTGCCCTGAATGGACAGCGTGGAGTCTGCCCAGTTCTGCCCTCGGGACTTCTCTAGGCCTAGACTCAGGCAGAGGCAGACACCCCAGAGCTGGCTGCTCCTTCTCTACCCTCCATTCCCCCAACTTCCCCCTCCTTAGTCACATGGAATTCGTGAAACCTGGATTCTGTTCATGCTCAGGGAAAAGCACAGGAGCCAGCTTGCCAGCTTGGGGCTTATCTGGAGACAAGAGGACTGCCCTCCTGTTCCCTGGGGACCGAAGAAAATGCCACTTGCTACCCATTTTTGGCCAAGCAAACTAGCTAGCTGGATCTACTCCCTGGAGGAGGGTCTTATCTGAGAAGGGCAGGCAGGCAGATGGTAGGGAGGGGACTCTGAGATTCAGATCCTTGAGGTCAGGAGGGCGTGGCCCTAGGCATCAGGAAAGGTGACTGACCTACATGGCTGGGGATGCAGGTACTGTCATCTCTCCATCTCCCAATGTTTGGGCAGGGCCTGGGAAGCTGCGCTTCTCGCTAGGTATTGAGACAGCCTCACAATGTAGCCCAGGCTGGCCTTGAACTTTTGCTTGCCTCTGCCTCCGGAGTGCCAGAATGAATGGCATGTCTCTCCTCCTTGTCCAGCCTGAGAACCCCACTTTGCAGATGAGGCTCACTCATTGCCCAGCAGCACCCACAGAGAGGAAGGGCTTGTGGGAAGACTAGAATCCGCAGGGCCTATGGGGCAGAGGTTACCCTGTCAGGAAGGGCGGAGAGCAGGGCCTGGTGACTCGGATTTGTATTCCATCACTCGGAAGAGGGAGGGCTCTCATCCTGCTCCTGTGCTTAATTTCATGTCAGCCTGACACAAGCTAGAATCGCCAGAGAGGAGGAAGCCTCAACTGAGAAAATGCCTCCATAAGATCAGGCTGAAGGCGAGCCTGTAGGGAATTTCCTTAATTAGTGATGGATAGGGGAGGGCCCAGCCACTGTGGGCGGGGCCGTCCCTGGGAGGATGGGAGCATGGTCCGGTGTTATATAACAAAGTGGGCTGGGCAAGCCATGGGAGGCAAGCCAGTAAGCAGCTCCCCTCCATGGCCTCTGCATCAGCTCCTGCCTCCAGGTTCCTGCCCTGTTTGAGTTCCTGTCCAGACTTCCTCAATGATGAACAGTAATGGGGAAGTGTGAGCCAAATAAACCCTTTCCTCCCCAATTTGTTCATGGAGTTTCATCCCAGGAATAGTACCCACACTGGGACACTTGCTGAAGCAGAAGGAAGGTCGTTAGAGGCTGAGCTCTATCTAGACTGCCTCCCATTTAGGGAGAGGGTTATTATATAGTGGCCGTTTCCCACCCAGAGAAGGGACTTTTCCCCAAGGTTTTCCACCGAGGCTGACCAAGGGGATGGGCAGGACCTGGCTGGCAATTCAGAGTCACCATTTTCCCAAAGGGCTTGCTGAGTTCAGGAACTCCACAGTCCTCTGGCCACTCCCGAGGCTGCCAGTGGCCAAGCAGGAGGTTTGCCCTCCCTTCAGTGGCTACCTTCTCCATGCTGAAGGCTGCCTGAGATTGTCTTTGAGCTGGTTCACAGCCCTAGTGGGGAGGCAAGTCCCCATGATAGGCAACAAGCTGTCCCCATGGGACAGGGAGACAAAGGAATGAAAACCACACTGGTGAAGCTCAGGCTTCGGTAGAATCTTCTAGAAAGCTGGCTAGAAATCCAGGGTGGAGTCACCCACACCGACTTGGTTGTCTGTTTCCAGCAAGCTTCCTTGGGATTCTGAGGCTGGGCCAGGGTTGCCTAAGCACCAACCCCTCAGGTAGCACTGCGTTCAGATTTCCCAAAAGGCTTCCAGACAGAACCTCTGGTCTTGCCCTACCATTGGAGACTGTAGCCCTCCACCCAGGGTTCCTGATCTTTCTCTCTGTCAGTGCTATGTTATCTCCTTTCGGGTGAGAAGGGAGAGGCTTATAGATACTTCCTTGTCCAAAATCAGTCAATGAGTAGCTGTGGTTGGGTTGGGCCCCAAACCGGGAATCCTGCCTTAGCTCTGAGGCTACAGACAAACTCTCAAGCCTCACCCTCCTGGAGCTGTGGATGTGGGAGTAGAAGGCAACCCCTGAGGCCTGACAAACACGTGGGTAGGAGGGGAGACTGGGTCTTGACTGTGGGGCAGCTGGGTCACAACTGAATGGTAGGGTAGCAGTTAGAGGAATCCATACGGTGCTGGCCTCCAGCCCAGGGAGGCATTGGCCTAATAGGAAATTCTTGGAGGTTTCCGATCGGGCACCTTTCAGCAAAGCCATTGGGTATTTTTAGCTGCTGGATGTGCCGAGAAACAGCTTAGGTATCTGGGACTCCCCCATCCCTCACATACCAGGCTGTAAAAAAGGCAGGGCACTCCCTCCCCCACATCAGGCACACCACCTCCTTCAATCAAGTCTGGCCTCACATGATGAGGGAGGCACCCTCGGTTGGGGGTCCAACAAGCCAAATTCCCTCCTCACTCAACTGTAGTCTTGAGTCGGTGATGACAGTTGCTGCCCTGACAAGGCTCCACTCCCTGGAAGTCACAGGCTAGCCTGCCTCTGACCTGCTGCTGAATCACTAAGTCCCAGGGAGCCACAGGAAGGAGCGGAGGAGGGAGGGCAAGGCTAGCATCTATCTCCCTTTGCAGATGCCAGAAGCTAATGTAATTGGAAAGGCCTCCCAGGCTCCATCAGGCTGTTCAGCCTTTCAGCTGGCCAGGGGTGACTAAGACAACAGGCACCAACTGTACTAAGAAAACTGGAACATGGGGCTTGTGGGGAGCAGACTGGGACTGGTGTTCCCTATGGTGCACAGGTGGATCTGTAGGAGAGAAGGCTGAGGTCCCCCTTCAGCTCTCTATCTGTGTCTGCCAAAGGAGAGTCACGCTGTTAATCTCTGGGCTCTTCCTGGGGAAATGCAATTGAGGATGAAGCCTCTGGTTCCAAACTAGGCTGCTTGCTGTGGTGGTGACCCTGAGCTACTTCAGCCCTGAGCTTCACAGCCAGTCGCAGGAGGAGGACAGCCACAGCCAGTCACAGAAACAATTCCCAGGCTTTGGGAAGGATAGGATACGCCGTGTTGATGTACAGGGCTATTCTGGAAGCCAAACAGCAGCCATTTTTGGGAGTTCAGCTGTTGACTGTTTACATCCCTCATGCAAAGGTGTGCAGGATCATGAGACCATCCTCTGAGTATCTGACTGCTCTATACCTACTCATATGTCCTAATTGCACAGGGCCTGAGGGAGGGCCTGAAGATATAGGCCGGTGAAGATTAGGGGAAGGGTCACCATCTATGTGGCTATGGGAGCACCATCATCCCTGTTGGGTCATTCTGGTGGCTTTTTTTGGGGGGGGTACACCCACACTCCAGAAGGTAACCCCCAACCTATGTTTTGCAAGTAACCCCAATAAGTACATTGGTTCCCTAGAGTGAACTCTGGTGGACTAGTAACTCAATTTGTCATATGAACCTTAGAGGTTGAGATAGACAGGACTAACACCTGTCCCTGGGGAGGAATTTAAGCAACAAGTGTGCTGGAAAAGGAATGTGACAGTGTTAATTGTTGATTTGACAGACTACATCGTCCAGGAAGCCAGCCTCCAGGCATACCTTTAAGTTGCTAGCCAGATGGCAAAGACTCTTCTACGTTGGGATACTTGGCACAGGGCGATGGCTCAGTATGCAAAGGGGCTTGCTGCCAATCCTGAGGACCAAGTTTGATTCCATAGACCCACACGGTAGAAGGAGAGAAATAGCTACCAAAAGTTGTCCTGATTTTGTGCTGTAGTTTCAAATACAGACACACACTAAAATTTAGTAAATGTTTTTTAAAAGTTTTAAAAACTTGGATGCTGATGAGCCCCTGAATATATGTCACCATTAAGCTGTATGTCCCCTCCTTTTTTTTAAAAATACATGACTCATCTTCATGTTGTAATTTTAGTATTTTTAGGGTGACTCATCTCATGGAATGGGCACACTCCTCTAGAATTGTCTATTGGGGAGCTTTTTTTTTTTTTTTTAGGTGGCCTCCATACATAGCCAGGGTGGTTTTGAACTGGAAATCCTCCTGCCTTGGACTTCCAAGGGCGGGGATTGTGGGCATGCATCAGTATGTGTAGCTTAAGCTGCTCTTTCTTCTCCCCTTTGATTTCTCTAGGCGAGGCCTGTGCTCTTCCTTAGGCAACCCAGCCAGGCATCCAGTATTAGTGAAACAAGGTGGGAGAGGCTGGAGCGGGGTGGGGTGGGGTGGGGGGATTGCCTCTGTGTTAGCTGCCTGCTTCTGCACCTCACTCCTGTAATGGCTAGTGTGGACCACCGATTTGATACAGGTGGGCTGTGAGGAATTTCTTGGCTATGCTTTGGAGAGATTATCTTGATTCAGTCAATTGGTGGAAGGACCCAACCAATATGGGCAGCACCATCCTGTGGGCTGGGGGCTCCAGGGTGAATAAAAAAGAGAGCCAGCTGGGCAAATGCTTCCTGTGTGTGTATACATTGTGACCACTTCCCTCTCCCCTCTTTATATATGTATGTATGTATGTTTATGTGTGTGTGTACATTGTAGCCAGTCACCAGTCACTTAGCTCGCTCGTGTGTGTATACATTGTAACAAGTCACTTCAAGATTAGGACTTGCCCACCATCATGGGCTGTACCTGTAAGTCGAAAGAAAACTTTAAGTTGCTTTTTTTGGGGGGGGGTGGAATTTTATCACAGCCTGAGGAAAAGTAACACAAAACAGTTCCTCTCCCCATCACACTCTTGGAGATTCCTAGCATTTGGTCTCTAGTACAGTTGGCGCTGGTGTTAATCCACTTTATAGATGGGGAGACTAAGGTCCTAAGGGAGCAGGGTCCCCAGTACTGAGGTTAGACTGACAGTTCTGACCCACAGTGCTCCAAGGGACTGCACCAGGGTCTACTAAGACCTGGACTGCAAAGAGAGGACACACCACTGGCAGGCTAGGGCTCTTGCTAGAAAAAGGAGGTGGCCGTGCTGTGCATCAAGGTTAGCAGAGTGGAAAGAGAGGCCAGGAAGAGTAGCTGAGGCAGCTGAGGAGAGTCAGGGAGGTTAAGCCCAGGGTTGGCTGCTGTAACCTTGGCAGGTGGAATCTGGCAGCAGCCTGCAGCCTCCCTCCTTTCCTCCCTGCCTCCCATCAGTGAGCGCCTTGGCACAGCCTTGCACTTCCATCCCAATGTCCTCGCTCTGCTGTCTGCTGGCTGACTTTGGCTGCATGGCCTGGGGTGCCCGTCTGCAGGTCTGCTGCTGATGCTAAGGCCTGCTCAGGAGAAGCAGACTCGGTGCCAGATGGCTGACTTGGAGTGACTTTGAGAGCTAGGACATGGGCACTCCTTAGAATATGTGGGCTGGGGAAGGTTGCGTGGTATGTAACCTTGGCTGGGGGCTCAGTCTAACCCAGGAGAAACAGACTGTGGTGATCTTGACTACCAATCATCCCATAAGCTTTGGAAACTGCTGCTGTGTGACCTTAGTTAGGGCACAAGAGAACCTGGGTCACAGGTCTGTGATGCAGGTGGGTACCAGTGCTACCCAATACAACACGGGCGCTTACATTCCCAGACAATGGCACTCCAAGTGCAACAGAGACCCTGGGGCTGAAGGAGGGCACCCTCAAGGACAAGGTCCTTTTAAACAAAGGACAGGACAGGAAGAAGGGGGAAAGGCACTAGAAACAGGGACAAGCGGCTTCCAACGGAAGGAAAACTGATCTGGTAGTGTGTACCGCTGGACTGGTGGAGGGACAGGGTGGACAGAGTTTGGAGGTCCAGCTGTGAAATCCTGGAGGGATTGGAGCAGGGGGAATGTGTTCTGGGTCCAGCTGGAGGGAAACTTTTGGGACTAGGAAAGGTAGGTAGCAGGAGAGAGGCTGTGTCGAGTGTGGCCCTGGGCTAGCCACTCTAAACTTCGTTTTCAGGTGGGTGTTGTAGGGCACACCTGTGTTCACTACTTGGACGACAGGGGACAGGAGAATTGGTTTTTTAATCAATTAAAGAATGTTGGGGTGTTTTTTGGAGGCAATGTCATGTAGCCCAGGCTATCCTCAAACTCACTATTAGCTGAGGGTGACTCTGAACTCTTGATCCTCCCTGTAATCTCAGCACATTGCAGGCTCCCAGCCATTCATCCCCAGCCAAACTGTCGCTTTTCAAAAGACAAGCCTTCAACTGAGCTCTGATTAACAGACAAGGGTAGAATTGACTAGAAACCATTAGAGTCATTTATGGTTAAGGGTGTTTGGTGAAATGTCAGTTTCAGTAGTCTGTCTGTCTGTCTCCCTAGGGTGGGTTGTGATGTGAAATGTGTTTCTTCTTCTCCTTTTGAGACAGGTTTTCTCTGGCTGTCCTGGAACTCACTCTGTAGACCAGGCTGGTTTTGAACTCACAGAGATCTGCCTGCCTCTGCTTCCTAAGTGCTGGAATCAAAGGTGTGCGCCACCACTGCCCAGCTGAGATGTGTTTCTTAATTGGCAGAGGCATTAAAAACAAACAAACAAAATGGACAACTTCTTTGGGCTTCCATTTTCTCATTTCTAGAAGGAGGCTACTCTGAGTGGCAGACAGAGCTGCTATGCAACTCCGATTCTGCAAGAAGGAACACGTTCTTCTAGAAGCCAAGTGACTGTCTGAGCAAAGGGGGCCCTGGGTCAGCTGAGGTCTGCAGAGCTCTGGCAGTTTCCTATCCCCCATAGCCTGGAGCGGGGTTTCTGTTCTGGCTTCTGAAAGCCTTCGCACAGGATGGTCTCAAGAGGCAGCGACCTCCAGGCAAGACAGAGGGGGCATGGATGCCATTCTATGCCTTCATTTGTGCCCTGATCTAAATTACGGCACTGAAGGCTCTTGTGTCTAACAAGAATCTGGCCTTTCTCTGCAGAGCCTGCGTCTTCCAGGATTCTGAGAATGGGCCCCATTGTGACCATGTGGCCAGCCCAGAGAGGCCAGATTCCTGCTCTGGGTGAAAAAGCTGAATTCCCTGGAGGAAGAAAGGGGTCTTGGGTTCTCCAGTCTGTGTCCTAGAGGGGCTGGATGCTATGACCATCATAGACCTCAGAAGACACACACACCCAACACACACAGAGACAGATTTTGCTTTGTTTCCCGAGCTTCCCAAAGAGTGTCTGCTGCTCTATTCACAGAGAAAAGTCAAAGTGCTGTCTGTCTGTCTGTCTGCCTGCTGGCTGGCCACCTCTGGCTTATCCCATGTATCTGAAGCTCAGGCATCACTCCACAATGTCTAGGCCTCAGAGCAACTAGTAAGGACAGCATCAGAGTGGATGGGTTCAATGCCTGGTTCAGCCACCTGCCTGCCACTCTGTAGCTCCCCGAGCCTTCTGTTATAAAAGGGATAAAAACAATTCTTGCTTTGTCAAGTTGTGGGGGTCAAAATGGACAATGTGCAAAGCTCTTAGCATGGTATTAGGCTCAGGTGGAAAGGACTGGAACACGGAAAAGATTCTGAAATCGTGGGCTCACAAGAGGGGCTAGATCTGCAGTGGGGATGGTGGCCCTCCCTGATGTTAATGAAGCTGTAAGACCCTAGCCCCATCACACATGATGCCAACTTAGGGTCATGAGCACAAACAGACCTTGATTCTTCCTAGGCACCTTCTAAGGAGTCCCACCAAGTGGGGACTGTGACAGGCAGACTATAGCGGAGGTAGGGGAGGAAGAACTATGAGGCTGAGCTCCCAGGAGGGCAGTCGGGGCAGGCCCACTGCCACAGAGTGGTACAAGACCCCCCTTAGGGCACCTGGCATCCTGTTGCCGACTTTGCTGGCTACCTCTTGGCCACAGGTATTCAAGGATTTCTGAAGGATGTAGAAGGGTCAGAGACAAAATTTAGCGATGGGGTTCAACTATGAAGTCCCCATAGAGAGAGTCAAAGAGGCCCTTTCACGTTTGGAGGCTTTCTCTGTTCCTCGTTCATGGAGCCTACATCCATCCATCCGCCAACTGTCATCTAACTGCATCCATACTACATTCTCTGCCATTTACCCACCAATCACCCATCCATGTCCATCCATCCGCCACCCATCCTTCTTCCTTCTTCCATTCCTCATAGATCACACATCCATCCATTATCCACTCTCATGCCCACATCTTAACGGAGGGGTTGTTACAGACTGGTTCCCACGCCTGAAGCAGGAGCATGGTTGAAGAGACACTGTCTTGCCCTAAAGTGCACAACATCTAGATACTAAGTGAAGACAAACATCTAAGGAAAGAAAAGGAAGAACTCAGCTTGTGGTTGGGTACCACAAAGCTGTGTCAAGAGTATAGGAATTCCCAGGGCAGGGAGGACAGAGTGGCCCGGGCTGGTTGGGGAGGGCTGCTTAGGAGAGGGGGTGCTGGGGCTTTAGAACAGACAGGAAACTTGGGGTGGGGTGCTTCATGAACACAGGGGCAGGGGCAGGGGCAGGAAGGGATGTAAGTGGCATGTGTGGGTCTCAACTCAGTCTGGTGTCTCTGTTTAGGTAACAGAGCAGGGAGCAGAGGGTGCTCTGCTTCTCTCTAGCTGCCCCAGGCATATCAACAGACCCGTGTAGTGCACAAGACAGGCAGACATACAGGACTGATGCCATGTGGGCTCCTAAGCTCCCAGCCCTGACGCTATCCTGTGCCTCAAGGGTGGGAGGAAGGCAGTCGCTGGGCACCTCCGGGTTTGGACCTGCACTGCTCTGGCGGGGCCAGGGCCCTGGCGGTCACACAGTCGTAGACCCTCCATCACAAAGACATAAGCACCCACCATGCAAGTGTGCCAGGCCCCATGTTACCTACTTGACACTGTTCTCAATTCAGTCTCACTTTACTGATGGGGCTCAGAGAGGCTGGGTCACTCTCCTGGTGTCACACAGCTAGTAACAAGGAAGCAAGACTGCAGATTAAGTGCTGTCTGTGCTTATGACCATGGTGGACACCTACCTTCCCTCCCCCCTCCGCCCCTGCTGTGTCACCCTTTAAGGCTCAGCTGCACAAAGGCCCTCTTCCAGAAGGCCCTCCAGGGACACGGTGTGTTCCAATTCTGCCCCAATACCTAGTGGCACTTTAACTCTAACTGGCCAGGAGGTTTCTCCAGGAAGATGGTAATGACTGGCACTACTGGCACTATCCAGTGACCATGAGCTGTGAAGGCCACTAAGCATCCCCACACATGCAGTCATGTGACAAGAGTTGAGCGCAGTGGCACACATCCCTATCTCTAATCATAGCTCTTGAGAGGCTGAGACAGGAGGATCATTGCAAGTTGAAGGCCAGCCCAGGTTACAAAATTAATCAAAAAAAAATTCGAATACAAATATGCATGCATGCTCGAAAGCAAATCATGGTATGGTGGGTGCTTATCACAATTCAATTCAGTGTCAAAACAAAATAGGAAGCCTGGAGAATTTTAATTGCATTTGGGACTCTGTGACTTCTTTACTGACTCCAGCTCTTCCCTAGAGCTCTTTCTGTGGAGCAGTTTTCTCCTAGGTTGGAACATTCCACCCCGTGGAGACTCTCCTTACGACAGAGAGGAAGGAACTCAAATAGCTACAGGAAGTTCCTGAAACTGACCATTCGCACTAGGCCCCTCCCTCTCTAAAAGTAAACAGTAAAGAGAGCCACTGTCAGGCAAGCCAAACTGCAAACAAGAGACAGATGGGGCAAGCAGCCCAGAGCTACCTTAAGGGACCTCCAACCTGGGAGCTGCCTGAAGGCATGCAGGGTGCTCCACGCTGTCAGCTTTGTGAGCTGTCACCCACGCTGCGGTGGGCTTTAATGATGCAGCTGCTTTGAATCACTTCTCCCCTGTAAGTAACTCCTCACCCATACTCCTGTAAGTAACCCAAATAAAACCCACTGGTTCACCAAGTTGGACTATGGTGGTATCTGTACTTTGGTCTGCCATAGGCTCCCTACCTGGGGAGAATAGATATGTATTCTGTCTCTCCAGGAAAAAAAAAATCTGTTATGCACATCTCTGAATGTCATTTCCAACTTGATGAGACTCGGAGGACACACCTCCCTGGAGGGAGAAAGAGTAAGTGAATGAGCTCAGTGACTTACGGAGTTAGCTTCTAGGTTCAGGCCGGCTCAGCCCTTCTTCCCCTCCATCTCTAGGGCTGGACGCTCTGCACTGGCCCAGCGGTTAGCTGGATGGAGGCTTTTTAGGGAAGCCAAGAGCCATAGGCAAGCTGTTGGCAGCACGTAACCAAAGGTGGGCACTGATGGGAGATGAGGAGGCTGGGGCTGCTAGAGAGGGCAAGCCAGGCAGGGATGTGGAAAAGTAGCCAGGCTGAAGTGATGGACCCCCTTCCTAGACAGGAAGAGATGCAGGCTCTGTGGGTAAAGCTTCTTTGTCAAGACCACAGGACTGCTGGGTCACAGAGTTGGGGCCCCAAGACCCTGGGATATGGCTGCTCCTACCTCTGTCATATCCCCCAGGGATCCCCTCTGTCCTGACACTGACAGGCCGCTTGGAGGCTCCCGGATCCCAGGCAACAGGGATGAACGCCAAGTCTAGATGTCTTCACTGTGGCAGGCCAAGAGGCAGGCTTAATGAGACAGCTCCACAAAGGGGCAGGCGGCTGCCACATGCCACAAGTGGGCTCACAATGCAGGCCGGGGGCTCACAGCCAAGGCCCGTGTTGTTGGGGAAACTTGGGAAGAGCCTCCCCGGGGCAGCCTCGGGGCTTCCCAGTGGCTCAGCAACTCAACTGGGTACGCTACGTTTCTGAGTGTGCCCAAGTGGTAAAGGCTTGCTGGAACTCTAACGGACCCCAACGGCCAGGCCAGCACTGGGGTCACAAAACCGAGGGTTCAGGTCTAGCTTTGTCTGAACAGACAATACCAGCCTCAGTTTCCAGGCTTTGACTGGATTCCATCAGCTCTAGGTCTCATACAGACCTGCCTCCCTCAGGCTCTGCTTTCTCAAAAGTGGGGGGAGAGGGGAAGAATCCATCACTGGTGTCACTATTACTAATGCCATCATTGAAAACCTCCTTGCATTTGTGAAGCGTTTCCACCACCACGTAGCTTCTAAACCATGTCCTTGACAGTGCTTGGCTCACCACAAGCCTGTGAGGTAGAGGGTGCTTAACCCCATTTTACACAGGTCCATCAGGAGGCTGCGCTCTCCCCACACAGCCTTCCCTGTATATGAGCCCCGTGGGTTCTCCAAGGTTCCTGCCCTCCTGGACTGGGCATCTTTGAATCTGTTAGACCTCCTGCTCAGCCACTGGACCTGGGACGCCAGCAGTTCAGCCCTCCTGGGTGTCCTGGTTTCTTCCAGGCAGCGCTGACCTCAAAGCCTTGAGGCGGTGCCAGTGTAGTCTCCACTAGGTAGGGGTTAACCTTCTCGGTGACACCAACCAGCTGCTGAGTACCCACTGGGTGTCTGGTTGAAAACACACTCACTCCTTATCTCTGGGGAGTGGAGGACCCGCGGGTAAGAGCTGGGGGGGACGATGCCAAGCTATGGCAAAGAAGGGAAGAGAGGAGGGAGCACTAAATCAGGGTGAGGGGCTGAACGGAGGAGGGCGGGGTGAGAGAGGGCCCTGAGGTTAGAGCTAGGGAGGGAGGCTCCCCAGGAATAGGCCACTGGTGGGGCTCAGAGAGTCACCTTTAGCACAGTGGGAGGTCACCTGTGTCTCACTCACTCAGACCTTTGGCACACCCTTCCACTTCTGTGTGCCAATGGGCTACATGTGGGCTGAAGGGGGCGCTGTGCACCCCTGTGGTCAGGCAGGCCAGCCTGTAGCCAAAGCTACTGCTTCCCACAGGATTGCTACTATTAGTCCTTTTCTCCCTGCTGGAGTCATCTCCAAATGAACAGCAAGACTGCATGTGACAGACGACGAGCCAAGACACCCACCTATCTCTCTTGGGGTTATTTGTCCTCCAAATCACTCGGTTTGGGCCTGATGGTACACAGACATACCCATACACTAATAATAGTACAATTTTCAAAAAGAGTGGTAATATGCTCTGAAATTGGATCGCAGCGATGGTCGCACAACTGAAACTGACAATCGAATCAGTAGTACGCTTAAAGCAATTTGAAAGGCTGGGTGTAGCTTAGTGGTAGAACATTCGCCGAGCACAAACAAGGTCCTGAGTTCGAGCACATGCAAGGTCCTGGGTTCGGGGTCCCATACCCAGAGCCATGAGAAAACAAATGATTCTGTAATATGTAAATTACACAGTATGAAGGCCATCTGGGAGAACCCTTCCCTCTGATCCTCGCCATTGAGCTAGGCTCTTGGGGGTGACAGCCTGTCAATGGAAGGCGTGGGCTGGGCGGGACCTGATAACCACTCCCAGTAGCAAGTGAGCTGACAACCTGATAGAGACCAGCTTGGGGCTGACTAAGGCGATGGCGGAGGATGAGATTTGTCCCAGTGCTTCTAGAACAGGATCCCTATGTCTGATAGCGCAGAGCATCCTGTACGCACCAGGTGGCACCTGTCCTTAGAGCAAGACCCAGGGGCTCTTGCCAGAGGAAAGGTCTGTAGAAGACCCTTGGGGTCTCTGTAGTCATGCGCCTTTGTGGCGGTGGGAGGAAGGGGTTAGTAATCACTAGTGTCACAGAATACCAGTAGTTAAACAGAACCATTTACAGGAAGCTGTAATACTCCGTGTTACCACCAAGTGGCGAAAGAGACACAAAGATTTGAAGGGAGGCTCTGACTCCAAGCATCCCAGAGTGAGTTAGGGTTTTCACAGAGCTTGTCCCTTGTTTGGGGCTGAGCCTAGTACAGCCGTTAGACCTCACTCAGTTGGTGTGCACTTGGATCGCTTGCTTCATTAGCCACCCACTTCTGACCAGGCCATATGATGTCATAGCCAGGGGGAACCCAGAGAGCCCACATTCTGTCCCGATATCTGAAGTCAAAGTGTTGCAGCCACCTCCTCTCACAGCGCTTCCTAAGGCTTGTTCAGAGACAGACTCTGTCCTGAGGTTTGCTGCACCTCCCTCTGGCCTGGTGGCTCCACCTGACTTTCTCAGTCTCAGCCTGAATGTCTTCTCCTTCTGGGAGCCTCTGGCCACCTGGCCAGGATGGCCTGCTGCTGTGGGTGACCCTGAGCCCACACAATCACTTCTCCCTGACGTACTGGGTGTTACAGGGGCCTTGGGACTTAAACAGTTCCTAGGTACCATGTGGGTGCTCCAGTGCCTTTCACAGGGTGAGCCCACCCTCCGTATGCGCTTCCTTTCCTCCAGACTGTCAGTTCCCTCGGCAGGGACCAAGCTATGCCTCAGACTTGCGCCCCTCAGCTTTACACTGTAAGTGGTCAGCTGATGGAGAGCTTCCTGCCTGGCGTCAGCGAGAAGGCCCGCCTCAGGGAGCCTAAGACCCAGTTTTACATCCAGTTCTGACTTGGACTGTCCTTGAGAGGTCACCATCCAGGGAGTTAGACACAGAGTAGCCAGCAATGGTAACGAGGCTTTGGGCTCTGAGGGAAAGGGGCTCACCTGTCTAGCTAGAGATGCCTGGAGGCACTCATCTGTCCAGCTAAAGATGCCTGGGAGGGGGAGATGCCCTATCCAGCTGGAGATGCCTGCAGGGGCTCATTTGTCGAGATGGAGATGCCTGGGGCTGGGGAGGCTCATGTGTCCAGCTGGAAATGCCTGGGTTGGGGGACTCACCAATCAGCTGGAGATGCCTCTCTTGAACCCACAGCCCCTAGGTCCCCCTGGCTGTCTTGCCTACTTCTACGAAGGGGCTTTCTGTGCATTAGCCAGAAGCAGTGACTGGGTTGCAGGAAGGACAGTGTGGCCCATGTCCTTGGCTAGGTGAATGATGACAGATGAACAGAGCTGTCTAGGACACAGAGCCAACCAGGACCCAGCATAGGGTGGGGCTGGCTCTCTACCCTAGTTCCCAAGGCAGAGACCAGTTGGGTTCCCAAGCACTCAATGGGAGATTCCAGAGCCGGGAGCTCTGTGAGATGCCCCCAAACACTAACCTACAGTAGACCCGATTCCATTTTCATTCATTCGCTTTCCCATCTGCACAGCATGGTGGGAGGTACCTTTGGATCTGGGTACAAGATGAGAATCTGGGATCTGAAGAGAAGTGATCCCCTGAAGGTCACGGCAGAGCTGGTATTCTGGTCCTGCCTCTATAATTAACTTAATGCAAGACTCCAACCTAGTGGTAGCCTTGAGTTCACCGGCCCGCGTAGCTCTTGGCATACAGTAGCTGCTCAATAAACACCAAAGAGTAAAGGAAGACTGCAGGAGACACTCTCTGTGGCTCTTTCCACCGCCTCCCATTTCCCTCCCTGGGAGAGGTGGGCACAGGAGCAGCAAGCACCTGGTTCAGGCTCCATCCTCAGCCTCCATCACTCTAGCCAGCTCACACTACGCCTGTGGGACTTACAGGAAAGGGAAGGCCATGTTGTGAAGCCACTGCCATCAAGGTCCTACTGCCAGTGACAGTGCAGCCTGGCCTCTGAGATGTCACAACTAAGCTGACTCAATGTCTTGTAAGCAGGCCTAAAGTTCCAATGGGCTTGGGCATGTGAACACGCCAAAGTCAGTCACCCTACACCCTCAGGACCCTGGCTGCACTGCCAAGATGGCCTTACACTTTCTCCTGCAGGATCTGAAGCACGACAGATAGTTTCTTCTGCCCAAACCAACACCTTTCCATGGGGAAATGTAGTGATTGCCCATCTCCTCCTCCTGGGACTTCGGAGTTTTATCCCCTGGTCCTGGAGGAACCACCATCGCCAAGAAGGAAATGGGAGGAGGCTGGACCTGTCTGCGGTGGGTCTCGGCATGCTACCTCATCCTTTCCCATCGGCTCTGGACCCCTTCCCTGGAAAGCCTCACCCTGTATGCCGGCTTGCCCCCTGAGCCAGCCTGTCCCTATCTCCTTGCCTAGGGCTCTGGACTTCGGCCTAAGACTGCTTCCCTGTATGCCCGATCCTGTGTCCCAAGGGCAGAGCCACCACAGGGATGCTAGGGTGTGTGCCAAGGGGGACTGGTGGCGGCGGCAAGGGTGCTGGGGTGGACTCGACCTCATGGAGAGCAAAACGGGCTGGGATAGGGACTTTCCAGCACCACTTAAGCCCCTGAGTCAGAGAGACGTTGGCCCTTGAAGCAGGCAGGGGCAAGATGATTCTCATTTGCCCAGGCCCCACCGCCTCCCACCTCGAATCTCTGTGAACATTGGGACATTGTTTGGGGCCTCAACAGAGAGTTCTGTGACCCTGGGGCTGAAGAACAAAAGCTAGTTTAGCAGGGCTCTGCCTATCCCATGAAATTTCAAGAATTTCATCAGAGCCCTGGCAGGCTGGGCAGGAACGGTTTGAGAGGCCTGAGCCCAGAGTTCACTGCCTGAAGGGTTCCTGCAGAAGCCAAGCAAAGCAAACCAGGAGTGCTGAGTCAGCGTGCGTGACCCAAGCACTGACCCGGACAGGTGGGTTGTGTTTACGGGAGACGTGATCGGGGCACAGGTAATGCACCCCCACACCTGTCCAGGTTCAGCTTCGTTATCAGAACAAACTCAGCCTTCCCAGGGTATGTCTGAACGGAATCCTGCCTCGTTTTAAAATTTTTAATTTTAAAATCTTATTTGCTTATTTGTATGTGGGTGTGTATGCAGGCACTGTGTCATAGTGTGGATGTGTTGCTCCGAGGACAACTTTCGGGAATCAGATTTCTCCTTCCACCATAC
Organism: Phodopus roborovskii; assembly: GCF_943737965.1. Taxonomy (NCBI): domain Eukaryota; kingdom Metazoa; phylum Chordata; class Mammalia; order Rodentia; family Cricetidae; genus Phodopus; species Phodopus roborovskii. The sequence continues at coordinate 13,051,686 of NW_026126541.1, read as the reverse complement.
GGGTCCCCTGAGAGAACTCAGGACACCAGGATTTTACCCACTGAGCCATCTTACTGATCCACCCCCCCCCCCCGCCTTTTTTCTTCCTTCTGGGGACAGGGTCTTAGGCAGCCCCCGCCTTTTTTCTTCCCTCTGGGGACAGGGTCTTAGGCAGCCCATGTCTTTTTTCTTCCTTCTGGGGACAGAGTCTTAGGCAGCCCATGTCTTTTTTCTTCCTTCTGGGGACAGGGTCTTAGGTAGCCCCCGCCTTTTTTCTTCCTTCTGAGGACAGGGTCTTAGGCAGTCCCCGCCTTTTTTCTTCCCTCTGAGGACAGGGTCTTAGGTAGCCCATGTCTTTGACCTTACACTATAGCTGAGCGTGATACTGTTCAACACGGTGTCAGTGCAATCATTCATTCATGTGAATCATAGCTTCATTCATGCTTGGCAAGTGCTGACTGCATCCCTCGTGCCAAGGATGCCTCTTATTTTCATCTCTCTCCTCAGCCCAAGTTCCACATGGCTCCCCGGAGTCCACACAGACAGACTAAGAAGCCCAGCATGAGACTTGCTTGTCCACTAACCTCTTATGACTACAAGGTCAGGGTCCTGGCCTGGGGGCAGGTCTGAGGGCAGCCTGCTCTCAGGCATCTAAGGTAACATTCCTGCATCTTTAGATGCACCTCCCTGCTTCTTGGCTGTGTGGGGCTTCGGACTCCCCATTTGCTAACTAGGGTGAAAGACTCCTCCTCAGGTGGCCCCAGATGTAAATGACATGACATTGTGTGTGTGGGGGGGGGGGACACAGGGCGTGGCCAGTAAGGTGGACAGTCTTCTCTTTCTGTTTCTCTCCTCTTTCATCAGGGGGTTCACACAAGAACATGCACATATGTGTCACACATACACACATGCATAGGCACACAGGCACACAGGCACACACACACACACACACACACCTTTTTAAATGCTAGCATTCCAAGAACTCATAGCTACAAGCGGAAAGTTAGTCACATTCAATTGGTTGAATTAGGTGGTTGGCCTTATGAGGTGATTAGGCCATGAGTGGAATCTACATGGGTGGGATCAGTGTCTCTTAAGGGAGCCCAGAGAGGGGACTGGAGAGATGGCTCTGTGGTTAAGAGCACTGGCTGCTCTTCCAGAGGACCCTGATTCAATGCTCAGCACCATATGGCAACTGTCTGCAACTCTAGTTCCCAGACATACATGCAGGTGAACAAAACAAAGAGAAACAATGCACATAAAATAAAAATAAATAAAACAAGAAAAGAGAGAGAGAGAGCCCAGAGAGCTTAATACGGAGTAAGAATGGCTGTCTATGAAGCAGAACCGAATAAGGATGGCTGTCTGTGAAGCAGGAAGTATGCTCATCTCTGCCTACTAGACTGTCTTGCCATTCTACGGCCCCGTCTCCTAAGACCACCTAATACTGCTGTGATACAGTTTCCAATACATGAGGCTGGAGCACTCATGTTCAGCGAACAGGAGTCAGTAAGAGGACACAACTGCCATCGTGGTAAGTTCTATAAAGAAACAGGAGCCACGGGGGTGAGCTGGGAGGTTCAGAGAGGGAAGGCAAGGCTGTCCTCACGGAGGTGGTGTGAGGGGTTGCTTCTCTTAGGAGCTGAGCAGTAGGCTCAAAGCATGTGTGGCCAGCGGGTTTGAGAGTAGAATACAGGGACAAATGACCAGAGCTGGATGAGGAGGAAGTGTGATCAGAGGGAGGTGACAACTTGGATTGTAAATGACAGGAAGATTGAACGTGGGGGGGGTCACGTGATCTGATCCCAGGGAGTGGAGGAGAACTGGGAGACCAAACATGAGGCCAATGATCCACAGAACAGATGGGAAGGGCTGGCCCCAGGGCAGCCAAGGAGATGGCTAGACTCAGGCCAAGTGTGAAGCTGAGGGAAACACCTGCAGGACTTACTGAGGGGGATGCTGGCGGTTGATGCAAAGAAACTACAAAGGTGTAAGTCAGGGCCTTTAGCAGAGCAGTCTGTTCCCTACGGTGCGGAAATGTGCATGGGCCTGCGTTCATAGTCAGAGGGGCATCAGTCCTAGAACAACCTTCCTGGGGTGGATGCAGGGGGGGGGGGTGCAGCACCAGGCCTGCCCCGTGACAAGTCCGTCAACTGGATCTAGAAAAGCATTCTTTCTACGGCAGACCACCGGCCTTAAAGAGCAGCAGCGGGGGCTGGGCAGTGGTGGCCCACGCCTTTAAACCCCAGCACTCGGGAGGCAGAGGCAGGTGGATCTCTGTGAGTTCAAGGCCAGCCTGGTCTACAGAGCGAGTTCCAGGACATGCTCCAAGACCACAGAGAAACCCTGTCTCAAAAAACCAGGAAAAAAAAAAAAAAAAAAGAGCAGCATCTGGCCACCATAGTAGTCAGTGACGGATCAGAGCTACTGCCACCTCCCCCTAAGACTGGACAGTTCAGACTTTGTCTTCCCTACTGGGTGGCAAAGACGACCCCAACCTCACAAAACGGAAGAACCCCCGAAGCAGTGTGCAAGGTTGTCCGCAACATTCCAACGCAATGCACAGACTTTGATAATTTGATAACTCTCTTCAGAGCCACCACAAGTCAAAATATTCTGTTACTTGATCCATATTTATGTTTCAGGACGGGGGTGGCGGGGAGTCAGGGACATGAAAGGTGGCCTAGCAAGGTAAGCAGCCCTCTGAGGGAGGAGCAGGCAGTTGGCTAATACCTCATCAGGCAGTCGGCCCAGGGTCACAGAGAGTCCTGGGATTTTTCAGAGTGAGCAGATTAAGTGGGACACAAGTCTCTCCCTGGGAAGGGAGGAGGGGTCCCGAGGCAGTGCCCAGATGGGTCAGGGCTAGAGGGCCCCTTTGAACTCTTATCTCACAGCCTGCCACACTTCTTGAGCCACGGGTTGATCCAGTTCTACTTCAAGAAGGAGGCAGCTAGCTCCTGTCTCCATGGTGACATAAAGGGCCAAATGCTTTCCACCCTGTCCCTGCTGTGCATCCTGTTCCCAGGCTTTTGCAGACAATGGCATTGGCTGGGTTATCTCAGGGGCCCACCACCACGCACTCAGCATTAGCTTGTGCTAGAGACTGGAAAACAAAATTCTAGAAGCTGCGCACTCTGACTCCAGAGTGTGACCCAGAACAGTCACTCCTCATTACCCAGGCTGTTGTGTGGGAGCTACAGCTCCTGAGGGAGAGCTTTGGGGGTGGGCACCAGGCTAGGCTATACAGCATCAGTTCATAGGATGAGATGTGAAACAGGGCCCATTTACTTAGCTGACTGGCAAAGAGCGGGGGCTGAGATAAAGGCGGGGTTCACAGGATTCACCCACTAACACCCCTCTTTCCCTTTGAGCATCTGATCGATCGTGACAGTCTGCGCTCCCCATCATTATGGGGGGAGAGAAGGAAAGGCCATCAGTTGAGAACAAGCAATGGCAGGTTGGGACCCAGGGCCATGGTTACCCTAGAGTGTGAAGAAGGAACAAGCCCAGGGTGGGAAGGACAGAGAACGCAGAAGAAGACGGCCACACGGTCCCCAGAAGGGAGGCCACCTGGAGAGGTAGAGAGTGTGGGCTAATCTGAAACCTGGAGATGCTGTTGTTGGCCCGCTTCGTCATCCATATCACCCAGGTATAACCTCCCTGTTCTCTTTTAAGACAGGATCTTACTATGTAGGCCTGGATAACCTTGAACTCACAGAGATCTGTCTGTCTCTGCCTCCCAAGTGCTGGGATTAAAGGCATGCACCACCATGACTGGCTTTCATTTCTTTTTTAAAAAATGAACTATGTATATATGTACGTGTGCATTTTGTATGTGGTATATGTAAAAATGTTCACTGCAACAAAAATAAGGAAAAGGAGCTCCCTTATTTGAAGGTTACATGAACCATGGCTCACATATGTGCTGCTGCTGATAGACCTGTATAGGGAGATCTCTACAGCAATCCTCTGCATTAGGAGCACAGGGAGTGGCGATCTGTTTCTTGGATGCAACCTCACTTGGGAAGCATTGCTAACTTTCCCTCTAATAGATTCCAACATCCGGAGCCTCCCATTGTTCTCTGCATCGGCCCACACCTCCCAATCATGTCGGGGTCGTGGAAGCCACTACTCACTCTTTTGGGGGGTTGACATCCTCAGGCCGCGCCTCAAAGAACCGAAAGACTTCATCACACTGTGAAATGTGGGGAGGCAGCCGGACAAGTGCCTGTGAAAAACAAGGACAGAGGTCATTTCATATGACCCAGATAGGGTCAGCTCAGTAAGAGGGGAGGGGACTCAAACACCTTACCATGGGAGACAGTCAGGCAGCAAGGAAACAGGGAACTAAAATAAAACAACCCGTTCTATCAACCTATTCATCCATTATAAACAAAAGGGAAAAGACATCACTACCAACAAAAATATCTAGAGCAGTGATGCTCAACCTTCCTAGTGCTTCGACCCTTTAATATAGTTCCTCATGTGCTGGCCCCAACCATAAAATTATTTTCACTGCTGCTTCGTAACTGTAATTTTGCTATTTTATTAATTATAGTGTAAGTATTTTTAGAGACAGAGGGTTCCCCAAGGGGTCGTGGCCCACAGGTTGAGAAGCACTGCTCTAGGTTAGGGATGAGGCTCAGATAGAAGTATGTGTCTAGCGTGCAAGGAGCCATGGGTTCTATCCACAGCACTTTGTAAACCAGCCCTGGTGGTACACGCCTGCAATCTCAACATTTGGGCAGCAGAGGCAGAAGGATCAGAAGTTCAAGTTTATCCTTGGCTGTATACTTTCCAGGTCAACCTAGACTGGCGAGACTTTGTCAAAACAAAACAGCAGAACAAAAACCAATCATGAAAAACAACAATCGACCGACATCAAGGTGTGGTCTGAACGTTTATGAGCCCCAACGCTTAGGAAGCAACGGCGGGAGGATGTCTGGAAGTTTGAGGCCTGACAGGGTTACAAAATGAGACTAAAGTGTTTGCCATGCAGGTGTGAGAGGACCTGAGTTCGGATCCCAGAGCCCCCATGAAGCTGGACATGGAAGTGCATCTCTGCAGTCCTAGCACTTCTGTGTTGAATGGCGGGTAGACATGACAATCCCCAAAAGCTTACGGACCAGCTAGCCTGGAGCATGCAACAGAAGAGAGACCTTTCTCAAACAAGGTGCAAGGCAAGGATTGACACCTGAAATTATCCTAATCTCCACATACGTACTGTGACACGCCTGAGCCTCCATTTACACACACACACACACACACACACACACACACACACACACACACACCATAACCAGCCAACTGCTCTGTCGACGATCAGTCACTAATCAGTCACCCAGCCAATAATTTCAGCACCCACGTGTGGTGGTTTGAAGGACAGTGTCCCCATGGGCTCTGGCATCTGAATACTTGGTTCCCAGACATGGGATTGTTTGAGGAGGCTTAGGGGTGTGGTCCTGCTGGAGGGAGCGCATCACTAGGAGCCAGTTTCAAGATTTCAAAGCCTGGAGACATTACCAGTTTGCTCTCTCTTCCTGCCTGTGGTTAAGGATGGGGGCCCTCAGCTTGCTACTCCAGCTCCTGTTCAAGGCCATGATGGACTCTTATCCCTCTGGAGCAGTAAGCCCCCAATAAACCCTGCCTTCTGTAAGTTGCCTTGATCATGGTGTTTTATCAGAGCAATGGGAAAATAATTAACACACCACGCAAACTATTAGTAAAATTAAACAAGCAGTTAACGAAGCCAAAAACAATGAGCACTGAATTCAGCTTTCAGGTCCGCAGGGATGGTCATTCCTTTGGAGCTCTGTAGGAATCTACCTTACCCAAAGAATACGTCTTAGGCCCTTAACCTAACAAGGCAAGGTTCATCCTACCAGTACACAGAAGAGGTCTAGACCCTCATCCCCACAACAGAGCAGTCCCCTTACAAGCCTTACCTTCCCTAGCCACACTCCACCTGCATATCTCTATATGCAGGTTGTATCTCTAGTTGTGTCTCTAGACAATGACTGCAGGACTAGTCCTTAGTGACAAGTTGAGGACAGCAACAGATGCTAACCGTGTGTTAGGACAGAGTGAGACAGGACCTAAAACAATGGAAATGAGATGTAGGAAGGACCCAGAAGCTAAGCTCTGAGGAAGGGGTCTGCTCAAGCATGGTGACATGAAGGTAGGGTGGCCTGCGCATAGGGAGCAAGGGAACTGGGAGAAGATGGGCAGGCCTTGTCAGAGTGGGGCTCACGGTAGACTGGAAGGCTGTGCTTGAAGGCTGCGGAGAAGGGGGATGACTAAGTCAGGTCAAGAGGCCTGTTGTCCAGAGACGCTATTGCCAGGGCACATGGGAGCCCAGGCCTGGCTCTATGTAGAAGGTGAGGAGGGAGGCAGGCCCCTCCCTCAGTACGGGAGAAACACAGGAATGGGTAAAGACCTTGGATTAAACAGGCAGAACGCAGTCAAAGTAGAACAGGGGACACGACCAAAGGGACCGAGGGCAGCCAGGGGCAGAGAGAGAAGGCCAGGGTAGGGGGAGTCCATGGATACACAGAGCAAGAGCAGATGCTAAGGAGGCCATTGGCCAACACCGAGACACTTTGTCACATGTATGGTGTCCCTCCAACCCCATACCAGGACCTACTTCACATGCTCCATCCAGCCCCTGCCGGCTCAGTGACCCTTCCTGAGTGGCCCTGGAAATCCTCAGGAAAAGATTTCCATGGGAACACTGCCCTGGGCCACCGTGGGGGCTGGGAAAACTTCAAATACAAGCCTTGTGCGGGCAGGGATTTTAGCCTGTTCTGTTGATAGTGACCCGGAGCAGAAACTCAGTTAATATTTGTATGAATGAACATGAATGAAAGCGAGAAAACGACAGGGCTCTATATCCAGAAGCCAAAGCCCAAGAGCAGCGAGACGAGAGACGGCCCAAGAAGGCACGCTCGGCCTTGGATGGCCACCACTGAGCTACAGGGTTGGGAGAACAGAAGTGTGGTTTATTTTTTTTGAGCTGGTCAGACAACCCAAGTCTATTTATTGCCCAGCGCCAGGCACCCAACCACCAAGAGGCACGTCTCCATGGCAAATCCACGCCCAGGCAAGATGGGGCGAGATTCGACAAGACCAGACTGTAGCGGATGACAGCATTTTGCAATCTTCCCCCTTTGCAGTAAACTCCCAGCCATTTCTCTCTGGAGCCTGTGGATCTGCAAAGGTCTCCAACCTGCCCACCACCAACCAGGAATTGGCAAAGAAGACAAATGAACATTAGTGAACATTAGTGAGCGGCAGCTGTGCTGGGCACTGTCCCAGACGCCAGTTCCTCCAAGAGCCTGACACCAGGAGGGCTTCACGGCGTGTGCATGAGCGGCACCGGGACAGGAAGACGCGACATACCCTCTGGAGAGCACCTCAAATGACACATTGTCTCTGCTGATAGTGGGGACGCCAAAGCTGTTTTGAGGAAGGGGCTGTAAATCGACTAAGTGGCGGGAACCATTCCGTGTTCTCCCCAAGGGTGGAAGGGGAAAAAATGATTAAGAAAGACAGCGAGGGAGGCAGGAGAGGCAAAGGAAGGAGGGTGGTGGCCAGGCATGGACAAAAAGACTCTTTGGGGACAGGCAGAGGTTGCCTGGGCTTTAAGGATTCAAGCTAGGCAGGAACCAGAAAAGCCATCACTAGGTCAGGCCAGTGAGCAGTGGCTGTCAAGGTGACATCGGAAAGACAAGGCAAGCTCCAGTCGGCCGAGAGGGACACTTGCACCACCATGAACAGAGACAGAGGGCTCTTCATGCTAAAACAGAGCAGGTGATGCTTGGGGCAGGGGACACGTGGGCCACAGACAAAGGAGTCTTTGGGTGGAATGACAGTGACATCTTGACTTAATAGGAAGCCCACAGGGAACTAACTTGTCAAGGGTTCGTCCTGATTGTTGGCGGACATCAGAGGCACCCAGCCTGCTCATGTCTGGCCAAAACCACTTGGCATAAGTGTCTGGTGCTGAGTGGCTTGTTCCCAGGCCAGACCAGCACTGACACTCCAGAGTGGGAACCCGAGCCTGACCACACTGAGTGAGGTAGGGTGGGGGCAGGGTCCCAGCTCAGGTCATGGGGTCTGTCAGTGGACGTTCACGATACATGTCATGCGGGATGTTAGCCAAGCAGTCATGGGTGTGAGTCCTGGTCACGCTCTTCATGGGCCGTAGGGAACCTCTGATAGTGTAACTGTCACCCGCTAAGAGGTGTTGAGTCTGAGGAGCCCAGCTGAGCACACTGGGACACCTTAGTTGTTACATCATTCTTCAAGTCAAAACAATGGCGCACTAGCAAGAACTCAAGAACATGCCGGAACCCCTGACTAACCCTCAGCACTACAACTGCTATTTGCTATGTGGCCATGGGCCGTTCACATCATCCATCTGGTTATCAGTTTTTCCAGGATTCAGAAAGTCTACTTCTGGGATCCCAGATTAAAATGACTTCCGTGGGTACATAGGAGATGGTGCCTCAAAGACCCTGCCTTCCTGCCCTTGGCCATGGCCAGGCTGGTTAGCACAGTAAAGCCTAGGAGAAGCTCCACAGGAATGTTGCTGAGGCCAGTCTCCCAGCAACAAGAACCTTCTAGGAGTCTGGCTAATATGCTCAGTCAATCAGAAAGAAAGGGTGTGCCCGTGGTTCTAATTTTATAGAAGACACTAAAGCCAGAGAACTTAGTAAGTCCCCTGAGGAAAGCAGGAGCATGGGCAGCTAAGGCCATCTAGCCCAGGAGCATCACTGTGTCAGTCGGTAGCCTGTATCCAGATCCGGGCTTTCTGTTTCTGGCATTCCTCATTGGCATCTGTGAGATGTCCTGAAGGTCCTCCTTACTTCTTGGGACAGTACACAGTCATTAGTGAGATCACCTGTCTGACCTATTGCTTGGACAGTCTTTCCATAGCGTATGACCCAGGTGCTATCACAGGGTTGACCTCAGGCGCTGGCCCAGAGGAATGATTCTCACACCTTCGTATCCAGGCAGGAGGGACGAGTGGGGTGGGGGTGGGGAAGTTCTGCCCTTGGGCTGCCCACACACCAGCTGCAGGGTTATCTGTTGAGTGACTCCTACCTTTCCAGCTCTGCCTTGCAGTAACTGGTTGGCGAAGCCACTGAGGATGGACAAAGGCCAGGGATATGGGGTACCAAGGCTGGGGGCTGAAACTGCTCCGGTTTGACTGGCCTACCAGAAGAGAGTTAAGAGAGGGGAGAGGGAGATTAGGGGAGGGTAGAGACAGAGAGAGACCAGTGCCTCCCATTCAGCTGTGGGGAAATGGCGGTGACACGGGGTGGGTATGGTAGTTGTGAGTGTCACCCAGCACTCAGAAGGCTGTGTTATGTAGCAGAATCCTCTCAATGTACACCTTTCATGTTGGAGGGGAGCTGGCTAAGACCTGGATGTTAGAAAAGAGGTGAAAGGCAGAGGTAGTAAGGCAGAGGTTCCCAACCTGTGGGTCACGACCCCTTTGGGGGGGTTGAACAATCTTTTCACAGGGGTCACCTAAGACCACCAGAAAGCACAGATATTTATATTATGATTCATAATAGTAGTGTCGGGCGGTGTTGATGCATACCTTTAATCCCCACACTTGGGAGGCAGAGGCAGGTGGATCTCTTGGGTTTGAGGTCAGCCTGGTCTGCAAAGTGAGTTCCAGTACAGCCAGGACTACACAGAGAAACTCTCTCAAAAAATAAAACAATTTATAACAGTAGCAAAATTACAGTAAAGAAGCAGCAACGAAAATAACTTTATAGTTGGGGGTCACTACAAGATGAGGAACTGTATTGAAGGGTTGAAGCATTAAGAAGGTTGAGAACCACTGCTCTAAGAGGAGGGAAAACATTCCACCCTGTATGGAGCCTTGATCACAGGAACTACACAATTCACAGGCTTCAGGAAGTCCCTGAAACTGATCAGATCCACTAGGCTCCTCCCTTCCTGGAAGAGGCGTGGACCAGCCAAGCTGCCCGAAAGAGGCTCAGATCAGCTGAACTACCTGGAAAGGACATTCTTCGACGGTTAAGCTTCCCGCAGGCTATCTACTGCTAGCTTTTATGAACTATCACCCATGCTGGGATGGGCTTCAGTGATGTGGCTGCCTTAAGTCATTTCTGCTCCTGTAAGGAACCCCTCGCTCATATTCCTATAAGTAACCCACTAAAACTCATTGGTTTGCCGAGATGGACTTTGGTGATATCCATCCTTGGTCTGTCAGCAATTCCCCTTCTGGGATGAGCAGACATTTGTTCACATCTCCCAAAGGATAGATGATGGGAGATGTCATTCTGCAAATATGTTTCTCGTATTGGTCAATGAATAAAGCACGGTTGGCCAATAGGAAAGCAAAATAGGCGGTACTAGGAAACTAGGAGGAGAGAGGAAGTAGTAGGGAGGAGATTCAAGATGAAAGACAAGGTCTGGGCCCTCTCTCTGGTAAAATAAGACCACGTGGAAATACTTAGATGAATAGAAATGGGTTAATATTTAAGACAGAGCTAGCCGATAAGAAATGCTAGTAACAGGCTAACAGCTTTATATCAAATACAGAGCCTCTGTGTGTTATTTGGGGCTGGCGCAGCGGTGGGACCAGGCTGGCAGGGAAAACCTACTCATAACAGATAGTGTCACACAACACTGAGACAGGAGGTTGCTTGTGAGTTTGGGACTTACATAGTCACAAAGTGAGACCCTGAGTCACATGGCAAGCAAACAAAAAGACTGTGGTAGACAAAGCCTGGGTGTGGAATGAAACTCACATGGTGGTGGCCGCGACGTTGTTGGTGGGCAGTGACACTGAGCGGTCACAAACCACACCTTCTGATGGCAGAGCTGTGAAAGCACTGGCCATATCTCAGTGACCTTGGAAGGGTCGGTGGGCTTCTCACACAACTGCAGTATGGACCTCAGTTTGCTGCTTTCTTCTGTTCTGTTTGTGAGTTTGTTGGTTTTGCTTTGATTTCTTGAGACAGGGTTTCTCTGTGTAGGTCTGGCTGTCCTGGATTTGTGAGGGAGACCAGCTTAGCCTCAAACTCAGAGATCCACATCTGACTCTGCCTCCTGAGTACTATAAGATTAAAGGTGTGTGCCCTTTTGCCAGGCAGTCCTCAGTTTTCTAACTCAGCAAGGTTTAGAGGCCAGCCTGCATGGCCCTTTGACACATTCATAAAGTCCTGTTTGAGAGGAGACCTATGGCAAACCCCTGATCTCCTCACCAGCCCCACTATGGGCTGCTCTCATCCATGCTGGCAGGGGTGGGGGTGGGTGGGGCGGGGCTCTTTTACAGACCCCACTTCAGTAGCTCCCAGGTTCAAAGCCAGATGCCCAGGAGGGAAGATGCCGTGGGCTGGCTTCCTCCTCTGGCTGAGCCACAGTCAGCTAAGATGCCTTGGGCTCCCCAGCTCAGGAAGCAGAGCCATAAATTACAGCTGGAAGGCTTCCTCCTGCCTCTACCCCACCTCCATTAGCTCTGCTCGTTTATTTAACTTCTTAAAGCAATAAAGAGCTTGGCTACAGCCACCAATCTAGAAACGGTGAATTTCCTTTAAAGAGAAAAGAGGATATTGATCTGAAGAAGAGTGATAGCTAGCTCAAGGCCATTCATTCACGGTTTACAGTGAGGCAGGACATGTGACCCAGGCCAATGTGGACAAAACCCAAACCTGCCTTAAATGGGAATAGGAGTGCGATTGTCTTCCTGGAAGCTAAGGCCCCAGTTACTGTTTCAAATGTAGAGTTGGTTATTTACTAATCTATAGATCGGGTCTCACATAGCTCACCAAGTAGTTGAGGCTTACACTCCTGGGTGTCCTGCCTCCACCTCCTAAGTGCTTGAGGGACAGGCACGCGCCACCATGCCAGGCCTGACTGAAGCATCTGCGTTGCCAAGCATGAGTCGTTAATAAAATATTAGAACGTAAAGTGTCTTGGCTACTTTTAGATTGTTGTGAGAAGACATGACCAAGGCAATTTAGAAAAGGCAGCATTTACTTTGCCGGTCACTGTCGTAGAGGGTGAGCTGGCTGGGAACGCGGCAGCAGGCAGGCAGTCAAGCTTGGTCCTGGAGTCCACTCTGGAGAGAAACCATGAGGCAGAGCTACCCCCAAATGGCGTGGGCCCACTTCCAGTGGCACACCTCCTCCAACAAGGTCGCACCTCCTACCCTTCCCAAACAGTGCCACCTACTAGGGTCGAGGTATTCAAATTATGCAGCCATGGGGGGCGGGGTCATTAAAACCAGCACAGAAAGGCGCCTTACCGTAAGAGCGACAGCATTTCTGAAATCACTCAACAGTGATGCGCATTCCCACTCAACCCCTTTGTCACCATGGTTTTCATTCCCATTTTTTTCGAGGTCACACAGTTAGTGAGGCTCTCAGACTAGACTCCAACTCTTCTTGCTCTAGTATGCTTCAGATAAAACATGTTATTCTTCCTTCCCCGGGATTCTTTTCTTTGGGTTAGCCCAAGACAGCCTCTTCCATCCTCCTGCCTCAATCTCCTGGGCATTAGGATTATAGGTGTCACCATGCCCAACCTCCTCTGAATTCTGTGGGGGGGGGCTGCTCACGGAATGTGCATGTGTACACATGTGTGTTCCCGTGTACATGTGCAGAGATGAGGAAAGGGTGTCAAGGTGGGTGCCCTATTCTATCAACTTTGCCTCACTCCCTTGAGTCAGAGTCTCTCACTGAACTTGGAACTCGACATTTTTTTCCCCATGGATTTTGGATTGTCCTGTCTCTGCTCTCCCCAGTGTTGAGCTTACAGGTGCATGACACCGCACCTGGCTTTGTACATGGATGCTGAGGATCTAAACTCATGTTCTCACACTTGTACAGCAAACATTCCTACTCACTAAGCCTTCCCCCCACGTCTTCCTTGGGATTCTTTTTTTTGGGGGGGGTAAGATTTATTTATTAATTATGAATACAACATTCTGCCCGCATGTATGCCTGCACGCCAGAAGAGGGCACCAGATCTCATTATAGATGGTTGTGAGCCACCATGCGGTTGCTGGGAATTGAACTCAAGACCTCTGGAAGAGCAGCCAGTGCTCTTAACCTCTGGACCATCTCTCCAGCTCTTGTCCCCCCCACCTTGGAGTCTTAAAAAAAAGGTATGTGTGAGTGTGTGTGTGCGCATGCGCGCATGCACACGTGCATGTGTATGGGGATGGAGAGAAAGCTCAGCAATTAAGAGCACTGGCTCCTCTACCAGAGGACCCAGGTTCAATTCCCAGCACCTACATGATAGTTCACAAACATGTGTCCCAGAGGACCCAACGCCCTCTCCTGGCCTCAATGGCCATTGCATGCACAGACATACACATAAAATAATACTTTTAATATTTCTCCCCCTTTGCTGTGTGGTGAACATGTGTGGAGGTCAGAGGACGACATGCAGGAGCTGGTTCTCTCCATCTACACAGAGGCACTGAATTATCACACTCGGTGGCATGTGTCTTTACTTGCCAGCTCCTCCCTGGAATTCTTGAATTACACTCCATAGTAGATATCACTGAGCTATACATTTGTTTGTTTTTTACTTTTTAGAGCACCTGGGGCACACCCAGGGCTTTGGGCATACACTACCATTACACTTTATCTTTAACCATTGGCTTTTTGAGACATGACCTTGTTATGTATTCCAGGCTGGTCTTTGACTGGTTATCTCTCTGTCTATAGGATTATAAGCAATCATCTCTACACCTGGATTAACTATGAATTAATTCTATTTCTATTGAAGTCAGTGGAATCATGAATAACAGTAAATTATCTAAGGCTTTTTGTGTAATTTTATTATTTAATTTTGTACTTTGTATATTTGTTTGTTTGTTGAGACAGGCTTTCTCTATGCAGCCCTGGCTGTTCTGTCCTGGAACGCCATTTGTAGACTAGGCTGGTCTGGAACTCAGAGATCTGCCTGCCTCTGCCTCCTGAGGCTTGTGGAATATTTTAATTTTTTACTACTAGGAATTGAATACACTAGGCAAGTGCTCTACCCACTGAGACACCCCCAACTCTTTACTTGCTTTTAATACTTTTTTAAAACAGGATTTATTTTATGTGTTTGGGTGTCTTGCCTACATATGTCTATGTACTATATGCATGCAGTGTCTGTGGCAGCCAGAAGAGGGTGTTGGATCTCCGGTACTGGAGGCACAGAAGGCTGTGAGCTGCCATGTAAGTGCTGGGAACCAAACCCAGGTCCTCTGCAAGAGCAACAGATGCTCTTAACTGCCAGGCCATCTTTCAAGCACCCTTTTAAATACATTTAAAGGTTTTAGTTATTTATTTAATACAAACGTCTGTGCTCTGTAATAGTAACAAAAGACACCTGTTGAACATGCCCTCTTAGCCACACACCACACCGACATACCTCATGCACTTCAGGCCCCTCTGCCTCCACCATGGAGGGACTGCCCACTTTCCTACTGAGCAGACTTGGAAACAGATGCTTACGGATGTGAAGTGAGCTCATAGAGCTGACAGGGCTATGAACACAGGCGGTCTAGACATCTGAATACCAACAACACTAATGAGTATCTTCCGGGAGGTCCTAGACTATAATCAGTATAAAAGACAGGATTTGAGGCCTTGGGTTCAGAAAACAAAACAGACAAAAACACAAGCAGAAAGACAAACAGGCCCTGCTTTATGACACATGTTATCCTGCCTGTTCCGCCACATTGGTTATTTCGATGCTGTACATACACAGACACACAGACAGACAGACAGACACAGAGAGAGAGAGAGAGACAGAGACAGAGACAGAGCGCCAACCAGAGGGCTCATTGGCATCTATTAAAACTTGTGTGAATAAACAAATGTGTATTCCAGATGCCAGTGTGCTCAGAACTGATTCAAGCCATACTCAAAGAAATTCAAAGAAATAACTGTCCCACCTCCAGCAAATCCCACCCCTATGGCCCCTTCAGCACTAAACTCCTGAGCGGGCAGAAGCGGTTTAACCAAGCATTTTATAAACATGGATGCATTCTGAAAGGGGCAGAGCCTTAGCTCTGAATCCTGGGCCCTGTGTCCCAGACAGTGGTCCAGTCCAGGAGTGACCCCTCCCAAGTGACAGTCACCCCTCCCCTCCCACCCCCAGCCAGGACACGATGCCCCAGGGGGTTTGGTACAGACATCTTCCTTCAAAGGTGGACAGGCCCGGAGGCCAGTTCCATCCCTCCCTTCCCGAGCCCCAGCCTTACCCTGCAGTACTCATCGATGGGCTTCAGCCTCTTCACGGCCACGTCCCGGATGTGGCTTCTCCGGAAGAGGATCTTACCTGAAAGAGAGAGCCTAGTGAGCAGAGTGGCTGTGGCTGAGGCTGCTGTGGAGATCCTCTCACCTCTTGGATTTCCAACCTACACCACCTCAGCCCACTGTCAACAAAGCAAGAGAGAAGCTGTCACCTCTGCTGGGGGACAGGAGGCGCCCAAGGCTGAGGGCCCAGGGCCTCTCCCCGGAGGCTGCCATCTTGGGCGTCTATGAACAGCCTGGTTAACTCACCTTGTCTAGTCTGTGGCAGGATGAGTGAATGCCCAATGTTAGGGCGTGACTTCCTAATGACCTCACAAGTAAACATGAGAAAGGCCCAACCCATGTGCTATGTTTTGTCTTCCAGCCCCTCCCTAAGAGATCAGCATTCCTTTCTGCTGGCCAGGCAAGGTCTCCATTCTCAGCTTAGGTGGGTAGCTGCTTCCAGGGTGAGACAAGCAACTAGACACGATGGCAGTTCCAGTTGGACTGTCCCCTGGCCTCTCTGAACGCAGGCCCTTCAGGCTGGAACATCCCACAACAGGTATGGGCAAGGTTTACAGGAAGTCCTGGTTCCTCGGGTCTCAGTCATGATGAACAATTCAGTGTTCAGTCATGACGAACATCAATACACGGTCACATTCATCATGAGGACATCGATACACATGGTTCTTTTCCAGGCTGGTAAATGTAGCTGGTTCCACTCCATAGTCCCCATGCTGGGGACCGAACCCAGGGCCTGCAGGTACCAGACAGGAGCTCCCCTCCTGAGCTGCGCCTCCAGCTCAGACTGGCAGACTTAGAATCTGATCGCTCAAGGCCTCCCACGTCTACACTTCTGGGCCCAGTCCATGTCACTATCCATCTCCCTTTCCGGCCTTGCTTGAAGATTCCAGAATATCCACAACACATTACCCATTCCTAGGGCACCCGCCTCATTGTTCTGCGCGTTAGTTACGGCATGGGTGGCACACCAAGGGCCCGTGGGGCTGGAACACCTTTCCGCTGTCCCTGTCTGCCCCACTGTCCTTTGGAGAAGGCCTCCTCCATCCTAGGCCTTGTAATATCAATCAGGCTAACCACACCCCCTGGCAACAGCTTAGCCCATGACAGCCAGAGGCACAGGGATGGCTTAAGCACCGGCAGAAACAAATCTGAGCCAATGAGGTTCAGCTCTGAGCCTTCTTCTTCCCATAGTTACTAATTTGGCTAGATGAAAGCCTGGCGCCCCCAGTGGCCAACTTTATTATCGCTTGAGAAGAAAATGGTAGAGGAAAAACTGCCTGGCGCGGGATGGAGCTCTATAAATGAGTGACAAACAGCCACACAGCCACTAGCCAAGAGCCGATGGAGCTGTTTCTCAGTCTCGAGCTACCCTTGGACTCTTCGGTTGTGTTCCTGTCAGGGTTCAAGCGAAGGACTAATGGAGGCCTTAGTTTAGGCTGCTCACCCTGCAGCAACCCCAGGCGAGCGTTAGTGGGCATCGCTTCAGAGGAAGGGCAGCCACAGTGAACATCACTGGGAGGAGAATGTGCAGGATGGTGGCTCTCCGTGGGCAGCTGACGCTGGACACATGATCACCAGGACATACAGCCCATGCCGCCTGCTTCTCATTCACAGGTCACTGTTCCACACGTGGTGGCACACAGTTTGTTCCCCCATCTGTTCCTAGGACCCCCTAGCACGGCCGGTCACATAGCAGGTGCCCCATTAAGAGCCTCCTGGTACACTCACTCTCCCATCCCATCTGAGCAGGTACCCCAACCTCCCCCCCCCCCACCATGCCCTATTGAGCCAAATGTCTGGCCACCTGCAGATAAGAGCTCCATCATGGGGCTCCCTTGCAAAGAAGCCAAAAGGTGATGTAAGATACGAGTGACACTATTCCTCATAGGGGAAACTGTCCGCAATGCTCCTGCTGCTTGGTTTCTTATCCTTTTTGCTTGCCTGTCACTTTACTGCTCATATGTCATAGGTGTGTGTGTGTGTGTGTGTGTGTGTGTGTGGCTGTGCGGATGCTGTGTAAAGTAGACTTTGCCATTAAGCCAATGCTTGGTACAGGATGACGGCTCTAGGGAATGATAGCATGATGGATGTCCCTGGGCTGGAGTTCTGAGCTCCCCAGTTGCTTGTCAGACCAGCCAGACTGTGACACCCAAAGTCTGGAGCAGGACCCTGAAGGACCATGTGAGGAATAGAAGGAACGTGGGGCAGCCCAGAGAGGGACCACCCTCCACAAGCGGCACCTCTACCCCTTCTCATCCTGTGAGAGGACAGAGAGGGCAGGGAAAATGTGGGGGCCATTTGGGTCCCCTTCCAGCCTCCATCCCAAAGCACCTCTGACAGGGCCTTGTCTTGTAGGGCTGTAGGTGGAACTAGCTAAAGATAAAGATGCGTTCTGGGCCTCCAGGAGGTGCAGAGGCTTGGAGAAGGGTAAGGCGAGGGGAAGGGCGTCTGCCTGATGAAAGTGTAAAAGCCACACTGTAAGCAAGGCCACCCTGACATGGGGACACGGGCGAAGTCTCCTATCCCCTCCACAAGGCCCAGGGGTCAGCTGCTCTGGTGCAAACCAGTTTGCAGTTAGCATCTCTGAACTCCAGCAGGGTGGCTCTTTTGCGCAATGCCTCTTTTCTATACCTGGGGCTTTGGCCCAGTCAGCCCACAGGGATGAGGGAGGAGAGGCCTGGAAGAGATCCCATGGTTTCTGACTTCTCCTTGAGGGATCCAAACCACACTGAGAAAGCCAAACCAGGGACCATATTAAAGGGAAAGAGGAAAAGGAGCAGGAGGGAACCCCCATTACGGAAGCCAAGACCACAGGGCATTAAAGGCTGCTTGTAAATGTCCTGCGGCCCCTTTATGGCAGGTTCGGCTGCCGGCACTCTTCGAGGCTAGAGAAGCTACCCTAGAAAACAGTAACTGCCGCAGGGCAGGTTACACTCCACCTGAAATGGAACCAACCCAGCAAACCTTAACTCGTCCCTGGGAAGCCAGTAAGAAAGCTGGAGATGGGGGGGGGGGTCTTCCCACCATGAGGGGGGGCGGGGCTGCACTGAGGAGGTGGGGCCTCAAGCAAGAGCCCTGGGTCACAGGCAGCTATAGGACTATGTAGCAAGCACCTCCTTGCTGGGACCTCTGCATTCCCCATTGGAACCTAAGCTCTACAAACTGTTGAGATGGATCCTTAGTGGGGCTGGGGACCCAAAAGAGCCAAAGGGAGGGACGATGAGCAGTTACTTGATCAATCCTTGCAACGACCTTGAAGCAAGCATTTATTTAAGATGTAAGACGTTTTAAAATTATGTGTTATGTAGATGTCTATGTGAGGGGTGTATGCGCGCACACACATGAACATGAGTGTGACACTGCACGCGCACACACGCAGAGGTCAGGTGAGGTCAAGGGATAATCCTCAAAAGTCCGATTCGGGCTTAGAGACAAGAACCTTTATCCACTGACCCATCTTGCCTGCCCTGCTGTCCTAAGACCCTTCACTTACTCACACAGCAATGACCCTTTCCAAATGAGGGCTTCGTCCATAGGTTCTAGGGCTTAGGACTTGAACCCATGTCTTTGGGGGCCATAGTGAATCTACTATAGGACGTTACAGGACAGAAGCTCTCAAATACTGGGAAAACAGGTTTGTGTCACCACACCCAGTTTATGTATTGCTGAGATCAAACACAGGCTTTGTGCACGCTAGACGAGCACTCTGTCCAACCCCCTGGCCCCTCTACTCAGAGAACAAACTTGCAAAAACCCACTGTTTTGCCGTGGACTGAAGCCATAACCCTTAGTGGGGTGTGATGGCGCATGCCTGTAGCCCCAGCATTGGACACCTGAGGCAGGGGGACTGCCATTAGTTATAGGCCACTCGGGGCTACAGAGTGAAACCCTGTTTCAAAGGCAAAGTTTCAAAACAACTTTTCTGTCGCCATAGTTCATACAGCTAGAGGAAGGGCTGTGGCATCATGGTGTGTGTGTGTGTGTGTGTGTGTGTGTGTGTGTGTGTATGTGTGTGTATGTGAGTGAGAGAGACAGAGATAGAGACAGAGAGAGACAGAGATGATTTTAGCATCCAGAGCCAGGCTCAAGGGGAAAAAGTTTTAAAACTTAGGGTGGTGGTGGCATACACCTTTAACCCTAGCACTCAGGGGCAGAGGCAGGCAGATCTCTGAGTTCAAGGCCAGCCTGGTCTACAGAGAAAGTTCCAGAACAGCCAGGGCTATACAGAGAAACCCTATATTGAAATACTCCACACACACAAAACCCCCAAAACTTAGAGCCACCAAGCTGGAGGTCAGCTGTGACACCACAAGTCAGTTGTGACATTCCCGGACACAGTATGCTTTCTGTATGTAAGCCTTCTCATCCACCGGGCGGGACCGCTGTCTGGAAAATGGTTTAGAAGCAGTGTATGGATACAATGCTGTCTTACTAGGTGAGGCTGAATTACTTTCCAGTGGCCTCTATGAGGCCTACAGAGCCAACCTTTGAGTCCCTCTTCTTCCTCCCTCCCTCCCTCCCTCCCTCCCTTCCTCCCTCCCTTCCTTCCTCCCTCTCTTCCTCCCTCCCTCCCTCCCTCCCTTCCTTCCTCCCTCCCTCTCTTCCTCCCTCCCTTCCTTCCTTCCTCCCTGTCTTCCTCCCTCCCTCCCTCCCTCCCTCCCTCCCTTCCTCCCTCTCTTCCTCCCTTCCTTCCTCCCTTCCTTCCTTCCTCCCTCCCTTCCTCCCTCCCTCCCTCCCTCCCTCCCTCCCTCCCTTCCTCCCTCTCTTCCTCCCTCCCTCCCTCCCTCCCTCCCTCCCTTCCTTCCTCCCTTCCTCCCTCCCTTCCTCCCTCCCTCCCTCCCTCCCTTTCATCCCTCTCTTTATTTTTGTGAGCCAGTCTGTCCTCAAACCCCTGGGCTCAACTGATCGTCCCACCCCAGCCTCCCCTACAGCTGGGTGTGCACCGTTGTGTCCTTATCGGTTTCCACTTTCTAGCAGGCAGAATCTTTTGTTGAGATTGTTGCCATTGCTGAGACTGGATCTCACTCTGTAGCCCAGGCTAGAACTCACTGTGTAGCCCAGGCTAGAACTCACTGTGTAGCCTAGGCTGGCTTGAACTTGGTGGTAATCTTCCTGCCTTCGCCTCACGGGTTCTGGATTACAAGTTTGTGCCACCATGCCCAGATATTTTATTTTAAATTTTCTACATTTATTCACTGTGTCTGTGCCTGTGTGTGTGTGTGTGAGAGAGAGAGAGAGAGAGAGAGAGAGAGAGAGAGAGAGAGAGAGAGAGCGCAGGAGATAATTTGCAGGAGTCAGTTCACTCCCAGAATGAAGCAGGCTGGCCTCTCTCTGTTGGATTCCTACAGAACAGGGTACAAGCACAGTGCCCGCAGACTATGCTCAGGGCTCAGCACAAGGCCTTGCATGCAGCAGGCAACTGGCTTGCACTAAATACTACAATCAATGCACTAGTGGGTGTGTGTCCACACAGTCTTGCTCTGGGTATCTCTCATTTACACACACACACACACACACACACACACACACACTCCTCTTCTCATACACTGGGGCCGCCACCTCAGAGACAAGGGCTGGACTCATCCTCCAGGACCCAGACATAGTGGGGCCAGAGAGCCTGGTTAATAGGCAGGCGGGTACTGAGGCTAAGTGTCCCTGCTCAACTCCTCCTGGGCTTGGCTTGGGTGTGGTGGGTGTGGTGGGCAGTGGCTCTGCCTCCCAGTGGGAGCTGGGGGATAAAGGGCCCCATTCAGCTTGGTTGCCTCAACTCTGCCTCTGTGGGGAGCTGTCCTCAGGAAGGGGGTGGAGGGATGCTGGCCAAGGCTTCCTGGCTGCCTCTCTCTGAGGGATGGCCCACAGTGTGTGGGGTAGCTGGGCCAGTAGGAGAGCCACAATAGAGAGGCCCAGCCTTGTGCGGTAAGGGACCTGAAGGGCCTTTGTTCGCTACTGAACCTTGCGAGCTTCTGTCTGAGTTACCTTATGTAAGGAAACCTCAGGGCCTCAGCGAGGCCCGGCCAGCCAGAGGGGTGTTTGCTTGGCTCTTCTAGATTGGGCATCATCCCGAAACCCTGACTCTCTGAGGTCTGCCTCAGCTGGCAGAACTAAGCCCAGACAGTCAACCGTTCACAACCTCCAAACCCATGGAATTCCAACCCCGTTCTGCAAGGATGCGAAAGTGTGGGGAAAATAGGCCGGGGACATAGTCTGGGCTAAGTGTTATGTACCAGATTTTCTGCTGATTGCTATTTGAGCTTTTCAAGTAGAGGGGCTGAGGTTACTTCCATTTTACAGGTGGGTAAACTGAGGTTCCAGAAGCGAGTGGCCTGCCACAGGTCACACCCTAGTAAGGGTGGATGGAGCTGGGATGTCCGGTCCACCTGCCCAACTCCAGACTCAGGGTGCTTTTAGTTCTGTTACCATATCTTCTCCTGAACCCAGGGCTGTGCATCTGCTCAGATGGCCACTGCACTGGGGGCTGGGCTGTGACAGTGTCCAACATGGTCCCTACCTTCACAGAAGACAATGTGTATGCATATTATGTGGCAGTAGATTAGCTTTGGTGGGATCGGATGGGAGGAAGGGAGAGTGGGAGGGAGGGAAGGAGGGAGGGGGGAGCAGAAGTAGGAAGAAAGGTCCAGGCAGAGGCAGTAATGCCATCAACCGTCCAGTGATGAGAGTGAGTGGCCAGGCCCATCTGAGAAGCTGAAGGAAGGTCAAGGTGGCTGCAGAGTGGGGTACATTATGTTGAGGAAGAAGGCGCTAGGGTAGCACCCCAAGGTGTGGGTCATGAATGGTGTAAGAGGCTGAAAGGGTAACAGCTTGATCACACAGAGCAGAGTGAAGCCACAGAGATACATTTCAGAAGCACTCAAATACCTGGGCTTCAAGTCCAAGGACCACCTACTTATTTACTACACTGCGCCCTGAACTTAGGACCTCACACCCATGCTAAAGAGCCGTCGTGCTACTGAGCTATCGTCTCAACACATTAAAAAAAATTGTTTGAGACAGGGTCTTGCTCCAAGTTGGCCTCAAACTCTCCTTCATCCTGCCGCAGCCTCCTGAGTTCTGAGATTACAATCATACAACACCATGCCTGCAGAATCACAATTTTTACATAAGAGCACAAAAGTACTTTGCGAGTCCTTTCATCTCAAGCCCGAGATCAGGGGCTGAGGGAACAGGCCCAGCCCTGTCATCGGCTGGCTGATACTACATGAGCTCAATCTGTGTTCCTGCCATGTTTTTATCCCCATGCATCATGGGGGTAAAAACTAAGAGACCAAACTGGGTGGTGGTGGCACCCAGCACTCGGGAGGCAGAGGCAGGGGGATCTCTATTGAGTTCAAGGGCAGCCTGGTCTTCAGAGTTAACTTCAGGACAGCCAGAGGCACATAGAGAAACCTTGTCTTGAAAAACCAACCAACCAACCAACCAAACAAACAAACAAAAGCCCCTGACCCCAGAAGCCATCCTATGTGATCCCTCACTTTCTTAGGTCAAAGCTGCACTCAGACAAGTTCATGACTTGCCCAACTTCACAAGGCCAGGCCTGGCTCTTGCTGTAGTTAGGTTATACTGCCCAGGCTTCTCCAATTCTTTTTTCTACATCAAAATCCCACCCTAACCTTTACCCAGCAATCCAATGACACTGTTTTAGAGGACCAAGGGACGCACAGGACCCAGGCCATCGGCCCTAGGTTCCCACCTACTTCACAAGATGAAATAAGGTACGGTTCCTGCTCTCCACAAACCCAAGCTTCTAAAACGCTCATGACCAGAGCTGAAGAAGACTAAAGCTCAGAGATAGCTTCTGGATATCCCTAAGTCACACAGCTAGCTGATTGGATGTCTGCCAAATCTGGGTCCAGGCAATGGGGCTTAATTTTGCTGTATGTGCCTTGTCACGTGGCTGGTGGGTGCCAGGGCAGCAGACCAGGAGGATGTCCTCGAACACTGAAAGAGGGCCCGCTCCCACACTCACCACCAGGCCAGCGCGGTTTGTGGCTGCCCGCTGCTTGGCCAGCATTCATGCCTCCAGATATTTGGGGGGGGGCGCCTTAACTTATACACTACATTTCTATTTATATTTTCATTCAACTCTTGCTAGCCTTGGCTGCTTTATCCCACAAGACATAGAGCAATGGAAGAGAGGAACTCTTTGTGAGAAGTTTCGGGGGCAAAGGTGAAGGTCAGCGCCTCGGCTGTGTGTGCTGTCTTTCAGTAGGAGCCCTTCGCAGGAAAACACTCAAGACAAGGGGACTTTCTGCACCTTTCAAAGGAGACGGGAGCAACTGGGGACAGGGAGATAAGAGGGACACAAAGCTGGCCTTATGCAGAGGCAGCCACATTCTGCCAGTGTGGTCAGACTTGAGGCAGGGCCAGAAGACCCCCATTTCCCTGAAATGTTTTCCTTTTGCATAATATTCCATCACTAGGCACTTATTCCTTTGGTCTGAATGGCTTTTAGGGAAAAGTCATATACTAACAAGTTTAATCCTTGTATTTCAGAGAGATGGGACCCCAGGCTGGGACTCTTCTTATGGGAAAGCACAGGCGACCATGCTGGTGTTAACACAGAAAAAGCAGGCCTACAGCCTTTCTCCAGGTCTAGGAATGAACAAGGGAAACCAAGAATCAAACATTTCCCAAGATTCTATTTCATGCCCCAAATGGAAATTTGGAGGTTTTGTCATCGGCTAGAAAAACAAAGGTAAAGAAGGTTCCTTTTATCTTCATTTTTATTCCATGCTAAATCACAGTTTAGGAGCAGTATGTGCGGCATTATTACATAGTTTCTCTATAGGCACAGGTTTCCAAAATCAACCTATAGAAAGTTAAGTGGTTCCTGTGGGGCACTATACCTGCAATTTGAGGATCTGTCACTAGGTGGCGAATAAAAGTAGGGTAGGTTGGATGACCCTCAACAAAAATGCAATCTAGACAAAACCTTTACTGTAGGCATACGGCTACTGAAAATGAAGCACTGATCAGCCTCGAATTGCTATATTTGAAAAATAAATAAATAAGAATAAAAAAGTCCTACGGTAAGCAATGTAACCGAATCTCAACCGGTAATCTCCCTAGTCACCCTGTAGTGAGCACTCAACAGGACACATGCCGCCAGGACTCTGGCCTTCCCCTTTGCACCTGGTCACAATGGGTTATTGTCCATATGCCCTCATCAGCCTGAGTCTTTCTCTGTAGATTTATTGTCATTAAATTGGATGATATGATTGCTAGAACCCCTGGCAAAATATACACTTACTGAAAAATAACTATAATCCTTCCCCGTTAATTGTATCTTATTTACAGTTGTTTAATTTCCTTTGTTTAATCTGCAGGCCCCATCCATAGCTTCTCAGAGGGGTCCACAATTTTTTCCATATAGTCAACTCAATAAAAACTAAAACAAAACAAAACCCCTCACCTCTGGGCCACCAGTCACACGTTCTGCAGAGCAGCTGCCCTGTCTTGCAGGAATGTACTTGTCCAGTAAGCAAGAGTGTCCACTGAAGCCATTCTCACCCAACCCTTAACCCTGCAAATCCAACTCTCAGACCAAAAGTGAAGGACCAGGGGTGTAGCCAGGGCAGCACACTGCCAGCCACTCCCTTGTCCCAGATGTCTTCCAGGGCTTCCTTATTCTGTCGCTCTGGTTAGTTAATATTATTACCTATTTATTTATGTGTTCGTTTGTTGGAGACAGAGTCTTGTGGTTACAAGTATGCACTACCATGTCCATAGTGGAATAAAAGGTATTCCTTTAAAATCTCAGCTTATGTCCTAATGTTACTGCCCAACACAACAGCCCCCACAACAGCCTCCTTTCCCTTTCACACTACGCAAGTGAATGCTTAGGTTTGAGTCACTCTCAAGATGCTGATGGCAAGATGGCCCAGTGGATAATGCGCTTGTCTCTGGGCCAGATAATCCAAGTTCTATCCACATGGTGGGAAGTGTCCTGACCTCCACATGTCCCCTACAGAGGGCCTGGGGACTTGGGGACTGGTCTCTCCTCTCTCCAGGGACACCTTTTCGGGGGGATGGGGGGATACAAGATCTTATGAAGACAGGCTAGTGTCTTCATATGCTGGGATTACAGGTATACCCTACAACATCCGGCTAGTATGAGAAACTTCTAAAACAAAAGCTTTAGCAATATTCCCGCCCCCCTCCCCTTGGATGAGAGGGAGAGAATCCTGACTCACAGCTGGTGAGAGTGTGGCGGGACCTCAGCATCCTCTCACTTAGGCTAGTGATGAGTGGTGGCCTTGCTGTTACTAATGATCCCGTCCCACTGGATGCAGATCCCATAAGCAGGCAGGCATCTCTGCGATGTGTGAGGATACCAGGCAGGCATCTCTGCGATGTATGAGGATACTAGGCAGGCATCTCTGTGATGTGTGAGGATACCAGGCAGGTGTCTCTGCGATGTGTGAGGATACCAGGCAGGCATCTCTGCGATGTATGAGGATACCAGGCCAAGACATAGTCCTCATCAAGTTGTCACACGGGAGTCCTGATTCCCACTCTGTGCACCTCCATATGGACTCAGCGATGGATTTGTCTTTGCTGGGTCAGCAGTTTACAATACATGAATGTAGCCAGACACCAGGAGTGTGTGACAGATAAAGTGGGTGGCCCATCAAGGGGCTCTGTGGGCCTTAAACTACTGTCTCTCATCCCTTTATCAGGCTCCAGCTAAGATACAGTCCTGATTCAGCTGGTCTGGGTGGAGATGCCCAAGTTGCTGACCACATTTCGAGGAACAAATCCTCAAACACCTAAGATCCCTCACTCCTGGGGAAGATTCCGGAAGGCTGTGTCCACATAGCCAGAGAGCAGACCCACCACACTGTGAGAACCACACTCACCAGGGCATTGTGTGTGGTCATTTTGACTTTCCGCCGACGCCCAGCCACACTAATGGTAACTGGTCCAGGGTCACAAAGCTAGGAGGCTGAGCTGAGATTTGAACCGCCACTGTGTTGACTCTAAGGCCTCCTGTGCTGAAAGGCCATACAGGCATAAGAGCAGACCTGAGCCCAAAGCCTGCTTGCTTTTCTGAGGTCCTCCCAAGTTCTTTCTCACTGGGGCGAAACCTGGTCCCTTATGCTTTGGCCCAGTGGGAAACAGCGATGATTCTTTTTTCCTTATGGGCTACCTAGCCTCTGATGGCAGAGACAAACCAGGTGTAAGAGCCTGGCCCAGCCCTCTCCCATGTCTTCTGGAGACACTTTCAGATGAGCAGACCTCATCTTCAGGCCCTGCAGCATGACCGCCTAAGGCTTTTCAGTGGACACCAGTGCTGAGGTCTATGGAGGCAGGGCTACGAACTCCCTGGGGAGGGTTTCTGGGTCTGACCACTACTGCTCCATGCCAGGCAGCACAGGCTGAAGGATGTATGGGTTTATAAGGTAGGATGGAGCTCCAAGAGCCAGCTCAGGTTTCCGGGTCTGACCACTACTGCTCCATGCCAGGCAGCACAGGCTGAAGGATGTATGGGTTTATAAGGTAGGATGGAGCTCCAAGAGCCAGCTCAGACGCTGTCGAGGAGAGTAAAGGTGGGACTCTGTCTTTGGGACTGGGTCCAGTCAAAGTGACCCAGCCTGGCTTCAAACTTTACGTGGCTGAGGATAAGAGTAAACCTCAGTCTTCTTGAGTCTACCTCCTGAGTGCTGGGACCACAGGCACCACCACACCCGGTGTATGCAGTGCTGGAGACCAGACCCAGGACCCTGGCACACTAGGAAAGCGGTGCACCACCTGAGCTGCCTTTCCACAAAGATCTTCCTAAGGCAGTGCCACCTGAGGGAGAGGGGAGGAAGCCATCTTTTCTCCCCTTTATGGTGAACATAGGGTAGGGCTGAGAATGTGACCACTGTAAAACACTGGTCAACCCTGGCCCTGACAGATCTATGGCATCATCATTCTTTTGTTTGTTTGTTTTTCGAGACAGGGTTTCTCTGTGGCTTTGGAGCCTGTCCTGGTATTAGCTCTGTAGACCAGGCTGGCCTCGAACTCACAGAGATCCACCTGCCTCTGCATCCTGAGTGCTGGGATTAAAGGCGTGCACCACCAATGCCCAGCTAAGGCATCATCATTCTTGACCCTGCCCTGATCTCCACTTGCAGTCCACAGCCCCTTCACTGACCCGCCCCGCCCCTTCACTGACCCGCCCCCTAACACCTTCCTTCATCCCCACTGCCCAGCCTGGTGGAGCTCAAAAGCCCTCCTTGCACCCCATGCGACCCGATATTGCAGGCTCAGATTATCCATCTCCGCTCTCAGGGGTCCCGTGAAGCCCACGTCTTCCTTCTCCTGCCTCAGTTTCCCCCTTGTCTTTTTTCATCACTACCTAACCTGGGCTGAGTGACTGACTCATCTGCCACCTGAATGTGTTTGCTGCCAGGGACACCAGAGTGACTGCCGTCTCTGAGCACAGAGGGAAAGGTTTGACCTTGCAAAAGGACACTGGGCTTCGGGAAATTATTTATTTCCAAGGTGAGGGGCACAGGGTGGGAAGGTCACGAGTGTTCCAGAGGCCCGAAGTCACAGCCATCACTCTCTCGATGGTGTCACCAAGCAGCGGAGCAGTTTAACCTCACCAGTGTAGGAACTACACTGGAATCCAGGACTGTTTCCAGGCCAGAGCACGTTCCCTTATGTCAAATGATCCAGGCTGCCGGGGAGGTCCATCAGAGACACTCCAGGACTATGGAGCTGGGGAGGGTGATCAGAGACACTCCAGGACTATGGAGCTGGGGAGGTCCATCAGAGACACTCCAGGACTATGGACTGGGGAGGTCCATCAGAGACACTCCAGGACTATGGACTGGGGAGGTCCATCAGAGACACTCCAGGACTATGGAGCTGGGGAGGTTCATCAGAGACACTCCAGGACTATGGACTGGGGAGGTCCATCAGAGACACTCCAGGACTATGGAGCTGGGAAGGTCCATCAGAGACACTCCAGGACTATGGAGCTGGGGAGGGAGCTCAGAGACACTCCAGGACTATGGACTGGGGAGGTCCATCAGAGACACTCCAGGACTATGGACTGGGGAGGGAGCTCAGAGACACTCCAGGACTATGGAGCTGGGAAGGTCCATCAGAGACACTCCAGGACTATGGAGCTGGGGAGGGAGCTCAGAGACACTCCAGGACTATGGACTGGGGAGGGTGCTCAGAGACACTCCAGGACTATGGACTGGAGAGGTCCATCAGAGACACTCCAGGACTATGGACTGGGGAGGGTGCTCAGAGACACTCCAGGACTATGGACTGGGGAGGTCCATCAGAGACACTCCAGGACTATGGAGCTGGGGAGGTCCATCAGAGACACTCCAGGACTATGGAGCTGGGAAGGTCCATCAGAGACACTCCAGGACTATGGAGCTGGGGAGGTTCATCAGAGACACTCCAGGACTATGGAGCTGGGGAGGGAGCTCAGAGACACTCCAGGACTATGGACTGGGGAGGTCCATCAGAGACACTCCAGGACTATGGACCTGGGGAGGGAGCTCAGAGACACTCCAGGACTATGGAGCTGGGGAGGGAGCTCAGAGACACTCCAGGACTATGGACTGGGGAGGTCCATCAGAGACACTCCAGGACTATGGAGCTGGGGAGGTCCATCAGAGACACTCCAGGACTATGGAGCTGGGAAGGTCCATCAGAGACACTCCAGGACTATGGAGCTGGGGAGGTTCATCAGAGACACTCCAGGACTATGGAGCTGGGGAGGTTCATCAGAGACACTCCAGGACTATGGAGCTGGGAAGGTCCATCAGAGACACTCCAGGACTATGGACTGGGGAGGTCCATCAGAGACACTCCAGGACTATGGACCTGGGGAGGGAGCTCAGAGACACTCCAGGACTATGGAGCTGGGGAGGGAGCTCAGAGACACTCCAGGACTATGGAGCTGGGGAGATCCATCAGAGACACTCCAGGACTATGGAGCTGGGAAGGTCCATCAGAGACACTCCAGGACTATGGACTGGGGAGGTCCATCAGAGACACTCCAGGACTATGGAGCTGGGAAGGTCCATCAGAGACACTCCAGGACTATGGAGCTGGGGAGGTCCATCAGAGACACTCCAGGACTATGGACTGGGGAGGGAGCTCAGAGACACTCCAGGACTATGGACTGGGGAGAGAGCTCAGAGACACTCCAGGACTATGGAGCTGGGGAGGTCCATCAGAGACACTCCAGGACTATGGACTGGGGAGGGAGCTCAGAGACACTCCAGGACTATGGACTGGGGAGGTCCATCAGAGACACTCCAGGACTATGGACTGGGGAGGTCCATCAGAGACACTCCAGGACTATGGAGCTGGGGAGGGTGCTCAGGAGGTTGACCCTTTCTGAAGGGATCTCCAGGGGACAGGAGAAACAGAAAATTCTGACTAAGAGGCTGGTTTCTCCCGGCTCTAAAACGTAGAGGTATGGTAGAGAAAGGGCTGGGGCCTGAGCAGCGGCCGACAGGGAGGGTCTTACAGCTCACACACTCTTCAGGGGTAGCCTTCTTGGTCCCATCTCCTGTCTGCCCACCTCTCTCTGAGGTCAGCGAGCCTGGCCCCTTCTGCACTATTCACTAAGCTGCTATTCACGCACAATCCTTAGCCCTCTCGGGTCACGGTTCTCGCCCGCCTCTAGGCCCTGGACCCTGATCTTCCCATGTCTGACTCAGTTCTGATGTCACCTCAGCAGAGGCTCTTCTTGACCAACAAATCTCAGGTATCGTGGGCCGCCTCCCGTGCAGCTGTCTTCCTTTCTGGCCCTTTCACCATCGGGAATCGTCCATGTGTTTGCCACCCCCACCACCCCCCATTGAAAGATCAGCTTCCTGTCAACAGTGGCCTGGCCTCCAGTTTTCAGCTAATCGTCGGTGTCTACAGCTCGTCCCCGCACACAGTAGGTGCTTAATAAATACCTGTGGCAGGAGAGGAAGGAAGGCAGCTCTTCCCTGCAGAGCTCAGGGCAGTGTGCTCACAGACAGCAGACCTCGGGAGCCGCTGGCCCCAGATTACAGAGTGGGAGCTATGATTACAAGGGGAGACTCAGCACTTTCCCGAAGGATGGAGGTGAGCCTGTAATTTTGTTGATTTTTCTTTTTAATTTAATGCCCCAGTATTCTCAGAAGACACTGTCTGTCCTAACTCCACCACCACAGAGGATTGCCTTTTTTACCATTTCAGGTGACCAGCAGGGGCCAGAAACTTCCCAGGCCCTCACCCTCAGAGGCTGTGGTCCCTGCCAGACCTTAGGCATCACTTGACCCAACCCCCAGGCTTCTTAGCCTGATGCCTGATGGCGACTGAGAGAGACACATATAGCCAAGCAAGAGGGCCAGCTCTCCCCCAAACGAGCTAAAGAGCGTCCCTCCCCCTGCTTCCTCTGGGGCTGAACAAACACCGGATCTGGTGCACAGGGCTCCACGGTCAGGGAGAGGAAGGCCTCCTGTCTCTGGTTCGCGAGGCACCCTCCGGCACTGGGGCTCCATACTAGCTCTTCATTAAGCAACTGGTGGTATGTAAACGGACCAGCCAGCACAAAAGAAGAAAGTAAGCAGCCTGCTGTCCAAACATAGTCCCGTGAGATGAAGAGGTCAGCAGGCCACCTTCAGGCTGGCAGCCCCAGCCTTGATTATAGTGATGGGGTCACTCTGTGGCGCAGGTCATCTCATAGCTCCATCCCTCATCCTCCTGGGTGGGGCTATGGGTGGGGCCGACTCAGTTATTAGGACCCTGGGATTTGTGGAAGCTCAGGTGCAGTGAGGCCAGCACAGGGGCACAGAGGGCTCCTAAGTGGAAGGTGACCTAGCACAGCCTTGGCAGGGTAAGTCGGGCTCTCTCTGCTCCACAGCCTGGCTTCTGAGCTCCCTGAGCCCCTCGTCACAGTTGTTTGCTTTTTACATCAGCAGCTATACACACTCTGCTCCGCTCTGTGATGGCCATTTCCTCCCAAGGAGGCTGCTTGGGCCAGCAAACTCAGGATACACAGGAAATGGTCTCCAATCCCAGGATGGGCAACAGGAGATGGATTTTCCACAATAGTCTTTTAAAACAAGGAAGAGGGTTCCACATAAACAGTACGCTGCACCAAGAGGCTGTACTCAGCCATGATTGGCTGAGTACTCAAAGCACTCCATTTCTGCCCCGCCCCTCCAGGCAGGCCCAGAAACACTTGGGAGACTACTGTCTGTCCGTCCATCCCTGGCTCTCTGATATTGCCACAGGTAGAGGCCTCCTAACGGGCAGCAGGCTTCTTTGTTTTGGGTTCTCTTTCCAAAGGTAACGGCCTGGGTGCATCTCTCTGGGGCGAAGAAGCAGGGTTGCTTCCTACCCATAATAAAAGATGTGGATGCCATGACATCTAGGCTGGCTCCCTATACCGCACACGCTGCATTTGCGGTTGACGTGCCCTGCCTATCACGCCACCTCAAGGGAATTTGGAGGGAAGGAGAATAGATGTAAGCGTGCCACTGCTCACGCCGGCTACTGGGCTGTAACGAAGTCTAATATCTCTCACTCAACAATGTCATATTTTTGTATGGCTAGCCATGACATCGTTAAGCTAACTCAACTGGCTCACAAATAGAGTGGGTTTTTTTTTTTTTTTTTTTGTATATTTGGGTTTTTTGATTGTTTGTTTGTATATTTGGTTTTGTTTTTTGACATGATGTCAGATGTAGCCCCAGCCGGTCTTGATTTCACTTCATAGCCAGGGTTGGCCTTGAACTCTTGATCCTCTTGCCTCCATCTTGCAAGTGCTAGGGCAGGCCTGTGACACCACACCTTGATGCATTCACAGTTCTTGACAATGCTACTCTTACCCCTAGAGCCTGAGGGCAAGGTGACTACCTAGTTTCCCATCTCTGGGTCTGTCCTATTTCCAGCAGCTCAGAAGCCACAGATTCTATTGTTACTATTACTATTATTGGTATTATTATTTTTATGATGATGATGATGATCTCAGTATATAATCCAGAAAAGCCTTGAACTCACTATGTAGTTCATGCTAACCTCAGTCTCCTCAGGTCTGGCATAACAGACAAGCTCCCAAAGGAACCTCTTTTAACGGCACTTCACTTTGTAACAGAATTTATCATGTGCTTCTCTTTAATAAAATACATGGTATGTGACTTTAATCCCATCATCAGGGGGCAGAAGCAGGAGGCTCTTTTTGTGAGTTCGGAGCCAGCTTGGTCTACACACTGAGTTCCAGGACAGTCAGGACTACACAGAGGGACCCTGTCTCAGAAAACAAACAAATAAAAATAATAAAACAAACAAACAAACAAAAACCCATTGAGGGCAACTGAAAGACAGCGGCATCTGTTCCAAGGAGTTTGTTCAGGAGGCTTCAGAATTCCTTCATGCGAATCACGTTCTACCCACAGCTTTTTGTTAGAAGCAGGAATGCCTAGCACTCTGCACTGTAGAGAAGCTTTTCATGAGCTACTGTCCTTTACCAGCCAGGACATGCTTACTCGGTAGCATCTCCATATGCTTCATATAGAAATCAATCACTTTGCCACCATCAATTTCCTGGTTTTGATAAGATTCTATAGCTGGTTTTTAAGATGCTCCAGGACAGTTCAGAGCACATACTACCCTGAAGAGCACAGCTCCCACACCCATGCTGAGCCTCTTCCAACTGTCTCCAACTCCAAGTCCAGGGGAAATCTAATGCCATCTTCTGGCCTCTGAAGGAACTGCATTCATATGCACACACCTAGACTCGGACACACATATGCACATAATTTTGAAATAACAAAACCTGAAGAGGAAAAAAAGATGATCCATTGGGGGAAGTAATTTGATGGTGGAGAACAGCCAGTATGACCCTCCTTACAACGGAACAAAGCCACCAGCCCTGCAGTTGGGTAGCAGAACTGCTAGAGAGGATGGTATAGTGACTGGTATTGTTGCAACATCTCCAAGTCTGTAATAGTTTCGTAATTATCAGGTAAAGCCAGATATAGTGGTGCATTCCTGTAATCTCAGCACTTGGGAGGCAGAGGCAGGAAGATCAGCAAGTTCAAGACCAGATCAGGCTCCATTAGACCTGTCCTGTCAGAACTATTTGAGTACAGGAAATCACAGTTGCGAAAATGACTTCCTAAGACTGGCCTCCCTGGTTGTGGTTGTACGCACTGGCAGGGTTTGCTGAAGGAGGTGGAGTCAGGATGACCACAGGTTCAAGGGCATGCCAGCCTGGGCTACCCATTGTTGCTGGTTGGTGATGGCACATGCCTTTAATCCCAGCACTCAGGAAGAGGCAGGTGGATCTCTGAGTCGCAGGGCAGCCTGATCTACACAGGTGTGTTCCTCCAGGACAGCCAGGGCTACCCAGAGAAACCCTGTCTCGAAACAAACAAAAGACTGGCCTTTAGGCAAGTCTGTGGGACATTTTTTTAATTAGTTACTAATGTGGGAGGGCACGGGCAGTTGTAGGTGGTACCATGCCTGGGCAGGCAGTCCTGGCTGCAGGCTGAGCCATAAGCAGCGTTCCTCCATGGCCTGTTTCCTGCTTCCAGGTTCCTGTCCCTGCTTGAGTTCCTGTCCTGACTTCCTTTGTGATGGAGTGTGACCCGAGAGCTGTGGGCTAAAGCAAATCTTTTCCTCTTCACAGTTACAGAAACCCTAAGACAAGACCCTATCTCAAGAAGAAGGCAGGGCCAGGAGGGTATTTTTAAAAGAAAGTCAGTAGGTGGTACTTTAAGAATATGATCTAAAAGTCTCAGAGCTGCCGGATGTGTGTAATTGTGTAAAATGAAAATACACGAAATAGCTTAATCACACACAAAAAATAATTACTCGGTGCCAATGACCTCAGTCACTGAATGCAATCGGGAGAGCATCCAGGCCACCTGATTCCTACGAGGTTCAGGCTACCTGACCCCAAACAGAATACTCCCAATGCTTGAGATAACAATCACAGCTGAGGGAGGGATCAAGGGTACTTGTGCTTGGTCTCATCTGGGCCCTAACTTGGTGGTAAAGAGGCAGCAGAGAAAGGCAAAAGCAAAACCCTGCTGAGGCTGGCTGAGCCAGTCCCTCCTTAGCCAGGGAAAGATGGCCCATCGCATCAGAGGAATGGAAGCTCTGCGTGCGCGTGCGTGCGTGCGTGTGTGGGTGGGGGTGTGTGCGCGTGTGCGCTCCTGTGCATGCGCACATCCGTGTGGAGGTCAGAGGACAACTTGAACAGTCAGTTCTTCCTTCCACCATGTGCGTTCCAGGGATTACACTTGTTTTGGTGGCCAGTGCCACTGAGCCATCTGCTAGCCTCCCGTTTGACTTTACTCCAAACTGGGGATTAAGGGCCTCGGCGAGCCTGGAGCAAAGGAATGAGGAGTGGCGGGTACTAGCCCAGACATAAACTAGCAGCTGGGTAAAATGTGTGTCAATAAAGAAACTGATAACAAGTCTTAACATAGCACATGCCACGTGTCCAGCCCTATAGCAGAAACATGAGTGAAGACCCAGCAGGACAAGGACCATGTCTCAAAGAGCCACAGAGGTCAGCCAGAGGTAGGCATGTCTCCCTCATTCTCACACAGTATGGGGCTTGGGGGTACAGTCTGGGGGGTCTACCCTCATCCCCCCTTTCCCAGAATGCCCATAGCTCTTGAATAACACTGCCTTTTCTTGGCCTGAGCCTTGCATATTTGCTTCTCTGGAACACCTACTGGAGAACTTCCCCTACTTTGTGGATGCCACACCTTCTAGCTCCTTCCATGGGCTTCCCAGACCTTGTGGAAGGTGGTCGTTCTGTACAATGCCTCTCTATTCCCAGATTCCAGAAAACAGTTTTAGCCCAGGTGAGAACAACTTGGGTGTAGTGAGGTAGTCCTTCTGTAGCACTGACCACGCCCATTGGGGGGTGGAGCGATCATCGTCCCATTTCAGCAGGAAGTAATCTTAATATGACTACGCCCCCTTTCCCTACCCTTGGAAATTTGGGATAATAGTCATCGTCTTTGGGTTGGTTTTAGTTATTTGGGATTGGGTGATGCTTACACTCGGGTTTATCTTTTAGACAGGAATAAGGAATGGTGGGTAAAGGTATGGTTTAGATGGGATATAAGTAGATTAGCCTATTTCCTTGAGAATTTGAGTATGAATGAGATAGTATTTTACAGCTTACATTGTTATGTATTCCTATGTGGTAAGCTATGTAAAATTAAGTTTATATTTTGTTATATTGTGTTAAATGTTTCCACTTATAATATTTATGCACATTATTTTTTACCATATTCTATGTATGTATACTTTTCTTGTGTTCAAGACATTTTGTATATTGATACAATTTGGGATATTTATCTTGCTGCCCTTTATAGTTCTACCTCTTGTCTTGACACTTATACTCTACCTCTATTTTAGGGATTTACATGTAGGTATATGTAAATAGTTATATTGTTTAAGTATTTGTTCCTGCTTTACTCAGGAAAGTTTTAATCAGTCTTTTTAGCTAAGTTCCCGAGTATTATAGATTATCTTCACTCACATTTCCTGTACCTATGAGATTAGTCAGATATAGATGCTTAATCTTCAATCTTTCATAGACATGCAGAACATGGCATTTAAATGTTTTAATATTAGTACTCCTTTGACATGAGACACTGTTGCTCCTGACAGCACCGTGCATTTTCCCGAAAATATGTTGGACACTGTTGTTGCTCCTGCTGGAGTTCAATCTCGCCTCAGCTAATGGCCTGTTGGGCATAGAATTGCCCCCACCTTGACCACTGATTTGGACATGCAGTCCTATGTGCTTGCAGGAGACAAATATAGAAGACTGCTTGACCTTGCCAAGTCAGGGTAAGACAGCCATTCTATTTCCCTGCTGTTGTTGTGGTCTGTCAAGTTCTCTTGGCCTTAGCCAAATCTGGGTGTACCAACGTCGCTGTGAGACCTAGGGTGACTGTTCAGGTGGCTTGCTGTTTCTGTCCTTGCTGCACCGTTTTGGAAGTTGTCCATCCGCATTTCCTGTCTACTCTAGTATTGTTATTTTCCTTCTCAGGTCTTGATGAGGTTGAAGATTAAACTATCACAACTATTATTCTCTCTTCCTAGTTAGATATATTAGGTACTAGACTTACGTTTTCCAGCTTAGGACAACTCTATTGTAAACTCCATTATGCCCTCACCCTAGGACTAGATATGTAGGTCATTTTGTTCTCGATTTTCCTTTTCTTAGAGCACACTTGTTATTCACTGTTTTGTATATAGTTTTGTATTAAGCCTAAATCTTTTCTTTAGACTAAAAGGGGAATTGTAGTGAGGTAGTCCTTCTGTAGCACTGACCACGCCCATTGGGGGGGTGGAGCGATGGGCGGAGAGGACCTGAGGAAGGAGGTCGGAGGGGGCCAGGGAAGGCGCTCTCTCTCTGGCTTGACTCGGACAGGAGAGGATCGGGTTGAATTTCCTGGTGTTCATCTGTCTAGGTTGTAAGTTATTTCTCCCTGAATAAACATCTATTCGGCCTATTTGTTTATCCTGACCCTTATTTACCGCAATACTTGGGGGACCTACTTAAAAGGGCAGTCCACCTAATCCTTTATACAGGATTTAATTGATATTCAAATATCAGTAATTGGCCAAACGATGCCTCTACCACCTCACAGTCCCTGCTCACAGACCTCCCTAAGACCTATCCCTGGCTCCACTGACATTACACAATGCCCTGCCTGTCCCCTAAGAGCCACTGGGTACCACCAGGGCCCAGCTTCTCTGGGATGAAGAAACAATCTTGGGCCACAGGAACACTGGGTGCTTAGCACCTTTCATACCCACAGGCTGGCCTGGACACTAGGTGGGCCAGACCTGCCTGGACATATACCTAGCCTGTGTTGAGATCCCAAGATGCATTGCTCTGCCCAGGACTTGCCTGGCTGGTGAGTGAACATGTAATCAAGCCCCAGGTCGGGTTCCCTCAGTTCTGAGTTCTGCTGCTTTCTCTACTACTGGTACCAGCCAGACACTTCAAGTCTCCGGCCATGAGCCTGTGGCCAGGTGGGCCCGAAGAAAGCAGCTGGACTGATACCTAAAATACACTCCCAAACCCTTCCAGGCAGCAGAAATATTCTCTGTGGCCCAGCACCTCTGGAACTAAAACTGAGCCCCTCAGGGGATAAAGCATGCCCCGTTCCTCCTCCCTGAAGCTCTCCTAACCATGAAATTCCAGGAGAAACAAAATACTACCAGAGCTGTCCCTGAGGCAGCTGGCTGAGGTATTTGGAGTGTGTGCGCTCCTGGGGTTTTATTAAGTCTCTGATGTTAGGGTGATCCCTGGGGAGTCAGCAGGTAGTCTCAGACACCATCTCCAAAGGTAAGGAGGAAAAAACAAAGTGGTGTCTGGTGACCCAAGATCTACAAGATGACTAGATACAGTGGGAAATTCACAAAATGCATGGCGTTTCCAAGGACCCTGGGACCCAAAGGTATGCTGGCCAGTGCAAGAAACTGTAGGCATTCTGAGGAGAAAGTGAATGAAGGGTCTACAACGGCTTCCAGCAAGCTGCAGGAAGACGGACAGGGCTGGGAGCCCTGGTGTGTCTCCAAAGGCGAGCCCAGCCGGAAGCCCTAGAGAGTGAGTAAGCGAAGATGAGGGATCCAGTGGAGGAAACCACTGAAGTGTGTGTGTGTGTGTGTGTGTGTGTGTGTGTGTGTGTGTGTGTGTGTGTAAGAGGGAACATGGCTAAGAAAAGGGAGAGTTTCCTTTGGGGGGATTACTTAACCCCCATTTCCCACAATGACATTCCCTAGGGTTACATTTATCTAGAGATTGGAAGGTGCCCCAAGTCTCACTTTTCACGGCAGACAGGGTCAGTTAACCTCATTACGAGCGTCAGAGGCTGGGGAGGTGGCTCAGTGAGACATAGGCACCTGCTACCCACACTGAATTCACTGCCTGGTACCTACGTGCTAGAAGGAAACGGCCAACTGTGTTTCCTCAACTACACACACACACACACACACACACACACACACACACACACACACACACACACACCGTGGCATGTACCCACCCCCTCACAGAAATTAATAAGTTTCTTTAAAGACTTATTTTATATTTAATAATATGTATATGTGTACAGGTGACCACAGAGGCCAGAGGTTTTCGATCCCCTGGAGTTAGTTATTGATCTATCTGTCCTATGTAGGTTCTGGGAACTGAACTTGGGTCCCCTGAAAGATCATCTCTCCAACCCCCACCTCCTTCTAAAAGTTGTTTTTATTATGCATTTATTTTGGGAAACAAATCTGCGAGCATCCCTTGGCCTCAATTTCCCAGTCAGTAAAATGGGGATAAGAACTTCAGGTCATATAAAATTATTCATGTGACTGTGTGGTTTAAAAAGCCTAGGCATATATGAAGACATGGCAATAGTTAGGATTAACATTTGGTTGATCCTTGGTAGGGGTCATCACGGTTCTAAGCAACTGGGATGCATCAATTCATCTTTCCCTTTACCACAGTCTACGGGGTAGATGCCATTATCAACCCATTTTCCAGATGAGGAAACTGGGACACAAAAAGTTACTACAGCTGGTACCCGACAGAGCTGAGGTTTCCAAGGGTGAATGGAGACAGTTGGACTGTGAGACACGGGACTAAGGAGGTACTGGTACCCAAGCATGCCCTCCAGTGCCACCTCCAATCCTACGTCCCTCAAAGCATCAGGTTAAAGCCACTTCTTTAAGGGGCCTCTGCTGACTCAGGTTTCATACAGTGACATGGTAGACAGGATCGTGCCCTGCTTCAGGCCACTCTTGTGTAGCCCTGGCCATTCTGGAACTCACTCTGTAGTCCAGGCTGCTCTTGAACTCAGAGATCCACCTGCCTTGCCTCCCGAGCGCAGGGATTAAAGGTGTGCGCCATCATGGCCAGCTTTAAATCGTTCTAATGGTAGAAATGGTCTTGTCTCTCACTATTTCAAGGGTTCCTCAGGTGAAAAATAGTTCAAGTGGCTAGAACACCCTCACCCTATCCCCTCAGCTTAATATAGACAGCTCCCTCCTAAGTGTGGCTGATGGGTGACAAACTCTATCCTTGTAGCATGGGCCAGGGACTGAGTGGGAGAAGCAGCCCCATTCTTCCTGAGCAAATAGGAAGCTTCAGGTCCCAGGGCCAGATCCAGTATCCACATGACACTGATGACCTCACGCCCCTCTGGGACACTTCTATCCATAGCTAGCATCCCAGCTAGACAGCCATGCCCTAGGTGGGTGCAGCACCCAGACTGTTGGAAGAATCTAAGGTTATTGCAGGCCCAGATTTTGAGCACCCCAACTGCCAGCAGTGGGGAAGCTGTGCTCCGCCCCCAACGATGGAGGCAGGGGTGACACCCACTCCCCATGCCTAGTTCTTGTCTTCCCAACAGCTCTGGCCATTCTTCCTGGGGCTGCTTACTTCCCTCCAAGTCTAGCAAAGACGCTGACTTTGAGGGTATGGTGAGGAATGCTCTTCAGAGGGAAATCACTCTCCATGTGAGGCCCTCTCCCACCTGTTTTCAATCCCGGCAGGTACTGACCACAGGCTACGAGTGTCTAACTGGCAACTGTAACCCTGGAGGCTGGCCTGTGAGGGTCCAGGGCCAGCATTACCCTAGTGGGAAGATCACTGTGAAGCCACCGTCCCGAGAACCAGGTGGACCTACTGGCTTGAGGACCTACAAACCAGGGGTCAGTGTGGCCCTGGTGGTTCAGGGCAGAGCCCTGGATTCACGCCACTTTCCTGGGCAGCTCATTGACCTCTCTGAGTCCCCCATGAGAGATGAAAACACAGTTCTCAGTAGGACGAGATGTACGCAATGACGATAAGGAAGCATGGCTGTAATTACGTTATAGGCCTCTACTCAGACTTTAGACATCCCAGTCATAGCAGATCATGGCTTACCTGAGACATTTTCCTCTAAATTACACCTGGTTGACTGCACGAAACAGGTTCCAAATGGTGCTACAGCGACTGGCCAGACTGAGCTGGACGCAAATCTGCCCGCTCGCAGGGTGCCAAGGAGCGCACAGTAGCATAAGGCCGGGGGAGGTCAACACTACGGGAGCTTGCTCAGTAAAAAGGAGGAACAACTGCACTTGTGATTAGCAATCCTTTCCCAGGAGAACTTAAGTCTCTCAGCAGTTCGGATTGGTTTTTAGTTTATGATACTTTTTAACTTAAAAAAAAAATATATATATATATATATACACATACACACACATATACATATATGTGCTTTGTGGTGGTGGCACAGACCTTTAATCCCAGCACCTGGGAAGCAGAGGCAGGCAGACCTCTGAGTTCTAAGCCAGCTTGGTCTACAGAATGAGTTCCAGAACACAGAGAAACCCTGTCTCAAAAAACAAAACAAAACAAAACAAAACAAAAAAAAACCAATATGTGTATGAGTGTTCTGTTTGTGTGGACATCTGTGTACCACGTGTCTGACTTGTGTCTGAGGAGGCTGGCAGATGGCTTTGGATCCCCTGGAAGTGGAGTTACAGACAGTTGTGAGCTGCCATGTGGGTGCTGGGAATTGAACTCAGGACCTCTGGAAGAGCAGCCAGTGCTCTTAACCACCTGAGAGGGAATCTCATGTAGCCCAGGCTGGACTTGAACTCACTATGTAGCTGAGGATGCCCTTCAACTTCTATTACATTTTCATTTTGGGTGCACGGGGGTGGGGGTGGGATAGGGGGTCACATGAGGTCAGAGGACAACTTGTAGAAATTGGTTCTCTGCCTTCCACCATGTGGGTCCCTCTGGGAATCCAACTCCAGTTGTCAGCCTTGGTGTCAAGGGTCTTTATCAAAGTCGCCTCACTGGCCCAGAGGCCCTTGAACTACTAACCCTGTGTCTTTCTTTCTATGTAGCTCAGGCTGGCCTCAAAGTGGTAATAAGGCCCAGGTTGGCCTCCGACTCTTGATGCCCTGCCTCTGCCTGCCTTTGGAACCCTGGGATTACGGGGACGCAACCTGTCCTCTCAGAGTCGTCTATGAAGAAGATGCCAAGTCGCAGAGCCTCAGAAACTCCCCAGAGCTACAAACCAAGGGCTGGCAAGGGTGATTCTGAAGCCAGTTGGAGGACAGTGACTTTCAAAAGCCAAGGTTATGAACCCCTGGCCTCTTCCTGGCTTGGGGTGGAGCTTCTCCCAGTGATATACCCCACCCCACAGGGCCACAGGAGCTTACCTGGGAGGAAGGGGATGATCCTTTGCTTGGGATCCTTCTGGCCACCTTCAATAGGAAATTTATCCAGAAGCTGCATCTGGGGAGCCAGA
The DNA here is from genome assembly GCF_943737965.1 of Phodopus roborovskii. Lineage (NCBI taxonomy): Eukaryota > Metazoa > Chordata > Mammalia > Rodentia > Cricetidae > Phodopus > Phodopus roborovskii. The sequence goes on along the minus strand of NW_026126541.1, from coordinate 13,010,111 downwards.
CAGACAGACAGACAGGCTTGAGAACACTGAACAGCATCAGCATCCCACCACAGCTGCACTGTGCTCCCATGAATGAGTGACGCCTGAAATCCCTCATTTCACAGCCCATTAACAAACCACATGGGGCTTAAGAGGGAGAAGGCCAGAGCTCTCCATGCATCAAAGAGGGTGTCTGAACCAACTCAGGAAGGGGGAGGGGTCTAGAGACACTTGAGGGCGAGGCTAGGCCGAGGACCAGCAGGCTTGGGGACCAGCAGGCTTGTAGGCCAGACTGGGTTACCAGACAATCCTCTGGGCCTAGTTCCTTCTTCATTTGTCTGTTGAGTGAATCCTTCAGCCACCTGCAGCCCAAACCTTGCTGGGCCAGGAATGGAGGAGGCTCCACCCGATACTTCAGACAGACCACCCACCTTCCAGAATAAAACCACACCTATGGCATTGCCCCGCGGCTGGGGGACCCTTCCTCTGCTTCTTTCTTCCCACCCTGAGCTCACCCCTGCTTTTCCAGGGAGGAACCCTCTGGAGTAAGTTTCCAGGGTCCTGCAGTAACAGCTGTTTCTTCTTTTGCTATTCTGGGCTGAAATTCTGTGTGAACTGAAAAAACACACAGGAAGCAGGACAAGGCCAGGGTCCCTGTGTGCAGTTGATGCTGAGTGGCTACAGCCAGGATGTCTGCTGGGTGTCCCAGCTGTGTCCTTGGGCCAGGCAAGGAGCCTTCCTCAGGCACCTCCTTGACAGGATGAGAGTTTGTCTGTCACACGATTCCTAATGTCCATTCATTCCTCCCAGGCTGCTGATACTCACTGATCTTGGATTAAGGGCACTGGACACTAAAGGAAAAAGTTCTTGGCTTCAGGGTGTTTATATTCTGGGGAAGGAAGACAATAAACAAATTGGTCCTATGTCAGGGAAGGTCCATTGTTGTAAAGAAGATATCAGTTGAGGTGTCTAAGTAAGACTGCGCGCGTGTGTGTGTGTGTGTGTGTGTGTGTGTGTGTGTGTGTGTGTGCGCGCGCGCGCGCGCGTGCGTGCAAGAGTGTCTATCCATTCATCTATCCAGATCTAACACATGGATTTAGGACTGTCTTTCAAGTAATCACCACTTAATCTTATATAGCATTTAGAACCCACATAGGAAGGGTTAGGTGGATTCCATTCACAACAAAGATTGTACCATAATCAACTTTCACTTCCCCAAATAGATACTTAGCAAAAGCTGGCTCATGAGTTTTAAGCGTGCTAACTTCAACTCTCAAACATTTAATAATTCCTTCTTGCTACATTTAAATACAACAGTTGGGCTGTAATGTTATAAACTTGTACTTGGGAGTTCTGTAATACATTTTGAAATAGATGCTGCTGGCTAGAACACTGGCTTCCCTCCCCTGTATTCTATTTTTTTTTTTTTAACATTTCATTTCTGTACTATAGCAGTAACTCTTGCTCACTGAAGGGAAACTAAAAATTACAAAAGCAATGGGGGTGGGGGGTCAGGAAGGTGAAGGAAGCTACATAACATGGTAGTCTCAGCTGGCGGGAGGCTGAGACAGGAGGATCAAGAGTCTAGACCAGTCCAGACCGTATAATGCCCAGCCTCACTCTATAACAAGACTGTGTCTTAGAAAAACACAAATGAACAACCAAAAGTAAAAAAAGCTTTTAAAAAGGCAAGAGAATCACTTATACCCAGTTCCCCTAAAACCAACACTTACACTCTGGCAGACACACACCCTTTCTAAGCGGTCTTCCATGTGCATCACTGCAGTGACCTCACGGTCCTCTTACGCCACGCGCTGAACATGTTTCCCGTATAAATGAATACGGACACGTTAGCATTGTTTTGCAGTGTTGGGGCCTTGCAGGTGCTAAGCAAGCGCGTTATCACTGAGGTACATCCCCAGTCCTATGTCAATATCAACACTTTCTTTTTTTTTTTTTTAAAAAAAAGATATGGTCTCACTATATAGCCCAGGCTATCCAGCCTGCCAAGTGCTAAGATTACAAGTGTGCACCACCAAGCCTGGCCATATTGCCATTTTTAAATATGTCAGTGTCTGCACGGCCCACAGCTCATTTACCCATCACCCTGTTGCTGACTCTTCATGTTGTTTCTGACTTGTCACTGCTATCTATATGCGCATTACAATGAACATCTTAGGACCACGTTTCTCTCGATGTTTCCTTAAGAATAACACTTTCTTTTCAATTTTATCCTATGCATATTTATAAATGTATGTTTTCCAAAATATTTAGGATAGGTAACACCATGCATAGGCCAGGCCTGGGGCCTCCAAGTATTGGCTCCATAAGGTGTCTGAAGGGACAGCATTGAGAGACCTGAGGACAAAGGAAGGCCCAGCCAGGCACCCAGAGGCGGAGTGATATGCTTTTCTGAACTGACTCTCTCTGGAACCAGGGTGTGTCTGGGCCATGACAAGCTGAGAGGCCTTGCCCAAATGGCTGATCACCGAGGATCTTGAGGAGTCTCGATATAGAGCAAGACTGGCCATTATACGGCCCAACCTGACCTTGGACTCTTGGTAGTCCTGTGATCTGAGATCACAAGGGTGCGCCACCAGCCTCCGTGTGTTGAGATCACAAGCTCTGAGCCACCTTTCCCAACAAAAATACTTTAAATTTTAACTTTGCCTGTTTCCTTGCACATTTTCCCCCGAGATAGGGTTTCTCAGTCATTTTGTAGACCAGACTGGCCTTGAACTCACAGAGATCCTCCTGCCTCTGCCTCCCGAGCGCTGGGAGTGCGCCACCACCACCCAGCTACTTTCACATTTCAAAACGGCTACCAGAAATCGCTTTTATTACATGTGTAGCTCACACTGCATTTCTGTTAAACAGCACCGTGGCTCTCAAAAGTGCAGTCTGGGCTGAGGAGGCGGCTCTGCTCTGGGGAAAGTGCTCCCCAGCTGCTGAAGAGAAAGAAGGCTTCTGGGTGAGGGTGACGTATCTTGACAATGACAGTCAAGTCCCTGCTGCCTTCCCAGAGGAAGCACAGTCTGAATCCCACAGTGGCCTCTGTGCCTCCTGGGGATGCAGGGTCTCCTGACAGCCTGGCAAGTGTGGTGAGGCAAGTGTGGTAACAGTTCCCTCTAGACGCTCCTGGGGGTGAGGGGACCTCGCAGGAGCCCGCTGCCTCCCTCTTCCTATACGGTGTCCCTAGTGTATACCCCCGTTAGCCAGCCACTCTCCATCCCAGCCAAGATGAAACCATCTGCGGAGTCCTGGGTCAACAGGCTTTCCCCAGAGCTGTGAGCCCTCATCGGGCTCACTCCATACTGGCAGCCCTCAGGTACAGCTTAGGCCCCAGTCACCTTACCCACAAGTTAGCAGGCAGGAGTCCTACAGCCCACAGCCACAGAACACAAAGCCAGGCTAAGCAGCTGCCAGCGATACTTTCTCTGCCCACAGGCCGCCTTTCAAAGAAATCAAAAGCCCTGGCCATGACTCCAGAGCAGAAACCAAGTAGAGGCAGCCTAACGGAGCTGAGGCAGCAGCATGTGTGAACCCGCAGCTCTGGGTCTTAAGGGCTACACAGTTAAAGCCCTAAGATGGCTGGATGGTGGGCGGTGTGTCCGTGCTGGATACCCAATGCTGATGTGAGTAGTGGGCAAGCCGCAGTGGCCGATGAGGAAGGCTGGGTTCTACAGAGAGAAGCATAACCTGAGGGAAGACCTGGACAGACTTTCGTGAGGAGGAAGCCTAGGAGCATGGACAGTAAGGAGGGTTTCGCCCATCATGGAGTTCCAGTGTGACCACGTTTTCAGGCAAATAGAAGGCTCTGTCACTCTCGAAGGCCCTGAGTTGGGATGGGGAAAAAGCAGGTCTCATTGCCGAGGCCGTTCTTGGAGTGAGTGGCGCATGCGGCTAAGGCAGTCTTTGCAAGCACATCATGGCCCCTTCAGCTGTTTATATAAGGGGTGGGTCGTGAGAGATACAGGACAGCGTGGTTCCAGGAGCTGGCTCAGCCCGAGAAAGCTGATTCCATTGCTCTCCCAGGGCAGGGCTCTGCAGCAATAAACTCTGGGGAGAACAGAGGTGGGCCCCACCCAACTGGGCACATCTGTAACCCAAGAGGCCAACAGCTCGCCTGCTGAGCAGGAGAAGTTTCCAGGGACTGTACCACTGGACTCCATGCAGTGTTTGAACCTTAATCCTTTATACTCAGGACCATTGTCTACCTAGGGAACACAAAAGAACATTGCTGGAAGCTACTGAGAGAGATCGAGTGTGTGTGTGTGTGTGTGTGTGTGTGTGTGTGTGTGTGTGTTTCTCTATGAAGCCATATCTATGAGATAGAGTGTGTGTGTTTATATGTGTGTGTGTGTGTCTATGGAGCCCTACAAATTTCCCTTAAAAAAAAGAGAAGCACCCAGTTTGCAGGACCACAAGTGAGCAAGAAAACCTCAATAGTTCATTTGTCCTGTGGCCTTGGCAGCTCCTGTGCTAATGCTGGGGTCATGTCCGTGTGCATCACAGAGGCAGTGACAGGAAATGCAAGATAGAGTTGCAGCTCACACTTGTAACCCCAGCACTCTAGAAGTTGAGGTAGGAAATTTTGAGTTCAAGGCCAGCCTAGGCTACATACCCAGGAACTATCTCAAAAACCCCCAGAGCAATGAAATAAAACACTATTAAGCACAGCTTTTCTCCAGTGTCCTCCCGCTCTCGGTTCCTGGGTGGCCTTCCAAGTGAGACGTACTCCCCGAGCCCCTCAGGACGGACATCACAGCCAAAGATCACCACTTGCTTACTGTGAATCCCAACAGAGCTTCCAATTTGTTTACTGTTGACTGATTGACACAGCCTTCTGTGATTTACACCTGGTGCCCATCTTCGAGGCAGGCTTTTGTGGAGGCCAGGCTGGCCTGAACCCACCGTGCAGCTGAGGGTGACCTTGAACTTCTGACCCCCCTGCCTCCACCTGCTGGGATTACAAGCATGCTTCACCACACCACTTATGTGGTACTTGGGATCAAACGCCTCGGGGCTTTGGGCTTGTGAGGCAGGTCCTGAAGAAGGCAGCAGCCTGGTGATTTACTATTGTTCACTAAGTCCACAGGAGAAAGGACTCTTGGCCCCGAACAGTGAGGCATCCTTGCTGAGCCAATATGACATGAGATGACAATACATAAATAATAGATGAGGGAGGGCTGGGTACCTCTAAAGTAATTATTAGCAAAATCCTCTTATTGGGGGGGACAAGGGGGTCCGGCAGAATTCTCTGCTCAAATTATATCTGACGTCAAATGTCAGCATAGATTTCAGGGGCAGTTATCAGAGCAGCCTGCCTTCTAAACTAGCTCAAGTTCTTGTCGGAAATCAATGAACTCCAGTCTATTTGAGGCCTTCCTGCTGCCTAGTGACCCCATTGCCATCCTCTCTTGATTTCCACAGGATTTTGTTAAGTCTTAAAAATTTTCTTTTTCAGATCCTTTTTTAGATCCTCTGCAATTAAAAAAAAAAATTAGGTTGATCAATCTCTAAGAAACAGTGATTCTCAACCTTCCTAATACTGCAACCCTTTAATACAGCGCCTCATGTTGTGGTGACCCCCAACCATAAAATTATTTTCATTGCTACTTCATCATTGCAATAACTGTAATTTTGCTACTGTTATGAACTGTAATGTAAGTATCTGTAACTTCCTATGGTCTTAGAGGACCCCTGTGAAAGGGTGATTCAACCCCCAAAGGGGTAGTGATCCACAGGTTAAGAACCATTGCTACATTGATATTGGGGAGGGGCATGCATAAAATTTATACACTAATCTAGGGAAAAATTCCCCCCCCCCTTTTTAAGTCAGGGCATCACTAACTGGGACCCAGACTAGCCTGGAACTCAGATCCACCTGCCTCTTCTTCCCAAATGCTGGGACGAAAGGCATGTGCCACCATGTTCCTCCAGAGAATAGCTATCTCAACAACTGAGACTTCTAATCTTTAATTTGTTCAGCATGTAGGAAGATGTTGCACATTTTTCATTTGTTATTTGTACTAATTAAGAACACACACACACATTAAGGGATATTAAGTCTAGAACAGAACCTGGATCTGTTGTGCAGGCCTGTAATACAGCTACCCAAGAAGTTAAGCCCAAAGCTGGAAAGTTCAAGGCCTGCCTGAGGTACATAGTGAGTTCAAGGCCAGGCCGAGTAACTCAGTAAAACAACGTGTAAAAAAAGGAGGTGCCTAGCATGCCCGAGGAGGCCCTGGGTCAAGCTCTAGCACTGAGAAGTGAAACTCGTGACATTCACAACCAATATGAAGTTACACAAAACGCAGAGATTTCTTGAGAGATGCGCTCTTTTAATTGTTCTCATTAAAAACAACTTAATCCCTGGATGGTATAAGACATGAACTCCTTCATGAGAAAAAAGAGAAGACCTGGAGAAGAAAATGCGGTGTGTGCTCGACAGGGGAACACATTTGCCACCCTTGAACTGTGCAGTTCACAAAGGTTCAAGTGACAAATCTTGTGCTCAGTATATCTTACCACAATTCAGTAAAAATGGAGAGAGGAAGAAGGAGTGAGCGAGGGATGGACAGGGAAGGAGGAGGGAGGGAGGGAAGGAAGGGGGAGCAGATGGGGGAGGGAAGGAGGAGCTCAATACTGAATAGAACAAGAGCCCAGCAGAGCAGGAACATAGGACAGAGGGAGCAAGTAGAGCGGGGGTTGGAGTGGAGGGAACTTTTGTTGACACTGGCCTCTCTCTGAAACATATTCACATTTCCCCCGTTCTTTATGACTTACACAAAGCAGAGCAGACAAGTGTGTACCCTGGGCTCCAAAACCAGCCAGTTAGCCAGGTGACCATCCACAAGTGCAAGCAATGGGCAAGATGCCAGAGAGAGAGAGAGAGAGAGAGAGAGAGAGAGAGAGAGAGAGAGAGAGAGAGAGAGAGAAGAGGAAGGTGCAGCAGGTACATTGAAGGATAGAAAGGGGAAGCATAGAATGAGGCTGCCGATCTGGGATGGTGAGTTTGGAGGTGGAGGATAGGATGGATGCAAGCTCCCCCATCAAAATCACCACAGCACCTCACACAGCTGACTAATCACCACAGCATCTCCCACAGCTGACCGAACACTCATGCAAACATTAAGGAAGCCAGGGAAAGAGGAAGGCAGCAAAGGAGTCTTCCACACTGGCACGGATGACTTGGTAGTCAGGTCATGGAATCATAACATGCTAAAGTCAAATACAGGGTACCAGAACATCCCCCAGTGCCAAGAGGGGCCCACTCTAGCTTCTAAAGTCTGCAACAAGTTAAAGAAGTCTTCCTTGAGCACGTTCTGGAAAGCACACAGCTGTCACTGCTCCAGATCCCTTCCCTTTACCACGGTGGTCTCCGGCGCTGCATTAGCAGGACCCAGAGTGAGAATCAGGGTTCAGGCTCTGAGTGGGCTGGAACACCCACATAGGAACAGAGTAGCTTTAGAGGAGGGTCATGTTGCTTACACATAATAAAAGTTAGGGAAGGGACAAGGTCAGTAGCTGGGCGGGCAAAGCAGACTTGCTGCAGAGGACCACAGAGCTAGGCGCGCAGTTAACACAGCTGGAGCGAAAGAAGGGAGTTCAGCTGGGGAACAAGACCAAAGGCTTATCAGTGCCAGGGTCAGCGCCGCTACGGGAAGCAGCCCGAGGGGACTGAACAGCCTTGTTCCTGAGTCCCACGAAACACCGCCATGTGTCGGGGTCAGGGAACGTGGTGAGATCCGGGGTGGAGGCCCGTGATCATTTATTCCGGAGACCTGAGAGTGCGCACACAGCTGTGCACACAGCTGGCACAGTGCTGGGAGGGGTGGGGAGATGCCCAGTGAACATCTGCACAGTGGGCCAGGCATGCTGACACGCCCCCGAAATGTGAAGAAATGAGACGAAGTCACTGCCAGAAGCAAGCGGCAGGGTATTGCTACTCGTGGCTGGGGGCTCTAGGGGTGCAGAGTGGCCTGAGAAACTGCAGAGCCTGCTGAAGCCGCCCCAATGCTCACCGAACAGCCATCTCCATGCAGTCAGGTGGAGCAGAGACGTCTCCTCCTGAGTGTGTGTGTGTGTGTGTGTGTGTGGTGTGACAGTCTCACACAGCCCAGGCTGGGTTTTGGGCTTTGCTTAGAACATGGGGTGCAGTTGGAGACGACAGACTCTGAACGTCTGCTTTCCCTGCCTTCACCTCGCAATGCTGGCCAGGGCCACCGCGGCCAGTTTATGCTGTGCTGGGGATTACATGCAGGACACAGTGCATGCTAAGCAACTGCTCCACTGAGTTACATCCCCAGGCCATGTGTTTTCTGACAGGATTATTTTGCCAGGGCCATCGTGACACAGTATCATAAATTAGGTGCTGTAAAGGACATGGGCCTATTGCCCTGCAGTTCTGAGCCTGGAACCCAAAACCGAAGTGTCAGGGGACTTGGCTCCTTCTCAGGGCCACGAGGAACACTTTGTTGCTGGCCTCGCTCTAGTTTCTGGTGATGACGGCCACACAGGACACTCCATGGCTGATGCAACAGGTCTCTCCCTGTGACCCAGTGCCCCTTTTTAATAGGTTATCAGTCATGCTGCACAGGAGGCCTGGCCTATTGCAGAACAGACTTCATCTCAAAGATATGGCCACTTCCTGAGGTCCTGGGGTTTAGGTGTCAACCTATGGACTGGAAGCACATTATCCTTCACCATGCACACGCACACGCACACGCACACACACAGCCCCCTTAAGACAACACGTAACCACTAAAGGGAACATTTGCCCTCCTCCTCCCAGATTTGTTGGACTCATAGTGGTTTGGTGCAGTAACTTAGCACACATGAAAAATAAATAGGGCTGAGCCGGGAAGCTCTACACAGATCTGCTTCCTTGTGTGTTAGGTGGGGACAGTAGCGGAGTCTGACCAGCATGCTCCACCGCTGAGGTCAAGGAGACTGGGAGCAGATGGTGGGAGTTGCCTTGGCCAGGCCCTACCTAGCTCTGAGTATCCAGGGAGCTCAGCAGCTGGAGTGCGTGGGCCAGCCTCAGAGTGGAGGCCTCAGATTTTCCCAGCAGTTCAGCGGGTGTGGGGGCAGAGCGGTGGCCAGGACATGTGTTACATATAACATGGTGGAGGCTGAGCCAATCGCCTACCACCTGCTGAGAGACTCACAGAGAGGGAGGAAATCAGTGACATGCTGACAGACTATCACAGCTACTTCCAGGCTGTGGACCTTCTCTCTGGTGCCTGGAAGGTACCCAAGCAGGCTGGCTACCCCACTCTTCCCCATATCTACGCCCATGGGCTCATTCCACATGCACGCAAGAGACCTGAGTCAAGTGGAGGGTTCTAGTCCCAGCCTGCCAACCAAGGACTTGAACTGGGAAACCGCCTGTGGGCATCAGTCGCCCACTGTCGAAATAGTTGCCATATCTATACCCATGGGTAGAGCAAAAGCCCTGAAGGAAGGGCTGCTGGGACACAGACCCATTATTCCTAACCCTTTCCTGGGGAACACGCAGCATGCTTAGCACCCGTGAGAATGGAAACACAGAAGCAGGGCCCTCTCCACGCTGCTTTAGCTGCCGTGGGACACTTAGGGCCCACTGAAGTCACAGTTCCAGCCTGTTCCTTTCCCGCAGGGCAGTGCCCAGGTCACTTAGCCTACGTGCTGTCTTCTCATCTGTCTTAGTTAGGGTTACTACCGCCATGATGAAACGCTAAGGTCAAAGACAACTTGGGGGAAAAAGGATTTATCTCACTCACAGTCCCTTATCACACTTCATTATGAAAAGCAGCGAGGGGAGGAACCCGGAGGCAGGAGCTGATGCAGAGGCCATGGAGGGTGATGCTTACCGGCCTGCTCTGCCTTGCTTTCTTATAGAGCCCAGGGATGGCCCCACCCACCATGGGCTGGGCCCTCCCCCAGCCATCTCTAATTAGGTATATGTCCTACAGGCTCGTCTACAGCCTGGTTTTATGGAGGCATTTCCTCATCTGAGGCTTCCTCCTCTCTGATGACTCTGGCTTGTGTCAGGCTGACACGAAGCTAGCCGGCACACCATCTTTGAGTAAAACAGAACCTCAAAGTGGAGTGTGGGTTAAGTGAGATGGCACAGGTAAGGGTAGGTTTGGCTTATTGTCCGCCTTTGGTACCTGAGTGCCTCCTGACTCCCCGGTGCCATCTTCTCTCCAATGCTGTCCTGAAGCCTTTTAGCTTTCAGGAAAGCTGGGCAGAGTCTGCTAGGCCTTTAGGGTCCATCCTCGGTGACTTGGCAGCCTTTTGCATCCTAAAACTCAGCTTCGTCCCATGTTAGTTCCCACGCAGCTTCAGCTCCCTTTGGCCAAGGGGAAGAGAGTAGGCACAATGCCAGGGGAGCAGAGCATCAGGAAAGCCGGTGGCAACCGAGCCAGATACAAGTGCCGGCTCAACCAGCTTCCGGCCGGCTCTGGGGGAAGTGAGCAGGCCAGGCACACCGTGAGATGTTGTTTCCCCCAGGGAACGGGACACCCTCACCCCACCCCCGAGGCTGCACTGAGCCAGTGCTGGTACTCCTGGGCTCTTCTTCCTGATTCTGAGGAGGGCGGGGCTGCATCTGAGAGGAGGGAACTGGACTTCCTGCTCTAGGCAACATGGGGTCCCTGGGGGATGCTGAGCAGAGGAGGAGCACACTGAAAGTAGAATTCTAGAAAGACGCATCATCTGGGGAGGGAGCAGATGGCCTGAATGCCGCTGGCGCCAGGTCAGCGTGCTAATAAAACCACACGGAGGGTGGAGGGTGAAGCCCCGCTGTGATCACCCAGCTTCCTCCTAGAGGTCTTGCGGTCCCTTAACCTTGTCAGTGACCCCCTCCCAAGACTTCTGAACTATCCCCAGAGTTGCCAACATGTCCTTCTCCTACAAAATCTTCCAGAACATCCAAGGGGAAAAAATACAGCAAGGCCCTGAAATGTGAGGAGAGGGGAAGAGAACCTTCCATAAACCTAAGATTGTGGTTCCCAAACTGCCCTGGGTACCCTGGGATCAAATTCTGCCCAAAGGCTGGGACAGAGAACAGAGATGAGGCCAAGGCAGACCTTTAGGGCCATTGCTGTTCAAGGCAATGCGATTCTGGTCTGGTCTCCAACGTGTCCTCCTGATGGAAAGAGAGGCCGGGCTAACTCCTCCCTCCTTTCTGTACTCAAGTGGCATCTTCCCCCAAGTGCTTACTCGATTCTATTTTCTCCCCCCCCCCTCTCTCTCTCTGTGTGTGTGTGTGTGTGTGTGTGTGTGTGTGTGTGTTTTGAGACAACGCCTCACTATGTAGCCCCTGGCTGTCCTGGAACTCACTCTGTAGACCAGGCTGGCTTCGAGCTCACAGAGATCCACCTGCCTCTGCCTCCCGAGTGCTGGGATTAAAAGTGCTTGGCACCATGCCCAGCTCTTCACTCTGTTCTAAATGGGTCGAGGTCTTTCCAGGCCTTAAAGCTCTTTCCCCACAAATGTCTTGGGGGGAAAAACAAAGAAGAGGCTGAAGGGAAGGCAGGGGTGGAATGGGCAGATACCGGCCTTCCCCTTGAAGTGAGAGCCTTAGCAACCCAGGAGCGCGTGTCTCCTCCCCTGCCCTGCAGCTGGGAAGCAGCTATGCGGGGTGGCTCAGACCCAGCCAAGCGTTTCCAGGCAGCAAATGCACTGGGTTCAGGCAGTAGTGCAGGGTTCAGGCAATTCCACAAAGCCACTATTATTGTCTGCACAGACAAGGGAGCCCAGCAAAGCACACGCAGGCCATTTGAGTTCTGGCCAGGGTTACTGTCTGAACCAGAAACTTGGGGAGGTCACCTCCCCAGTGCTCCCCTGTGTCCCATTACAAACTTCATAACCACACGAATGTCACCAACATCCCAGGAATCACGGTGCCAAGTAAACACCGAAAGCTGCTGCCTTGGGCTTCATACCCTCGACTGGCTCTCTGCCAGCCACGTGGGACCAGCATGTTCCATACCTCTGTATGTGTAGTCTTGTGTCCTGCTGCCTCGCACGCATCTCCCACACACTGCATAGCTGTCTGTGGTCTCACCAGCACAGCACACAGGTGGCTTTCTGCAGACTGGTCACGAGTCTAGAACTTCACTGCTGTCAGATGATCTATCTGTTCATGTGACCTATCATTGCCTGCAAGTATCTAGAAGTGAATCTGGGCACTGAAAGTCCCACTGTCCACCACAGTGGCCAAAGCACAGCCGGACACATCTCCCTCACGCTTGCCGGCGGTAGAGCCGTGTGCCGGAGCCCTGGTTGGTGAAACCGGAGCAGGGGTGAGATCCCCCCTCAACCCCACAGGCACAACCTATAAAACTCTGTCCACAATCCTCCACATTCTCTTCAGTAACTTCCAGCTGGATACAAATCCCTGGGAGAGGGGGCCTGCAGATGGGCGAGTCTAAGCTCCTGAGTGGCTGCCTGGAGCTGAACCTGCCCGCCACTTGCCACTGACTTATTTCGGTCTGAGACATGGACAGAAAATGAATTGTTTCTTACGTAAACTCGCTGAGAGTTTGTGAGGCAGCAGTTGGATTATCCTAATCCAGGGAGTTTAGTCAAGGTCTCCTGAACCGAACTGAGAGGGGGAGGACTGGAAACTGTAGAGTCCTCCTAGGAATGATCTGGATCCACACATGCAGACAGCACAGCCCCTGTACCAGGACTTCAGCACACGGCCAGCCAGCCTTCCCCTAGTTCCTGCCAGCCCTGCCTCCAAAAGTGAATGAGCCGCACGCAGCTGAGAGCCCGGTTCCACAAGTCTGTGGCAAGCACACTGAGACAGTGAGGCACACGGAGGGGCTGCCTCCTCCTCAGCCAGGCACCAGCTCTCACTCCTGATGTGTGGCCTTTCAGGCTTACCCTTTCTCCAAGGCAGCCCCCATCACCCGCAGGCAGCCCACATCATCACCCCCAGGCAGCTTCTAGAAGTGCCCAAACTCACCAGGTCCAATTCCTTCCTGGTCACCATAGGCCAGGACCACACAGCTCCGCCCAAAGGTCACCCTTGAGCAGAAAGAAGAAACAAAAAGAGAATGGAGAAGGACTTCCAGTCGGTCCTTCAGTGACCTAGGCCTCAAAGTTGCAATCCTAAGACCACAGTGTAGACAGCAGCTAAGCTTGGTGGAAATAAAACGTCACCCTGCACTAGCTACACCTAAGCCTGTATTTGAATAAGGTCACGGAGTGGCTCAGGTACAGCTGAACCGAAGAAGAGTCCTAATGTTCTCGGCTCCCAAGAACTCCATCAGATCTTTAACAAGCGATGGCCAGTCTGCAGGCGAAGACAGGAGCTGCCCAAGGAGGGGAAGTTGAGCACACCGCCTTTGAAACCGACGAGCGTGCAGCCCCTCGCCATTTCCCCCGCACCCAGTGCCTGCTAAAATTCATCCATAGTGACTTCCCCGCTGGCCAGGGAAACAAGCACTGCTCTAGAGAGTAGGAAAACAGAAGCTATCAAGCTGTTTCTTCTTCTCCTTCACTTTGGAAGGTGACAGTAAACAAGTGGCTGATAAGATGACAGACTAAGACAAGGCATCTGAAGACAAGGTAGGCGGATGTGGTCAGAAGGGGGTCTTCCCGACAGGTTATGTGACTCGAGGTCTGAGTGCTCAGAGATCCACGTAAAGATACGGGAAGGGAGTCCTGGAAAAGAGAGGACAGCAGGAGGCAGGGTGCTCTGATGTGACCGTGGTGGCCGTGGTGGCCATGGTGGGTGGGGGTGTGGACCTGCGACAGTACGGGAAGCAGGATCCGCCTGGAAGGGCACATGAACTCTTCACATAGGGTCAGGGGCAAAAGTTTAGAGTTCATTCTGAAAAGACAGCAGGTCTTTCAGGATGCGTATGCACAGGGCCATGGCATGACATGGCTTCTGTCTGAAAGAAAGAACCATGATTGGCAGATGGCCCGAGTAGCTGCCCAGGGAGGAGCTGTGGGGTCAGAGCTGTTCTGAGAGAGGCCTGAGGGGAAAAAACCAGCTTTCTTTGTGTTGGACTCATGATGTCCAGCTAGGTTTGTGAGATCCCACCTTGATTTGGATCTCCTGTCATACCTCTGGGGCGCCTAACAGCTGGCCTGGTGGCTCCAAAGCTGTGCTGAAGCTGGCTTTGATGACTTCCTCCCTGGTCACTAAGGCTGATCTCAGCCCACGGGAGTCCTCTGTCATGGTCCTCAGGAATCTCCTTCAGGCAAGGGCTTCTGCGGTCTCTCCACATTGCCAGAAGTAGGGGGAAAGTGGAACCCAGATGGGAAAAGAGAAATCCCAGAGAGGAAATAAAAGTTGGGTGGAGTTGCCCGGGGAAGCCTTGTAAAGCAGCCCACGCACAGAGCCATGCCCGCCCGCCCCACGCACAGAGCCTGCCCGCCTTCCCAGCTGGGCCTGCCCAGAGATGTTCCTGTAGGGAAAAGTGTGTCTGCCAGGGAACTCTGAACTGCCATGGGGAAAATGTCCCCACACATCTGGGTGCCTTCCAGCCCACCCTGCAGGCTGGCTACAGGTCACCCCTGCCTTGTGGCTGACCCAGGGGTAGGAGTGGCTTCACTTAGGGTGAAGTGTAGGAAGAGACAAGTAAAAGGGAGACTGATGGTTGCAGAGAGATCTCTTGCCAGTAGGCCTGTTTGGACCCCAGAATTTAGTGGTCACAACTGTGTGTGTGTGTGTGTGTGCGTGTGTGCGCGCGCGTGTGTGTATGTGTTTGCGTGCGTGCGTGCATGCATGTGTGTGCGTGTGTATATGTGTGTGTGTGCGTGTGTATGTGTGTATACGTGTGTGCGTGTGTATGTGTGTGCGTGTGTATGTGTGTGCGCGCGCGCGTGTGTGTGTATGTGTGTGATGAGGGGACACCTCTCAACATGCACCAGGCAGTCCTCCCTCTGAGCTTCTGCTCCCACAGAGCGCCCAACCCCAGCCACTTCTGGGGTTTGGGATCCTTAGCTCTTCCCCTAGACTCTCTGCCAGGCGTATCTGCAGTAGAACCTCCCAGCACTGCACTCCGCCCAAGGCAGGAGGAAGGGAATCTAAGCCACTCAACTTCTCTCTGTCCCACAAAAGAACTAAAACAACGCAGCACAATGTTACATGTGTTGGCTCTAGGCAGGAGGTGCACTGCTGCCTGGCATACTCTGCCGGACTAAAACCAGGGTTCTGCATCAGGGTCTCATTAGGTAGCCCAAGATGGGATTGGAAATCTTCACGGTCAAAAATACACAAGAGAAGAAAAGCTGTGTGTCGCACAGGGACGCTGGTTCAGGGACTGAGACAAAGGGCAGAAGGGACGAGGCGGAAGGGCTAGGGGTGGGAGAGGGGAGGGTATGGGGAAAGGTTCAGAGCGCAGCTGGGTTTGGAACACAGGACGGCAGATGCACAAATATGGCTTACAAGTTAGGACACTTAGGAAGGTCACCCACAGAGGTCACCACCTGGACACGCCATCACCTCCAGGCAGCCTGTAGCCCAGTCTCCACTCCTCAGCCTGACCCAGACACCATGATCCGCCCTAGCTAATCCTCCACAAATACCCTCAGGTGCCCACCCCTTCCCATCCCCTAGTTGATGACAGAGGCTGGGAGAGAGAAAGGCGGCACTCAGTGAAAAGTGAAATCCTGAAAACCTGTTCCGGAAGCCACCTTACCCACACTGCTGACAGCTGTGTTCGGTTCCAGCTTGACCCTATAAGAGTCACTGTTTACTGGGTAAATGCCTACCGCTGATTTTTTTTTTTTTTTTAAAGCAGCAACAGGACAAGCATGGCCCTAGAGGACCACCTAGGGAGGGGAGCCATCAGGCCCGGGACAGGCAGGTGAGATGCAGATGACCCTGTCAGGCCAGAAGAGACAGAAGTGGGAGAGGCCACTATTAACTCGTTGTCAGACAGACAGCATGGCCCAAGATGGCGGTAAGCAGTTATCCCCCCCCCCCCAGAGAAGGAAGAATCCGCTGAAGGCATCAGCCCTTTCCCAGCATGCACTAAGAACTGATGATGCGATTGATGGGATCTATAGACGCGAGCCCTCCTACACGAGTTTCTTAGCACTGTGGCCCTCTGGTGCCTTCCCTCTGCTCTGGTCATACCTCCACCGAACGGCCCAGTGGAGAGCCAGCATCCACTGAACCACCCAGGGTTCTCACTACCCCTCCCACTGGGGTACTCCCTCTTCCTACAGCTCCATGTTGGAAGTAAAGCACCAGGAAACCCAAGACAAAAGAAGCCTGTCTCGCTGGGGAGGGAGACAGGCTGGCCTTCACAGAGGTGCCCTGGGGAGCCACCTCTGCAAGCATCTCCCCGCCAGCCCAGACACCAGCCACATGCTTCCTGTTTGACTTTTTGCTTTTTTCAATTTTATTTTGTATATCTGAATGTCATCCATTTAGCCTCAGGGTCCCCCCCCCCTTACCAGTGTCTAGCCACGTCCCCCATCCTCCAGCATTCCAGCAAGGCTGAAATGGCCACTCTGTTCTGCCAGGCAACAGATGAATTAGCAGACAGAGCCAAGCCCTAGCTGCTTTGAAAGCTGTGCCCCGGCCAACCCAGGGACCCTGGCCCGTCAAAGCTCCAGAGATGCCCAAGACTCTTTTGCTGGAAACTGTTCCCTGAGTCCAGCTGGACAGGCACTTGCAGAAACCTGGAGTTCCTTCATTCCCCCAGACAGATAGTCTACATCCACATCCCATAATAGCAATGCTCACTGGCTGCACCAGGCTTGATGGGGAGGGTCTCCTGTTCTTTGTCCCTTAAAATATTTCATAGCCACAGTCAGGCTCTAGGGAGTTCTAGGGGTTAGGTAATGGCCTAGAGTCAACGAGCTGTAGAGGCGGTGCAGAGGCCGGGACCCAAGTAAATCTGCCTGACACCGTCTGGGCTTCTGTAATCCAGGGATGTGGCACCAGGACTCACACAAGCCCTTGGGTGCCCAAATGTCATCCGACAGGAGCAGGTCTCGGGGGAGCTGAACTCCCTTTCCCTGGCCCAGCTACACTCAGGCTATGGCAGAAGCAGCTCCGTTCTTCAGTAACTCCTCACAGTCCCACTTGAACAAGCATCCCTTGAAACCAGGGATTGCAGAGACTAAAATCACCTGGCTGCTGAAGCTCAGTTGATGGCTAGTTACTGAGGAGTGGATCTGATGCGGTTTACATCTCTCAGAAAGACAAACCAACCCCTTTTCCCTCTAGCAAGGCCCACAACCCAAGCTGCTGTCTCTTATCCTAACTGCCCCATATGTATAGTTCCATGAGAGTCAAAAGCCAACTGTTGCCCTCAACGAGCTTGGAAGCAAGGACTATCAAGGTCTCTGGGCCTCCAATAGGAAGCAGCCTGCACGGATGGGATACCCCAGCACACAGGCCCATGTAGGCAGTCTACACTGTGGATCCTCACCAGGGCAACACTCCTACCATTATTGGATCTTGCCATTATCTGATGGCTCCCACTTAAACCAGGACTGTCAGCCTGCCCCTTCTCCTGGAGTCCTCAGTGTCGCACTCCGCAGGAGGTATCAGGAGAAACATGAAATGCCCTCTGGCAGGATAAGAGTGAACTGATCACAGATGAAACCTAAGGGTTCATTACACACACACACACACACACACACACACACACACACACTCACTCACCTGGCCACCACTAAGAGCTTCCATCCCTTCATCCTCCAGCCTGGAGGGGTGTCCTCTCTGCTTATGCACTCTTCACCAACTTTCCTCCAAAGAGGGGTGGATGGGGCTCAGTGGAGAGACACTGAATTTTCTAGGCCAAGCCTTTGCGCCTGGAACCGACGACGACACAACGAGGGAGGTGCATGGGGTGGCAACTGCATTCCAAGGCCTCCCTGACATAACACCCAAACACACCCTAGCATGACACCTTACACCGGGAAAACAAGGTGTGCTGCTCCAAGCGGGCACAGGTGGTGTGCGCTGACTCAGGCAGGCATGGCTCTTGGTGGACCTGGGTTTGTTAGTCAATAAGAGGGAGGTGATGTGGGCTGAGTGCCAGGCAGCTGTGGAGCCCAAGAGGGAGCCCTTCCCAGAAGCCAGCATAGACAAGGGAATGGACCCCAGCCCTCCACCCCTGATAGGAGCCATATCAGCAGTGATGGGGAGACACCAGGGGTCCTGGCTCCCCCTCCCCCCCACCAATATTAGAAATACACCAACTGGAATGAACTAGAAACTGGGATGCACAAGTCTTATTGGCAATAGGTACCAGTTTGGGGGAGGTGTTTTTGTTTTGTTTTGGTTTTGGTTTATTTACATTTTCCATTTTTCCATGTGTGTATACATCATGTGTGTAGGCATGAATATGTGTGGATGAGAACACATGTGGACACTTGAGATTGATGTTGGGAATCATCCCTAATAGCTTTTCCATTGCATTCAATGAGGCAGGGTCTCTCAAACTCAGAGCTTGCTGATATAGCTAGTCTTGCTAGCCAGCTTGCTCTGGGGATCCTTTCTCTGCCTTCCCAGGCTGGAATTACGGGCGAGCAGCTACACTAATTGGTATGACGTGGTTTTCTAGATATCAGAACACTGGCCCCTGTGTTTGCAGACTCTTTAACCACTGAGCCACCTTCCCAGATCCCCAAAGTTAGCCACAGGGTCTTCTTTCCTCATTTAACAAATAAGGGGAAGGGGATCGAGCAGAAGGTGGTCGATCAGTTTCACCGGAAGGTCCTTTGCTAAGTGATGGGGAGTGACATCCTGAAGATACCTGGCTTTGTTCTTTTGAGATTCTGGGATGCATTGGCTCATGATGGACTGACAATGTCTGTCACAGACATGGTAAGGAAGAATGTGCAGTCAATGAATGTTGTCTGTCAAGACAATGTGGACATGTAACTTGAGTGCCAACCATTTAGTCACCCTTTCTTTATCTCAAAAGGCCTCTACCTACAAAGCACATTCCTTAGTGACCATGGTTAATAACAGTTTTATGGGGAGCAGGTACCATTCATAGTGTGATAGTCACACGTAGATGTTTTCTACAGCTGAGATACAGTCTCTGCAGCCCTGAAGGACTTGGGGTGTAGGCAGCACCCCTCCCCCAGTATTCTCACTCACAAAACTTCCCCTAGAACTTTAAACCCAGTGAGCAGTCTATGCTGATAGTGGAAGACGAAAGACACTGTAATTTCTGTTATGATTTTCCTGTCTAAGAAAACTTCCTGAACGTGAGTTAGTAATTCCAGCCCTATCCCAAGGACGAGCCAAGGGGGCAACAAAGGGCAGAAATGGCTTTGGATTTCCCAGGGTACAGCGGAGGGGCTGATCCAATTGGATCTGACATTTGGCAGGAAGAGGATATGGCTGAACTCCCTGCACCTAAGAGGTAGGTAGGTACCTGGATCCAGTGTGCATAGACCCCCAAAGAGGAGCTCACTGGTTTCTATGGAGACGCCTAGGTGCAGGGACAGCTGCACAACTCTGGGCTGCCCCAGAGGCACCAACAGGCTCCTTGCACCCAAAGACTTGGCCTAGCTAGAAAGTTCTCCCTAGAGCAGCACTCTGAACGTGGTTCTCAAGCCTCAGCCAGCATCTAGGTCTCATGTCCCCTTCTCACAGATGCACAAGAACCCGCTCTGGCACTGTCCTCTCCTGCTGCACCCTTTTCGTGGGTTCCAAGTCAGGTTCTGAGCCCCTCTGCCATGAGAAACCCCACCTGTGTAAGGGTGTTCCTACACGCACAGGGAGCTGAACCTCATCCACCTGGGATGGGGTGGGACACACAGCTTTTTCTCTTTTTTTTTTCCCCAAGACCTCTGGCAGACCCCAAGTAACTCAAAGATAACTCAAAGGTGGGAACTCAGAGGTAATCTCTCCACCCTGAGCTGACCTCCAGGGACCATTTCATTCAGGGTCTCCCTCTCCTCCCATCCCTCCACAGTCACCCCTCTGTCCCACACAGTCTCGCCAGGCAGGACCTGTCAGTGGAAAAAAAATAGGCTAGAGTTCACTTAGGGCCCCAGGGGCAGAGAAAAGTGCAGCCAGACCCCCACCCCCACCCCCAGGAGTCCCCGTGCTACATCAAAAACAAGATGCCTCTCTCCAAAGGTAAGGAAAATCTGTGGACCAATAACTGTTTTAAAGCAACAACAACAGCGTTTTCCTTACAGCGTGGCTGGGAGGAAGTGGGTTTGAAATTAAACTTTGGAGGTAAGAGTGTTTCTCTAGGGAATCCATCACACCCAACCGCCTCTCAGCGTAAGATCAGACCACATTATCTGGCAAAAGGGAAATCCATCTTAAGGGCACAGGAAGAAGCCCGCACCCCAAGCTGGGGTAGGCATCACCAGCTACTTCCCCCAGAGTTAAGCTTTGGAGGGCTGCTTCTGCCTCCCTCCCTGAGACCCTTTCGCTCCCTCTTTGAAGGACTTCCTTTACATGGAATCTATCATTCCATTCCATTATCCTAGGAGGCAGGTCTCTGTAATGACTTCATTTTAAGAGAGGAAAACAGGGGCCCAGAGAGGTTACAAGAATTCATCAGAGGGTAAATAATCAGTAAGGCTTGCTGGAGCTTGGTTTTTGGAACCAAGCCATCTCAGTCCTGGATGCTGCTCATCCTAACCACTGTGCCCCCTACCCGACTCAGTACGCTTCATCAGGACCAGAACACTGCTGCCAACAGGTTTCCTGTTCCAATGCTCTGCTCATGGGTTTTAATATCTGAATACAAGATTCCAGTTTGACAAGATAATTTGGATAGGTCTCTGGGGTTAGTTATAATGAGATCTAAGTAGTTGCATTCCATAGGAACGATCTAGAATGATGGTCCAGGAAAATGAGGTAATGTAACTGAAATCATTTTCATTTTCTTTCTCTTACTAGATGCACTCTTGATACAAAATTTTCAAACCTTTGTTTTCCGTTATTGTAATGATTACAAGGGACATTTTTTTTATTCTCGATTTCCTGCCTCTCCCCAGATCTCTCTTTAATCACTATTGTGTTTTTCAGAGATGAACTTACAGTTCCCTTTTGACTAAGCCTCTCTTCCACTGATGCCCCTAAAACCCATCCAGAGATAACAGTTGCCAATCTGGAGTACATCCTTCTAGATCTTTTAAAAGTAGTTGTTTTCAGTGGGTAAGATGTCTCAGCAGAAACCAGGGCAAGCCTAACAATCTGAGTTAGATCCCTGGGATCCATAAGAGAGAAGGGATGAATGGACTTCCACAAATTGTTCTCTGACTTACACACATACACCATCCACATGTATCACACAAACCATACATACCACACATGCACACACAATTACACACACACCATATACACACCAGACATACACACACATCACACATATCACACACCACACACACGTATACACACACCACACATATCACACAAACCATACATACCACATATATACACACACACAAAATACAGACATATACACACACCACACATATCACACGCTACATATCACATACCACACACATGTATACACACACCACACGTATCACACACACCATACACATCACACATATCACACACACAAACACCTCAGCAGCCACTTCCCCAGATTTTACCTTGCTGCCTCTCAGCTAGGCTCAGTAATTTCCTAGGGCTCACTGAACAACCAATCCAGCAGAATCATCAAGATCAAATCCAGTTAGAGATCCTGTCTCAAAATAAATAAGGTGAAGAGGGAATGAGGAAGACACTCAGTGTCAACCTCTGGCCCCCCACACACGTGTGTTCATATGCACATACACACACAGACATAAAGATATGAAAAAATTCCCATGAGTAGAAAAATTAACTTTTTTTTCCTACAAAGCAAAGGCCTTAGAATAAAAGAACTGTAATTTTAGAGACTACAGTGCAGAAATAGCTCCGTGGACAACAGTGCTTGCTGAACAAGCATGAGGACCTGAGTTTGGATTCAAGAATTCATGGGAAAAGCTGAGCATGGCTGCATACATCTGCAACCCAAGAGCTGGGGATGCCGTGGGGGAGCAGAGATGGGCTATCAAGCCAGCTTAGGCTCAATGAAAAACCCATCTCAGAGCAATAAAGTGGAAAGTGATAGGATGGGACATCTTACACCCAATGTCTTCCTCTAGTCTATGCATACTTGAACACAGATGCATGTACCTGCATATACCACATGAGCATGTATACACATGTGCGCACACACAGAACTAAGCATGTATACGCATGTGCGCACACACACAGAACTGAGCATGTATACCCATGTGCGCACACACAGAACTGAGCATGTATACGCATGTGCGCACACACAGAACTGAGCATGTATACGCATGTGCATGCACACACAGAACTCTAATTCTAAAAATGCAGTGAGCCATGAATATGCATAAATAATATCATAACAGCCCAGCACATCATTCCAGAGCTAAATATTAATGATCTGGGATTAAAGCTTTGTTCATCCATCATTAACCAGGCTATTTGAGAGCTGGAAACTGAGCGCAACCCTGTGCTGGGTGTGCAGGTGGAAAGTGCAAGACGGATGAGTAAGGAAGAGAGATAAAAGCTCTTTGAAACAGTTTTAGCCCTTGGAGCAAACAGTTTTAGCCCTTGGAACCCAAGCAGCTCTCTTGACTACCTTCCAAGAGGTTCAGGGGAAGCTCAAGGGCTCTTTCTGGCTCTGACCAAATATTGACCCAGTTGCACTCACTGCCAGGGGTCGCTCTCAGGGGCCAACAGCGCGTGAGCCAATGTTTGCAGGGAAATTACAGCAGCCCAGTGCCTGGCAGGCCAGGTTGTGAAAAAAAACCCCAATGGAGCCAGGGCCTGGGAGCCTTCCTGTCCTTCTTCGGTGGAGCTAGGTCACAGGGGAGACGTGTCAAATGAAAAGGTAACTTTAAAAGGGCATTTGTGGCCCCTTGCCTGCCTCCTGCTTAACTTGGCTGCATCCCCAAGCAGACCCTTTAAAACTAACCACACACTTATGGCCATGAGACCACACCCTGACCCGCTCCCTGTGGGTCCCTCTCAGAAGAAAAAGCCCTTGCCTTTCCCGTTTCCACCTCAACGTCAATGATCTCGACTCCCGCTATGGAGTCTAACCTGGTTTTCCGGGGTTTGGGGACAGCTGTTCCAATGCACATGCTCAGTTGACAGTTGCTGAGGACAGAATCAAGCCATCAAGGATGGTAGAGGTCACTTTTACCTGCGAAGTCATCTTGTCAGACCAGCAGCCCCCCAAAATAAAAAAGTCATGACCATGAGAAAACAGATGAATGCCACAAAGATGAAACGGAATGCCCGTGGAACTCAGCCTATGCAAGTAACTGCTAATGCATTGTTTAGGGACAACGACAAAGAAGAATCTGCACATGTTCAGGATGGAAGTGAAAAATTAACATTAAAAAAAAAAGGACAGGGTCTCAAGTAGCCCAGGCTGCCCTCTGTGTAGCTGAGAATGACCTTGAATTCCTTATCCACCTCCCAAGAGCTGGCATTATAGATATGTGCTGCCATGCCTGGCTTAAAATTATCTTTGGGGCCAGGTAAATGTGCTTGCTGCCAAGCCTGAGGACCTGAGTTCAATCCCTGAGACCCACATAGTGGACAGAGAAAACTAGCTCCCTCAAGTTACCCTCTGCCCTCTACATGTGGCATGCACATGCCCAGCCACAAACAATAAATAAATACGTCTGATCTGAAACTAACTGAACATAGGGATGTGGAGCTGCTACACACAGGGCTGGAGGATGACCCACACAGACAAGCCTGGCCACACGCATAGTCATTCCAGGACCGGGACCACACGTCACACAGCTGCTCCATGCTTGTGTCCCTTCTCACAGTGATAGGAGGAAGTGAGCCCTCAGACGGGTGGGTGTGGGGGAGGGAGGAGGTGGGGGGCAGCATTCCTTTCTTGTGAGATTCTATAACTTGGGAGGGGGTGGGACCAGAATAGAAATTCTGATTTAGAAGTTTCTCCAGGCTTCTAGGCTCCTTCCAACTCATCAATGAGCCCTTTCAGGGTCCACACTCTGCCCAATTGCATTATCATTTCCTGTCCCCACACACTGTACCCATTGATGGGGTGTGGGCGAATCCCACCAGTTTATCCTGGGGAGACCAAAGGAGACTGAGCAGGATTGAGAGGAGACGAGGCAGGCGGCAGGAGTCATAAGTATTCCCACTCCCAGGTGCTCCCTCCCACCCCCACGTGCTCCCTCCCACCCCCACGTGCTCCCTCCCACCCCCACGTGCTCCCTCCCACTCCCAGGTGCTCCCTCCCACCCCATGTGCTCCCTCCGACTCCCAGGTGCTCCCACACACTCCCAGGTGCTCCCTCCCACTCCCAGGTGCTCCCTCCCACTCCCAGGTGCTCCCTCCCACCCCACGTGCTCCCTCCCACCCCCACGTGCTCCCTCCCACTCCCATGTGCTCCCACGTGTAATGACATTCAATCCCTACTGTCAAACCCGAAGGACCTATAATCTGGGAAACTGTTTGTTTGTTTGTTTGTTTGTTTGTTTGTTTTTAAGTCTTATCCTATAAATGGAGTGATAAGGATCGTGATATAAACACAGGTAATAACGCACAAACACACAGGCCTGAATCTGCCTCTCCACCACTAAGGGGCTAAAGGGAAGGACTGGCCGCTGATTGCCAAGGGCTAAGAACGAACATCTCTTTGTGTTTTTGTGGATCTAAGCCACACTCAAATCCTAAGGAAGAGTATCTCACTTTCCCTTCCTAACCCTAACCCCTAACCCTAACCCTAACCCTAACCCTAACCCTAACCCCTAACCCTAACCCTAACCCTAACCCCTAACCCTAACCCTAACCCTAACCCTAACCCTAACCCTAACCCTAACCCTAACCCTAACCCATTCACAATGATACACAAGGGTGATACTCCCACCCTGCTAGGGCTCAGACCCTCTACCTCTGGGTATTCCGATTGGCCCAGAGAAGGTATCCTTGGAACAGGGAGCCAGTCAGTGTCTATGGTGTTGGTATGATATGAAATTCAAGAGGTACTGACAGCTAAGTTCTTCGGTGTATGAGTACAGGAGCCAAGGACAGTACTGGAGAGAAGCAGAGACTAGGACTGAGCCTAGTTTAGGCTTTGTGGAAACCACGTGTCTTCTCACCATCTGGTCAATTCCATGAGCTTCCGTATATTCTTGTCTAAGCCAGTGTGAGCATAAAACAGTCACTTGTCACCATAAGACCCTAAAATGAATCAGCCAGCATCAAAGGGCTGTGTTTAATTGTAATATGTGGCTCTGTACTACTACTGTCTTCCTGAAGGAACACGCCCACATGACTTAGAGACACACACTTACCATCTACATGTACAAACTAGATGCCAAGCACCTTGTTTGGGTAGACAGGCAGACCCAGCATGCAGTTCTATAAATTGCTTATGTTGTTCAGGTCTTATGATCTGTGGCTTGTGTCTCATCATGGATGCTTACAGAGAAGTCTGTCCAGGCACAGAGGACCCATAACTGCCTTTTGACCTCCCCATGGTTTCCACCCCAGGGCCAAGGGAGAAAGACAAAGCACAACTGTGAAGGACCATTGTGGAAAGCAACAAAGCCTGGAGTGTCTGCACTGCAGCCGTCAACACAGCCACAAGCCTGGCTGCCGTAGGGTTCCCTCATCTACCCTCCGTGCCGGGTTGGCTCCTGGCCCTTAGGTCTTTTCAGGGCTCTCTGGGGGAATGTGGACACAAAAGACAGGAGCCCACCAGAGGCTCAGGCCACCATCTGGCTCTGGCCCACTCACCTGCAGGTCAAAGAACTTGCTGTACCTCCGGTAGATAGTCTGGGAGGTGGAGTCGGACCAGGTCACGTTGATAATATATACCTGCGGGAGGAGAGAGACGAACACATGAGCAGGTGAGCCAGACTGGCTCTAAGGTAGGTCGGGCATTGTTTAATGTTGCTGTAGGGGAACCACAGCCAAGACTGCCCTTTCTCTCATCTGTCACCAGGGCCTGACTCACTGTCAGGTACCATGTGGATGCTAGCTGCAGCGTTTGTCAATACACACACACACACACACACACACACACACACACACTCACTCCATAGACCCAAAGAAGCATTCACTAAAATGATAACGAAGATTCCCTTTGTATAGGGTTAAAGCAAATGTCTTAAACATCATTTTTGCTAACATGTGTTGTAGATAATAAACATAAAATTGAGGTCATTACATTTTTTTAAAGAGCTGATTTCCACTTGTCCTCAAACTTCAGCGTGAATGAGAGTTTATGAGGGCTCTTCCCAAACTGCAAGTCCATGAGCCTCATACTTTGCCATTCCACACGGGCAGCCCCGGACTTGGAAGACTCCGATATTGACACCACGGGCAAAACCAGGTCACTCTGCTGTAGCCCAGCACTGTAAGTGTTTCAGAGATTTGTGGCTCAACTCAGCCTCCCGACAACGAGGCTCACACTGCCCTTCACAGAGAAAGAACATACACACCAAGAAAGCCAGCGTGTCTGGCTTCACGAGAAGCAACTTCACAGACGATGTGGAGCCAGAACTTTGAGGTTTCAGATGGCTCACACCATCCCCAGTGTGTGTGTCTCACTTCCCGCCTGGTGGTTAGGGATGAAGGTGTGATCTCCCAGCAGCAGCTCTGGCTACCATCATAGACTCTGACTCTCTGAAATCGTATGCCCAATTAAATGCCTCAGTCATGGTGTCTTACCACAGAAACAGAAAAGTAACTCTGACAGTTAGATTCGTCGTGTAGACAGTGTTCTGAATGACAGGTGAGGAAAAGCCATAAAGCCAGGAGTTAGCAGGGATGTCACCACCCAGAGATGGACTATTGATGAGTAGAAGTCCTAATAAGGAAAAACATTAACTAAAAGGCCAGCCCTGCCCAAATGAGCTCAAAATAAATCACTGGCTTAGGGTAGTAAAAACAAACTGGGTACAGTGGTAACACATCTGCCCAGTATATTTGAGGCCTTGGGCTCCAATCTCAGCAGTGAAAATAACATTTTTTAAGCCAGGCACAGAGGTGGGCACTGGTAACTCCAGTATTTGGGAGGTAGAGGCAGGAGAATCAAGAATTCAAGGTCACCTTCAATTATATAAGGAGTTCAAGGTCAGCCTGAGCTACATGAGACCCTGTCCGAGAAAACAATGGACATAGAAAAATATATGGCAGATATTTATAATAATACAGGCAGATGGGTATATGTGTTTGTGCTTTGTTTCATACCTTACGTGAACGTTGATCTCATACAATAAATCACAAAATCTTTAGATGACCAAAGGACAGCTCGTATTTAGGTAAGTAACTATATGCCGATATGGTATAAAGAATCTACATGTCTCATCCCATTTGATTTCTCAATGATTATCCCATACGGTGCAGGAAGAAGGCGAGGCTCAGAGACGCTAAGTAGAAGTGGAGCCACGCAGCTAATACAAGATGTGACACAGACCTGAGTCCTTTCTCCATCTCCTCAGCACACTGGGCATTTATTCTCTCCTGTAGCATGGGGCAGTGTAAACTATAATCACTAGACATTGATTTGGTTCCTGAGGCTGCGAAGCCCGACAGCATGGTGCCGGCAGCTGTGGACAGTCACCCTAGGCACAGGAGGGAGGGTGAGTCTAACCTCATCCTTTTTTACCAAGAACCCAGATCCATGACGAGGGCATTAATCCATTCTGGACGGCTGTGCCCTGTCTAAAGGTCCTTCCTCCTCCCATCATCACAATGGTAACTAAAGTTAAATCTCGGGGAGAACGGCAGTCACAGGCCTATTCCTCTACATGTAAGTTTAGTTCTGTAGGTATTTGAAACAACTTGGTAAGAACTAGACATCTTTTAAAGCTGGAAAAGTCTGGATACCTTTGTACATCGAAGGGCCTAAAGCAGTGGTTCTCAATCTGTGGGTCACAGCGCCTTTGGGATTGCATACCAGATATTTACCTTACAGTTCATAACAGTAGCAAAATTACCGTTAGAAAGTAGCAATAAAATGATTTTGAGAAACCAGGGTTCACGATGCAGCAAAAGCCGGGCAACCCTGGGACACAGATAGCGGCTCCCGGCTACTGTGAAAGAGGGGCTAGGTTTTCACCAGGGCCATAACCCCAGTACAGCTCCCTCCTCTCTTTCACCAGTATCTCCTTGCTGAGGTCCCTAGTCGGGGAAACAGATATGGCCACGCCCACCAGAGCAGAGCACAGGGTGAGCCTGCCTGTAGGTCATTAAAGTCCACCATTCTCCTGGGCCTGTGAAGCCGAGGAAGGACTTAACAGGGGCTTAACACCCATGCTCCTTCCTGTGTGGTAATTAGTGGCTTCCCTTTCACCTCCCAGGGAGAATTAATCACAGGCCTGGCTGCTGGAAGGATGCACTGAGGCCTGGTCCTTGTAAAATGATGCAGACAGCCCTGGCAGTTGGGAGATGCATGCAGGCCTGGTCCTTGATGCATGGAATTGCACGTTAAAAGGCCGCCTTTCTGGCAGAGGAAATCAGTGGCTCAAGGCAGTGGCTTGTCAAATACAGATTGCCAGGTGAGGAGAGAATTCTGGAGCCAGCCGAAGCTGGATCTCACCCACAGCAATCTTACACTCCCACCCCCAAGGTTTTTCCAAACTGCTGGGACATGCCAGAAGTGCCCAGCCTTGGAACCAGTCAGCATCCTCCTATAGATAAGACCAGAGATCTGAAGACAGACTCCAGGCCCATCTTCTCTTGACAAGATGCTTGTTGTCTGCTTCCCAGCCTCAGACAGCCTAGATTATCACTCCAGATGAGCAATGGAGATGTAGCATTCCAGCCTCACCCAAGCATACCTCATTCCAAGGCCAGAGCTTCTTAAAGACCCTCAGGGCTGGTCCTGCTTTACAGATAAACTGGAGAAAGAGCAGGTGTCGCAGGGGGAGAGGTCAGAGGTCACTGGAGAAAGCCAGCTCTGTTTACCCGCACAGATAAACCCTCCTCTGGCTTCAGAAGCTGCCAGATAATGTTACCAGCAGCTGGACTTCAAGAAAGGGCTGGCAATTAAACACCCTGCTTCCAAACGTGGTTACTTGGGCTTATGTTTCCTGTATGGAGTTTCCCTTCCTTGTGGATTTTAAAAATGCAAGGATTCCATTTCAAGGTCTCCAGTCACTCAGGCAGATGGTAGGCAACTAGGAAGCCTCCTCAGAGACCCAGTAACCATGCCCAGCTGCCTGCGGACTAGGCAGACTACCATTTTCCCTTGCAGCTCACATATAAAGGGGAGAGTCCCTGGCAGGGACACGGCGTATGGACAGCCAGCACAGTACTTCATCACTCAACTTCCTCCCATTCTGAGGTCATGCAATCTGCTCAATACAAGTGGCCTGACCAGGTCTGGGCCCAGTGGGCCCTGCTGCCTCTAGGAACCAAGCTCTTCAGAACTTCCATGACCTTGATGCAAATAACTTGCAAGTCGGCTCCAGAGAACCCAGAATAAAGCTCAGTCCCATGGCGGGGCATCCAGGATGGGATCTGGGCTGAACCCAACGAATGACTGCAAAGATATGGCTTAACGGTTCCTAAAGAGCCCCAGACTGGCTTGGGTTTGGTCGGTAATGTTAGTGTCTGTCGCTGCTTTTGTCACAGAAAGTAGGGCAAGAAGCAAAGAGTTAGGAATTGTGCAAGGACCCGAGCATTCCTATATGGTACACATTGTGGCTGCAATTTATTGAGGAAGGCCCTATTTTCCCTGGCCCCCTGCCCAGCCAACCTAGCCCCAGGCCAGATGGAAACCCCCAGTGCAACATTCCCCCACCTGCTTACAAATAGCTCTGGGGTCAGGTGGCTAGGAATAGAGCACAGAGTGGAGCAGGTTGTATCCACTACCCAAAGCTTGCCCATTCAAGGGGCCAATGTGGGCGTGGACATCTAATCTACACTATAGTCTTCAAACTACAAGTTCCACCTTGGGACTGTAGCCACACAACAAAGGAGCACATTGCTCCTGAAGTGGGCTGATTTCTAGGGCCAGGGAAGTCACAGGATCACTTCAAATCCTCTGGAGTCTGTGGATGTAGAGAGGCCTACCATGTTTGGTTAACTGGGTTCAAGATTATGGCTCTAGAAGCCAGAATGAGCACAATCAAGAAAGCAATAAAGGGGCTATACATTTGGGACCACAGCTAGTGCACAAGCTTCTTATTGAGGAAGGTCCCATGCCAAGTTCTTCTCCAAGAATTTGATTGCCATCTAAGATAACATTAGGCCCTACATTTCCATTCTAAATGCCTCCATATACTTAGACCTGATGTGGAGGGTTGGGAAAGAGAATGGCATATAAATCTCCAGGCCAGTTAGAGCCTAGCCACCCTTAGTTAGAGGGGCTCAGGGCTACTGTCCCCAATGCAAGTTCCCAATGCCAACCCCTGGGCTGATAATTGTCTTCCATGACTCTCAAGGTGACAGTGGCGGTCCTGATGTTGAAGGTCTTTATTCTCATCCCCTAACTGTTCCAGAGGAAGAACTCTCAAGGCTCCACTGGCCCCATGAGTTTGGAGTGCTCAGAGTCTGTGGTCCACCATCAGCAAGCTTTTAAATCCACCCTTGTTTGCTAATTGCTGGTACAGCATAACCCAGTCTGTTTAACATGGGTGAGTCCATCCCCTCCCTAGTTTCCCCATGAGCACAAGCTGTCTTGCCCTCTCTGGGCCTTCGGTGTCCTAGGTCCTGAGACAATGACTGGTTCGTTCCAGAAAAGAGATTCCAAGGCGTTTGTAGCAATGAGGATAGTGGTCAGATGCAAACTGGAGAAAGTTCTTCAGCCCCAGACTCAAACTTTTAAGGGGCAAGGGACAGCACACAAATCTTGACTCAGTGCAAGTGTCTTTGCCAGTCCAAAACATTGCCAGTAAAATCATGTCCAATAGTCCAAGGTCCCTTGCCTCAATTTTGTGGCAGGGAGGGCGGTCTGGATGGGACAGGAATAGGGGTCTGTTAGCCCACGGGTCTCAAACTCACAGTAGCCAAAGATAACTCTGAACTTCAGATCCCCTTGCCTCTACTTCCTGGGTGCTAAGACTGCAAGCATGCCTCCCTACACTCAGTTTATGTAATCGTGGGGATCAAATTCAGGGCTTCAAGAATGTTACGTAAGTACACTATCAAGTAAACCATAGACCTGGCCTGAAAGTTTTTAGCTTAGTGTAAAAGTACTTAGCACCTTTAGAGGTGACCCTGGTAAAAGTCTCCTTTAATCCCAGCACTCGGGAGGCAGAGGCAGGCGATCTCTGTGAGTTCAAGGCCAGCCTGGTCTACAGAGCGAGTTCCAGGACAAGCTCCAAAGCATACAGAGAAACCCTGTCTTGAAAAACCAAAGAAATAAACAAGTATGTATGTATATACATACACACATTTGTATGTATGTATATATTTACTTTAAATTTCTTCTCTCTCTCATACACACACACACACACACACACACACGATTTTAGATATAAATATAATGATTTTATGTCCTGACAAGGAGAAGGGCGAAGCTTGACTTTGTTGCACAGGGCCAGGAAAACAACGTGTGAAGCCGAGAGAGATGCTGTGGGGCCAGGGGATTTTTTTTTTTTCTTGTTCTTTTCTCCACGTTTCCCGGAAGGGAAACACACATATAAGCTGGGCACTCCCAGGATCCACAAACCCTGAGAAACCTGAAGGGGAGGATTCACCATCAAAGCTTTGTCCTTCAAGTCCCCCAGAGCCATAGAGACTGCAGTCCCTCTGCAAAGCTTGCTGTCTGGAGAACAGCCACTCCTGTTTGCTGAGCACTTTCCGACTTCCAGACACTGCTGGAACCTTCGTTCTGATTATTCATCTATCTTTACAACACCCCCCAAGGACAATGTTAACACCTCCAGCTCCCAAAGGTGAGGCAGGAGTCACAGGTGCCACCTGCTTCGGTCAGACAAGCGGCCCGCGATGGAGCTTAGAATCAAACAGGCCAATCCCTCTAGAGGAAGGCTCTGTCTGCTTTTTCAGGTTTTTAAACAACTGTTTGTTTGTTCGGTGTAGGGAGTCGGGTATAGATATGCACACACCGAAGGTTGTGTGCCATGGCGCTGTGTGGCAGTCAGAGGTCAACTGGGAGTCGGTTCTTCCCTTTCACCGTATAGGACCCAGGGACTGAACTCAGGTCATCAGACTTGGTGGCAAATGCCTTTACCCACTGAGCCATCTTGCCAGCCAGCCCTCTTTAATTGTTCAGTTGCTACTATTTAAAAAAAATTTTTATTGTGTATATTCATTTGTACATGGTACTGTGTTTCCTTTTTTATTTTGTTTTTTTTTTTTTATTTTTTATTTTTTATTTTTTTATTTTTTTATTTTTTTTGTAGAAAGTGGGATTCGGGGAGAGTATTTACTTTTCATGGAGCTGATCCAAGATCCCAGTTCTGGGCTCCCTTCTTACCAGTGACATGGGCAGCTTTAGTGTTGACGGATTAATCGGTCAATTACCTACCTACTCAAGGAGAAATTAACAGGCAGAGTTGCAGGTTGGACCACAGGGTCGATCCTGGTGGCAGAGATCCTCGTCTATTTACCTGAACCACTCCGGGTGAACATATCAGAGAGCTACTTGGACATCGATGTGTATTGTAGGTCTATTTGCAGTAGCTAAGTTTGAGAACCACCCTAGGGGTCCAGCAAGCAGAGGAGTGGGTGCAGACAGTGCGGTGTGTATGCCCAGTGGGACATTTTCAGCCTGAAAGAAGGGCCCGGCTGATGCAGGGCAAAGGGAGGTGGGTTCGGCTGGAGAGGATCATAGTAAATTAGAGCAGCCTCAGAAAAAGACAGAGCATGTTCCTGCACCTTTGACAGGGTGAACACTGGCTTGAAAATGTCCTTAGGAAACACAATACCACCCGGCATTGGTGGCACACACCTTTAATCCCAGCACTCGAGAGGCAGAGGCAGGTGGATCACTGCGTGACCAGCCTGGTCTACAAAGTGAGTTTCAGAGCTGTTATACAGAAAAACACTGTCTTGCAAAAAGAAAATAAAGGACCTAACGCCCACCCTGCTGGGAAGACCACCCGAGTGTGTGTGAGGAACTCAGGGCAGCGGGCACTGTGAGCTCTCACTTTTGTGACTTCCTTTCCCATGCTTTGACACTAACTGCCAGACATAGTCTTTTGTACTCTTAAGAATTTTTTTTCTCTTTCTCTAGAACACCCTAAGGGCATCCAAAAGCACAGGTCCTGGAAAGGAATCCACTTCGGACTTACAGAGCTCTGGGCATGAGTCCCACGGGGGGTGTTTATTCTCCAGAGCACCTGAGCATCCAGGACTGGCCTTTGTGCTGTATGGTCCTTCTTCTAACTCTACCACTGCTCAGCCAAAGTAGCCTGTAGGACAAAAGCAGGGGAGGTGCTCTCAAACAGCGGGTGCCTAAGGGAGAACCCACACATGGTCGTGGGCATCTTAGGCAATGCCCATGCATCTGGAGAAGGTGGCTGACATTGTGCCCGGGTGGGAGGACAGGCAGGCTCCTTTCATGATGGATATGAGCTGGAAAACTTTATTGGTGCATCTGACCTTTGATGGTATAACAACCATCATCAGAGGATCACACATAAGAGCCATGAATCTGGTTATAAAATACATGAACACACACACACACAGAGACTGAGAGAGAGAGCTTACGTTTTAAGCAAGCTTACAATAAAGTAAAACAAATAAGCAAAATAAAAACGAAATTTTGTGCCCGGCCACATTCATAGTTACCACGTCGGACACGTCTACCAGATGCACTGTGACACTGAGGAGCCGGAGTTCCGGAAACAGCAGCATTGTGTGTCTGGGTTCCAATGGGCTTGGCCACCACTCTGCAGCTCTAGCAGAGTTAGGAAGGGGACTTCTGGCTCCACGCGCTCCCTAATCTACCCTGATCAACGCCCAACCCTGGCCCACCGCCCTCAACATACACATCCTGCCAACGTGTCTGCGCCTTTGTCACGCTGCAGAGCCAGGCAAAGGTTAACACACACAGCTTGGTTCTGCTTCCTGGGCAATGCGGCAGCCAGGGAAGGCTGGGGGTCAACTGCTCCTTCACACACACACACACACACACACACACACAGCCTTGAGGGAAGTGACCTCTCCACTTCCTCCCCGGTGACACACTCACACCTTCCTCCCTGCTGAGTTCAGCAAAGCTTCACTGCAGACACAAGGCAAGTAGCTGTCACCAGGAAGCTAGTGCCTGGAGTGGCCTGGTGAGCCCTATTCCCAATCTTATCTATCCTTTGACTTAGAAACTAGACCTCTAAGACGGCATGTGTGTGCAAAAAAATGTTCTCTGCAACAAAAAAAATAAGGAGCACTGAATGTTCGCTGATTTTAAAAGGTATATAAGTTATGACTCATATACCTGCTGACAGTAAGATATCCTCCTTTAATAACATTCTGAGAAAGAAGGAAACCCAAGATCACCAAGTGGCATCTACACCACGGAGCCACGTTTATTTAGGGTGTATGTGTATAGGGGGTTGTCCTTATATACACATGCACTAAAAAGAAAGCCATGGCAGCTTATGTGTGGGTATTTGCGAGAAGAGATCTAAGGAGAAAGACGGGAACAGTTTTGCTTTCTACTTTGTACATTTCCGTAATTTATTTCCTTTTACTTGAAAGTGCATGGCTTTCATAATTTAATGCAAGATTTCTATCTTGGAAAACACCTGTGTCCCCTTAGCCTGTCCCTGGCTCTGGTTCCTGAATGCTGTGCCGGCAGCAGCCTTTGCTCATTCCTGAGGGGCAGTGGGGGAGTTTCAGGTTCAATGCTGAGGTCGTGAACCTAAGGTCTGCAACCATGGCTATACACTGTCACCAAGGGGTCCTTTAAAACCACTCCACCTGGACCTCGAATACCAGTTAAACTAGAGCCCTGGAAATCGGGAATGGCTTGGGGGGGGGGGGATAGGAGCTCCCTGGTGGGTCTACATTAAAGCCAACCAAATCCTCAAAGACCACTACCTAGCTGGAAAAACCCAGGTACCCCTTTAACTGCACAGCGTCATAAACAAGAATTTTGCCCTATAGAGTTCAGCTTCACCTTCATGGTGTCTACAACAGGGAGTCTGGACTCAGACTGAATTCTGCCTGCAGGCTTGGGACTCGTCAGCTCTAATGCAGAAGAGGAAACCAGAATCAGACCCCTCTGCTCTGGGCTGTGATTGTGCCCAAACTTATTTTGGCAGCCTGTGCCACCCAGCACCCCTGAGCCTCCATCAGTGACTGGAGGTCAGAATCAGCCCTTCTTGGCTCAGGAGCAACAGCTGAAAGAACCAGCAGGGCCTGCCCATGGAAGAGAGTGCAGTGATACATGTTTTTAAATGCTTAGGGGACTCTCACAATACCGGGGTCAGGTCCAGTTAACCGCCAAGACGGGCAGTACATAATGAGTTAAGTTGTAGGAAAGCAGGTCTCTGCCTACTGTCGGGAAGAAGTGTCCATCTGCCAGAGCTAACCAAAGATTGGGAAGCAGTGGGATTGTTAGCTGAGGGGACAAGAAATCCCCCAGACGTAATGTTGCTTGACGACATCCTCTCACTCTCTAACTTCCAACACCCAGAACCACGCAGAGCTTTTATCGAAATCCTCTGGGAAAATAGCTTATTATTCAACTAAAAGGAACGTGTTGCTTTTACCAGCTCCAGCCTGAGTCCCGCAGAGGCCAGACACCGTGCTGGGTACAAAGTCTGGGGGTGAGCCTGACACAGTTGCCATGCGGCTTCTCTGAGCTCAACAGAAAACACACAGGATGAGTGCAGACAGGAGACCACAGGGGAGACACCATGCTAGACTGAAGGTCAGGGAGCACCTGTCTGGGACAGGGCTATTTGAGCTGAGACCTACATAGAGAAGGCAACACAGTGAGACCCGACTCAAAACCAGAAAAGAGCAATACCTCCCACCATATGCCAAATGGCAAGCAAGTCCTCGTGACTTCAAACAGTGAGTTCAAAGGTAGGGTACCAAACAGACAGCGATGAAAGGGAGACAGGCAAGCCAGAGTTCAAGGTCACAGACGTTTATGCTCCAGTGAATATCAACAAGAAAAGCAACTCACAGAACGGGAGAAAATTACAATGGTGATAAGTCTGCTAAAGGACTTGTACCTAAAAATGAATTACCTTGGAAAGTGTGCCATGGTTGGGTTCTTCTGCACAATCAAATACGTGAAAACTTATTGCATGATGCAATAAGCAATCTAT
The DNA here is from genome assembly GCF_943737965.1 of Phodopus roborovskii. Lineage (NCBI taxonomy): Eukaryota > Metazoa > Chordata > Mammalia > Rodentia > Cricetidae > Phodopus > Phodopus roborovskii. The sequence continues at coordinate 12,973,928 of NW_026126541.1, read as the reverse complement.
GAGCCAGAAAGTGCAGAACGGCTGGCTTAGAGCTGTGGGTGGACGGGGTGGTTGCCGCGGGGTTTCTTTTCTACAAAATGGTATGTTGGTGCTGGAGGGATGGCTTAGTGGTTAAGAGTACTGACTGTTCTTCCAGAGGACTAGGGTTCAATTCCCAGCACCCACATGGCAGCTCACAACTGTCTGCAACTCCAGTTCCAGGGGATCAGACACCTCCACATCAATGCACATAAAGTAAATTTAAATAAATTGTTTTTTTAAAGACGATGACGTGTCCTAAAAATTGACTCTGGTGGTAGCTACACAACTCTGTGAATCTACTAGGACCATGTTGTCTGATACAAGAATCATTTCAATAAAGCAATTATTCAAAAGCAGAAGAGGGGAACGACACGTGTGTGTGTGTGTGTGTGTGTGATGTGTTTTATGTGTGTAGGTGTGCTCACCTATCTGAATGTGTGTGTGTGATGTGTTTTATGTGTGTAGGTGTGCTCACCTATCTGAGTGTGTGTGATGTGTTTTATGTGTGTAGGTGTGCTCACCTATCTGAGTGTGTGTGTGTGTGTGTGTGTGTGTGTAGGTCAGAGGCCAATTTTGAGTATCTTCTCCCCACACTCTTCACCTTATTTTTCAGACAAGGTTTCTCACTGAACCTAGAGCTTAGAGTTTAGGTTAGACTGGCTAGCCAATGAACCCTAGGAATCTGCCTGTCTCTGTCCTACAGTGCTGGCATTACAGGCATGTGTCATCACACCCAGCTTTTTTACGGGTACTAGGAACTCCGGTCCTCATGCTTGCCCGGCAGGCACTTTGCCCACTGAGCCATCTCCCTAGCCCCTTTAAAGGGTTATTGATTTCATTGCAACATCCTCTCAGCCTAATTCTTCCAAATTCCAAGCCAGACCCACTGTCTCCTAGATACTGCCCTGAGTCGGTTCCATGTTCCCCCAGCCCCTGGTGTGGTGGGATCAGGGACCACATGGCACACACCAAGCTTGGAGAAAACCTACAGAGGCCTCAGTGGCCCTCATGTGAACCAGCAGCAGGAGCTCACAGTGGGTGTGGACATCAGAGCCAGGAAGAGGCACCTGCTTTCCCAGGTTGGGTAAAGAGGAATCCAGGTGCTTTAATACCAAGGCTGGAAGGAACCAATGTCTAAACCACCTGCTCTCTGCCCAGTTTGCTGGCCTCAGCACACCAAATCACCCAGCCCGGCAGTGAAACTGGGAAGGCTGCCAGACCCTGTGTGTCCAGCACAGGGAAAGTGTTCCCACCCTGGACAGCCTGCCCTGAGGGGAAGCTGCTGAGTGCCTTCCACTGGAGCTCAGCCCAGCCTTCTTCCACTTGACCCCGCTGACCCCTCCCCTCATCCCAGCTTCCACTTTCCCTTCCCCTTTAAACGTTATAGGTGCCTGGGAGCACCATTCCCAACACAGCACTGGAGACCTTTCCTGCCGAATTCATGTGTGTCCTCTTCTCCAATCCATCCCCAGAACCACTCTCTACAAATACCCAGTAGGCAACGTCCCTTGTTAATCTATAATCATGATTGACACCGGGAATGCAGTAGCTTCTCAGTAAAGTTACGCTGCTCATCAGTTTCATCCAGAAAGAACCACTCTGCACCTACTGTGTGCTAGGCTCTGCCCTAGACACTTAGTCAGACAAAAGCAAACAAGACACTGTGCAGCTCTGGTGCCCAGGGCCTCCAGGCTGAGGAGAAATAGTGTTACAAATGCATAGGAGAGCTGCGCACAGACCTGGGGACTCAAGGAAAAGCACTGAGCTGGGGAAAAGTCCAGTCCATCTCCTGCTACTCTAAGAGAATTCACGAGATTGGTTACATTGTAAAGAAATGAAGCTGTCACATGCCAGCAATCCCAGCACATGAGACCCCATCTCAAACAATAAAAATAAATCAACAAATAAGTGAAGTTTACTTTGGTTCCAGCTTCTGGGGGCTGGGAAGCCTGCAGGCACAACCCCAGCTTCTGGTGAGTCTTTCTGCATGGGCAAGTGTCACACGCAGATGAGGACATCCTTGCTTTTTAGGACAACCGCTCCCATGAGACAGGTGTGATTACCTCTTAATGACGTCATCGCCTTCCTGGGGGCCCGGGGTCTCTGTGCCACCACAGTGGCACCGGCTTTTAAAATGAGAATCTGTGGGAACACACTATACTTACATCCTAAGAGGCTTTCCGGAAGTTGCGGCACTGGAGGGGAGGAGAGGGTTACAAGTAGCAAGGAGGGACCTCAGGCAAAGAAGCAACCAAAGAGATGAAAGCTAGGGTGGCATGAAGTAGGCTGAGCTGGGTGGCAGGAGGCTGGAGCCAAGGGAGCAGGGAGGAGGATACCAAGTCCCAGTGAGAATGAGAGACTGAGGCAGGGTGGTCCACAAAGCCAGAGAGGCCGAGAGCCAGCTAGAGGACACGCCACAGTTTGGGATGGGAAAGGAGCAAAGGTCAGGCGTGGAGCCCTGAGCATGGACACAGTAAGAGATGTGGTAGGTGAAGCTGGGCCTGGCGGGGAGAAAATCTGGGAAGCAAAATGTTGGAAAGAAGATATGGAGGCCAGGAAGCGCTGTTGGAAGGTGGAGATGCTCCACCCAAAGGCTATGGAGACTCCAGACCCCCCCTGGGATGGATGCTGTGGAACGACTCAAAGAAGCCAGGGTTGAGGAACTCCATCCTGGCAGTGCACAGGGGACTCAACCACCTACTTCAGGACAGTCACTGACTAGGAGCTTGGGGCATTTGATACAGAAGGCACTGCAGCTTTGAAAAAGGGAACAAAATGCTAGAAGCCAACGGTTTTGTCTTATGCTTAGTTCTCTCCCAGGCATAAGCACTTAGGAAAATCTAAGTCACTCCTTCTCTCTCTCTCTTTCTCCTCTCTTGCACACACGCATGCATGCTCGCACACACACAAAACTCGTCTTAAAATACAGAGTGACAAGAACAAAATAATGCCATGGCACATCTTGTACCCACCCCCACCCCAACCCTCATCTCTCTGCCCCTTCCTAAGCTGTGCCCACAAGGGACCTGCTTCTCTGTCCCAGCCAACTCCAAGGCGTCATTTGCTCCCAGGTCCCCCTGGGGAAGAGGGCTGCCAAGTTAGCTGGAGGAGAGCCCTGTGCCGGGGCCAGGGCAGTCTGCCAGGCATTGCATCTGGTTAGCGCCCCCCCCCCATCAGACAGAGGCTGGAGGTAAGAGGGCGCGAGGCCAGCTCTCTTCCACCAGTGATTCGCAGAGTCACGTCATGTAAGCCTTCCCTGGGGGAGGGTGGTCCCCTCCCTCTGACCTCAGCCTGCTTCACTTGGCCGCAGCCCACCCTTCTCACTCACGCCCAGGCTCCTGCGGGCAAAGGCATGAGCTATACGTTGTAGCCCTCCCAGGCTGCACTTGAGGTCCCAGAGAAGAAATCCCTTCTCCCAGCTGTGCTTCGATGGGCACTGGGGTCGAAGCACTCAGACAAAACATAAACTGCTAAATGCAGTCTCTCTCCACCGTTATCGCACGGGTTAGGGCTGGCGAGAGGAAACAGGGATGTCCAAGGGGCAGTGCAAATTATACATGCTAAATCCAGCTTTGTCTCATATTTGGTATATGGTCTTGGATGGAGTATGCGATTCCTCTGAGCCTTCCACACCTATAAAACCAGAGTAGCAAGAGGCCATGACTTGGTTTCTCTGTGTAGTCTTGGCTGACCTGGAGCTCACTCTGTAGACCAGGCTGTCCTGAAACTCACAGAGATCCACCTGCCTCTGCCTCCTGAATGTTGGGATTAAAGGTGTGCACCACCACCACCTGGCTACAAATACATTTTTAGAAACATCATTATATTGCATGAGCTTATGATGCTTGATTAAGCACACATGCCACACATACATGTAGAGGTCAGAGGGAAACTTCGTGGAGTCTGGTCTCTCCTTCCTTATTTAAGGAAGTTCCGGGCTTCAAACTCAAGCCATCAGGCTTACTCAGCAAGCACCTTCATCTGCTTGATGGCTCTTAAGGGCAGATTAAATGAGAAAATGACCACAAAACACTTATTTTATGCCTAGTCCATACAAGAAGCATTACCGTGGCTCTTTCCCATACTTCCTGGGAATTCTCTGTTGTACCTGTGGCAATGCTAAGGGAAATTGGATCTCCACCATCCCAATTGCTACCAGCTGGCTCTCACATAAGTGGCGGATCTACACAGACCTTCAACCATAACCTGACCTTTACAAGGTCTGGCCGTAAGCAATGTTCTGTCACAGTTGAGGGCAGCCAGTCACAGAGCATTCTATGACACTTGAGGAAGGGTAGAAACCGCCCTAGTAGCTCCTTTTCCCTGGCTGTCTGTGTGTGTGTGTGGGAGGGGGGGCGCTACCCTGAGTCACTAAGTTCCAGTATCCACACACAGACCCCTGTGGATGCTTACTCTAATCAACAGAAGATGCTGAAATTCCAAAAGGGTTCCAAGTTTGCCCAAGATCACATGACTGAAAGAGCCCACCTTGAATTCAACCCTAGTGAAATTGTCCCTTCCCACCTTGTGGTAAAACCTTACAGCATGAGTCATTGCGGGGACTTGGTGGCATCCCGAGGAGTGAGGAAGGCGGGGCTGGGGAGGTGTGACAGATGTGCTGAGCTGAGGGAAAGGCCAGGAGGCAGGACCACACCTCAGCAGGGACCAAGCCAGTCCCCTGGGGACCCACACCCCAAGCTCTACCTCAGAGTATTCCCTCAGGCTGGCTCCCACCAGCTGTGGCCACTCCCTGCCTCTAAACGGAAGCACATGACCCACAGAGCTATTCTGGAAGCTTGGTGCCCTATGGCATGTGCCCTGCATGGCACTCCCCGGTGACCTCTTTCTGTTGGCTCTTCGCAACCAGCTGCCTTGTTTCCAGAAGATGGAGAAGCAGCCAGTCGGCAGGGACACCAGGAGTGGAGTTTATTCTGCCAGTGCTTTGGGGCTCCGTTTAAAATAGGAAGTCGGGATAGAGCAGAGCTGGGAAGTGGCTAACAAACAGGGTATCTTCAGCTTCTCGTGTTCTCTACTCTTACAGGAAGGTTATAACAGGTCAGAGCTTCAGGCAACTCATCCCCAGCTCAGAGGCTGCGACAAGTGAATGAGAGAAGACTTGGAGTCTGGGGTTAAGGTTCACAATCAGCTCCAGCCCCACACGGTCTGAGACTGTGGCCATGTGTTAAGCAAACACTGGGCAAGTCTGGGAACAGGCTGGTAATATGGAGGGCAATGCCATCCTTGCCGCTAGGCTTGGGCACACTGCATTCCACATGAGTGGAATCTCAACAGAGGGACCCAGGGACCAGATGTTTAAGTGCCAACTACAAAGAGGCAGCACTGGCCAATCAAGCACAAGGACTAAGCTCTTTGGAGACTCCCTATGTTGCCTGTAAATGTGAACAACTCAGACATTTGAGTCAGAGACAGAGCACAGGCCCAGGGCACACACCTAGAGACTGTCCTTTGTTCGTAGGGACACACTAGCTTAGTCTGTGAAGTTGAGAACAAGGTTGTTCTTGATTAAAACAGTTGTATATAACAAACTATCTTTTCAAAGCATAAAGGAAATCCCTATATAAAAGAATCATTCGCGAGTGTTTCAGGAAATAACAGGTGCTCTTGTAAGCTTAGCAAATCCCACATGGACTTGCTTTTCACACCTAGAATTTTATACAATTCAGTCATGAAGGTAGCCACATTTGCTTAAAGCAGTCATCATAGGCTAGGTTCCCTGCACGGTATTTTAACCCCAAGGACACACCCCTGAATCACTGTCTTTGCAAGTGAGGCAATTTTTGCTCAGAGAAGTTCCAAAGCTTGTCTAAGGTCACAGACATGGATCTAGAGTTGCCTATGGACCCCAGACCTTTCCACAATTCTAGGCTGCCTCTCAGCAACCTTAAAGAAGGTTCCAGCTGTTTTACATCCTCATCTGAGCCCAGAACCCCACTCCAGGACTCAAGCATACTCTTCTGCTCCTGTCCTCAAACAGACAGCTTCAAACCCACAAGAGACCGTCATGGACCATGATGAACCCTGGCAGCAAGACAGTTAAAGATGTGAGCAGAGCCAGCTCCCTAGCCCAATCCCTTTAGGTCACCTGAACTCTCTTCAGGACCTAACAGAAGCCCAGACCAGAAGCCCAACTACAGAGAAATGATAAGGGATAAATCTAGCCTTCTGTACTGGACTACTAGCAAAGCAAGCCCTGCCTATATTTAGGAACAAAGAACATTCTATACTTTAACTATGTATGTAATTATGTCAACAGTAACGGGAAACTGAGTCATCTCTCCACCTTCTCTCTCCCACCACTGGCCTTTACCAGATGTCCCACCCTGGACAGTGCTATTTCCAGTACTGCAAGTATGCAGAGCTGTGTCTACTCCTGTTTAGGGATCACTTCCTTCCTTCTGGTCAATTCCTGCTCTGTTTATGACAAGGTCCCCTTCCGAAGGGTGCAGGCACAAGCTGGTCCAACCAGTCATTCTGGTCCCTCTTGGAAGCTTCGGTTCTCCTGTGTCTACAGCGTCTGAAACTGCAACCAGCACACACTAGATGCTTCACACATGCTTGCTGGATGAATGAAAGGCGGTCAGATGTGATGTTGCGGAAAGCACACTTTTGTAAGGTCAGCAAGGGGATGGGGGCACTGCTTAGGGGGTCTGTGGACTTGTGAAGGGCATCTTCAGCATGAGCAGAGAGAAGCAGAGAACAGAGAAACCAGCAGTCAAGGGATCAGTCTAGCCTTCCACACCAGGATATCCCACGGCTAATGTGTCATCCTGACAGGGTCACACCCATCACCATGACCACATCTAATCACTTAGCGACGGAGTCAGCACAGAGCCCAGCAGACGGGTGATGTTACCTCCTCAGAGCCAAGAAACTGCATTCAAATCATCAGTGTGGCACCAAGGCAGTGTTCGGGACAGTGATGCAGACTGGTCCCATTCTGACACAGTTCCTGCTGTTCCCTAGGCTCTCACTTCTTCCCCCCCAATCCAGGCTGGGGGAGGGGAGGGGAGAGCTGGCTCCTTCTGATCTCCCTTCTCACTACCCCTCAGGGCCTTCCCTCCCTGACCACGCTGGTAAAATGATCTGTCATGGTCTCACACCAAGAGAATGTATTTTGGAACTGGAGAGGCCCTGGTCCACCACCCCTGAGCTGTACAGAGCTATGGAAACTACATAACCTCTGCGTCTTGATCCTGTGTTTATAAAACAAATCTCCCGGGAGTGCCGGGAGAATGAAAGGGGGTTACGCACACAAGGCCCAAAGCTTACAGCTGGTACACAGCGTGCTCGGGGCACCCCACACTTCTGTCAGTCCCTCTCTAGAGTTCTCTTAGAATCTGTGGTACCCAGTAAACTATCTGTCCTTGGGAGGTGGTCTTCTCTTTACAACTAAGACTGAGGGTTAGGAAGGCCGGGGCTGGCGAGATGGCTCAGCAGTTGAGAGCCCTGGCTGCTCTTCCAGAGGACCCAGGTTCTGTTCCCAGCACCCACGTGGCAGCTCACAACATCTATAACTTCAGTTCAAGGGAATCTGATGTCGTGTGGGCCCTGCATGCACGTTGTGCATAGACATACATGCCAACCAAACGCCTATCTATACACATAAAAATGAACGCATATTTTCACAAGAAGGCAGAGGTGCAGAGGGTGGCGCCATCGGCAGGGCAGGATAGCGGACTGGATCTTGCACGGAATGCTAAAATGTCACAGGACCTAGGTCTGAATTCTTGCTCTGCCTCTTCTCATCTATCTGACTATGGGGAATATCCCCCATGGCAGTAACAACCCTGCCTTGGCTCATGGGAGACTCCGTGAAGGTGTAGGTGATCGGGCTCTGTGCAGCTCCCAGGCTTGCTCAGAGCTGAAGGACCTGGCTGTCATCACAGGCACTGGCGCGTCCTCTGGGAGCAAGGATGCGGGCAGTCTTCATAACGAGATGCCACGCTCCTCCACTTTGGCATTTTGGGTAACAGAGCTGATGCACACCTAGCCAGGGTTGGCAGGAGGGAATGATCCTGCTGGGGAGAAAGCTAGCAAGCAAGTGCCAGGCCCTCAGGCCACCCTGCAGAACAAGAGCCCACTCTCCATACCTGGGGGCTCTTCTTCCCGGTGACTCAGAGACAACACTCTCACATTTCAGGTCTGGTGAGCAGTTTTACTGCGCTCCTCAAACAGCTTCCCCCAGCGCATTAAAACAGGCAGGCCAGCAGCTCAGAACTCTCAAGCACTCCTCCCTGGGATGGCCCTCAGATAACCTAGCCTGAGTTTCTAGGTCTCTCTCCAATGAAAGGTAGGGTACCTCTCCTCACCCTGCTTAATGGGGTGACTAGAGCACGTGGAAGGGGCAGAACAGACTTGTCAGGTAGTCCACATCAGAATCCGGGCCCCACTGGCTCAGTGGCGCCTGGGTACCAAAGGCTCTGCCATAGCCACCGGCTCCATCCTGAGGGTAACCCCTCCTCTCAGAGTCAGATAAGGAGCCTGGAAGAGAAGGTGTGTTTGGGAGTTGGCAGAGAAAAATCACTTCTGTTCTGGATTTCCTATCCCCTCCTCCTAAACTCGCCACGAGCAGACCACTGCCATGAGCAAGTTGAGACGTATGATTTCCCAGGTGAGCGAGACTGTCGAGGCCTCTGCAGTCACACGTAGGATGCACACATGCATTCTCCTTTAATGGAGCCACTGGGCCGGCTGTCCTGACTGCTTCCCTCTTTGAAGTCTCTGCTGGGTCTCCTGCCCACTGAGGAGGAAGTTCCATGCAGGCCTACTCTTATTTTCTTAACATGGTAGAAATATCTGGCCTTTCCCATAATGTTTAGTTTTCCTGATACAATACATAGACAGCACTTTTTTTTCATGGTAGAATTTCAAGGGACTGTTTATTGAAAGACGATCAGTAAGACACCACATACTGCCAGAGAGGGCCAGCCCTGCAGATGGGTGGGGGACAAAGAGATGAGCCATCTCCAGTGTGTGCTCCTAACCCACTTACGGGACACACGCAGGCATCGAATCCCTTCTTAATGGGTGTGATTTATGACATCTCTCTTAAATTAAAGGGGCTCTCTGAGTCACCCTCCTCAGACTCCCTACCCCAAAAAGCAATAAATGAGACTAAAACGAACATTTGTAAGGGGAGGGCAGGAGGTAATGCCTCTTTTTAAAATAAAGATTTTGTTTATTTTTTTTTTAACGGTCTGGTCCTAGCCTTTGAAGATGATGGATAACATGTAATCTGTGTCAACCACCCAGCAAGTATTTACTGAGCGTCTGCTAAGTGAAAAGCTCTGCAGAGCAAGGTGGGGGTGGGTGCAGATGGAGGTGAGCAGGGAGGAGGTTCTAAGGCTGCCTGTCCGGAGCTCACAGTGTGATTGGAGAACAAACACAAGACAGGCATGTAACACCAGCTCTAACACCATGTTTAAGCCTTGATGAAACGCAGCAAACTAAACTCGAAGACAGGAGCCAGAGAGGTGGTTCAGTGGTCAGGAACACTTGCTGCTCTTCCTGAGGACCTGAGCAAGGTTCCCAGAACCCAGGTCCTTGGCTTCCAACCACCTGTAACTTCAGCACTAGGCGATTGGGTGCCCTCTCCCTCCTTGCCTCAAAATACATTCACACAGACACATACACATGATTTAAATCGATCTAAGGGATGGAGAGACGACTCAGAGAGTAAGAATGCTTGCTGCTTTTGCAGCAGAGGACCCAGGTTCAGTTCCAGCACCCACCTGATAGCTCACAGCCATCTCTAATTTCAGGTCCAAAGGATCCAATACCCTCTTCTGGCCTCCAGGGGCTCCAGGCATGCACAGAGTGCACAAACATACATGTAGGCAAAACACTCCTACACATAAAATAAATCTTTCAAAAATAAACATAAAAATAGTTTAAAATAATAAAAGAAAATAAAAGCAAGGACAAAAAAAGAAGAGACCAATAATAGTCGATTTCACCAATATCAGACAGAACAGTTATGACAGACTCTGGTCCAGGCCAGAAATCTGGGTACATTAGCAGCATTCTTTTTTCCTGTAGTTATTCCCAGCAAATAAACCCCATTGATTTCCACCTGCAAGCAAGACCACACTGGAAGAGTGCTAAATGTCAAAGCTGGCTTCCTAGGTGGCGGCACTGTCTATCGGGAGGGCTGGAGTCCTACCCTCACCCCTGCAAAGCCAGTGGAACAGCACCTCTCAGGCCCTTTCCTGGGAGCTACAGAAATGGCCAGAGAGGCTCCCAGGCATGGCGGAGATAAGAAGGGCTTAGTTCAGATGAAGGGAGAAAACAAAGGAGGTTTAGTTTTGAAAACCTGGCTGTGTCCTTCAGATAATGGAAGGGTTTAGGTTTCTGGCCCCATTAGTGAGACCTGGGTGGAAAATTATAAAAAGGACTTTCATTGCAGGCAAGGGAGATGGGCCAGCAAGGAACGAGAGGAAGGGATTAGACTTTCCTATCTCATCCATCGGAGGGAGGATTGGCTTATGGGGAGGACCGCCAACAGTCTGGAGGGGCTTTGGGTAGTTACCAAGTGGGGTGAGCAGATAGCAAGGTGGGAAGCCTTACGGATAAACTGGTGCAGCCATCTGTAAGGCTCCGTGGCAGTACTGAACGGAGTCATTTGGTAGTAATCCTACCCCTAGGTCTACATTCTAGGGAAATCTGTGGAGTTGCCCAGGCTACACAGTGCATGGATGCTTGCCACCATACTATTTGCATTAGAGAGCCTTGGAGGCAACCCAAGTGTCCATCAAGGGGAGCGTACGTAAAATGTGGTACATATGGGCACAGAATGCTGTAAAGTGGTCAAAAGCAAGGAAACAGATGCAAGAATGTGCAAAAAGATCTTACAGCCATAGCATCAGGTAAAACAGGAAGTGACCAAACGGAATGACTCCTACAACACCACCTAGGAAACCATATAGCCTGTTTTCTAGGGATACATGGGTTTAGAGTAAACAAATCAGCACAGACACCGAAGAGGGAGGCAGGAGGAGAAAGGATCAGGTCAAAGGGGAAAATATAAAGGCTGAGGGCTCTGCAATAACCATAATATGAAGAAAAAAAACCTGTAAAACAAGATTAATTTTTCTAGCTGCACCTGATGTTGGAAAACCCAGCATGTGACCAGCAAGCACATAGGCAGGCAGGCCCATGCGTCAGGCAGGGTCAGCAAATATTGACAAGTGTTCTGCTCAAGGGTTAGCAAAGCCCTTGTCCTAGAAGAACTCTGTGTCCATTAGCCTGGGGCTTAAGTGCAGGACCCTGTCCGTCCTCTCTTCTTATGGTGCCCGGTACAAACACCTCACATATGTGCGGGAATACCTCAAAGGACTCTGGAAGAGACATTGGAATGGTGTCCTAAAGGGACAGGGCAGTTAAAGCACACATTCCAGACAGTGAAAACGGCTTAGCAGAGAGAGAGAGAGAGAGAGAGAGAGAGAGAGAGAGAGAGAGAGAGAGAGAGAGACTGTAACTAAAAGGTGCTTGCCCATGTCTACACCTGTGTCCTGAAGAAGCTAGGCTGCTAAATCACCTAGAATGGGGGAGGGGTATGAAATGGGGCAGAGTGCAGTGGAGAGGGCAGGGCAGAGTCTCCTGGCAACTCCATGATCAGAACTTCAATGCTAGGTTCTACTCCCAAGTCAGGCACTAAGCTGGGCCAGGATCCGAGCAGGCAAGCCCCAGTGCTCCCCAGAGATCCCAGGACCACTTGTACAACCGCAGCACTTAAAAGGCGAGCAAGATACGGAGGTTCCATATGCTGAAGGAGGTTCTGCCAGTTTTGTGTTCACACAGCCAAATGCCTCCTAAAGGATATGCCAGAGTTGTGCTGGCCCAGCTCCAACTAGAGGAAAAACAAACAGCCCAACTTCACACTGGAGAAACCCAAAGCACTTGTGGACTTCCCCATCAGCTGCCCCAAGAGAGAAGTCCCATGTCCCATAATCCTGCGTCTCAAGGGAAGAGAGTCCAACCAAAACATGGGGACTTTGACCAGAACTTAGGAAACGGGTGTGGGGAAGCTGGGCACTGTTAAAAAACAAATAAAGATGCTTGTCTGTCTCTTTCCCCACCCCCCACCGGAAAGAAGGTCCCTGGGGGGACAGATCAGTGGAGGCTTTGTACAGTTTCCACCCCTCCCCACCGCCAGCTCCGACTGGGTCAGAGGAAGTACTGGGAATAAATTGCAAAGCAGGACCTGCTCTTCAGAGAGACCCAAGCTTTAGTGTGCAGGCTGAGGAAGAGGCAATGTTTCACAGGGTAGGGAGCGCTAGCTCCCGGTGTAGCCTGCCCTCACAACCAAGGCCTGGGCCCTACTAGAGTCATCTCTAAGATCTTTGCCCCAAGGAATGAACCACGCAACCCCCCTCCCCCACAAGCCATCTGAAGAGGTGGCATGAATGAAAGTGTTTCCTAATGAAAGCCAGTCATTAAAGACCACATGACAGATGGCTGTATTCATATGTGATGTCTAGAAGATACCAGTCCAGAGACAGAGAGTGTGTTAACCGTTGCCAGGGACTGGAGACCAATGGCGTGCGTGTGTGTGTGTGTGTGTGTGTGTGTGTGTGTGTGTGTGTGTGTGCACGTGTGTGTGCGTGTGTGTGTGTGTGTGTGTGTGTGAGATGACATATTCTGCAACTGATTATCACAGTGCAGTTATGTAACACTGTGACCATTATAAACCATTGAACTGTACAGATTTCACAGGCCTGTTATGCATTATAGGAATTGTATCTCAAGAAAGCTGGTCTCAAAGCTGGGGTAGGGTGGGGGTAGTTAATCTCATTGACATGGGCTAGCCTTTGCCATGGTCACAGTTCAGTGAGGACACCAGCACCTCCTGCCTACTGTGCTCTGCCACTGATTTGTTCTCTCCCCAGGCTGCCCTCGAACTTACAGAGACGTGGCTGCCTCTCCCTCCTGAGTGCTCAGTTTTTAGAGACATGGTATACTCCTTGGGTTCCAGTGCTGAGATAAAGACCATAACCAAAAACAACTTGGTGGGGAAAGAACTTATTTCATTCTACAGCTTACTGTCCACTATGAGGGGAAGGCTTTTGTACTTCAGGCAGGAGGAAGAGACAGGTGGATCTCTGTGAGTTCAAGGCCAGCCTGGTATACAGAGCGAGTTTCAGAATAGGCTCCAAAGCTATAGAGAAACCCTGTCTTGAAAAGCAAAGCGGGGGGGGGGGGGGGGGGGGGGCACGACACTGTTTACTGCCTTGAGGCGGGGTTTCTTTGTTTTGCCTTGGCTATACTGGAACTCACTCTGTAGACCTCCATCTCCCAAGTGCTGGGATTAGGTATGTACCACCACCGTGGCTAACTTGCTTTTTTAGACAACTTGGAACTATCTGCCCAGGGTTAATACCACCCACATGTGGTACTTGACTCTTCCACATGTGTCAATAACCAAGAAAACGCTCCCACAGACCTGCCTACAGGCCAATCTGACATAGGAAGTACTTGTTCAATTAAGATTCCCTCTTCCCAGGTGACCCTTACCATGTCATGTTGACAAATACACTAAAAGGTACAGTCTCCCATATTCCAGGCAGCTAAGGCTGGCCACGAACTTCTGGCCCTGTCTTCCCTGCCATGCACCATCACACCCGCCAGGCTACCGTTGATAACATTTCTAGGCCACCCTCCAACTCTATCTATGGGCCTGCGTTCTTCAGTATAGCACTATCTGTCCTGGAACTCACTTTGTAGAGCAGGTTGGCCTGGACTCAGAGATCTGCCTTCCTCTACCTCCTGAGTGCTGGGATTAAAGGTGTGCACTGGCTGGGCCTGTGCTTTTAGCCCCATTTTAGAAACTGATATTCAGGGGGATTAAACAATTTGCCCTAAATCACATGGCTGGTTATGGGCTCTCACTTTGAAAGCCATGCCAATCATAACCAGGACACTAGGCCACCAAACCCCAACCTAAACTGACTCAACACAAGGCTCAACATGTTCCAACATACACACTGACTGTGCCCAGACTGGCCTCTCATCACAGGTTGACCTTTGAAAAGTGTACTGTTCACATTGTCATGGGTGAGTCCCCTGCTTCCCAGAGCTAGCCTCGGCTAATGCAAGCAGAAGTGACCTTTGAAAAGTACTGGGGACCCAAGCATGGACTGTCAGCTTCTTCCAAGGAGTTGTTTGGCATCAATAGTACTGGCTGCTCAAAGACCCTCAGCAGGCCACCTGAGTCCTGGAATGCCTGGGCTGAGCCTCACCTGGGCCTGCAGCTTTTATGGGATCCTCTCCTACTCTATCCAGAGTTCTCACAGGAGGAAGAGCATGGCCACCTCAGAGACCCCACTCCCGCCTGCCCAGAATTCACACTAACCAAACATCATCTTCCATTTCCTCCAAGAATCCCCACTGAGACGGACTATGCCTTTCCTTGGGCTTCCTCAGGCTTGTCTTGCTACTCTCCAGGTCTTCCCTTGCTTCCTCACAGCTCTGGGGTCAGACTGATTTCCTGATTCAGCTAGAAAACACACGTCCAGGTCTGATGTCTTAGGCAAAAAAAAGGGACCCTCTTCTGGGCAAGGGACAAAACCAGAGTGAAGGCTGGTCCAGTCCCCCTCTTGTACCTACTAATTGCATTACCCCGAATGACTGACATTAGCTTCCTGACCCTCGGCTTTCTGACCAGCCCAGGGCAGTTAAGTGAGGTCAGTGTAACCCTGCCTAGCACAATGAGGAGTTGCAGAGAAGGAACTGGCAAACCTCTGAGCCCTGTTGGACCCTTAGCCCCACTACAGGGAGCTTTGAGAGAGAAAAGATGCCCGTAGGAACAGGTCTATGGACAGTACAGCCCAAGAGCTTTCATTACACATAAGGACACAAACATGGATACACACCAATATGTACACACACCCATCACCCAACACACGTGTACCGCTTCACACTCAAACTAAACATGCAAATGCATGTACACTCACACACACTCACACACTCATACTCACGCACACACACTCACACCCATACACACGCACGCACACACTCTCACGCACATGCAACTCACACTCACATGCACACACGTATACACACACTCACACATACACACATGCACACACACTCCTCTTTTACTTTCTTGAAAAGGCTTTTTTTTTTTTTTTTTGTAAGAACCTGTTTTCCTATCAGGTCAAACACTGTCCCAGGAAGTTTAACATTCAATGACATCTAACTTATTCCCCATTTTGCATACACGAATTTCACAACAAATGCACAGTGTCTCCTTCATGTATGTTGTAGTGATATATTATTTATGATTTATTAAAGCTTTTCTGAGGACTCAGAAAGCAAAGTCAGCCACAAGCCATAAAAGCCAGGCGTATACCTTTAATCAAAGTAGTCAGAAGCTAGGAGGTGGTGGTACACATCTTAATCCTAGGAATCAGGATTAAGAGATAGACAGATCTCTGTGAGCCCAAGGCCACCCAGAGCTACACAAGACTGAATCAGTCTAAAAGAATGACAGATCACACGTCTTTAATCCAAGCACTAGGTATAAAAGATAGAAGCAGGAGCTTCGGTATTGAGTAGGTGGCATTCATTCTCCAGCCACACTGAGGAGAAACGGCAGTTTGAGGCTTGGTGACGAGCTCGTGTGTGGATCAGTCCCTTCCGCCTGAGCCAGAGGTGAGAGCTAGGGGCCAGCTGCTTGCTTTTCGGATATTCCGCTTGAAGTTTGAACCCCAACATCAGTCTCGAGCTACAGTATGTCTCGGCATGGACACAGACCCAGCAGCCTTGGCCTTCACTACCTTCCTTACACTGTCCCCCGGCTGACTATGGTCAGTGGACTGGATTTCTACCGTCTCGGGCTTTTTGGCTGTCAGAGTCCCCAGTTGTACAGCTCCTGCCTGCACTGGCTACATCCATCCCTGACGAGCCCCGGAAATGCCGTATCAAATCTTTCCCACTTAGTACATTCTGACTCACCCCAGAAACTGCCTCCCAACAGCAAAAGACCTGTATAAACCATGTTCTTTTCCTCTAGCATGATACGCTAGAAGGCCAGACACCACACAAAAGACAGTCTAGCCCAGGGACTCTAGGCTCAGAGGTTTTCGGTCCTCACTCACAACTTGCTGCCTTAGTTGGGTTCAGACCCTAAGCTGTGGACGATTGAAAGGCTCACTAACTCCCCTCCCCTCCCCCATCACCTGCAAGAACATGGGGGGGGGTTGACAACACACTATCACCTTCTCTGGTCACGTCTATCCATCCGTGTTAACCCTACCTGACAAGTAGACCCCTCCTCACGCCTTCCCGTGGTTATCACTCAGAGCCTCCCGCATACTTTCATGGTGTCAGCGATTCTCAGAGCAAACCCACAGGGAAGGCCCTGCCAACATTTATCTGAGGAAACCAGGGTGGACAAGGTAAAGCGGCAACTCACAGTCACACAGCTAGGAAGGCTGGCACCTCATCTGCAGGTCACCCCCCCCCCACTAGAACATACCCCGGGTTCCACAGACACCATGTGACCCTCTCGAGTGTTCTAAATATAGCCCCATCAGGCCCAAGGACTTCCACCTGCTGTGTCTCCGTGAAGATGGCTGGACCACACCTTAGCCCTTTCTTCCTGTCTTCCCAGAACTGCCATGCCAGAGGTTCTGTCCCAGCCCCTTTTGAAGAACAGGGAAGTGAGACACAGAATGAGTAAGGGCCTTCCCCAAGACTACACAGTGGAAATGATGGAGCTGTCAGCTGGCAGTCTGGGTCCAAAGCCATAAATTCCTATTCCCTATTTCTCTCAATTTCTCTCAGGAACACAGTGTCACACACACACACACACACACACACACACACACACACACACACACACGGTCTATCACAGAGCAGCACCCTCAGGTGTCAAAGAAGGAACCACGCAGCCTTCTGTTATAGAACGAAAGCTGGAGTGTGTGTGTGTGTGTATGTGTGTGTGTGTGTGTGAGTGTGTGTGTGTGTGTGTGTGTGTGTGTGTGACTTGCACTGTGGCATGGCATCCTGTGACAGAGGTTTCATTAGCTGCTTTTACAAAGGAAGCTGAGGCTCGTTACACTATCTGTTCCAGGTCAGCAGGTAAGTAAGTGGCCAGAAACTAGAGCTGAGTGGATACCAGACTGGAGCCTATGCATGCTGGCCTCATCCTAGGACAGAAGGCTGTGGTGCCAGTGAGTGGCGATCTGGCCTGGGAGAGGGCCGGCCACAGTGCAAGGCTAACTAACTGCTCCAAACCCAATGGTACCGAAGCCGAAGGAGGCAAGGCAAGGGCCCAAGGCAGTTGACGGACTGGCCTTAGCGATGGTGGAGCCAACAACTGTGACAGCTGATGCTTATTTTGGAGCCCAAGGACTAGTTAAGGCCTGTTTGGTTAGCTGAGCAGGGCAGGGTGTCAGCTGCCCTCTCGCAAGGAAAGCGGTGCCCCAGCCACCTGCTGGCCTTCCTCCTCAGACCTTGGTGTCAAAAGTCTCTTGCTAGACACCCTGAATGGGCCTCCACCAACAGGGTCCCCACCCTGACTTGTAAATGGCCCAGGAAGACAACCTCACACAACAAAGCCACCCCCTGCAGTGTGACATCCCCATAACAAATGGGTTTTTCCTGTCTAGGGGAGAGAGGGGCTGGGTTTGTCCTTTTCCCCTGAGGCTTATAACACCCCTCTTTCAAGGAGAGATCTACACAGCTACTTTAGGAGGCCTGTGAGTAGTGGGGTGTGTAGAAACGCCTGACTAGCAGGATTCTCCAGAAGGCTAGGGAGCAAGGCCCCAGTCCTCCTCGCTGGACCTCTTCCCGGCCGTGGCCCTTGGTAAATCAATCTGTCCTTGCCTCTGGTCCCTTGGCAGCACAGGGGGGACCGTGCTGGTCTTTTCTCACAGGGCTGTCATTGGTGCTGTTACGTCCATTCTTTAGCGCCCTGGGGGACACCTAGTATTTAGGTTCTCGGGTTAATTCATAATGGAGTGGATTAACAGAGGTACCTGGTTCTTGGGTTATAATTCTATCTGCCCTTAGGAGTATGGATGTTTTGTGGGCTGATCTTCGCATCACTGACAACTACACTGGGAGGGATGTGTATTTATTTTGACATCCAAACAAGCAGCTTCCGCAGCTGCGGTAAAATAAAAGTGGGCTGAGAGGAAAGATTTCCATAGGGCGAAGCCTCCGTCCACAGGTTCGCCACACTGGTCCAGGGCCCAAGGTGACCTGAGCCTCTACAGGGTTGAGAGGTCTGTGAAAGACGCCAGACTGCTGTGGTAGCTCCTACGTCAACAACCCTGCTCTCCTGGCCTTCCTTGGAGCACCTCACGCACAGTAGGTTTAAGAGTGCAACACTTGGGGGGCCCTGGGGTTCCTACCCACGTCACTGCTGATGGAGACTGTCTGCCCAGAAGGTCAAGATCAAACCCCAGTAGTGGCTGGTCAGACTGAGCCTTCAGCAAGTCATCGGGAAGCCCCCACGGCGGAGCAGAGTCCACCACCCTCAGGATGGGAGGGACTGAGGCTCTATCCTGTCCTCTCAGACCACGCTGAACGCCAGCCTCTTCCTTGGAGAGGGCAGCTGTACTTGCACCCAGGGCTTTAGCACTTGGTGGTCCATCCCCATCAACTAACTACTCTCTCTCCAATACCCACAAGCCCCACTGCCTCAACTTTCAAGCTGAGGGCCATCCCTGTCCCCCTCTAAAGTCACCCCCACGGAGGGCCATCCCTGACACCTTCTATACAGTAGCACAGCACCTCCCCTCCAATGCCAGACTTCCCAGCATGCCTTACTCTACTTTTCTCTGCAGTAGTTATTCCGTCTAATTAACTTGTCATATTTTTATCTATTTGGTTTATACATTGTTTCCCTTCTACCAGAGTATCAGCTGCACAGGGCAAGGCTTCCCGCCCACCCTGCCCGTGCTCACAGTGCCTGGAGCAACCATCCAAATACTGAACAAGACAAGGAGGGACTTTGAGAAAGTCAGCTGCTTGAAGAAAGCAGGACAACGTAAGACCATTCAAAAAAACTAAACCTCATAGGAAATATTTTAAGATGCGAGGTCAGGGAAGCTTCCAGAAGTAACAAAAACTGAACAACATCATGAGGCATGATAATGATGGAAATAGCAACAAGATACCTATTGAACATCTGATCGCCATGTAGATAGATGGTGAGTGGTTCTCAGCCTGTGCGTCACTACCCCATGGGAGACAAGTGACCTTTCATATTGCCTGCATGCCAGATATTTACGTTATGATTTATAACTGTAGCAAAATTACAGTTATGAAGTAGCAATGAAAATAATTTCATGGCTGGGGGTCACCACAGCATGAAGAATTGTACTAAAGGGTTATGACGTTAGGAAGCTTGAAAACTACTGACACAGAGTCACAACTATATGAGTTAGGTATTACGGATTTTTTAAATCGTTTTTTGACAGAGGCCCATGGAGTTGAAGAAAGGAAAACAAATGAAACAAGCCAGAGTCCAGGTCCACAGCCCATGATTTCTCCCAAGGCCAAGCCCCAGCCGGCGTGGCAGAGGTCGTCAATGCCCTACCCACATTCTCTTGTCCTCTACTTCTCTCTGCTGCCACCCGACACTCTGGAGGTCACTCTGGCTCCCGTGGCCTAGATTTACCTGAGCAAGCATCGGGATGAAAGAGCCAGGGACTTAAACTGTCCCCTGATCCCAATCACAACGCCACGATAGCAATCATCTCTAAAGAGAGGACAAAGAGCACCAGGGCAGCTGGGCTCGCTCAAAAGTGGCTCTGGACCATAAATAAAAATGTGAACTGCTTTGAAGTTTATGTCACCTGCCAGGTGTAACCACACTATGTTAGTGGAGGGGTTCAGGGGAGGTCAGAGGGGACAGGTGAGCCACAGTGTCATCCATGATCTCGGAACAGTTCCTCAGTTTCTGGCTCCCTAGGAAACTATCAGAGGGGGCATCTTCAAAGCCATGGGACACCCACTGCAGGACATTCCTTTCCTCATCATGCCACTCTTTATGAGGCCAGGACGCCACCAGGACCAGAGTAAAACGTGTGCAGAGAGCGATGAGAAAGGCCACACGCTGCTGGTCTTGACACTGCTGTGAACGCTTCCAGCCTAGCGACGGGGCATAGGGGGGTGGCGACACTCGATGGGGCATGGGGGGGTGGCGACACTCTCTGTAGCAGCCCACTGTCCAGGGCACTCCACCAGCTCTCTGGTACACAAAAGAAAAGTCATTTCTCTATTACTGCAGAGATCTGGATCTAAACTGTGACTGCCACCACCTACCTACCAGGGACAGAAGCAAGATGCCGCATGTGTCAGCAATGGCCAGGGCCTCCTGGACCGAAGAACCCCTAGCCCGTTGGCTGCACTTGGTAGGGGCTCCTCTGTATATTTTCTCTTGACTCTGTGCGCCCACTTCCCAGGCCTGGGAGCTACCACCCTCAGAAACCACAGCGGGAAATGAAGCTGTTGTGCTTAGTTGCCGATGAGATGACTAATGTAAATAATTAATCCCGGCTTGAAATCAAAGCTCAGACATTGTTCTAGAGCAGACTTTAACTACGTGTGAGAAGGATTGGTAGGCCAGCCCAACGAGGTTAAATTAGCAGAAACCTCTGGGCAGCCATCTCGGCAGGCCCTGATGACACCAGTATGAGCTGGTGTCCCAGCTGGTGTCCCCTGCCAGAGCCAGTCTCCGTGTTGAAGGCACATCAGCGGCCCCTGCATGGGAGGTGAAATTCAGGGGAGCTTCCCTCTCCGAACCTCACAGCCAGCCCTGTGCCAGGCAGCTAGGCCCCCTCCTCTGCTGTCACAGAGAAATTCTCCCACACAGGCAAGTCCCTTAAAATAGCTTTTTGGGTTTCAGCCACCAGGAAACAGAGTAAAGCTGGATCCGAGTTGGGCCTACCCTGAAAGTTTACAAAGGGGCTGCTTCAAAGGGCAGGGACAACCCCTATTCACACAGAACTCCTAGGTAGGCAAACTGTGAGGCAGTGTTCCCAACAAGGGGCATGTTCCACAGAAGGACCACATGTTGGGCAGCGTAAGTCCCCATGACCCCTGGGGCAGCCCTGGAGAGGGTCCAAGTGTGTGAAGTACAGTGACGGTATGAGCCCAGGCACCAGGGGAAGGGACAAACTGCTCTGCTGAAACACGCAACTCCGCTCTCTGAACCGCGGCCCCAAGGCCGATGGCGGCGTCAGAAAGACACGGCTGAGAGCTGACCTGAGGCCTGGAGGTGCCTGGCACAGAAGGCGTGGGAGCCGTGCAGGGGGTGGTGGCGATGTGACCCAGGTCACGATCTCCTTCAACGAAGGAGAAGATTACTGGACAGTGCCCCTCTACATACTGCACAATAAAGGAAAATGGTCCAACCCAGCCCACAGCCCCGCCATTCCTTACCCCACCTAGGATGCAAGTTCACTACCACCACCCCTTCCTCCCTGGAGCTGTGCTCAGATCTGATAAGAGGGATCAATTTCCGCCAGGTCTGAAGGTCACCCATGTTTTAGGGATCCCTCGCTTAGCGTACGCTGCCTGCAATGCACACCGAGGAAAGGACTCGGCCTCATCCCATGTGTACCTCCGCCCAGGCTTGGGGAGGGTGGTTTCCTTACTGGACAAAGGGAAGTGTGAGCGAAAGGCCAAAGAAAGCCGGGGGGGGGGGGGGTTGGGGGGCAGAAACACAGCTGTTTCCTCTTTGCTAACTCAACCCCCTGGGTGTCACTTCCTCCCTCAGGTAACGTCGGGAAGCATGGAGATAAGAAAGCAACCCCACAGGCTCTGCTCCAGAAGGACACCTTCACTGAGGACCCAAAGTGTCCGCAGGACAGCTCTGGCATGAACCTTCTCAGGAAGGAGCTGGTCAGTCAAGACAGTCTTGCCGAGAAAGTCCCCAGGCATCCGAAGCGCTTTTTGTCATAATATCACCTGTGCCAAGTTATTAAGATAAAGGCTTGGGAAACCAGGGTGCCCCTCACACATTCTGGGGAGCTCACCTCTGTGAGACAGGCCCAAAAGGCAGCAGCCATTTCTAAGTAGGCAAATGGACTTTTGGAAAGGGAAGGTGACCCATGCAAAGTCTCTCAGCTTGAGAAGGCAAGCAGCCAGGCCCCAGAGTGAAGGTCCTTGGGGCCATCCAGTCTTTCTGGGGGTGAAACATGTCATTTGGACAGTCTCTGTGGGGACAAGGTAGGTTTCAGAGGTCAGCGCTTCAGCTGGAGCCAGTCCTGGAACTCGCTCTGTAGACCAGGCTGACCTGGAACTCACAAAGATCCGCCTGCCAGTCTGGGACACCACTGCCCTGCCAGCTGGGGCAGTTACATCCTCCGAGGTGTCTAGGGACTCCTGTGGCCTCTCTGAGCCTGCACACCCTCCCCCGCCACGCTGGTGGCAGCTTCACACCTTGTGAAACTACACACCCCGCCATCACCACCAAGGCTCTGGGAGCGTCAGTGAGGGGTAAGGAGGTGCGCTGTGAACCGCTCTCTCCGGGATGTGTGGGGCCTATGCACTTGTAGCACACCTGAACAAGATAACCCGGTCAGCATTCCCTCACGGCTGGGGGAGGCGGCTCGAGAGATCTCACCTCCAGCTGAGATGCTATGGACTGTTGTTGATACCTGTGGGAGAAGTGACAGTCTACCTTCTTGGGTGTGGCCCTCAATGAGTTACGGAGGGAAACCAAGGAGGACATGAAGAGGGGTTGGGGGCACACACTGGCAGGGAAGTGGGAGAGGATGGTTGAGGGAGGGAGACTGAGCACAATACACTGTCTACCCGTATGAAACTGTCCAAGAAGCAATTGTAAATGTTTTCAAAAGAGAAGGAAGTCCTTCTGATCATTATTTATTAGGACAATCCCCTATGGAATCGGGCTACGGGGTACATGGGTTTATGGTAGGAGATCAAATAAATGGAGAGGCAGTAGGAAGCACTGTATATAAAACTTTGGGTTCTGAAGGGTGGTTCCCACCAACACTGGGTCCCCAGAGACAATCTATCTGGGCTCCCACGAGTGCTTTAGAATCAGGCCCCAGGCACTACGGGGCAAGTCTGCTTTTCCCTTGCCACCTGACAGTGTGGGGGGAGATCGTTACTCTGCAATGCTGCTGCCTCTGACCTGCACCCCTGTCCCCACTGAGCAACCACTGCCTCACTCCAGGATGCCCTCTCCACCCGCAAGAGCAGGGGTGCAATAAACTTTTATGTGCCGGTCTGGTCCCTGGGAGGAAAGGCTATGAACAAGAGGGGCTGGGGTCCGGCTGACTCAAAATCTCCACAGTAGACCTAGAAAGGGGCCTCAGTGCTGTCCATGGCAGCAAGAGAACCCTACAGCCAGTTGGCCTTCTTTCCCTCGATCTCTCTTTCTTCGTGAGTGCTTGCTGGTACTTGAGTGTTCATGCATTTGAATGTGGGAGGCAGGGGTAACCTCCAGAGCTGTTTCTTAGACACCATCCACCTTTTTAAAAATTACATTTTAGTTTTAGTGTGTGTGTACACATCTCTCCCTCCCTCTTTCCCGCTCTCTCTCTCTCTCTCTCTCTCCCTCCCTCTGTGTGTGTGTGTGTGTGTGTGTGTGTACACATATGCGCATGTGCTCAGGTATAAGTCAGAGAAAACTTGCAGGAAATCAGTTTTCCCCTTCCTCCATATGGGTCCCAGGGATCAAAATTAGGCTGTCAGAGTTGGCGACAGGCATCTTGACCTGCTGAGCCCACCCCCTTACAACAGAGTCTATCATTGTCCTCAAAAAGTCCCCGAGTTAGCTAGCCTAGTTGACTAGCAAACCCAAGCCCTGTGTCTCCCCTCCCTAGTGTTTGGTGCATTCTAGTTGGTTCTGGGGGCTGAATTCAGATCTTGTTTACACTTTCCTGACAATCTCCCTCCCCCTGCAACCAACTCTGAGTCACCAACCCAAGGTTCCCAGGTTTCTGGGGAATCGATTGACAGTTGACCAACTTGTTATAGGCCAAGGTGAGAATCACAGCCCTGCCACAGAATTATTCTAAGAGCATGTAACTTTCATTTCTACACCTATAAGATAAGAAAACACACACATACACACACATACACACACACACACACACACACACACACACACACGCATGCATGCACGCACGCACACACACACACACACACTGATGTTGTAAAGCCCAGACAAGAAGCCCTCAGTCATGCAGCCATGCCTGGCCCTAACATGTCCTTGGGTCAGTTCCTACCCTGCCTACTGTGCGGGACTCTGGCACAGCAGGGCTTAGTGCCTGATGCTACTATGGCAACTTGCCTGAGGTTATCTGAGGCCTCTCAGTGGCCTGCCCACTAGTCCATTCACCTGCACGCCAGCCCCTCACATCCCCACAGCCCTATCAGGCAGGAGGCAACTTGCACTCTGGGGAATCAGCCTGTCCAAACACTGACCACCCCGTTGGAAGCTTCCATTATTTTTGGCAATTGTAAGGGCAGAGAACATCATTGGCCCTCACTCAGATCGGACTTCCAAAGCCAGAATCCCCACCTCATTTCCCACACACACCCCTTGTCCTTCCTGTCCCCGAGGTTTCTGCCCCAACCCATTATCCCTTTCCTGGATTCTCAGCACTCAAGATGAGTAAGTGTGACTACTGTATGTATAACTCTATTATTTGTTTTATTTTCTTTAATTAGGAGGCAAAAGAGAACAGAGTTGCCCCTTAGACTTTTCCGGCCAAGAAACTGGTCAGTGACTCAGGCTGAGGAAATTAGGAAGCAGTTTCCAGGGGTGGCTATGCAAATGGTAACTCAGAAGTGCCCCCAGCACCCTGCTAATTCACAGCCCCCACTGCCCATGAACTCAGCTGGCCCAGAATAGCTCTTTGGAAAAAGCAATAGCTGCTGCTCATGTTTCTGAAGCTGGAACTAGTCTCACTTGACATCAAATAGGTTTATTTTTCCCTTCCCTTCCCCTCTGCCTGCCACCACACACAGTGACTCTAACCCTGGTTTGCCCCTCTCAAAAACCCCTCACACTCAACTCTGAACGAAGCTATGAGAAACGGCTGGCTTTGCTCCCTGCCCCAACGGTCTAGAAGGATGTGGTTGGATGTTCCGTGAACAGGGAGCCTCATCGGTCCTGTGAGTCACCCCTAGGTTACTTCCCTCTACAGAGAAGAAAAGGTTCCCATTTGCACATGGTGGGGGGGGGGGGTAGGGAGAGAGGGAGGAAGAGATTCGCACTCCCAGAAGCAGGAAGATGGGGAGCGGGCAGGCAGTGCTGACCTCTGGTGCTGATATGGCTAGCATCTTCCTTCCCTGCCATGTCCTTACCTGGGGCAGCCTCCCTTCTCTCCCAACCCACATTCTTGCTCTTCTCCACTTATCACTGGCCCCTCTGCCCAGTCAGGGTCCCCTCCAGGTCTGAACAGCTGCTCCCTGTTTACCAGTGTGGTGTACGCTGGGTGCTTTCCATGGGGCAAGCAGCCCAATAGACTCTGAACAGCTGGGCCCTCCTTTCGGCCTAGTCTTGCTTTTTCTGTTTCACCCATGGGTCCTAGATGAACTCTGGTGATGAGAAACTTCCACAAAGTACTGTGAGCTTACAGGTAAGGACGTGGAGCCCAGAGTCACTGGCTGGACAGTTAGGAAGTACGGGAGGCAGAACCCCAATCTGCCCAATGTCACTTCCTCCATAATTCCAGACCCTGAAACGGGGCTGCACCTCTCATTCCTGGGGGGCTGGAGTCATAATCTCTGGGCTTAGAGAATAAAAATGAAAAGTAGAGAAATGAATGCGTTTGGAGCTAACTCAGGAAGCAAAACCAAAATCTATGATGATCTAAATGCAGGGAGAATGCATTATTTTCATAGGCCCAGCCTTCACTCATCCTTCCAGGGTCACTGGAGACAGACACCATTCCCCCAGGAACCTCTCCCTCCACGACCAGTCAACCCCAGTTTCATGGCACACGATGGACAAGCTTCCCAGAAAGGCGGCCCTCTAATGCTGTCCTGTACCACTCTGTCACACAGGCCTGAGCCTGGACCCACTGGCAGCACTCTGATGGGAAGAGCCTGGCTTAGGGCTTCTCCTTGGGAGGTAAACTAACCTGTGTTTACTGATTGAAGCTAAGTGAGAGTTCAAGCAACTAGTTAATTTCACCAGGCTTTGGTCAATGGAACTGTAATAAGGATCAAAGCAACACACACACTGGAGTGCACACACACATACATACCACATGCACCCACACCACACATCACACATGCACGCACAACTCACTCGCAAACACACACACACTCACGGGCACACACACATGCACTTACAACTCGCACGCGTGCGCGCGCGCACACACACACACACACACACACACACACACATATTCACTCACGGGCACCCACACACAATGAACCATCAGGCTCCCAGGGGAGCATGCCTGTTAGCATTGGGCACCATGGAAGGTAGCACCTGACACTGGCTGTTATTAGCATTCCCTAGAGTCCTGTGGAGGATCTGAGCATTCACAACTGATATTTGCCTGAAATAAACACTCAGGAAAGGAAACAACTGTGAAAACAGGGCACCTCCCAAATCTAAACAGACATAATGCCTCCTTTGCTTTGGATAAACAAGCTCCTCTCCACCACCACATGGCTCTAAGCACACCTGTACACACCTGTGAGTCCAAGGGATTCCGTGCCTCCGAACTCACACCCCTGGCAGGAGACTGACTCTCCAGTGGAGGAGGCTCTGGCTTGCATCTGGCATCTGCAGAGCCATCTTAAAGACAGGGTCTGAGGCCAAAGCCAGTGTCCCTAAGGTCTCCCGAGGAACAGCTCGTGAGCAGGACAGAAGTCCAGCTCCCTGGCAGGGAGGCTGACTTCAGCAGCAGCTGCTCACCCTTCCCAGCCCCAACCCTGCCAGGGGCTGGCAGAGGAAGGAAGCCAAGGGCTGGCTGCACCATGCACACGATGGAAGATGGAGGCTACTTGTCTGCCTTTGATAAACAGACCCTAAGCACCGGGCACCCCGCCTCTGTGCTCCTCCCTCCTTGTGGGAGCATGCACACCCTCTGCTGGGTGTCCTGAGAGAACCTTTGTATGTATTCCCAGTGTCCTGGACCCAGTGCTGCTCCTCTTGCATGGGCCCCAAGCCTCCCCCGTTATCAAGCCCTGGCTAACTTGCACACCCACAAACCCTCTGCTCTGCAAGTCACCAAAGCACAGGCTCAGCACTCGCCCTCTGTGCAAGAAGGCTGGAAGGAGACATGCTTCTTCAGTGCAGAATTTACCAGGACGTATGTGACTTTAGTGCCGCTTATTCTGCCAGCTAAGCATGCCAGAGTAGCCTTATCCAGAACATTTGCCCTTCCAGCGTGGGTTATCTACTATACAAGGGTAAAAAAGGGAGGTGATCGCCGCAGAGCCCTACTGGACTCCTTTTATCATTGGGCACCCCTGGTGTTACCCATTAGTGCCCCCAAATGTGTAGTGATGCGTCTGTCTTCCTTGTCAACCTCAACCAGACTCTGGGTACCTTCAGGGAACAAAGCTCCCGCCACAGGCTTGAGGCCAGTTAGCATCAGTGCTGTGACTAGCTACCCTGTAAGTAACCCACCCGCTCTCCGGGCCCTCATCTGTAAGTAAGTAAAGGGCTGCGCCGGATGCAGATGGGATGAGCTGTCTGCCCCAGCCAGCTCCACAATGCCACAACACACAACACACTCCTTTCATTGTTTTCTAGAACTTTGTGTGATCCCATCTGCAGGTGACGTCACTCTCTACCCCAAGCATCACATCATCCATTCTTACACGGAAGTGGAGATGACCCAGGAAACACTGTCTGTAGAAAGGGAGGAAATGATCACTCCATGGGAAGTAGACAGGACTTCTTTTGTATTGTCCACACAGTACCCTTTGTCATCAATCTTAAAGCGCCGAGACTCCCTTCCTCAGGCAGACCACTAATGGTTATTTTTCAAACTTTCATAGGCAGACTCTCACCAACAGTTAGCTACTACTATCTGACAAGGGCTTAGTACCCAGAACTGGAATAAGTACTCCGCGTGGATGATGTCATTTCATTCTCCTGACAGCCTCATGAAGTAATACTATCATTATGTTCACTTTAAAAGTGAGGAAATTAGGGCTGGAGAGATGGCTCAGCAGTTACAAGTGCTGGCAGCTCTTCCAGAAGACCCTCCCTCAATCTCCAGCACCCACATGGCAGCTCACAACCATCCAAACCACAGATCCAGGGGATCCCAGCAACTTCATGCATGCAAAACACTCACACATATAAAATAATTTTAAAAAACTGTTTTTCGATGGGTGGTAGTGGCTCTCGCCTTTAATCCCAGCACTTGGGAGGCAGAGGCAGGTAGATTTCTGTGAGTTCCAGGCCAGACCAGTCTACAGAGTGAGTTTTATGATGGTTATAAAGAGAAATCCTATCTCGAAAAATAAATATTTTTTTTCGCAAAGCAGGGAAACTGAGGCCCATAAAGTTTTGAAGATGTGCACCAAAATGATGCACTACTTGCTAGCGGGTGAGCCAGCCTTTTAAGGAGATTGAACAGTAGCCCACCCGCCCTGCCCTTCAATGCTGCCAAGACGTGTGTCTTTGTCCCGTTTACTGCTAGTTTGTTGTCAGTGTGTTGTACATTATAATCTCAGGCACAGCTGCTCAGAGCTAAAATTTGGTTTCTGTGTAAAATCCAGAGCTGGGAAAACACCTGCTGGGTTCTCAGGGCAGAGACTTTGACTGCTGAAAGAAAGGTCCCCAACTAAAGGATGGGGGGAAAATCCATCATCCTTCACCCTGGAGCAGGGTGACCACCTGCTGACCCAAGAAAACCCAAAAAGTTTTCTTCTTTTGTAGGGCTGGGGATAGAAGTGCCTCAAGCTTGCAGGTCAAAGGCTCTGCCACCAAAGCCACCTCCTCAAGCCCTAAAGGAATTTTTGGTTTGGTTTTGTTTTTGTAATGGCAGTTGAGCCTTTCAACACCAGATGACAAGATTGTAAAGGATCCCTGACTGTGTGTCAGGGATTGTCCTCACAGGTCCACCTCCGTGTCTGTCACTCTTCTTCCCGACCTGAGTCCCCCCCCCCCCAACACACACACACACACACTAGTCAATTGTAGAGAACCCTGTCTTCAGGTCTGCTGTGATCCAGGCAGAAAGAGTAGCCCCGGGCTGGTATTACACCACAAACCCAGCCTCCTTCCGATAGGGAAATAAAAGGCACTTCAGAGACCAACGTGCTATCTAGGGCAGCAACCAACAGCCTGTTTTAATTGTTAAAATGAGCATCCTTGAGCATCCTAAATGCTCCTTTAAATGCCTAATTTGCAACTGGGAGGCTGCCCTACTGCCCCCATGTCTTCTGTGCCTTGGGTACTGGACTGTGGGTCTCCTATCAAGTGCAGGAGCTCAGCAAGCCATCCTCAGGCAGCAAGAACGCGGTGTTTACTTCCAAAGGTGTGAAGGATTGGAAGACAGGGTCGGCTGAGATGAAAGGAGACTGTCACACACCCTGAAACCCAGCCGGTCAACCGTTGCCTCTTCTCATTAAGTTTGGGTAAGGAAGGGGGAGGGGCGACTGGGCAGTCAACCGTGCCTCGGAGACCACAGACCACATTTGCCTACTCGTGTCTGGAGACAGAGCATCACTTACGAGGAAATGACCCCGGCGAAGGGTCACGTCCAGAGAGGGGATAAAAGGAAAAGCCACAGTTCTCCTCACACCGCGGGATACAATGGTTTTAAGGAGGAAATCAAAGCTCGAATCGAAGAGTGGAGGGGGCAGGGGGCAAAGCTCTTCCTCAGTCCCCAGACCCCAGCCTGTGCTGGCGGAGCAGCAAACGTGGAAGGCAGAAAGCGATGCGTGGGTCTCCGTTCAAAGTAACTAAAAGCATCCCGGGCCGAGTGAGCAAGAGCGCCGAGCGCCCCGCGCCCCTAGGGAGCGCGGCGAAAATGCTCTTTCCCAAAGGAACTGCTCCGCAAGAGGCTGACGAAAGCGTCCCCCACCACCCATCCAAGCGGCGGGCGGACACATGACTTCACCGTTGTAACAGACAAGGGCAGCCACTTGCCAATTGCAATGCCAAAAAAAGAAACCCGGGACACGGGAGTGGAGGAAGGACAGAAAAGGTTTCCCTAGAGATCACAGCCCTGCGAACTGACTCTGGATCCAAGGGCGGCCTCTGGGGGTCACGAATCTCTGGGACTTAATAGTGAGAAGAGGCGAGGGGCCACCCCGGGCCCTGGCCAGCCCTCCACCGGGGTTGGTGGGAGCGGTACTCACATAGTGCTTGGAGGGGCTCCTCCGCTTCTCCACGTCCACCACGGTGGCATCTTGCACGCAGTAGGCGAGCATCTTCCCCACAAAGCGAGTGGCGCCCCCCGGCGGCGTCACCTTCTCATCCCGGCCGGGTTCTAGCTCCTTCTCTGGTTGCCCGGGTCCCCGCGGCTCCGCGCCACCCCTGCCCCACGCGCCGTTCGCCTCCCGGGCTCCCGGCGCCCACAGCTGCGGCTCCCGGGCATGCGACTGTCCTGGAAGGCACAGGGGCTCCGTGCGCCCCAGGCGGCTCCCGTGGGCCTGCCGCGCGCCCCTTCCCTCCCGCGCCGCCGAGCTCGCTGCTCCGATCGCCTGCCCGCTCTCTCTGCCGCCCGGTGGGGCTGGCGGGAACTGGCGGCGCAGAGGAGGGCTGGGGGTGTGTCCCGCCGGCGAGGGCACGGGGCGGGGGCCGGGCCTGCTGTCAGCGCGCCGGGGAGGGGCGGGCTGCGCCCCTGGGCCGCGATCCGGCTCCTGGGGGCTCGGCGCTGGCGGACGCT
This sequence comes from Phodopus roborovskii, assembly GCF_943737965.1. Taxonomy (NCBI): domain Eukaryota; kingdom Metazoa; phylum Chordata; class Mammalia; order Rodentia; family Cricetidae; genus Phodopus; species Phodopus roborovskii. Next base: position 12,943,083 of record NW_026126541.1, on the reverse strand, counting down.
GTGGGCGCAGGAGGCGGAGGCGGAGCGGGCAGGGAAAGGGAGGGAGGGGAAGGGAGGGGAGGGGAGCGCGGCAAGGGGAAGCGCGGGGAGGGGCTCCGGCCCGGGGGAGGGGCTCGGGCGGACGGCGAGGGGCTGCAGCCCTGCGTGGCCTGGAAGGGCTACTCTGCTCAGCACCCAAACTCTCGATAGCTTTGGAAGGAGGAGGCTCGGGGCGAGTGAGCCCAGAGCGCCCCCACCCTTGGCTTCCCGTCTCGCAGAGGATCTGTGGTCACCTTTCTGTCCCTTGTACCACTGCCATCTTCCCAGATCTCTTTAAGGAAAAGTAGTTTATTACAGTCTACAGCTCCAAGCGGAGACCGGGAGAACGGAGAGACCAGCATTAAATCTTTCAAGCCAGCCTTCTTTTTATGAACCACCTGACCCCCTGCAGGTCACCACGGGTGAATTCTCCCCGGAAATGGGATCTATTGATCTGCTGCTGCCTCCATCATCGATCAGGGCCTGTGTGACTAACCTGCGACATCATTTCCCAATGACAAAGTTACAAACACCACTTTAGCCTTAAGTCCGGGCTCCCCTGGGACTCTCCCAGAGCTGGCAACCGGCAAAGGAGCACACAATGGTGGGAAAAATCCACTGTGTTGGGGGCCAGATTTTCATTAGCTCCAGACTTCAGCTTCCTCGCTGTTTCCTCGCTGTCCTTCCCTCTGGTCCGGAAAGCCCTCTTTCCAAGTCGCTTTCCCATCTCTGGTCTTTGAGCACAATTTTACTTAATCCAACATAACACCCCCACCCTTCGAGTTTATCATTTTTTTTTCCATTCTACTTTCAAATATTTAAAGGAGTAGGTGTTTTCATAATGAATCCAATTGTTTCACAATACAGTAACGTTTTGTGCCTGGGGACCAATGGGAAGCAGCGGAAATGAGGGCGAAGGATTTTGTGTCTTTTTAAATTTTTGCCTTGTCAGAACCCTGGGCTGTTCTGAGACTTTCCTCTGCATTTTCTTGGCACAAAGTACCAAGCATAATTCAGCCTGAGAAGGGACAGAAAGACATTGCACATCAAAGACCTAAAGACAGATTCAGGATGGAGCCCAGAAGGTGATTCATTGGGTAAGAGCACTTGTTGAATTTACAGAGGACCTGAGTTCCATTCCCAGCATCCACTCGATGGCTGCAACCATCTAAACTCCAGTTCCAGGTGATCAGACGCCCTCTTCTGACTCCTCCGGCACCCAACATGGTACATGTAAGTACATGCAGGCAAAACTTTAAAAACGTTTTTGGAGCAGTGGTGGTGCAGGCCTTTAGTCACAGCACTCAGGAGGCAGAGGCAGATGGATCCACATAGTGAGTGCCAGGTCAGGCTCCAGAGCTACACGGAGAAACCCCATCTCAAAAAACAAAACAAAACAAAACAAAATCTTAAATCTTTAAAAAGTATATTGTAAGACTAAGGTAAAGGCCAGATGTGGACACGAGCCTGTGACCCTAGCATTATGTGGGACAGAGACAGGATTCCAGGGGCTTTCCGGCCAGCCAACCTAGCCACAGAAACATTAAGTTCCTGGCTCAGTGAGGAAATAAGGTGGAAAGTGGATATCAGCCATGTTCCTCTGGCCTATGAGTGCATGTGCACAGAGCACATACATGCAAGTGTACATAGACACATACACAAAACAGATGGGTGCAGGAGTCTTGACATCAGGCACAGACTTCTCTATCTTGGGGACAGTGGTGGGAAATCCTTGTTGGTGCTGGTAGAAGGTTAGAAGGTGTTCCCTCGACGGGGGTGTTTGGTGAATGGGGGATGTCAGAGCTGAGTCTGTCTTCTTGAACAAGACGGGTTCTCCAAAGCTTCACCCAGAATATATGCTCAGCCCTGAGCCATGGGAGGCAGGAGGATGCCAGCCCCGCCCCAAGTCCTCTTTGTTACTTGGTCAAGGCAGCCCAGGGCAAACTGTACCCCAGGATACATTGCATCACAGTAGCACTCATCACTCTTCCTCTGTGGCTGGCCGAACGAACTTCCGGTGCTAATTAACCCTGATAAGCCCCTGGTGAGTGAAGGTCTTTGGCTTTGGTAGGGAAAATGGGAGAGCAGGCTCAGTTGGCAGTGGATCCCCTTGAGATCCGAGCAGTTAGTTCAGCCAAACCAGCACCAGGCTGTTCCCATCCAGACTGCTGCCCCTGGGCCCCAACTGCATTGAACAGAACACCAAACACAAGAAGTAGTCTTGGGAGAGAGGATTCAACGGTGCCACTGTCCCGGCAACTTGGTGCCAGCTGCCTGTTGACAGCCTTTGCCTGCCTGAGAAACCCCAGGCAACCTGACCCCTCTCAAGTCGGGACCTTTCAGTACATCTCAGACTCATCTTGATTCAGAAAACAAGCAAACAAACAATGGACATCAGCACATCACCTCTCCTCTTAAACACAACGATGCAAGATGGACAGGGGCTACTTCCACCTGCAGAAGAAAAGACCTTTCAGTGTGAAGTGGCGCAGGTGGCACTCCTTCTCACCTGTGCTCCCAGAATTTCTTTCTGCTTCTCTCGGGTTTACTGGGCGCCTCCTGCATAACTGACACTCCCTCTACACTATCCGACTTAAGCAGAGGGGGACTGTGTCTGGAGCACAGGAGGTAGCAGGGTGGCCTGTGTTGGAAATGTCAGCTCAAAGGCAGAGACAGAGCTGAGACAAACCCCAATTTTGTCGCCTCCACCTACAAACCGGGAGGTGTGAGTCCAACCCAAGAATACCGTGTGAGCCCAAATGAGAATCTACGGGTGTAAAAATGAAAAAAGAAATGGCTGAGGATAACTGATGGGCAAAGTGGCCAAAACAAAGATGCAAACTGGAATCTCAAAATCCGATTTTTCAAAAGGAAAGAATTGTACGCTCAGAATCAAAGAATTTTCCAGCTGGAAGCCATCACTCATCTAATTTTAGAGAGGCAAACTGAGGCCAAGAGAAACGAAGCAAGTCTCGTGATGATAAGATCTAGTTAACTCTGGACTCTGTCTCCAGGTGCCTATTCACAGGCATGGTGAGTTCACTTGCACCCACAGAGCACACTTAGCACACGTCCTAACACCTATAGAATCCTTTACTTCTGAGTCTCCACTTAAACAAGCACCAGAGACTGCCTGGACTCCATCACAGACTGGACAGCGACAGGCACTGTCCATGCTGCAAAGCTCACCCCACCTTCTTCCCCGGGAGGCTCTTCGGGCTGCCTTTAGGAAAAAGACAACATACAGGAAAGTGTAGAAAACTATTAAACACTCAGTAAAGGCACAGTATCAGTCCTTCTTCAAAGTTAGGAATGTTGTGGTAGTTCCTAATCATTCTTGGTTTCTGTCTTAAGGTTTCTATCGCTGTGAAGAGACACCATGACCATGGCAACTCTTATAAATGAAAACATTTAATTGGGGTGGATTGCTTACAGTTTCAGAGTTTCAGTCCATTATCATCATGGCAGGGGTGCATGGCAGCATGCAGGCAGATGTGATGCTAGAGTCGTAGCTAAGAGTTCGACATTGTGCCGGCAACAGGAAGTGGACTGAGACACTAAGCAAAACCCTGAGCATAGGAAACCTCAAAGCTATCCCCTACAGTGATACACACTTCCTCCAACAAGGCCACACCCACTCCGACAAAGCCACACCTCCTACTAGTGCCATTCCCTGTGAGATTTTGGGGGCCAGTTATATTCAAATTACCAGTCTCTAGCCATGCATTGCCCCCTGCTTACTCAGCCTTTACTAAACTGAACCTCATTTGCATCCTATTCTGTTATTTAGCTTTACTGTGTTTAGGCTGAACCTTTTAATCTGGTAAGAAGCCCATGAAACTCTTAAAACCAAACCAACAAGCCCAGCAGTGCTGGTGCACACTTCTAATCCCAGCACTCAGAAGGCAGAGGCAAGCAGATGTCCAGGTTCAAAGCCAGCCTGATGTACACAGTAAGTTCCAGGATAGCCACAGCTACACAGAGAAACCTGGTCTCAGAAAACAAAACAAAACAAAACAAAACAAAAAAACAAACAAACAAACATGGACTTTGATCCCACCCATCCCCTTCCTACCCTCAACTGAAGCAATTTTGCCACCCACCACCTGCCCTGCACTCCAGCCAAAGCTGTGCCAACCGCTGAATAGTTGAGGTCACAGTAGACAGTTGTACATGTAGCTGCTGCCAATGGCTGTGTAGCAGAGTTGGAGAATGGTGTGCAAACGGGCTCCCACCCCACCTTCGCCACAAGCCAGCATTGGGCTCTTAGAGCCTGGCATGAAAAAGGAACCAGGTCCATATTTCTGCTTCTCTTCTTCCTCTTCCAGGTTCTTTTTAGGACTGTCCCTAACTATTAACTTGTGTTAGGGGCACATACTGAGGATGCCCCCAACCCGGTTCCCCAGATTTGGAGTCGAAAATGAGGTGAACTTTCCGGGAAAGTCGTTTGCTACTTTCAATTTTTTTCTTTTCTTTTCTTTTCTTTTTTTTTTTTTTTTTAAGACATCTCACTATGCAGCCCTGTCTCTCCTAGAACTCATCCTTTAGACTAGACTACCAACCTCCCCAGTGATGGAATTAAAGGTGTGCACCACCATAACTGGCTAGTGTAATTGTGCAGCCCTTGATGCTAGCACAGGAAGATCAAGAATTCAAGGCCAGTCTGGGACACACATACACACATACACACACACACACACACACACAGAGAGAGAGAGAGAGAGAGAGAGAGAGAGAGAGAGAGAGAGTCCACGGCAACTCTTACAAAGGAAAACATTTAGTTGGGTAGCTCACTTAACATTTCAGAGGTTCAGTCCGTTATCGTCATGGTAGGAAGCAGGGCAGCATGCAGGCAGACATGGTGCTGGAGAATGAGGTGAGAGTTCTTACATCTTGACCTGCAGAAAACAGGAAGTGGTCTAAGACACCAGGTATGGCTTGAGCATATATGAGACCTCAAAGCCCGCCTACACAGTGACACACTTCCTCCGGCACAGCCACACCTACGCCAACAAGATCACACCTCCTAATAGTGCCACTCGCTTTGGGGGCCATTTTCTTTCAAACGACCACACATATGTACACATGCACAAACAAAATGTTTTTAATTAAAAAATGTTCACTAGGTACATGGTCCTGTGTTTACATAAGTACATTCTCATACAAATATGTTTTAGATGTTGAGTGTGCTCCCCCATAACCCCAGACTTCTTTGCTCCCCTGGACTATTTAATGGTTCTCAATCTTCCTAACAATGTGACCCTTTAATACAGTTCTTCATGCTATAGTGAACCCCAACCATAAAGTTATTTTCATTGCTACTTTATAACTATAATTTTGTTACTGTTATGATGAAAATGTAAATGTCTGATAAGCAGGATATCTGATAAGCAACCCCTGTGGGGTCATGGCCCACAGGTTGAGTGAGAATTGCTGCCCTAGATGGTTTCACTTCTCCTTTTATATCATATAAACATATATACATAAAGTGATTTTATATATCTATTAAGAATCTAGGAATCTGGGCCTGGAGAGATGACGTAGAGGTTAAGAGCACTGGCTGTTCTTCCAGAGGTCCTGAGTTCAATTCCCAGCAACCACATGGTGGTTCCCAACCATCTCTAATGAGATCTGGCCCCCTCTTCTGGCCTGAAGGCGTACATGCAGGCAGAACACTATATATACTCAAGTCAGTCCTTTTAAAAAATCTTGGAATCTCATATGAAAGAAAGCATACAATATATGTCTTTCTGAAACTGATTCAATTTGTTTAACAAAAAGATCTGCAGTTGGCATCCATTTTTCTGCAAATAGCATGAAGTCTTCTTCATGGACGATTCCACTGCATATGAAACATGCTTTTTACTCATTCCTCTGATACTGGACATGGAGGTTGCTTCAATAAGTTAGCTATTGTGGAAAGTGCTACAGTAAATATTGATTCTCTGAAATGCTGACTTGCAGTGGTATGGGTAAATACCCAGGGCTATAAGATAGCTGAACTGCATGGGATGGCCTAGTTTTAGTTTTTTGAGCAACCTGCACACTGACTTCCAGAGTGGCTGCACTGGTTTGCATTCCCGGTAGCGGTGTACAGGCTCCCTTCTGTAGTGGTTGTCTTCCTTCTCTGTTGCTGGGCATGGAAAAGGATGAGCACCAGAAGTGCCCTGTCTACACAGCCCCATTGCTAATTGCAGTCATAATAACAAGGCGTGGCTCCTTGCCAAGCCATCAGCTGGCGAAAGCCACTCTCCCTGATGCTCCAATAGGATTTCCATCAGGCAGGTAGCTGCCCACAGCCATACAGTGCTGTAGAGGGCTGTAGTGAGATGTCCACCCCGCCCACACCTGTTTCACTGGCCACACCCACTGGGATATGGGGACAGGTGCGGAGTGACCTGTGGGGGTCTAGGTCTGGGGTCCCGGACCCCAGCTCGCTCTCTTACTTCCTGGCCAGAGACAGAGAGAGCATCAGGGGGCGTCCTTGGAGCAGGAACCTACAGTGGTCATCTGTTTCTGGTGTAAGAGATTTCTCCCCGAATAAACGTCCATCAGGCTATGTTGTGTTCCAGAATCTTATTTCCCATGCAATACTCTGGTGTGGGATTGGTCATAAATGGTTAATGATCACAGTCAATCTCTTTTTGAAAAGAAAAAAGGGGAATAGGATATAGAAATGAATGCTTTGTATTGGAATGGATTTTCATTTATTGATACAAACTTAAGATCAATTTTGTGATATGTACATTTCTCCTCTTGTGTAGATATTGTGTTTGTATAGCTCATTTAAAATGTAATGTATAATTATGTACACATTGTAGACAGTTACCTATGATAGTCAAAGCTTATAGTTAGGTTGGTTAGGTTTTCTAGATATACAGAGATATATTTCAATTGGATAGGCATTCTTCAAACCTTTCAAAGACCTACTGAATATGGCATTTAAAATGATTTAGGGTTTTTCGTAACAGTGAGGCACAACTTCTCCTGATAACATCAACTTCATCAGAAGGGAGTATGGACATCTAAGAAACTTGTTATAGAGTTTGCTTCCAATATGGCAAGACTAGCCATTTGGGCAAGATACTGCTCTTGTCTAGACTGTTTGACTTTATGCTTTATAAAGTAGACATGCAGGACCCACAGGAAAGTGACTGCTGAAACAAGATGCACAGTACTACAGGGTTTCTGCTTCATGAAAGAGTCTGCCAGACATTCTGCAGAACACGGAGAAAAATGACTGACAAACTGCCAACACAGGGGGCACAGTTTGAAATACCCTGCTTTGCTGAGCAATCTGCCAGACGGACATACTATGGCCTATAGGCTGAAGATGGAACATTACAGAAGAAAAGAGGAGATGATGGGAGATGTCATTCTGTAAATATGTTTCTCTCATTGGTTAATGAATAAAGCACTGTTGGCCGATAGGGAAGCAAGATAGGTGGGACTAGGAGACCAGGAGGATTCTGGGAGATGTAGTAAAGAGGAGTCAAAGCCTAGGACACAAGAGGTCTGTAAGATAAGACCACGTGAAAACACTTAGATTGATAGAAATGAGTTAATATTTAAGACAGAGCTAGCCAATAGGAAGCTCTAGACATTGGCTAACAGCAATATAATTAATACAGCATCTCTGTGTTATTTGGGGCTGACGTGGCTGTGGGACCAGGCTGGCAGGAAAGTGCTCATGACAAAGGCCTCTGCCTCCTGCTGCACACTGCTAAGAGTTAGTGTCCAAATTTTTTTTTTTTTTTGATAGAATCACTTGGAATTCTAGTCTTAGAAAATGACCAGGCTCACAGAATATCAAAAGGAAAACTAGTAGCTTGAACAACCAAAGAAGCCAAGGACACAATTAGATTCATAGAGGGGGAAAATATTATTTTGTAACTCTAGGCTACATCCCTAATCCTGCCCAGACATCTGGTCCCCAGACTAGCACATTATGTTCTAAGGCCTTCAGAAATGAAGATGTGGATGGTTTCACAAATTATAATCACAACTGCTCAACAGGTGATGTGCTGTCAAGTTAGAGTTCTGAAGGGAAGGAACCTCAACTGAGTAAATGCCTCCATCAGATCTGGCTGTAGGGCACTTTCTCAATTGTTGATTGATGGAGCAGGGCTCAGTCCATCGTGAGTGGGACCACTCCTGGGCTGGCGGTCCCAGGTTAGGTTCTATAAGAAAGCAGGCTGAACAAGCCACGAGGAGCAAGCCAGGAAGCAGCACCCCTCCATGGTCTCTGCATTAGCTCCTGCCTCCAGGAGCTGATGCTCTTTGGGTTCCTGCCCTGACTTCCTCCAGTGAAGGACTATTGTTGTGGGATATTTGTACACTGTGTGAAGATATATTGCTGTGATTGGTTTAATAAAAAACTAAATGTCCAATTGCTAGGGGAAGTATGGGGGGTATTTCTGGGGAGAGAAAGGAAGAGGAAGAGGAATCTAGATGTCTGGGAGATACCGGGGGACACAGAGAGGAAACAGGAGATACTAGATAAAAGAGAGATAGTGCCATGTAATAGGATATAGATAAATATAAATGGGTTAATTTAAGTTCTAAGCGCTAGCTAGGAACAAGCCTCAGCTACAGGACGAACTTTCATAATAAATAAGAAGTCTCCATGTCATTATTTGGGAGCGGCCGGTGGCCCAGAGAAAAATCTGACTGTGGAAGTGTAAGCCAAATAAACCCTTTCCCCAATTTTCTTTTGGTCTCGATGTTTCATCATAGCAACAGTAACCCTAACTAACACAGGTAAATTCCTGGCATCTTCTTGGTAGAAAAGATCACTCTGTATACTTCTTATTTAACCGCAAACTGCCCTGGATTTTTCTTTTTCAAATTCCCCTGTATTTTCCAGAAGCCAGAAAAACCCTGACTTGGCCACTGAATGACAAACAAACAGGGAGGGAGAGAGAGAAAAAAAAAATCAGTTGGGGAATTCAAGAGCAATTTTTATCTCTTCCCCACCCATTTTCTTTGTAGCCAGAGGCCACAAATTAAAATAAATAAATAAAAGCTGTTTTGACTCCAACCCCTTCCATTTTCTTTTATTTTTCTATATCTTTTCTATATCTTTGAAATCACTGTTTCGTGTCCTGTTTGAACCCATGTTCGTTTTTCAATGAAATGATCTGAGACACTTGAGGATGCAAGGTCAAGTGTAGTTTCAGCACAAGCCTTTGTAAAGCAGACAGTCGCCCCAAAGCTGGCCCATTTCCTACCCAACCAGTAATAAAGGCAGAGAAAGTCTTGGCACCTGGCTGGTGACCTGATCTGGCTCAGAGCCGGGTTGCCATCGGTAAATAATCTACCAAGAGTGAGCGGTCAACCTGTTTGGTCTTCCTTCCCGGTGTCTTCCTTAGGATCCCAGTTTCAAGTACTAGACAGTGACTGGGGCTGTCTAAAAGGGGATGGGGTGGGGCTCTATTTACAACACATAGCGGCAGTTTCTCACGGAGTCACAGACATCTGGACCTCCTGAATGAGTGGACTTGGGAGTGGCAAATCTTTGAGAGCACAAACTTCCTTATTTCTTGTCTCTATTTAGTACTGTGTGCCTGTTCTACTTCTTTTTCTTTCATGTCGTGTGTGTGTGTGTGTGTGTGTGTGTGTGTGTGTGTGTGTGTGAGTGTGTGTGTGTGTGTGTGTGTGTAAACTGTCTGTTCCTGCCTCCCAAGTGCTGACATTAAAGACTTGCACCATTATACCAGGCTTTTTGTTTTACCTTCTGACGGAGTTTTTGTTTGTTTCTTGTTAAGTTACCAACATAAGATTCCCACTCAACTAGGACCTGGGGCAGCAGTTGGAGACAAATTGCCGTTTAGGAATTGCATAGCGTTTGTTGAAGACAAGCATGGTTCAAAAAGTCTTAAATAGGAGACTGGAGAGACAGCTCAGTGATTAAGAGCACAGGCTTCTCTTCCAGGGAACTCCAGCTCAATTCCCAACACCCATGTGGTGGCTCACATCCATCTCCAGTCCCAGGGGATTCCAATGCCTTCTTCTAGCATCTATGAGCATCAGTGAAAGCAAGACATTCATATAAACATTAAACAGTCATAAAAATAAAAATCAAATTATAATAGTGGCCGATGTTATTTAAGTGGAGTAAACATATTTACCAAAGAATAAATTCTGAGGGTGAGAATGGAAAGTTTTATATTTTGAAGATTTAAAAATGTAGAACCACCACTCACAAACTCCACAATGGACATGAACATTTGTAGAAATGAAAGATGGGCTAGGCTGTTCAGCACAGGGGTGACGGGTGACGCAGGGCATGGGGCTGAGGTTTTGTAGATGACCCAGCCTGGACAGTGGCCTCTATTTGGTGGGACTGTGGGGACCCTGATGATCAGGGCACTTGTAGCTCTTGATCTGTATAACTAGAGGGATTCAATGCTATTCAAGTTTCTAACTTTTTTTTTTCTGTGAAATTAGGTCACTCATCTAGTCTATCTTCAAACTTCCTTCTGGTTATAATAATGGTAAGAAGAGTGACAACACCCACAATTCTTTATTAAGCTCAGATAGTATGGTGTTCCAAGAACTATGCTAAGCAACACACACACACATACACCTCTATTCCAAAACCAGGAATTTAGTCACAAATCAGACTGTAGAACTTAGTCTAGATGACAGTTATATGATGACAAACCAAAACACTTGGGCCTTTTCAAAATCCTGTTCTCTAGTGAAGGCTATAAGGAAGAAGTTTCTACCTTGTTCTCTGCAGGTAAAGTGGGGAATCATGTATGTGCAACGTAAGCTCATCTCATGGCTCCTGTACTCACACACTTACAAAGTCCTAAAACGTGGTTTAAGGTGCTTTAGTTTAGTTTCCAGTTTATTATTTTTACTTACCTAGAAATCGTTTCCTACATTTTTGCATCTCTGTTTCTGTCTCTCTGTACGTTTCTGCCTCTCCTTTTAAAGCTGAGAGTAATCAGCTTTCTGGTTCATTAACTTCTTGGGAAGCATATTAATCTGTGCATGTTCGTTAAATAAATTAGTCCTTCCAAGAGCTCAGCACTGAGCTCTTCTGCACACTGGCCTTGTAGCCAGGGTGATGCTCTGACTAAAGGGCTGGCGTGGGCAGGGGCAGGGCTGGTGGCCCAGGACACTGTGCTAGTTCCCAGCTGCATCCTGTGCACAGATACTCAACCGCTCTCCCTAAAGATGTGGGCGGTCGAGAGGGTATATGTGCTGCTTTCTAAGTCCCACTGTGTGTTATGCTAGAAATTGTAGCGGGAAAGTGCTACACTTGTATCTTTAATCTCACAAATGGAGTGCCATGCCTTTGTGGATCTCCATCTAGCTGGCATAAATTATGCAATGGAAAACCATTACATTTGGTTTTCAACTTGCTACTCTTAATGTCTGTTCAGCATTTGTTTAATGAAAGCTACAAGAAACAAGTTTTCTGTGGGCCCCCTTCTTTCTACCCACTTGAGGATGTTGGCTATTGTAGTGAGATCTGAACCATTTTCTCCCACAGGCTTTGGAAAACCCCATTCTTTTAGGCCAAGACTCTCGGCCGTTTGTCTGTGTTGTCTAGTACAACGGAAGTGGCCTGCTCAGGTGTTTAGAAGCAAAATGGAAAATTTTCAACATGGAGAGACAGGAAATCCTGTAGACAATTCTGAATAGGAAGTAGGGATATTAAGCCAGGTGTGGTGGTGCACATCTGGAGGCAGAGTCAGGCAGATCTCTGTGAGTTCGAAGCCATCCTGATCTACAAAGTGAGTTCTGGAGCTTCCAAAGCCGTTACCCAGAGAAACCCTGTCTGAAAAAAACCAAAACCAAAAAACAACAAAAGTAGTAAAACTGCTGAGTCATCATAACGGGGACTTTCTAAGTACAGGGAAAATGGCCTGGTTCACTTAACGTGGCACGTGCCACCAGAGCTGAGAATACTATCTGACACACAGCAAGTCTGCACTAAACATCTGTCCCGTGACCGAGTGACTCTGAAAGAGAATGTTAAAATAAATAAATAATAATAATAGCGCTGAGGAAAGCTTTGTCCATTGGAATCTAACTTCCAGAGTTCTGATTTTGTCACTGACTTGTTAAAGAGCCAATTAGCAGCTTTCACCTGCTGTAAGGAGACAAGGGGTTCTCAGGGTCTACTGAGGTCTATAAAGCACTAACACACATGTCACTTGTGACGTGAAGGTGCACATGTGGAGAGCCGAGCCACCTGCTATTGTCCTTCCAGTTTACCTCTCACAGCTGACCAGAGGAAATTCAAGGGCCCGTCCTAGACGAAGGACAGGGAAGCTGCCTGGTGGCCACTTGAGCAGCAGTGTGGAGGAGGGACAGGAATGGACTCCTGGGAAAAGGGTGGATCGAGTGACGGCAGACAGAGGGACTAGGAGAGCAGGCTTGAGAGAGGCAGAGAGGAGGTCATTCGCATGTCTGTGGACCGCAGAGGGAGGGTAACAAGGGAGGGGGGAGACACGAGAAAGGGGCCTGAGAAAACGCATGGGCCTTGCCCTGGGGGCTGTAGAAGAGCAGTATTTCTCCATCATATGTCTATGCTATGTAGGACCAGCAAGTTCACACCTAGGAATAGCCCCGAGAGAACGCAGGTGCGCACATAAATCGTGTTGAAGTATTTATTATCAGCATTATTCGTAATAACCCCAGACTGAAAATGTGCTACCACACATCGGAGCCGAGGGCATCATCGAGTCAGCCACAGTGACAGGGCGGAGGCCTGTCATCAACAAAGGAAGAGCTACAGCTTTCTGCAGTGAAGCAGACGAAACTCACAGCTATGACACTGAGGGGAAAACAGCATGTGGGCCTATTCACATAAAGTTCAAAACAGGGCCTGGGAATGTAGCTCAGCTGGTAGTTCTAGAGCTAGCACACATGAAGCCCTAGATTCTGTTTCCAGCCCCGGGGTAAAACTGCATCGTGGCACAGTCCTGTGGGCCCTGGCTGGCCCTCCAGAGGTGGAGGCAGGAAGATCAGAAGTTTGATGCACCTGAAGATGCTTAAGATCCTGTCTCTAAGTCAGTAAACACGAACTTCATAATAGGCAAATGAATTGATGGCACCGGAGGTCAATAGGGCAGTTGCGGCTGAGAGGATGCCCTGGGGCACTCCTATGCTTCTCACTCTTGCTCTGTGGGAGCTTCTGAGATGTTTGCTGGAGCTGTGTGTGTGTGTGTGTGTGTGTGTGTGTGTGTGTGTGTGTGTGTGCGTGTGCGTGCGCGCGCGTGTGTGTGTGTGTGTGTGTGCGGGGAGTAGAGACAGGACGGCCTCTGGGACTTGCTGGCTGCCAGCTTGGCTCCAGGATCAGTGGGAAAGTCTGCTCAAAAGAATAAAGCAGAGTGTGATAGATAGAGCTGGACACCCAGTGCCCTCTGGCGTCTGGGGATGTGCAAACATACACCACACACACACACACATACACACACACACTAAAAAGCAATAAAGTTGAAGTAGGATAAAATGTAGTTTATCTTATATGCAAATGTTAAGCATAAAAAACAATACAATAGGTGATGGGATATACATATGTTTAGAGATCTATAAATCTATAATGAAACCATTTTGTTTTTCATTTCATTATGGCCTTGAACTTGTGATCTTCCTGCCTTAGCCACCCAGTGCTAGGATTACACCACATACAAAAATAGTGATTATTCTTTATGGGAACCAGAAGTGGGAATTCTTTAATTGTAGGACTTCTGTTTTGATTTATTATTATTATTTTTTTTTTGAGAGAAGGTCTCATGCATCCCAGGCTGATGCCAAGCTCTATAGTCAAGGATGACTATGGACCTGTGATCCTACTGTCTCTGCTTCGTGAGCACTAGGACTACAGGACTGTCCCATCATGCCATGTTTTGTGGTCTTAGGGATTCCCAGGGTTATGTGATACAGGGCTTCATGCATTTGAGACAAGCACTCTCCAGCTTAGCTACATGCCCAGACTCTGGAACTGCAGTATTATATGTCTTTCAGAAAGTTATCTAAGTCTGGGGGTGCACATAAGTGTGACTGCAGCACTTGGGAGGCCGGGAAGGAGGATGGCTGCAAGTTCATGGCAGAGCTGAGCCATGTAGTGGATTGAGGTCTTCAAGGCTAGTCTGAAATACATAGCAATATTTTGTCTCAAAAAGAGAAAAAGATATTTGAATGTAATAAACTGTTAATATGTTAAAACTGGGTTATAAGTTTTTGTATGTATGTATATATTATATATGTATTTGTGTGCATTACAGGGTTACTCAGTTGTGTTGTTCTTTGTACTGTGAAGTGTTTGAAATATTCATGACCTTAAATCATTTATCATAAGTGAAAACAGAAAGCCATTGGGGACAATGAGTAAGTGTTAATGAGCACAGAAACCAGAGCGGATGGCTACAGAGGACCATTCTACTCACGCCACTGTCAGTAATCCATCAGCATAGTCTGTTCCTAGTGGGCCACATCTAGCATGTTGGTTACACAAGGTCCTTGCAAATAATTCTATAAGTGATTTGCTTTGCAGTTCCCTGACATTTTGCAATGAAACAATCCAGAAGTTTTTAAAAGCAGAAAGACGTTTTTCTCCGAGGTTGTATCTAGAGTTCTAAGCCAGTTCCCTTGTGTGGGGTCAGGGAAGGGCTTCTTGGCCTGCTTGACTTCCATTTTTCAACAAATACACCCTCAGATATATTAGAACCTTATGAAGTATTCCATGATGTTATTTGAAAAAAAAAATCACGTGTCTTTTAAGTATGGTGATGCAAGCCTCACCCTCACTTTGGGGCTGAGGCAGGAGGATCAAAGAGTTTGAGACCAGCCTGGGACAAATAGTGAGCTCTTGCCTGTGAGCAAATAAACAACAATAACAAAACAAATCAGTCACTCTGTCTCTGTGTGTGTGCGCACATGTGTAAGTGTGTACTCAAAGCCTTGCATGTGCTGTGCAAGTGAACTACCACGGAGCTAAATCCCCAACACTTCAGATTCTTACTGTGTCATATGTCATGCAAAATTGCACATCTGAATTTTCAGTATAATTGAAATCTTATTTATTTATCATGTGAATATGAGAATATGTGAGCCTAAGAGTAACTTCCCGGGGACAGTTCTTTCCTTCCTTTACAGGCTCTGGGGCTTGAACTACTACTACTGAGATTGGCCCAGTTTCTATTTATTATTTGTTTATTTATATTTGTTTGTTTGTTTAGTGGTTTTGTGATGGGAGATGTCATTCTGTAAATATGTTTCTCGTATTGGTTAAAGAGTAAAGCACTGTTGGACAATAGGAAAGCAAGATAGGCGGGACTAGGAGACAAGGAGAGAGGAAGAAGTAGGGAGGAGATTCAAGATGGTGGATTGACAGAGAGAACTCCAACCCCTCTCTCTGGTAAGATGAGACCACGTGAAGTACTTAGATTAATAGAAATGGGTTAATATTTAAGACAGAGCTAGCCAATAAGAAACAAATAACTGGCCACCAGAATTATATCTAATACAGGGTCTCTGTGTGTTTTATTGGGGCTGGCGCGGCGGTGGGACAAGACTGGCTGCAGAAAAAAAATTACTCATAACATTCTTGGTTCTATGTAGCCGTGTATGTCCTGGAATTTGCTGTTGTCAGCTAGGCTGGGCATGAACTCAGAGAGACCCACCTGCCTGCCTCTGCCTCTGCCTCTGCCTCCTGAGTGCTAGGATTAAAGCAGTGTACCATCACAATCACAACTAGCTCCAACTACTATTTGTTTCTTTTTTGTTTTGATTTTGGTTTTTTTTTTTTTTTTTTTTTTTTTTTTTTTTTTTTACATAGAGTCCAGACTTAGTTTGGATTTTGTCCCAGTGCTTTAGTATATTAAATTAATATAATCGAATGTCAGTCCTGAAGTATGATTTCAGCATGCTCAGGTTTATAAAAATTTTAGTGGAAACATTCAATTTTAAATTGAATTCACCTAAGGAAAAGGAATATTTGGGCAACCACATGGCCGAGTAACTCCTTGTAGTATTTCTTCTCTCTGGTGAAATGGTCAGAGCAGGATTTCAGTTGACCTGAAGAGTTGGACACTTATTCTGGATCTCAGTGCTCAGACTGGAGCACTGACCCTAACTCTGGAAACTGCAGTGTGGAGGCTGCACCTCAGCTCTCACGTGCTGACTCCAGCACACCTGAGTCGCTGCCTCTTGATGGTGGCTGGCACTTGCTGTGTGGTCAGATTCAGTACAGCCCTGCAGGAAACCCGCCTCGCATTTCCTTTGAACATCACTACTGCACAATTTTTCCAAGTTATTTACAAATGTTCTCCTGCCAGCAGGAGGTGGCGCACGTCTTTAATCCCAGTACTCTGGAGGCAGGTGGATCTCTGTGAGTTCAAGGCCAGCCTGGTCTATAGAGTGAGTTCCAGGACAGCCAGGGCTGTTACACAGAGAACCCTGTCTCAAAATGCCTCCCTCCCCCCCAAAAAAAGTCCTCCCGACAACTTTTCTGAATGCATCTCGAGTATCTTGATTTGGCGCCTGCTTCAAATTATTCTGCGTGTCCTGCTCCTGTCTGTAAAATGGAGACAACAATGTTTACTTCATGGTGTCATTGACTGGTGACCATGAGATAACTGTATAAAGCAGCCAGCGTGGTGCAGGCAGATGGTAAATCCTTGATAAATGTGAGTCATTGTTATTATTGACTGAAAGAAGCGCCATTTGTTCTCTGGTTTTGTTGAGTGGTGTTATTTTCCCCCAAAGACTCAAGCGTTGAAGGCTTGGTCCTGGATGCAGCAGCGAGAAGGGTGGGCCTCTGGGACAGGATTGCATCATCCATCTGCTCTCTACCTGGTCAAGTCCGGCTCATTTGTGTTTGAACGGGCTACTCTAAGGTTGAAAATTTAGGAGCTGGGGCCGTGAGGGGTTGAAACAACTCAGGGGTCCCTGCCCCTTTTTGCTCTCTGCCTGCTGATTGTATCCAGACACAGATTTTGGGCAGCCAAGATGGCTCAGGAAAACACACACACATAAAACAAAATAAAAGTATCCAGTAAAAGATAAAAGGCAGAGGCAGGTGGATCTCGGTGTGTTTGAGACCAGTGTAGTCTACACAGTGAGTTCCTGGTCAGCCAAGGCTACATAGTGAGATCTTTCTCAAAGGAAAAAGGGATAGACTAGACCCCTGCCCTCTGGAAACGTGAGTTTCTGGTGAAAGTCAGCATCTTAAGATACCACATGGTTGGAGCAGGTGTTCATTCAGCGCTCCTGTTACCCTATGAGGGATGGGTTCTCTTTTCCAGCCCAGCCCGGGCTCTCCAGGCTTCTCCTGACTCATATGCTCTCCCTCCTGTGCACTGAAAGCAGCACCGAAAGGGTGTTTTCTTCACCAGGCTTCTTTGCGAATGTTGTTTTCAGAGTAGTTCACCTTCCCTGGGTAGAGGCAGACTCTGTTGTCACGATCCTCTATGCTTAGCGGCAGAATGGCGTTGCCACTCGGCAGGACCCACAAAACTCATTTGCAACAGCCTCCACACAAGACATATTAAGGGCTTGGGCAATGTTTATTACCATAAAAATAACTGCTCCAAACAATTACATACCACCCTTGTCTCCTGTCTTCACAGGAGCAGTTTTGGCACCCTGCTTCATCAGTGTGGCTGGTGTCTCTACTGACTCTGCCCTTCTTCCCATCATACTCCTAGTTTGGTCATCCACTTAAAATTCCTGCCTGAGTAGCGGCCAATCAGATTTTTATTAAGCCAATTCAGGTGGCAAATCTTCACAGTGTACAAACGGATTATTCCACTGTGGACAGAAGTTTTGGGCCCGCCTGGTCCTGCACCCATTCAGTCCCAAATAAGCACACAAAGGCTATATTAATCATAAACTGTTTGGCTGATGGCCAGATTTCTTATTGGCTAGCTCTCTCTTAATTATTAACCCATTTCTATTCATGTATGTATCTCCACATGGTCTTGGCTTACCAGAAAATTCCCAGGCGTCCTACCTTCCCAGTAGCTACATGGAGTCGCTCTGGACTTCCTCTTTCCAGGAAGCTCCTGGTCTGGTTGCCCCATCCATACTTCCTGCCTGGCTACATCCTGCCTGCCCATTGGCCAAAATGGTTTTATTCATCAACCAGTAAGAGAAAAATATATTCACAGCGTGTGGGAAAGACATCTACCATCATTCCACAGCAGTCAGGGGCTGGAGTTGGTGGATACATTTCCCAACTTCCTTGTCCCTCTGTAGGGCAGTTCTGAGACCAGCGTGTCCTAAACTGTATCCTTGAGAGTCCCAGTGGGATTGTGCCCCTGTTGCCCAGCGTCCTAACCCCTCACCAGCACAGCCTCGAGGGCTTCCTCCTTTTCCCTCCCTGCTCCCCCACGTCCTTACCACGCTGCTTTACGGTACGTTACCACAGAGTCATCCACATCCACGCCCCTGGTGTGGCTGCTTGGCCCCTGCAACCCTTGTGCACTGAGGAGGGGAAGCCACGCCCAAGCTGTCATGCACAGCAAGCATAAGCTAACGTATCTGCCCCACTCACGCCCTTGCAGAACTCTTTCCTTCAGCAGTGAGAGCCGCCTCCCTGGCCACACTGGTTGCTTGGGGTTGGACAACTGTCCAAGCCACCGACCGACACACCTTTCCCCTTGCCACGGTGGTTGATGGAGACTGTGACTCACATGGGGCAAATGAGATTACTTCCCTAGGGCTTCTCAACTGGTGCTGTGGGAAGATGAACAGCGAAACTACAGGCACAGCCGTCCCCAGTCAGGTCTCTATCACACATGGATTCCGGTTCCCAGGGTGTGCTGGCTAGTTCTGTGTCAATTTGACACAGGCTAGGGTCTTCTGAGAGATAGGGACCACAATTGAGAAAACGCCTCCAAAAGATCAGGGTGTAGGCAAGCCTTCGGGTATTTTCGTAGTTAGCTATTGATGTGGGAGGGCCCAGCCCAATGTAGATGGTGCCATCCCTGGGTCAGTGGTCCGGGATTCTATAAGGAAGCAGCTCGAGCAAACCATGAGGAGCAAGCCAGTAAGCAGCACCCTCCATGGCCTCTGCCTCAGCTCCTGCCTCCAGGTTCCTGCCCTGTTTGAGTTCCTGTCCTGACTTCCCTCAGTGAGATGCTTTTGGCCATGGTGCTTCATCACAGT
Source organism: Phodopus roborovskii (assembly GCF_943737965.1). Lineage (NCBI taxonomy): Eukaryota > Metazoa > Chordata > Mammalia > Rodentia > Cricetidae > Phodopus > Phodopus roborovskii. The sequence continues at coordinate 12,923,931 of NW_026126541.1, read as the reverse complement.
GAGAGGGCACTGCCAGACCTTAAAGGGAGACAGATGATAAACACCTCCTCCTGGCACCGGAATCCCTGAGTATTTAAAGGTATTGTTACAGTGGAAGATTCACCACAGTGACCCAGCTGTGGAGGGGAAGGCTGTATGGGGAGTAGGGTGTCTCAGATAATGTGTTTTTCAGTTCTATCTCTGTCTCATGTAGCCCAGGCTGGCCTTGAACTCACCTGTAACTGAGTGTGACCCTAAACTTCTATCTCCTATGTACTGGTATTATAGGTGGGTTCTCTCTCTCTCTCTCCTTTTTCTTTTTCTTCCCCCTCTTCCTTCTCTTTTAAAAACAGTTTCTAAATCAGGTGTGGTGGTGCACACATTTAGTCCCAGCACTCAGGAGGCAGAGGCAGATGCATCTCTGAGTTCATGGCCAGTCTGGTTAACAGAGAGCGTTCCAGGATGGCCAGAGCTACACAGAGAAACACTGTCTTGAAAAACAAAACATAATGGTTTGTAGATATATCTCAAACTCTACTACCAATCTTTTCCAAAGATTCGCTAATTCTGGCATCTTTGTTGTTCTGCTGATTAGTATTCCCTATCTCTTTATTATGGGGTCACATTTTTCTTTTTCTTCACACATCTAATTGGGAGGCAGGGGATGAGACAAACTCTTGCTGTGTAGCCCTGGCTAACTCTGACTTACAAATCTTTCTGCTTTAGCCTTTGGAATGAACCAGTTATAGGCATGAGTCACTGTGCTTGGCTACATATCTAGCAATTTTTGTGAATGAACATTGTGATGTGTCATAGACACTGTATTCTGTTCACTGAAGAACATTCTCTCTCTCTCTCTCTCTCTCTCTCTCTCTCTCTCTCTCTCTCTTGTCGTTGTTTGTTTTAGTTTTTTAAGACAGGGTTTCTCTGTGTAGCAACCCTAGCTGTCCTGGAACTATCTCTGTAGAGGAGGCTTGCTCAAATTCACAGAGATGCGCCTGCCTCTGCCTCCCAAGTTCTGGGATTAAAGGTGTGCGCCACCACCGACCAGCAAACATTTTTTATTTTGTGAATGTTTCTGTGAGGGGCAGTGCCCATGCTATAGAGTGCATGCATGCGGCGGTTAGAACACATTTTTTTCAGGAGTTGTTTCTCTCTGCCATCCTGTGGGTTCCAGGGATCAAACTCAGAAGTCAGGATTGATGGTGCCTTTACCAGCTAAGGCATCTGTTCAGCCCAAGTAACAGTGTGTTGTAGAGGCAGCTTTGATATCACTGGTGGATTGTTGGTCACAGCACTTCGATTAAGATTTGGTTTTTAGGTTGGATATACTCTTAAATTTTTTTAAAAATTTTAAATGTTTGGGTGCTTTGCGGAAGTGTATGTCTGGGCACTGTGAGTGTGCAGTGCCTGAAGAGGCCAGCAGAGGGCTTTGGATCCTTTGGGACTCAAGTTACAGATTGTGAGCTGTTATGTGAGTGCTGGGAATTGAACCTGGCTCCTTAAGAAAAACAGGGCTCTTAGCCACTAAGCCACCCTCCAGTCCTGGTAGTCTTTTCTCTTAAAGTGTAGCCCTTCTATGTTTTCAGCAAAAAGTCCTTGGTGAGACTTTGAACTTCAAACTTCTCTTCCCTGTAATAGACAACACTGAAATTTCTTAGCCTGATTTTTTTTGTCTTGCTTTTGATTAGATTTCTGTCTTAGTCTGATTTTTGGTCTTGATTTTGGTTACATTTCTGTGAGTCTCACATATGAACCGCTCAGGGGTTGGCCAAGGATCTGAGGAGAATTTATACACATATTTAGGAGTTACCAGCCCTGGGACTTTCTCCCTCCTTAACATTTCCCCTTAGGTTCTACTGTTCTAGATGCTTTCTCCGCTAGTTTAGTCCCTGCAATCCCCTCCCCAGTGCACGCTGGCCAGGGTTGTCTAAGTGTGATCTTGGGCCAGCAATGCCAGCAGCACTACAACCCAAACTGTGTAAACTGGAAGTGTGGGGTAGAAGCACTGAGTGTATGTTTCTTTTTCCTTATTTCATGTGAGTGTGTGTGTGTGCATGCATGCGTGTGTGTGTCTGTGCATGTGTGCATGCCTGTGTGTGTGTGTCTATGCATGTTTGTGTGCATGTGTGTGTGCATGTAGCACAGATGACAACTCAGGGGAGTCAGTTGTTGCTTTCCCTCACATGAAAACTCAGGTCATCAGGCTTGGTGGCAAGCACCTTTAACTGCTAAGCCATCTTGTTTTCCCAAAATCTGTGTTTGAACAAGCTTCCTCGAATGCCACCATTCTCAAATTTCAGGGTGCCTTTGTTAGGAGAAAAGCGCACAAGTATGGATCTTGTCCCCTTCTGTGGTGGTTTGAAAGAAAATGGCCCCCAAAGGGAGTGACACCATTAGGAGACGAGACTTTGTTCGCGTAGGCATGGCCTTGTCAAAGGAAGTGTGCATCGTGGAGGTGGGTCTCATAGGTGCTCAAACCATGCCCAGTGAGACAGCTCATTTCCTGCTGCCTGAAAGATGTAGAACTCTCAGCTCCTTCTCCAGCATCTTGTCTGCCTGCAAGCCACCATGGCTCACCATGATAATAATGGATTAAACCTTTGAAACTGTAAGCTACTCGATTAAATGTTTTCCTTTATAAGAGTTGTTGTGGCTCTGGTGTTTCTTCGCACCAATAGAAACCCTAACTAGGACAGAAGTTGGTACCAGGGACCAGGGTATCACTGTGATAGGCCTGACCATGTTTGGAGTAATAGGGACTTTGGTACTTTGGGTTAGGAAAGCAGTGGAATGCTTTAAGCATTGTTTAATGGACCATACTAGTGGGACATGGAAGACAGTGGTCCTGAGTGTGATCTGAACTGTGGGGAGCTGGCTCACGGGGTTTCAGAGGAGAATAGTTTTAGTGTGTTGACTAGAGGTATTTTTTAAATGATATTTTGACAAAAGATATGGCTGACTTTTGCCCTTGTCCAAAGAGTCTGCCTGAGGCTAAAGTGAAGAGGTTTAGATTAATCCGTTGGCAGAAGACTCTGTTGTGTGGTTGTTAGGGTTAACTCTAATGAAGATTTATAATGAAAAGGAGCGAGCTGAACAGGGTAAATTACAAAAATTAAATTTGAGGAGGTAGAATAGAGCTAGGTCCTGCGTTCAAGGAGATAAACAGATTAAGAATAGGAATACAGGAAGTGTGACCCCAGGGCAAGACCCCACCCAGTTAAGTTTCCAACTCCTGAAAGGAATTAAAGAAACACTTAGGACCCTGTATGGTGCCTTTAATAACAACACTCAGGAGGCAGAGGCTGGTGGATCTCTGAGTTTGAAGCCAACATGGTCTGAAGAGCAAGTTCCAGGACAACCAAACTTAAACGGTGAAGGAAACCATGGAAAACAGAAAGATGAGGAAGGTATAATTAAACAAGGGGCCGTGTTCCAGCCTCAGCAAGCAGTAGAACTTGGCAGCTTCAGCCACATGGATCTGGCTTTAAGGGTAGAAGAAGAGGGTTATGGAATATTCCTCGGCAACTAAGGAAGGCCTTTGGGGCCAGGCACATGTCGGGGGTGTCCCTGAATGCAGGCCCAGAGAGGCCACTGTGTGAAGCTGTGAAGGAGAAGCCTGGATTGCCTTGGAGACCCCAACATGTTAGAGATGATGCCAGAGTCATGGGACACCTACCAAAGAAAGCTGCCAACAGGGAATGGAACCAGCCCAAGAAAAAGACGTGTGTGGCAGTCAATAAAGCTGAAAGGAGTCGAGATCTGAAGAGCGTTCTGTCATCTGACGGGGAGATGCAGTCTGGAGTTTTCCCAGCTGGTTTTCTGTCTTGCTTTGGTCCAGTATTTCCTCGATATGGTCCCTTCATTATACATTATACATTATACACGGGTAATGTATATCCCGTGCCATTATATGTTGGAAGTATGTGATTTCTTTTTTTGTTTTGATCTTATAGGGAGGGCATTAGAGTTAAGGGATTGCATGATCTCAGAAAAGACTTTGAACTTTGGATTTTCAAGCATTGTCGAGACTGTGATATGTGGGGAATTTTAAAATGGACTGGACACATTTTTTGCATTATGATATGGCCTTTGGGGCCAGGGAGTAGAATGTGGTGGTTTGAAAGAAAACGGCCCCCAAAAGGAATGGCACTATTAGGAGGCATGACTTTAGTGGAGTAGGTGTGGCCTTGTTGGAAGAAGTGTGTCACCATGGAGGTGGGCTTTGAGGGCTCCTATGCTCAAGCCATGCCCAGTGTCCAGTTCACTTCCTGTTGCCTGATCAAGATGTCGGGCTCTCGAGTCCACCACTGTATCTGCGTGCACATGTCTGCCATGATCATCATGAGGATAATGGACTGAACCTCTGAACTGTAAGCCAGCCACCCCATTAAATGTTTTCCTTTATAAAAAGTGTCCATGGTATCTCTTCACAGCAGTAGAAACCCTAAGACACCTTTGCTTACTGTAAACTTCTCTGGCATCAAGGAGATGTGTCCTGACTCCTCTGATTCCATAATTATTATTTGTGGAGGGGGTTGCTTTGCAAATCGCTGTACTCTTTCAGACCAAAATTCCCCTAAAAAAGAAAGATTTATCTTTTATTCTATGTGCTTGAGTGTATATGTATGTGCATCACATGTGTTCCTGGCGCCTGAGGGGCCCAGAAGAGGGTGTTGGATCCCTTGGAACTGGAGTTATAAATGGTTGTGAGCCACTATGTGGGTGCTGGGAACTGAACCTGGGTCCTCTCTAAGAGCAGCCGATGCTTTCAAAGGCTGAGCCCTGTGTTCCATACATACCGCCCCATAAACCAGGTGTGGTAGGACATGTGTGTAATGCTAGCACCTGGGAGGCAGAGTCAAGAGCATCAGAAGTTCTAAACCAGATGATGGGCATGGCACTGTTTGAGGATTAGCTTCTATGGATTATCTCTATGGCAACCATCTCCATAGTATCAGGCCCAAGGTAGAGGTGCTGAATGAGATTGTACAGAGAGAGTACACAGTCTTCCTGGTTCCTGTTCTAGAAATCCCCAGAACCTTGCCTTGTGTCCATATAAGAGCCAGTTTTAGTGTTGTGAGCAGGTAAAAGGGCCTGGTTGTTAAGACCAGCCACACCCCAGATGCAGCCACACCCCAGCACCAGCTTGTTTTGGAGGAGAGACCAGAGGCATGTGGTCAGCTTGTTGCTCCATCCTCCTCACATTCCCCAAAGTGCAGACTGTCCCTGCTCCTCAGTAAGAGCCAGGCGCTCACCGTCAAGGCCACTGACCTTGGTTCCATAGCATTCCATTCTACTACATCCATGGCGGGCGGGGAGACAACACACGGAATAATGGCTGCTTCTTTTTCTTTCCCAACCTCACCCAAAGGAAGATGGCCTACCACAGGGAGAAGGTCCACCCAGGCCTCCCTTCTCCAGCATTCACGTACACACAAGTGCTTTGGTGATTTTGTCAGAATTAAATCCTAATTTAGTAGATGTTATTGTCCAAATTGTATTTCACAAAATACACAAAATTCAGAAGTCAAAAATCTAACCACCAGTACCTCAGAATGTGACTAGTTTGGAAATATAGTCTTCTTTTCTTCCTTCCTTCCTTCCTTCCTTCCTTCCTTCCTTCCTTCCTTCCTTTTTATTTATTTATTTATTACAAATTTTTTGTTGTTTTTGTTGTTGTTCATGTTGTTGCATGGAGTGGGGTGTCTTATGTGGGCCAGACTAGCTTCAAACTCATCATGTAACTGAAGAAGCCCTGATCCTCCTATTTGCATTCCCAGAATGCTAGGATGGGCATCTGCCACTGTGGCCAGGAATCAAACCCACAACCCCTTTCATGCCAGGCAGGTAAGCACTCTACAGATTAAGCCACACCTCCAGCCTGAAACAGGGTCATGAGAGCAGCGATTAAGCTTATATGCAGTCATACACATATGTATGGGTCTAATCCAATAAGGTTTGAATACTTTTAAGAGGACTGGAAACTTGGTATAGCTATACATAGCTGTGCATATCTATAGGATAGCATGGGTATCAGCAAGACACGCCTTTTAAAAAACTAATAAAAAGAGAGCCTGGTGAGATGGCTCAGTAGTCGAGGGCATTGGCTGGTTTTCCAGGCAACCTTAGTTCAATTCCCAGCACCCACATGGCAGCTCACAACTGACTATAACTCCAGTTCCAGGGAGTGTGACACCCTCACACAGACATACATGTATTACAAGTGGTTTCCTGCCAGCTTGGTTCTAGAGCCTCTTCGGTCCCAAATAACACACAGAAACTTTGTTGACCAATGGCTAGAGCTTCTTATTGGCTAGCTCTATCTTAAATATTAACTCCTTTCTATCAATCTAAGTATTTCTAACGTGGTCTTATCTTACTGGAGAGATGGTCCAGACCTCTTCTCTCATGTCCTACATCTTGACTCTACTCTTTACTACCTCTCCCAGAATCCTCCTTCTCTCCTAGTCCCGCCTATCTTGCCTTCCTATTTGCCAATGTTGCTTTATCCATTAACCAATAAGAGAAACATATTTACAGAATGACATCTCCCATCAAACATGCAGGCACAACACCACATAAAAACAAATAAATATTTAAAATAATAATAAGGAAAGAAGAGCAGGCCACTGAGGCAGCTCAGTGGTAAGGGCACTTGCTGCCAAGCCTGCAAACCTGAGTTTGCTGCCCAAGAGCCACACTGTGGAAGGAGAGAACTGACTTCGCAAGCTGTCCTCTGACCTCAACTTGCACATGGGACATGTCCATGAGGCCTTTAATAAATACATAACTATTTTTTTAAATAAAGGGAACGAGGGGGGAGAGAGAAAGAGAGGAGAGAGAGAGAGAGAGAGAGAGAGAGAGAGAGAGAGAGAGAGAGAGAGAGAGAGAGAGGGAGCCAGAAGAAAGATCACAAGGGAGGGATTTGGAAGAGGGTAGCTAGCTATTTCTAACCCGTGTTGGGAGCTCTCAAAGGAAAAGCCTTAGACAGGGACTCTTGGTTTCTGGAACTGTGACAGTACCACTGTCTGAGGCTCCAAGGCTGTAGTGAGGCTGCCCCAGCAACTACAGGATAGATCTGGGAGGGACCGGGACTGCTTTCCTAACAGGCCATGGATGCTGCTGGGCTAAGCATGGCATGCTGAACATCAGAGGCCTGGAGAATGTGGCTCCGGTCAGTGTGGCATGGCCAGCAGCTCTAAGTCACCGAGCTGGTGGGAAAGAGGACATTTTTCCTCAGACTCTGCTTTCAATCATTCATCTTTTATGTCTGCAGTGCTTTTTAAGGACAGAAATATGGCAGCATCTTTCAGCCTCTACAGCTAGAGGGAACAGGGTCTCCTAACCACAGGGGGATGGCAGAGGTAGAGTGACAGGCCCTGTGGGCAGTGCTACCCTGTCCTTGTGCTGTAATGGAAGCTCCATGTGGTCACATTTTCTAAAACTTCACGATAATTAAGAATATGGTGTTTTACGTTAAATCTTTAGATTTTTAAACCTTCAAAATGTTGGCAACTTTATCTGCTTATTTTTAAAAAGCTGTTAGACAAATGAGCCCTTGAAGGGGCTGGACATATACTTTATTTTGGAGATATATACCTCCAAATATATATATATATATGCAAAAACCCATCAGTCTGAATGATTGCGATTTGTATAATTAACTTCTTTCAAGTCACGCACAGTTAAAAGAAACAAAATCAATAGCGCTTGCATGTGTGTTTGTTCGTCTGGTGGTCAAAGGCAGATTAGATTGGCGCAAAAATAAATCCTCTTTCGCAACCCAGAATTCATTGTCAGTATGAGTTTTGACAAGGCAGGGAAGGAATAGGTGGACCTTATCTTTGTCCCTGATATTTTGCCTTCTTAGAAAGGTAGAGAGTGAACGCGGCATAGCTGCCTACAGAATCCCAGCATCCAGCAAGCTGGGGCAAAGAGAATGTGAATTTGAGACCAGATGGCTACATAATGAGAATGGGTTGAGTAGATGGCTCAGTGGGTAACGGCACCCGCCACTCGAGTCTGATGGCCCAAGTTTGATCTGTGCTTGGAGCCCACGTAAATACACTGGCTGTAGTGGCCCATGCCTGTAATCACTCCTACACAAGGAAGGAGGCAGAGACAGAGTTGCCTAGAAGCTGGCATGCCAGCTAGCCTAGAGTACACACAGCATCACAAACAAGAGAGATCCTGCCTCAAAAATGCTGAAGGGGAGAACTGACTCCTGCAAGTTGTGTTCTGACCTCCTTACACACATGTGCATGTCCCCAGATATATACAATTAAAATAAGTAAATAAAAACAAATGAAACAAGGCAATGGTGGAGCACGCCTTTAGTCCCAGCACTTGGGAGGCAGAGGCAGGTGGATCTCAGAGAGTTCAAGACCAGCCAGGTCTACAGAGCAAGTGCCAGGACAGGCTCCAAAGCTACCCAGAGAAAGAAACCCTGTCTCAAAATTCAAAAGAACATTTTTTTTTTTTTTTTTTTTTTTTTTTTGGTCACAGGCAAATGTGTCAAGAGCAAAGGCAGTCCCAGCCCTGAAAAACAACAGTAATAATATTGTAAATGCTATTATGGAATTAAATTCCATAATTAACAGCAAGGACGATCCCCTTCTCCCCCCCCCCCTTTTGGTGTTTCAGAAGTGGGATTACAGCTTGGTTTGCAATTTGTACTGTTTCTATCACTAATAAAGTTATGGCTTCTTGTTGGATGAAAAAAAACACAAGTGAAACAAAAGTGTAAGCTGGAGCATGGGGGAGGGTCAACAGCTGATCCATTCTCGGTTTCTAGGAGACTCCCTTTGTTCATTTCTGTATGTTTGGAAACACATCACAATTAAACATTGTAATTTTGTTTTGTTTTGTTTTTGTAATTGTTTGTTTTTTCAAGACAGGGTTTCTCTGTGTAATAGCCTTGGTTGTCCTAGAACTCATTATGTAAAAACAGGCTGGCCTTAAACTCACGGAGATCCACCTGCCTCTGCCTCCTGAGTGCTGGGATTAAAGGCATGCTCCACCATGCCTGCTTAAACATGGTAATATTAAAAGAAAAACCACTTGTGAAGACATGAGCCCAACCCACCCCTGGGAGGCTACTGAGCCAGGCTCCTGGCTCCCTCCGGAAGGCACACTGTTGCCATGTCCCAACTCTCCATCGGCACCTGCTCCCTCTGTGGGATGGGTGTGTCCTGAGGTCACCTTCCCGGTTCAGCACAGCATCCCATGTGACTTTCACCACAAGTGGCATTCTCGGTGCAACTCAGCTGCAGTCTAGGGACGTTTATATGTTGTTCCTAATTTGAAGACACTGTGATGGATCTATGGTTTAGGATCACTAGAGAATGGCTTCTCTTTCTGACCCTGAAAGCAATAAATTCTTGTAGTTAAACTCACTGTTGGTAACTCCAAGTTCTGACACTCTCACACAGACAGACATGCAGGCAAAACACTGCACATGAAAACAAACAAACAAACAAACAAACGCACTGAATAGAAGCCCAATTGCAGGCCCTTAGGCAGATTGTTCCCTCAGACTCAGTTTTCTGGTCTAGCAAATAGGAGCGATCATAGTGTTTACCTGTTTGGGTTAACATGGGACCGGTGCCCACCATTCAATAGCCATTGGCTATTCTAAGTAGTTCTTATTAGTTGATTTTACTTATACTATCTTACTTATATGATGGATTAAGTCTGAGGCAGCAATTGAGGGTGAGCACATTGAAATATGACCTGCAAGCCTCAAGAAGAAAATATTTCAACTCTGATTCAAGTAGCCAAGGTGATCAAACGTAAAAGCTGCTTCAAAAGTGTTGAGGCACAGCAAGGCATGGTGGTGCACACCTCTAATCCCAGCACTCGGAAGGCAGAGGCAGGAGTATCTGAGTTCAAGGCCAGCCTGGTCTACAGAGCGAGTTCCAGGACAGCCAGGGCTACACGGGGAAATCCTGTGTCAAAACAAAACAAAACAAAACAAAATAAAACCAAACCAAACAAACAACAAACCTGCTGAGCTATTTTAAATTAACTTCCAACCTGCAAGGAACTGTCTACTTTTAGCTTTGGAAAGACCTGCAAGCTCTGGGCCAAACATAGGAAGAGAGAGACAGCTGGGGAAGGTTCCTGTTGTGTCCTGTTTCCCTCCAGCTCTGGGCCTAGGCCCCTGCCTGTCCCTTTGGTCCAGTTACCAGGCAGTCTGTTTGTTGAAAGAGTTGCCATGGGATATGAGATTCTTCAGGGAACCATCTGGGAGCAGCGCCCCCTGGTGGCTGGTGGTTTCAAAACCCCAAGGGGTTTTTAACTGTGACTAATAAAGCTATAAAGAAAGGATGAACACAGATCCCAGAAAATACATTCCCCGAGGGCACAGGATTTCAATTACTCTTCAGTTGTCTTTCTTTGTCTTTTAAGCTTAAAAAATACATTTTTGAGACAAAGTCCCATACATCCTAGCTGGCCTTGAACTTATGCAGTCAAGGGTGACCTTGACCTTCTGATCCTACCTCCTGAGGTATGATCCACTCTGCCAAATCCCTCAGTGTCAGGGACTGAGTCCAGGGCCCTGTGCATGCTGGGCCAGCACTCTAGCAGCTGAACTTCAACTTCGTCCCTATGTTGTTCTTTAAACCATGCTTCTTAAATTCTTTCCACTCATAGAGCCTTCTTAACTGAGAAAATCCTATGCCTGGATATATAGGTATACAAAAGAAACATTTACTGATAAATCAAAAACATTTATTTTAAGCCAGATGTGGTATAATCCTTGCATTTGGGAAGTAGAGGCAGGAAGATCAGGAGTTCAAGTCTAGCCTCAGCTACATTGTGAGTTTGAGACTTGCCTGGGCTATATATATCCCTATTTCATAAAAGAAAGAAAAAGAATTTATTTTAAAGCAACTTTTGATATTCATACAATTTTACCATTTATTAAAGATATAAGGATATTTCTATACTAATCCAGTGATGTTTTGACATATCAAAATTAAATCTTGGTGGAATGCTTCATATGGCAGGACCTAGAGCATCTCCAATAGACACTGTTTGGTGTTATGACTATTAATGATGGTGACTGGAGTGATGGCTCAGCATCTGAGAACACTGGCTGCTCCAGCAAAGGACCTGGGTTCAGTTCCCAGTACCCACACAGGGACTCACAACCGTAACTCCAGTTCTAGGAGATCTTTTGGCCTCCTCGGGCTCCTGAATGCATGGTCCACAAATACATACTCAGACATCCACACAAACTCACAAAGAAGGCACTAATGCTCAGAAGGCTGCTTTGCATCAACACATAGTACAAAATGATAGACACATCTTCAGGGTCATTTCAGAAATGGTAGGGATTTCTGTCCTAACCCCAAACCGAAATATTCATAGTACAAAATGGTAGAGAGATCTTCAGGGTCATTCAGAAATTGTTGGGATTTCTGTCCTAAACCCAAACTGAAATATTTAATGGTTTTTTTTTTTTTAAAGGAAACCCCAGTCAGCAGCTCAAACAGCAGTTACTCTAATCAAACATTCTTGGACTGTTGAGATTGTCCAGTGAATAAAGACCTTTGCCACCAAGACTCACAACCTGAGTCTGAATCCCAGAACTCACATAATGAGAGGAGAGTCAGCTCCTGAAAGTTGACCTCCAATCTCCACATGGACACTTTGGCGCGCACACACACATACATACACACACACACACACACACACACACACACACACACAGAGAGAGAGAGAGAGAGAGAGAGAGAGAGAGAAATAAATGTAAGAAAAATCAAGCATTTGGACACAATGTCATTAAAGATCTACTCACTTGATTTTACAAGCTGAAGAATGACAGTGGGAAATACAGTCTTTGCTACAATCAGGCCACTATGCTTTTGTAAGAACAAAGGTCTTTGTACAGGGAAAGCACTCCGGTTTTTAAGACAACAGTGTGTCAAATCTTAAGACGTCAGTGTTCACTGGTACCTGTGCTAATGGGAAATGTGACATGTTGACCCGAGTCAAGGCCACAGGGAGACCTCGAGAAGCAGCTCAGTCAGACGCCACCGCCGCAAACCTCAGCTTCATCATGTTTGAATTTTAAATTTTTCATTATGTTTGATTTTGAATTAGTTTTTGGTTACTGTTTGTTCAGAAACCTTTTGCTAATGTCACTTTGTGTGTGTCCATGTGTTCCTTCACACATACTTTCAGGTGTACTGCAAATCACAATTTAAGAAGTTGTATGTAGTTTTTGTCTTCTTTGTTTTTGAGACAGAGGTCTCATAGCCTTAGCGGGATTGGAACTCTAGGTAACTAGACCAGGCCAGTCTTGAACTTACAGAGATCTGCCTGCCTCTGCCTCCTGGGTGCTGGGATTAAAGGTGTGTGCTTTGAAAAAGCTACAGGTGGTTGTGAGCCACCCCAAATGGGTGCTGGGAATCAAACTTAGGTCCTGTGGAAGAACAGTGTGGATGAGAACTCTAGAAAGAAGGTGTATCTGCAAAGGCCAACGGACTGGTTAGAAAAGGTTGGAATGTTACAGATCCAGATCTATGGCTCATTACATCTTTAGCCCCTTAAATAGTCATTCTTTTTTTTTTTTTTTTTTTCCCTCAAGATAGTATTTCTCTGTATAGCTTTGCAGCCTGTCCTGGAACTAGCTCTGTAGATCAGGCTGGCTTTGAACTCACAAAGGTCTGCTTGCTTCTACCTCCCAAGCACTGGGATCAAAGGTGTGTGCCTGATATCCCATAACTAACAAAGTCAAACTCAAGATCCTGTGAGCAATAGGTAAGAACTTTTGGAATGTATTAGTAAATCCTAGATACACTAACTAAGGAGTCAGAATGTTCTCAGCTAGTATCAAAGGCCTAGACAGAGTTCTCCCCATATTGCTATAACCTGACCACCCAGTGTACCCACCAAGGTATTTGAAAGTGTCTTGATTTATGACTTTCTTTGTTCTGTTACCATAAAGACTTCATGAAACTCTTTATTGGAACATAGAATTTGAGGTCATTTAAATCTGTATTCCCAGGCCATGTTCAGTCATATCTGGCTTCAAAATACACTATTTCTGATCCCCTTGGAGGCAATAGTTGTGTTTCTTGTGTTGGCAGTAGGAAGTGGTCTTAATGGTGGAGCCATCTCTCCGGCTCTGGGATCCATTTTCTCCATGGATCTCTTCTTGTCTTTCACGTGTTCTCTTCTGGCATTTCTTCATAGCCTCCCACTCTACTAGTCTGACAATCCTGAAGCATTTGCCATGGTCTACCTGGCATAACCTAGAAGTTAACTTATTCTTTTTTACCTGCCTCAGGTTCTGTGGTATTAATGTCTGATCTCGGTCCCTCTGCCATAATGCTGGCTCCTCTCAACCACTGCAGTAGTAATGGGCTGTCTGGTCTACCTGCCCCTGGGCTTGCTTTCCTTCAATGTTTCTGAGCTCTGCTGTCAAAGATACACACACGCACACACACACACACACACACCTTTTCTTTATATACAGAGAGTAACCAATTTTTAAATGTTGCTATAAAAAATTTAAAAGCCTGAGGTCAAACAAAACCCTTTTGCACCTAAAGTTATAAATCATGTGCCTTATGGCCCACTTGATGGAAAATTCCAAGTCTGCCTGTGCTGGTGGCCCAACCCCCAGTGGAGTGCTGAGACCAGCATTCCCAAGCCAGCTGTCATCTCCAGAAGAGCAGTTTCCAATTCTTACCCTTCACCAAGGGCAGGCAAGCCCAGACACAAGCAGACACCACAGGCACAGGCAGAGCTTGCTGACTCCACTGAAGCTTTGGGCTGGGCTGGGCTGGGCTGGGCTGGGCTGGCCCAGCCTTGCTGCTGCCACTGCAATGTGTAAGCATCATGCTTCCTGGTGAGAGAAGACTCATGGCTCAGGGGCTTTTGGAATCTTCTGAGTTTGACTATATTGCTCACTCACCTGCATCCTCTTGCTTCTGTATAGCCAAGTGCAAATGGTCATGGTCTTGGGTCACTTTCCTTACTGGTCATCTTGTACAAGGGCTGTGGGACAGAGCAGATCATGAAAAGGTAGACCCTGTGGAGAAATTGAACACCCATACACATACCCACACAAGCTCTCACACATGTGCACGCACGCGCGCGCACACACACACACACACACACACACACACACAACACTTGTGTAGAGGTCAGAGGACAACTTGTAGGGATTACATCTTTCCTTCCACATGTAGATTCTGGAGATTGAACTCAACCCATCAGACCTGGTGGCTGAGCACCCCTCTCCTACCTTTTCTAAAGAAGGGTTTTCAATTGTGTTTCTACAGTTGGTGCAGGACAGTGTCTTTTGTCCTTGGGAGAATAACAAGCAGTGTTTTCGGAGCCACATCATGACATTATCTATCTCTTTCCTTCCCACTCAACACAGCATTCGAAATACGAGTGGGCAGGAATGACCTCATTCTGAGAGTCACCTTGAGTTTCTTCCAACTGGTATACTATGAATCTTACTTTCAAGACTCAAGTGGGTGAAATGTCATTTTCCTTTCCTTTAATTTCAAGTCATCTTAGGTGAGCCTTTACCCTCTAGGCTGGAAAAATTATACTGGTAGTGGGAGGGTGAGTTAGGCAAGTTCACCTTCCCTGGAGATTGACAGGGATCCAGAATTCCACAGCTGGAAAATAGGACAGGGCTACCCTCCTCCTGAGACCAAAGCCAATGCTGATAGCCCAGGCTTCCAACCTGAATGTCCCTTCAGGACAAGAGGCTTGTGGTCCCCTCCTTTGCAAACGTAGGCCTGGATTCTTAGCTGAAAATAGAGGACTCAGGCTGAGGCCCCGCCCTCCTCAGGGACACCACAGAGCCTGCACAGAAGCCTGCTGCCATGGCACTCCCAGAAAGGACTTTCTAGTCCGTATTACCTGGGGTCTATCATTCTGGAAACCCTCTCCAGGGTCCAGGCTTCCAGTAAACATCCCCCAGGCTGTCTACACAAGCAACTTCCCAATTCAGCGCCACACAAAATTTCCCTGAGATAAAGCTTGCTTGCTACTTACAACGGAGTATGGGAAAACAACAGCTTTACTAGCAACTCAATATAGTAGCATGCCACTCGTCTTATAGTAAATTCACTGTCCACAAATTTCAGTATGGCACAAAAGCCAGCACTTGCCGTAGAGCTCATGTAACACCATCATGATTCTGGAAAATGGAGCTAAAAACACCTATTCTCCCCTTCCCTTACGTCCTTGTTCATGACTTGTTCTCAGAAAGAAAAATAAAGACCCTCAGCCCCAAGGGCACAATTTCTAGCAAAGACAATCAACATGGGCTTTACCCAATGCCCCTATTAGCTGCACCAATCCGGGCAAATAAAGAAAATGAAAACCCCAGCCTATTAGGATGACTGGGCTATGTGATGCAGATGGCAGCTCCTATTATCACTTCAACTAAGCCTGTTTCTATTGTAACTAAAGCTACTTTCCCCACTTTACTAGTCATTTCCCATGTAGCTCACTGATGGGGGTGGCCTTTCTATATGCATGTTTCTCTTATTGGTTAATGAATAAAACACTGTTCAGCCAATGAGGCAGGATAGGAAGGTCTAGGAGATGAGGAGGCTTCTGAGAAACGTAGGCAGACTGAGTTGCCATGTGAGCTGCCAAAGGAGTTAGAAGTCTGGACCCTTCTCTGGTAAGATAAGACCATGTGGGAATACTTAGATTAATAAACATGGATTAATAATTAAGACAGACCTAGCCAATAAGAAGCCCTAGCCACAAGCCAACAGTATCATTTGGGGCTGAAGAGCGCCAGCAGGATCTGTTGGGACAAAGAACCTCTCATAACATCTCACTGGTGACCATGTCTGAAGGGTCTACCAGAGGTCTGGCTTGGTAATGCCAGACATGATGGTGCACAGCTATAATCCCTCACTTGGGAGGCTGATGCAGGAGGATCGGGGATTCAGGGCCAGTTTGGACTACATAGTGAGAGCCCATCTTTAAAGAAATATCAGTTAGGCTAGGGAGATGCCACGTCAGTGTGAGGACCTGCATTTCATTCACATAGAGATGGACACTGTCATGTACTTCTGCAATCCCAGTGCATCTGAGATGAGATGGGGGTAACAGAACCCCAGGAAGGCCAGCTAACCCGGTGTATACAACAGTGAAAGAGATCCTGTTTCAGATAAGGTCAAAGGTGAGGTTTGATGATTAAGGTTGTCCCATGATTCCACATGCATGCTATGGCATGCATATACCCATATTTGCACACATGAATAAACACACACACACACACAGTTTTAATGTAATAATGTAATGTAATAATGTAATAATGGGCACATGACTGAGTACTTGAGGTAGCAAGTTGGGACTCTGAAAGCTGAATATTTAATCCAGCTGTGAATCTACCCCACCCTTGCTGATTGAACTCTGGGCTAATTCTGAGTTGCTGTTGCAAGTGGTGACTAGCCATTCTCAGCTTCTGTTGGATGAGATGGCTGCTGTCCAGAACAGAATCTTGTCTAAGGTATCTGCCAGTGGCCATGTCAGAGGAAGCAGGTCAGCCCACCAGGAGGAAACTCACTGATGGGTCAGGCTCAGTTAAGCAAGGTCATGGTACTACAGACCCCAGGATGTCTTTTGCTACTGCTCATGGCAACATCCCGTTCTACTGGGCATTTATATCTGTGGATTGTCATGAGGATGATCCCTCCTTAAGCTATACTATCTAATTGATAATAATAATGATAGCTTATATAGTGTTTTAATGAATAAAAATAAATACTGAAAGACTTAAACTAGCAAAGAAATGAAATGAAGCCCAAATAACTGGAATGCTAGGTGGAATTTGCTAACCACCAGCCCTGAGATAGCAGGATACCAAGAATTCACACTGCCCCTCCTTTCAGTGAGTCAGCAGGTGGTGAATAGGGTCCTTAAGAAACAAAGAGATAGCTGCAACTCTGGTTTGCCCAGACAAGATTAATTAGCACACCCTGAAGCCCTAAGGTCTACTGACCCTAACAGCGAGACCATCCGGCTTCAAAGGGTCACGTACTCAATGGACAGAGGGTCCCACCCCCTCCCTAAGCTTGTGGGTTTGCCTTTAAAAATGCCTGTGCCTGGGGAATGATGCTTCTCTCTGGCCTGCGTGCTTTGGGAGCCAGTTTGAGCAAATGATTCCTGTTCATTAAAGCCTCTTGCCTGTTGCAGCAACTGGACTAGACATTGAGTTCTTGGGGTACCGACCAAAACTGGTAGACTCCTCATTCTGAGGGTCTTACAATACAAAGATATGTTTCACAGCCAAGGCCTATAGGTTTCACTTAAGACCCCGGGTTAATGATTAATGAAAACATTTGAGTTCAAGAGCCAGGTTGGCTCTAATTCTATTGATGATGAACAATGCAATCACAGGTTTCAGTGGGAATCAGCTTCACAATAACTTCAGGTTAGACCAGATGCTATGCTAATAGTTTTAAGATAAGTAACCCCAGAAAACAACCTAAAGTTCACAAGGACACACAGCTGAGGTAAAAAACACAAAGCAGCCCATTGTTCTCGCTGATATACCTTCCTTCCTAGGATTGGCTGATGATCAAAGGTGATAATTAATTCCCTATGCCCATTTCTGCCCTCAATCTCTTGATATAAAAAACTATTAATGCGTGGGTATGTACCCTAATAATTTAAAGTAAAGCTGATTCTTTTTCATATATAAGTTTATGCTTGTGGTTCCTTTAAAATTCCCTTTAAGATTACCTTTCAAGATAAGTAATAAAGCAATTGGCCCTTTCTTTGTAACTGCAAAATGCAGCCTGCCAGTAAGGAGAAGAATAGCTTGCTTGCCTACACAGTTAATTTATAACAAGTTGCTTGGGTATGAATGTATGTTCTTTGGATAATTTATTTTTCACCTATAGCACATAAAATGTTTACTTATGTAAGGGATATGGAAAATTTGCTGGCTTTTACTTATATTCAATCATTTAAAAAAACAGATTGTTACCATGTTGTAATTTTTATATTGCCTGAAAGATCTTGCTGGGGTAGATAAGCCATAAGGGGAAAATAGAGATAGGGTTAAAATAGGCTAGAGTTAAAAACACCAAGAATGAGAGAGTTAGAAGGAACTAGAAGGGAAACACCAAAAATAAAGATAGAGTTAGGAGGAAAACATCAATAATGAGAGTAGGAAATCACCAGGAAAATAAAGAATAGAAAATGCAAAAGAAGAATAAAGAAGCCAGTGATTTCAGAACATAGAAAGTTCTGTAAAGAAAACCAAGTCACCTAGGTGTTGGTGGCACACGCCTTTAATCCCAGCACTCAGGAGGCAGAGGCAGGCATATTTTTGTGAGTTCGAGGTCAGCCTGGTCTACAGAACTAGTTCCAGGACAGGCTCCAAAACAATACAGAGAAACCCTGTCTCAAAAAAAAAAAAAAAAAAAAAAAAAAGAAAAGTTCTGAAGGAAACCATCAAGAGAATGTGTGAAGCTTTTCCCTTAATCCCCTCTGATAGAAAAGTCCAGTCAACACTGACACTATGGATTTCTTTTTAGCCCTGTGTTGTTTGGAGGCTGCTGTTATCCCCGACAGTGATAGGTACCTATGATGAGCATCTAGATGGTAATTCAAGAAACAAATACGAACAAAACCCTAGCAGTTATTTGTACCTGTCAGAAAGACAGTGATGTGAACTACAGGTTCATCGGTGTTGTGAGCATTGTGCAGCAGACGCATCAATCACTGACAGCAGCTAACAGTGGTCCAGCCTTTTTAGTTTCTAATTTGTCAAAGTCTGTTCATTCATTTATTTTTAGTGCATGCTTTTAATCTCTCTGGGTGGGTGGGGGGGCTTAGGGTAGCCTTGAACTCACAGTCAAGCTTCAGCCTCCTGTGTCCTGGACATCTATTCCAATTTCAGATGCTCGAGCACTTTCTCCTGGAAAAACCTGTGAAGGTGTTCCCTACAGACTTGGTTGCAACAGTTGTAAACTAGAAGCCAATTAAATGGTACTCAACAGGAGGCTGAGCAAATACATTTTGGAACAGCCACAATTGAAACTATGTCACCATTTAGAAGAACATGGCTGGGAGGGAGGGAGAGAAGGAAGGAGGGAGAGGGAACTGGGATCAATATGTAAAATAAGAAAAGAAGAAAAAAAGAACATGGCTAATTTTCACATAAAAGAGAGAACCCAGGTTCCACTCTCCCTGGCCATCCTGGTAACTCCAGTTGCAGAGGGCGCAACGCCGTCTTCTAACCTCTAGCACACACAGTGCACAGACACACATGCAGGCAAAACGCTCATACACATAAAATACTAACAAGAAATCTTTACAAAATTAATAAGGCGCATATAAAATGCTAACATATAGTCAGACACAATTACACCTGTAGTCCCACCACTTGGGGGTGGGGTGAGCAGGAGGCTCGTGGAGTCACATAAATGAGACCCTGCCACCAACCTCCTTTTCCCACCCTTTCCTCCCAAATAAACTTCTTTTTAATTATGGAAGGGTACCTGCAATATCAACAGGATTGTCTTTCAATATGTACATGACCATTTGTGGTGTAAGTGTGACACGGACGTACAAAGTCGACATCAGTCTTCCTTAATCGCCGCCCTTCCCTTCTCTTACTGAGACCACAGCTCGCCAGTTCTTGGCAATCTGGCTAATCAGTTTGCCCTGCAGAACCTGCCTCAGCTGCTGGGATTACAGCCCTCACATCTGCCTGGCTTTTACATGGGTTCTGGGGACCCCAAAACCCAGCCCTCACACTTCCATGGCCAGGACTTAACAACTAAGCCATCTTCCCGTCTCCAATATGCATATCGTCTTTAAAGATGCAATACTTAGGGAGTTACACATTTTTTTTTCTCTTTGGAACTTTTCAGGACAAAACCACCTTTTATTTGAATGTGGTGGCTTGTACTTTCATCACCACATCTATGGGACTGAGACCGAAGGATTGTGTAATTGCAAGGCCAATGTTGTCTATATAGTGATCTCTATGTAAGTCTGGGCTACAAAACGAGATCCCTTCTCAGCAATGCCCCCCCCCATCTTTTTACAGAGTGAGGCTGTCTGCATTTATAAGTAGAAAGATGTTTGCTACAGGCTATTTTCCAAAATAGAGTACCAGCCCCAGTCCTGCGTGTCCTAGATCCTTGCTGCTCACCATAAGGAGGTGGTGCTTACCTTCCCCTTTCTCTTGAGGTAGGGTGGGACCTTGTGACAGCCTCAGCAATTACAATGTGTGAAAGTGAGACTGCATTCTGGGCTGTGTTATAAAATGGCCATGAAGCTTCTAGCTGACTCATGGTCTCCCAGGATGCCTGCCCAGGAAACCTAGCCACAAGGACATGGGGAGACCCAATCTAGCCCACAGTCCAGTGGTTCTGGGCATATTTGGAATTACACAAGCATCACAAGTACATAATTCCAGAAATTTCCAACATCCCCACAGGAGCTCTGTACACCACAACCACCTTCCCTTATGCCGGGCAACTATTCATCTACTTTGTATCATGAAAGAATGCTTGTTTTATGGCTTTTTCACATAAAAGGAACTATCCTCTATGCCAGTGGTTTTCAGCCTTTCTAATGTTGCTACCCTTTAATACAGTGCTTCATGTTATAGTGATCCCCTGCCATAAAATTATTTCTTTGTTACTTCATAGCTGTAAGTTTGCTGTTATGAATTGTGACACATATATCTGATATGCAGGCTATCAGATGTTTGATCCCAAGGGCGTCAAGCCCACAGCTTGAGAACCTCTGCTCAGTGTGGTCTTTTCTTTTGCTCTTGGCTTTTTTGCACATAGCCTTAAGTCTCTGAGGAAGACTGTTCTGTTCGTGAGTTGATGGGCATTGGGTTGTTTCCATTTTGGGTTTATCAGCAACAATGCTGTGCTTTCAGTGTTTACATCAACTTGACACAAGCAAGCTAGAGTCAGCTAAGAAGAGGGAGCCTCAATTGAGAAACTGTCTCCATGAAATCAGCCATAAGCAGCTCTGTAGGGCGTTTTCTTAGTGATTAATGTGCAAGGGCCCAGCCATTGTGGATGATGCTATCCCTGTGCTGGTGGTGATCCTGGGCTCTATAAGAAAGCAGACTGAGCAAGCCTCGAGGAGCAAGCTGGTAATCAGCAGCCTTCCATGGCCTCTGCATCAGCTCCTGCCTCCAGGATCCTTCCCTGACTGCCTTCATAACAAAGAGTGAGCCACATAAACCCTCCCCCCCCACCCAGTTTGGTTTTGGTCATATTGTTTTATTAAAGCAATAGGAACCCTAACTAAGATATATACTATAAACATACATGTACTAATTTTTGCATGAATATATTTTCAGCCCCCCCAGACAGGGTTTCTCTGTGTTCCCACGGTTGTGTTCTGGAACTGGATCTGTAGATTAGGCTGGCTTCAAACTCACAGAGATCCATTTGTCTCTGCCTCCCAAGTGCTCAGATTAGAGGTGTGCACCACCACTTGGCAACAACTCTTTTGGATTCAAGAAATTTTATTACTTTAAATGTTTTTTTTTGTCTTAGATTATTAGTTTAAGATGTGATACATTGTATTTATGTTGTGGAACATTTGTTTAATGATGCAAAGAATGTGTTGCATTCTTTCATGTTACATTTGTTTAATTATGTGAAGCTGTGTTACTTTGCCTGTCTAAAACACCTGATTGGTCTAATAATGAGCTGAATGGTCAATAGCTAGGCAGGAGAAAGAAATAGGGGGAGGCTGTCAGGCAGGGAGAATAAAGAGGAGAAATCTAGGCTCAAAAGAGAAGTGAAGAGGGAGGAGTGAGAAGAGGAGGAGAGGATGCTGGGGGCCAGCCACACAGCCAGCCACACTCCCAGCCACACAGCCAGCCACACTGCCAGCCACACAGCCAGCCACACTGCCAGCCACACAGCCAGCCACACTGCCAGCCACACAGCCAGCCACACTGCCAGCCACACTGCCAGCCACACAGCCAGCCACACAGCCAGCCACACTCCCAGCCACACAGCCAGCCACACAGCCAGCCACACAGCCAGCCACACTGCCAGCCACACAGCCAGCCACACTCCCAGCCACACAGCCAGCCACACTCCCAGCCACACAGCCAGCCACACTGCCAGCCACGGAGTAAGAAGAGAAAAAGGCATATATAATTAAGAAAGGTAAAAAGTCCAGAGGCAAAATGTAAAAGAAGAGAAATGGGATAGTTTAAGTTGGAAGAGCTGGCTAGAAACAAGCCAAGCTAAGACTGGGCATTCATAAGCAAGAATGAGACTCTGTGTATCTAATTGGGAGCTGGGTGGTGGCCCCCAAAGAGTGAACAACAACTACACTTTGGCATTCCAACACAATGTTTGAATTTTCATAGGGCCCAAGAAAGCTTAAAAGAAACAAAGCTGGGGGTGGTGGTATCTGCCTTTAATCTCAGCACTTGGGAGGCAGAGGGAGGTGATCTCTGTGAGAACAGGATGCCCACATTCCCGAGAGTTGGGTGTGGGTGGTTTTTGGTTATTTGGTGGGTCATGGGTGTTTTTCATTTAGGAATGAAATTCAATTAGGAATTTCATTTAGGAATATAGGATAAAATGACAACTATTAATCTCAAGGTATTTTTCATTGGCATAGATTTTGGAATATTGATACAAATTTAAAGTTATTTTTTGTTATACTGTATATATGATACTACTTGTTTGGGGTATTATGCTATTGTACTTATGCAACTCATTTAAAATGCAATACATAATAAACAAATGTATAGTCACATTAGGTATGCTTTCAAGGTTAAACAGGTATATTTTTAGACAGAAAGACGGTTATCAAACACTTCAAAGACATACAGAATATGTCATTTAAGATGTTTAATAACCTCAGATTTTTCATGACAATGAGACACATCTGCTCCTGGCAGCACAAATTTACTTCATAAAAAGATGATGGGCATTGAAGAAACTCCATATGGAGTTTGCTTTCAATGTGGCAAGGGTAGCAATTTGGGCAAGGAACTGCTCTTGCCTTTAACTGCTGACAGTAAGCTGTACAGACCGGACAATCAGGACACAAAGGAAAAAGATTGTTGAACTTTGCCAAGAAAAGGAGGAACAGTCCTTCAGACTTCCTGATTCACTGAAAAGTCTGCCAGATAGTTTAGGCCTGTAGGCTGAAGATGCATGTCCCGATTTTGCAGAGGAACTTTGGGTGACTGTCCAGGCAGCCAGATGTCTCTGTTGTGGTAATTTTATATCCTTCTGGAGTCTAGAGTAAAGACTAAATAGTGAGTTACAGTTTTTTGTTCTTTTTCATTATGATAGAAAGTAAATTAGGTATAAAACTTTGGAGTCACTAAGATAATGGAGTAATCTCTCTGAATTTGCTAAATACAAATGAACTGAATATTGTAAATGTTAATTCTTACTTGATAACTGTCTTGAATATAATTTTACTATGTTAAGACAATGTTAAAGTTAAAACCTTTTCTTTTTATTTGACAAAAGAGGGAATGTTATGGAATATTAGTTTGAGATGTGTTATATTTGTTTATGCTGAGGAATATTTGTTTAATGATGCAAAGATGTTGCATTCTTTTTTTTGTGTGTATTCTTTTGTGCTGCATTTTTTTTTTAATTCTGTAAAACTGCATTATTTCATCTACCTGTGAGATGGCTCAGAAGGTACTCTACATCAAGCTTGAAGACCTGAATTCGATCCCTGTGACCCACAAAGTGGAAGGAGAGAGCCAACTCCATAAGCTCTGATATATGTGTGCCCAGGTATATACACACACAATAAATAGATGCAAAAAACAAACCACAAACTGAAGCCATCAGGTGGTCTTAGAGTTTCCTGATCCAAAATGAAAATGTAACATTTTTCTTTGACATAACAGAACTTTGGGGTTTGGTTTGGAATTCTTGTGAGTATAGAACCTGGTGTTATTCCCAAATTTACCTGTTTGGTCTTAATAAATGCAGTCAAGGTTAGCAGGCAGTAAGTAGACAGGTTGTCAAATTTCAATAGGAATAGGCTGAATTAAAATTGAGCATTATACAAAGCCCTACTGATCCAGTGTAGGCCCACATTTAGCCCCCTGCCAGGAGAACAGTAAGCATTTGAGACTCAGCCCCAAAGCTCTTTGTCCTGGGACACCACCCCTTCAGGATGGCCACGCAAAGCCTTTTGTGTCTGCTGCTGGAGTTCCCCATAGGATTCACATAAAGTTAGGAAGGGAACAAAGAGATGTTTTTGGGTAGCCTTGTAGAAGCCACTTGTGGAAGAAAAACCACATTAATAAGAAAGCGTAGATGCTTTGCCAATGGAAAATTAGAAGTTTGCTTGGTTTCAATCACTGGCACTGAGTCTTGAGTCCCTCACAGTTGAATGGACTTCACCCCACTTGGCTTTTTTTGGCCAGTGTCCTGGCACACCATCAGAGAGGAAAATAATTACAAAGAAGTGTCTTAGAGGGATGAGGAGCACTGGTAGTTTACCAGATGGGGATAATCATGGCTCTTCAAACAAACCCACGAGTAGACAGTAGCACCGTTTGTCTTCTTGCTACGTGAGTGGCCACACTTCTCCAAACACACGTACACCAGAGTTGGAGGACTGTACTCCATGCCCCTCCTTCTCAGGGGACCCTCTGGATGGTCTTTGTATATACAGATGCTGTAGTTCAACGGCATTAAGCCCCGCCCCCACCCCTCCCCCACATACACACCAGGCTTTCCAAGGCTTCCCTTCCCTCAGCTCCTCAGTGCCCTCACACTGCTGTGGGGGAAAGGACTCTGTCTTCTTGTGTTTCTGGTGGGTGGGGATGGGAAATGACGTTATTATAACTGTGTGTGTGGGGGCACACGGGTGTGGAGAATCGTGGTGTTGGGTCCCTTGGAACTGGTGTGACAGGTAGCTGTGAACTGCCTTATGTAGTTGGTGGGAACGGAACTCTGGGAGAGCAGTGTATGCTCTAAACACAGCCATTTCTCCAGCTTATGTTAAATGTGTTACTGTGTGAGCCTGTGTGTGTGCATTGCACAGTGTACATGCAGAGGATGAAGAGCAACTTTGTAGAGTGTGTCTCTCCTTCTACCCCCCACCCCCGAGACAGGGTGTCTCTGTAGCTTTGGGGTCAGTCCTGGAACTCGGTCTGTAGACCAGGCTGACCAAGAACTCACAGAGATCTGCCTGCCTCTGGAGCGCTGGGGTTAAAGGTGTGCGCCACCACCACCCGGCTTTCCTTCCACTTTTACAAGAATCCCAGGGATTGAGCTCCTGTCACTGGTCGTGACCCTTTACCTGCTAGGCCATCTCACTGGCCCCCTTTATTATTTTTTAAGAGCAGTTATTTGTGAAGACATTAATTTAAAGCATTTGGCATCTCGCCTTCCAGAGGGAACAGACGTTAGCCTTCGGTGAGCATTTCTAGTAATGTTTGACGTATACAGTTACCTATACAACACGTCTCAAATGAATCTGGGAATGTGATATTAACTGACTCTGAAGCAAAGACTTCAAGAAAGCAAAAACTTTCATGTGTGGTTGCAGAGAACAGGGATGAGGGGCGGAGAAGACAGGAAGGAATGCTGGCAGATATCAAGTTGGCCGCTTGGAGGGGTGGATGACACTTGATCCTATAAAAAACTCTGACAGCACGTGCCACCACATTTCCTCAGAAGGACTAGGGAACCTGAGCCTCTGTACCCCAGGTGCCCTGGCTGAGTTTGAAGAGATTTCCAAAAGTGGGCGGGGGAGGGGCCCTCAGGAGAAGCAGACGAGAGGAGCTGGGAAACGGCCAGCTACAAACAAAAATGGGATTTTTGAAAGATGCACCAGGAACACAGGAAACTAAGAGAGAATTCTAGTCTCCTAGAGCATTCTACTGGGGAAACGTGATATATAAACAGGGAAAGCAGGCAAACATTTGGAGTGTGTTAGGCAGGAACTACCACTGTGGGCAGAACAGAGCTGGGGGGGGGGGCAGAAACCCGTTACAATCAGCCACAAGGGACAGGCCTCACTGACAAGGTGAAGACCGGAAGGGGAAGAGCAGAGGCCTGTCACCGCGCAAGGATAGACTTTGTGCACGGGGCGCAGTAGGACTACTAAAGGCTGAGCATCTTGCCATTGTGCAGTGAGGGGCAGCATAGAGCCACACTGCCTACTGGGATGCCTCAGGCTCCTGCCTGAAGAGCCAAAGCCATGGAGAGTGGGGGCAACACGGGACGCCCGTGGCTGCCGTGCAGAGACTGTGATAAAGGAAGGTGCAAGGAGGGAGAGAGAAGTATATTCTAGAAACCTTCTGGAGGAGTCAAGACAACTTGGGGCTGTACAGCTGGGGTGTGGGCGGCGAGAAAGATGTTGATGGAGTCGGCCTGAGTGTCCGGGAGTGGACCTGGCTCCATCAAGGGGCTATGAGGAGCAAGGCGGGGCTGGGTGATCCAGAGGCTGGCTCTGAACACATTAAGCTGGTGATGTCTCCAAGACACCTAAGCAGATGTCAGTGTGAGGTTAGATATAGGGGTGTGAGGATGGCAGAGGCCCAGCCTGAGGCCTGGCAGTATGCAAACAGCATGACCCATGAGGTTAGGATTCCAGGAGAACAAGAAAGCAAGGACGAGGTCTGTGGCTCAGACTGCGTCTTGGGCACTTGGGGAGACTGACGACTAAGTAAAGGAGAAGGTGCAGCGGGGGATTTGGTGTCCTGGAGGGCAAATGTAGCAAGTGCTTTTACAACAGTGATTTTCAACATTCCTGATGCTGTGACCCTTTAATACAGTTCCTCATGCTGTGGTGACCCAACCATAAAATTATTATTAGTTGCTATTTCATATCTGTAATTTTGCTACTGTTATGAATCGTAAATGTTTTTGGAGATAGAGGTTTGACAGAGGAGTCGTGACCCACAGGTTGAGAGTCACTGTTCTAGCAGGAGGAACAGATGAGCTGTGCCTGTGCAGACCTGCATTATAGGTACATATTTACTGATTACGAGAAGATGCACAGGGAGTCTTATATCAATGGCATTATACCACACAAACAGCTTTGTAACTTAATTTTCCTCCCACTGCATCTCCTGGGAGTACTGCCCCCATGGCAACAGTAGCCATCTGCTCCATCATTTTAGTGGCTATGTAGTATTTCATCGTGTGTTCATATTTAACTTCATCAAACATAAATACAAATTATTGTAGATTAGGCAGTGATGGGCATCTTAGGCATTTGTGCTTTCTTTCATACTTCCGTGGTTTTTTCCCTGGAGAGGAATCCTCATGGGGTGCTTGACCCAGCACAAGCCCATTTTAGGTCCTGATTCTAGGCTTCTTTCTGAGCCGCACCACTGACAGATGTATTCAACATGGAACCATAGCTGCTCTGGAGGAAGAAACTCCATGCAGATCCTGTTCAGCCAAGAGCCTCCTGAGCACAGGGATGAGAGTGGGCTGTGTCATCCCTGAGAATGAGGAGTCACTGGAGGTCAGAAGAGGCCAGGACAGGAAGGGATCTGCAGTCTGAACTCTGGTCTGCGATGTAGAGCCACTCGCCCACAGAGGGTGGAGTAGCTCCTGGGCCCCAGGATTCCAGCCCAGCCATCCAGACTCTGTTATGTCAAAAGCCAGCAGAGCAGACTCAGACAGATGTGCCCTCTGTGAAATGACTGTAATTAACTCCAAATCTTTCTCTGTACTTTATTTCTGCTGGCTGGATCTACCATTTGCTGTTAGAACAAGTCTACTACATAGCGCAGATGTTTTCTTTACCTTGTCTTTCTGAGCTCCTGTCTGGGCACATCCCAAGCCTTCGTCTGGATGGTAAGCCCTGCACACTCAGCGGCAGCCTTGAAAATAACACCGCCAGACAGACAGCTAGCTGACAACCTCTGCCATCTTCAGGGGTACCAAGGGACCACACATTTAGCTGTGCACCTCTTTGGGTGCTGGTAAATGTTCTGAGACAACTTTCAAGTCATAAAGGAAGCAATTAAAATGCCAAGCCATGCCTCAGAGACTTTATGTCCTAGGCAGATCTGAAAATCTCAGCATCCCAGATCTTAGACCCCACTGCAGTGCTGGAGCCTCAGGAACCAGAACAAATGTCAATCACTCCGGGACACTGTCAGCTTTAACACAGCAGGGGAGCCAGGAGGGAATGTATCTGGTAGCCTAGAGTCTGAAAAAGTTTTCAAACAACATTGTCTGGCCATTACCTCTCCAGTTTCAGATGTCCTTCTATCAAGATAGGGTCCCCGAGTTCAGACAGCGATGGAGCCAGCAACACTGTTTTCTCCCATTCTGTTCCGAGTGATACGGTTTGTGTTTGCCATGGCTGATATCAAAGCCACGTATCTCAGGGACACAGCAAAAGTAGAAGGGTCCTATTTTCCAATGACTACGTTAGGATTTACTGTGAGATTAAATAGACATCAGTTCCTGGACAATGCCCACGGGTGGACGCTGGGGTAAAGCTGCCCATCTCTGCGCAGCCGTCCTGCTCAGAAGGCCATATAGTAGTGAGGTCCGGTGCTCACGATGTCACTCTGGTCCTCCAGGAGCTCCAGCACCTGCTGCAGCACAGCCTTGTTCAGGTTCCAGCGGAGGTTCAGGCGCACGCAGCTCAGGATGTGCATCAAGTGGCAGCCCTTCTCCACATCTGTGGGTGAGGGAAGACACTGAACATGATGGTGATGGGCGGGCCCTCCTCTACCCCACTCTAGGCCTCCTGAGCCGGCACTGGCATCACAGAAAGATCCAGGTGACTCTTCTCACATCGAGGTCTGAGGTACACCAGTCTACATGACCACACAGCCAGAACCAGCTCCGGGCTCCTCACACATGTAGTGACACAACCCGCTTCTCAATGCTCTCATCTTCAACATCCAAGAGCTCCAATCACTAACTGAATATCCATGACCCGAAGGCTGTGTAGTCCTGACAAACCCTTCACCCTGGTACACAGCATTGAACCCCTGGCCTCTGACATAAACATTACCCTGAGCCAAAGTTGAAACTCATCTCTAAAAGAAAGCCCTGCCCTTGGAGCCCAGCCCTGGCATCCTCATGGTAACGAAAGGGTTTTAGGTCCAGGAAGGTACTCAGCGCTTTGCAGCCTCGAGCACGTCAGAGCACCCCAACTCTTACCATCCTTCCCTTACCGGGCAGGAACAATCTGTGGTCCTCCCATGCTCTAAGGTCCTGGGCTAACAAGAATCACACTGCGACCTCTAGTGGCTGTGCCCTGTCATTTTAGAACCACCAGCAGCTCCACTGTCTGTGAAAAGGACATTTTTGTATGTAGAAGGCCACCCCTGTCCTGAAGAGCTGAAGTCTGCCAGTGAATCTAGGTGAGAAGAGCCTGTGTGTGTGTGTTTTGTCCTTAGGTCTTCCACCCGTGAGAACATTTTCCAAAGTAAAAAGGCATTTTCAACGTAGAACTCTTTTTACTAACATTGCTATACCATACTTAGAGCAGAAATCCAGGGTTTCTAACCTATAAGCCACCTGTAATGGAGAAAAATCCACACAAAAATTCCATCTGAAATCACCGGGGTAGAGAGCTGGACTGAGCCTTCATCCCTCTAGGCTACCAGTCACCGTCCCACGGGCAAGGAGAACCCCACCTTTCCCAGCCCTTTCTAGCCTAAGTTCGGACCCTCAAGAGCTTCGTGACACCAGATCACTTACTTCTCACACTAACCCTCCATATCGAGACTACTGTCACCTTTCTGTAGCCAGGCTCTTTCACATGCCACACGCTGTCCACCTTCAGACAAACCCCTCCAGGGGGACCTAAGACGGGCTTACTGAAGACACTTTCCTTGCTGTGGCCTCGGCCTTTGTTCAGTTACCCACAAGGGAACAAGGAGCCCCAGTCCTTCAAACATCAGCCCGATGCTTACTTCACATGAAAGGCAAGAAGTGAACTGAAGGCCCAGTAGGAATGATGAAATAAATGCCCACCCATGGAATACCACACAGTTATTACAAGTTTGAGGCCCTTTTCTATGCACAGTGCTATTACCAATGATTTCATGCAAGGTGGAGACAATACAGATTTCAGGCTAACCTTGAGTTTCTAAAAAAGACGGACTCTGTTTGCAAGTGTGCAGAGCATCCCCGGACAGATGCTGGCCTGGCGTGGAGAGGGTGTGGTATCTGACTTCACAATGCAGTTTTGCACTGTCTGACCTTTTAGGCTCTGTATACATTATTATATAGGGACAATCTTTTTTAGTGCCATAGGTTATGACAACAGGATGACGAGTGGTCACAGCCAATACTAAGAGAGTCCCTGTGAGGTCTTGCACCAGTACCCTGTTACCAAGAATTCAGTTCCTGGGAGTTATTTGACTTACATGACAGGCCTATGGCTCTTAGAGGCCCTCAAGTGTTGGGAGCACAGCATGAAGGTCCCCGAGCCCACAGATCTCCAGGAAAACCAGCAATGCTAAGCATGTAGGGTATACTATCCAATGAGAAAGAGGCAAAGCTTGTTTTCCCATCCAGAAGTCAGGGTACTGGGGGTGATGAACAGCCCAGTGATTGGCGTTTTCTGTTGGGTCAGGCTGTATCAAGCTCACCCCCTTGTGGCTTGCTTCCCTGCCTGCTGTGACCACCTGCAGGGTCCTCGTCACTCCCGTGTGGACCAAGTGACAGGGCCTACCTACCCCGATCGGCTCACTAGCCTGGCAGGAGCTGACCAATGGCTGTCTATAAAACATGTCACTTTATTTCTTTTACATATTTTACTGGTGTGTGTGTGTGTGAGAGCGCGCGCGTACATGCGTGAACACGCACATGCCACAGCAGATGGTTTCTGTCACTGACTGTATATTCCAAGCTAGTTGGCCTACAAGCTCCCTGGACGGTCTCCCAACTCTGTCCCCCATTTTGCTATAGGGGTGCTAGGAATGCAGGTGTGTGTTACTGAAGCTAATGTTGTTATAGGTTCCAGGGACTTGAACTGATTATCAGGGTTCCATAGCAAAAAATTCCACCCACTGAGCCATCTTTCCAGACAAACTTGTCATTCTTGCTATGCTGATGGTCACCAGGCTGTAGGTCCTCCAGCAAAGGAAGTGCAAAGCCCTTCTGTCTACTTTACAGGTGCCAGGCTACAAGCTCTTCAGCCCCAATACCTATCACCCTTGGGCTGAGGGGCCTGGGGTTTAGGACACTTTTATTACTATTCTGAATAAACCAGATAATGCTCATTTGCTAAAATAAGAGGATGCTTTGGGGTTTTTTGTTGTTATTTTAAATATTTATTTACACTTTAAGTGTATTGGTGTTTTGCCTGTATGTATGTCGGTGTGAAGGTGTCAGATCCCCTGGAACTCGAGTTGTAGACAGTTGTGAGCTGCCATATGGATACTAGGAATTGAACCTGGGACCTTTGGAAGAGCAGCCAGTGCTCTTACATGCTCTTACATCTCTCCAGCTCCCCCACACCCCTCCACCCCTGCCTTTTTAAAGACTGGTTGTCACACTACATTGGGTTCTGATTCTCACCGCATCCTAAACAACAGGTTGGATGACCTGGCCCCACTCTGCCCGGGGACTCAACCTGTCTGTCTGGGTCTGAAGGGAGTGATGGGGACCCGGGACAACGACCCTTCCTGCTTCAGATCATGCTGACAGAAGTGTTTGTTACTGGCATATGTTTGCGAGGCAGACTCTGAAGAGTCACCTTGAATACTGACACATCCATAAGACTCAAAGGTCTATGGCTTCCTTGTAATTAGCATGGAATGGCTGCCTGTTGTCACACTAACTACAGCGTGAGTATCTGGCCACTAGAGGCCGACCTAACCTCACAAAACCAGACTTTGCCATTTCATTTACAAGATGACTGAATTCCATTGTTCATGAACCAGTCTGCCCCACACTAAAAGGCCTTGATGTCTGAAAGGAGGGGAAATGTCAAGTTTACATTCAAAGGCAATGTAACTGAAGACATGGGGACTAGGCGTCATCTCAAAGCTAAACATGGTGGCTCCCTTCAGGTCAGCCTCCAGCTTGTCCCCTACAGGACCAGAAATCCCAGGGTGCTTCAAGGAGCTCCAATGCTGACTTCTCCATCCAACCAAAATCCAAGTAACTAGTGGAGTAGAACTCGTGTGTTAAAGGAGAGGAAACAGGCTGCCTTCTTCCTGAGTTAACGGAAATCTGGTTCCGTCCAGTTCTGGGGAGGGAATCTGGACACACCAGCTCCTCGCCATCTGTACCTCACGCCACTTACGGTTTGGTCTCTGGCAGTCTTCCTTAATGATCTGGTAGATCTTTCGGTGCAGGTCTTTGTCCTTGTTGGTTACCTACAGAGTCCAGAGAGAAAACATGGTTCAGGAACACAGCAGTGTGTGTCACTCAGGATTCAAGCCAGCCTGAGGGGCAATTCTACAGACCCCATGACAAGCATCTGTCCTCCGTGGGGCTGTGACTGATGCTGGGCTTGCGCAGTTCAGCTCTGTCCCTAAGCACCTGGGTCACTCTCAGGAGCTGGTTCATCAGGGCCAGATGGTGGAGTAAAAGTACAATTCTGTGCCTCTTACACACTTGTTACACACTCACAACATTTCTCTTATTGCTGTGTGCTTTTGAAGGCCTACAAGTGCGCAAAGCCTCTGGCCTTCATCCACCACCTCCTTCCTCTCAGCCCCCGCGCCTGTCTTGCATTTCTCTAGTTTCTATTCCTTTAAAGCACAAGGAAGAATTAAAGAAGAAATGGGCACAGGGAGGCAAGCAAGACAGAGAACCCAGTTCATCTACGGAGGCAGTAACAGAAGAGTCAGGGGAGGAGAGGGGAGGGCAAAGAGGAAGAGAGGGAAGGCAGGAAGGGGAGGGAGCAGGAGAGGTAAGACAAATGAAAAGAGGGACAGAAAGAAGAAAGAAGGGAAGGAAAGAAGACTGGGGAGTGGGAAGGGAGGGAGGGAGGGAGGAAGGAAGGGAGGAAGGAAAGGAGGGAGGGAGGGAGGAAGAGAGGGAGGAAGGGAGGAAGGAAGGGAGGGAGGGAGGGAGGGACGGAGGGAGGGAGGGAGGGAGGGAGGGACGGAGGGAGGGAGGAAAGGAACACTGACTCAGGAGCAGGGTACCCGATGACTTTTAACTTACGAGGTCAGTGTGAAGATAAAATGTGGGGACAGACAGAAGTGTTGGCGTTGCTATGGTAACTATGTCCAGCAGGGCCTCAGGGGGAAAGGAAACCCACAGATGAGGCGTGAGTTGAAGGGGAGGGGTCAGTCACAGAAGGGGACATGGTGTCTATTCTTGTTTGACCAACCCTTCCAGCTCATGGTGATTCACACACAGGAGGAAGTTCCCAGCCCTGCCACACCTCGCCCAGGGCAGCTGCGGTGGCTCTGGCTGCTTCACAGGGAGGTTTGCTCTCTACAGATCCTCAGAGAGGCCAACCCAGAGTGCAAGGAGGCACAGGTGTCCAAGAGGACTGCAGCCCAGTTCCCCTGCTTGGCTTACAGTGGCCACCATGTCCTACTCACCCTCCCATCCTTGGATGGGTGTTATTCGGGATTGCCTCTCCCACAAGTTACTCAACACTGGAAAACCCTCCTGCTTAAACAGACAAGGAAGGAAACAAACCCCTCCAAAGAGGGGATGCTCTGCTGAGTCTGAAAGCGGTGAGGCCCCCCAGCCTGTCTCCAGGAGATTCATGTTCCCCGTAAGCCACCTCCGCAGTGGACATGGATGGCTGGGGGGGGGGGTATTCTCAGCTCAGTGCCTCCAGTATCAGAGGTAGGCAGCAAGAAGCAAACCTTTAACTTGAACTGCCATGCCAGGACGCAGCGGGGAGGTTGCTGGGCAAGGCCTTCAGGGAAGCCGACTAGAGGTGCCACCCAAGAGCTTAACTAAGGACCCTTTGTTCCCTAACCGGTTGCTCCTTCCTGGGTAGGTCTCGGAAATACTGACATGAACTCACATAGATAGCCATGTAGGTAGGGCCAGACAACACTATCTGTGACAATCAAAGTGTTCATCACAAAAGGATGGCTAGAAAGTTCTGGGATGGCCCCTGGTCCCAAAAGATCACAGGTACTAACATTCGAAGGTGACGGGGATAGCCCCTGGTCCTAAAAGAGCTGCCAAGTGTTACTTACAGCGGTGGACATTTGGCAGTGCCTAACAGCATTTTTGGTTATCGCAACATGGAAGATGGTATGGTGCTCAGTGGTGAGGCCAGGGTGATGGTAAACACTCTACAGTGAGCAGGAAGTACCTGACTCTCACCTGGCCCGATGGTGTGGGGATAAGGATTTCTGAGTTAGAAGATGGTTGCTTTTTTAAAGAAATAAAACAAAAAAGGCATAGGGCCATATTTGTAAATTATACATCTATCAATGCACAAAAATATTTTAGAAGGATATTAGGTGGGTCAGGTGTAGTGGCACATGCCTACAATCGCAGCATTGGAGAGGTGGAGGCAGAAGGTTATCAGTTCAAGGCCAGCCTAGGCCAGACTGGGCTATGGAGCAAGATTGTCTCACAAAACCAGGGATGAGGAGAATCAGATTGTGAAAAGGTCAGAGCTAACAGGATTTTGACTTACATACCTCCTGATGACTATTTTGGAAACGAGTAGGTAGGTTTTCCTAAGTATTAATGTGTTTGTAATGGAAGCTACAAAGGGGAACTTAAGCTGCAGGTCTCTTACGTAGTACGGCTTATCAAAGCCACCGTCTTTCTGGAACACGAGTCCCTTTTCCTGCAGCAGCTGAACAGCATTCTTAAACACACTGTGAGCTGTACCGGAAGTGGTGCTGTTCTTTGATTCCTCCTGCACAGGGAAGAGAGGGAAGTAAGTTTCATCTTCCATCACCTGTGACTAACTCCCCACACTGACTGGCTTATGAATTCACCCAACAGGCTTTCCTTGTGCCGAGTCAGCACACTCTAGGCCTGTGTCAGCAGAGCAGGCAGGTGTTTGGGCTCGCCCCAAAGTCTGCTCTGCAGGGTCACACTTGTTAACTGCTCTGTGCTTCAATTCTGATTTGTCTGTTCACAGCCTAGCCTTCACACTGCTGGGCAATTTTCCACGTGTGCTCCCTCCTCTGGAAGGCAAGGTTGGCGGGAAGAGGGCGTGCAGGCCTGGGAGAGCGAAGGCTTGCAGTTGTGACAGGGAGGACGAAGCAAACTCAGCTCTCCACAACTAGACACAATATGGGAATCATCTTTCCAGAGACACTTGCCTCATGTGACCTCAGGATGTGCTCTCAGGGTCTGGGAGGGGGAGGGCAGGGGCAGGAGGGTGTCTCTTCTGGAAGGCCAGCAGCTTCCTGGACTGAGGTCTGCGTTCTGCTTGTCATTTTCAAAAGAACAATGACAAACACGCACAATTCAGGAAACCAAAACTGCTCACAGAGCGAGGCAGTGACTTGAGACTCAGGCCCTGCAGGAGCGGTGGCTTCCTGAAATATACAGAGTCTGAGCTCCCACACAAACTCAGTATCCATCCAGCTGTCAGAGAAACAATGGCTTTGCAAGATCTGCTTATCATGTTTCTGGATTTGCTAAGAAGAGTGACGTTAGGAAAAAAAAAAAAAAAAACAGAAGAAAGAAATGGAGAGAAAGGGAATTGAGCTTTCATGAGTGGCAATGGAGAGTGCCCAGGCTCTCAGGTTTCTGCATCACTGTGAGCATCTGCAGTCTCCCAGGGTGCTATTAAATGGAATTCAATTGAGTGACACTGACCTCCCAAGCAGTGCAATTCGACCAACTGATTCATAATTGATGGAAGAAATCGTTTGCAAAGAAAAACAAATACAGCATCATATTCACACTGGACAGATACACTTTTCTTCTCTAAGCCTTTTCAAAAAGATACCATGCCAAAACTTCCCATAGGACAATCTGACGGGGGAGTCCTTACGTCTTTCGAGTTCACTGCAGCCATCATGGCTTCACTACTTAATGTTTCCTCGTCGTGGGCATGGTAGCACGTGTGATTAGAAGGACT
This sequence comes from Phodopus roborovskii, assembly GCF_943737965.1. Taxonomy (NCBI): domain Eukaryota; kingdom Metazoa; phylum Chordata; class Mammalia; order Rodentia; family Cricetidae; genus Phodopus; species Phodopus roborovskii. The sequence continues at coordinate 12,887,994 of NW_026126541.1, read as the reverse complement.
ATGAATCTGAGACCAGTCTGAGTTATTTCGAAACTTCCAGGACAGCCTGGACTATAGAACAATATCTGTCTCAAAAAAAAAAAAAAAAAAAAAAAAAAAAAAGGACCTGTGCGATGCTCAGCTGGAAAAGGTGTGTGCCTCCAAGTCTAATAACATGAGCTTCAGGTCCCAAATGGAATGGAGTCTTGCAGGCTGCCCTCATACCTCTACACTCCCACACATGTGCACACACGCATGTAATTTAAAAGATGTTTTAAAAGGAAAAGGGGAGAGAAGACAGGGATGGAGGAAGTTACTGGCAAATACACTGAGAGCCATCAGAAGTCCTAAAGGGTCTTTGGCTCTGAGGACCTTCTAAAAGAGCAAACAGAAAGATGGACAACGGGAGGTAGACGGCTGGAGAGCTGAGGCTGGTTAGAGGCAACTTTGGCAAAGAGCAAAGCTCCCAGCCATGACCTCCACCTGATATTTTCTGAAACACTATCCCTTATGTCTCTGTATGAAACCCTGGGTCACTGGGCACACAGCCTGTTGCCAGGAAGAGGTAATTAGGCATGTGGACAATCCAAGAAGGATGGTGAGATGGTACCTGTTCCACCAGGAGCATGCAGAGTGAGGACACTCAGAGCATCCTGGCCAGTGATGGGAGAGGACTGGAAAGTGTCAAGACAGCGGCAGAACAGAGACTGAGTATGTGCGTGAACTCATCCTTGGGTATAGGTAATGAAAGCTTTCAGATGGTGGCAAACTCTATGTCCTACCAGGAAAGAGCAGAAAGATGCTCACTGGAAAGCTAGGTCTCCTGAAGAAGACCACAGTGCATTCCCATGTGGGTAAAAAGAGGGGACAGGACACAAACACCACTGCTAATACAAGCTCAGCATACAGTCAGGTGCGTGTTCAGGAGACAAGGACAGCGCTTGTCCCGGGGATCAGAAGCGAGGGCTGGGGGGCTGGAGGATAGGAGGAAAACAGACTCGTCACTTTCTGGGACCATCTGGATTTAAAAAGCCACCATTCCTTAACTGGAGTCTGCTTTCTCCCAACCTACTGGAGTTCGTGTAGAGCAAAGAACAAGACAGATGGCCTCTTCCTCACAGGTCTTACATTCTGGTAGACCAACAGGTGGGCAAACATGTGCCAGTGACTTCACAGACCGGGATGTAACAGCGTAAGGACAGCCAGGGACAAGCGGCAGTGACATCAGACACGAATGTAACTGACAGAGGGCAGGGAGGGCGAGTACCAGGGTTGCCACACACACTGAAGAGCACACTGCTCTCTGAAGATAGTGAGAGGGGAGCAGCAGGCAGGCGAGGAGGCTGAAAGGTCATCTGTGAGCTGAGCACACACAGTTCAAAGTCAATACACAGTCACACGCAACAGCACAAACCCAAGAACAGCAAGGCAAGGAAAAGCCTAACCCACAATTTCTGGTAAGTCATGACTTCATATAATGTAGAAGACCAAATAACAAACCAGCCTGGAACACGAGGGACAAGGGCAGAGTCACCAAGAGCAACAGGAAAGCTCTTTGAGCGTTTTAGTTATAAATGTGACTGAACGCACTTTATGTGAATTCCTACAACAGGAGAGATTAGCTTTTTCAAGGAAAAGACCAAGTCATTAAAAACCCTGGCCCAGGTGTCATCTTGCTGTCCAACTGTCAGCTTGGAGGGAGGGTAATTCTCTCCTCTTACCCCCATACCCTCACTTACTTGCTCTGAGATTAAACACCCATCTCAGTGAGTACTAGCAACTAGGTGCTGTGACCTTAGCCTGCTATTATTTTCTACTCAGACATTAAGTGTAACGTGATTGAGTGAAGACCGGACAAGGGCAGGCCCAGCTGCATTTCAAATTCCTAGTTGTCAGTGACCTTTCCAGAATAGAAATGGTACATGCTAGAACTGTGATCTCTGCTTTCGGAGTCCATCCCCTGCAGGAGTCTTCCCACCAATCACTCATGCACTCACCCTTCAGCTGCAGGCGCAGGGCAGGGTCCCCCATGAGCATGCTGCACTTACTTGGTTGGGACAGGTGCTGTGAGTCACAAGCTGGCTGGCCAGGGGCTGCAAGGACTCTTCTATTTCCAATTCCTGCTGGTAGAAGGTTTGCACGTCCTTTTCCTGGAGGAATTCTTTGATTTTCTCACTCAACAAAGATGTGAGGCCACCAGGATCCAAGGCGTCTGTACTGCTGCAGGGGCAGAATTTTAAAATGCCTTGCAGGAACTGTCACCTCTGCTGCCTACACTGTGCACAAAACCAAAAGCTAGCTAAGGGACGCCTTCCGTGCTGGCGATTGCTTTTTGTTGTTGTTGGTTTTGGGGGGGTTTGTTTGTTTGTTTGTTTTTAAAAAGGGTAATTCTTACAGTGGCCATCATGTGGGTGTGGTAGAGCTGTACGAACTGGCAGACACTAATAATAGATTATATGCACAGAATAAAGGCACATAAGGGAACCATGGCAACCTGGGAGCGCTGGTAACCTCTGGGTGGTAGCGCTTGGAGACAATTTCCACTTACTGTGCTATAAACCTCTGCTTGTGTTATATGACTTATCGTATAAGTAATATATTTGCATGTTTAGGAAGTCAGAGACAGGGCAGTGGGTACAGCTCAGTGGTAGACTACTTGCCTAGCTTGAGTTTGGTCCTGGTTCATTCTCTAGCATGGAAAAAAAAAAGTGTGGTGTGTGTGTGTGTGTGTGTGTGTGTGTGTGTGTGTGTGTGTGTGTGTTGTGTGCATGCAGAGGCCAGAGGAAGACACTGGATGCCCTGCTTTGTCACTCTTCACCTTATTCCCTGAGACCCCACCTCTCATTGACTACAGAGGTAAAGAAACGGACAGCGGCCCCAGCGATCCTGCCTTCCGTCCCCCACGGACGCCGGCTTGAGCACCAGCCTTCCCAGCCTTGTCCTCACGCTTGGGGAACACACTTTACCCACTGAGCTGTCTCTCTAACTCCTCTGCCCCCAACCCAATAAAAAGGATCCTTTCTGTGCTGGCTACTTTTATGTCAACTTGACACAAGCTATAGTCATTTAAGGGGAGGGAGCACCTCAGCTGAGAAAATGCCTCCCTAAGAGTGTGGTGCAGACAAGCTTGTGGAGTATTTTCCTAATTAGTGATTGATGGGGAAGGGCCCAGCCCATTGTGGGTGGGGCTACCCCTGGGCTGGTGGTCCTGGGCTCTATAAGAAAGGAGACTGAGCAAGCAGCATCCTCCATGCCCTCAGCGTCAGCTCCTGCCTCCAGGTCCCTGCCCTGCTTGAGTTCCTGTCCTGACTTCCTTCAATGATGAACAGTGATATGAAGTGTAAGCCAAGTAAACCCTTTCCTCCCCAAGTTACTTTGGTCTTGGTATTTGATTGCAGCAATAGTAATCCTAAGACAATGCCTCATTCTGCCACCCCCCCCCCCAGCTTGAAACCACCAGGACGCCACTGATGAGTGATTTTCTTCATCTCATCTCATATTTTAGTGAATGCCTGCATATTCATATTCTTCTCGGGCTCTGTTTGTTTGTTCCACTATATAGGAATAAAATCTGTCCTGGTTGAGAACAACCCAGGTGAGTTTGTTGTCTTATGGAGGGAACTGCAGGATCAGGGTGGCGGTGCACTGTGGCAGTGTTTTGACTATGAAGAGCCTTGTGCAGTTTTCTCCATGGTTCTCACTTCAGGGTTTGCTAAGCTTCTTGGATCTGTGAGTTTAGAGATTTCCTGTAATTTGAAGACGTTCCAGCCACCATCAAGTATTCACCTGTGCTCCCTGCCATTCATTTATGGTATTCACTGCGCTCCCCGCCATTCATTTACGGTATTCACTGCACTCCCCACCATTCATTTATGGTATTCACTGTGCTCCCCGCCATTCATTTACGGTATTCACCTGTGCTCCCCGCCATTCATTTACGGTATTCACCTGTGCTCCCCGCCATTCATTTACGGTATTCACTGCGCTCCCTGCCATTCATTTACGGTATTCACCTGTGCTCCCCGCCATTCATTTATGGTATTCACTGTGCTCCCCGCCATTCATTTATGGTATTCACTGTGCTCCCCGCCATTCATTTACGGTATTCACTGTGCTCCCCGCCATTCATTTACGGTATTCACCCGTGCTCCCCGCCAGTCCTTTAGTGACTCTTACTATAATATACTCACATTTCCTTCACAAACCTAGAACCTCTGTGCTACAGTCACCTCCACTTTTCAGGAGAGGAAACTGAGGCAGAGAGGACTGGAGCCCCACCATACTCAGGTGGGTATTTGAGGGTTGGTACCGTCACCCCAGTCTCTGGCTCCAACTGCTAGGCTTCCCTGCTGTCGTCACTCAAGCAATGATGAGGGAACTTACTTGAATGCCTTTTCTTCCTTTAGGGCTGGGTTGCGGAAGGGCTGGTCATATACTCTCTTGTAGAGTGCAGGTAGCTCAAGCATCCTTGCAATTTGAATGTTCCACACTGGATCGTCCACCTTATCTAACACCCCAGGAAAAAGATGCCATACAAGTAACTCCGAGAGCACTTCCTTCCCCGTCCAAATCACCAATGGGACGGAAGTCTAGAATCACAGGACAGTTCCCAGCCATCCCCTGAGAGAGAAGACAATGCCTTGTGTGTGACAGCCACATCTGGGGTGGGGACAGGACTGTCATTGGTGATTTCTGTGTTATGCTGACATACTGCAGGGCTAGCCCTTGAAATATATATATATTTATTTAAGACAGGTCCTCTCTATGGCCCTGGCTAACCTGTAACTCATTATGTAGACTAGGCTGGCCTCTACTGCATGGAGCTCTGCCTGCCTCTGTCTCCTTAGTGGTGGAATTAAAGGTGTGTGTCACCCATGCCTGGCTGCTTTTGAGATTTTCAGTTGAAAATCAGCCAGCACAGTGCAAAAGGGCGATTCGGGACTATTTCTAATTAGCTATTTCCATTAAAACTAATGGGCTTAATGGTGTTCAAGATATTTCCATCTTTTTGAGGAACTGGAACACTCTGCCCTAATGGACTGACATTTAGAATTCACAGTACTTCAGAAACAGTGGTGCTGTCCAGATACTCTTCAACTTTTCTTTGCTCCCACCGCCCAGCTAGTAATTCACTCTTTCCCAATTTACTGTAATTAACATTCTTCAAAATAAAATTTAAAAATGCTGTTTTCCTAAAAACACGCTAAACATAATTTCCCCATTAGACTTAAATCTTATGTGAATCGTCTGCAGTTCTGACTTGGAGCTAAACAAGCATTTACAGAGCACATACCCAGAAGAGCCACTCATTTGGCAGAAGTCCCCGTGCTTACAATAAAGGGTAGCACAGATTTCTCGCTCTTCTCTGAACATGCGCACATAGCCTCTGACGTGGATGACATCCCCAATTTCTATCTTGGTTTTCTGCTTAATGGTCTCCTGCAATCTCTTAAGCTGTGAGGTCATGCTTAGCTCTCCTGCAGTGCTTGGAGCAGCTGCGTCTGTGGGGGGCAGGAGAAAAGAAGAGAGGCATAGGCAAGTGTCCCTCCATGCTGGGGACACAGCAACGCAGTACATTTGTTCCCTGGTGATGTGCTCTGTTAGAGATCTTCATATCTTCTCAAATCTACACAGAAGTATAAGCTATAAGAACCCAAAAAGCAGAACACAAGAAGATTCTGGAGTGAGGCCAAGTGGCAAAGTTCCAGGGTGGCTGCAGTGTCCTTTCCAACCCTGCATGACCACCTCAACAGTTCCCTGAGCACAGTCCTCTTATTTGTATGTCTTATGTTGTTTCTGCAGTATTAGTGTTTGTGCGGAGACTCTGCCCTGATATGGGACATCCTTCTGTACATTGTGACCATGTGCTGCTTTTATTGGTTGATAAATAAAGCTGATTTGGCCAATGGCCAGGCAGAATAGAGCCAGGCAGGAAATACAAACGAAGATACAGAGAGAAGGAAGGTGGAGTCAGGGAGACACTATGCAGCTGCCAAAGAGGCAACATACCAGAACATTACTGGTAGGTAAAAACACGATGATACACAAATGAGTAAAGATGGGTTAATTTAATTGTGAGAGCTAGGCAGTAATATGCCTAAGCCATTGGCCAAACAATTATAGTTAATATCAAGCCTTAGAGTGGCTATTTGGGAACTACCGGGCAGGCAAAGTTAAGAACCCTGAACGTGTGTGTGTGTGTGTGTGTGTGTGTGTGTGTGTGTGTGTGTGTGTGTGTAGGTGCTCTTCTACAGACTATACAATACATCAACACATTCTGAACGTATGTGTGTGTATGTGTATATGTATGTGTGTGTACATGTATGTGTATACACATGTGTGTACACATTGTGTGTGTGTGTGTGTGTGTGTGTGTGTGTGTGTGTATGCACATGTGCTCTCTTATGGACTTTATAATACACTAGCACATCCAAACCTCACAGCTACTTCCTTCTGCTGCCTTCATTTCAGACGTGAGAAACTTGTGTCACAGAGAAGTCAAGCAACTTGTCCAAAATAAAACAGCTGGTTAACAAGGAAGGCTGCAGGGTGAACTACAATGTCTGGCTGCAGAGACCGTGGTTTATACTAATCTGTCCACTACCTGCCTCAGAGGATCCAGCCATTTTCTGTAATCAGAGTAACTAAGTAAAGACCCAATGTTCTGATGGGGAATGTCCTTCTGTACAAATGCTTCTCTTACTAGTTGATGAATAAAACAGTTTGTCCAATAGAGACAGGAAGACAGATGGGACTAGGAGATGAGGAGAATTATGGGAAAGGTAGCCAGAGAGAGAGATAGCGAAAAGATGCCATGTAGCCACCAAATGTAACAGGTCCAGGCATTCTCCGGTAAGCCAAGACAATATAGAAATACACAGATTAGTAGTTATGGGTTAATAACTAAGACAAAGCTAGCCAATGAGAAGCCCTAGACATCGGCCAACAGTTTAATAAGTAATATAGCATCTGTGTGCTTATTTGGGGCTGAAAGGTGGCAGGACCAGGCTGGAAAGAAAACTCTAGTTACAATGCTCTGTTCTGCCTACTGTAATTCTAAATACAGCTATGTATTCACAGAAGCCACATAACTCAACATTTTGTTATTGCTTTGGTTTTTGAAATGTGGTCTTGCTATTCAACCCCAGATGACCTTGAACCCTCTACCCCTGCTTCAGCCTTGGAGTGCTAAGAATTACTCAGTCTTTCACACAACCTAACATCTTGTCATGTTAATATAGCAGTTTAGTTAGCTAGTCTGCTGCAAATTTCTTCCCTTTTGAAGACTTTTCATTTTGGTTTTTATCACCTGCATTGGGCAGGTACAGTGTGAAGGGCAGCACCTGCAGTCAGAGAAGCCTAACTTGCATCTCAGCTGGGCTCTTAGCTGTGCTGACATCTCCCTGATATTCTTCTTCTCCACCCTGATGTCTCTCTCTCCTCCACTGAATGAACCAAGGAAATGAGGGCAATGGCAGTCTACTTCTGCACACACACATGCTCACATACACATACATGCATGCTCACATGCATAACATACACACATGCTCACATGCACACACATGTTCACATGCACACAATATCACACATGCTCACATGCACACACATATCACACATGCTCACATGCACACACATGTTCACATGCACACACATATCACACATGCTCACGTGCACACACATGTTCACATGCACACACATGTTCACATGCACATGCTCACATGCACACACATACACACACATGTTCATATGCACACAACATACATACACATGACTACCGTCCATGACTCAATTTTGCAAACCATGGACAGAGGAAGTGACAAATATGTGGTATTTTTGACATCAAATGACTGAGCTCTCTAGGCAAGTATTTTCTTTGGGGACTTTCACTGACTTTACAACCTGTCACTTGTTACTGCATTTGCCAGAAAAACCTCACCCTGCATTCACACTTGTCATTAGCAAAGCAAGTGTGCTCACAGCTCCCCCACTAACCTGCCACAGCAACCAAACACGGCCTAATATGTCCAGTTTTCTGTTGATTTTTAACTGGGAAGAGGGACTGGGAGTGGAGCCGTTTAATGTGACCCAGCACTAGGGAGGCGTAGGGTCAGGAGTTCCAGGCTAGCCTCAGCTATGCTGTGAATTCAAGAGTAGCTGGGTTACAAGAGACCATGTTTAAAAACAAAACAAAACCACTAAGAAGTAAATTAAAACAAATAGCAAAAGAAGCCATGTATGATTTCTGATGTTTTGTTTATTGGGGTCTCATGCAGTCCACTCTGGCCTGGAACTCAATATACAGCAAGAGTGAATTTGAACGTCTGATCCTCCTGCCTCTACCTCCCAATGCTGGGGTTACTGCATTGTCCCTGGCACGCGCTGGCTGTTTTTATATGAGATGACAGACTGTGCACGCTTTGTTGCTCACAGCCTGCCTGCACGGATGGGTTCATGTAAACTTTAAGTAAGCTATAAGCATGATGCTCATCACACATACTGCCCTTTGCTTTATTTTAACATTTCTTTCATTTCCTTCTATTGCATAATGATTTAAAAATATCTTATTTTTTTCATTTCCTTCTGTTGCATAATGATTTAAAAATATCTTATTTTTGAATCCACTCCTCTTGTTGCTCCTGACTGTTTTTAGTGATCCAGCAGTTGGGATTTACTAGAACATAGCATGTTCATTGGGATAGATACACATGTCTTCTTTAGGTTCCTTTATGTGAGCTGCAGGATAGGAATCATGGCCAACTCTTTCCAGATATTATCCTCTACCCAAAAAGGCATTTGTTAAATGCTGCTTTATTTCCTGTACTCTGGTTTGTCTTGGTATGGTGTGGTGTCTCCACAGAGGAGCTCAGTCGGTATAGCATGAGACTCTTAATCTCAGAGTCGTAGGTTCAAGCCATGTTGAGTGCCAGATGAAGCATTACTCTATTCTTTATTAGTAGAAATGCAGGAGTCAGATTTTGGGGTTGAGAGCCTGAAAGATTGGAGAAGCAGAGAAGCCACCAGTCAGTCCTCCCTACCTGCCCCTTCGGGTCCTTCCTCCACACAGACAGCAAGATGCCTTTCTGCCACACCTTACTACTTCCTGTCCTCCATCTTCCAAAGGCTCTGAGGTTAATTCTGGTCAGCTAGTGGCTAACTCCACCCTCTGACTCCAAGCAAGCTTTATTTGTCAGAACACAATCAAAATATCACACAACACTTTTGATCGGATTTTCTGACCAACTATAGTTTCAACAGTCATGGATTTGTCATGTGTAGCAGCATTAGAGCACATTTGCTGGACCAAGGCCCATAGCAACAAAGCAAGCACGAAGAACTGTGAGCCTTTGGTAACTGACGCCTAGGAAACTAGATGCAAAGCAACATGGCTGCTTAGCTCACTGGGTTCCTTCTGAAAATACACAAAAATCACTTTCTTAAAGGCTGCTCTCCCCATGTTCCTATTTCCAGGTCCTCTTCCACTCAACCTGACGTTGAAGGGTATTTATAGACTCCATTGCCACTATGCAGACATCACCGGAGATAATAAAAGCTCCAAGCAGCACCAACGACATGAGTCTGACAGCTGATCTGAGAAGAGGCCCAGCTTTCATTTAAGCGAAACTGATGAAAGCAGCCTCTGGTGTGTAATTGAATGAATGTAACGAGATGGCGGGAGCTTGACAGAACTTGGCTTTTGTGATCCTGAAGACAAGAGTCTAACAGTGAAACCTGGGCCTTCTTAACTTGGCTCATAAGCTAAATGCAAACAGTACAGTAAATGTAACACTCATAGTTCACATTACATCCTTTATTTAACTGATTGGAACATAATTTTGACTCAAACTAAATTTTGTTTTTAAAAAATTGTCTTTTTTGGCCACCTTCCAATGGAAAGTTTTTAAACTTAGGGGCAATTAAATTAAAAGCAGCGAATGAGTGAGTTGGGAACGATCTAAAAATACCACTTCACTGAAACATGACAAGACCCCATTCTAGGCTTCCCCGATACACTTACCATTTTCTTTCTATTGGCTTTGAAATGGAAACTACTCTGTAATTGCTCACTGGTTCTTCTGCTTTCCAACTTTAAAACATCTACCTCTTGGTGTGCTCAGTATTAACTGCCATTCTGTTGTTCTAAGACATCACTATTACTAAGTACAAGAGTTACACAGTGTTCCTGATCATGCCACGTCGTTAAAAAGAGTGAATTAATCTGGATGGGTAGCACCCTTTGATGCCAGCACTGGGGAGGCAAAGGGTTCGGTGTGAGTTTCAATCAGCCAGAGCAATATAGTGAGACCCTGTTCGCTCAAAAAGAGTTAATTTAGAATACAAAAAACAGTATCTAAACCACAGATCAAATCAATCTATAGCCTGTTTAGAGTTTTATTGGGTCAGAACCATGCCGGATTGTCCCATGTATCATCCATGGCCACCCTGTGCTAAAATGGCAGTGTTGAGTAGCTGAGGTAGATCATGTCTACAAAACAGAAAATATTTACCATCTGTCCCTTTATAGAAGTTTGCACACCCTCCATTTAACTCAAGTGTGGCTAGACAAATTACACCTTCTGAGCAAAAATTCATGAACAAAGCTATGAACTGCAAATGACGTATAATGCTTCTGTGGCTGGCATGATGTTCTGCCCTTCAAGTCTCATGGGTTGAAACTGTACCAGCCAGGGTTCCATCATGGTAATGAAACACTGAGTCAGACTACTTGTAGAATACAGAGCTGTATTTTGGCTGATAGTTCTAGTCATCCGAGTCCAAGGTCAGGTGATCCCTACGGTTTGTGATGAGACAAAGTCATCCCTTTGATGGATGTCCCTATGACCTCACATTAGTTCCCATCTCGTATATGTCTACAATATTTTTCCATTTCTGCCAGCCCTGGGGACTAAGTATTTAATAGACCTTTGAGGGACATTCATTCAGAGCACAGTAACAACACAGCAGTGTTAGGAGTGGATCTGACTGGGAGGTGCTTAGCCCACAAGGACAGTGGATGTAAGCTGTGCAGGGGCCTTCTCTCACTCGGCTCCTTTGCCATGGGGGTGGGGGGTACTCCAGAGGAAGAACATCCATCCTGGAGGTGGAGACCAGCCTCTACCAGTCACGAGACCATTCCGTACTTAATCTTGGATTTCCAACCTCCAGTACAGAGAGACAAATTGTGTGTAGTAAGTTACCTGCCTGAGCATTCTGTGTAACAGCACGGTGGTGGTGGGTCTTCATCATCAACTAGCCTGGAGTTAGAATCCCCACAGAAACACACTCAGGGTGTGTCCACAAGGCTGGCTCCAGAAAGGTTTAACTAAAGAAGGAATCCACCCTGACTGTGAGTGCTATCATCCACAGGCTGGGATCCCCAGCTGAACATGAACCAAAGGGAGGTGGTGAAGGGACAGTAGCAGTCTTCCTCTGCTTCCTGTGCATGTGATGTGCCCAGGGACACCACTCACCTGTCTCCGTGCCTTCGCTGACAAAACTGTGAGCTGAAACATAACAGTCCTTATGTTCCTTCTGACTGTGCATGGTGGCACTTGCAATTAGAAGGCAGAGGCAAGTGGATCTCTATGACTGAAGGCCAACCTACACAGTGAGTTCGGCAGCCAGGGCTACATAGTGAGACCTTCCACCACCCCACCACCCCTACCACCAAAAACAAAAAGTTCCTTATGCCAGATACTTTGTCACAGCAATTAGAAAAGTAGTTATAGAACCACAGACTAAGACAAGTGTCCTAAACTGTACAAAAATCTCAATATCTGATTGAGTTACAGGTTTATTTCTTGCCTTAGGTCTACCTATAATACCTCCTAAGCAAAGCAGGGCCATGAGTTTAAGATGTTCTCAAATTAGGAATAGGAATGCTAAAGTTACACAAAACTAGCTAATTTCTAAATATAAGTACACTGGGAAACTAAGCAAACGAGCATGCCATTGGTCAGTACAGCCAAAGGCAAGCTGGGATTCTGACACATGATAGCAAAAGCAAAGAGGGGGCCTCATAAGCAGGAGACATTCCAGCAACATACACTGACAGACACAGAGGTTAGATATTGGAGAGAGAAACTTGACAACCCCACATGGGTACCATGATTCTCTGTATGTTACAACACAGAACAAAAAAGAATGCCAGTATGTGTGACTTCTCAAAGCTGAAAGTGATCACTAACAATGCATAACACCCTTCCAGTTATTATGATCTTAATTTAATTTTTTAAAAATAATGTTATGCTGGGTGGTGGTGCACACCTTTAATCCCAGCACTTGGGAGCCAGAGGTAGGCAAATCTCCAGGTTCAAGGTCAGCCTGCTCTACACAGTAAGTTCCAGGATAGCCAGGGCTATAAACAGAGAAACCCTGTCTTGAAAAACTAACTTAAAAAGCAATTGTTTTGTTATGTGTACTAATATTTTGCCTGAATGAATTTGTATGTACCACATATATGCCTGGTGCATGGTAAAATCAGAAGGCGGCTGTGGAGCCCCTGGAACTGCAGTTATGTAAGGCTGAGAGTCATCATGTGGGTGCTTGGAACTGGACATGAGTTCTCTACAAGAGAATGTCAACAATTATGTAAGGGGCTGGAGACACGCCTCGGGTTAAGAGCACTTCGTGCTCTCACAGAGGACTCAGGTTGGGTTCCAAGCACTAACATGGTGGCTTCCAATCCTTTGTAACTACATTTCCAGAGGACCTGACACCCTCTTCTGGTACTGGCCTCTGTAGGTACTACATGTATGTGCTACAGATATACATGCAGGTAAAACTCCATACACATAAAATAGATTAAATAAACCTTAAAAACTACCTAACGAGAGCCGAAGGCTGTAAATCCATGGCAAGAATACTTGCCCAGCATGTTTTTAAGCCCTAGATTTTATCCTAGTAACACTAGTAACACAAACACACACACAAAATCTCTCTCTCTCTCTCTCTCTCTCACACACACACACACCCACACACACACACCACACACACACCAGGCATCACTGAAATATATTCTTGTAATTCCAAATGCTCCAGTTACTCAATGTGTTCAAAATACAGTTTTTAAGATTTATGTCACCTAATGGCTAACTAATCCACATCATGGCAGCAGTGACATCAGTGGCAACCAAGGAGGAAGGGCAATCTTCAGAAGCTTTGGTCAAGGGATCTGACCTGATGGACCAGTAGGCTACAATATCTTGACTTGCAAAATATTCAAGGTAAAAACTGTACTGTAGAAACTTCCAGGATTCCTTCCTCATTCCCCATAGGAGAGAAGCAATTGCCACTAAAGCAATCACCAGCCAAAGCTCTGGGGACAGTGTGTCAGGGCCACCAATGCAAGACATCAGGGGCTTAGGGTGAAAACACTCTGAGAGTTGCCTGATGAGCAAAACCCTTTGTTTATCAGGAAATCAAGAGACTGTGACAAATGTAATTACCTGATGCAGACTCAGCATTGTCCTTTTTCCAGCAGGTGCAGTTTATAACTCCTGTGGCATCATCCACTGAAAGAGAAGCATCAACGGGTAGGTTAGAGACTTGGGCATAGCTGACCAATCCAATGTCGTCATTGCATTCAGTCACACAACAGTTTCAACAGCCTAGTGGAGCAATTCCCTTAAAAAAAAACAAAAACTCTCCCTGTGAGTGGAAGAGGAGAAGGAAATAGGAGGAAGGAGGGGAACTGCAGTCAGGGTATAAAATAAGTGAAAAGATTAATAAAAACAAACAAGCAAATAAACTGTCTTCAGAAGCAACCTTGCACTACACACCGGCATGAACTGCTTACTGCAAGCATGTAACACACGAGTCCAATGGACCCTTTCAGCATTCCCCTCACCCTGCCTCAGTGGCAGTGATGAATCGTATTTAGTCTGGTAGCACAGTGCATCCTCAGGAAGTTAGGTGCAAAAAAATCCCCAGAGAGTGCCCACATCCACACCTGCCTCCCTCCGCTGTCTCTCTCTCTCACACACACACACACACACACAAGAAAGTACAGCGTGCTGTGGTCAGAGGCTCTGGCACTCCAGGCTCAGCCTTCTGGCACCTCTACTTCACGCTTGCTCACTGCCCAAGCAGAGTGGTCCACGTCACCTGGCCCAGGAGCTTCTCTGTGGAAAGGCTCCTGCCCGGCCCTGACCGATGCTGGGTATGAGGATGACCAAGGTCCTCACAGAAAGACCCAGTGTCATTTTCGTACCAGAAAATAACTATACTCTGGCCGCAAAAATAAAACCGGTCTGGCTTATTTCATTAATAGTGTCAAAAGGAAAAAAAAGTAAAATAAAATCAGACAATTCCCACGAGACTCAGATTTGAGACTGCAGAGGAACTTGGAGATCTTTGCAGAGTGAAGAAGGATCTTCTCTTTGCCAGAATTCTGACAAACTCCAAACACAGGTTGCTAAGCAGAGTAGTAAAACAAAGGGAAACAAGCAGACCGTTGTTGTAAAGGCCGAGGCAACACTGAATATAAGGAGGGGAATTCTTTATTGTTGGTTTAAATCTCTGCAGAAGAAGGTTAGACGCTCCCTTACAGAGGAATAAGTTCATTTTGTTAACACAAAACAGGCAAATGATGTGAGAAGGGGTTATGGTGACCATCCTTAGGCTCTGGATGTGGATCGGGAGGAAAAGACTTCCTAAATCTGAACATTGTCACTCACTGAACAAAGTTTGGATGCATTGCTGACCTAAAACCAATAACAGATGGCAACTTTTCCAATACATGGTTACTGCTTTAACAGACAAAGAGTTCCTATGAACTACTGAGGGAAACACCAAGACCACAAGAGAAGAAATGTCAAGGAAAAGAGGTGTGCCACGCATGCAAAATGCGTTAAGGGGCAAATGGATAAATACATGTCAATATGCTAAATCCACTAATTGCCACCAAAGAAATCAAGTTTAAATAATTTCTCAGCTTCTACACTGACAGTTAAAAATACTGATAACCAGGGTAAGGACATGGCTCAGTCATATAGTTCTTACCTACCGTGCACGAAGCCCTGGGCTCCATCCCCAACACACACACACACACACACACACACACACACACACACACACACACCCACCAAAGAGATACTGATGCCCTCGCTGGCTACGACTGGGGGATAAATCAGCAGCTCATTTCTAAACAGCAAGACTGGGAACAAGCATCAGATTTGGAAGTGCACACACCCTTTGACTTGGCAGTTCCTTCTAGTGAATTATCCCACAGAGGAAGACAGAACAAGTGCACAGACGTCTACATCTTGCACAACACTGCTCACTGATGTAGTGCTTATAACAGAAAATAGGAACAACATGAATGTTTATAAACATGTATGTAGTTGATTTAGTAAACTGAAACAACATAGTGTATGAGACTAACGGGCTATAATGATGGGTCTTTACTGTTGAAAGATACGCATGCCTCACTGTAAAATACAAATCCCCATACCTTATAAATCTAACATATGTAAAAACTGAACAGTGTGTTTCAATAGAAATGATTTTAAGATAGTAAATGCTAGTAGCAGAATCTTTTGGAGTATGTGGGAAGACGCCTACATTCAATATGAACATTAGTTGTTAAATTACAAAAACGAAAAGACCCAGGGTCTCACTCCATGGCTGGCTCCTGCTCACTATGTAGCTCTGGCTGGCCCCAAACTTGCAGGGGTCCTTTGCATGCATCAGCTGCATGAGTGCTGGGTCACAGGCAGGAACCATGGCAGCTGGCTTGGAACCATGGCAGCTGGCTCGGAGTGTTTGTTTATATTGGAAGTGAATGGTGAACATTTGTTCTAGGGGATCCTGGTCTAACCTCAGCCTCTCGAGAGCCACATCAGAGCTCAAGCTGCTGCCAGGGGCTCTGTGTCCTATGGGCACGGCCACCAAACCCCGACTTCTCCGGTCTGCCACTTCTCATGTAGCACGGTTCCCGCGGCCTGCTGCTGAGTGGCCTAGAAGTGGAGAATCATTGCAAAGCCATACCACATCCTTCCCCAGTGAGATACTAGGATGAGTCAGTGTGTGCTCGCCTCCAGTGAGTCAGAGGCGGGCATGAGGACAGCCACGCTGGGCCTGCAGACAGGAGGAGAAAAGCGGCTCTCTGCTTCAACGGGCCACACAAACCAAAGTACACAGCCTCTCTGCTCCTAACTACTTCCATACTGCTGTTCTCCTGTCGCCCACAGACATGTCATGCTCTCACAACACCCACTTGGAGGGAAAGGCTTCCTGGAGCCAAACATATCGCCTTAAATGCTGGTGAAATGTGTTAAGTGAAGTCTCGTTAGCCTAAGTCAGACCCAGTTCTCAGGCCAGCACTGGAATCCCCAACAGGCTCATTTATTTGATTTGAAAACATCAACTCCAGATGACTAGGGTCAGGGCAGCCTGGAGAAAAAGGGGGATGTGGGAGAGAAAAGCTACATGAGCTCTACGCAGACAATAGCACACACAGGGGGCAAGTAAGCCATCAAATGGGCTCATAAGCCTCTCCCAACAGAACCTGAGAAAGTTAAGTGAGTCATAGCTTTCTCAAGTGGAAATACTTGTCCTTCCTATTTCTAAACAAAACGGGGAGAATAATATGAAATGATGAATATAAAAAGTGCATTGTAACTGAAAGACATGATTATATCACCCCGGGATTTGGAGAATAGCACTGTATTGTACAACAGACAATGCACTTGCCCACAGCTGGGTATACTGTAGGAGTTTAGTGCCTGCTTGCTGAGTTGTCTTAGAGAAAAACAGGACCAACATCTTTGGTAAAATATAGCAAAGAGAATCAGGAAAGCAATGCCTGGCAAGGTTTAAAACACACACACACACACACACACACACACACACACACACACACACACACACACGAGAAAGAGAGAGAGAGAATTTGCAGAGGGAGAGATTTCATCTCATGCATGTTCTTTCTTTAATTAAAAAAAATGTTCTTTTTTTTTAAAGATTTATTTATTATATATACAGCATTTTGCACACATGTCTGCCTGCAGGCCAGAAGAGGGCACCAGATCTCACTACAGATGGTTGTGAGCCACCATGTGGTGGCTGGGAATTGAACTCAGGACCTCTGGAAGAGCAGCCAGTGCCCTTAATTGCTGAGCCATCTCTCCAACCCTGCTTTTATAAGCAGAAGGACACTCACCTTCAGGAAAATAGGCAGATGTTGGTGAGATGCAATGATACTACAATGTCAACCAAATGTTCTTGAACACAAAGTTCAGCTCCCACTATTCCCCAAGTACAGCAAGGGGGAAAAAAAACCCAAAAAGCAAAAACAAAAAAACCTGCAGGCAATGCCACAAAAGGTAATGATGACAATCAGAGCAAAGGTCTGCAATTCAAATCATGCTTCCCTGCAAACATCTAGCATGGCCTCTTAGGTCTAAGAATCTTGGAGTTGTTCGGCTAATGCAATGATGTAACAAATGAAGATGCTTGCATTGGGTTGGAGAGATGGCTCAGTAGTTAGGAGCAGAGATGGGTTCCGGTGCCAGGTACCCATACTGGGTGGCTCACAGCTGCTCACTACTCCAACTCCGGGGATCCGACACCCTGTTCTTGCCTCCTCAAGCACCTGGGCTCACATGCACACAATCACGCACACACTTGCATGCATATTCACATAACTGGAAAGAAAATAAGATCTTTTAGAAAAAGATATATTAACCACCCCCCCCAAAAGCAAGACCCCTTATACTAAAACAGATTTGAGCAATTCTTTGGTGTCCAAACTACAGAAAACTATGTTAGTTTTCATCATGAGAAGCAGGCAAGTCTGATAACAGATATTTACATCTTGAGTAACAAAAAGGTTTTTTTCCCCTCTTCCCTGACTGTTCTGAATATAAATCTTTAAATGATATTTACACTCTTCTAAACACGTCTATTTTTGCATTCTTTGAGCCTCTTCTCATAGGGATCACTGTAAACCGTCCAGTGCTTGGCTCTGCACAGGGTGTCAGGTGACTTCTCCGACCAGTGACCCTGCACTGCTGCATTTCAACTCTTCCCAGCCCTCCCAGGCACCAGCATCATTCTTATCTGTGGCCTCTTTTACTTTGTCCACACACGGAACTCTGAGGGCCTCTCAACAGAGCGCTCGCTCAGTTTCATGACGGCCCAGCTGCTTGCAAATGTGAGGGCTGCTAAACCTTCAACTCTCAGCTGAGCAAGGGACCATCCATATAAATTCAGCTTTAGAGACCATGGCTCTTACCTCCGTAGCTGTAGAAAGTGTCTCTTTCTCTCACGCTGATGACAGTTCCCATGATATCCACCCGTCTTATTGGATGCCTGTTGTAAATAAATACACCTAAAAACCAAGAGAAAGAAGTTTAGATAACACAAATGCATTTTCTTGCACTAAATGTCTCTTGGACATTGGGTACCACATGTCAGTGGCATGCTGCGTGTCCAAATTCCAACCTTAAGAGTCAGTCCTTGACATGTGGCAGGCTCCAAGAAGTGACATGGCCTTTTCAAGGGGCAGAAGCAGAAAACTGGGCTCTTGAGGGCCTGAACCAGCACAACAGAAAAGAACAGAGTCACCGGCTCGGGTTGGGTAATTCACTTTCCACTGTGAATTGGAACTGTGCTTCTAAGAATAAGGCTCACAGGGCCCAAGTAAAGCTATCACCCAGTGAAGCCAGCACACCACTGCATCCGAGAGACTGCAGAGGAGGCTAAGGCTTTAAGAAGTTTTGTTTTTGTTTTTGTTTTTTGTAGATTTATTTATTTTACTTTACATGTATGAATGTTTTGCCTGCATGCACGTATGTGCACCACATACATATCTGTTGGATCCCCTATGGGGTATGGATTGTTGTGAGCCACCATATGGGTGCCGGGAATCAAACCAGGGTTCGCTGAAAGTGCTCTTAACCTCTGAGCCCTCTCGGCATCCCCGAGGCTTCTTTAACCACAACTTTTCTAGGAAACCAATTATCATCTCCATGAACCAGTGCGGAGTAAACATACACACGGTCCCCTGGGGGTGGCTGACCACAGCTCCAGTCGTCTTAGAATCCTGCTTGCAAATCGCAGGCTGTATAGACGCTGGGAAGCAAGCTTCTGTCACTGGAGAAAACTGAGGGAGAGCTGCCACCGACACCCAGCATTTTTTTTCCAGACCCAGAAACACAGACCTTGGGGCTTTCAAGTGCCTAATTCCAGCGTTCAATCCGGAGGCCCCTGACTGCTTCAGAGTCCTCCACATCCCACTCACACTCCGTGTGGACCTCTTGTTCCTAAGTAGTAGTTTCTTTGTCTTCAACCTTCCATAGCACCTGCATTCCTTACCTGCAGATAGATGCAAACCACACACACACGCACACGCACACGCACACACACGCATGTGTGCATATATAACACATACATGTATATAGTATAGAGATAAAAATGTTCATTTTTATCTGTCTTATTTTTGAAGACAATACATTATTTTTAAAGAATCTATATGTGGATGAGAGTATTCACAGAAGAGGGGGGTCACATTCCTTGGAGCTGCAGTTAGAGGCAGTGGGTTATCAGCCAACTGGGTGCCCCTGGGAACCAAATTTGGGTTCTCTGCAAGAACAGCAAGTACTCTTAAACTCTAAGCCATCTCTCTAGCTCCACACATGCTTTCAAATGGCCTTTTCCATTGTAAATACATATGTGGATTGTAAACAGAGAAGCTGTGATTACTCCAGGCGTTTATGTGTTTAAGTGTTACAGCTAAGAGGGGAAAGGTTTCCTGGCAGTTGGGAGCCAAGGGACACCACAAAGTCACACAGCACAACAAACCTCACAGAAGAGACTTATTGGGAGGGAAAACCCACGAGGCTGCCTGCTTCTGCTGAGAGGCAGCGGAGAACTGAGGGGAAGGCAGGCTTTAGATAGGGTTTCCTAGGGGAAGAAGGTGGAGCTTTCCAGAATGGCCTGGGATTGGAAGTATCCTGTGGCCTGATCTTGGGGCAAGCTCAGGGATTGGTGGGATTTTGTGGCCTGATCTTGGGCTTTTTTTTCTTCCCAGTAGTGCAGGGCCTGGTCACCTTTGAGGGATGGGGCCTAACCTCAGCACTATGAGGGGGTTCACAATTTGGCCACTCTTCCCTCCCATCACAGCTGGTAACAACCTTTGGATTTCAAGCCAATGGGAGACTATAGCTTGACCTTTCAACTCTGCCCACTGCTGAGGAATGGTTGGTTCTCCGGATCTACACGAAGGGAGGATGATGGGATGGACTGACTGAAGCTGTCTTCCAGAGGGACATTTAGGAAAGTGAGTGTGGCTTGGAGAAAGAAAACTCAGCCTGGACCTGGCCCCTCTGTGTGTGTGTGGGTGGGTGGGTGCTTCTAAAGAGGACTAGCCTTAGGGCAATCCAGGTCAGAGGCTGATGATGGCAAGGCCCCATGAAGAAAGAGCCCAGGTTACAGTCACCCCTGGGAGAGAGCTGCTTCCATTCACAAACACGGGCTGACTGGGCATGACAAGATCTGCAATCAACAGTTGAAATCTTATGATCTTTAAGACAGGGAGAGGGGCTGGACAGACGTCTATGTTTCCAAAGGCAGTAAGAAGACCAGACTAATGCACAAGCCAGTGTCCCCAGGTCACCAATCCTCTTGTAATAAACTGCATCTGGCAACAATAAAAATATGAACAGGTTTTCACTTGAGAACATACTATACCTCCTTGAAGAAGGATAAATATGGACTTCAGAAGTGTCTACCTTGGGGAGTAACAATGGCTCACTTTCAAGAGTAGTCATTGAGCTGAAAAAAAAAATCTTTCTAGTCCCAAAGGACTCAGCAGAAGAAACGCTTGAAAGCATTACAGAACAATAGAGGACTACAGAAACAAACAAACAACAGATGGTTTGAATTGGGGGGGGGGGGGGGGTGGTAGAGGAACTCAGAGGAAACTGGCTGAGGAAGAAATACACTGCTTAAAAACACAGAAGAAACTTCTCAAAGCATATTAAGACACGAACCACAGAGTATGAAGGCAGGCTTTCGACATGAGAGAGGCAGAGAGAACCACTTCCCTCACCACAGTGAGCTAGCTCTCTTCCGCAGCTCCAGGGTGCTGGCTGGCTGCTCAGTCCACAGAGGGAAAAAATGACAACCGATTCCACACACTAAGAAAACGATCCAACAGATGCACTAGCTTACTCAAGCTCGTGTTCCAGCCTTTTCCATGTAGCTGCCCACAGATGCTCAGGTGACCCAGAGTATTTGTGTTACATCCAAGAGCTCCTGTATGCTCAGAGCCCCAAGAAGAAGCTAAGCCATGGGGGCTTGGAGTGCCAAGGTCAATGGCAAACTTGACTCAGATTTTAAGCCACCGTCCACAAACATCCACGATCGAAGGAAGATATTATGTTTTCTCTCTTTAAAAAGTACTTTCATTAGGTGGGTGTCAGTGGCACACGCCTTTAATCCCAGCACTGGGGGAAGTGGGTGCAGAGGCAGGAGGATCTCTGAGTTCAAGGCCAACCTGGTCTGCAGAGAGTCTAGGACAGCTAAGGCTACAAACCCTGTCTCATCCCCCCCACCCACCCAAAAGTACTTTTATAAGAGACACTGTTTCAAGAAACAAAACCAAAAAAATGTTCAAAGCCAGGCTGGTGTACATGGTAAGTATCAGGTCAGGCAGGCTATACAGTAAAATCCTATCTTACAGGAAGGGCATCTTCCACACATAAGCAACATTTTTAATGCATAAAACAAATGAGCAAACAAAGAACCCACCTTAATACCACACAACTTTCACATTTCTACCAGCCAAACCCAAAGTTCAGATTTATGGCAATGGTATTTCACAAGGCAAACCAAATGGTACCCAGTAAGGTTTCACCAGTCTAGGGCAGTCTCCTAGCTTCAAGCTTTGCTGGGATCCTCTGTCCCGCCTGTTATAAAGCTGTCTCTGTGACTCCTTTACCTTTGATAATTAGCTAAAACTCAGGAAGGTGTCATACTTAATGATTACAATTTTATAGCAAAGGGCATACATCAGAGTCAGCCAAATAAAGAAGGCACAGAGGTAGGTGTGGAAAATTTAAAGTCTCCAGGACACATCACCCTCTGACACAATATACTTAACTAGCCCATTCAAGTCTAAACCTCAGGGCCTGAATGGGTTTTCATAGTGTAGGCATGATTGATTCACTGGTCATATGAGTGAATGACCTCAACCTCCAGGAGTCAGGCTGATGGGGTCTCTCTTTGATTTCCAACTGTCTATTAATAAGGTTGGACTTGCAGCCCAGGATAACAAGTTCCATAGGCATAAACTAAGGCATGGCCCCCATCTCCACTAAAAAGACACTCCTATTCTCAGGAAATTCCAAAGACTAAGGTTATTGGCCAGAACCAAGGACAAAGGGCAAGCAAATTCATTACTAAGAACACTTTTGTTTCTGTTGTTGCTAACCTTTGTTATTTTGTTTCAGATGTTCTTTGCCATTTAAATATTTCTAAATTTTATAGAACCACAGGCACCTTTTTTGTTTTGGATTTGGTTTATTTATTTGTCTTTATTTTTTTGGCCTTGAACCCACATTGATTTGCCTGCTTCTGCAACCCTTCAAATGCTGGGATTAGAGGTGTACATCACCACAGCCCTCTTTTTAGAGCCAGTGTCTCATGTAAACCAGGCTAGCCTTTAATGTCGTTGAACTGAACTCTTGAGCTTCATGCCTCCACTTCCTAAGTGCTGGAACTACAGCTGTGTGCCACAGCTGGATCACAAGTATTCTCTTTATGGTAAACCAAGCCAAGATAAAACCGGCTAGCTTGGAAACCAACAGCATAGTCTAAAGAAAACCATTCTAAAATCGCCATGCCTGTTTCATCCATGAGAATTCCTCTTACAAATGAACATTCTGAAACAGTTTCACCAGAGAGGGTAAAGGTCAGCAGGCTGGCTTTCACTGAATTTCTTTTAACACACCAGCATATCCTTTGCCCACAGCGAGCGTTAAACTCCAGGGATGCCTGTGGTACCTGCTTGCTCACTCACAGACCTTTTAAGCAAGGCTGGCATTTGGTGTGAATTAATTTCTTCCCAAAGAGATGAGCTATAAAGAACACCAGATAATTCTAGAAAACTCCAGAGGAGGCTGGCTGCCATCCAGTTAGGGGACAAATCCACAGACCAAGTTCAACAATAAGTAGGAAGTAAAGATAAAAGATGTGGTGGAAAGAATTCTGTCTGTACAAAAGGCTTTAGAAGAAGGTCATCCAAATATACCCATCCTTACGTAAAACAAACTTCATAAAGCCTCATCTCATTCAAACTGTGGATATTTGAGATCCTGGCCTTTTTTTTTTTTTTTTTTTTTTTTTTTTTTCTGACTCAAACCTTGTCATTCGGAAGGTCCTTGATTTGAAAGCTTCACAAAATGTTCCTCATATAACTTTAAGCAAACTTCTCACCCAGCACAGTATTAACTCCTGAAGGAATAACCACAACCACTTAAATTATTGTAACCTATATGTTTGTTAGACTTTTAGATATGATGATTGTATCTCTAGTAACCAGTACTCTAATTTTAAAACTGTAGCTGGGCCATGGCTCGGCTAGTAAAATGCCTGCGGCACAAGCATGATGGTCTGAATTCTGATCACAGTCATCTACATAAAAGCCCAGCTTATCTGCACGTACCTGTAACACTGTGTGGACCAAGCAGAGATTTTGAAAAAAGATCCTTCAAGTTTATTGGCCTGCCAGCCTACCTGAATTGATACATTCCAATTTCAGCAAAAGTCCTTGCTTTTAAAAATACAGGTGGCTGCCTTGGTCCTGCCTCAATGAAATGATGGGACAGACTCAGTAGACTTCCTAGGGGAAGCCTTACCTTCTCTGAGGAGGAGATGAGGTGGAGAGGGAGGATCAGGAGGAGAGGAGAGAGGGGGAACTGGGATTGGAATATAAAAAGTAAATGTGTGTGTGTGTGTGTGTGTGTGGCTGGGCAGTGGTGGTGCACCCCTTTAATCCCAGCACTTCAGGAGGCAGAGGCAGATCTCTGAGTTCAAGGCCAGCCTGGCTTACAGAGCAAGTTCTAGGACAGCCAGGGCTACACAGAAGAGATCCTATCTCAAACACACACCCAAAAAGGCAGGGGTTGAAGAGTTGGCTCAATTACTGACTGCTCTTCCAGAGGACACGGATTCAATTCCCAGAACCCATATGGTGGCTCAGAACTGTCTGTAACTTTAGTTCCAGGCATTAAAAATGTGGACCACCAATGCCCGCTAGCATTTTTTTTTTTAAATTGAGAAAAGGTCTTATGTATCCCAGGTTGGAGTTTAACCCCTGATCGTCCTTACTTCCACCTATCAAGTGTTGGGATTACATCTGGTTTGAAGGGGAGGAGGCACAGTGCAAAGGTCTCACCCTCAAACTTAAACTTAAAAACTTTAGATTGTTGTTTAATTTGCACAAAAAGCCCAGAAACGAACTCCTTCCAGGGTTGAGGCTTGATAACTTTCAGACTTCAGCAAGGCTCTTCCAGATGCCCCGAGGCCTCGGCTTTCTGTATCATTGGACAGCACAGAGCATCCATTAGGCTGACTGGCCACATACCTGGTACTTGGTGGGACTCCTTCATCTCCAGGATATCCCTGATGTAGAGTTTTGCAAAGGCTAGAAACACAGGATCCAAACCCCAAAAGAGGGACGGGATCTCCTCTTCCCTTGGACTGGATTCGCACTGCATCAAGGGGCTGGGTTGCAGCATCCAACACCGAGAAGGTCGATTCAGAGCCAAGGCTCTATAAGAGACATAAAAATAAGTTTTCAGGGTGTTTAATGTGGGTGAGTGTTATCCAGAAGTCTTAGGAGGGTAAAACAGGGCTTCAGGACCCCGTTAAGCTCTGTGCCTTGAGGGTGGAAAAAAAAGGTCTCCTTCCCACGAAATACCAATTTAGAACCAGTTAAACACCAAAGATTTTTAACAGACAGGGTCTAGGGTAGCCCAGGCTGGTCTTAATCTAGCTATGTAGCTAGAATGGCCTTGAACCTCCAGCTTCCTCCTCCAATACTTGAATTACATGTACAGGCATGTACAGACGGACACGCTTGGTTTATGCAAGGCTGAGGATTGAACGCAAGGCTTTCTGCACGCTGGGAAAGTGCCCTCTGCCAACTGAGTTACAACCCCAGAGCACTCACTCTTCCCTTTGGGGATAACCATCCACACAGGCGTACCCCAAGAAAGAGCTTTAACGAATGAGTCCGGAGAGTAATGCGCCCCTGTGGCCGTGGAATTTTGGACCCTGGAGGTGGGTCTATGCACGCTTCGACATTTCACCTTCCGGAAAGAGCGGAGGGAAGGAAAAAGAAACACAATCCGTGCAGTTTACAGCCCTTCCCGAGCAGGAGCAGTTAGCCAAGACTGCCGCCACAGTTGAGTTCCGGTGGCGGGAAGGAAGGAGGGGCAAACGTAGCACACTCCAGCCCGCGCACTTCCTTCCCGCCACCGGCGCCAGGCTCCCTCTAGCCCCTCCTTCCGAGGCCACGCCCTTACGCCCGCCGCACGACCACGCCCACCTCTGCTCACAGGCTCCGCCCACGCAGTCTATTCGGTCGGAGCCCAGTTTAGACCCTCCCCGGGCGTCGGCACTCGCTGCAGGGCTATTCCCGGAGATTCCGGAGCCAGCCCCGGAATTCCTGCAGCTCAAATCCTGCCTTCCATGTCACATTTGTCTCCGATTCCCTCAGACAGTTCCAAGAAATTGGGACGGAATCAAACTTTATTTTTTTTTATTAGAGCAGGGGGTTGTCCTGACTTATTAAACCAACAAACAACAAAATTAAGCAGTGGAGTATTTACATGTTTCTTCACAGCTGGTAAATGATCCACTGACACTCCGTAAGGATGCTGTGGTCTCGCTTGCAGATGTTTAGGTTTAAACTTGAGACCAGAGTGAATGTGAGGTCTTGTCTCTAACAGAAACAATTCCTACCAGACCAGAATAGGGTTTGTCTTCCTTTCGTTTCCTTAAGGTACAGTCCCGGATGCTGTACACTTAAGAACTCTCTCGAGCCTGGCGTTTTTGCAAACCGTGACCGCAGCACCTTGATGGATCCCTGTCCACAGCAGTTCTGCTCCTATAAATAAAGAAGCTGCATCACCACAACGCAGGAAATGGTTAGCGTTCTTCCTAAATCATAGGGACTCTGACACGACAGGGGAAAGACAAGTCACTCACTCCAGCGGCGAAAGAGGCAGGTGGCCAAAGAGATCTTTTCTAAACTATCGGAGAAGGAACTTTCAAGGGCTTGAATGGAAACTGTGTGACTTTAGAACCATGGCATCCAGTTACCTCCCTGGCCACAGAAGGGGGTGAAAAACACAGTATCTCCCAGAGCCTATGGCACTAGACAGCTGCGTCTGTGGAGTTTCAGATACATTTAAGTCAAAACCCTCTCTAATAGAAGAGTCTCTCCCCAAGAAAACCCAGCGGGTAGGACTGATGCTTCCAGTTTACCTGTCAGGTAGAGACAGACAGGTTAGGTGACATTCTCCAGAGGGCACACCTCTCCTCTAGGGTAGAACCCAAGAAGAAAAGGACTCTTAGATACTCAGAACCTGGGGTGTTTTCAGGAATGACTCTCCCAGCACTCATTCTTGAGTGCCTGGTAAGAGCTGTTGGTCTCTCTGGGTTGACTGCCAACCTTGGGAGGGCCACACCCAGGGCTATAAATAGAAGCAGGGCTCCCCTGATGTCACCTTTTACAGCCATGGGGGAGTGTGCCTGTTGATCTGAGTCCGGGACCTCAGGAGTAGGTGGTCATGAAGCAGGTGAGATGTCCAGTAGGGTTTCCAGATTGTAGAACCACGTTGAGAGGTTTTAGGGAAGCTTTGTACAGGTCTGGTCCTCTCACCATGGGGATTCCAGGCTCCCCAAGCCTGCCTAGGTGCTCCTGAAATCATCAAGCTCACAGGACCCCACCCAACGCAGCATCCCACAACACCCAAAGCTGACATTTTAAAAGTCAGTGCTAGGAGCCCTTTCTTTTGGCTTCTTGGTGTGAAATAACTTGAGTTTTATAGGCATTTTTTTTTTTGAAAGATCATTATCATTCTCTCCTGAAAGTTAAGATTCTAGCAAGTTCTGGAAAATAGTGAGCTTGAACTGTCTGTCTCAAAAAGCTCAAAGCTCAAATTAGCCTGCTTTAATCGTGATTCCCATGTTTACAAGTAGAACAAGTAGATTTTCTCTTTGAAGTTTATAATTTGGAGATCTTCATCTTGATCAAACCCTAATCAGGCTCCTCTGAGCTCGGGTCTCAGCTAGGCCTCAACCTTGGCCTGTAAAGATCTGAACAAACACTACCATGGCTCCCAACAGCTCAAGGCCACATTCTAGCACCCAGCTTCCCCCCAAATTCCTGAGCGAATTCTGACTACAGAAGAATTGTTTGTCCTAGCTGACACTTAGCCACAGGGAGCCATCTCCCAACCTCTGTGGGAGGACAGGAGCCTGAATACCACAGGTGACAGTTCACAAAGTTAGATTAGTTTCACATGGGCTATCCTCCCTTCACACTTCGTTAAAATTTCACTTCTCTGACTGCTGAAGCCTAGGTTCTATTCCTCAGGCCCTACTCCCTCCTTTTCTCTAAACAAAACAAAACAGAACCCAGTCTGAAGGAACCCTGCCTCTTCTTCTCGTCGGTGGTCACTGAGTACACTCTGTTTCACTCCGGTCACACTGTTTATCTTTGCTCCAATAAAGATGACTTACCCCAGGGTACCCTCACTTTCTCAGCATCCTTTGAGTGCTCTCTGTGTGCTTTGGCGTCAGCTGTGAGGAATACTAAGCATGTCGCTGCTGCAGCAAAAAGAGCGATGCCTGTGATAAATAACAAAGCGAGGGCTGGGGTGTAGCTCAGGGGTGGCGTGTTTCTTTCTCTAGCTGCTAGAGAATGGCGTGTGCAAGGCCCTGGGTTCAATCCACAGCCTTGGAAAAGAACAAAAACAAAAAACCCAAACAACAAAAGCAAGCAAGAAGCTGACTTGTGGCTTTGGAGTGTGTGGTCTGGGTTATGACTATTCTATGAGTCATGGGAGGAGGGGGCTCATTAGATGAGATAATACAGTATAGTAACAGCTAGAAGAAAGGAAGCACAATACACACAAACCATTATTTGTATTCCCTGTGGCAGCAGCATTCAAACTAGGTTTTTTTAAAAAAATGAAGGAGCTGTTCATTCCTTTATTTATGAAGCATATTTCTAAAGCTTCTGTCAAATGCTGTACTAGACACAGGGAAAGAAGGAGAAAAGATGTGGGGGTGGGGGATAAGACGAGCCCCCCATGGCGCCTCTGCTTTGTTGAGAGGACAGAGAAAGGACAATGGACAAAGGGAAATGAATGAAATAAGTACAATTGTCACGGCTTTTAGGAGGACGTAAGAACGGTTGTGTTTGTGTCTCGGATATACAATCTATTTTCATCAGATGGGATGACTGAGGTCCCACTGGATGAGGAGTCAGTGACACCAAGCACTAAGAAAAGAGCATTCTGGGCAGTAGTCAGGACAAGTGTGGATGCCTGGGGGGTAGGGCTGCAAAGGGCTTTCTTGGTCTCGGAACAGGATTGAGTGGGGCTCTGCTCCACAGGAGGTAGGTAGAAGGCAGGTCCAAACCAGCTGGTAGGCCCTGCACAGCAGCTCGGGTTCCAGCATAATTGTCCCCACAACCTGGCTGACCAGAGACTGCAGGGAGACCAAGAGTTGAGCCAGATTCTGAAAGCTTGAATAAACTTCAAGTTTGCTCCCTGTAAACAATGGAACCGTGTGGCTTTTGATTCAGGGGATGATTTAACACATTAAAATACCAGCCCATGAGACCTTAGCAGGTAAGGGTGCTTGCCAGGACCTTTGACTCAGGAAGGCATGCCCCACCTCCTCCTAAATAAATAAATGCAAAACAAAACAAAATCAGGACTACCTGCCACACTTGCATACTGCAGAAACATGCAGAGAGTTTTCTTTGCCCGGTGAACTGATTCATTCCCGAGATTTGTATCTTGGGGATTCCCACCAATGGATGGTGAAGGAGCCAAAATGAGCTCCTGGGGACCCTATTTCAGGGGCCCCTCTAAGTCACCTGTTCTGCCCGGTGAGCTCTGAGTGCTCCCTCCCTCCCCTTCCCTCTCTCCTCCCTCCTCTTTCTCTCTTTCCTTCTCTTCCTCTGTCCTCCCCTCCTTCCTTCCCTCTCCCTCCCTCCCGCTCCTCCCCCCCTCTCTCTCTCTCTCTCTCTCTCGCCCTTTCTCCTTCCTCTCTCTTCCTCCCTCACTCCCTGCCCCCCCCACCCCTTTCTGGCTTATATCCACTTTGGGGAAATGGCTTCTCCTCTGTGGACCTCCACCCCTTTAATTTCCTCCCTGTGGCTCACAGCCTCCCTTCAGAGCTAAGCTCCTTGAAGGAGTTCTGGGCACTCCCTATGCACACTTCCTGATGGGGGCTGTCTGGTCCAACCCACAACAATCTGACTCACTTTAAGCTTCAAACAGCCCCAGCCCAGCCCACCACTCCACTGAAAGTGCACTCCTAAGTTTAGCAATTGTATTCAAATTCTCAAATGCAAAGGCTACACTCCTTATCCTCCCCCATCGTAGTTGTGTTTTGCTCTGGCATTGGGTATTGAGTTCTCTCCTTACCCTTTGACTTACTGAGTGCATCCTTTGTGGTTTCCCTTGTGTCTTCTTGACTCTTTGCATCATTCTTGTCTACTCTTGGTCTCATACAGCACCCAGCCTATCTCACCCTGCGCACACCGGGACGCCTCATTCAAACCTAAGACTTGACCAAGCCAGCATTCCAGTGACTCAACATTTTACATCTAGCCAAGAGCTCTTCCTGAGTCCCACTTATGTCAATTTGCAGTGAACTCTTCTGGGTATCTGAACTTCAGCCTTGCCCCGCAACTGCTCTCTACCCTCATTCTGTCTCTCTTCTCCCTACCAAAGTGAATGCCAACTTCATCTGCCAATTTGCTAAGTAAGAAACTGGAAAGACTTCAAGGGCTCCTCGCCCTCTGTCACTCTGAGATGCAATTAGTCACACACCTATCAATTTTGCTTTTGAAGTATGTTCTCTAACTTAGCTCTCTCCTGTTTTTCTTGTCATAGCCTTAATCCAGGCTTTCACGGAGACTGCATACATCATCATCTCGCCAACTCCTGTACCTCCAGCCTTTCCTGCCTCCATCCCAGGTCCATGTACAACACAGATGCTCTTCATAAAATGCAGATTAGACAAGGTTAGTCCCTTGTCTAATCTCTCAGTAGCTTTATGTGGATGGCAGAAGTCCGGCATTCTTTGCATTGCATGCCAGTCTCTCCCAGCCTGGCCATGATGTCCCTCGCTGGACTCATCTCCCACAGAGCCCCATGGTGATGCCACACTGCAGCTAGTGTCTCTGAATGCTGGTCTGAGGTGACGGGAGATGTCATTCTGTAAATATGTTTCTCATGCTGGTTAATGAATAAAGCACTGTTGACCAATAGGAAAGGAAGATAGGCGGGACTGGGAGACAAGGAGGAAAGAGGAAGAGTAAGGAGTCAGTATGGGGAGACCGGAGGGAACAGAGGTCCTTCCTGCCCCATTCCCCAGTAAGATGAGACCGCGTGGAAGTACTTAGATTAATAGAAATGGGTTAATACTTAAGACAGAGCTAACCAATAAGAAACTAGTACCTGGCCAACAGAATTATATCTAATACAGAGTCTCTGTGTGTTATTTGGGGCTGGCCCCGCGGTGGGTCCAGCAGCAGGAAAACATACTTGTAACAAGGAGACTTTTCTCAAAATAATGGGAAGTCTGGTTAAGTAAATTTGGATTTAAATCCAGTCAGTGGACTCTAACTCAATGCACACTGAGAACATTTGGGAAAGGGAGTGGGTAAAGTTTGAGGACCAAACACACTGAAGGAATTTGGAACATACAACTTCTAGAATATATCAAGCTGTCTTTTGCCACTTCACTTCTGCCTGAGATGCCAATCACTTGGGAGTTACAAAAATAACTGTTCTACATGTACAGAGGGTACAGGAAAAAAAATGTTATACGCTTGGCATATAGCAGGAATAGAAGCTTTGGTGAGCCAAACACAAACACATCATCACAGTGTGTCAGCATGAAGGGTGTCTTGGCAGCATAGGGTGGAGGGCTGAGTTATGTGGCCAGGAGACAGTAACTCTGCCTCCTTCACTTGAGCTACCACTAAAGTGTGCCCTGTTTCACATCCTGTATTTTGAGCTTATTTGTTCTGTGCATATGTATGTATGTATGTATGTATGTATACATATATGTATATATATTGTATCTTCTTGATGTATTAACCCTTAGTAGTGTGCGATACTCTCCAATTTCTCCCTGATGAGATGACTTGCCTCAAAGTCCACTTTGGGGGATAGAGAGATGGTTTTAGGGTAAGACTGCTAGATACACAAGCATGAGGACCCGAGTTTGACTCCCTGGCTCCTGCATAAAAGCTGAACATGACTGACTGCATGTGCCTGTAACGGTTTGCCACAGTTTTAAACGTAGAAAAGAACAAGGATGAGAAACATAGAGGAATTTTTCCTTTTTCTTTTCTTTTCTTTTTTCTTTTTTTTTTTTTTTTTGCTTGTTTTCATTTTTCCTTCCTTGATTGTTTGAGGATTCACCTTCGTCATGAACGTTCCAGTATGTAGACCAGGAACCTGATAATGACTTCAGAGGAAAGAAGCAGTTATTGATGTCCTTTGACCTGGGGCAGCAACAGTTCATAGGACAGAACTCTGGGGAAAAAAACAACCAAAATACCAGATGTCATCTCTGAATATGGATTCAGAACCCACTTTGTTGGTGGCAAGATAATCAGCTTTGGCATGGTTTAGGATTCCTTGAATTATGCCAAGAAAAATAAATCCAAACACAGACTTGCAAGACATAGCTCTATAAAAGGAAAAGGGGTTTAGAAAACAGTGTTAAAGAGGCAAGAACAGGATAATTGGGGGGGGGGGTCGGTGGGGGGTGGCGTGTCTGCGAAGGCCGTCCTGGTGCTGGCGGAAGTGGCCTGAGACTGCTGATGGCAGAAGTGATGACTCCGTAGTGACATGCGCATTTCTAAACAGAGGACTAAATTAACCTGCACAGTTCTGACAAAAAGTGGTTTTTAAGCAGTACATTCCAGGGCAATGCCGAGCGTGCCTTGGTGTTCTGATGGTTTGAAAGAAAATGGCCCCCAAAGGGAGTGGCACCGTCAGGAGGTGTGGCCTTGCTGGAGGAAGTGCGTCACTGTGGGGGTGGGGTTGAGGTCTTTTCTCACGCTTCCCTCAGTGTGACAGACAGTGGACTTCCTGTTGCCTGCAAGATGCAGGCCTCTCGCTCCAGCACCGCATCTGTCTGCACACAGCCATGCTCCCCATCATGATGATAATGGACTGAAACTCTGAAAGTGTGAGCCTCACACTTTCCTTTGTAAGAGTTGCCCTGTTCATGGTGTTTCTTCACAGCAAAGAAACCCAAACTAAGACATGTGTAAACTTATATGATGACCATGACCTGTGTTCTGTGTTATGCCTGATTACATAAGCCACAGGCTCGCACTGCTTCTTGCCAAAGATAGAAGTTCCCACTGTCCACAGTTTATGAGATGGGTTCCATGGACACCTGCTTTCCTGGCAAAGTCGAAGAAGATTTCTGTGGCAGCTGGATGCCCACTCAAGGCCAGGGCTGGCAACACCACCCCTGCCCTAGAGGTTACCAGCTATAGTGAATTCAACAGCCAAGAATCCCTCTTTGGTCCTTATATTTATATTATGACAATGTTGCTGCACATTTTAGATGGATAAACACTAAGCATTGGAGAAATGCTGAGTGCTGGGATTAAAGGCATGCACCACCAATGCCCACCTGAGTAGATAATTTTTATGGTAACGTAATTTAAGAGAAGAGATGTAGCACCATGCAATACTTATTTTGCTGTGTGACAGAAATTATGGGCTCAAATAACTGTTGATGTCATAAGCCTTAGCATCCACTAGGACAACTGAATAGAATTTTGTTTTTCTTATCAGTTTGCAATTCTCCCAAGGACTGCTTTCAATCAAAGAAAGAAAAAAAATTATCTCCCCAAATGGTGTTAAAGACAGCACATTCCAGCTGGGAGGCAGAGGTGGTAGATCTCTGTGAGTTTGAGACCAGCATGCTCTACAAGAGCTAGTTCCAGGACAGCCTCCAAAGCCACAGAGAAACCCTGTCTGGAAAAAAAAAAGAAAAAAGAACATTCCAGAGCTTAATTAACAAAGCACTCAGCAAAGCCTGAACTGCTATTACACTGACACCTTTAAGAGCAGATTGGTTGGAGTGATGTTATTTGCAGTAGTGTTTAGTGTTATATTAGCCTGATGGAGAACAGCTGCTCTGGCCCTGATGATTAAACTAGGAGTGTGTGTGTGTGTGTGTGTGTGTGTGTGTGTGTGTGTGTGTGTGTATAGGAGACTTTACAGAGCTGGAATGAGCACAACTAATTAGCTTGTCCCCTCCCTAGAGACTGCACTCATTTCTCTGTATTTCTTTATATGCATAGACTTTTCCAAGCCCAAACCAAGCCTGGCTCTCCGTTGCATGCTGGCTGACACTCCTTCCTGAGCATCCCTGCTGACAGCATCACACACTCAGGGCTTACTCTCTGTTTACTGATGCTGTGGATGTGGACCTGCTCCTCTAACTCCATGAAAGCTATGTAAACACATATGTTTTGCTCTATATTCTAACAGCACAAGGGATGATGGAACACATTTTAATTTAAAAAAAACTGGACGGGGCTGGAGAGATGATTCAGTGATTAAGAGTGCTTACTACCCTTGCAAAGGACCTAGGTTTGGTTCCCAGTACCCATATCAGGAAGCTCACAACCACCTATAACTCCAGTTCCAGGGGATCCAATGCACTCTGGACTCCATAAACACTTGAACACATAGGTGTACATAACTCGTGCAGGCACACAATACTTGTAAGTTAATAAATGTTTTAATAACTGCAGTGTAATTATGTGGGGATCTATTCTAGAATCCTTTCTACATTTCAATGTTTTGAAAATTCCCTTGACTGCGGGACAGTCAGGCTAAGCAACTAAAAATGCAGGATGAGGGGTTGAAGAGATGGCTTGCCTGGTTAATAGAACTGGCTGCTCTTCCAGAGGACTTAGGTTGGATTCCTAGTTTCCAACAGAGGGTCACATCTGTCTGTAACTCCAATCCCAGGGGGTCTGATAGGAGACACAAGTCTCTCTTCTGTCTTTCTCAGGTGCTGCACACATGTGGTATGGCGTTGCATACATGTGGTGTACAAACATACATACAGGCAAAGCACCATACACATAAAAGAAAATATTAAGCATGCAGAATGCTCAGCTCAACTTGAGATTCTAACAAACAACAAAAAAATTTTTTTAATGTACGTGTGTTTTGTCATAATCTTACTTATATTGTTAAAACCTATTTATAGGTAATACTCTTACAGTCATGAGTTACTTAACAAAAAGAATATATAATGAGAAATGTTATAGATCTTATACTTCTTCCATGTAAAGGTCACAGAGTGTCTGCACACAAACTAACATAGCTTTGACATCATTGGAAGATATATTCTTCTTTTCCTGTTTCTTTCCTTCCTTGAGAGAGAGTCTTTCTGTGTAGCCCTGGCTGTCCTGGAACTCACTCTGTAGACCAGGCTGGCCTCAAACTCACAGAGATATACCTGTTTTTGCCTCTCGAGTACTAGGATTAAAGGTGTGTACCACCAACTAGCTTGTTTCTATTTATCTAATTTGGTCTTTTAACTAGACTTATTTGGGCCGTTTCTGCCCTTTTTATATCAAGGGCCTGACTTAAGAGATGTGAATACTTCCGCTGGATGACTCATTGAAGATGACATATCAAATATATTCACAGATATTCTAATAGTCTTTTGTAGTGAAACACCTCTTACTCT
This sequence comes from Phodopus roborovskii, assembly GCF_943737965.1. Taxonomy (NCBI): domain Eukaryota; kingdom Metazoa; phylum Chordata; class Mammalia; order Rodentia; family Cricetidae; genus Phodopus; species Phodopus roborovskii. The sequence goes on along the minus strand of NW_026126541.1, from coordinate 12,853,017 downwards.
TCACCCAATGCCCACAATCATAGCAACTAGTATAGCATCTACTGATATTTATTCACTATTACCAGTAACTTAATTAGGAAACTTGTAGAATACATCAATATTTTAAGGCTAGACTCCTGGAGTGACTGAACAGTCTATTATACTGAGGACAGTTTCAATGTTGGTATTTTCATGTCTGAAGATAGGTCTCAGTCCTGGATATGCCTAACCACCTTAGCTTAGTCTTAGTTTGGGTTTCTATTGCTATGACGAAACACCATGCCCAAAGAGCAAGTTGGGGAGGAAAGGGTTTATTTGGTTTACACTTCAGCATTGCTGTTCATCACTGAAGGAAGACAGGAACTCAAACAGGGCAGGATCACGGAAGCAGGAGCTGATGCAGAATGGAGGGGAGCTGCTTACTGAGTTACTTACCATGGCTTGCTCAACCCACCTTCTTATAGAGCCCAGGACCAGGCCCCCAGGGATGGCACCACCCACCATGGGCTGGGCCCTCCCCTATGGATCACTGCATGAGAAACTGCCTTACAGCTGGATCTCAAGGAGGCATTTCCTCAGCTGAGACTCCTTCCTCTGATGACTCCATAGCTTGTGCCAAGTTGACACACAAAACTACCCAGTACAATTTAGCTTTTCCTTCTGCTTCCTTGCGCTTCCTCTACTCTGGTGCAGTGGGAGCGCCTGAAAACATACCCTAGTATTTCCTTCTGGGCAAATCCCAGTGTCTGAGAATCCAAAGGAACCTGACCTAAAGCTGGTAGACAGGATGGGTGTTGCAGGAAGGGAATGTGCTGGGGATGAGATATCAGCTTTAAGGACAGGGAAATGGGACAGAAGTCCCAAGCAATGCATGGGAGAGAGAGCAAAGGGTTTAGGGTGGTGAATCCACAAAATTAAGGCTGAGTATGAAGGCAAAGATCCAGCACACACCTTTAATCCCAGCAGCACTCAGCAGGCAGAGGCAGGAGATATCTGTGAGCTTGAGGCCACTCTGGTCTTCAGAGTGAGTTCCAGGACAGCCTGGAGTTACATGGAGAAACCTTGTCTCAAAAAACCAAAAAAAAAAAGAAGCCAAAATTCCCTTCAGCCACCTTTGCAGTCAACGTCCAGATTTTTGAGGATGAGATCCGGAACTGAGATGACAAAGCACCCAAGGGCAGGGGAGAGAGGGGAGGGGAGAGAAGAGAGAGCAGAGAGAGAGGAGAGCCTCCTCATCCGCGTTACCAAGGGACATAAGACACGGACTCTGGCACTGATCACTTATGAATTTTGCCTCCCCAGATTTCTCCCAACCCCTCTAGGCCTACAAAGGAGAACTGTTCTTCCAGTTAATTCAAGGTCAGTGCTCTTTACTTTTGGAGTGGACACATGGAGACTTCTGCCTTGATATGAGAGGGCTTACGGAAAGGAAAGGAAGCTACGAGGCCCGGACAGCATCAGGACAGCATGTGCTAGTAGACGCTAGGGGGGTAAATATGGTCCTTGGCTTAGGATGATTTGATTTGATGATTTTTTTTAAAGACTTTATAAAGGTGTAAAAGTGGTGTTTTTCTTTTTGAGATAGGGTCTTATGTGACAGAGGCTGGCCTCGAACTCACTCACTGCGTAGTTGAGGCTGGCCTCAACCTCCAATCCCCTGACTCTACCTCCTGTCAGTGAGGATTATAGAAATTTATCACTACTCCTGCCTCATACTTTGAATTTTTATCTTTTTCTTTCAGGCTAGTGACATATGGCATGTCTTTGTTTCATATGTGGGGCAGAGCGTCAAGGGGCTGCAGGTCCTAGGTAGCCATGCAGTTGTTGATGAATGACCCTACAGAGTTCTGTGCTGCTAAACTGTGGTGCTTGGAAGGTTAGATGCAGAAAATAAATTTCAGCTTAGGATAGTTCAATCTACTGTGGTGTCTTAGTTATGATTTTTTTGCTGTGAAGAGACCCTATGACTGTGGCAACTCTTATAAAGGAAATATTTAATTGGGGCTGGCTTACAGTTCAGAGGTTTAGTCCATTATCTTCATGGTGGGAAAGTTGGTGGCATGCAGACACACATGGTGCTGGAGAGGTATCTGAAAGGTCTACATCTGGATCCACAGGCAGCAGGAAGAGAGAGTGATACTGAGCCTGGCTTGAACATTTGAAACCTCAAAGCTCCCCCACAGTGACACACTTCCTCCAACAAAGCTGCATCTCCTAATATTGCCAGTTCCTACGAACCTATGGAAGCCATTTTCATTTACGCAAGCACAGATGGGTGTATCTGGAGTACCCCATAATAAATTGAGATGTGATGGGGATGTCCTTCTGTATATATGTTTCTCTTATTGGTCGATGAATAGAACACTGATTGGTTAGTAACCAGGCAGGCAGTATAGGCAGGGCTACCAGATGAGAAGAATTCTGGGGAGAAGAAGGCAGAGAGAAAATGTAGCCACTGAAGGAGTCACATGCTGGAGTGTTCTCTGGTAAGATAGGGCCATGTAGAAATACATAGATTAATAGTTATGGGTTAATAATTAAGAGAGAGCTAGCCAGTAAGAAGCCTGAGCCACTGGCCAAACTGTTTATACTTAATATAAGTCTCTGTGTGTTTATTTAGGGCTAAACAGCTATGGGAGCAGGCAGGACGGAAATTCCGTCAACACAGATGCATTGTAAACATGGATATTAAAAATGCACATTGAAGGAAATAGAATATAAAATTGACTAAGTAATAGTTTAGTGACAGAGAACATTCTCCAAAGATATAAGTGCTCAGCTTGACAAGGATCCCAGGGGATGGTGCCATCATCACACTGCCAGTATAGCTCTTGGAAACTAGAGACAACATCCCCAGAATCAGTCCCACCATATCAGCAATAACACTTGATAAGCACCGAGGTACACAGATACGAAAGTCAGTGAGGGGCTCCATAAGACAATTGTGGGGGCTCTGCGACACACCCCTGAAGATTCCAGCTCACACGTGCATGTCCTGTAAAGGCTGGCCTCTCCTGGGACATTTTCTTCAAAGTAAAGGACAAATAATAGCATTTTATAATTCTTCCTCTACTCAGGGAAGCAAGATGCTTGGTGGATTCTAGACACAGTGTTTTCCTCTTGGCCTTCATCCTGACAATGGAGTAGATGTTTTAGCTGTGTTTGGGGCTTTGTAGAAAATCCAGGATGCAGGAGAGCAGCCTGGGCCATAGGCCTTTCTACCTGCAGCCCTAAGTTCTTGAAGCCATTTGCCTGACCATATAAATTCTCCCCCCTCCTCCCCCCACCCTGACCCCGCTACAGGGAGAGTTTGGCCTCCAGATTCACATGCTGTGAGAGACTTCAATGTGGGGACAGAAGCCATGAGGACCTGAGTGTGTCAGGAAATGTTCAGAAGCCAGGGAAATGAGCCGAGCATGCAATGGGCAGGGGCCCCATCTGATAAGTGTGTTGCACATCTAATAGATCATTACGCAAATGAGGAAGACGGGGAGTCGTCAAAAATGGAGAGCACGTCATTTAAAAGGCAACACAATGCTTGCACTCCGTCCATGCAGTTGTCCTCCAGAAACCTGAGTGATATAAAGTGACTGCAAAGGCTTTCTTTCCTCCTGTTTCCCCACTAGCTCAGTGGCGAAACAGCTGGGGTGCTCCCGTGAACAAATTCATCTTAGTACATGCTCCTCATCTATGAGCCATCCCTGTACCCTCAAGAATATAATTTTTAAGCACCTTTCCATATAACAAAGACACCTTCGCATCTGGCAAAATCATTTTCAGTTGTGATCATAAAGAGAAAAGAAAGCAATAATGCCCAGAAGAGAAACGTCTCAGTGGGAGTTTGAGTTTTTTGCACTTTGCATATATAGTCATGCACCGTAAGTAAATAATAAAAAAAGAAAAACTACTGCACAAGAAGGGAGAAAAAGGATACGAATTCTTTCAACTACACCAATGTACTTTTTCCTTGAATTATGTATATTTTCAAGCATAGCAATATTGGAGAATATTATGGTAAATATTCACGTGCCTGGAGCTTAAATCTTATGTTATACTTCATCATATTTGTGTTACTAAAAAACAATTTTGTTATTGTTTTATTTTGAGGCACAGTTTTTGTAGCCCAGACAAGCTGCAAACTCACTATTGTAGCCAAGGCTGGTCTTGAACTCCTGACTCTCTGACTCCACCCCTGGAGTGCTGAGACTCTAAGTACACATCATCACACCCAATTGTACTTCCTTCATGAGTTCTTCTGTATGGGGATTTCATCTCTCCTCACTATTAACTTATTGACTTAATTGCTATTTATATCACATGAACTCATGGATATTTCCAGTTTTTCCAGACCCATTATACTCTGTTGTTTTAATTTTTGTGCCTTTCCTTACCCTCTGACACTTCAAGACATTTCAAGTTTGTTAGCCAGTTCCTAAGGAAGTCCTTGTTTCTTCCATTGGAAAAATAGACTGGAACTCAAGATCTGTGTGTAGATGTGTTTGCTTCTTCGGGGGCCCTCAGTGGACGTGTCTGAGAAATGCCTGATTCATATATGCATGCATGCATGTATGTATGCATGCATGTATGTATATGTATGCATGCATATGTGCATACAAACTTACATGCACTTTCCTTTTTCTTTCTGTTCTTCCTGTACATCTTTCTTTCTTCCCCTCTCATTCCTTCCTTCCCCTCCCTTCCCCTCTCCTCCCTCTCTTCCTTTCCCTTTTTATTCTAGTGCTCGGGACCAAACCAGAGTTTTGCTAGGCAAATCCTCTAGCATTGAGCTTCATTCCCATCGCAAGTCCTCTTAATTTAGCCACCAATAGATAGCCTGCCATCTCCCTCTTCCCTGACCTCTGCTCTTACCAGCCCAGACTGGCATTCCCTAGTCCCTCCAACTCTAAATTAGACGCTGCAGTAGCTTTTATTTACTTCCACAGCACATTTACCCTTCATAATGATTATCCATATGCCAGATTTTCACTGATACTTTTGCTTGATTAATGTTTGTTCCCCAAACAGGACTATTAGCTCACGGGGGCAGAGAACAAGTCTGTTATATGATCACTGTATTCTCAACTCAGAATTTTTTGTTGAGTGACTCTGTAGCATGAAAAATAAAAGGCCTAGAGACAAATATTGGGGTTCAAGCTTAAAGCCAAAGATCAGAAAAGCAAAACAGCTGGTCACTAGCTGAAAGGGCTGATCCTGTCTCCATGAACTCTTCCCAAACCTCAGACTGCTACCTCTCAGTGTGGCTGGAGAATGAATGGCAGCTCGGAGACCCTGTATCTGTCTTAAATACCTCTCATGAGTCCTGGGATTAAAGGCTTATGATCCCAAGTGCTGAGATCATCTTTGTGGGAGCTGTTTCTCTTTAGAACTAGATATATTTCATGTAGCCGGTATGGCCTTGAACTAACAGAGATCGATCTACCTCTATCTCCCAAGGGGTGGGATTAAAGGTGTGTGACACCACTGCCTGATCTCTATAGCTTGAGGCTGGCTTTGCTTTCTGAATCCCAAGGTGAGTTTTAATAAACCATAAATAATGTATCACCACAGGGTTCATTGATGAAACATAGTGGGGTGTGTGTGTGTGTGTGTGTGTGTGTGTGTGTGTGTGTGTCTGTAGGCGAGAGAACAATTTCCTCTCCTTCTACCATATAAGGTTCTAGGTATTGAAGTTAGAGGTCACCAGGGTTGGTGGCAAGCACCTTTACTCACTGAGCCATTTCACCTGCCTGTTTCCTCTTTACATTTCAAAATAAAATTCATTTTTTCCCCATCTTGTGTTACTTGCTTTTCTACTGCTATGATAAAATACCACGAACAAAGCAGCTTCGAGACGAAGGAGTTTATTGTGGCTTACAGTCACAGAGAGACAGGAGTCCATCATGGTGGGAGGCAAGGCCATGAGCAAGGAGGCAGGAAGCTGAGAGATCTCATCTCCACTAACACACAGGAGGAAGAGAGAACCGTGCGGTTGTGGGCTGAGGCTCTACACTCTCAGAACCTGTCCTGTGATGTCCTTCCTCCAGCAAGGCTTTCCATCCTAAAGCTTCCATCACCTGCCAGACGGTGCCACCAGCTGGGGATCAAGTACGGGGGAATCTCTGATTCAGACCACCGCAGTACGTTCTGCAGAAAGTTTAAGGAAAACAAATGGCTTCACATTCAGAAATAGAGGAGGTCCTTTTAAGAAATCCTTTAGTCTCACCAGCTGGTGGTGATGCAAGCCTTTAATTCCCTCACGCCTGAGGCAAAAGCAGGCAGATCTCTGATTTCGGATCTCTCTGAGTTCAAAGCCAGCCTGGGCTACAGAGTGAGTTCCAGGACGGCCAGGGTACATGTCTGGAAAAACAAAAACAAAACAAATGAAGAATCCTTTAGTCTCAAGAATGATCATTATTTTGATAGTAGAAACCAGGACAAATAACTTAAGTTAAGGGTTTTCCTTGAAGGGATTGTTTTTACCATCCACCCCTTTCCTGTGGATTTAACTCTTTCAGGAAGAGTTTAGGGGACAGACTGATTTCTCAATTAGATTGTGACGTAGGCTAGAACATTTAATCTCCTCTTATTTCCTTCCCTTTTGGGAAAGTGTAAGGAGTCCAGGCATTTTAAGACTTGGCAGGTAGAAACTGGAAAATCCGGAGTTCAAGGTCATCCTCAGCTAGATAGTCAACTCAAGGCTTTCCTTAGCTACAAGAGGTACCTGTCTCAAAAAGAAAAAGTATGAGGAATTTAGAAATACAGACCAATAAAAAGATTAATAAAATTAGCACCTATCTTCCACCCAGCTTTATGCTAGTTTTATATTTTGTCAAGTATGGCAGATAAAGTGCTGTGCTCATTAAATCCTGTTTCCTTCTCCCTCCCTGGACACACTAGAAGACTGAACTTTTCAGCCTCCTTTGCAGTGAGATTGGCACCATGGTAAAAATTCCATGAATGGGCCATAAACATCAAGGTATATGTTCTTTACAGGGTAAGCCCAGAAGAATGGCCAAATTATTTTTATTACCCTTCCCTGCTACATAGACCCTGGAAACCGTATTTTGAAATAGCAAAGCCCAAAGACACTGGAGCCCCTTAGCTTCCTGTATCCTTGAATGCCTGATGGTGGTGCAGATCAGTGTCTGGGAATTCCCCTTGCTGTGCTTTGAGTTTTGCCTTCTTTTAACAGGCCTTGCTGAGAGTGATGGTCTGTAAAGCACTGTTTTAGATTGCTTGTAGTTGACCTTCATGGATGTGAAGCATGTCTGTGATTTGTGTTCACCTGCAGTATCTGAGTTATGGCTTAGTCTGCAATGTGCCCTCAAACTCCTGTGTTGCTGGCTTACAGCCATGTTCAGAAGTGGACCTTTGGGAAATGATGATCTGGAGGGCTCTGGCCTAGTGATGGACCGATCCATTCACAGATTTGTAGCTTTTTGCATTTTCACTATTAAAGCTTCACTATTAAAGCAAGAGCCGGTTTGTGCCTTCCTCCCTTCAGCTATGAAGGAAGCTGCTATGTTCCACATGCGCTCCCTATCATGGTGTTTTGCCGTATCAGCGCCAAAATCATTGGAGCCGAAGACTATGAATCGGAAACTCCAAACCATTTTATCCCACATCCCTAGTGACCAGGGAAATGCAAATTAAAGCCACCCAGAGACATCATCTAGCCAATCAGAGGCTATCATCGAGAAATAAGGCGACAAATGTGGGGAAGCAGAGTCCTCATTCATTGCCAGTGGAATGATAATAATACTGTTATCATGGAAATCGGTTTGGAGATTCCTCAAAAAGTTAAAAATAGAACCATCGTATAACCCAGCTATTCTACTCCTAGACATAAACCCCAAAGTCCATATCCTACCACAGAACTAAGGCTTTATTTGCTCATCCAATTCGGTGGTTGTTGTGGCACTATTTATCACAGCAAGGAGATGGAGCCAACAAAGACATTCCTCAGTCAACAGAGGAGTGAAAATGTGGTACAAGTCCCAAAGGGAGTATCAGTCAGCTGTAAATAAAAAAGAAATCTTGAAATTTGCAGGAACACAAATGGGCATGCAAAGTGTGATGTTAAGCAAGGTAGCCCAAACTCAGAACAGACTCTCCTGTCTTCCTTCAGATGTGGACACTAGTCTGTAATGTATATGTGTATATATGTAAACAGCTGTAAGTGCAGATAAGATTTACAAATGAGATCAGGGCCGTAGAACTCGTGATTCATAAAGAAAAAGACATACACCTTTTTATTCTAGTTTCAACTCTGTCATTTTCCCTTTTGGTGGGTAAAGTGAATAAAAGTATAATTGGTAGTGGAAGTATAAAACCCTCAATGAAAATCCATTGCTTTGATTTGGCCACCCTATATAGACGTTCACTGACATGTAAATCCATTGCTTTGATTTGGCCACCCTATATAGACGTTCACTGACATGTAAATCCATTGCTTTGATTTGGCCACCCTATATAGACGTTCACTGACATGAAAATCCATTGCTTTGATTTGGCCACCCTATATAGACGTTCACTGACATGAAAATCCATTGCTTTGATATGGCCACCCTATATAGACGTTCACTGACATGTAAGAGTCTAGGACTGGGTTAAGTGTTTGAGTGGCTTTCTTAAACTAGCTATGTGACATTTTTATTTGTGACTTAATCAGTGTAAAACAGTTTTACTTAAAAATTGTTTCTATCAAGTCTTTTGTCACAGTTGTGGAAAGTTGTCCAACGCAGCCTGTTTGTGTTCATTGTCCACTGAGGTCTCGGTATGAATTTGTTACCATTGGTTTTATTTTCATTTTTATTTCTTGTTACTACAGTGTCAACGACAGAAGACAATGAGGACCCCAGCAAATGGCACACATTTATAATCCCAGGAGTTGGGAGTTGGAGGCAGGGGTAGAAGTTCAAGTCCATGTGCAGCTATGTAAGTAAGTAAGTTCAAGGTCAGCCTGGGCTACATGAGCTTGTCTCCCTCACCCCCAAAGAAGAAAGGCAATATTGCCTGCTAAGCACACACTCTGCCTCTGAGCTACACTCCCAGTCTTACCCTGGCATTTATGGGAATACTTTTTATTCTTTGGAAACCAGTATTTTTAATAGTTTACATTTGCTGAAGATATTTTCTCCAAGCAGTGGCTTCTGGCTCCGCTTTGTTTAAAATGTCTTTGCTGAAGCATAAGGTTCAGTAGAATGATTTTGTTCTTATCTTCTGTGTAAGAATTTTTCATTTCCAGGTCATGAAGGTATTCTTTTGTATTTCCTTCTGAATGTTTTGAAGTTTTTATTTTGTTTTTTTACTTCAGCTGTACTAGCATGGGGGTGGATGAGAAGCCCCCCCCCCCACACGCTGAACCAGCCAATTTCCCAAGAAAAAAATCCATCACTAGTTCATTTACTTCACTGATAGTGAAACCATTTTGCCAACATCAATGATTCACTCATGTTGGAGTTTCTCAACCTCCCTAATGCCCCACCCTTCAATCTAGTTCCTTATGTTGTGGTGACCCCAAAGTATACAATTATTCTCGTTGCTACTTCATAACTATAATTTTGCTACTGTGAGGAATTGTAATGTAAATATCTGGTGTGCAGGGTGTCTGAACTTGACCCCTGTGAAAGGATCACTTGTCCCCAAAGGCGTCTCCACCCACAGGCTGAGAAGTTTCTTTACACTCTCTGTCTATTGGGTTAGTCGCCTGTCCCACCCTGTCTTTTTTGCTGTAAGTCTTTTTTATTCTTCACAACAGGGGTTCTCTGTGTAGCCCTGGCTGTCCTGGAACTAGCGCTGTAGATCAAGTTGACCTTGAACTCAGAGATCTACTTGCCTCTGCCTTCCGAGTGTTGAGGTGTGCCGCCACCACCTAGCTGCTATAAGTCTTAGTATCCAGATGCATTCACCATCTTAATTGTCATTACTGTCGTTTATTAACACTGACTTCTTTGTACTTCCACAGAACTTGGTGATGAGCTTGGTAAGTTTCACTGGTAACTGAGCTCGCAGTTGCATCTCTTGTTACTGTGGTTGTGAATGAATGTTGTTTGCTATTACATGTTCATGATAGTGATTTGCAGGAGTATTGCTTTTGTGTCTAGAAATGTTGTTATAACCTTATTGATTGTGTCGTCTATGGAACTCTTCGGGTTTGTAGATCATCTGTATTCTCAGTAAGGAAGAACAAGTAATCTTTGGAGTTTCCCTTTGGAATTTGTGTTCCTTCGTACTCCACTGCATGAAAGTGGTGAATCTTATTCTTGACCTTAAAAAGGTTTTTAAGAGCACATGAAGGGACCTGGCCTGCAGACCCAAAGCTGCAGGCTCTCCACATCACAACACAGGGCAACAACAGGATACCCAGGAGGCGTCCTCGCAAGGGCCCCGTAGATGCCAGAGGCCTGGAACAAGACCACTGACCCTTTGCAACGAAAACTTGCAAGTAAGGAAAACTGGACAAAGGGGTTTGATGGGAGATGTCATTCTGTATATGTTTCTCATACTAGTTAATAAATAAAGCACTGTTGGCCAATAGGAAAGGAAGATAGGAGGGACTAGGAGACAAGGAGGAAAAAGGAAGTAGTAAGGAGGAGTCAGCATGGAGAGACCGGGGAGACCAGATGCCTGTCTCACTCCCCGGTAAGGAGACCACATGGAAATACATAGAAATGGGTTAATACTTAAGACAGAGCTAGCCTATAAGAAACAAATAATGGGCCAACAGCATTATATCAAATACAGAGTCTCTGTGCATTATTTGGGGCTGGCGCGGCGGCGGGACAAGACTGGCGGCGGGAGGAAAAACCCTACTCATTACAGGGGTTTACGGTGTGACTCGCTGTGTCACACTGCGGCTTCCATGATGAGATTTTTAATTTTTCCCCTTTTAAATTTTATTTTACTTCTTTTTTTTTCCTCTTAAATTTTGTTTTATTTGGGGGTGTGCAGGGCGGAGGGCAGATGCGAAGGGATGGGGAAATGAATGGGATCAAGATACATGATGTGAAAGACACAGAAAACAAATTAAAAATGTTTCTAAGTGAATTTCCTGCTAAATGGCTGTTGGCCACTTAATTTTATCCTATGTTGTTGATGGCTGTATTTAAGCAAGTAAAGCATGTTCAGGTCTTTATCTGTAATACGCAGATGCTGCCACCTGTCTCACTCACTTTGCTAGCCCATTATGGAATTTAAATGAGATGCCACACAGGAAATATCTTACCTCATCCAAATGTTAGTTGGTATACAGCCATGCGTGTTTGTAAATTTGTTTTCTGTTTTGTTCCCAGTACCCACAATATTTCCTGGAAGACAGTTGGTGTGCAACCAATAAGTGCTAGATAGTCATGAAGAAATAACTAATATTAAAGAGGTATTTCGTGCGGTACAATATTTTCTCACATCCTAACAGGGATAACAACACTGAGGTATGCACACAGACATTCCCTATGTTGCCCATTAGTGGCGTAAAGCACTGTATCATCTCAGAGCTCTGTTTCTGAATTTCAACTGTCAACCTCACCACCCATTTCCTTGCAGTGTTCTAGGCAGCTATTTCTAATCTATTGCCACTGGCATAGAAACAATGACTTATTCACCAGGTTGCTGTAGGCTTGGTTAAAATTTAATAGCCTTTATCTCTAGCTGATTTGGCATATGGTATTGTTATGAGATAGGAATTTAGGAGTCAAGGGTTCCATTCCTTCAGAGGTAAATGCACACAGGGTATCCACAGCACAGCTCCGTCTAATGGCCTGTCCTTTGTGTTTCTTCATAAGTTGAAAAGAGCGACATCTAAGTAAAAAGTGGCACCGGGCCTACACAGATGTCTTTTCTTTATTAGTAAAGTGGTTTGTCCATGAGTTTGTCTTTCTCATTATGTGACTGGCTGGAAATGAAACACTCAGCCTCATTTCAGTAAGTCGATTAAAGGGCTTTAGTTCTAAAAACTCTTCCAGGGAAGTCTGCTTGCTGAACCCTTTATTTCTGACAGCTAGAAATTGAGGTGAGTCATAAACAAGAAGAAATGAGCATTGGATTCACAAAGCAATGAAGAAATCACATCATGTGGTTTTGAACATTGTGTTACACACACACACACACACACACATATGTATATGCCACTTTCACATCTTTGCATGTTATCAGTCTATGATTTCACCTACAGAGGCAATTTGCTGCGTTTCTCTTCCCAAACACTTTAGGCTGCCACTCTCCCCCCCCTTCCTCCCTCCCACATGGCACAAACCTCTGCCAATTCTTGCCATAGAATACACAGCATTGAGAGATCAAAGATAGAAATGCAGGGCCTGTGTCACTGTAAGGATGTGTTCATTTGTTGTAAACCAAGTGATCAAGAAAACTTAGAATTGTGTAACAAGCCACGGACACCTTCTAGAAAGACTCTCGGTCTTTCTGTGGATGGATGCCTGTCATTCCTACTCTGGATCCTAGAGATGGATGCACTCCAATTTTGCACTCATGCTACTGAGCTTTTAGGAAATGTGTCACGGAAAAAAAAAATCAGATGCTATATTCTCCACCGACTAGCTTTGCCAGAATTAAGCTTTGAGACTCTTATAAAAGATTAAAATGTCAAAGCCAGTACTTTGCAATGAAGGGCATACATTATTATTTTGTTCTAATCTGCCATCACCTGACAGGCCTAAGAGGCAAACACAGCCAGGAACCATAATCCCAAATGCTGTAACGTCACTGTTGACTTTTCATATTGATTCAGCCTGCTCAGAAGCAAACACATAAAGAAATGTGTGTGTGATAGAAGACTATACAAGAAAAGGGCGTTTTAAAACTGTTGAAGATAGACACATCCATACAGAACCCAGAGCAGTTTTAGTTAAGGTCTCTAAGTTTCAACTTCCCCTTCCGTAACAATATAACAATATAATAATACGCACATCTCATAGGATTACAGCATTAAATGAGATAAGCTATGTAAAGTCTGCCTGGTGAGAAAGTGTGCATGTCCTTATAGATACACATTGCCATCAATGTTCTTGAACAACGCCTGGATGGACACGTACCTGACCCTCGCCGGTCACTCTCCGGTGCTGGCATTTACAGTGAGTGCTACTTTCCTTTGCCTTCACAGCATTTTAACCTTCTCTTCCCTTTGTAAGAAGATACAGCCATCTCCTTCAACACTGTAGTGAGCTCACACCCACTGGACTGTGGAAAGTAAATGAAATGGATAGAGCTGTCTGTCCCGCAGAGAATCCTGTCTCTCTAGTCCTTTGTAACGCGACTTGGCTGTTCTGATCATAGTAAGCCTCATCTAATTTTCCATCTGTTGTCCTCAGGGTTGTCCATGTCACAGTCGTTGACTCACAAGGCAGAAATGATGCTATGAGGATGCTAGAACTTGAACTTTAAACGAGCTTGCAGTTGATGTCATGTTTCACGGAGTCAAGAAGGCCAATCTACATTATAGATAGCGTGGACCCCATGGACATCCAACTCCTGCTACCAGATATGTGAATGATGCCATCTTGGACTCTCTAGTTCTTTGAAATTAGTATTTGTGAAAGGGGAAAATCCAAATACTGCTGATGTATTCACGCAGGAAATATTGGTTAAAATTATATATAATTATGGTATAGTGGAGTGATTTGGAGCTGTGTGGAGTATCTGCATATGCCAACAGGAAAAACTACATCTCCAGAACATATTGAGATGAAAACAATCCAATGGTAGGCAACTTATGTATTATACTCTTATAACGGTTAATTTGGGTCAACTTGATTGGGTTAAGAAACTCCTAGGGCATCAGTGAAGGTTTCCTAGCATAGGTGAAGTCCTGGGTTCAATCCCCAGGACTGACAAAACCACCACCATAACAGAACAATCTGTAGGTCTTTGCGTGAGCTTAATTTGTGTTAAGACAATTTAAAAAGACAACCTATATCAGACACTTAACTGTGCTTTGTTTTGTTCCCATTATTTTTGTGTGTGTCCTGCTTAAACCCGGCTTCAATTCATCATTAAAAATTCTTGGTAACAGGGTTTAAAATCCTCTGTTAATTTGCCTCAAGCTCTTGGGAATTAAGGGGCTATTGAATGGTTCTTTGCAAAAACCCTCATTCTTTAATAAAAACCGCTGTCTGACTGAAGCAAGGAAGCACCATCTTACAGCGCTTTGATATTAATAATTGAGCTGGCTTGCTTTGCCAGCTCAATAAAGGGGTGAGGGATTTGAAAATAACACAGCTGGGTGGCTTTGCAGGAGTGTCCCACATTGTAAATGCATTTATCTGGGGGGGGGGTCTGGACGCTATCAAAACACAGCCTCCCTTTGGGAAACCGAATCGCAAAGGAAGGGGAACAAGGGCTTCCAAGGCTGTTGGTTTAGCAGGATTGGTTCTGGTGCTGGGCTGCGGTAGCACTTGGTTTCAAAGCAGTCTTTGTCCCCTAATAATTCTCTAGCCCTTGTTGTTCCGTGAACCAGTGAGCATTTGAAAGGCGCGTGTGAAGGTTAGGGTTAGGACGGCCTCCTGAGCAAAGCAGACATGCTCAAATGGACGCATAGGACTTGCAAGAGACTTGCTAACTTGGGTTTTGTGAAACTCCATGAATTCTGATCAGAAGTGAAATGTCCACAAGTCAGTGAAATATCAATGCTAATTCGAGTTATAAGAGCCATAATGTAGCATCCATATTATAGAAAGGATCGCAATAGGAGGAAGGGCCTTGTGGATGGATAGAAGGAAGGGCTGCTGTCCGTCAGACCTAGAAACGGCAACCTTCTCTTCAAGCTGATTTTTGTAGCATTTTATCTCACACAAAGAAAAACATGTCCATTTTATTTGTCCACTTCAAAGACAGTGATTGCCAGGCCGAATACAGTGGCGCGTTCATAACTGTGAGCCCAGAATCCAGTGAGCTGAGATGGGAGTACTGTGAATTCAAGGCCAGCTTGCGCACTACAAAGACAGACCCTGTCTCAAAACAAACACCAACAGCAACGAAAAGACTGGTGGTTGTTGATGGCCATGCCAGGGTGGTAGCACCTATTCAGGTCAAACCTGGCAGTTGCCTATCAACCAGATACAAGAATATAATGGCTATATTTACTGGATGATGAGACACACTGCTTGAGAGTACTTTTCAGTGTCATTGAGGTGTGACTGACACAGAGTCACACAGATTTAAGGCGTGTCATCCTACATCTTGACCCCTGTGGTTCCATCCCCACAACCATCAAACAGACTCATCAGCCCAGGGTTTCCATGTTCCTCAGTGCAATCTCTCCCTCTTCCCACCCTCTCCTCTGGTCAAAGCCTCACTGTAGTTTGTATTTTAGCCTCTACTGAATAAGCGGACTGGCCTCTTTCAGGGAGGGGTGTCTGCCCCTTTTCATCCGCTATAGTTCTTTTGAAGTTCATCTATACCAAAGCTCACTCCTTTGTATTGCCGGGTGGGGTTCCTTTTGTGAGCTCACCATACTTCCTTTTCTTTTCTTGTCTTTTTGTTGTTGTTGTTTTGTTTGTTCGTTTGTTTTGTTGTGAGGTAGGCTCTCACTATGTAGCACGGCTGTCCTGGAACTCACTCGCTCTGCAGACCAGGCTGGCCTTGAATTCAGAGATGCACTTGCCTCTGCCTCCCGAGTGCTGGGTGGGATTACAGCACCACTATTTGGGTTGTTTCCAGCTACTGTGTGCATTCATAGGCAAACCTTCATGTGGTCATATGTCTCCTCTCTGCTTCAATACATGTTTAGGAGTGGGATAACAGGATCATAAGGTGGATATATGTTGACTTTTTAGTGAAATTGTCTAGCTGATTTTGAAGCAGCCACCCTGTGGCACCCTCCCCTGCAGCAGAGTCAGCCCACGCGTTCTGCCTTCTTGTTAACAACTACAAGGGGGAGTATTCTAAATGTCCATCATTTTGGCAGGTGGCTAATAGTATTTCATTGTGGTTTTAATTTGCCCTTGAGTATATTTGCATATGCATGTATTTGTCTCCTGTACACTGTCTTTGTTGAAATACATGCTCAAATTGGTGAACTCAGGTTCAGGTGGAGATCTTGTCTCAAAAACGGTGGAGGGTAGTTGACAAAGACACCTGGTAGTGGCCTTTGAACTCCACATGCTTATACATTCACACACACACACACACACACACACACACACACACACACACACTCACAAGCCCACACAAAACAAAGATGCATTAAAAATAAAACATAAAGGTAAGGTATATATATATCAAAGTTATTTTAGGCGATCTGCAGGCCTTTAATCCCAGCACTCAGGAGGCAGAGGCAGACAGATCTCTGTGAGTTCCAGACCAGCCTGGTCTACAAGAGCTATTTCCAGGACAGGCTCCAAAGGTACACAGAGAAACCCTGTCTTGGAAAAAAAAAAAAAAAACATAAAAAAAAAAAAAAACCAAAACACTCATTAAAAAGCAATCATAGGCTGGGAGGTGGTGGCATGCACCTTTAATCCCAGCACTTGACAGGCAGAGGCAGGCAAATCTCTGAGTGTGAGGCCAGCCTGGTCTACAGAATGAATATCAGGATAGCCAGGGATACAAAAAGAGACCCTGTCTCAAAAAACAAAAAAAAAACAAAACAAAAAAAAAAAAACCAACCAAACAAACCAAACAAACAAAAGAACAATCATAGACAAGTGTGGGACACAGCACTTGATGGGTGGAGGCCGGAGGATCAGGGATTCAGTGCCATACTTGGACACATAATAAGTTCTCAGGCTAACCTGTCTCTCAGAAAACAATAATAACAAAGGCATCCATATAATTAAAAAACCCAATTCTTAAAGTTGCACTAGAGAGCAGACAGATTTAAAATTGATGTTTGGGCATATCTAACTGGCTACTAGTAAAAGGCCACGATGTCCACGTGGAACAGAAAGAAACGAGATTTCTACCAGGGCAGGAGGGGTGAGGGTACCAGGCCCCTAAGAAATAGGGAGGTGTAGGAAGAGAACATCAGTCAAAACTTGACAATGGAGAAGGATCTTGCAAGTCACACAGCCAAACTGTCCATTCTTAAGGACAATCTGAAAAGTCATGGGACAGACAGGACAACACCCAGTGACAGACAGGACAGGAATGAGACACCCTGGAAGCCTAGGCCAGGACTAACATAAGGCTGTTACAGCCAGAAAAAGGCGACGGTCTGGGTCAAAGCAGACACACGCTCATTCAGTCTGAGGAATGAAATCTAGGCTGGATTTCGGTGCACACGGACCCCCTTCACTGTGTTTTTGCAAGGCACACAGAGGCCAAACAAACACATATTCCACAAGCTGGAGAGAATGCTAGAAACCAGAATTCCTAACACAGCTGGTTGGGAGGGAAATTGGAATCAGCATACTGTGGACACAAAGGTTCAAAGAGAATAAAGCCTCGTCCGGTCGTCCGGTCGTCAAGGTACAGGTCACCGAGGGGCGGCCCGGGGGAGGTCAGGCACTGGAGGCCCCAGGGGAGAGTAGGGGAAAGAACACTGAGGGAGAGGGCAGTGTGGTTCATCTGTGGTCTCAGCTCTCCCAGGGAAACGGAGTTCCATGTAATGCTTGGCTCACCGCGAGTTTGAGACCCATCCGTGTTACAGGAAACCATCTCACGAGCAAAGCAGAAAGTAGAACTGAATGAAGGACATTTGAAGGCAGGTCCCAGCAAGATGGTCTAAGAGGCTAAGCACAACGATGACGAAGCACCTGGGTGTGGCTCTGTACCTCACAACCTTCACAAGGCTATGCTTGGACCCGGTGGTCTCCATTCCAAAGTCCTGCCATGCTTAATGAACACGTCTTTTAAATATAATACTTTAATTGTTTTTTTGAGAATTTCATAGTTCATGTAATGTCTGCTGGTTATATTCACCTCTTACTCTTTCCCCTAACTCCTCCCAGACCTACCTTTACCTCCGATTTCCACCTTCTCCCAATTTCATGTTCTTTTTATAGCTCTCTGATTCCTATTTGTGCTTTCCGTATACTCATGGGTATGGGGAATGAATGTGTTTGAGGGGGAAATGTAGGGGAACTGGAGGTATGTAAGGGGCTGGGAATTAGCCTTTGTAAGAAAGTTAAAACCAATCTTCCAATTGGTTTTGGCTATAACAAGAATAAACAGCCTACTGTACCTTACTCATTTATTTTCCTTCTGTTGAATTTTTGTTTAGTGTGCGTGCACGCACGCACAAGAATGTGAAAGCCAGAGGGACTTCAGGTGTCTTAAGCAGTCTCCCTCCAGCATTTTTTGAGACAAGATCTCCAAATGGAACTTTAGCTCACCAACTCAGCCAACCTAGTTGGCTACCGAACGCCAGACCTCACTGTGTCCCCAGCTCTGGGATGATGCGGGTACCACCTTACCCAGCTCTTTATATGAGGCTAGGAATCCAAATCCAGGTCCCTGTGATTGCAAGGCGAGCACTTAGCTGAGAACTTTTACGGTCTCTTCAGTCCCCCTTTGCCGAGTTTTTAATGACGAGGAATATGGTAAGTAATCTGTGACTATTGTGAAGGGAATCTAAAGTTATGAGTCTGGAGAAGGGAACATTCATCTGTAAAAATGAGTAAAAATTTCAAAAGTTCCTTGAGCAGGAAGATATATATATATGTATATGTGTATATATACATACACATGTATATTATATAAAATATAAAAATATATGGGATCCTGCACAAATGTGTACCCTCCCCCCACCCCAAAGAAACAGGCCCCTTTGCATTAGTATGTATTCATGGAGTCGTGAGCCACCCGGGTGGGTTCTGGGAACTGAACTCAGGTCATCTAGAAGAACAGCAAGTGCTTTTAACTGATGGACCTTCTCTCTAGCACCAGGCTTCCTTTTGAAGATTGTTTTTACTTAACAGGCTTCCAATTGTCGACGGCTGCCTACCAAAGTCCCTGAAAATCTAGTGGCTTTCTTAGCAGGTACTTGATGTAGCTCTTTAGCCTGCAATTTGGGCTTAGCAGGGCCTTCACAGGAGGTCAGCAAGGGAAGCAGGAGCTGAGCCAGAGCCGGAAGAAGGTCTTCCGGAACTGCCCCTTCACCTTGGAGGGAAGGTGACGCTGCTGGAAGTGTCTGCGGGAAGTTCACTTGTGACTCAGGTCACAGTCTCCCAGGGGACTTCCCTAAGGGCTGTGCAGGGTTCACCAGGCATGGCGGTGGGTTTCAACACTTAAGTGCCAGGAGAGGGAGCAACTAATTTTAGAAAATATTTACTGCGAGTGAATGTGTGTGTGTGTGTTCTTTCACGCGTGCCGTAGTGTGTGTGTGGAAGTCAGATGACAATTTGTGGGAGTTGGTTCTCTCCTTCCACCGTGTGGGTTCTAGGGATTGAACTCAGGTCTTCAGGCTTGGCAGCAAGGGCCTTTATCCCCTGAGCCAGTGTCCTGGCTCAGAGCTACTAATTGCTTAACTCCTGGCCCTGGAAAGCAGCACAGCGTTGCTCCTGCTGCGTTCTGTTGGTTGAACAATCGTGGTTCCAAGATGCAAGAGGAGGGCACATAGACCCTTCTTTTTGCTGGGAGGACTTTGAAAGAATGTGATGACTACATGCTAAAATACATAGCAACACAAGCACAGCGTTGACCAGGCTTTTGCATTTTAAACTCACATTCGGTTGGCACCCAGACCCTCCCCTAGGTCCTCCCCGCCTCCCAGTCACTGGTCCCTCAGGGGTAACTGTCATCTTCACACACTGTTACAGGGAACTCTTTTGAGCTATTCTGTGCTTGTTGAAGTGTTAGCCAAGCTCCTGGCCTCTACCCAGCAGATGCCACTAGTGCCCTGTCTGCTAGCTGTGACAACCAAAACTGTCTCCAGCAATTACCAGATGTTCAAGGGATGATGAAAGTGTATGAGATCACCCTCCAGGAAGAGTGTCAGTAAAACGTCATGTAATCAGCTGCAATATAAGTTTCATGTGAATGTAAGAACTTTTTTTTTTTTTTTTTTTTTTTTTTTTGTCTGTTTTGATTTTGAATGACTCTTGGGACACTGGCATGCCATGAAAAAGTGATGACTACCTACTAGATGAATGAATGAATGGCAGCAATTTGAAACAGTCAACTCTGAACTCCATAGTTTTTAGTCAGCTACATCCTTAATCACAATCCATTTGACTTATTATATGTTAGTGATGTCCATTTTATGGAGCTGGCATTGATATAAAATTCACTTGCTTCTGACAGGAAGCCATCTTAGTTTACTGTCTCACACAGCAACATGAAATATGTGCCACACAGATAGAGAAGATTGTGGTTCTCCAGACACATAGGCTCTGTCTTGTGACAGTTACAAACTGTGGCTTGTAACTGCGGTGACAGTTTTGTGAAGCAGGAACGCACAGGAATCCTCCACAAGAGGAGAAGGGAAGGGCACTGTAGCAGGAAAGATTTGGGAAGCTCTCTCTCAACAATAGTGTCGTGTGACAAACCTCTTCCTAGGAAGATGCCACCCATGACTACTCCCCAGATAGGGATGCCACAGACTAAAGTAGCGACATCACCAAGTCTCAGTTGGTGAACTAATGAGTTTTATTGGCATCACTTCCAGGAATTTGGGAGAGGGATTCCTTATAGGAGCAGAAATGACTCAAAAATAGCTGCATCATGAAAGCCCACCCCTGCATGGGTGATGGCTCACAAAGGTAGGAACCTGGAACCTGCACAGCCTGGGCAGCTCAACAGGTTGGAGAGTGTCCTTTCCAGGAGCCTCAGCTGCTGTAAACCTCCCTGAGGCAGCGTGGCTGGCTTCTGCTTCTTCCAGGCAGCTGGTCTGGTCTCATAGTCTTTTTCTTTTTTTATTGAGGGGGAGGTAAAAAAAATATAAGGCAAAGAGACACAGAGACAGGACAGAAGCTGGGAGGGAGGATGGGGGACACAAGACAGGTCCTGTCCCTGCCTCTGAGGGAGACTCTCAGCTTCAGTTTATTCTGGCTGGGTGGGGCTGCTGAATCTAGTTGGTTTTAGGGACTTCCTATAGCTATTTTGAGTTGTCTACCTTTTTGCTTAAGGAGCGCCCCAGCAGGGTGGACGTTCTAGGATGAATCTAGGAGGAAACTTACACAAGCTATAGATACTCAAAACACCCCGTTTGGAAGACAGCCACTGATTATTTTGAAAATCTTCTCTTCTTCCTCTGAGTCCAAGGCAGGCTTGTCGATCTCATCGCGTAAATAATTTAAGGGTTACCCCAGAAATACTTTTCAGGGAGGATGGGTTTCTCTGTAAATTTTGACAGCTGTCCTTCTGGAAATTCACACGGCATTTATTCACTGACCAGCTATAATTATGTCAGAAAAGCAAACATGATTGCCTTTCTAATGCATAAAGCAATCAGACATTGGGGCAGGATGGAAATAGAATTGTATGAAGACATTGGGGCAGGATGGAAATAGAACTGTATGACCGCAAAAGCCCTTGGAGATCACATGACCATTTAAGGTGGTGACTGCTACAAAGTGTCCACCTACAAAGATCTGACCTTAGCAGCGATCCTGTCCTGTCATTCAGGGTTGTCTCAGCTCCCTGAAGCCATGCATGCTGTAGGTGTAATACATGTACAAGCCTCGAGGGAGGAGGGTACAACTCTGCCCCGTGGCTCATGACTGCTTAGTGACAGGACAAGCACTTTAAAACTGTTTTATTAGGCAAGCGTAGTGGTGCATCACCGTTACATTTGTTTGTTCTGGTATGTTCGTTTAACCCCAGCACTCGGGAGGCATAGGCAGGAGGATCTCTGTGAATTTGAAGCCTGCCTGGTCTATACAATCAGTTCCAGACTAGCCAGGGCTACATATTAAGGCCCTGCCTCCAAAATAAATTTCAAAATTAACTCTTTGAGAGTTTCATTCAGTTTATTTTGATCATTTTTCAGCCAAAGTCTCCCCCCAACTCTTCCCTACCTCACTCCCTCTTCTTTCCCTTTGAGGACAAATAATTTTCAAAGGCTGATTGAACTGCCACATCTGATATACATCTTATGCAACACAGAGTACACTACATAAAAATGAGAGCAACAGGGGCTGGAGAGATGGCCGAGCAGTGAAGAGCACTTGTTGCTCATGCAGAAGACCCACATTTAGATCCCGGCACCCATGTGGTAGCTCACAAGCACCCATAACTCCTGTTCCAGGACATCAGATGCCCTCTTCTGACCTCTACAGAGGCCAGCCACAGCACACATGTGGCACACACATCTACATGCAGGCGAAACAATTGCACGCCTACAATAAAATAAATAAATATAAAAAGAGAAGTAACACGAACTTTTCCCCTTTCTTCCTTCCTCCCTCCTTTTGCTCATGTGGAGTTGGTCCAGAACCTCACCATGCTAGGCAAAGTGCTCTACCACAGAGTTTCATAATCAGCTGCATGACAACTTTTTATCAGCCCTATAGAGCTGGTTGCCAGTGGCTTCTGCTCCTAGGTTACTCCCATGTAGCCAATGTCAGAATAAAGAAAATTCAATATTGAACATCCACATTTAAGTTCAGAAGGTGTTCGGGATGGGGTGGGTGTACTGGGTGGTTTTGTGTGTCAACTTGGCACAAGCTATGGAGTCATCAGAGGAAGGAGCCTCAGCTGAGGAAATGCCTCCTTGAGATCCAGCTGTAAGGCATTTTCTCATGCAGTGATCCATAGGGGAGGGCCCAGCCCATGGTGGGTGGTGCCATCCCTGGGGGCCTGGTCCTGGGCTCTATAAGAAGGTGGGTTGAGCAAGCCTGGTAAGTAACTCAGTAAGCAGCTCCCCTCCATTCTGCATCAGCTCCTGCTTCCATGATCCTGCCCTGTTTGAGTTCCTGTCCTGACTTCCTTCAGTGATGAAGTGTAAGCCAAATAAACCCTTTCCTCCCCAACTTGCTCTTTGGGCATGGTGTTGTGTCACAGCATAGAAACCCTGAGACAGTGGGTCTAGGTTTTTAAACATAACTTGAATGTTACGTATAAATGAATGGGGTCCACATTGCTTTCATTTCTATTTCCCAGGGTTTTTAATGTGGTAAGCCTTCTCATCACACTGCCAAATATTCATGATTCATTTTAGCAGAAGTAACTAGGAATGAGAAGATGGGAGGGTGTAATAATTCCCTATGACGGGGAGATGAATCAGAACTGAAGATATTTTTAGAATCCTTTTTTTTTTTTTTTTTTTTTTTTTTTTTGACACGAAAGAAAGTTTAAGGCAGGCGACTGCTTACTTCTCTTGCACTTTTAAAATATGGAGAATGATCAAATTTCCCATTTGGAATATTCTGAATGATACACACATCTATTTCAGGAGAATAACTGCCATAATGCAGGTGTCTTTCTTAATATACCTGTAAAAGTCCTTTCTAAACATACAATACCCAAACATAGAAAAATGTATTTATACCACTGAGTACATCAAAGGAATTCATTACTTCTCCCTTATGTACACAGTAGTATCTAAAGAACCAACTAAAAAATTACTGTCTGAATTAGAATTGTGGTAGTGGAAAGGACCTAATATATACTTTCCTTTACTATATATGTGAATATTTTCACTTTAATATATTTATTTAACAAACGTTTATGGCATAGGAAGACACTGGGCTAGACCAGTTCTCAAAGAACTTTCAGCCTGAGCAGAGAAACATACATGTATCCTCACACAGGTGCACAGCCACACAACGCTCCCATGCAAGCACTCATGCACAGCTGTATCCACACATATAATATGTTCACAGAATACATATGTATACACATCAATATACATACAACGATTTTACACACTCATGCATATGTGCATATAACACATGAAACATAAGTAACCATATATGCACACATTCATAAGCTTACATGCCTGGGGGCATGATAACTTGAGGTAGTGAGTAGAGCTTGTTTTTATAAGTTATGAAAGGGAGGAGATAGCAAGCTGTAGCGATAATCAGAGGAAGTTACTACAAAAGCTTAGTGAGGTCAAAGGGCACAACTTCTTGGAGTCATTCAATATTAGACAGTTAGGTTTGCCAAGGTGTGGTTCAAATGCAGATTGCCATCATTATCTGTGAGACCCTAAGCAAGGAATTGAGCTCTCTGTTTCAGTCTCCCTGTCTTTCACAAGTACCTGGCAGCTTTGGTATGACCTTAAAATGAGGTGATGCCCACAAACCACTTAGCAATTGCCAGCAGTGTAGTAAGCACTCACTATGTGCTAAGTGTCCATTTCTAATGACATTTTTATTATTAGAGAGAGTTACCAGGTAAATTACTAACCTCTTCAATAGGTTACAATGGAACCAATAATTGTGTATGCGATGAATGCATGATGACTGGTTAAAGTTACTTTTAAATTTCCAAAAAATCAGGAAAGTCAATCTTTGCTCACAAACACGACAGTTTACTAATAGAAAATCTAAATCGGTCTAACTGAAATTTCAAGGTAGAAATGTATAAGCTATTATGTAACTTCATGACCATATTGCCAAAGGATGTCAAGCTTTATAATTTCATTAATACTAACAAAATCATTTGGTATTCTTCTTTGATAAGAGATCATTTATAAAACAGGAAATAAAAGTGGCCAAAACACATCTGAAAAGGCATAATTCACCAATGATCTGAGGAATGTAAATTAAGTAGGAGGTTATTTCGGGCTGTCGGCCTGGCACAGATCATGGGAAGGATGCATGGGACCTTGCTATACTTTTGAGGGTGCAGTGTAGTTGGTCCAGTCATATATTGTTGAAGAACAAATTGAAATAAGTCATACTTTTCAGAGCTAGTCTGACAGTATGGGTAAAAAGATTTAATACTGGTTTTTGTCCTATCAAATCTACTTCTTGGATTGTATCTTAAAACACAATCAGACAAACACACAAAGGTACATGTGCCTGCATGCTCACTGAGCTAGTGTTCATGATGACAAAACACTGGAAACCACCCGAATGCCTCCATAAATTATGACCTAAGTAGACAGTGGGATTCTGGCCAGCCACTGAAAAGGGTTAGAGAGATTGACTAAGGCCAGCACTGAAAGATGATGTGTGCAAACTACTTAGGGCCTGCTATGTAGTGAACACGCACTATATGCTGTGTCTATTTTAAATTTTGTTTTTAATTTTAATTTTTCCTTCGATTGAAAATAATTTTTTCTTCTCACATATATTATGATTATGCTTTTTCCTCCCTCTGCTCCTTCCAGCTCTCTCTCCCATCTGGGTCCATCTCCTTTCTGTCTCTCATTTGAACCTAAACAGGCTTCTATGGGATAATAAGATAAAAAAATAAGATGGAGCAGAAACTAACACATCAGAATTGGACAAAACACACAGAAAGGAAAGAGCCCAAGAGAAAGCACAAGAAACAGAGACACAACCTGTTTGCACACTCAGGGATACCATGCGAACACTAACCTGGAAGCCATAGTATATACACAAAGAAACTGTAGGGTAAAAGGAGAGAAGAAAAAATAGAAACAAAATAAAAAGTAATAAGATAAAATAACCCCCAAAACAAAAACGAAGAGCCCCAACATGACATTACGAGACATGGAACCACCATAGATGCCCTTGAGTTCGTTTTCTGTTGGCCATCTACTGCTGGCCATGCAGCGGACCCCTAGAGTAGTTAGTTTCCCCAGTGAGACTCCTTTGGAGGAAACTCAATTTCCATTTGCATGTGGTTAACAGTTGGAGACAGTTTCTCCTAGGGATGCGGGCCCCTGTCTACTCCCCCTTTCAGCTCTAGCACCCCAACTGGTGCAGACCCTGGAGGTTCTGCTCATGATGCCTCAGTCTCTGTGAGTTCATTTGTGTACCAGCCCTGGTATGTCTAGAAGGCCTTGGTTCCTTGGTGTCCTTCATCCATCCCCTCTGGCTCTGATGCTCTTTCTGACTCCTTTTCTGCTGGGTTCCCGGAGCTCTGAGGGGAGGGGTTTGACGAAGTCTTCACATTTAGGGCTGAGTGTTCCGAGGTCTCTCTCTCTGTTTGTCTGGCTGTGGTCTCTGCACTTGTTCCCATCTGCTGCAGAGGAAGCGTCTCTGGTGCGGGCTGCACAAGGCACTGATCTGGGAGTATAGCAGAATGTCATCAGGAGTCATGTTATTGCTACATGTTTTCCTCTCCTAAACATCTATTTTTAATGATACCCTTATCAGAGGGGGTTACTAGGTAACTTGTGGAGGTAGTACTACACTTATTTCTTTGATGAATTGCCTTTTGTGTAAACAGGCTCCAAATTGTGTACTGAATGAATACATGCCACTGGTTAAAATTTACTTTTAAAGTTCTAAAAATTCAGGAAAGGGGCTGGAGAGATGTCTCAGCGGTTAAGAGCACTATCAGTTCTTCTGGTCTCTGTGGGCACTCACACATATGGTATATACTCATACACACACACACACACACACACACTCACACACACTCACAAATAACATATTAAAGTTTAGGAAAACCAAACTTTGGTTATAAATAATACAGACATGTAGATATGATATCAATACAAGATGATGCCATTTTTACAATTTTACAAAATATAGTTAGTGTACATGCATAGAAAAAACATTCCCGATTAAAGACATCTTTAGGGAAGTTATAATTTACATACCATAAAATTCACCTTCTATAAAGTACAGTCAATGATGTTGTAGCAAACTTGTCCAGCATACAACCATGATTTGGGTGGCTCTTTTGGGTGGTGGTAGGATCAGGATTCCACTATGTAACCCCAGGACTGGTCTTGGATTCTGTGTGTGTGTGTGTGTGTGTGTGTTCCGGAGCTGTCCTGGAACTTGCTTTGTAGACCAGGCTGTACTTGAACCCACAGAGATTAATCTGCCTTTGCCTCCTGAGTGCTGGAATCAAAGGAGTGCATCACTAGACACAACTGCTTTTATATTCTTAATTGTCCTGCCCTTGGCTTTGAAATGCCATTTTTTATAACTTGTTTAAAATTAGATTTATTTTATGTGATGAGTGTTTTTCTTGAATGTACCATGTGCGTGCTTCTTGCTATGGAGGTCAGAAGAGGGTGTCGGATCTCCAGGAACTGGAGTTATGGGTTATTTATTTTGAGTTACTAGGTGGGAGCTGGGAATTAAACCTGGGTCCTCTGAAAGAACAAGCACGCTTAACTGCGGAGCCATCTCTCCAGTCCCAAACTTTAGAGCCTATTATTTTAATTTTAAAACGTTTGCATGAGGTCCATTCACTAGATCCCTGTCCTATTCACCGGGTCTGCTTTTCATTCCTTCCTTCCCTGGAATGTTGCCCTGCCCTGGACACCTTGATGGTTGACCCCGCCTCTGCCCCGAAATGGCTTCTGTCAGGTGGAAGAAGGGAAGTAAATCATTTGACAAACTCCAGGCGACATCCACAAAGTCCAGCAGATCTGGAAGAGTAAGCTCAGGTAAGAGTCACCAAGGGCGGCACCCGTTTTCTGGCAGTGGAGGTGGCCCAGAGGTGACCCTTCTGGGAGTGTCACGACTCCCAAAGCGATCTTTAAACAATTTCCTTTTTTTACTTTTTGAGACAGGGTTTCTTTATGTCGCCAGGTTGGTCTCGAACTTGTGATCTTTCCTGTGCCTCCCCCGGGCTCCACCACACCCACCTTTTAAGCAGTTTTTTACAACCTGTGTCCGCACTACCTCCGCGCTTGGCAGAGTTCAAGATTGAGCAGTTGCTGGTGCAGGCACCGTGCAAAGGGTTCCCGTTTATTGTCTCTTGATCTAAGCCACAGTCTTCACAATCAACAGTAAGGACTACCGGGAATATCGCAATCCGGAATCCGATGCTCTATTCAAAGTCACTGAAGTGTGGCTGAAAGCCCAGGACATCCCGGCTGCCCCTCTCGCTGTATTCTGGTACCGCTTCAGAAACAGCCCACTTTCAGGCATCAAAAAGCACAGCCTGCTTTCCCGCTTTCCCACTTTCCCCCTATGCAGCATGAGGCAACATCCGCCAGCGCAATCAACAGGGTCGCGGCCGGTGCAGACCTCACCAGCATCTCCGGAGAGCCACTCGATTCCGGCTCCGGGAGGTCAGCTCGAACGAAGCACTGGCGGCGGATGGAAGCGCTCAAGCATCCATCACACCTCCCGCCGCGGGCGCCGGCGAGCCGCCAGGCAGCCGGCCCGGAGGACCCAACGCGCGTGCGCGGGGGGGGGGCAGAGGGTACGCCCTCGCGAGCGCGCGTCGCGCGCGTCCGGAGAGCGAGGGCGCGCTGCGAGTCGGCGTCGGCGTCGGCGCGCGCTCGCTGCGGGCCGAGGCTGTGTGGGCTGTAGCCGCGAGCGGAGCGGAGCGGCGCGGCGGCGCCCCAGAGCCGAGGGGACGCGCGGGCCTCGCGCGGCGGGAGCGGACGGCTTCGGAGCGGACGCGGGGCCCCCGGAGGGACGGCTCGGCCTCGCCGCCGCCGCTCGCCTCGCGGCCGCCCGCCGCTTCCCGGGCCCGGAGTGGCCGCCGCCCCGGGAGACGCGCCGTGACACGGGCCTAAGGCGCCGCGGGCCGCGGGCGTCCGCGCCGTTCGGCCCGGTGCGGGGCGGCCCGGTGCGGGGCGGGGCGGGGACGAGCGCCGGGGCAGGTGCAGCCGCCCCCGGGCCCGCGAGCGAGGCGTCCACGGCGCCGCCCGGCCCGTCCCGGCTCGCAGCGGCCGCGCGCCCCCCTCCGCGGCCGGAGCCCCGTCGCTGCCCCGCCTTCTCCGGGGAGCGCCGGGCGGGAGCGGCCCGGACCCCGGGCTCGCGCGGGAGCCGACGCGCCACAAACTTTGCCTCTTATTGTTCCTAGCCCTTTAAGTGCCAGGGACTCGGCTGGGCAGGAAAAATGTCCTTCTTCAATTTCCGTAAGATCTTCAAGTTGGGGAGCGAGAAGAAGAAGAAGCAGTACGAACACGTGAAGAGAGACCTGAACCCCGAAGAGTTTTGGGAGATTATAGGAGAACTGGGCGACGGAGCCTTTGGGAAAGTGTATAAGGTAAGAGGGAGAAAACGGGAAGTCGGCGTAGGACATGAACCGGCCGCCCGTCCAGGGTGGCACGAGGACTTCACCCCCACACCCCTTCCCGTAGCTCGTCCCCCTCCTTGGGCTTTGTACGTTGAAACTTCAGCTCTGCGTCAAAGCAGTGGCTCCGACGCTGGGGCTTAGCGAATGCAGTGGGGCCCGGTGCAGTTTCAGGAGAGATGGTTGGGCAGTCCACCCTGTCAAACTTCGAAAGAAATGAGTGTAATTTAGTGGGAGGAGCGGGCGGTTGTGGCCCTCGAGTATTTTAAAAATCAGAAACTCAGTAGGCTTTTCAGTGTGCTTATGTTTGTTTACTCATGGCGTTTGCAAGTATGCTTGCAGCAAAACAGGTAGTGTTGGGGAGATGGGGCTTAAAGCTGGCAGTATCTGTAGTTCACCTAAAACAAGAGCAAAGTGATAGCCAGCTTGCAGTCTGTCTGTTCTTGAGTTGCTTGCTTGGCCACACGGAATGGAACTTTTGACAGAAGACTTCCAGAAGAAAACCTGCATTTCATCCTAGTTTCTAAATATAATAGGCATTGGCTCTGAGGCAATACCAGTGCTTGAGGAATTAAAAAAAACAAAACAAAACAAAACTACACGAGTATTTATTTATTTCCATAGAGGTTTGATGTGTGAACACAAAGGTGTGAATGTTAACTGTTTACACTGTCTTAGGAAGTATATGAATGATGTCATTGGAATATTTACTTCCTGAAGGGTGAGGTTTTTATGAGCAGCAGTTTAGGGGAAAGACCCATGGAGTGAGTTGCTTAGAAGTGAAAACATAAATACAAGACTTTTCAGTGTCGCATAATTTGGCCCCTGTAAAAGTTGTAGGAGGTGGGCAGGTCAGTAGTCGTGTCCACATTTCCAGGGCGTACTTTCTAAGCATAGTGTGTTTTATCTTGTACTGTATTCCTTGAGTGCATTCTATCAAAGTCCAAGTCCTCGTTTCTCACCCAGTCTGAAAGACACATTTTCTCTGCTCTGACTGTTTTTGGAACATCTTGTTCACATGGCTACTGTAGCACTTGTCACATATTATAATTGACATTCATATTCATAAAATAAAATTAAGGTCTGAAGTTTCATATTTGAATCTTTCTCAGCACATGCATTTTCTTATGTATTTGTTGAAATGAAATAGTGTATGTTATCTCCAGATGGATGCTATTGAAAATTGGCATATAATATAGTTTCAACAAGAGCTTACTGTGTAAGATGCTTGGTAGGAAGGGCATTTAATGTCGATGGAAAATCATTCTGGGGAGACTTGTTTAGTGATGGCTGTCAGAGCCAGCTTGGTGGTCTTGGGTAAAATAGTCAGTCACCTCTTCTACTTCTATTTTCTTAGTTGTAAAACCATAGGAAACCTATGGTTCCTTGGGCTGTTTCCACCAGTCAATGTCCTCTGAATATGCAGTTACTGAGGAGAGGCAAAGATAAACCCAGAAGGCATCTGAAGTTGTAGTGAGAAGGGGCGAGTGATCCCAGGCAGTGCAGTTTCCATGGTGTGAAGACATTTCATCAAGTAGAAAGCAGCATAGGAGTAAGAGCATGGGCCAGAATAGTTCTGCCTCTTACACACAGTAGTCTGTGACCTTGGGCAAGTTATCTATTTATTCAGCAACTGACTTTCCTCATCGGAAGGCCTACCTCTAGGTGTTTTTAGCTCAACTACGAAGATAGTATATGGTATGAAGCTGTTCAATAAGTGGTCGAAATTACTGTTGTTTTCTGTAGAGGTCATAGAAGCAAAATGGCATGGGAGAGGAGAATGACCCTGAAGATAACAAGCTATTTCTATGGCATAGGCAGATTATGCGATTTTACTCTGCAGAGGGTCTATTGCAAGTTCAGTTGAAATTTCCTAAAAAATTTAAGGCTTTATGTAGTTCAACATTACAAACATTACAAACTACCTAGCATAATTTCTATGGGCTAAAAGATTATGATTTTCAGTGTTATTAAAGAGTACACATTCTTTGCATTTCCTTTTGAGGAACCGGGAATGAGGTTTTTTTTTTTTTTTTTTTTTTTTTTTAAACAAAAATTTAAATTTAAGCTTATTTGACTTTTTGTCCTTATTTTCCCTTTTCCAGAAATTGTTTCAGGATTCTCTGGAAGTTGTGAATTTATGTGAGGGAAGCTAAAGTTATTTTTGTAGGGTGAAAGGTGTCATACCTTATTTACTGTTTGTGGTAGTGTACAGTAGACAACTCTTTAAAAACTTGATTTCAGCTACCATTTGCTTATGGAAATTGGGAACTATTAAAATATTAAATTGTAACTAGGAAATCATGCTGTGTACTTAATTTATTTAAATCAGTTTCGCATCATATATTTTCAGTCCTTCCACCCAGCTCAGATCTGTACAGCTCTCACAGTTACTTGCCTGCTTGTAAAATCATCACCATTTTAAGTTTGTTTTCTTTTTTAATGTGGTGTTGTTGGGTGTAAATGAATATATTTAACATCCTTCACATTATCTATCTGAAACAAACAAGTAAACATAAAAATATGCATTGAGTGGCATGTCCGGAAAGCTGTTTTACCTTTTAAAGGAGTGGAAGCCAGGTCCTGGCTGTGTGCTGTGTGGCAGCTGACAGGGCCGTGTCCTTTAGAAAGTGCTAAAATATATAATCCTTGTATGGAGGAAATTCGGAAATGGGTGTGTGTTTTTAGAAGATAATAAAGTAAGTTCACATTGACAGCATTAGGGTCAAGAAATTCTGTTGCACCTCAGACTCTCTCCTTAAGTTATTTATTTGCTGTTTAGCATGTAGATGTGCATCTCTAAATATAAATTGTTTTATGTGTTTGAACTTTATAAAAAAGAGAACCATTAAGTATATTTTGTGTTTTCACTTTCATAATTCTTCTTGTTCGTTACATGATCTGTATTATCGCCTATTGTTGTAGCTACTGATTTTCATTGTGGCATAGCATCCGTTACAGGGTTGTAGGAAGTCTTTCTCCCTCCCAAACAATGACATACAGACTGTAGCTTAGGCCTGTCCTACTAGCTCTTATAAATTAAATTAACCCATATTTTGTATTAATCTACATTCTATCATGTGGCTTTTACCTCTCTTCCATTTTGTGTCCTCCTCTTCCTCCCTCTGCCAGGAAGTCCTGCCTATCTTTCCTGCCTAGCCATTGGCCATTTAGCTTTTTATTACACCAGTCACAGCAACACATCTTCACATAGTGTACAAATATTCTGCAGCAGATTGTGTCACAGTCATTTGCCATTTTACTGTTAGTGGGCATAGGGGTTGTTTCAGTTTTTAACTCTGACATTAAACGCTGGGATATTTCACTAAGACTTAACTCAGGAGTAGCATGGCTAAGTTTCCAGAGCAGTATGACTTTAATTTTACTAGATGATGTCAAACTAATTAGGCTGTTTTATATTCCTATTGGAGTGTATAAAGGTGCTGTTGCTCTTCATTCTTGTCAACATTTAATATTGTTAGAATTTTTGATCATCTGTTTTTAAATGCTTTCTTATATTCCTTTGTATTCCATTCTCTTGTTCATTTTCTGTTTGTATGTAGTGATGTATTTGTAGCATACATATATTATAAATGTGTGTATACATCTCTATACATTTTTGAATTTTAGCCATTTCCAGGTTATAGTATCATAAATATTTTCTCATTCTTTGAGTTATATTTTTATTTTCCTTATAGTGTCTTGGCTGAGAGACTTCTTCATGTCAATATAGTACAGTTTTTCAGTTTTTTCTTTTAATTTTTTTAAGGCTTTCTTGCCTAAAACAGTATCATGAAGATAATCTACTTTATCTTCCAAAAGCTTTAGAATTTTGCCTTTTACAAGTCCAGTTTGCATAGACTAAATTTTTGTGTGTGGTGTGAGGTCAGGGTCCAGTCCTGTGTGTTGTGTTCCCTTCCTCCCACCATGAATACTTGAATGTTCCAGAACCATCCATCTTCTTTCCTTAAATGGAACTGTCTTACTGCTCTGAAGTGTTTTTTTCTACTGTATAACCTGTGTTTTACTGCAGTCTTTAATTCATCAGTCTACTCCTGTCTCACTATTCCACTATCTTAATTAGAAAAGCATTAAAGTAAGTTCCTACTATGGAAAGACTGTGTAAATGGAGTTCTTTGTCTAAAAATAAAAACATGGAGTCAGATATAGAGGAAGATGCTGAGAGATCAGAGAGAAGGAGCAAGTCAAAGCCACCTTTACCTCACTAGCTTCCCAGAGGAAAAGAGAGCACGTTCCTGTTTCTTCCCACTTACATCCTCTCTCTGCCCAGCCTTCTCACTTCCTGTCTGTAGAGACCTCCAGGCCTCTACAGTTAGCAAGTGGCAAGCTCCATCCTCTGATCTATAGTTAGCTAGTGGCAAGCTCCATCCTCTGATCTATGGTTAGTTAGTGGCAAGCTCCATCCTCTGATCTATGGTTAGTTAGTGGCAAGCTCCATCCTCTGATCTATGGTTAGTTAGTGGCAAACTCCATCCTCTGATCTTCAGATAAGCTTTATTTGTACAAGCAAGATACCACTATGAGACTGCCTCCTACTTCTTTCAATATTCTAGGATATTCCTGGCCCTTAACACTTCCGTGTTATTTTAGAAATACCTTGATTGAAATTCAGAAAAACAAGCAGAAACCATTGTACTATTATTCTTGAGGGGTTTATTGAATTTATTAATCCATGTTGAGAAAATTGACATGTCTTTCTATATATATATTTTATCTGTGTTTATGCCTTTCCTCAGTAATGGGTCTTATCTCCCCCTCCCCCAGAAGTCTTGGGAGCACACACTACTTCATAAGTGTTATGCTTTTAGGATTTCTGCCTTGATTCTGTGTGAAACTTTTAGTAGCCCTCTGAGAAAGGATTCATGGAGAGTATATTTTTAGACTTTGCCTCATGGATTATCTTCTTTTTATAATGCCGAGAGTGGTGTATAGAATTCTACTTCAAAACAGGTTTTCCTAGAATTCTTAAGAATGAGAATTTTTATGACTTTATTCCATCCATTGTCTTTTGGCTTCAAGTGTTGATGTTGAAAATCTGATGCCAGTTTGTTCCCTGATTCTTTGTGATCTTTTTCTCTTCATTGCTTTTAGGATTTACTTTCTTCTTATACCATTTTATGGTTATATGATACAGATACACATCCCTCCACTCCCCACCCGTTTACTGGACTTGTCCTTTCAGTGCGCATGTCCTTCACTTCTGTGGCATTTTCTTGTATTATTTATTAGACAATTTCTACCCCTGCTCCCAAATAGCTCTTGGCATGGTTTTGAGATTCTGTTTCCAAATTCAGTGGATACTTAATATCCTACTCCACTTCTCAGGAGCCCCTGGTACACTTGGCCATTCTTTCTCTTTTAAAGCCAGCTTTTATTTTCTAATTTTTTCCGTGTCTACTTTCCAGGCTCTTTTGCTAAGGGATATTTAATTGTTGAGTTTCTGAGGATTTGGGTATAACATTTTCTTTTTCTTTCCTTCTGCCTCCTCTCACTCCCCTACTTGCCCTCTGTAAATGAGTGATCTGTAACTACCTATGATGAGACTGGCTTTGAATTGACAGCAACCCTCTGTTTCTGCCTCCTGAGATGTGCTACCACCCCTAATTCCCTTCTCTCCTTTTTTTTTTTTTTTTTTTTTTTTTTTTTTTTTTACAAGTACCTGTTTTCTCTCTACTTACTACCACTTTAAGGCAATTAATATCTGTGTTCAGAGATTGTCCTTGAAAGCTGTCCATTAGCATATCTTTTTTTTTTTTTTTTTTTTTTTTTAAACAGGCCTTACTGTATAGCCCTGGTTGGCCTTGAACTACTGATGTAGTCTAGGTTCGTTAGCCTCCTGAGTGCTGGGCTTACTGGCTTGGTGATATAATTTATGTGGCTAGCAG
This sequence comes from Phodopus roborovskii, assembly GCF_943737965.1. Classification (NCBI taxonomy): domain Eukaryota; kingdom Metazoa; phylum Chordata; class Mammalia; order Rodentia; family Cricetidae; genus Phodopus; species Phodopus roborovskii. The sequence continues at coordinate 12,818,167 of NW_026126541.1, read as the reverse complement.
TAATTTATAATTGAGTTGACATCTAACAGATACCTTGAACAAAATCTAGAACATGAGTTCTGTATCATTGGCCTCTCCTTTATTCCTGTGGTCTGTTTAGTATTTACTATCTGGGACTACAGATCTGTAGGTGTAGACCTACAGATCTTTTGTTGTTGTTTAAGATGGGGCCATAGCATAGGATGGCCTTGAACTCTGTATCTTCCTGCCTCTCCCTCCAAGTCCTGGGATTACTGTCATAGGCTTTCTCAAGATTATTATTATTTTTTTTAAATTTCATTTTTTCAAGTAGCTTACAAAGTAGCAGGCTTTCCTGTGGCACTTCATACATAATATATACATACATACATTGGCTGACCATCCCCGCCAACCGTCCACTTTTTTATATTCTTGTCCTACTTCTTCCTTAAACACTAACTCCTACTCCCCCCCCCTCCACTTTAGCAACTGGTGTTTACCTAGCACCAAAACTTGTGTACATTTAATTTTAGTGAACTTACACACACACACACACAAGTACACGTATGTGCTGGTCCTCATGCCGCAGGATCTGTGTGGAGGCCAGATGACAACTCTCAGGAGTTGATTCTCCCTGGGATCAAACCCTAGTTGTTAGTCCTGTCCTCTCTACGTGCTGAGACATCTGGCTGGCCCCCATACCTGTAAGTTATACCTAAACATGCCTTAACACACACACACACACACACACACACACACACACACACACACTCTTTCCCTCTCCCTCTTTTACCTCTAATTTTTTAGTCAAAACTGCCCTGTCTTACATGTACTCTTACGATTCTTGTTGTTGCTGTGTTTGTGCTTGAGATAAGTATATTCTTTTGAATATACACTTTTGAGTAAGTGTATTTTTGGATAATGAGTGAGATTCATTCATGTCTCATGTAGTCATCTGATCTTTTTTCTGTAGTAATAAAATTTTTGAAATGCTACAGTTTGCAATTTATTCTTTTGTTGGTAATCATTTGGATTGCTTTTACTTTTTGCATATTAATAGTAATATATACATATATGTATGTATGTAATTTTGCCTGTGTGGCAGTTGTGTGTTGGGGTGTGAGTGCTTAAGTGTGCAGAGACTCGAGGTTCATTGAGGCAAAATCAGAGGTCTCACAGTTGAACTCAGAGCTTGCTGGTTGAGCTAGTCTGGCTAGCCAGCTTGCTCCAGAGGTTCTATCCACCCTTTCCTAGAACTGGAATTACAGGCAGGCTATCTTGCCCACATGGAATTCACATGGTGTTTTGGGGATTTGAACTCAGTTCTGGTCAGCTCTTTAACTACTGAACACTCTCTCCAGATAGAAGGTCTCTATAGTCCAGACTAGCATAGAATTTGTAGCCCAGGTTGCCCTTGAGTTTGTGATCTTCCTGCCTCTGATTCTCAAGTGTTGAAAGTGCAGGCTTAAGCTGCCTAGTCTGGCATCATCAGTATTCTTAATAGTTTTGTTTGTTTGTTTGTTTTTTTTGTGGACACCTTCATTCATATGTGTTGAATGTGTACTTGGGAATGGATTTTCTTGCTTTTAAGTGGTTATGCCAGTTTGCACTCCCACCAGGAATATACTAGAAATATTTTAGTAAATTTTTTTGATTACTCTAGCTAAATATCATGGACTGAGGAGCATAAAGAGTGTGGGTTTATTTGGCTTGTGATCCTGGAGTTAGGATCATCCAAGAGCTTGGCATGTCTGCTCAACATCTGGTGAGGGCCTTTTTTAATGCAAGAACCATCACATGGAAACAGTAAATGTGTCAAGATTTGCCTAATAGCCTGCTTATTTCTCCAGTGATCCATTAACCCATCAGTGTACCCAGGTTATGGAAGCAGGTACTGACTGCAGAGTGTGTGCAAGAGAACATCTAGGACTGGACAAAGTGACCTGAAGCTCAGCTATGGCAGAGCCTTCATGATCCTGTAGTCTCCCTCAAGTCCTGCAAATACCATTAATGTATGAATTTGGGATTCAGTTTCCAGCATATTAAGTCAGGGGGATACGATCAGACTTTGCCAGGCTGTCCTGTGTACTTAGGCCAGGGTGACAACTCAGACAGTAAAGTGCTTGTGAGGACTGGTGTAGGGCACACTTGTGATCCCCGTGCCGGAACACTGATGGACAGATCCTTGGCCAGCCATTAACTAATTGGTGAATTCCAGTCCAGTGAGAGACCCTGTCTCAAAAAACAAGGTCAACAGTGTCTGAGGGCAGCAGTGAGGTTCCCTGCTTGTCTCCACCCACAAACACATGTATTCATGTACCTGTACACACTTAAATGCACATGAACTCCCACACCCCTTTACCCTTTGTCAGTAAGAGAAACAATGTTTTGCCATGGTCCATGGCTACTTGGGTATAAGATGCTGCTGCTGTTACTATACAACTGTTGGGTATTCATTATAAATGTTAGTGCTGTTATGTGCTAAAATGGGAATGGAAAAGGTGCCTTTTTTTTTTTTTTTAATTTCAGAACACATCCTTCCCCTACCCTGGAGACAGGGTTTTTCTGTGTAGCCCACTTACTTTGTAGACAACAGTCTGGCCTCGAATTCAGAGATCTTTGTCTCAGTGTCTTGAGCACTGGGATTAAAGGTGAGGGCCACCACCTCCTGACTTCAAAACAAAGTTTTACTAATTAGTTGATACTAATCCAAACTCTGCCGAATTTATTTTCTTTTTCTGAAACTCTATTTTAGAAGGTTTTAAGTGAATAATTTATCTCAAGATTATGAAAAGCAAAATGTCAGAAGCAGGACAATTTGCTATCCTCCCTTTTTTTGTTACCTTTTTGCTTTCCTATGTGTAATTAATTAATTACTCAATGCACATACAAGGAGTAAAACATATTTAGCCTTTTATTTTACTCTATAAGATAGTCAGCTTTGCCAGTCTATCCTTATTTGACTCACATGTCTTTGTAATATACTTTTTTGTTGGGACCGCCAGCCCTCAAATGATGACATGGAGACTTATTAATTAGGAAAAGTCAACCTTAGTTTAGGCTTGTACCATTAACTTTTACACTTTTAATTAACTTTTTTTTTTTTTTTTTTTTTTTAAATCAGTCTACATTCTGCCACATGGCTTTTACCTCTCCCATTCTATGTGTCTGACTCATTCCTCCTGTGCACATGGATCATCTCTTCCTCTCTCTGGCTGAAAGTCCCACCTAGTTCTCCTGCCTAGTTATTGGCTGTTACTACACCCATCACAACAGTACATCTTCACACAGTGTACAAATGTCCCACAACATGTCTCTCTCCCTTTCCATCCTTCCTTCTTCCCCATCTCTTCTCTCTCTCTGGCCTTTCCTCCCTAACTCCTTTCCTCCCCTGTCTCTTCTCTGCCTTTTGTATTATGGATTGAAAAATGTGGATAATACATTTCATTTCTCTTTGTTGTCATTTTTACAGTTTTAAAGGAATGTACTAGAAACCAATATAGCTGGTTTTAATTTTACTTGTAAATTTCCTTCTGATGTTCTGTGTGGTGTAAGATTTATAAAGTGATTTAAAAATGTAAAGGTCTGACTATAGTTTATGTGTATTCATCGACAAGTCATACTAATTTATTTCAGAATATCCTGGCAAAATTTCATAAAGAATAGCCAATAAGTAATAGACCATATCTAATTTTGTATCTTTAAGTTGTCTTGAAAGAAGGTTTGTTTAGTTTTGTTGGCCCTTTTTCTTAGTCTGTTACTTGATGGCTGTGAAGTTGTGTCTCCCCGTCAGGTCAGTGAGACCAGTTCCTTTTCCAATGCTGATTGGCTGTTTGTATCTTTTGTCTGAAGTACTTGTGAAGGACTTCTGAGTTCTTTCTATTTCTCATAGGTTTATGGGAGTTACTGGATACTGGTCTTTTGCTATATATGGTCCACACATTTTCTTTGCCTCTGCGGTTTGTTTATTCTCTTTACATTTTTAATGTTCAGTCTGTTAACTTTTCTTCTCCATATAGAATGCTTCTGTATGGAGAAATTCCTTCTAATGGGATGATGATCTTTTATTATTTTCTTCAATTTGTTAGTGTAGTCTTCTCCATTAGGTGTAAAATTAAACATGCTGATTTTTGTTTCCAGTGTGAGGTGGGGATCCAGTTTTACTTTTCCTGTGTTTACACTGTTATCACAGCATGGTTTTTTTATTTAGACCATCCTCTCCTTTTTTCACATTGCTTTAATCATGTATCACATGTCTATTTTCATAAGGTACGATTCTGTGACATTCATTATTCCTTTCTGATAAATTCCTACAAAGAGAAAAATTTTAGGATAAAATTATTATTGATGCTTATTATGAAAATACTTTAGAAAGGCTGTATATATTATTTACATTTTCAAAATTTTTTCCTATATTTGTTCTTTGAGACAGGCTCTTGTGAGGTAACCCAGGCTAACCTTGAACTTATGGTCCTTGTGTTTTAGCCTCTTGAGTGCTGTAGTTATAGCCATGGACTGTCATGCCCTGCTTTCTTTCTATTTTGTTACCAACCCCTTCTCCCCTTTTCAGTATTGAACCCAAAATATTTTTTTGTGGGGGGTGGTATGAGGTGGATTTTGAAACAATAGCTTGCTACCTAGACCAGTCTGGCATGAATCTACTGTGTATCACAGTCTGGTCCTGACCTCTCAGCCCTCCTTCAACCTACCTAGTGCTGGGATTACAGGGAATTTACTTTGTAGACCAGGCTGGCCTCAAACTCATAGAGATCTGCCTGTCTCTGCCTCCTGAATGCTGGGATTAAAAGGGTCCACCACCACTGCCCGGCTCCTTGACTGTTTTTTCTATGTACTGTTAAGTGGGATTAACTATGATGAAAATATTCAACCACTACTACTGCCTGGCTCTGTAACTCTTTGTCTTATAAAACTAACTATCCATTAAATAATGATTTCCTATTCTTTGTACAGTCCTTGGCAGCCATTATTCTTTCTTTATGATTTAGATTACTGTAATTATAGTATTTATCATTTTGTAATTGACTTGTTTCATTTGCCATTTGTGGCTTATCAGAATTTCTACTTTTTAAAAAGGCAATAGTTTCCTTAGCCATTCCTTTGTTGATGGGATTTTAGGTCATTTCTTCATTTTAGCTGTTGTAAATAATGCTTATATGAACATAGTATATGCTTACCTCTTTGAAAGCCTTAGAGTTGTTGAACCAAATATAATCTCATCTTAACCTTTTCAGAAACTTCTGTACTGCTTCCCACAGTGACTAGACGATTTTACGTTCCTCCCAGCTGTGTCCAGCGGTTAAGCCTTCTCTTCTCTGCCAGTGTTGTTTAAAAGTTAGCTACTCTAGTAAGTGAGGTAGTATTTTTTTACAGTTTCTGTTTGCATTTTTCTAATGATTAGTGGTGCTTAGCATCTGTCATATACTTATTGGCCATTCTCATATCTTCTTTGAAGGAATTTTGTTTGAGTCCTTTGCTTATTTTGTATATATATTTTATTTTTGTGTGTATGGTGTGTTGTTTGTGTGCATATGTGTTCATGTGTGCGTGCTTGTGTGTGGAGGCCAGAAGTCAATGCCTGGTGCCTACTTCAATTGCTCTTCACCTTACATTGTAAGACATGGTCTCTCAGTGAACCTGGAGCTTACAGATTTGTTTAAATCAGTGGTTCCCACCCTGAGATTGTGACACCTTTGGGAGGTCAAATGACCCCTTCCCAGGGGCCACCCAAGACCATCAAAAAACATGATATTTATATTATGATCTATAATACTAGCAACATTACAGTTATGAAGTAGCAACGAAAATAATTTTCTGGTTGTGGTGTGTGTGTGTGTGTGTGTGTGTGTGTGTCTCCACAAGAGGAACTGTGAAAAGGTCAGAGCTTTAGGAGGGTTGAGAGCCGCTGGTTTAGATGGTCTGGCCAGCAAGCCCCTGGGACCACCTTGCCTCTGCTTCTCCACACAGATCTGCTTTTTCAGATTATATGGGCACCGGGCATCTGAACTCAGGTCCTCACCCTTGCATGGCAAGCACTTTCCTGACTGAACCTGTCTTGTTTCTCCTTTGTTCCTTTTGAATCATATTTTAGTTTTAAAAGATTATAGTTATGTGTTTGTATGGAGTATGAACACAAAAGTACAGATTGACTGTAGCACGAATAATAAGAACCCAGAGACACATACTGGGGTTCAAACCCAGTATGCAGTGGACCACTAGCGTCCTTACTCTACCGAGGCTCAGACTGAAAGGGGCAGTCCTGTCCTCAGCATGACTGCAGACTCACTGACTCCTGTCTCCTCCTGCCTTATGTTCCTCTCTAGTGCTGGGAGTAAGGTGTGTGCCACCACTGCCGGGTCTCTCTGGCTGACTAGTGTGGCTAGCCTTGCACTCTTACCCTCAGGCAAACTTTGTTATATCATAAACGGAGTATCACCACAGATGTCCATGAAGGCCAGAGGTGTTCAGTTACTTGGAACTGGAGTCATAGACGGTTGTGAGCTTCCTGATATGGGTCCTTGGGAACTGAACTTGTGTCTTTTGTAAGAGCAGCACATGTTCTTAACTATGGAGCAGTCGGTGTCACAGCCAAGCATTGATCTTCAAACAGTAAGCATTTTGTTCTTAAAAAAAAAATTACATCTTATTTATTTAATTTGTGTGTGTGGACATGCATGTGGAGGTCAGAGGACTGTTTGTAGGAATGGAGTCTCTTTCTACTCTGTAGGTCCAGGGATTAAACTCAGGTAATTCATGTTGGCAGAGGGGCCATTATATGCTGAGCCATCTCTTTGACACCCTTCACATATTCTTCTCAGAGTTTTATACTTTTAGTTCTTGTGTTTAGATTTTCTTATGTTTTGAATTAATTTTTGTATGTGATACTGGGTAAGGTACCAACTTAATTCTTTTGCACATTAAGTACTAATTTCCTTAAGATGTACTTACAGAAACAGTTGTGTCTCCTTTTGACACCCTTGTTGGAGATCATGAGCACACAAGCCAATTTTTTCTCTCAGATCCCATTGATCTGGGGCTGTCTTTATGCCTGTGCAGTAAATTTTGAAATAAGGAATTATGAATTCTTGAGGTTTGTTTTTTTAAAGGTTTTGGTTATTTAGAGTTATTTGAAATTTTATATTTTAGGATGGCTCTTTTCATTTCTGCCAAAATTTTGAGATTTTGATAGAGTTTGCATTGAATGTATACATTTAACAATTCTGTCTCTAATCCAGGAAGGTAACAATGTGTTTACTTTCTTTTTTTTCTTTTTTTTAATGTTTTTATTTCTTTTCAGTAGTGTTTGGTTGTTTTCACTCTACAAGCTTTCTGTCTTCTTGATTAGTTTAGAAATATTTCATTCTTTCCAATACAATTGTAAATGGAACTGAGAGCCTTAAGATTTAAAAGCATTTATTTTTCTGGAATTGATTCTAGAAGATAGTTCACATGTGTCTTATTGTTAAGTACGGATCTTGAAACTCTTTGTAGTCTCAGTTTCCCATTTTATAGTTCTCAGGGTTGCTTTCAGCATGTTCAGGCCACTCAGAGTCTGCAGTCTGTGAAGTGAGTGGGATAATGATGGAATCTGAGAACTGGTAGACATTTTAAATGTCCCTATGCTCTGGACAGTTAAGGTTCTACTCCTTGTCTGGGTGGTAGAATAAAACTTTGTCTTTCAAGCCCTGGAACGAGAAGTGGCCAAATTACCAGGATCAGTATTAGGATTACTGAAGAGACTGGATCCGTTTTTTCTCTTTCTAATCCTGCTGTTTTATGGTTTCTTTTCTATTTATACTGTGTGGGGTTTAGCCTTTCTTTGTAGATTGACACTTTTGTGGGGCTGGAATCAACTTGATTTTCTTTATAGATCTTTAAAATTTCTTTTCTCCATTTTTAGGTCTTTTAATATCCAGCTGATATTCTTATTCAAATCTACTTGCTATAAAAATATGTAGTCTCAGAAATTGTAGAACTGTAGAAAGAAAATAGGGTTTAAAAACATTTCTCACCACCCAGGAAGTATAACAACTGTTTTAAAATAATAGTGTAGGAATTTAGTTCTTACCCTCCTTCATCTAGAACATAAAAGCAGTAGAGAGCTCAGGTACATTACATTTTCCCATGGCCCTCTGTTTATGTAAAGGCTACATTGATATGTTATGAAAATAAACATAGAACAACTTTGAATGTCCATGGTTGATCCTTGAAATCTTTTATCACAGGAAGTTACATTTTAAATTAATTTTTACTACTTGTTAACTTGCTCTTACTTATTTTTTGGGGAGGTTTGTTTTTAAGACAGGGTTTTGCTGTGTAGCCTTGGCTGTCCTGGAACTTACTCTGTATACCAGGCTGTCCTCAAACTCAGTGTGCCTCCTGAGTGCAGGGATTAAAGGCGAGCACCACCACTGCCAGGCCCTTGTTCCTACTTTTAATTAATATTTTCTTAGTTCGTGAAGTCTTTCTGTCAGGCTGATAGAGCCTGTGTCTATCTTCTGTGAGGCTGTGTGTTCAATCCCAGGCTCTGTACTAAACAGGACAAGACAAAACCCACTGAAAGTACCTTAACACTTCAATTTAGGAGTGTTCATGCTTTTGGTTATTGGGTAGATTTAGGGTCACAGTATCAGTGGTTTTTTGTTTGTTTGTTTGTTTGTTTGCTTGCTTGCTTGCTTTTTTTTTTTTTTAAAGCTTGGGTGTTTAGAGTTCTCTGGAACAAGATTCTAATGACTGATTAAATTATTTTAAGGCAGAAAGTAAGAGGACTTATATTCCACCCCTCATGTCCACCCACCCAAACACACAACTTTTTTGGCTCCTGGAATTGGAGCTGGGGCCTCTCAGATGCTAAGCATGCAGTGTACATAACTTTCAGCCTTTAGATATACTAATGTAACTTTCATTTGTTACATTAAGCAGAAAGATGCCTTGTTGATTTAATCATTACATCCAGGGCAGTGGAATATAAGTATTTATTACAGTAAGGAATTACAGGGATGGCCTAATGTCAGTTACTTTGCTTCCTTTTCTCCATTCTGTTCATTAGTGCTAACCCTTGACAGTGCCCCTCTCATGACAAGCTGCCTCAGGTCTGTTCTTCCTAAGGTTACAGTAAAATAGTAGAAGAAGGGCTAATCTCTCTCTGATTGATTTTTGTCTGCCCCAGAGAAAAGTAATTTTTAATTACTGGCTCAGTTATAGAGCTTTTAAAAGGGGACAAACTCTTACCCTCCCTCTCTGCCTCCCCTTCTCTCCCTCTCTAAGCACTCTGAAATTGGTGAAGTGGGAGATGTTTTGGTCAATGCCGTTTTATAATAGCTGTTGGCCAGGTCTTTGTCACCTTATAGCCAGCCATTCCGGCATCATGAATTCACATGTGCCCTTAGTGTCATACAATTACAATCCCTTGGTATCTCAGCCTCTATTTTAGGGAGCTTATGAAGAAGCAATGTGAGTCCTGTATAATTAAAACTTTACTCATGTGGAAAGTTCAAGACAGTATCAGCATTATCACTTGCAAAATGGGAGTCATCATCTTCCAAGATCTTGGAGAGGATTTTGGAGCACTTGTTTAGATTTCTAACCTCAGTGTGGTGTTGTGAACACACCAAAGGTGGAGGCAAGAGGATCCCCACCTTGAGGCTGGCCTAGAATACTGCAGCAAGATCCCACCACATAGCAACTGATCACCCACCCTCCCATCCAGCCAGCTGACCAAAATGCCTCGTTACCAAAGCTTTTAATGATGAGAGGATGATAGTGATAGTATGTAGAAAAATACAAACGTCAGATAATGGTCAGTCAAAGGTAATTCAGAGTCAAGATATAATAGCAATTTGGAAGAAATATTCTAAATTCTTGGCAAAAATTAATTAGCATTTTCTTCTTTGGTCCAGAAAATAATAGCACATCTTTTCATTTGGTTTTTACTTTTTTTGAGATAGGGTATAGTTTGGATTGTCACTCTCTATGTAGCTGAAGCTGGCCTCCAACTTGGAAGAATCCTCCTGCCTCGGCTCCTAAGTGCTGGGAATGCAGGCATGTACTAGTATACTCAACTTTATTTTTTCCAATAATAATAATACATCTTCAAAGGGATTATAGATTGGGAAAAATTTGATGGATTAGGGTATTAGAGTAGCAATCATTTTATCTAAAATGTATTCTCTGAACCCTACACCTTAGTAGTAGTATCTGTTCTTTTCCTTAAGGAAATAAAACTTAGCAATAATCTACTTAGGAAATTCCCATATGGAAGCTGATGCCCTCTTTGTTTACTTTTACCTTCCTTCAGAAATCTCCAGTGCACTATTTTTTTTCTTTTTAGTAGAAAGAATGCATGCCTATTAAAAGAATTTAAGCACTTTGATAAATATCTGAAGTGAGGAGCCTCTGTCTTCACTGTGAAGTCATCATTGTGCGTGTCGGGGATCTTTTCTGCAGGCATGTGTAGCTTCCATATGGGAACACTATATACTTATTATAGTTACGCAGTTTTTTTTCCCACTCAGTCACATGGTATGGTTACCATTTAAGATGTTAATTGATTGGTCAATCTTAGTGGCTGAGTTTCCATTTTAAAGCTGTACATGTGACTTAAAGGGGTTCTTGTTAGGCTAATCGGTTTTTCTAGCATCATTGCAAATAGTCCTTTGATACTATTTTTATGTATGAATATTAATTGTATGAAATTGTGTTTTCTTTTTGTTAGCTTTTGGTTTTCTGAGACAGGGTTTTTCTGTGTAGCCCTTGCAGTCCTGAAACTCACTGTGTAGACCAGGCTGGCCTCGAACTCACAGAGATCCACTTGTCTCTGCCTTCCAAATGCTGGGATTAAAGGCTTAAATGGGTATGTGTACAACTCCTGGCTTGAAATCGTGTTCTTATGATAAATTGTAAAAAGCAGGATTTGTTTGTTTGTTTGTTTTTTGAGACATTGTCTTACTATGTATTTTCCTTTGGTTGTCCTGGAACTGTGTAGGGCAAGTTGGTCTCAAATTCACTGAGCTGTATTTGGTTCTGTCTCCAAAGTGCTGGGATTAAAGGCACTTAGCACCACCTGGATTTGTAAAAAGTAGGGTTTGAACATATATTTATCTACACATTTGTTAGTACTTTTCACACTTGTTCTTACTTGAGAGAAATAAAGTAAGAAATAAATTTTAGTTTTCAAAAGGTCATCATTGGGCTGGAGAGATGGCTCAGTGGTTAAGAGCACTGACTGCTCTTCCAGAGGACCTGGGCTCAATTCCCAGCACCCACAGGTGGTCAAGATCTGATGCCCTCTTCTGTCCCACAGGCATACATTCAGGCAGAACACTGTATACTTTTTTAAAGTCACCGTTCTACTTTTTAGAGGTAATAGTGCATGCAGTTTTGATAAAATAACACATAATATTAAAATATCTTATAAAAACAATCTATTTAATATTTTAAGGTCTGATCCCTAACCTTTAGAAAAGTAATCTTGGGGTGAGTGAACCCCAACATTAGAGGCTTTTCACAAACCCTGGTGCTCTAAGTTCGGTCCCTGAGGCCTACATGCCAGGAGAGAGCTGACTTCCAGAGCTGTCCTTCCATGTGTGCCATGGCCACTTAAAAGAAGTCCCACATATGCTGTGGGGAATTGGGATTTGGAACACACCCATAGGATTGTTGGTTATTACCCAGACACCACTGGGATGTGCAGCAGTATTCTCGCTCATCGCTAGCAGGGATGCAAAATGACACAGCCACTTTGGAATTCAGTGCGGCAGTTTCCTGCAAAACTAAGCCCACTGTATGCCCCAGCAGCTATGTTGTTTGGTATTTACTCAGTAAGATGAGAACTATCCACACTGAAGCCCTCACCTGCACGGTAATGGCAATTTCCAAACTTGGAAACAGCATATGTCATGAATTAGGTGAAAGGATATGCAGGCAGTGAAAGAGTATTCAGCACTAAAAAGAAATGGTCTAGCAAACCACGAGAAGACCTATAGGAACATATATATATGATATAAAAAGCCAGTCTGAAAATTCTATGACTCTATATGCCATTCTGGAAAAGGTAAAACCAAGGAGGTAGTGTAAGATGAGTGGTTGCCAGCAGCCAGGGGAGTTAGAGCCGAAGAGCCAGAGCACAGAGGATGATGATCAGATGTTGGCAGTATTTGTTAGAGCCTGTAGAATGGGAAGCACCAAGACTGAGCCCTAATGGGAGCTGTGCGTAGAAGGGGTAGTGCTCTATGAATTTGGGCTCATTGGCTTCAGCAAATGTACCAGGCTGCTGTAGACTATGAGCTGGGGTTGTGGGTGACACAAAGGAATGTTGTGCTGCTGCTCGATGTTGCTGTGACACTAAACATTTTCCTAAAAAAAATTAAAATGTAAAAGCAAGCATTTAAAGTATGACAGACATTTCTGATATTTAATTTTCAGGCCCAGAATAAGGAGACCAATGTTTTGGCTGCTGCAAAGGTGATTGACACCAAATCTGAAGAAGAACTCGAAGATTATATGGTTGAGATTGACATATTAGCATCTTGTGATCATCCAAACATAGTCAAGCTTCTAGATGCCTTCTATTATGAGAATAATCTTTGGGTACGTAATTTTCATCCCTTTACAGAGTAGTTGAAATGAGTTAATTGTCCTAAGGAGGCTGTGCAAGCCTTTACTTGACACTATTGCAAAATGGAAATTTGGTTTACTTTGAGGTTAAATTTAATGGGATCCATAGATATAAATAAAATAATCATATTGAAAATTATGCTAGTGACAGTGAGGAAGGACAGGTACATGACAGTGATAATTGAGTGTGAATCTGTGTGTTGTATGCCTGCCTGCCTGCCTGCCTGCCTTCTCCCCTCTTTCTTTTTTAAATTAAAATGGCTGGAGAGATGGCTCAGTGCTTAAAAGCTTGTACTGCTCTTGCAGAGGACCCAACTTTGGTTCCCAGCACCACACTAGGTAATTCCAGCTGTTCGTAAAGCTGGCACCTGGGGATCTGACACTGGTCTTTGGCTTTCAAGAGCACTTGCCCTCCCTGCAGAGATACATGAGCATTAGCATTAAAAAGAGTCGTTAAAATAAGCCTTCCTTTTTTTTTTTTTCCCAAAATGTATTTATTGAAAGTTAAATAGTATATTTGGTCACTTAACGTTGGAATAGTTGCTTGACAGATGAAGACAATAAGATATTTCATTAATAACAATATTATAATTAACATATATTTGTTGATTTTAGAAAAGGATACTAAAATTTGTTATTTATAAAATTGGGCATGGCTGTGTGTGGTGAAACATACCTGTCATCAGAATTTGGGAGGCAGAGGCAGGATTGCATGTTCGAGTTTAACCTAGGCTATAGGAAAACCCGAGTCAGAAAGTAAACAAAGAAGAAAAGGAAAAGGGGAGATGGGGTGTACTCCTATAGCATGTTCTCTTTGTGCATGCTCAGAAGGACATCACTCAAGACTAACTGGTGAGAAGAATCCTTCATGTTTAGCATGTCACTCCTCCTGTAGCCTAGATAAACCAGTTAGCTTTTCATTTATCTCTTTGCTACTTTCTGACAGTTGGTGTAATTACACACATGTTTTTGTTTGTGTGCAGATCCTCATTGAATTTTGTGCAGGGGGAGCAGTAGATGCTGTGATGCTTGGTGAGTCTCTGCTCTTACGTTTGCTTCTTAAATTGTTCTCAAATAGAAAGATGTCAACCATATTTGTATACATACGTAATTTTAGAGTTCAGGGCATTAAGAAATCAATTTAATTATATTTTAGATAAAAACAATTCTGAAATGTAATGTTGATTATTCTCTGTCAAGAAATTAATGTTTGTAGAAATGTAGCTTTTATAGTAAATGATTTTTGACAAGATCACAGTGGTAGAATGTACTGAAAATATTTAGTTAGCTTTATGTTTGCATTGCTTAAACATACATACATGTATTTTTTTCACTTTCTTCTTACAGAACTTGAGAGGCCATTAACTGAGTCCCAAATCCAAGTAGTTTGCAAGCAGACTTTAGAGGCGCTGAGTTATTTACACGACAATAAAATCATCCACAGAGATCTAAAAGCTGGCAATATTCTTTTTACCTTAGATGGAGACATTAAATTGGGTAAGTTATTCAAACATTTGTATTTCTGCTCTGAGATTTACCCTGGAATGTAATGACTTGTTGCTGTTTTGGCCTACCCAGACATGTAAAACAGGGAGAATTACTCCCAGCTGCTCTTGTAAACACTTCAGTGGTTAAACATTCCCCAGTTCTTAGAATTTCTAAGTGTGTGCACCTAATGACACATAAAGGAAGTAAAAGATTGTGTGTTTTTATTTTCAGAAGCAGAGATTTGCAAAACATTAGTTAGGGTTTTTGAATATAGATTTAACACTTGTAAATGCTTTGTATTTGGAGTATAATGTAATATAATACTAAGATCAATTTTATTTTTATTACAATATATCTAATAGATTTTTTTTTTGTTCCATTCTTCCCCTAGAGCCTTGCATTTCTTAAACTAGAGCTCTTTCACTGAACTAAACTCCACCCTCAGTTTCTTACTTTATTTTGATATACTGATTAAACCAACAAGAAAGCTTAGGTTTGAAAGTAAAATAAGTTTAAGGACTAGCATTTAATTTTGTCTTTTAGTCTGAGGTTAGTTAAGTTCACACACATGCACATGTGTGCACGCGCGCACGCGCGCACACAAACACACACACACACACACAGAAGATGCAGCCTTTTAAAAAGGTTTTCTAAGAGACAATTAAAAATTGAACATTGCTGTCTAAATTTATGTTTTTTGAAAAACTAAAGTTAATCAAAAGGATGTTTCCAGTGATTCTAACCATTGTGTTTTACATTGTTAAAACATGTAGTGGGATATCAAAATGGGATATGCTAAATTTTATCCGTATTGTACCATAAAGAGATATGGAAATTCACAAGAAAAGCCATATACATTTTTAGACAAGCTCTTTGAAATCACTGTTTCAGTAAAGAGATTAGGCTTGGCCAGGCACCTTCTAAGTCCTTTCACTTGCCCAGCTGAGCTCAGGCCCCACCCTTTCCTCTTCCCACACTTTGTGTTGACTTTTATTGGCAATCATTTGTGCTTCTTTATGGCTCAGCTATCCCATATTTTTCTCTAAAGTTTAAATTTGCTCACATATAAATTTTGATTTTCCTTTGACGTCTCTATAAATGACACACTTCTTTATGTGGTAGCACACATTCTCATTAAATTAACATTGTTTCAACCAAGAGAACAGTATTTGATTGATTGGAGGCAGAAAGAAAAAAATAGACCTCTCCAAAGTCCACAGCATGTAAACAGATACACAGTACATACGTGGTATTGAAATTCCTTGTGACCGGGATGATTAGGAGAATGTTCTAAAAAGACTCCTTGAGTTAGAAGTGAAAGGCAGAACATTGGATCTAGCCACTAGACCTGGGCTTTCCCTTTAGCCACACTTGATCACATGGTCATGATTTCAGTTTCTTTCTGTATTTCCTTCAGTTAGTGGATGAAGCAAAGGCTTGGAAATGCTTGGCAAGTCTCAGGTTTCATGCCTGTATAAGACCAAGCAGTTGTATATTGTTGTGTTAGCAGAGTGTGGCCTACCTTCTGCCTTGGTTAGGGTTCTTTGTTTTTTTGTTTTGATTTGCTTTGTTTTTCACTACTGGGTATTGAGTCCAAGGCCTCACATATGCTAGGAAGGCATTTTACCAAGACCTACACCCCAAGCTTATTTGTTTTTGAAGTCCAGATTTCTTCTTCGATTGAGGCTGCAAAGTGAATTATACCATTTTTTTTGTTATATTTTTTGGTAACTTTATAACCAGTTAGTTATTTTCATTTTTTAATATAAATTAAAAACAAATTTATCAGAAGAGAAAAATTGTTTTATTTAGTTTTAAGGTAATTAATTGGTTCTGAATTCTAAGCTAAAATGGTAGGCTTACCCACTGAAAAAGTTACAGTGCCAATGTTCTTTCTAACTTAAATCAGAAACCATAAACCTCCCCATTTTTTTCTTTGTAATATAACTAAAGTTTTATTATAAACAAAGGTTTTTCTGTCCCTCCCTGTCCCATAGCTGTTTCTAAATAATCACTCAGAGGCTTATATTAATTATTAATTCTTGACCAATAGCTCAGGCTTATTACTAGCTAACTCTTCCTTTTAAATTAACCCATATTTCTAGCTGTATTTTGCCATGCGGCTTAAGGCTTGTTACCTCATTTTCTTTACATCCTGCTTGTTCAGCGGCTGTCCTGCATCTCCCTTGACTCCGCCCTTCTTCCCATCATTCTCTTTGCCTTTTCTACCTAACCTCATCCTGCCTGGCTATTGGTCCATCAGCTTCTTTAAAAACTAATCAGAACATAATTTACACACTGTACGGGACTATTCCACAGCATTTTATTTTATTTTTTTGAGTTAATCTCAAAAAACTGTATAACCTAGAGTAGCTTTAAATTCCTGAGTTTTCTTCCTTAGCCTCCCATGTACTGGGATTACAGCTCTACACCACAATGCGCAGCTTTTGTAGTGTCATTTTATTGAGGACACTGAAGAGCTAGAAAGCTGTCGTGAAGGCTATTTTGCTATAATTTCTGTTTTCTCACACTGTAGGAAAATATCTCCATTGATTTAATTGCAGCATACAACATTTGGCATTTATTTTGAAGTGTATATACTGTTTTAATTTAAAGTGACAAGTTTTTGTTTTTATTTCTGAGGAATTTGTCTATTACTATCATTTGAAGATGTAGATGTTGTCAATGTATTTGTGATGGAAAATTTGGCAGTCTTTTGAAAGATGGTAGAAAGATGATGGTTAAGATGAGAGTAGTAGGGGCTGGAGAGATGACTCAGTTGGGGAAGTGGGGCCTCACTCTGAATCCCAAGAACCCATGCAGAAACTGGGCTTGGGGGTGGATGCTTGTAACCCCGGTGCTGGGTTGCTGGAGATGGGAGGAATCGGTGCTCCCTAGCCAGCCAGTCTTGCCAACATGGTAAGCTCCAAGTTCACTAGGAAGTAATATCTCAAAAAGTTAAGAACAGTAGAGAAGACACCCCACATTGACCTCTGAACTCCATGAGCATGTCTGCATACACCCCTGCATGCACACACGAACACATGTATATACTATACAATACACACAAAAATTTAAAAAATTAGAATGTCAGAGAAATCATTTCTCTTTCTGTTGTGCTTACCTTTTAATCAGGTAGGCTGTATTAAGACTTGAAATGCTCCCCTCCCCCACTCTTTTAAATACAATGCACCGTGCTTAAAAGCTGTCATTAATGTTATTGTATGATTATTTATTTCAAGCGGATTTTGGAGTGTCAGCTAAAAACACCAGGACAATTCAAAGGAGGGATTCCTTTATTGGCACACCATATTGGTATGTGTTCATTTTTATGAATTTATACGATTAGTTGGGTCTGCAATTATTACTTTGTTCATACATAGTCATTATACTGACTTTAGTTTGCATAACTGCTAATTAAACATCTTCCCTTTCTCATTTTTCTGTCTTCATAGGATGGCTCCTGAAGTAGTCATGTGTGAGACATCAAAGGACAGACCTTATGACTATAAAGCTGATGTTTGGTCCCTGGGTATTACTTTAATAGAAATGGCTGAGATAGAGCCACCTCACCATGAGTTAAATCCAATGCGAGTGTTGCTAAAAATAGCAAAATCTGAACCCCCAACATTAGCACAACCGTCAAAATGGTAAGCTCTTTGAAAGAAAGCTTTTAAAGACCTAAAACTTGATGTTCTGTTCTTTTAGTTTGCTAAGGGTCAGTTTAAGTTTGGGGATGTGGCACAAAAACTGTGAGTGAGGAAACTGATACGGGTCTGTGTCCAAGACTTAAGGACCTGGGGAGGTGGCTCAGTGAGTAAGAGCACTGGCTGCTCTTGTGGAGGACCTGTGTGAAGACTCCCTCACCACTGGCTGTACTGCAGATCCCAGGGGATCTGATGCCCTCTTCTGGCCTCTGTGGGTACTAGACACACACTTGGTACATGACTGAATGGAGGTGCTCACGTCTGTACACAAAACACAAATACCTGAGAAAGACTGAAGGACCGTGGAAACCACTGTAAATCTCTTTCCCTGTGATAGACAGTGTGAGTGGGCTGGGTCTTTGTGGAGAAGATGTTTGTTGTACTGTAAACAATTAGGCCCATGTGCAGTTGATATGTGTTTGTAGAACTTAGTGTAACAATTTTTGTAACATTTTGATAAAGGTATGGCTGCCTCTCATTGTCACCTGTGTGTCTTATTACATGTATGTCTAACATGTATTTACAGAATATGTTTTATAAAATCTTGTTCTCATTAGTTCTCTTGGCATACTAAATACTAATCTATACTAAACATAATGAAGCTAAACATAATTTATTAAGGAATTTAGTTTGATTTTTTTTAATAACCAGAAAGTAAAATAAAATGTCATTGTTGACATTTTATTCTGCAGGTCTTCAAATTTTAAGGACTTTCTAAAGAAATGCTTGGAAAAGAATGTGGATGCCCGGTGGACTACATCTCAGCTATTACAGGTAAGATGAGGACAGCACAAAACAGCAGGCTAGATTGTTTAACATTGTCTCTAAAAGAATGCCTCTCCATGCATGTGTGCACTGCACATACGTGAATACCACATACACGTGCACACACACAAATGATAGAAGGCAGTTAGATCAGTTTGATTTTACTTTAAAGCAAGGCCTGTCCTTATATTTGAAATAAAAATGTTTCAAATAATATTATGGATAAATAAAAAACTAAATCGGAGGACAGTTGCTGTAAGGATGTGCATTGTGTATTGCCAATGTGGTAATGTTTTAGGCTGACCTGTTTATCTGAGGAGAAGGTGTGGGGAAAATTGCCTGCTGTGTTCAACAAGTATATATCTCTGTGTCCCTAAGCACACTTCCTAGTATTTCCGGTAGTTGAAGATCTTAGCCTGTAACAAACTGTATTAGTTAGGGTTCTCTAGAGAAACAATCGATAGAATCAATCTCTATGTATACAAACTGGTTTTGTTAGAGTGGCTTGCAGGTTATGGTCTGACTATTGCAGCAATGACTGTCTCCCGAAGGGAAGTCCAAGAATCAAGTAGTTGTTCAGTCCACGAGGCTGGATGGCTCAAGTGATCTTCAGGATGTCCTAGAATCTCCCAAAAGTAGGCTGTAATGTTTGTGAAGCGATGGACTGGCCAGCAAGAGTGAGGGCAAACAGGCAAAGAGCAAAAGTTCCTTCTTCCATGTCCATTGTGTAGCCTGCCAATAGGAGATGTGGCCCGGATTAAGATCTAGGGTTAGGGTAGGTCTTTCCATTTCAAATGATTCAATTAAGAAAATTCCTCACAAGTATCCCCAGCAGCTTGGATCTTGGTTAATTCAGATGTGGTTGACAACCAAGAATAGCCATCACACAGACACTGTTATAATGAATGAAATGTCTTTACTTAATGTTAGGATCATTTAACCAAGCAAAACAGGAATTTGTAGATGCTTTTTAACAAAAATATAAAGGGTGTTGTAAAGTTTTTATTAATACTTTGATGGGATTTATGTAGATACTAATATAAAAAAATTGTGTGTGTGTGTGTGTGTGCATGCGCATGTATGCACTTACTTTTCCATGCCACAGTGTGCATGTGATTGTCAGGGGCTGGTTCTTGTCTTCCACTATCTGATACTGACTGAACCCAGGTCATTAGTTTGGCAGCAAGCACCTTTACCCACAGAGCCATCTTATTGGCCCCTTTTAATTCATTTTAAAGAAGTGATGCCTAAACTTAAAACTTGTTTAAATATTAATTTAAAAATTATTTATCAAACATACACAAAAACCAAATATAATTTCTGCTCAGCCATAACAAGTTGTTTTAATTTTTGACAAATTCCTTCAGGTTGCCAAATGAAAGAAAACATAAGATCTGTAGGATGACTCAGGAAAGGGACATGCAAGCAAGCCTGGCAAACTGAGTTTGATCTCTGTGACCCACACAGTAGAGAAAACTCCTAAAGTCTGACCTCCACGTGAACATGTGTACACACTAAATATATAATGAAGTCTCATTAAAAATAAGACTAAATTGTACAAAACAAAGTAAAATTCAGTTCACACAGTCTTTGCTCTTGCTCACTCTCCTCTCCCTCTTTTTCTTTCTAGGTATATACCTAAGAAGTTGTGTATGCTTTTTATATCCATATCCATAATTCATGTTTTTGACACAAGGGATCTATTTGTTTAAATTTACAATTATTTCAGTTATCATTGAGCATGCTTTTTTTTTTTTTTTTTCATGATTAACAGCATCCCTTTGTTACTGTTGATTCCAACAAACCAGTCCGAGAATTGATTGCTGAGGCAAAGGCTGAAGTAACAGAAGAAGTAGAAGATGGCAAAGAGGAAGATGAAGATGAGGAAACAGAAAATGCTCTGGTCAGTGTCATTAAGGACACTTCATTTAGTCAAGTTTTAGAGATGGGTTTTGAGATGTGGTTGCACATGTATCTGAGGGTAACAAATGAGGGCAGCACAAAACCTTCAGTTTTAGAAGTGAAGTTGGTAACAATGTTTTGTCACCTATTTTTATCATGCTTATTATTGAAGACTGTCACTTTTTAAAGTTATTTTTGTAACTTCAAGTTTTATAGAATATAGCTTAAATATTTCACATATGAGTATAGATATGTAAAGCCATTTGGATGACTATGTTGTGGTTATGTTTTAATACTATGATGTATCAAATCTTTTTAGCCAATACCTGCAAATAAACGTGCGTCCTCTGACCTCAGTATTGCCAGCTCTGAAGAAGATAAACTCTCACAAAATGCTTGTATTTTGGAATCTGTATCCGAGAGAATAGAACACAGTATTCCTGGGGATAAATTTAGCAACGAAGTTCTTAATGAAAAACCCACCACTGACGAACCTGAGAAGGACCTGAAGGGTGTTAATGAGCATATGGGTGATTCTAACTTGGAAACTATGGCAGAACTCAATGACCAAACAGTAGGAATCCATGAGAATGGAAGAGAGAAGAGACCCAAGCTGGAGATCCCTCCTGACACCGAAGACCAATGCCAGGCAGATATTAATTCAGTCAGTGAAGGAAATGAGGGTAATGTAGTGACTTTAGAAATGAGCGCTAACCATGTGAAACCAGAGGAAGACAGGAATAAAGAAAACCTAGAAATACCTGAGAACAAATGTGTGCAGTCTGAAGAAATTAAAGATAAGCAAATTCAAACAATGGACTTAGTTTCTCAAGAGACCGGAGAAACAGAGGCAGACTTTCAGGCAGTTGACAGTGAAGTTGGGTTTACAGAAGAAGATGCCCAAGGGAAACTGAGGAAAGATGCTAACACTCCAGAAGTTGTCCTCAGTGATAGAGTCAGCGAGGTGGTGACAAACGAGGCAGGATATGTTGCTGAGAAGGCTGCTGAGCACATGGGCAAGGTTGCAGACAGTGCTGACAGGAAGAAAGTAGAGGAAGGGACCCAGAGGTTAACAGAGACGCCCGCAGACGGCCTCGAGGCTGGCAGTGCTGAGGGGGAGCCTTGTGTTCAAGGGAGAGTTGAGAATGAAGAGCTGCATCAGCCATCTGCAGTGCATGAAGGTGACAGACAGCTCATTAGCACCCCAGTGACCACACAGGCAGCCGGTGAGGAACCAGGGGCAGATGAAGTTGAGCAAGTCGGCGAGTCACATGGCTCTGATGAGACAGAGCCAAGTGCAGTGTCTGGTGGCGCTGAGGGACAGGCTCCAGGAAGTGGAGCCGCGGCCGCTGCTGCTGAGATAGAGTTGGGCAGGAGAGAAGATGCACGGGAAGTGCCAGTGAGAACAGAGCCCCAAGCTCCTGCGGCCTCACAGTCCAGCCAGCCTCACCTTGTCCCGATACCCAGTATCAGTGTTAACTCCGAGAACACGGGAAGTAAAGGAGAGACAGTCGCTTTACCAAAGCCTGAAAGCACTCTGCCACCAGAGCCTGCAAAGGAAAATGACACTGACTCAGGCACTGGGTCCACTGTGGAGAAGAGCAGCAGTGACTTGAACCTGTCCATCTCTAGCTTCCTAAGCAAAACTAAAGACAGTGGGTCAATGTCACTACAAGTAAGTGTGCCTGCGGCCTTGTTTGGGTTTTGCCTTGTCATTTTGCTAATTTCTAGTTTGTTGCTATCTTAAAACACTATTAAATCTGTAATAATAATAGCCCTATGAATTCTTTTGGGATCGTAGGATAATCAAAACAAAATTAAGAGAAGATTCTGGGAATAATCTTTAAAGATTGTTCCTTTGTTCTTAGCCATTGATACTGCCGAAAGCATCATGGGGAAAACAAACCTCCAAGTACTTCCCTGTACTTGGAACCATTAAGCACAATTCTCCAGTCTTGTTACTTAGGAGCCACATGGGCAGTTATGTCGGAGCCTAGGAGGCTCCTGCGGGTCAGTGTATGTAGTAAAGTAGTATTTCTTTAAGTTACATTTTATTTATTATTTTGAATGTTTATGTGTGGAGGCACTTGTGTACGATAGCGAGGACAAACGTGGGAGTCAGTTCTCTCCTACCCTAAGTACCTCTGTGGGAATTATTAGTTGTACATACCTTACGATAGAAGCTGAAGAAACTTGGGCAGTTTGTAGGTTAAGGAAGGTGTATTTATTTTTTGAAAGCATGTCAGTGTTAGATTTAGAGGCAGCCCTAGTCCAGGTTTGAGGGGAACGTGGAGCATGGAGGAGTGACAGGTTGCTCACAGGTATTAGAGGCAAACTTGAATTCTAGCACGTTTAATTTAGAGCCTTTTCTTCCACTTCCAATTTTCTACTCTCGTTTTCTCTTTCGTTTCCTTGTGTCTTCTCCTCCCCTTCACCCTTGTTTCTCTTTCCACATTTTTCCTTCTTTCATTCCCTCCCTTCCTTAGTTTCCAGAGTCTTGTTGTGGAGTCCCCAACCTCTCATCAAACTCCCGAGTTCGGCTTCCTTGGCTTTCTAGCCCCCATCTGGCCTCCAGTAAACCAAGTAATTGTCTTTACCAATGTAAAATGTAGCGGTGAGCGCCCACAACAGTGAAAGAAGAAAAGTTAAATATGTGAAAGTCATCCTATAGGTTTATATGGAATTTTATTACTGCTGTACCTAATACTGTAGTGTCATAAGAGTTGTGTACGCACATGGCCAGAATGCCTGACATCACTTAAAAAGGTTTTTTGTTTTGTTTTGTTGTTTGTTTTTTACCTGCAAAGTCCTCAGCTTAAGTGTGACGTACAGTGTCAACACATAGCTGAGTCCTGCTGCTTCGTATGTGCCCTATTCAGGGCTGTCCAGGCATTTTTATTTCTAAAGAGGAAAATATCTTTCACATACAGTGTTTATACAAAACCTAACCCAAATGAAATTTCACTCAGGAGACAAGAAGACAGAAGAAAACATTGAAGAAAACTCGCAAATTTATTGTTGATGGTGTAGAAGTGAGTGTAACAACGTCAAAGATTGTTACAGATAGTGACTCCAAAACTGAGGAATTGCGGTTTCTCAGGTGAGTAGAGAAATGATATATAATTAGCATGACTTTAAACTTAATTGCTGTTTCTGAAAACTATGTAAAATAGAGAAATAAGAGTAAATTGGTTTTAAAATTCAAAATCTTAAAAGTATTATTATTCCAGAGTATAATTTGCTTCTTTCTGTTACACTTTGTCAGGCGTCAGGAACTTCGAGAGCTAAGATTTCTCCAGAAAGAGGAGCAGAGGGCCCAGCAGCAGCTCAACGGCAAACTGCAGCAGCAGCGAGAGCAGATCTTCAGGCGCTTTGAGCAGGAGATGATGGTGAAGTCTTCCGTTCTGTGTTATTTCATCCACAAAGGAAGTCCTATAGGTGTTTTAGAAACAGCTATAGAATTTGCTGTTCTGTGATGAGCGTTTTCCTGGTTTTGTGGTGTATTTATCTAGCCTCTGTTTCTGAGGTGTTTTGGATGCTTCTTAAAAAAACAAAAACTTCTTTAAAGGGGTCTCCAATTGCTCTTACTACTGATTTTATAGTGTACCAAGTTTCATTTGCAGTCTGTCATGAAAAGTTAGTATTAGCAGGCTGGTAGATTGTTTACCAAGTTTTTAGGTAGAATGCTGCTTTAGTGTTCCAGTTTCCTCTTTCAGCTTACAATAATTTTCCTTTTCCCTTTCCTCCCTCCCATGCACCCCTCTCCCCCTTTAAACTCATGGTCTCAGACCTTTGTGTTTAATTGCTGATTTGAATATGTATTTCTAATATAAATACAGCATGTTGAGTTTTATAATGTTGCTTGTGTGTATAGCATGTCATAGCATGTCATAGCTGACCACTTCCTACTAGGTAACCATTGGAGGGCTAATCGCTGGGGAGGGCTTATCACTGGGGAGGGCTAATCGCTGGGGAGGGCTAATCGCTGGGGAGGGTAATCGCTGGGGAGGGTAATCGCTGGGGAGGGCTAATCGCTGGGGAGGGTAATCGCTGGGGAGGGTAATCGCTGGGGAGGGTAATCGCTGGGGAGGGCTAATCCCTGGGGAGGGTAATCGCTGGGGAGGGCTAATCGCTGGGGAGGGTAATCGCTGGGGAGGGTAATCGCTGGGGAGGCAGTTGCTCCCACCCTCAGTGCTCCTTAGCTGCCTGCAGTTGTTTGTCTAGGGTTGGGTTCCGTGAGATCCCCCTTCCATATGAGCGTATCTGTTGATGCTGTGCTCCTTCAGGAATTGTTTTGGCAACTGTATTGTTGAGACCTCATGGGTGTAGTTTTCCAAACATGTCTAGGAGACTCGGTCTCACATCAGGTATCCTGGCCCTCTGGCTGTTACGATCTCTCTGCCCCCTCTTCTGCAGTGTGCTCTGAGCCTTAGGTGCAGGTGTTGTATTGTAGATGGCTGGGCACCACATGATCATTGTTCTCTGCATTTGAATTAGTCGTCATTTTCTGTAATGTTCTCCATCTATGTGAAGAGATTTTTGTTGTTGAGAGGTGAGAGCTACAGTAATCTGCAGGTATAAAAATAAATATTTAGAATACAACCAGGAATTATGCTGGTTTTGTAAAGTGGTGGTTTAGGTTCCTCTCCAAGATCCATGACCCTAGGTAGGTTGTCTAAGTTTCTAGTACCAGGAATGATTTCTCTTTTGTGGAGTGAGTCTTAAGTCTTATTATAGAGTTGTTTTTTACCACCAAAGTATGAGTGCCAATATGGTTATTATGCCATGCCTGGTTGTTGTAGTTCATAGGTGTCATAAGTGGGGAGTACAAGGAGTAAGCTTGCATGGAACCTTCTGGTACCACAAAAACTAGTCCCTTAGGGAGGAGGCTTTCAGGGTAGATCCTGTTTGTATTGTGTGCGCGCGCGTGTGTGTGTGTGTGTGTGTGTGTGTGTGTGTGTGTGTGTGTGTATGAAGTGCATGGTGTCGTCAACAACAGGAACTTAACTTTCCACCTCTGGGAGGCAACCAAGGGCAACAGCAGTAACTAGTGTTTTGGGAGTCCCTTGGACTCCCCTGACTAACAGCTCATTAGGGGACTTCTGATGCCTGGTAATGTAGATTTTTGCTAGCTCTTCTGTGGCTTTTGGGGGGGGGGGGAGACATTCTTTCAGCCCAGGGGGAAGATTTCATTTAGACTATGTATGTATATGTATATATATGGACTTACATGTATTATTGTATAATTTTAGAGTGATTTCTTAAGACTGTCTTCTATATTGACCGTCTTCCCGCCTCCTAACCCTCCCCCAGTCCCATTTCTCCTTCTAATTACATTTACCTGCTTTTCTCCTCTCTGTTGTACCTTTCCTTTTGCCATGGTCCCTTGCTACTTTCCTGGCTTCTGGAGCATTCCAGATTACACACTCAAATCTGAAGGTTTGAAGTTAAAGTACAATGTTTGTCTTTCTGGGACAGGGTTAACTCACTTTCTATTTCCATCCATTGCCTGCAAATTCCATGATTTCACTTTTTTTTTTTTTTGTAGCTGTATAGTATTCTATAGTGTATACGTACCACATTTTCATTATCCATTTTTCAGCTGAAGGGCATTTAGGATGGTTCCATTTCCTAGCTCTTGTGAGTAGAGCAGCAGTGAACATGGCTGAGCAAGTGCCTATGGGCAGGATCTGTCAAGTAGGTAGCAAGTCCTTTGGGCATATGCTGTGTCCTGTGGGAGATTTATTTTAGCTTTTTGAGGATTCGCTGCTCTAATTTCTTTAGCGGCTGCAGCAGTTTGCGGTTCTACCCACAGTGAGTGAGTGGTCCCTTCCCCTACATCTCCTGCAGCATTTGTTGCCGTCGGTTATTCCATCGCTCTTTCTGTTCTGACTGGGGTAAGGGGAAGTCTCAAAGTTGCTTTGAATTGCATTCTCTAATTGCTAGGGATGATGAACATTTATTGAAATATTTTAGTTCCTTTTTTCTTCTTCTTCTTTTGAGAACTCTGGTCTCAGGTCCAGATTTGAATGGGTTGTTTGTTATCTTTGACTCTGTTTTTTGGGTTCTTTGTATATTCTGCATATTGATCCTTTGTCTGAGTTAGGGCTGTGAGCTTCGTATTCAGCTGAGTGTTTCTTTAAGCTCTTTGTGGCTTTTTAGTTTTGCGAAGTCCCACTTACCAATTGTTGGCCTTAGTTCATGGGCAAGTGGGGTCTACTGAGAAAGTCCTTTCTTACACCTTTGTCTTGGAGAGTAGTGCCTATGTTCTCTAGACTCTAAAGTTTTAAGGCCATCTAGAGCAGTTGTTTTCAAGCTTGGCTGAGTATTAGAACTTGCTGGCAGCTTTTGACAATTTCCTTTTTTCACTGGGCCTTGCAGTTAACCCTCCATCTTCACACCAGGGTCGCTGTAGAAAACAATGCTGTGGCACTTGCTGCTGAGCCCCTCAGTTTTCCCTTGTGTCCCCAGCTGGGAAGGGAATTTAGGGATATGGTACAAAATTTCATATCTAGCTTAAAGTATGTTGGAAGAAAAGG
Source organism: Phodopus roborovskii (assembly GCF_943737965.1). Taxonomy (NCBI): domain Eukaryota; kingdom Metazoa; phylum Chordata; class Mammalia; order Rodentia; family Cricetidae; genus Phodopus; species Phodopus roborovskii. The sequence goes on along the minus strand of NW_026126541.1, from coordinate 12,791,175 downwards.
TAATTTAATTAAATTATAATTCTTTGCAGCTTTGTAACTAAGTGTTGAGGACTGTTGTTTGTGCTGTGTGCTTTGTTGATTGTGTATTCTGTCACCACAGCAGGTTCTCAAGAAAATAATGAGAGGTATTCTCACTGAGTGCTTTTGCAGTCCCCTTACTCTGTTTTCCCTCCATAGATTATTTTTCTGAAATGTTTTTCTTTTCAATTTCTTTTATTTTTGAGGGGTTGTTGTTGCTTGTTTGAGACAGTGTCTCACTCTGTAGTATTACATTCCTGCCTCCATTTCTCCGGTGCTAGAATTAGAGCCATGTGCTACCATATCTGGCTTCAACTTACTTCTTTCTTTCCTTCCTTGCATACTTTAGAATATGCATAATTACTTGAATATTTGATGAATTTGAGTGGTAACAGACTGCATTGTTTTACAGAATAAGAAGCGACAATATGATCAGGAAATTGAGAATCTTGAGAAGCAGCAGAAACAGACAATTGAACGACTAGAACAAGAGCACACGAACCGCTTGCGAGATGAAGCTAAACGAATCAAAGGAGAGCAAGAGAAGGAGCTGTCCAAATTCCAGAATATGCTAAGAAACCGCAAGAAGGAGGTAAGTTAACTACCATTGCTAATCATCACAGCTGTTTTTAAAAATGCAAATTGAAGACAGTCTAAGGAATTAGGAATAATAGCTGGTAACTGAATAGCAGTCATTCATTCATTCCTTTGTTCTTTTTCCAAACAGTGGTAGGTAGCAGTTAGTGAGGTCAGATGTTATCTCATTTTACTGCCAAGAAAACAGGAATTAAAGAGGTTTCAGTGGTCCATCTCCCTTACTTTGAGCCAAATCTTCAAATAAAAGTCCAAGCTGTATTTCATTCTGCCATTTGCCTCTTATTAATGCAATATTTAGGGCCTTATTTAGAAATACTTTTTCAAGAGAACTTAACATCAGTCGTATTTACCAGTGGCCATAAGAATTACCATTTACAAATTACTTGATGTTTGCATTTTTCTCTGTTAGGATCATTGATTTTCTTAGACATTCTTCCAAGCAGAAACTGAATAGCTTGATATTGAAAGTAGCGTAAGTCACGTGATTATAAAATGGTCTTGGCTTTTCTGAGCTGCTTCCATGTAGTTATAGAGCTGATTGTATTTTCCCTTGTATTTTGTCCTTTTGTTCCTAGATTGAAATAACATATATCCAAGCAGTTTTCAGTGATAATTTTATGACTTGTTCTACATCTTTGGTGCAGGAGAAGGATTTACATTTTCAGGGTATAAATAAACAATCTCAGGGGAAAATAATTGTGATCAGTTCTATTAGGATTGGAAGGAAATATCTCTACCAAACTAAGAAAGATATTTTCATTTTTGTTACACATCTCAGCTACCAAGATTTTAGCATTTGACTTTAGCATTTAATTAGGGAGAAAACTGAACATTATATTATTGAATCTTAAGGATGTGTTCAAATGGCCTGAGCTGTAACAGCAAGTACTTGATGCTTTCCTTAGGTCAAATATTGGTGTGCAGCTTCATTTGCTATAGCCACCATTCCTAAAAGGATGTTTTATTGTTATGTCTTATATAGGGTTGCTTTATATACCATGATAAAGATCTGTGTTAATTAAAAAAGAAAAACCAAAACCACTTTGTTGAGAGATTAATGTTTGTATCAGATTAAATTAAGACTTAATTATTTAATTCTGGGTGAATAAGTCTGTAGTTACTGTTCTGAATTTGGAGAGTTTTAACTTGTTATATTTCAGGTCATGATGTATTTATGTTGGATAATCTTATTGTTATTTTTTCCCTCATTGCCAAACTTCTTGCATTTGGGGAGTCTCTTGCTTTTAAAAACTGGTGATTTGGTTTCACGAGGAATTGCTAATGGGAACTTTAAGGACACTGTTAAATCAAAAGCAGTCTCTTTTCTGGGTGTCAGTGGCGTGTGGTGACTTGGAATCTGGGCTCTTCTGGTGCTTTTACTTGCAAACACATGCTCCTTTTTGAGATCTGGACTAAATGGGTGAAAGTCACATTTAGGTTTTTTGGGGAAAAAAGGAGGAATTTAAAGATATACTTCATTTTAAAACATACCTTGGTGTAAGAAGTCATAGTTTAGTAAACTTGAAGAGTGCTTGCCTTACTGATTTTTAATGTTGACCAGCTTGGCTTCAGTTTCATCAGAGAATATTATCCAGTCCTACAAAAGGTCATTAGCTGTATTGATTTTTGTCACACCATGTATATATAAAGTGGCATGTTTTATGGAAAAAAGCTTATTTTTCCCTTGTTCATTTGAAATCCCACTTCCCTTCTTCCTTTTCCTACCCTGGTGTCATGAAGGGGGTCACCTAGAAGTATTTCTTTGATGGTGTCAAGTCTGTTGTAAAGTTTGCACTTTGTAAATTGAGTTAGCTTTTCATGTGTTTAGCGTTTCAAATAGTATCGATAGGTGTGTTTGTAATTTTTGATCTCTCAAGAAGGCATTTGAATCTGTCCCTTTTACCTCAGCCCTGGTGCTGTGAGCACTTCTACACTGATGGGTGCGTGGGGATAATCAAGCAATGAATGAAGCTCTGTGTGCTGTGTTGTCCCTTTCTGCACTGAGATTGAGCACACTCTCTCTTCTTATTCTTTCCCACCAACTAACGCTTATGCTAATGCATGTTGAAAGAAATCGTTAAACAACTTTAATTTTGATTTGTAGCTTTCTGATCACATACGCATGTGCTTTCTGTGGAGAAAGTATTATTTCCCCACCTCCTGCATGCTTATACACTGTAGGTTATAAATGAAGTGGAGAGAGCACCCAAAGAGCTGAGAAAAGAGCTCATGAAACGCAGGAAAGAGGAGCTTACACAAAGCCAGCATGCCCAGGTAACAGCAGCAGCTTCATGCTACTAAAAACAGAAAGCAGCCTTTTCTCTCAGCTCAGTAAACCATGGTTGAAAGAGGAAATTTAACTGTATTATTTAATGTTGAATTTTTCCCCATCTATAGATACCAGGATTTTTTTTTTTTTTTTTTTTTTTTAGTAATGCTGAATATATAGTTGGTGATGTTTAAATTGCTAATATGAAAGTAACTGAAATGTTTAAAAAGTTGATCCCAGATAAAAGGAGCAAATGGGTTCGTCATTGTAACAATCGCTACTGCTACCTGATTTTTATCATGACAGGAGCCTTTTTTTTTAGGAAGTGGGGCCAGTGCTTGCTAGAGACCTTTAGGGCAGAGTTGGGGATAGGCGTGTAAGTCTGGGCTTAGAAAAAGAATGCCTATTGGAAAACCATTTAGAATAAAAATGGTAAATTTTACTATTAAATGGTAGGTCATACATTTTTTTTTTAAGATCAACAACAATCAACTTCAAAGACAGATTTTTAGTATGTTATTTCTTTTTGATTTAGAATTCAAAAGCTAATTGAGCAGAATATTTTTACAACTAGATAAATGAATATTTTAACAGAATTTTTCAGTTACTTCAATGTATTGTCCTTTAAATGTGGTTTTAAATAATATAGAAAACAATGATTCAGTGAAAATGATTTCACAACATACCCAAGCTTATGGGACACAATGAAAGCAGGACTAAGAGGAAAGTTCATAGCACTAACTGCCTACATAAAGAAGCTGGAAAAACCTCACATTAACGAATTAACAGAACACCTGAAGGCTCAATAACAAAAAGAATCAAATTCACCCAGGAGGAGTAGATGTCAGGAAATAATCAAATTGAGAACTGAAATCAACAAAAATAGAAACAAAGAAAACAATATAAAGAATCAGTGAGACAAAGAGTTGGTTCTTTGAGAATATTAACAAAATAGACAAACCTTTATCTAAACTAATGAAAAGGGAAAGAGAAAAAAATATCCAAATTAATAAAACCATAGACACTGAGGAAATCCAGAGAGTCATCAGGTCATACTTCAAAAACCAGTATACCACAAAATTGGAAAATTTAAAGGAAATGGACAGTTTTCTGAGTAAGTACAACATACCATAATTAAATCATGACCAGATAAACAAATAGACCTATAACTCCTATGGAAATAGAAACAGGCATCAAAAGACCCCCCCTACCCCCATACACACAAAAGCCAGGGCCAGATGATTTCAGCACAGGAGTCTATGAGAATTTCAAAGAAGATCTAATACCAGTACTCCTCAAATTGTTCCACACAATAGAAACAGAAGGAACATTGCCAAATTCTTTTAATGAGGCTACAGTTACCCTGATACCCAAACCACACACAGACATAACAAAAATAAAGAATTAGACCAATCTCCCTCATGAACATCGTTGTGAAAATACTCAATAAAGTATTGGCAAACCAGATCCAAGAATACATCAGAGAATTTGTCCACCATGATCAAGTAGGCTTCATCCCAGAGATGCAGGGATGATTCAGCATATGAAAATCTATCAGTGTAATCTACCATATAAATAAACTGGAAAAAAAAAGCCACATGGTCATCTCATTAGATGCTGAAAAGGCCATTGACAACATTCAACACCTTTTCATGATAAAGGTCTTGGAGACAACAGGGATATAAGGAACATATCTAAGCATAATAAAAGCAATTTACAGCAAGCCAACAGCCAACATCAAACTAAACAGAGAGAAACTCAAAGCGATTCCACTGAAATTAAGAACATGACAAGGCTGTCCACTCTGTCCCTATCTATTGAATATAGTACCTGGAGTTCTAGCTAGAGCAATAAGACAACAAAAGGGGATCAAGAGGATATAAATTGGAAAAGAAAAAGTCAAACTTTCACAATTTGCTGATGATAGTTTAGTATATATAAGCGATCCTAAAAATTCTACTAGGGAACTCCTACAGCTGATAAACAGCTTCAGTAATGTAGGAGGATACAAGATTAACTCAAAAAATGAGTAGGCCCCCTATATACAGATGATAAGTGGGCTGAGAAAAAAATCAGAGAAACATCACCCTTTACAATAGCCACAAATAACATAAAATATCTTGGGATAACCAAACAAGTGGAAGACCTGTATGACAAGATTTTTAAGTCTTTGAAGAAAGAAATTGAAGAAGACATCAGAAAATGGGAAGATATCCCATACTCTTAGATAGGTAAGATTAACATAGTAAAAATGACAATCTTACCAATAGCAATCTACGGATTGAATGCAATCCCCATCAAAATCCCAGCAAAATTCTTCGCAGACCTCAACCTCATATGGAAAAACAAAAAACCCAGGAGAGCCAAAACAATCCTGTACAATAAAGGAACTTCTGTAGGCATCACCCAAACCTGACTTCAAACTCTACTATAGAGCTACAGTAATGAAAACAGCTTGGTATTGGCACAAAAACAGACACATGGACCAATGGAATTGAATCAGAGATGGTGACATTAACCCTCATACCGGTGAACACCTAATTTTTTTTTATACAAATAAGCTAAAAGTATAAAAGGGAAAAAGAAAGCATATTCAACAAATGGTGCTGGCATAACTGGATGTTGACATGTAGAAGAATGTAAATAGTTCTGTATCTATCACCATGCACAAAACTTAAGTCCAAATGGATCAAAGATCTCTACATAAAACCACTACACTGAACTTCACAGAAGAGAAAGTGGGAAGTAGCCTTGAATGCATTGGCCCAGGAGACCACTATCTAAACATAACACTGGCAGCACAGACACTAAGAACAACAATGAATAAATGGGACCATTTAAAACTGAGAAGCTTCTGTAAAGCAAAGGACACTGTCAGCAAGACAAAATGGCAGCCTACCGAGTGGGAAATAATGTTTACCAAACCATCTTACAGAGGACTGATCTCCAAAATATACATAGAACTCAAGAAACTAGATGTCAAAAGACCAAATAACCAATTTTTAAAAATGAGGTACAGATCTAAACAGAGGGATCTGAAATGGCTGAAAGACACTTAAGGAAATGCTCAACACTCCTAGCCATCAGAGAAACGCAAATCAAAACAATGCTGAGGTACTATCTGACATCTGTCTGAATGGCCAAGATCAAAAACTCTGATGTCAGCTTATGCTGGAGAGGATGTGGAGTAAGGGGAGTACTCCTCCACTACTGGTGGAAGTGCAAACTTGTACAGCCACTTTGGAAATCAGTATGGTGGTTTCTCAGAAAATTGGGAATCGATCTACCTCAAGACCCAGCAATACCACTTTTGGGCATATGCCCAAAGGACACACCCCCAACACTGCAAGGACATTTGCTCAACTATGTTCATAGCAGCATCATTCATAGTAGCCAGAACCTGGAAACAACCTAGATGCCTGTCCACCAAAGAATGGATAAGGAAAATACGTTATATTTACACGGTGGAGTACTACTCAGCAGTATAAAACAATGACATGGTCGGAACTAGAGTGGAGTAATCCAGACCCAGAAAGACAAATGTAATATGTACTCACTTACAAGTGGATATTAGACATAAATCAAAGGACAACAAGTCTACTGGCCACAACCCCAGACAACCTAGCTAACAAAGAGGACCCTTTGAGAGACACATGGATCCACTGAGGAAGGGAAAAGACTTCTGAGGAAATTGGGAGTGTGAGGGCAGGGGAAATGGTAGAATGGGAGAGGGTGGAGGGAAGGGGAGTGGGGGAAAATATATAGCTCAATAAAATAAAAATAAGAAAAGAATTTATTGTTGAATTAATTGAGTGATTCTGTATTCTTAATTTTAGTTTGCTTTTTTTCTTTTTAAAATTACTTTCCATGTAATTTGGGGAGCTGGCTTTTATTTTCCCATGAAAGATAAAATTTAATACTAAATTCTTTCTGTAAATTTAGTGGAGTTCAGATTGTAGCACTCCAAAAATATTTATTCCTTTGATAAGTTTCCTAAACTTTGGTAATATTATAGTCTCTTTTAGACTTTTTTTCAGAGTTCTTAAGTCATAGTTGTAGAGCTGGTACATATTTGATACCTAGTCCACAGACTTTCAGACTATTTTCCTAGGATCTCGTATTTAAGGCAAGAATTGTGGGGTTGTGTTGCTTCTGTGTGTAAAAGAGGCCTTTTCTGTTCCTCTTTGTTCTACCCTTCCCCTCTCTCTACCCCCTCCCTCCCTTTGTATCCTTTCCTATTTCATTTATCTGTGCTTTCTAGAGGCCAGCATTTTTGAGAGTTCTCCCTCCTTCCCCCATATGGGGCTTAAGCAGGTAAGTCACCTTTAAGACCTAAGAGCACCATTTTTTTTCTTTTTTTAATTTATTTTTTACATTCCAATCCCAGTTCTCCCTCCCTCCTCTCCTCCTGCTCCCCCCCCCCAACTCCCCTCTCCTCCCATCTGCTCCTCAGAGAGGGTAAGGCCTCCCCTAGGATGTCTACTAAGTCTGTCCCATCATCTAGTTGAGGCAGGACCAAGGCACCTCCCCACCTCCACACCAATGTGTCGAGGCTGAGCAAGGTATCTCTCCATATAGAATAGGTCCACCAAGTCAGTTTGTGTATTGTGTTAGATCTTGGGCCCACTGCCAGTGGCCTCATGTAGTGCCCCCAGTCACACCGTTGTCACCTATATTAAGGGAGTCTAGTTCAGTCTTATGCAGGTTCCCCATTTTTCAGACCTGAGTCAATGATCTGTCACTAGCTTGGGTCAGCTGATTCTATGGGTTTCCCCATCATGGTCTTGACTCCTTGTTCATATTATTGCTATTCCCTCACTTTGATTGTACTCCAGGAGCTTGGCCCAATGGTTAGTTTTGGATTTCTGCATCTGCTTCCATCTGTTTGTGGAAGAGGGTTCAACCTTCTCTGGGGTTGTTGATTGTAGCCTGGGTATCTTTTGCTTTATGTCTGGTATCCACTTATGAGTGAATACGTACATATTTGTCCTTCTGGTTTTGGGTTACCTCACTCAGGATTTTTATTCTAGTTTTGTCATTTGCCTGCAAAGTTTAGGATGTCATTGTTTAAGAGTACCATTTTAAACCTGATTTATAAACAGATCTATCTATCCATCCATCCATCCATCCATCCATCCATCCACCCACCTACCTACCTATCATCTATCTATCTATGTGGGGGGGGGGCTTTTAAAAGGAGTTCCACTGATAGATACAAGTAACACATTAGAGTTTGGAAACCACTGACATAGTTCTCACCTTTTATTCTATAGATGGGAGATAGGTCCCTCTGTTTCTTGACTTGACCTATTCTTTCCATCTACATGACGTCATCCAGATGTCTGTTTTCTTACCTAGAAGGTACGTTTTGTTCTGACCCACAGGGTGTTGCTCAGGTCATGATTCAGTCTTTTCACTTGTCATCTTGTGCAGTTTTCAACGCTCAAATGCAGGATGTAAGTCCATGCGCGTGCTGTGGGAGGTGCCTTCTTTTTTACTTGTGCTTTCTTTGACTCACATGTGCCTTTCATTGTTAACTTCATTGGCTGAAGTGTAGAATATTGAGAGCTGATGCCAATAAGAACAGTAATAATAGTGTGGCATGAACTTAGTACTAACAGTGTTCTTCCGAGTTCTCACACCTGGTTCTCACTGGTACCAGCTTCATGCAGGGATGGAGTACGTATATCCTTTCTCTGCACTCTGAACATGGGCACAGAAGACTGCTGATCTGCTACAGACCAGCGCTTTGTATGGCCTCAGCAGGAGAGTTGGAAGCCGAATGCTTGCAGTGGAGGGCTCTATTTTTCTTCCTCCCCACCGTAGATTTTAACTTGAAAATTACATAATTTTTAGGAAAAGTAAATTATCTTCTGGGTAGAGTTTTATAAACTTTGCACATGTGAGAAATTGAATGCTGTGATTAGATTTGTATCTTTGTGTGAAGTGACATTTTGATTACGTACAATTTAGATGTCTTGATTATGGATATGGTCAGAAAAGCCATGGTAAAAGTAGTGATTTTATTTCTGTTTGTGTCCATTCAAATTGTCAATAATAAATATTGAGGTGTTGTTATTACTGTAGTTTGAAATTATGTCTGAAATTCCAAACTGTATTCTTTCTCACAGTTCCCATAGGGAAGGCTAGCCAATGTAACATGGTAAATTGTGTTTGTGAAGTTTGGTGTATCCTACTGGAGTAGATAGAATACAGCTTGACTTCAGCCTTTTCTGTTTCCTCACTTCCAAATTAGATTTAAAAAGTAATTGGCATATACTTTTTAAAACAAGAAATTATGATTTATAAACCTTTTTCTGATCATTACCATTTTTGAGTAAATCTGTTGAGTAAGTGATCAAATTTCATACAAGTAGTCCACCTTGTCATAAACGTCTGATAGTTTTTAGGACGGGAAGCTGTAACTTTAATACTTAGAGTTAGTGACTGAGCTGAGAAAATTACTTATCAGAATTTGAACTTGTACTTTTAAAGGTCACTGACTTCATAGTATATGAGACCAGTTTTAGAAATGATTTTTGGATTTCTTAGTTTGGGTTCTTTTATTGTTGGCTTTTGTGACGTCTACTGATAACCTCATAGGTATTTTTAAAGGCAGAATGTAATTCATGCAGACTTTTTAGAATGTGAAATTTCTCTTAGTTTCTGTTCCTAAGAGCAATTTCTAGTTACAACTTCTACTGTAAATGTATTGTATTTGGCCTTTGAAGTTGGGAAATTTAATAGATGGGCAATAATATTAAAATTACATCACTTGAAGTAAAGAAGCATATTAATTTGTGTGAAAGGGTCTTTTTCAGGTATTTTTTAACTTGAATATAAACTGTGTGGTATCCTCCATCTATATTGTCATTTAAACTCTGCTTGCTTATTCAGCTGTGAAGCAGCCTGGTTCCTTGCTAGATTCTGTCAGGAAGCATGCCTATAGTAGCCCATCACTGCCTACCTTGACTCCGACTTATTGATCCTTAGTTTGTCTTCTGGGGCTGTTTTATTGATTATAGTTAGTTGCACTATACCTACTAGTGTCAGACGTGTGCTGACTCAGCCTGCACTAGCAGTGTCAGACGTGTGCTGAGTCAGCCTGCACTAGCAGTGTCAGACGTGTGCTGAGTCAGCCTGCACTAGCAGTGTCAGACGTGTGCTGAGTCAGCCTGCACTAGCAGTGTCAGACGTGTGCTGAGTCAGCCTGCACTAGCAGTGTCAGACGTGTGCTGAGTCAGCCTGCACTAGCAGTGTCAGACGAGTGCTGAGTCAGCCTGCACTAGCAGTGTCAGACGTGTGCTGAGTCAGCCTGCACTAGCAGTGTCAGACGAGTGCTGAGTCAGCCTGCACTAGCAGTGTCAGGCATGTATTGAATACCTCAACAAAGTTCTTTTTGAACTAAACTCTCAGCTTGTGTAATCCAGATCTTAAGGGCAATGACATACCCACAAATGGCATAGACAGAAATCATGTACTTAGTGGCGTAGCTTTTATTTACTTTTTTGTTTCTCGTATTTATTGATTTGAGTTTATACTTTGATATTTGACTTCTGTGAATGTAAAGTCAGCAATATGCTAATTAAGCGTTTGTTCAGATACTTAAAAATCTACTATGCAACCCAATGATAAAAATGTTGACCAAAAGAAATTCTTCACTGTATCTCCAGGTTAAGCATTTATTGAACAGGTTTACATGTAGAAATCTTGTATCAGAGGTTAAAATGAACACTATTTTTATTACAAATATTTGTTGTAGGAAAGAATGTAAATCCCTTTATTTGTTGTAACTGCTTAAAAAGTGGCATGCAAAGTTTGCATCTCTTGAATAAAACCTAAGAGGCTTTATTCTAGATGATTAAATAAATAGAAGGGTGTCCCCCCAATTTTTTTTTTGGGGGGACGACACAGGATTTCTGTGTGTAAAGCCCTGGCTGTCTTGGAACTCACTCTGTAGACCAGGCAGGCCCCCAGACTTAAAGAAATCCACCTGCACTGCTTCCCAAGTGCTGGGATTAAAGGTGTGTGCCACACCCGGCACTGGTTGCATTTTATAGAGCCAGTTCACTAGTCTTTGTTTCTGCTGCTGTGTATTTGGGTTTGTAGTAAAGCAGACATGATTGTGCAGATGAAATGGTGGTGACATTTGATTCCCTCACAACAGCCTGAAATGACCAGCCCCAGAGGCACTGCCATAGGCCAGCTCTTGGAGGAGTTTGCCAGTCTGTGTGACTTAAGGACCAGGCTGGCAGTGATCCAGATCTTGTCTGACTTGTCCAAGTCCCAAAGAACCATTCTGAAATAGAGCTGGGACTAGATTCTTTCCTGGATGCACAAGAGAAAAGGACTGTGGATTAAGTATTGTTTCAGCCTTAAAGTAGAAACCTATGTTTTTGTATCCTTGGAGCTACATTATCTTCTGTTACTACCAACAGGGGATAGAGATCCAGATTTACCTTTTTCGTTTGTTTGTTTGTTTGTTTTTTGAGATTGGGTTTCTCCATGTAGCTTTGGAACTCGCTCTGTTATGGAACTCGCTCTGTAGATCAACCAGGATGGCCTTGAATTCACAGAGATCTTCCTGACTCTGCCTCCTGAGTGCTGGATTAATGGTGAGCGCCACTATTGCCTGGCTCAGACTCAGTTTCTTTTTCTTTAAAGCATAAATTTGGCAAATGGAAGGCATTAAGCTTATATTTGTTAAGTGAATTAGTGAGTCTCAAATGTGTTGTTAGAATTCCTTCATTGAAATAATTTCCTAGCCTTAAATTATATTTCTCTTGCCTTCAAATGGTTGTTCTGCCAAGTGTTGGTAGTGTACGCCTTTAATACCAGTACTTGGAAGGCAGAGGCAGGAGGATCTCTGAGTTCGAGGCCAGCCAGGTCTACAAGAGCTAGTCCAGGGCAGCTTGCAAAAGCCATAGAGAAACCCTGTCTTGAAAAACCAAAAACAAAACAAAATAAAAAAAAAAAAAACAACAAAAAACCAAACTGTTGTTCTTGTAGGTACAGGTTACAGATGATAAGCACTGTCCTCTGCTGTGAGTTCAGGCAAGGTCTTTCTACCTTAGTCTATTTCTGAAAAAAATGGGGTTAAATATTGTGGTGGTCATTTTTGTTTGTTTGTTTTTAGTTGCCTCTATTCTTAAAAGGAATTTTTTATTTACTCTTGTTCTATTTATACCATAGTGGAGCAAACGTTCTTTGTCAGAAGTTGTAATTTTGTTATTTTCCCAAAGCTGTTAATGAAATAGAACATTTTAATTATGAATGGATGTACGCTTTTTATGTGTATCATTCTTACTAGTGAATTTAGAATGTTGTACATTCTAATATTTTTCTAGATTTGAGTTAGATGACAAATAAATTTGTGCTATATCTGTACAGTATAATTTTAGTGATTTTTTTTTTTTTTTTAAATCCCACTAGCTTTATAAACTTCACTTAGAAAGCTTCACCACCAGGGATAAAGTTCAGTTCCAGAGTACTTGCCCTACATGCACAAGGCCCTGGGTCAGTCTCCATCACTTTTCCCCTAAAGAGAAGAAGAAACTTCACTAACCACTAATACATAGGTACTACATAACTGAATGTTTAATTCAGTAGATACATAGTAACAGATGGTTAATTGTGTCTATTAGGAACAAGAATTTGTTCAGAAGCAACAACAAGAATTAGATGGCTCTCTGAAAAAGATCATCCAGCAACAGAAGGCAGAGTTGGCTAATATTGAGAGAGAGTGCTTGAATAACAAGCAGCAGCTTATGAGAGGTATGTGGGAGTTCACAGTGTGTGTGTGTGTGTGTGTGTGTGTGTGTGTGTGTGTGTGTGTGCAACAAAAAGTGTCTCACAAACATTGCCTTGGGATGTGCATTGTGGAGTATTGAGTGCTTTCTTTTTGCTAGGTGGCAAATGGAAAGATAAAGTTAAAATAAGAGGTTCTCTTTTTTTAAAATTGAGAAGTACTGTGAGAGACAGTAGAAGTGTCTCTAAAAGTGTTCTCAAAACATGGGCTGGGGATGTAGCTCACTGCTAGAATATGTACTTAGTGTGCGCACGGTGCCCTGGATTTAAGGGCCTGGCTCAACTCTCAGCACTTCAAAAACAAAGCGCCCCCCCCAAACAAACATAAACCCCAACTTAAAACATGTCGTTCTAGCTGAATAATTTTATATACTCATTATGCTTTATAATTACAAATGTAATTATATGATATATAACCATACAATGAGAAGAAGATAGGATGGAATTTTAAGTTCTTATTCCCCATACTAGATTCTTTTTTTCTTTCTAAGGTGGGGTTTTGCCATTCCTGGTAGGACATTCTTAGTTTAGGACATTAAAAATATAGAGTGGTAATAAATGCTATTTTACACTGGTAACATTTTTTTATACCTTAGAATGTCTATTTGTGTGTATAAGTTAGTATATATAAATCACTTCAATATTAAATATTAAAATGGGGAATGTTGGACATTAGTTAAAAGAACCAAGTGACATTTTGCAAACCACTTCCTTGTAGCCCGAGAAGCTGCGATTTGGGAGCTTGAAGAGCGACATTTACAAGAAAAGCACCAGCTGCTTAAACAGCAACTTAAAGATCAGTATTTCATGCAGAGACATCAGCTACTTAAACGCCACGAGAAGGTGAATGAAAAGGAAATTTATTCAATTGTGCAGTTTAATTTCTTAGAGAACAGATTGTTGGCCTTATTTCTATCTTTCACCTTAATTTTTTTTTTTTTTTTGAGTTTTGAGTATGTGATTATCATATTTGTTTTGATTTCAAATTTTTCGATTAGTTACAGTGTTTTAAAGACCTAATAAATTGTCATATTCATCTTCCATCTTGCTGGTTCCAGTTGTGATTCAAGTATCTTAAGAACAAGTCTTTCCTGAAATTGGGGAAAATTTTTGTTTTAACACTAATGTCATCTAATAACTTTTCTTATAAATAGTTTTTGCCTAACATTTTGTTGCTAATTATGCAGTTAGGGAGAGGGCACCTACTGGAAGTACTAACAAATGCCATCTTGGAACATGCCTGTGGGTGCTGAGAATCAAGTCTGTTTAAATCTTCTTAGGAGACAGAACAAATGCAGCGTTATAATCAACGACTCATTGAGGAATTGAAAAACAGACAGACTCAGGAACGAGCAAGACTACCCAAGATTCAGCGAAGTGAAGCCAAAACCAGAATGGCCATGTTTAAGAAAAGTCTGAGAATTAACTCAACAGCCACACCAGACCAGGACCGTGACAAAATTAAACAGGTGCTTAGACATGCTCCGTTCTTTTCTTTTTCAGGAGCTAATGAATTTGAATGACCCTGAAAAGTACCTCATAATTTGGTTTAGACAAGTAGCCTCTCCTTGGGATTGTTATTTTTAACTTTCTGGGATGGGACAAGTTACATGTTATATACCAACTCAGTTTTCCATGTGTGGGACCGTAAAGGGAAAAGCTCTCTCTCCCTTGACAGATCGTAGACCATGAGAATGAGATAACTTGGACAGATTTTGAAGTCAAAACCATGTCCCTGCTGTGATACTTGCTCAGCAACAACCGGAAGTCATTTCCTTTCCCTTTCCCTCTGTCTTATAGGCCACAGATTTGTTTCAGTGTACCTCTAGAGTATGTAAAGAGTACACTTCTTCCTAACTAAATAGCTTTTGCTTTTCTTATTTGTAGTTTGCTGCACAAGAAGAAAAGAGGCAGAAAAATGAGAGAATGGCTCAGCATCAAAAGCACGAGAGCCAAATGCGGGATCTGCAGTTGCAGTGTGAAGCCAATGTCCGAGAGCTGCATCAGCTGCAGGTGGGGTTCAGGAGCCCGGCATGGGACACAGTGGCCAGTGTGGGGAAAATTCGAGCCAACCAAAGTTTGCACATGTTGCTTATGAAAGGGCCAGAGCATTGAGAGTGTGTGCTGCCTGCATAGACCCCAAAGCAGGGCTGTGCGGCGCCGTAGACTCTTGTTTCTATTTCATGTGACTGGGGTGAATGTGGGCATGAAGCTAAACTAAACTAAACTAAACTAAAACCTGAGGGATAGTCTTTGGAAGCATTGTTAAATAGCTTTTAGTATTAGATGATGGTGTGTTTAAGATTCTTAATTTATTTTTTTTAATTTAAAAGGATATGGCTGATTTTTTTTCTGGTTTTGTGAAAAAAAAAATAGTACACATTTGACAATTTTTTCCAGTGGGAAATTAGACTTTAGAGGGCTATTTTTGGGATTTATGTGGACTGTATAGTCTATCTAGGGAATGCCCAAAATGCTTACATTTCCAGAGTAACAGAGGTAATTTTGAAACTCTGTATATTTGGTTAATTTACTGGAATAGAATACTCAATAATTCCAACTCTTTACCAACTAGAAAAGCAAAAACCCAAAGTATTTCTACTTAAGTTACCTTTTTACATATGTTATATGAACAGCTTTATATGATAATTAATACTTTTCACAAGAAGATATAAAAGTTTCTAAAACAGTGGCACTTAGTTTTTAAAGAATTTGAATTTCCATAACAGCATGATATCTAGACAATAATTTGCCACTTTAAAAGAAAATTGAATCTGTTAAAAATTGCTCCATTGACCTGAAAAACATTTAATACCAACTTTATTTTCAGAATGAAAAATGCCACCTGTTGGTTGAACATGAGACTCAGAAACTGAAGGAGTTAGATGAGGAGCACAGCCAAGAATTAAAGGAGTGGAGAGAAAAACTGAGGCCAAGGAAAAAGGTAATTTACTTTGTTTGTGTCAGGCGCAGTGACATGATGGGTACAGAGATGAAAGTCCAGGGCCTTGGGAGAAGTGATACAAGTAGGGGGTATGTTAGAACAGGGTTCAGGGGAGCAGAGCATGGGAGCACATGAGGAGGACTGAGGTCCCTGGGAGGAGGTGGAAGACGAAGAAGCCAGGTGGGAGGAGTAAGAAGCGTGAAAAATGACTTGTGGGCAGATTGGAAAGGAAGAGGACAGCAGAGAAAATAGTTGAGCAGAAATATTGCATGTGGGAAATTATAAATAGTTCCCCTTGGAGAGTAGTATAGGGTTAGGGCATTAGGGAGGAATACAGGAAGAAAACAGTGGCAGCCAAGTCTGCTGTCAGCTGAAGCCACAGTAACAAGGTCCTTGAATTAAATATAATTACAAAATATAAGAATAGCTCATTTCCTCCTTCCTTCCATTTCTCTTGTTTGTAACTGGACTCCCCCGCTGCCCTGGTTCATTGGTTAACCACTGTATCTCTGGCCTTTACTCTGTTGTCCGAATTCTTTTATTAACCCTTAAGACATCAACCTTTCTTTTCTTGTGAGCTTCCTGTCTGGTGTACATCTCAGTGATGATGGTACATGCCTGAAATCTGAGCACTTGGAAGGTGGAGGCAGGAGGATCAGAAGTTCAAGGTCATTCTCAGTTACATGATAAATTTGAGGTTACCCTGGGCTAAATGGAGCCCAGTCTCAAGAAGAAGGAAAAACAAGTTAAAAGGGGATGGATGGCATGTGTCTCAGGGCCTCAGTATTTGTTGCTTTGACTGTTCATTGGTGCTGTTACTATTGCTATTTTGAGTGGGGGTGGGAGGGAGAGTTGCTTATATCCCATGCTGACCTCAAGCTTGCAACATTCCTGCCTTCTGCTCCCAGTTCTGTCAAGTATATCAATCCTGCACTTGGAAGCCTTCTCAATGATACACTTGAGCTATAGCCTTTCTGACTTTCCCTCCCATTAGACACTTTGTTCTCAGTGTGCTGCAGCATGGATAGGGTAGCCATTCCTTCAGCTTCCCCTGTCTGGTATAACTTCTCTGTCCTGTCTATCAGTTTCTGACATTGATTCATGGCTAAGTTCATGTTTTACATCTTCTGAGAAACAATCTTGTACAATAGCACCTAAACAATAGTACTTTTCTTTAAATGACTTACAGTCATGGATTCCTATCCATTCAGTTCACTGTAACAAAATATTGTAAGATGGAGGTTTGAGTAGTCCATGTCCAGAGTTCTGGCATGCTCAGAGTTCTAGGAAGGGCTGCCCTCTTCAGGAAAGAAACTCCCTGCTTGTCCTTTAAAAGAATGCTAATATCACTTGGAGGGCTCCATTCTGGTGACCTAATCACCACTCAATAGGTTAACCTCAGGAAACCATCAGGATTAGGTTTCAACAAAGTCAGCTCTTTATCAAACACTTAGTATTTTTGCTGTGTATTGTGGGGATGTAAGATGAATAAAGTTTATATCGTAGGTTTATATGTCTTTTGTTCAGTGTGGGAGAAAGACATGCCAGTAATGGACAGAAAAAGTAGGTGACAGTTACTAGTAGGTGTCACCTGCTGGGTGCTTAGATTTAATGATCACTTGGCATACTAACAAGGTAAGTTAGTTGGTGCCTTTCTTCTGTAGCAGCGGACTGATTGAGCTGAGTTGAACCTGGGCCTGTGGAGTGTGTGGTCTTAACTACTGAATAAAATGTTTGGGGCTAGGAGGTTTTTGTTTTTTAAGATTAAGAAGTTATCTGTATGCATGGATATCTGTGTGGGTATGCTGTGTGGATGCAGGCACCTATGGAGGCCATCAGGTCCCCTGGAGCTGGACTTACAGGCAGTTGTGAGACTCCTGGTGTAGGTGTTGGGAACTGAACTGGTCCTCCCAAGAGACATTGAGCCATCCCTCCATACCCTGGGCGGTCAGAGTAAATTCTATGGACAATGCATAATTGTTTGTCTTTTTCTTCTTAAGACACTGGAAGAAGAGTTTGCCAGGAAACTTCAGGAGCAGGAAGTGTTTTTTAAAATGACGGGGGAATCCGAATGTCTTAATCCATCAGCACAGAGCCGTATCTCCAAATTCTATCCTATTCCCACCTTGCATTCCACTGGGTCATAGCGATAGTAAGCATTCTCTGGATTTGGCTTCTAAGCACATTATTGCATTCTCTTCATCTTTCACAGTATGTATGATTCACAAAGACAATCACCTGTTTCATCTTCTCGGTGGTTTTAAAATTTTATTTCTTGGATTTTATTGTTAAACAAAGATGAAGGGTAAACGAAGACAGATGCTAGGCCATGTTGGCAAATAGCATCTTGCAGTAATTCCCTAAGGTGATTTTGTATATTGACCTTAAATATTGTATTCTTTAGATACTGTTACTGAAAAACTGCCAGAGAAAATATGTTTAAAGTTATTTGGGAAAAAAAACAAACCTGTTACATCACTAAGTATTAATAAATATTGTTTTGCCTGGTTTCTCAATGATGCTAAATTCTGTAGTTAAGATTCTGCTGTAGAATTGGAGTAATTTTCTTTTGGCAAACCAGCTCTTACTAAAAAGCCATGAGTTACAGAAATATGATATTGATTCAGTACATAGATATATTTTTATCATTAAACAGGATCAAGGTCTTTTCAAAGAAAAAGGTCATGTGTCACAAACATTAGCCTGTATGGCAGGAACTAGTAATTGAGGTGCTAATTTTAATAAGATAGTGCCTGAAACCCTGAATTTTAATCATGTATAAAGTGGTGTTTTCTTTTGGATCAACAGGAACAAAGTACCTGTCTCACTGAACATTACTGTCTTAAAAACATGCGTATATTGCCATTTAGTATTCATCCTAAAACAAGTGTTGTACAGAGTTTGGAAAGATAAACAAACTAGCTTTCAATTGCAAATTGAACATACAGAGCTCACCACATTGTCAGTGGTGAGCCCTCCCACTTACTCACTCATAATAAACCTCCATCTCAGCAAGTTCTGGTCCTCAGTGGATGCTCAGAGGCCTCTGGTCCAGGGCTGCAGTCACACCTACAGTTCTTTCTGAAGCTAGTCTTAGAAGCAGCATTGTCCACAAAGAATTTCCATTCAGTAGCAGGCACACATGCAAAGTGACATTGTATTGTTTCAAATGAGGTTATTCAAGTGCATTTTGGTTTTATTTTGTTCCATGTTTAAATTAATTACTCTGAGTAGGAAAAGCCTGAAACCTTTATCATGTGATAGCTGGTACATGTGATTATTAATGAAATGTTCACTCTTAGTTTGTTTTGAAGTTCAGAATCTCAGCTGCATCAGGTCAACAGTATTATAAATTTACAGCTCATTTGTGAATGATGTGCCTGCCTGCCTGCCTGCCATTGGCTCCCTATTCTCTAAGAGTGCCGGGTACCAAACTGTAAACATTTAAGTTTTGAGTTACATTTTGAGGTTGGTGAAAAATAGAAGTGTCTATGTAATGTGGGAACATCAGTTCATTTTAAGAAAATGTAGATGTCTGTAGTTCTTTCTTGCAGTTCATTTGAAAACTTTGGATGCTGAACTTTACATGGTTTAAAAATGCATGTGTAATTTTAATTTTATAATTATTTTGACAAGCTTAATTTTCCTCGACAACCTTGTAGGTAGCCTTAACTTTCAGCCAATTTTGTTTTTTATATAAATATATATATACATATATATAATGTATGGTTGTAAATTCATACACTTATCATATGAATGTTACTGTATACAGAATTCTTAATGCTTTATTTTCAGATGCTGGGTTGAAAACTCTTTGAAAGCCTTTAAATATATATCTTTATAAAGTAATATTCAGGATGATGATGGAAATTGTTTATATTATTATGATAAAAGATGGAATTATGTTGCCCAGTGTATTTAATGATTTATTTGAAGAGGGAGCGGGGAGGGAGGCTCTTATACGCCACTTTCTCCTTTGAATTTTTCAGTTTATTGGGTTTTTACAAAGGAATACTTCTAGGCTTTATTTTCAGTATCTTTTAGGTAATTGTATACATGACTTGGTCTGAATATCTGCCCTTCCTCTTCCTTTTCAACTTGACATTTAGAGCATTGTATCTTGGACGGAGGCTGGAAGGGTGTCACCCTGAATTCTGCCCTCGATTCCCTGCTCCTGCTTGAGTTCTCTTTCAAGCATGGCTGTATTCCTGTGGGTTCAGGGACTGTCCAGTAGTACACATGTAGAGGGGGCACACCTCTCAACACTTCAGGTTATATATAGAAAGTGTTTTGTAATAGAACACGCTGTTTCTGAACTTGCCTGCTTCTTGTAAGGCCTTATACCATGTAGATAATAGGAACACTTCTTCCTGTGTGAAGTGTAGGTGGGATTTGCTGAGAGCACAGACATCTTTGAGTCTGAGAGTGCAGTCAGCCCATCCTCCCCCACCCCCATGAAGTTGTTTGGTTGTTGTGTGTGTGCCATTGTGCTATGCAGTGTGTAAAAGAAATTCTCCATGTGTGCACCTCCAGCAGTCCCTGTCCCTTTCCCCGCATGCTGTGGACACGCCACACTTCCACCACACTCTGCAGGTCCAGTTCCTAGAGCCCAAGAGCAGGGATTCTGTCGATCTGTGGACACCCCCCACCCCACCCCACAGGTTTCTGAATTAGCTGCTTTTTTAGGTGGAGTCATTGTAAGCCCGTTCTTACCCTTTTCTGTGAGTGAGGAGGAGCCAAGCTTTTACTTGGCTGAAAATATCGGAACCTTCCTTCCCACATGACAGGACGTGGCAGATTGTAACTATGTAAGAAGCAGAACCAGAGCTACCTCTAAGCAGTGTTGTCTCTGGCACACGCTCTCAGGCACATGAGACCCTCCCGGGAGGTGTCTCTGATTTCTTGAGCATCAGCAAGTCTAAGAAGTGACTGTTTTTTGTACGCTTCAGGTCCCCAGTACCCTTATACTTTCCCCGTCCTACACTGTGCTTGTTACATTGACAAAGCCTCTTCTAAGAAGTCCAGTTTGACCAACTGAAGAGCTAGAAGTATTGCAGAGCAAAGCCACACCCAGACCTGCAGTGGAGGAGGAGGTGTCTGTTCCCGCAGCCTTCTGGCCCACAGTTTGTGGGAGTGACCTTTGGGCCACGGGTGGGTTCCAGTGCTCCCCTTACATCACAGGCAACAGTCGACGCCTCTGCTCTCCCTGTTTGGCTGACATGGTTTTGATAACGCTTTAAAATTTCTGCTACAAAGCTTGGGATAGAGTGTTTTACCAGTTTCAAATGTTGGCTGCAGCTTAAAAACGTGATTCTTTGCAGTGTAATGAGTTACAAGCTACATTTTCAAAGAGGATTTCATTTCACATTATGTGTCTTGTCTACTTGGGATCAGAAACATGCCTTTTCAATCACGGATTGTCAAAAAATAAAGTTATTTCTTAATCTATTTTGAGAAGCATTTTTTTTTTTAATTAAAAATCTTGGACATGAGATTGTCCTACCTAAGACACTTAACAGTTTTTATTTTTTCCTTTTTGGACCTAGTTATATTTTTAAACTTGTGCTCATCTCCAGTCTTCTGACCTTCCATGTTTATCATAGATCCTAGCCATCTGTGGCTCTCTCTCTCTCTTCTCTCTCCTCCCCCCCACCCTCTTTTTTTCCTGACAAAGGTCATTTTTAGTTTGCTGGTAAGTACCTTCCAACATGCAGACTCCTCTGCTAATGTTATAATAAACTATGTTGGAGTCAGACCCATTTAACCCAGATTCTTTCTGTTCTTTAAACTTTCTCACAGGATCCATAGTAAAACACACTAAAAAAGAAAAAAAAAAAAAAACTTTATTTGAAAATTTTACAATTGAAATGAATTTTCATCTTACAGATTACATACAAATGTTTTTGGACAGTGAAAAGTGCTTAAAAACCAGCTGCACCCAGGTTCCCATGTGACTTCCTGTTTGTAGACAAGGGGTGTGGAAGCCATGTTTCCCTAGTGTCAGGGATTCCCTCTTCCTTGCTCACTGCCCCTCTTGTACTGTCCGATGTGGCCTAGTGTGGTGTCATAATTGTTACTTCTGGTGTGCACAAGGACACAGGCCATGGCTACGACCAGTCAGGCTTGGAAGCCGGTGTGGTGATGGGCAGTGGCCGTCTCCACTGTGATAGCTGTTTGAAATACCACTGCCTTTGAGAGAGTGGACTTGTCAGGCGCCTTCTTCCCTGAGACTGGAGAGTGCAGAGTGAACAGGGAAGGGCCTGAAAGCAAGTCTTGGTAACAGTAACCAGAAAGCGCCATCAGGTATCACCCTACGAAGGTCCCCATTCCCCTTCCCCATTGTCTGGAGGCAAAGCGCCAAGACTCCCCAGCCAACATTTATGTAACTGAGGTTCAGGCCTGAGCTAGGTGCTGCAGAAGCCAGGGAACTCAGATCTGAGAGTTAACTGAGAGGTTAAGTGTGATATTAAATTTTGCAGCTAACCCAAAGGCCCACCCAGTCGAGGCAGCTGTTTTTCATTGTGTGTCTTTGAATTTCCTGTATGTATACATTTTGTTCAGACTGAAACAAGGGTTGCTAGGCGACTTGGTCTCAGCAAGATGTGGACCAGTTCCACCCACTGGGGACACTTGGACATAAGTACCCAAACACGTTGCAAGAACTTGGTCTGAGAACTTGGTGTCTCTGCCGAGTGCAGCTTATGGCTTGATGGCAATACTTCTCTTCCTTCTCCCAGTGTAGACTTGGTCGCCTGAAAATCCAAAGATGAATAGGGCTTAAATCTGTGTGTGGCCTGTGGCCTTCGTAAGACAAGTGATACCAACATTGATTGCTAAAAGTGGCTTGAAAGGGTAATCCTATGTAAACCTTTTTTTCGAGTTATTTACCCTGTTTGTTACCAGGTTCTTTTTCACTCTGCAGCAGCTCTGGTCTTCTTCCTTCCCAGATATGCTAAATGCCCTTTTCTGTGTTCGTGTTTGAATTTCTCAGGCTAGCCCGGAAGCAAAGTAACTTTTCTCTACTGAGCCCAGAACCTCGGAAGCCACAACATGGCTACTTACCCTTGTCTCCTTTTTCTCCTTTCTGCCCTCGAGGGCCGGGTGGCCCGGGTGGCCCCGGAGGACCTCGTTGCCCAGTAAGGCCCCTGTCACCTAGAAGCACAGAGAGGGTATGACGTGAGTGCGTGAATGCAGGACTGAAGGTGTGGCACAGTGTGGCACCAGCAAGGGAGCTACCACTTACCTCTGGGGCCTGGGGTGCCCACCTCGCCCTTTTGCCCAGGCGGGCCTGGGATAGCTCCATGCGCTGCAAGGAAGGAAAGAGTCTGGCTTTAGACACTGCCAGGGGCTTGGGAGGTCAAGCTGTTTGTTCAAAGCCACATAGATAGTGCTGGAATCTGGACTTGCACAAGGAAATGGAGCTGGCTTTCACTGATTTTGGCATCTCAGATATGGCAAGGAGGAGGGTTGTTGGTGTTTGTGTGTCAGGCCTCGTGAGACTAAGCTGCAGGTTAGTGCTCTGGGGAAGCCAGGCAGTGTGCTTACTCCGGAAGAAGTCCATGAGGTCCTGTGTCACATTACTGTAGGCAGAGAAGACCTTGCTGATGCCAGGAGGGCCCTGGGCTCCAGGCGGGCCGGGTGGGCCCTGGACAGTGTAGGCCATCCCTTGTAGTAGGCCTTGACCTGCAGAACACCAGGGTACAGGTATAGGGAGCAGACGCCTCGCAGCGGTCGGCTGCAGCGGAAGGCAGTGTCCTCAGACTGCCTCACTCTGAAGCAGCCAGATTAGATGAAGCTGCCCTGAGGAAAAAGCCCTGAAGCCTTCCTTCTCCTGGCCTGGCCTGTGGTGACATTCCTCCAGGGCGTTTGGACTGAAGGACTGTGCTGATAACTAGAGGGAGAAAGGACTTCTTGGTTAACAACCTGGACCAAGTTCTGTGCTGGTGTCGCTGTCGGACTTGCCCTGAGCAGAGTACCAAGGCCTCCGGTGTGCCCTGCTCCCACAGCTCAGGTGGCAGTACCGGGTGCACTGAGATGGCGGAGACTTAGGTCGCCTGTCTTCCCTGCTCAACTGATTCCAGAGTTGCTATCGTCACATACATTAAAAACAAGGGCCCAGTCTGCGAGGCCTGTATGCTGAGGCCACACATGCGCCTCCCTCTCTGAGGTTCCAGGGTTCCAACTTACGCTGCATGCTCTCGGACACCCTCACTGCCAGCTTGTTGTAGTCCAGGTCTCCCGTGAAGCCAGCCCGCAATGAGTCACCATTGGTACCATATGTGCCGCCGGCAGCTGCCCCATAACCCCCTCCTGGGCCGATGTCAGTGCCATAGGGGCCCCCATCTCCTGTTCCAAAGGTTCCACCTTCGCCCAGGGAGCCTCCCCTGGCTGCCCCCAAGTCCATGGGAGCACTGTAGGAAGTGCCCCGTCTGGCTGAGGAGCTGCTACCCCAGTCGTAGCTCTCCCTTAAGTGACTGTCTCCGGGTGGTCCCTGAGGCCCCGGGGGGCCTGGAGGGCCAACGATGAAGCTGCGGACATCAGGACCTGTGGGGTAGGAAGATGCATTAGCCCAGATGGTGGTGGACAAAAGACTTGGGAAGAAACTGAGGCCCTTGTCCATGTATGGAAGGGCTGCTGATAGTCCAATGCTGACTGCGCCACTTACAGGCGGCATGGCGGTCTAGAGAGGGAGGGCACACCAATGTCAAGGCACCTACTTGTCAGGTAGCTAATCAGCTCGCTGCGGAAGTTGTCACTGTTTTCGGCTGCGTAGGTGGCCAGAGCTGTTGAGACACCCGGGGGCCCTCGAGGCCCTGGGGGTCCAGGAGGTCCTGGAGGGCCTGGGATGGAGGACAGGCCAGCAGCTGTGTGGCAGGAGAAGGGAAGAGGAAGGTCAGCGTCCTCAGCAGAGAAGGCTAGACTCTCAGTGTCCCCGTGGCCCACTGTGAGCCCTCCATGGGTGGAGTGAAGGGGATGGGGAGGTGGAGGTTGGGGTAGAGGAAGATGGGGGATATCTACTGGGCCTCTTGTATGCAGGAGAAAGGAGGTCTAGGTGGCCCCTTTCTGTCATCTGGGAATGGCTGCTTTTAAGGGTGCTTCCTGCCCTCAACCCACATCCTGTTCTCTTAGACCTTCACCAGCAGGCATTAGAACCCTTACTACAAGACTTCTCACAGGGCTCATGAGATCTGCCATGGCTCATGGTCCCTCACAGCTGTGTGGCCCTCTTCAGGGGCCCAGTCCCATCCCATCCCTGTGCATGCTCTATTGGGGAATGGGACAGTGATTTAGTTCCCCGTGGTGGCCCTAGTGAAGATGAGGGATGCTCTCAAGGTCAGGCTGCTGCCCTTTTCCCTCCTCTCCCTCCTCCCTAGTGTCCTACTGTGCAAGTAAGATGAGAGGTCCTCCGCACTGATGCTGGACCACGCGCTGCCTGGCATCCCAGGTGGCCCAGGTGGTCCTGGAGGTCCAATGATGTCCCTATAGTCAGACCCTGGGACATCAGTGGGCAGTAAGGAGTCAGTCACAGCCTGAACCGAGGGTTCAGTTCCCATCCCAAACCTTTTGATGGATGTCCCTGCGTGGCCTTACCACGGAGCATGGTGAGGAGCTCCTCATAGGATGTTCCTGGCAGGCCAGGGGGCCCTGGTGGGCCAGGATGCCCAAAGCTGATTCCAGAACCTGAGGAACAAAGTACCAAGTTGTTGGGAACTCACACGGGACAGGGGAGGACAGACACACACAGCCTGTCAGGAAGGAGGGCAGATAGTGATTTAGATGGAAGTGGGTCTGAGGGAGGGAGGGCAGCGTGGTAGGAGAGAAGGTGGAGGGGAGTGAGATGCAGATGTTGTCTGGGTGGTGACACCCAGTGAGGAGGGCACAGAGAGGAGCACAGGTCACAGCTGCTGGATGTGGAATGTAAGCACGTCTCAGACTTGCCCTGGAGCTTGCTCTCTCTTAGAGCAGCTCCTGAGACTGCTGGCCCCACAGCTCAGTGCAGCTGGGGGTGGGGGTGTGAGGCTGGAGGTTGCCAGTGGAGCCATCTCAGTGACATTGGATGCCCTGGGCCTCATTCCATGCCCTTCTGACCGCTCACTTGACATATAGTTGAGAATGTGTCTGCTCAGCTCTCCATAGTCCAAGGACAGGAGGGACCCATCTCCACCAACTCCTGGTGGCCCTGGTGGCCCTGGGGGACCCACCAGGTGCTGACGTAGGAACTGCCACACATCATTCCCTGGAAAGGAGAGGGTAAGCTTTATGGATCAACCCAGAAGCCCAGTCAGGTCCCCCTGCCCAGCCTGGCTCCCAGTAACAGCTGGGAGTTCTTGGTTCTTGGGCCACGCACACACAGGTTAGGGGAAATCAGCCTGCTTCCAGGTGCCTGCAGTACAGGAAAATGGGAGATTGACTGTCCCATTTTGATATATTTGTGACTCAGCTCACAGGGTGGAGCAGCGAGTGAGTGAGTGGTTCCTTGTCCCAGCCTGGGACCAGTGTGCCCACCAAACGAGGTCAGAAGAGAGCAAAGAGGCCCTGCTCTAGCCCACAGTAGGTGCTCTAGCCCACAGTAGGTGCTCTAGCCCACAGTAGGTGCTCTAGCCCACAGTAGGTACTCTAGCCCACAGTAGGTGCTCTAGCCCACAGTAGGTGCTCTAGCCCACAGTAGGTGATCTAGCCCACAGTAGGTGATCTAGCCCACAGTAGGTGACTCACGTCTCAGCATGGCCAGGATATCTTCTGAGGAGGCAGAGGACAAGCTGACACCGTAGCCTGATGCTGTGGGAAGAAGACCTCAGGTTAGCTCCGGTCTCAGAGCAGACCCTCTATGTCCCAACTCTGAAAGGTCAGGCCATCTAGTCCTTGTCTTTGGGCAGAATGAACAGGTAGAGCATTTCAGGCTAGTCAGGAGGCCAGAACTAGATGGTGGCTTTTTTTTTTCTTTCTTTCTTTCTTTTCTTTTCCTTTTCCTTCTTTTTTCTTTCTTTCTTTCTTTTTTTTTTTTTTTTTTTTTTTTTTGTTTGCTTTGTTTTGTTTTTAAGATTAGATAGATAGAAAGAAAGATGGATGGATGGATGGATGTACGTTCTGCCTGAACTCAGGACCTCTGGAAGAGCAACCAGTACTCTTAACCTCTGAGCCATCTCCAGCCCAGATGTTGGCTTTTCATAGGGAGTGCCATGTTATAGAATATGCTTTAGCCTGACTCCTACTTAGATACTGCCAAGCAAAGGTCCCTTTTTGTGAGCAGAGATGGGCCAGTATTTGAGAGCATGCTGGTCCTGTCATGCCTCTGTTCCCAGGGATCCAGTAACTGCTAAGCTGGGCCCCTGTGGCCCAACTGTGATGAATGAAGAATCAAGGGATGTATAGTCAGGGGAAGGGCACAGCTTCCAGTGAATTAAGAGATGTTCAAGGAACACGGGGACTTTAGGAGGAAGGTATAAGAGCACAGAAGGGTGACAGACTTACTCCTCAAGTAGCCGACCACCTGGCTTGCCAGCTGGGAGTAGTCAAAAGTCTCTCCTGTGATGGTGATGACAGGCCCTGGAGGGCCTGGTGGGCCTGGGGGACCCTGAACTCCAGAGAGATAGGTCCTGATGCTGTCACCTGCCAACAAAGGAATAAGGTAGTCAAGCATACAGCCAAGAGCATCCAACCTCCTTGTGGTCATGGGGAGGAGAAAAACCTGTCCTGATCCACACGGGGCCTGAACCATGGCCCGCAGGGAGCCTGGACTGCTTTGCTACTGATAGAGAAACTGAGGCTAAAGCCTGTGCTGTCCATTAAAGTATGGGTTGACAAGGCTCTAGTCAGCCATCCATGTGATATATCACCCCCACACAAGGATGGGAAGGGCATGAAGACGTTTGAAGTGTGTGTGCATGCGCGCGCGCGCGTGTGTGTGTGTGTGTGTGTGTGTGTGTGTGTGTGTGTGCATATGTGTATTCATTTTTGTGCATGTGTGTAGTAGGAACATGCAGATCTCCAGGTTGGATAAAGATGATGCATGTGCATGCAGGGGTATGTTAGCCAGCTCTCTGACCTGCAGGCCAGGCTTCATGGATAGAAGACGTGGGCCTGCCACACAGATGGCGATCCCAACACCCTTCTCTTCCCTCCATCTCCTTCCCAAGGTGTGTGACTGGGCACTTACTCTGCAGGTACTCTGCGATGTAATGCTGGATATCCTGGCCAGAACTGCTGAAGGGGCCTGGAGGCCCAGGGGGTCCTGGAGGGCCAGGTGGGCCCTGCCTGTATGTAGTGCTGGATGATTCCCCTGCGGGGAAGAGAGTGTCCTGTCTAGGTCGATCCCAGGCATTGTGTCCCCGCCTGGTCTAAGGCTTTCTCTGTACAGGAAATAGGAGAGCGGCAAACAGAAGGCCACACCTGCAAGGGCACAGAGCTGGGTGCCGGCCCAGGCCAGGCTGCCTGCCTCTTTCTTTCCTTCTCTCCCGGCTCACTGCCTCCCTTCTCAGGCCACCTGTAGCTTGAGGATGCTCCATCCTCATCCTCGGTCCCCAGCTAACTGCGGATGTGCATGCACCTTTCCTTCCATCCCCACAAGCCTGTGGTCTCCTTAATGGTAGCTCATGTGGGATGTCTGAGGAACCATCAAGTTACCATGGAAACCAGAGAGGAGGAGATGCATGGAGGGGTCACCACCCTCATTGGGACCCTCAGCCTCACTTGGAGGATGAAGAACTTTATTCTCTTTCACTTCTTACCATGAGAGTAACCACCAGGGATGCCAGGATCACCTGCAATCCAAACCAGGGAGCCCCGTTTGTGCCACCTTCTCCAGGCAGCTCCCAGTTAAGTTCAGCACCCTTAGTGGGTGGCTCAGCAGTCATTCCATGTCTACTACAGTCTTGCTTGCAAAGATACCATGTCTCCCTTTGCGGAGGCTCCCTAAAACCCATAATTGCTGGGCCTGCATCCCTCTCTGAGCAGTTTCTCTCTCTTCTCCCTCTCTCCCTCTCTCTTCTCTCCTTCCTCTCTCTGACACACACACACACACACACACACACACACACCTGCACTGCACTGCACTCAGGCTGGTACATACTTAGCTGTTCACAGCGACTCTCTGATCTACTTGTGTGGACCAAATGCATTTTGAATAAGCTCAGAGTTCTCAGGGGTCAGTTCTTGCCACCTCATCCCTACCCTGGTTGTGTTTGATGTACCCTGATGTCCTCTGGGGCCTGGAGGGCCTTGCAAAAGGACACCTACTGCCAGATACTGTGTTTTCCATCGGCCCATGGTGAGAGGGGATGGGAACAGTGGCATTGAAGTAGACAAGCTGGGGCATCTCCTTCCACAAAGTCAGTCAGGTGGAGATTGCTGGCAGAGTTTCTGAGTGCCCTGCCACTCCCCTGCTCCCATCCCGTGCTGAAGGCTGCTGAGCATCTCTTGAGACATGGCAAAAGTGCCCTTGCCTCATTCAAATGCTTTGGTCACCAGACTGATAAACAGAAGACGCTGACTTCTGGGATCCCCGAGACACTGCTCTTACCTTGGTCTCCCTTGGGGCCTGGGGGGCCAGGTGGACCCGGAGGGCCAGAGAAGAAGGTTTCTGTGAGGAAAGGAATATTTGGAATGCGGATGAAGTGCTTCCGAGGAAGCATCGGCTCACACAGTGCTGGGCACAGTGTAGCCGCTCAGTCAACACCTGCCGAATGTGTGGGTTTGTAAGGATGTGTGTTAGGATGCTTACATGGTCAAAAAGTTGGTGTATAAATGAGTGAAAAACTGACTCGGATCTTCTGCAGGGACATGCTCTGGCCTAGAGCTCACTCTTAGGTTATTTCTGTACTTTTTTTTTTTTTATATTGTTCCACTTCTTTGTATTCCTGCCCCTTTCCTACTTTGTCAGAATGACATCTCCCATCACTACTTTATCTGACCCCTGCTTCCCGAGTCTAGGAACCAGGCCTCCTGATCACCCCAGAGTCTCCCAAGAGCAGAACTGGCTCTTCCTTCAAGCCAGGATCCCAGTGTAGCTGGCTTGACACTGCATATTCTCCCTCTTGAAGCAAATAATGGGGATTCTGTATTCATTCTTCCCTCCAAAGCCAGAATGGGGGGTCTGGGAGCCAGTCAGGAAGATTGCACCGCTGAGACCACAGTCAGACTAGGTCTGAGGGAGGAGGTGTGACTAGATGCCCCAAACTTACCTGAGTCCCTCAGGAAAGATCCTGGTGGTCCGGGAGGGCCTGGCTCGCCTTCCCCTAGGGAAAAGAAGCCCAGGACTCAGTAGTGCCAGCAGATGAGCCAAGCGCTCTCTGCCTGGAGGAGGAGGAGGCAGGGACACTCTTCCCGAGGGCCAGCCCAGAAGGACATGGTCTCCGGTCCAGGGTCTCCAGGTCTCCTTATCTCCTGCTTCCCCTGTCCTTGTCCCCTCCCAGCAAGGAGTTCAGCTCTCACCTGGAGGGCCTCTGGGTCCTGGTGGGCCTGGGATAGAAGGCCCTGCAGAAGACAGAGAAAGTGCTAGTCAGGGGGCTGGTGGTTGATTCCTGATGGTAGGACCTGAGCTTCCTCATGAAGTGCCTCATGGCCTCCAGCCCTCGAGACTCCCCACCTCCCAAAGATCAATGAGATCTCACCTGGTGGCCCTCGTGGGCCAGGTGGGCCCGGGGGACCCCGCAAGTCGACTCCTTCTGTAGAAGGAAGCAAATAGAAACAGAAGGCTATGGCCAGGCTCTTCCCCACAGGGCTCCTGATCTCTCACCAGGATGGTTGGTCTTGGCTCTGTAATCCAGACCCTGATTGCACAACACCCCCTGAGATCCCGTCTGCTGAGAAGCCCCCATTCAGAAGCAGGGTGGGCAGCAAACTGGCGGCGTGTGGGGGAGTGGAGTTCTGTGTCAGCCAGCCAGAACTCAATCCACACTTGCACTCAGCGAGCTGGCAACTTTAGGCAACTTTCCACCCTCTCCCAGGCTCCGCTTCCTTCACTGTAACTCAGGGCCACTGAGCTGCACCATAGGGATGATAAGATGACTCAGATTCAGCAAGATGCCGCCAAATGCTGAGCCCCACCCCCACACCACTGGGGTTGGCTGCCACCTCTAGTGTTCGATGACACAAGTGTTCAGGCGGGAGGCCCAGCTGCGGTCCCCCTTGGGCTCTTGAAAGAGCTTTGTGGACAGGAGGCCACAAATGTCAGACCTCTTGTGACTGAGAGCCCAAGACATTGTTCTCTGAGTCAGGTTTGCACGACTCCTGCCCGCCACACTCAGTCCCGAGGTCTCATCTGACCCAGGTCCTGCCGGAAGCCCAGAGCCTGTCAGCTGTCCCCTTCTTGTGACTGTACCTCTCATGCCAGGCAGCCCCTGCCACTCCTGGTAGCTTCCAGTGCAGAGCAGGGAACGCGATCCTTCTGACATGAGACTTTGCGCTCACATGAGACAATGACTCACAATGCAGCTGCCCGGGCCCTGACAAGGCTGCTGTCACCCCTCTGTTCCCTCCCCAGTGACACCTGCCCTGGCCAACGCTTGCACTCACGGGCAGACAGGACCTCGGAGATGGAGCTGCCGCTGTTTATGAATGAATCGCCAGCAAGTCCTGGCTCCCCTCGCGGGCCTGTGGGGGGCACAGAGAGTTAGGGTGCACACTGCCTGCAGCAGAGGACCCCTCTGAGGTGGGGCCAGATGCAGAGTGGGGCCTAGCTGAGGGAGGCTGTGGCCCAGTTAAGGAAGGGCAGGGCCGAGAAAAGAGAGGCTATATTCCTGCTGAGCCAAAGGAAGAAAGAGTGGCAAGTGGAAAGCAGGCCAGGCCATTGATGGCTGGCTGCTCTTTGCACCTGTGGCCAAAACCCGTGGTGACTTGGACCAGTTTCCCCAGAACTTTCCCCAAAGCTCTTCTAATACTTGGAGAAATCACTGGACAGTAATGTTACTATCTGGGTGGTCATCTGAAGCCCAAGGCTATGAGAACAGTCTGTTCAGCCTTGACTAGAATACCACAGAGACTAAGTCCTCTTGTCCTGAGGAGCCTGGCCCTCTTCGAAATATGGGAAGGGGCGAGAGGAGGTGGCTTCCACATGGTGGAGGCCTTGTGAGGCCCATGGTGAAGAGCCCGGAAGGCCCTGCTATTTCTTCTAAAGCACACATATCCCCCGTTATTTAAAACTCAGGGACTTAAACCCCACCAGGGAAGAATGTCCCTCTGCCCCAGCCCATAGCCTGCGATTTTACAAGGTGTGACATACCTTGTTGTCCTGGGAGACCAGCAGGACCAGCAGGACCTGGAAACAGTTATGAATATAGAAAAGGTTAAAACACACATACACACGTATGCACACACATGTACACACGCGCGCACACACACACGCATGCGTGCACACACATGCGTGCACACACACAGACAGGCACACACAGACACACACACACACACACACACACCCCACAGGGAAAGCGGAGGAAAAGGGCAGGTGCCTGGAGATCAATCCACAGGCATTCTCTCAGAGTGTGGACTAGCTGGCTAAGTCAGGAGTAATTAGCAACTTGAGGTCAGCCCCTTAAAACTCTCTGGCAGGAAGGGGACCCCAAGGTGAGCAGGGCTGTCCCTTTCTTTACTGTTTGGGGACCTCTGTGTCTCTCAAATGTCCCCACTCACTGGAGCACACTTGCATAGGACTGGAACACACTTGCACTAGGTACAAATCATGTACCAATTTGAATATATATATTTTAGATAATTAAAACACGTAACGAGAGAGCAAGCATTTTGGAAAGCCAGGAAACAAATCACAACTGCTTAACTTCTAAGCGCTTTGTTTTGTTTCATTTCAGCAGTTTTTTAAAAACCCATTTCATAAGAGCGTGGTTGTAACCACAGCGCTCACACGGCCCCTGCTGGTGGATCTCCTCACTTAGCAGCCGCCTCATCCCGCTGGGGGATTTGAGGGTGCTTTCTCTTCACACAGCACTGGCAATTGTGTTTTCCTGGAAACCCATTACATTGTTTTCCAAGAAACAGAGTCCAAGAGCCTTCCTTCTAACCGGCCCACACTCCGGGGGCAGAAACCCTCCCCCTGTGTTGTGCCTGTGTGACCTGAGGTAAGCCGTTTACCCACTCTGGTCTCAGCTTCTCAACTGCCGATGCATCGATGCATCGGGGTCCCCTGTTGAGAGCATGGGCTTTTTGGAGCCCTCCTTTCTCTTTCCACAGTTCCTGCCCTTGGTGTCAGGATTTGAACAAATGTGCCTAGAATCTTTTGCATCCATAACCCTGCTGCTGATTGGGTGTAGAGCAAGGAGACCGACTGACCTGGGGTCCCTGGAGGTCCTGGGGGTCCCATGGCACCGGGAGGTCCGGGAGGTCCAGGGACAGTGATGGTTGATGATCCCTCTGGAAACAGCAGGGGTATAGACTGTGAGTCCCACTTATCCCCTTCAGAGGTACCAGCACCCCGGGAGGCTGCAGGTCAGGCCGCCTGGCCTCTGCTTCTCACCCCTGTAATGTTCTTTCCCTGTGCTGCCCCCACAGCCCGCCTTTGCCCTGCCCTAAGCGCCTTCCACCTGCTGGAGGCCGAGCTGGGCCAGATGGCCCACAGTGGACAAACAGAACTTGGGGAGGGACTGCCTACCTGCAGTCATGAGTCTGCCTGGAGCCCCAGGTTCACCTGGGAAGGACAAGAAGAGTGAGCAAGAGGATTAATCAGTAGCTTGATAGTCATTCTCAAAGTTTCTGATTGCATTCGAGGGCCACCTGTGGTCCCCTTGCCCTCGGGCTGATGGGATTTTAATGGAGCCTAGGGTATGCTGGGTATTTTTCTCTCAACTTAGACCCAGGGCCCAGAGCATCAGTCTTCTCTCAGAGAAGCGGTTTTCCTGGGAGGCTGTGGAAGAGTTTGCCCTTCCACGAGGCCAGAACGGGGCTAGCATGAGACTCATCCCCCCCCCCCCACATCTTTTCTTCCCGTAATGGCCACAGGTGGGAAACTTGAAGGTCAAAGAGTAAATAGAAGCCATGACCTCAGGTGTGAATTCTAACTCCCTGGGTGACAGGACTGACTGAGCAGCATGAAAAGGGTTTTGGCAATTGGCAAACCTGGGTGACCCTGAGTTACACACAAGGTCACACACAGCTTTCATGCCATTGGTCTTAAGTGGAAAAACAAAACAAAGCAAAGCAAAGCAGAAAAAAACAAAAAAAACACAAGGGTGGGTGAAGGACTTCCAGGATGAGCACGCAGGATCTGTATGTCCCCACTGCATGTCCCCAAACATAGCCACGATTCATGCATCTCTTGACTGTCAAGCCATGCATGGATGGCCTTGGAGAGGCTAAAGAAGATAGGGCATCCTGGTGTCCTGGGGCCGGGAGCCAGGCTCAGTGTTAGAGAGCCTGTCCAGCATACTTGTGGCCTGGGGCTTTACTCAAAGAACTAAAAACTGAAGCTCAGTGACCAGATTCCCTCCAGGGACTCTGGAAGTCAGTGAGCAATGAAGTCAAGCCCCACAGTGAAAATGGGTGACTTCGGTTTCCTCTCAGGGCTTTGCTCACATTCCCTCCAGCAGGGACATCAAGGCCACAGCAGGAGAAAGTACTTGAGTTTGTTCTGAGAACACTGATAACCTGACTGTAGTGCATCTCATTCAAGGAGGATCTGAAGCCCCCTTAGACAGGAAGTTACGGAGGAAAAGTCTGCGGTACTATCCCTAAGCCTATGGCGCCTCACTGAAGCCACCAGAGATTTGTTGGCCTGGGAAATATGAACTCAGCTGACATATTTTAGGGTTGCATTCATTTATCCTCAAAGATCTTTTTTGACTCAACTGCTCATTGGAAATAATAGTTTTTTGAAAACATTTTTCTAGGATCCCACTAAGAGTGACTGTGAGTGCTTGTGGTGGCCAGAGTGTCAAGGTTCAGGAGCATGGGGACACAGGGTCAGAGGACCCGCCGTTCCTGGCATTGCTCGGGGCTGGGGTCTGATGGGCAGGACTGAACCAGAGTGTCGCTATGTGCTGGGTGGCACTACATTGCACTAGCCAGACCCCTTTTAGTCCTTTGACTTTGTCCCATAGTGGGGTTGAACCACTCCTTCCTTCCTGTGTAGAGAGCTGTCTTCATATCTGATGTTCTCAGTTACATCTGGGACAGCGTGGAGGAAAAGGCCAAGGGTGGCTTTGGTCTCAGAAAGCATCAAGTCACTGGGGATGGAGCCTAGGTGACAGGAGTATTTTAGAGGCAAACAGGGGCTTGGAAAACTTGGGGACCAGCAGCTTCCTTTCCTTGGGCACATGAAAGTGAATCTTAGTCTGAGAATGGCTGGGTGGACGAGCAGGCAGGCCTGAGGACTCAGAGCTGGGATTGCTCTATAAATCTCAGAGCTCCCACCTCCCAGCCATCCCTTGGAGCCACTAGATGCCACTGTTGGTCCAGGCTCTGGTCAGAGCAGATCTCCTGCCTTCCAACCTCTTCCAGCTGCAAAAAATGGTTGGTAGAAAGGAAGGAAGGAAGGAAAGAAGGAAGGAAGGAAGGAAGGAAGGAAGAAAGAAAGAAAGAAAGAAAGAAAGAAAGAAAGAAAGAAAGAGAGGAAGAAAGCAAGCCTTATTGGGAAAATCACATACCTTTAGTCCCCGGTCGGCCAGGGCTACCGGGAAGTCCTGATGTGATTAAACACAAGTCAGTCATGGTGACTAAAGCCCCCTCTCCCTCTTCCCTCTGATAGTAACAGCATTGACAGAAGCAGCAGGGCTCAGGCCTTCCTTGAGTCACTTGGAATGGGAGTGGGACTCTCACCCTGCGCCCTGTCTGCGTCTGGACAGTGGAGGCATACATAGCAGGCTTGGGCTGAGGCAGACAGAGTCTCTGAGGGATTCCTATCCCCCTGGGTTACAAAGCGGCCACTGTCCCCCTCACTGTCTCCGGCGGGGCCTGCCTTGTCCTGAGCAGCAGCCTGGCCCTGGTTTCACTATAAATCTTTGTCCAGTTGCCTTTAGCAATAAGGGTCTGGGTGTGGCGATGATAATAGAAACCAAGCAGGTTTCACAGGATGGGCTTTAGCACAGTCAGCATCCTGGAGGGAACCCCGAGAGCCATGCGGTGTAGGGGTGCACATGCTCCCTCCATGCCACAGGGGAACCTGAGTCTACTGGCTAGGAGAATCCCTAGCCAGCAATATCCTCTGGCTTGGGTCTTCTCCTGGGCATGCCTGCACCACAGGGGGACAGAGCAGAGCCATCTAGATTGCTCTGTGTGGGCTTTCTTCTTATGGTACTCCTCAGACTCTGTGACAGAGCCTGGGCCAGCTGCGCTGGCACTGGAAGAGGGAAGGACAGGCCTCATGTGACCAGAGAGGCACTGGCCAAGGCATCTGGCCTGGGAGGAGATGGCAGCTGGGAGGGACTGGATGACTCACCCTGAGGTCCTTGGGGTCCGGTGACACCTGCAGAAAAGAAGACGAAGGGCCAAGAGTTGAAGAGTTAAGGACGGTTCCTAAGGAGCCACAACCTTGGCTGCAGGAGCTGGTGGGCAGGGCGTGAGGGGTCCGAGGCCACAGGAGGGTACGTCTTGGTGGTGTAATTCAGAGCCTTCCCATCACTGGGCAGAGAGCAATTCTGGGAGCTTTGCTGTGACATGACCCCAAGCCAGTGGTTCTCACCCTTCCTGATGCTGGCACCCTTTAATACAGTTCCTGGTGCTGCCGCGACCCCCCAACCATAAGATTATTTTCATTGCTACTTCATAACTGTCATTTTGCTATTGGTGTGCATTGTAATGTAGATATCTGATATGCAGGATGGTCTTGGGCAACACCTGTGAAAGGGTTGTTTGGTCTCCAAAGGGGTCGAGGCCCACAGGTTGAGAACCACTGTCTTAAGCCCACTTGGGTTCATAGATGTTTCAGGAATATAAGGAGAGCCAGGAACCCAGAACACACACACACACACACACACACACACACACACACACACACACACACACACGGCCGTGGCTTCCTTTTCCTAGCCCATTACCTGGCTTTCCTGGGTCTCCAGAGGGTCCTGGTAGGCCTCGGGTTCCAGGCATCCCTGTCAGGCCTTGCTCACCTGCAGAGCATGAGAGATGGGAGTCTCTCTCTCTCCCTGGGAAAGCACCCCTGAGCCAGCGGGGTTTCCTGGGTGACCACACGCTGCATGCCCCTTTGTCATTAGGATGGAGGACCCAGGCATGCATGTGGGAGTAACTGAAGGGGGGAGGGGCAGCTGAGGGCAGCTGTTGAGAATGAAGACCGCAGGACAGTGACTAACCTCTGGGGCCTTGCTGTCCATCGGGGCCAGCGGGACCTGGTAACGCAGAAAAGCAAGGCCTGTCAGGTACTCTTGGGAGTAATTCTCTCTCTCTCTCTCTCTCTCTCTCTCTCTCTCTCTCTCTCTCTCTCTCACACACACACACACACACACACACACACACAGTCTCCCAGGTGGAAGGCTCATGCAGCTCTCACAGTGACTGTCAACCTCGAAAGTTTTGTCATTGCAATACCCCTGACAGGTACAGGCTCCTTCCACACCTTCTCATGAGCCAGTATTTCCCTGCTGGGAATGGTCCAGGACACCCTGGCCCCTTACCCTAGGATGAGGAGAGCTTGTCACCTCTGCTCTAAGCATATTTCCAACCTCTTCTAAAGTGGAGCCCCTCCGGGACCGAAGTGACCGTAATTAAATGCTTCCTAAGTTTTTAGGAACATCTGCAATGCCACCTCCTCTGTCCTCCATGCTGTAAGCAATCTCTTCTCTGATTGTATCTTAGTTCTCTGTGCCTCTCATGTCCCTGTCACCAATCACAAGCTTTGTTGTGGTAGCTTGAGGGGATGGAGCATACCGCTTCCTAGTAGCTTCCTTGTTCTGCATACAGTAAGCTTACATTAGTAAGCCTTGCTAAGTGTGTGGTAGTGTAAGTGTCACATTCCCATTGTGGGGGCTTGAGCTTCTATGGGACTCAAGGCTGAAGCCAGACTTCCTGGAGCTTCCCTGTCCTGCCACAGGCACCTCAATAATGGCCAGTCAGAGGGCGGTGGCCTGGATCTGTGTCTGAAGCTATCACAGAGGTGGATGACTGGCGGTCAGCCCTTGTCAATCCTTACCAGTCAGGAAGTATCCAGGAAGGAAGGGCCATGCTTACTCCAGAGCAGTGAGAAATTCCCAGAAAACTCTAGCTAGAGAGCCACCTGAAGGACATCCAGCTCAAAACTGTTACCTGCCTCTGTGGGACACCTACCCATTGCGCCTTTGGCTCCAGGTTCACCCACAGCTCCAGGTAAACCGCGAATGCCAGGCTCCCCTGCAAAGAACAAAAGACCTGCTGCTGGAGGCTAAGGAGCTATGCACGTTTCCACCATTGCTACAATGCATGTGCCAGTTCCCTCTCCTCCCAGAGGAGCCCAGAGAGGCGACCTCTGCCTTCACAGCACCATAGAATCACCTCTCCCTCTACCCCATGGGCAGCAGGCTCAGACTGGCCCAGAAGCACAGGCCTCCGTCTGGTTTCCTTGGAAACAGCAAGCCAGCTTTGTGGTCAAAGCCTCATTACTTTGGGCTTCCTTTAACCCTGCGGTTGGCTGGTGGGAGGGGGGCAACTGAGAGGGCGAGCAGTGCACTTTAGGCTGCTTTGGGAATTGATTCTTAGTTTTTCAGCCAGATTCCCCCCCCCCCAAACCCAAGACCGCTCTGACCTCTGCACCAAACAGACATGCTTTGTAGGGAAATGGCTTGCATCTAGATCCAAGCTTAACCCCCATCCCCATGTATTTTATTTTTGTCGGGGATTTTCTTAGATCGCAAGCTCTTTGAGGGGTTGAGGTGGAGGCATTGTCTCATCTTTCTGTATTTGTCCCACTTCTGGAGACTGCTAGATCTTAAAAGGCCACAAATGAGTTAAATTGCTGTGCGGGACTGACCTGTGAGGCCTCTGGGTCCTTTCTCACCCTGGTCACCTAGGACAAACACGGGACGGGAGAGGAACCATTAGTTGCAAGCAAGGGAACCTTCGAGGGACCTGCAGCAGGAGGCTGCTGAGCGAACCACCCACCGTCCGTGCACAAACTGATTCCCCCACGGCCTCTGCTGGGGACACACACAGGTGTCCTGGCCACGAAGAGACACCTCAGAATGCCCCACCACAGTGGAGAGCACTCAACCATGCCTATGTGACATGGGTATTTGGTTTCCCCTCTTGGTGCCTCAGTTTCCCTTTCTGGGAAGCTGGAGAAGAACGGACTGTCAACTCCGTCTCATGCCCAGGGCCCGGAAGCCAGGGTCATATATGCTCTTGGGTCCTGTACACAGGTTGTGTCTGGGTGCTCGGAGCAGAGGAGATACAGTGGGGACAGTGTACCTTTGGGTCCTGGTGGTCCCACAAGTCCCTTGTCACCTGAAAGAGAAACAGATGGCCTGGTGTAGAAAGCCGTGTAGGGGGTGGCCAAGAGGGGCCGAGGGCTTCCCCTCCATACTGGCTTCCCCTTCCTACTCCACAGCTTGTGGGTCATGTCCATCAGACCTCTCTGAGTCCCAAACTCCGACTTCCTTCTTGAATGAGAGGTCTCCATTTTGCCCCCTACCCCTCTACCAGCTTACCTTTGACACCAGGGAGTCCCACTTCACCGCGGAGCCCTTGGGGACCCATAGAGCCTGCCCCACAGAGGAAAAGAACGGTCAGGTGAGTGTCTCGTCTTTGGAAGGGATGGACACACGTGTATATATACTTGTGTATGTGCACATAGATGCAGAAGTCACAGGTTGCTTCCCATGGACCCCTCATGTCCCCATGCTCCTGCTGGCCCACCCTGGCCCGCGTTCGTCACCAGGCTTGGGCATGAGAATACGGGAAAGCACCCTGACACAGAGAGACACTGGCTGCAGCTCAAGCTCTCAGGGTAGCCGGATGGCTTATTTGACCCATATGGGACAAGGCAGGGGCAGGGTGGGAGCTTCCCATTGGTGAAGTTACTGGGAGGGCTCAGTCCTGACACAGTCCAGAAGTGATTTGGGCAGGACCTATCAGGACACCCAAGCTCAGCCACTGGGTAACACTGTGGGCTTTCATTTTGTATGTCCAGTAGGGTCTCTCTATAACCAACTCTTTGGCTTTTAAAAATGTTTGGTTTCCCCCTTTAACATCACTTTCTCTACCACAGAAGCAGGACCTGTTTACAAGAAGCAGCACACTTACCTGGGGGTCCCTGCGGACCAGGAGAGCCATTGGGACCTGAGAGACAGGGGAGGGACAATCAGAAGGCCAAGGACTGGCCGGGACAACTGCCCCTAGTGTGAAGGGCAGGTGAAGTACGGGGACTCATTCTAAGGGCCATGTGGGCTCTTGCTAGGACAGTGGCACCAGTGCTGACGCCGGTGCCACGTCTTTCCTTGAGGGGAGGCCATAGCTTGCCAGGGCCCAGAGACCTTTGCTTCTCCCTAAGACTCCCTAAGGGCCAGGTCAGAGGTGGAGAGAAGAGGCTGCAGCCGGCCATCAAGCACTTGCTGCATCTGGGTCCTGGTCAAGGCAGGAATCATGTGGTTTCTGGTTTCCAGTATAATCCACTCAGTTGCTTAGATACCACATAATGTGGCCACTGAACAGAAACAGAAATGTGTCCCAAGCCCTCCTATAAAGCCAGAATTGTAGCCCAGTCTTCACACCCAGAGTTGCCTTGTGGAAGAACACTTATGGCCATTGTGTACGAATCTGGGGTGCCAACCAGCACTCTTGGGGAACCCAGGACCGGCTCCTCTGAATGTGGCCCTTCCCTGCAAGCTTGGGTCGGTCTTCCTGACATACCTCTGGGACCCACCGAACCTGGGACACCAGGGAGGCCACGAGGACCTTGTTCTCCAGCGGTCCCTGAGGAGAGAGAGAAGAAACATGTTAAGAAGGTTCCATCCCCCAGCCCGGCAGTCATGTTTGGAAGGGAGGCCTCCCACTCTGCCAGTCTTCTAGGGGTCGTTTGGCGCCTCTTCAGCAGCATCCTTCAGTTCCTGCCCAGAGAAGTCTGGCACCTAGGAAGCTCTCAACAAACACTGGCTCATCCTTCGAGGCCTGTGGGTCCTTGCCATGACCATACACTAGAGTGACAGTAGTGACTTTACCAAAAGATTGCTGGTGTCCTAACTGTGAGGGTGTCCTCCTCAGTCTCATGGTTATAGAGCTGAGTCGAAACCCCCCCCAGCCCCCTAAGCTCCAGGCTTCTGACCCAGGCCTCCTGCCTTTCGCCGTGCTGGGTGCCAGCCCCCACAGGCCAGAACGCCTCACCTTCACCCCACACCTGGCTGTGCCCCCAGCTCTGCTGCCCTTTGCCCTCCACCTTGACCTGGCTTTGCTCCTCACCCTCTCTGGAAAGGTCACATCCCCGAGACCTCTTTCTCTGGTTGAGCCCTCCCCCGCATCACGGCCTGTTTCTTAGCCTGACCACACTCCCTCATTAGTTACTATCTATAAGGTTGAGTATAGAGCTTCTCCACCTTCCACCTCTAAAAGTGCTTGGCCAATGCTGCCAAAAGGGGGGGAAAATGGAGGTGCGAAGGAAGGAAGGAAGGAAGGATGGATGCAGCTAGTCTTCTTGGTAAAGTGTCACCTCTTACCTCTGTCTCCTTTCTCTCCAGACCCAGGAGGCCCAGGTTCACCACGAGGTCCCATGGGGCCTTCTAGTCCTCTCTGGCCTATGGGTCCTTCCATGCCAGGATCACCTAAAGATGGAAATGGCCACCCTCACAGTAAGGCCACCCATGCCACAGCTCACAGACAGCCCCTCCTCAGCAGAGTGGGGCCCAGAGCCTCTTCTGTTTCTCTGCCCCGTAGCCTCGCTCAACTCAGGAGCAGAGTGAGCCTGTGAGTCCGTGACATCCTCCTGCCTTGCCCCAGATCTGCAAGCTGTTTCTCAGTTCACTAGGAGTAAAAACCATCTTTACGCTGGCTCTGCCTTGAGGCCCCTTATGACTTGCTGCCCTTGACAACAACCCCTTCAGCTTCCGGCTTCCTTATCCACCTGGTGCCCTTTGAACTTGCTTTTGGGGCCTTGACTTTGGCTGCCCCTCTGTTCAGAATGTGTCCCCAGGTCTTATGCTGGCCACACCCTCTCCCTCTTCAAATTCCCTATTTAACTGCCCATCTTTTTCTGTGTGGTCACTGCTGTCTTCTAAAGCAGGGTCTCTGTAACACCTGCTCAAGAGAGAAGAGGGAACGAAGGAATAGGAAAGGGGGCTCTTACCAATGCTGCCCTTTTGTCCCTTTGGTCCTTCTGGGCCGGGATGGCCCAGGGGCCCAGGGATACCTGTGGGTAGACAAGAAGACCCCAGCCTGTATTTTTTTCCGGAAGTTGGCAGCTGCGACTGAGTGCACTCGCACCAAAACACCAGGTGTGAATCACTGCAGGTTACTCACCCGGAATCCCAGGAAGGCCTCGGTCTCCTGTACGGACAACAGTAAAGAAAATGTCAGATGGAGGACATGGCCCCTGAGGAGATGCTAGCAAGATTCAGATGGGCCTCCCAGGGAGCAAAAGCATCCAGTTACATTCAGATGCCTGCTGAAACCAAAATTACACTTTTGTATCATTGTTTGGGACATAATTACAGTGAAAAGCTGGTGTTTTTCTGAGTTCAACTGAACTTGGAAGTCCTGTATTTTCCCCGACATATCGGCTCGGGCTCCCATCCTGAGCAGGATCAGGAGGGCTGTGGGGTTGTAGGTTTTGGGAGGTGAACTTAGGTAGGGACCCAAGATGTGTGTGTTGAGGTTGGAGGTGTGTGGGAACCGTGGAGGAGGTAAACAGGAGTGAAGGGTGCACCAATGGAGGAGCCCAGTTCCTGACCCCCACTCCCAGAATTTTCAGGTAGTTCCTTCCCACTCTAGAGTTGACAAGACCCTCAGTCAGTGGGGAGAAAGCTGCTTTGTGTTTGAGGAGGGGTAAAGGGGCTGGAACCCTCCATTTCAGGCACATGCGGATGTTAGGTCGTTAAGTTGCCTTTCTCAGCCTGAGGGCTTTTCTCTTGCTTTAAACCCTCACGCCTGGTGTTTAAGGCAGACTGTCTTTGGAATAGTTACCTTTAGGGCCTTGACTTCCCATGTCACCTAAAACCAGAAAGAAAGAGATGGTATATTAACCAAGAGCTGCTTTCCTGCCTGTGTTTCAGACAGTTGGCAACTTGTGAACCACGTATCGTGGTGAGGGTCGTCCAGCCCCCGCGCCCTGTCAGTGGCACCCAGCACAGTGCTTCTCCTGGGTGGTGCCTAGGCACCCAGCCCTGCTGTGGTGTCGGACTGGAAAGTCAGCTTCCAGCTTTCTGACAGACAGGTAGTTGGGTGGTATCCATACTCTCCCATTTGGGCAAAGAGAAAAGGATTCCAGTCCCAGGGAAATAAGCCTCCCCTATAGAGATGAGAGCGGGGGAAGGCTTGGGCCACTCCAGTACCTTTTGGACCAGGGTTTCCTCTGAGATTTCCTATAAGAAAGAGCAAACCTCGAGTCAGTCTCTCTCTCTCTCTCTCTCCCTCCCTCTCTCTCTCTCTCTCTCTCTCTCTCTCTCTCACACACACACACACACACACACACACACACACACACACACACGGGGACCCCAGCC
The DNA here is from genome assembly GCF_943737965.1 of Phodopus roborovskii. Taxonomy (NCBI): domain Eukaryota; kingdom Metazoa; phylum Chordata; class Mammalia; order Rodentia; family Cricetidae; genus Phodopus; species Phodopus roborovskii. Next base: position 12,747,962 of record NW_026126541.1, on the reverse strand, counting down.
TGGCTTTCTCTTGCTTCTTAGGGTGACGGAGGGTAGGATGAGAAGGGAAGAGATGCTGAGTAATGTCCCCAAGGCAAGCATAAAGCCACCCAGACCCCAAATTGGGGCTAGCTGGCCTTGTTCCTGGCCTGCTCTCACCGTTTCCCTGCTCTGTCATCAGCTTGTTCCTTACAAACAGCCAGATTGCCTCCTGGCTGTGGCCATCCAGCTCCGCTTTGCCTAATCCAGGTCCCATGCCAGGCACATCACCCAGGAGACGGTCCTTGCTACTTCTCTCCGTCTTGTCTTCAAAATATTGCACCCTGGTCTTCTCTAGCTCGTCCACTCGGGCTTTCAGCTTCCTTACCTCCTCCGCTATGAGGGACACACGAGGGCCATCCATGAGGATGGAATCTGGCTGCTGCTCTGGGGCCCTGGGCCTGGGGGAGGGGGCTTCTTCACACCCCTGGGCACATATTTCAGGATTACTTATGGGGAGACAATCCTTGTGGCCTGTAGCAGCCAACATCCTTAAAGAAGGCCGGCCCTGTCACCATCCAAGCTGAGTACAAGGCCGGCTCTCCTTCCTCTGGGAGGTGGAGAGAGATGATGGGGAAAGATGCTCGGGCAAGGTAAAGGCTGAAAGATCACAAGGCATTGAGGCTTTGTTAAAGGCCACCAGTGCTGGAGCCCAGGGTAGAGCCAGGACCTTAGATTCCCAGTGTTTAGTGACCTTGAGACGTGGGCCAGGCATCTCAAGGGGCTGTTTCCCATCCGTAGGAACACGGGGTGTGTGTGACTGTAATCTCCATCCCCCTTGGCTCCCACACTCAGGACTCCTTGTGGTTTCCCATCTCTAGGAAGGGGTAGAGGGGCTGGGGACTTCAGGCTCTGTGGCCTTGGCACCTACCCAGAGCAATGAGGCCAAAGAGCAGACCCAGCAGCAGCAGCCAGGTGAGCAGCAGGCCCAGCAGCCACTTCCACCAGCTGCAGCAGGAGCCGCAGGGGCACCAGGCAGGTGCAGCCCCCAAGGTCCCTCCGCCACCGGCACCACCACCACCACCACCGGCACCACCACCTCTGCCTCCACCACCACCGCTGCCACGGCCGTAGTTGTGGTTTTCTGCGGAAGAAACAGGCAGGGTGAGTTGAATTCAGGAGGCTCCTGCCCAGCTCCCTTCAAAATTGGTGGCGTCATGTGGGTCGGGGATGGAGGATTTGAGTTTATGTGCGGCTTCTCATGAAAGTAAGCCTGACGACCCCAGGCTTTGGCTGTGTGACTCTCACAAGACGGTTTTTTATAAAAGATGACCTGCTTCATAAAACAGTTATGGGATTAAACAAAACGAGGTCCTTAATGAGTGGAGGAAGCAGCCCACATCTTCACTGTTAGGAGTATCCCGTGCATCTGTCACAACGCCTGCCTCTGATTGCGCCTAAACCTCTGGTCACTACACCTCACTCGACACAGCTCACCCTAGGTGACTCTCACGGTGCCTAGAGTTACACTTAGTACCATAACCCTAAAAATACATTTTAAAAGGCAAGGCTGGCAGGTCTCTCAGGGAGGTGGGGACTTGATGCGCTTCTGTCACAAGACAAGGGAGGAGGAGGCGAGGAAGGACAGCGGGCTGGGACAAGCATGGGAACGGCACCTTGGGCCCTGCCCCGGTGGGGGACTTGGGGTCCATGGCAGCTGCCATTAAGAACTGTGAGCCCATGGGACATCATCTTTGTGACCCGAGCCTGTCCACCCCCATTTCCCACCTTTCTCCCTTTTGGGCCTTTAGAAGTCAGATCTGGGTAACTCGTGTGCACAGGCCCCAGGCAAGGGCCACCACCTGTCCCCATGGCCAGCCTCTCGGATCTTTCACAGCAGGGTCCCCCATTCTCACTCACCTACAGAGATGGCCTTGCCCTTTGTGGACACAGTATTTAGGTCGCCTAAAAGTACAAACATGAGTTGGAAGCTGAACTCGAGGACTGGAAAAGCATACAAGCACACAAGCACACATACATGTAGTCCCCCACACATGGACCCACACAGTGCACCCACACACGTGAACTCCCACACATGCACCCTCCACGCATGAACCCACACGCAGGTGCACCCACACACATGAACATGCATTCACACGCTCCCATTCCCACATAAAAACTGCAACCTCCCACCCAGCAAGTCTGACTGGGGCTGGATCCGACGTCTCTAACCCACCCTTGGGTGATGCCAGTGGACCCCACTTTGAGCTCTGTGGTCCCAGAAGACAGATTAGTGGTATGTGGCTTTATTGACGTTAGGGGCAGGGTCAGATTTTGTCTTACCATTTATATCTGCCTTTAGGCATGTGTCGGCCACATGTGCAGCCTGCTTTTCTTTCTTCAGGGTATCTTCTGAAAAAGAAGCTGCACACAGAATCAGTGATAACCTGGTCTATCTTCCCCTGCCCCCTCTCCCTGCCTCTCTCTCCACTCCCCCTGCCTGCTCATATCCCCTCGCTCCTCGGGAAGACCAAGGTTAGCCTGGGAGGAAGCTAGTCCTGTGCTCCTGGGTTCATCCCCCTCACTGGGGCTGTGTTTAGACTCCTGTTGCCCATGGGCTCCCCATGTTTTCCTGGCTTATCTGCATTCAAGGCAGGTCCAGGCAGATCAAAACGGGATCCAGGCGGCTTGGTCACTAACTTGGCTCAAACCACCTAAACCACCTGGTAAGGGCCTTGGCCTCCCACACAATCTGCCCTTCTGGATCCCGTGTCACCCGAGCCCTGGCGTACTTGAAGAGATGCTGGCAGCGGGGGCAGTAAAGACCTTCCCGCTGTCCTTGGTCATGATCAAGAGCTCCATCTCCTTCTTGGCGGGCACGTTGTCTTTCTCCAGAATCAGGAACTTGCAGTCTTTATGCAAGAGATCATCACTCTGGACACTGGTGGTGCAGGCTGTAGAGGAAAGATGTGGGTGAGGAGGAAGGGGAAGGTGGCGGAGGGAAGGAGAGGGAAGACATGAACAGAAGAGTAATGGGGGGAAGAGGAAGAAAAGGGGATTCACCAATGTGTTTGGGGGGCTCCTCTTTTAGACAGTGGTACTATGAAGCATCTTGGGACCTTGCCGACTGGGTCTGGCCATCATGAGGTTGGACCGATGATGGCATTGCTGGGAACTGGTCTATGGGGCTATCTCCCTACCTGAAGACACAGTGTCTTCATTGACCTTGCTGAAGTCTCCTTCATTAGCCAGGCCCTTCATTAACTAACATAATAGATTAGTTTTACCATCCTGGGAGGCTTTTCCTGACCACCGCCTCCAATGCTCTGCACTCTCATACATGGGCCCCAAGCCTGCCACATCCCTTGTTTGCTTAGGAATTGTGTCATGTTCTGCAACCGTCCGGTGTACTTCGTCTTTGTGCTTGTCATCTGCTTGCCCCCCTGGCGTCCTGACCTCGCCTTTGTCCTGCCATGTCCACCACAGGCAGAAACCAAACTGCCTGTCTGGTACTAAATGGGTGCGTGGTAACTTTTTGTTTTAAACACAAATTGCTGACTAGAAGGAGACAGAGCAGGACCTAAGCATTGGAGGAAGGAGCTCATTGCATGGGCTGAACCCGCGCTGACAGCGTCTATGGAAGTAGTGAGGGCCCTGGCGGCTTCCGAGGGGCTCCCAGCCTCTCACAGTTCAGTGTGAGCAGGAGAAAGGTTAAGTGTGGTGGCTGGAGTCTAACAGCAGGCAGGTTTGTGTGTTGGGGGGGGGCTTTCTGCTCTTGGGAGGAAGACTGAGCTAAGTTCAGAGCCTGCTCATCTCTGTAGAAACATCCCTGAGACCTTCCGGGGCAGCTGAATCTCAGACCACCCATGGGTTCAGCCTCTTTTCCAGGACACCATGTGTCATAATGGCACCTCTTCCTATGGGTCAGCCTGGTCCCTAGGAGCTGGTAATAGCACTCACTAGCAGAAGTGGACACACCGGTGCTTGTGACAGTGGGTGGCTGTGGCACGTTTTTCTTCACACCATATGCTGCGAGAAAGAAAGCATCAGTGAGCGGGGCTAACGTGGTGGGGGTGGGGGTGGGGGGGGGAGGGACAGCTTGATCAGCTGAGAGGAAGCACATGAAGTCAACTCTCCCCAGTGGGGGTGGGGCAGGTTAATTTCCTGTATCGTTTCCTGGTTCTTAAGCCACTTCCTTCAGGAAGTGCTCATAGAGCTCACTCTCCACTTCACTCCTGTTGTTTCACAGGGTTCTCTTATTGCTTCCTGTGGGTTAGATGTTCTTCTCCAACTAAGGAGTAAGGCAAGTTGAACTCAGGGGTTGAGCAACACCACACCCCTTGCCCTGCTCTAACCCCCAGGTCTACACAGGCACAATGGCCCGGGCAGCACACCATAAAAAACAACCACTGAGATTTATTTGAAGTGTCAGTGACCTATGAAAGCGTGAGCTGGAGAGACCGCTGCCCTGACCAGCTGGGTTGAGAGATGCATGGGAACGAGATGTTGCATACTGGCTTTACAGCTCCACTGTGTGCTTAATTCACAGTGGAGCAGCGGGGGATAAAGGTTGGCATCTCCAGGCTGGGAGCAGGCCTGTCTTTTGGTGGGAAAGGCCTTTGGGTCCTTTTAACTCTCTGAAAAGGTGTGTAGTGACTTGCAGTGTCTAAGGGGTGTCAACTCCCAGTTCCAAACATAGGCTACCTACCTGTGGAAGTGGTGGTTGTGCCATGGGCCAGGACAGAAGAGCTGGGGGCCAGATTGTTCTGCATGCCAAACACTGTGACAGAAATGGAGAGTAGGTGGGGCCGTGAGTGGGAGGGGAGCCCCCTGGATGCCACCAGTGTCCTGGAGCTCCCAGATCATTTTCCTGAAAGCCGCTTTTGCCAGTAGCAGATTGCAACACATTTTCGTGGTTTCCATGCTCTTAGTAACGAGGTCATCTCCCCCCAGAATAAACTTTGCTAATGGCTATTGCAGAGTAAGGGCCATGCGACCAAATAGGGATAGTTCACATAGGGCTGACAAATACTACCGCCTCCCTTAAAAATCAGAGACTAGCCTGTCCCTGTAGCTCTCTAGGGCTAGTTGCTCCATAGTGTGAGAATTGGATACAGACACACTGAGCTGAGAAACACTAACATGGCAGGCTTCTCCCTTTCCTTTCAACTCTTTCCCCTGACTCTAACAACGCATAAAACTCCCTGGTACCCTGTCCCGTGTGTTGTGTGCCTTCATGGAGACTTCAGTTCCAGGTAATCTCGTGCCCTCTTCTGCCCCCCGCCCCCCACTGCGGGCACTTTGCACTCCTGGTGAACAAACATACACACAGGCGAAACTCTCATTCATGCAAAAATAAATAAATTATTCTCAAAATCCTGTAAGAGTGAGAAGAGACGCCAAGATGGCAGCACTGACCTGAGGAGCAGCTGCTGAGTCCGGGGGGCAGGGTGGGAGGGCAGGACGCCATGTTATTTGGCATTCCAAAGACTACATTGGGGAAAGAGAAGGCAGTTGACAGCCAGTCTCAAGGCAAGGCAAAAGCTCAAATGCTGTGGATGTGCCAGAAGAAATGCTGGGATCTGGCTGGAATGTCCTGTTATATTTTTGGTTTTAGGAAAAGAAAACACTTAATATTCAATTCTCTGTCTTTGCTGTAGAGAACAGGACACCAGCCTGTGGCACCCTAGGATCTAGCTGAAGGCACGATCTTGGACAGTTAGACCTGGAATAGGCAAGGGGTCCAGTTAAAGGCTCTATTGTTGGTGGCCCCATTTTATACAGTGGGATCTCTGAAAATTAATTGAATTGTTCAAAATTCCCATAATCAATTCACACTCATTGATACATGGTGTCCCGATCAATTTTTAGTGTTCTTTCCCATTGTATTTCTTCTGATACCTCATCTTCAATGTCTATAAAAAAAGTAGCTTCTAGATTAAGTTGAAATTAGTAATGTTCTAGTGAGAATTGCTTTGGACATTGGGCAAACAAGCAAGCAAATGAAAACTGTTCCCAGGAGGCCCCAGGGATCGCACACATGGAGGGAATTCTTCAGCAGTAGCCTAGAGGGCGGTGGTCCCCATTCTGGGAGTGAGGAGCCAAGTGCAGGCCACGCCTACCTGACCCTGCTGAGTAGGCATTGGTATTGAGGAGGGATGAGCTCTGGGTTGTCATGTTGTTGTGATAGGTCCCCATGGAGGACCCTGCAGGCAAGGTGGAGGACCACATGTGGGAGGGAAGGTTGGTGTCCAGTATTGTCGAATCATAGGTTCCTGACACTGGAAAGAGAAACACAGGCAAGCATACTTCACCATGAGAGAGATGCACATGCCACATCCTAGGAATTTCCTCAGTTCAGCCATTTTTCACTGAAGTAATTGATCTCTTAGATCACAAAGTTCTTGCTGGTTCCTGGTGAAATACGAAAATAATTTTACTATAATGTTCTCTTATTGTATTTTCTTCTAAGCTTTTCTTCCTACAGCTTGCTGGCCTCTCTCCACCAATGGGGGCAACTCCTTACTGCTCTGCCATTTTTAAAGACTCCAAAGGGTAGTCCAGGCAGGAGCTGTACCTATCACCCTAGCAAATGTAGGATGTGCATCGGATGAAGGAGTGTGTGTGTGGGGGGAGGGGGGGCGTGTAATAGCTCCTTGGACACTGCAGCCTTCGTGGTTAGATCCTCACTAATTCATCTCTGCGAGTCAACCGGACCTAAATGCACTCTGTCCTGACAGGGCTTTCATGCTTCTTCCGATCTGATGCCATTTCTGCCGATTACTCTGTGAAAGGGCCGGAGCCAGACAGCACGCTTGGAGGCTTGGCTTTATAGGAAAGTCACACGAGGATGGTCATGGCATGAAGACTTTCCAGAAACAGTAGGAAATCTTAACCCACAGAAGATGTGGCCTTTCCCCTCATCTCTGTTCGTGGCACTGCTGACGTCTCTTCCTGTCACCTGCAAACGTGTTACCCTCAAGGAAGACTCAGGCTCCACAAGGCTGTTGAGTACCACTCATCTCACATGACCCAAGCCTGTAGGTTTCCTGTTTAATTCCCCAGAGACCCTCCCTCCACCTGCACATTGACTACGTCCTTTTTTTTTTTTTGTTTGTTTGCTTGTTTGTTTGTTCTTGTTTTTCGAGACAGGGTTTCTCTGTGGCTTTGGAGGTTGTCCTGGAACTCGCTCCTGTGGACCAGGCTGGACTCAAACTCACAGACATCCGCCTGCCTCTGCCTCCCGAGTGCTGGGATTAAAGGCGTGCACCACCACTGCCTGGTTGACTACACTTTCTTGTCCAGAGCTTTTTCTCAGGGCTTGACAGAGTAGGCATAGGATAAATACTTCATTCTCCATAATGAAAGCACTAACCCTCCTTCATCCTTCTCTTGGGGAACCCGATCAACATATCCAACACTCTCAGAACCCTCTGGGGAGAATCTCAGGGACTTAGAGCTGGGCGCCACATCCTCAGAAGACAGCCGACCCGATGGATAAGAACGTCTCACCCAGACGTTCACAGTGAGGAAGAGCAGACACTCGGTGCTTTTTCCGGTCTGGCAAAGCTGAAAGGGCACGTCTGTCCCATTGTCCCATTGCCCCCACGGCAGCCGGGAGCTGTCAAGCCTACCTGAGTGGGAGCTTGCTGTCACCGTCTTGGTCTCTACAGTGCCTTTCTTGGGGATGGGGAGAGTGTTGGAGGTATTCCTGGTGGGACTCGCACTTGCAGATCGGCTCCCCTTAAGCAAGCGTTTGACTTCATCTAGTTCTGTCCCTGGGGGGGGGAAACAAAAACAAAAACAAAAAAACCCAGACTTTCCCATCAGGCCCTGGACCCTTTCCTGAGTCCAAAGATCAGGGAAGAAATGCCGATGGCATTCTGGTATCAGAGAAGGAGGCATCTGCCTCGGAAGTGGGGACATTTTCCATTAGCTTTATAACTTTTGAATTTTGACAATTTGTAGCACTTATGAATCTGCCAGTTTGTAACCATAACAGCCCCATAAATATAGTGTTTCACACACAGAGCTCAGAGCTCTTGGGAGATATTTTCTCATCAGATCTCATTGGCACGGTAGGGATGACTACACCTGGAATAAATTGTCCTCAGGGATAGGGCAGTTAGAGAGTTAGGATCTCTTAAGAAACTAGCTTGACAATTATTGGCTTTCTCCCAAATATGGTGCCTTGGGTGACCAGGTATGCCCGCCAGTGTCCAAAGTGAGTCGAGGTCTATTAACTCCTAAACATTACAGTGTTTGCACATGCTTTACATGTCCATCTGACCTGTACCATTTGTAACAAGGTGATCTAGTAGGGTGAATGGGGTCCTTGTGTCCCTTCAGAGTGGCAAACTGGGAGGAAGAGAGTTTTCAGGCAAGGACAATTAGCAGGAGACAAGCAGACTGGGCAATGCCCCGCCTCTCTCTCTCTAGAAAGCTCCATCCACTGGGATCAGTTTCTCTAAGTCTGGGAGGACTCAGGTGAGAAAGATAATTAGACCTGGAGTCAGATCCCATGACCAGGTCAAGCTCTGGGGCCAGCCCAGCTTGGGGTCCTGAGTCACCTACCAGCTCCTTCTCCATTTACTCCTTGTTCATAGGCCCCCACCTAAAAGTCAGGCTCATTTCAAAATGTGGTCAAGGAGATGCTAATAAGGACAACAGGGATCTACAGTTCCCAGTGCCCTGAGACTGGTGAATCTCTGACCTTGGAGATGGAAGTTAAACCCTTATTTTCAACTCCCGAACCCTCGATTATCTGAACTCTCCCGCTGTGACTCGGTACAGAGCTGTCCTTTGAATGTCTAGTTCTATGTGCTGAGCCTAACCCTGATCCACCCTTCAGTTTCTCTTCAATCAACCCCAATCATGGGAAGGCTTCTCTGGCTCTTCCCTCTGTCTCCATCTTGCTGGGTTGTGCTCCCTTTCACATTGAGTTGTGGGGGTTGACTGTTTTCCATCTTCTCCATTAGACTTTGAACTACTAAAGAGCGACTATGACCCACTCAGTAACTTACTTTAGACCCTAGCCCAGGGCCACCCCCCGGGAAGATCTCAAGGATGATTGATAATTGAGTCCATGTACACACACACACACACACAGAGAGAGAGAGAGGGGGGGGGGGAGGGAGGGAGGAAGACATCCTGCACATTATCCCCTAATTCCTCCTGTTTTATGTTTCTGATTTACTTGGAGGGTTTCCTAGACATTTTCATTGTAGCAGGATAGTGACCACTTACATCTGGTGGATGGTGATGCACTCTGCAGTCGAACTCGAATTTCGCTCTCTATACAAGGGGAGAGAAGAGCAAGAGAGGCTGTGGATGAAGGAGTCTGCATCACTGTCCTGGACCCCGAGTTCAGACTGTGGCTAAGTGGGCAACTTTGTGTATTGCTCCAAAAGGCATGTCCCCTTCCTTACAGCACTTGCCAACTACACACTCCTAGGTACCTGGGACTTAATGAAATCCTAGGCTGAGCAAGAAGTCCCCAGGACTCTTTATCACCGCCCACATCACTGTTGCCCCTGAGTTAGCTCACTTGAGGTTGGGACAAGAGAGCTCTAAAACCTCCCATGTTCACTTAGTCATCTGAACAGGAAGTCGCCGAGTGAGCAGCTTCACAGTGTTAGCTTCAGCTAGAGAGTGCGCATCTCTTAACTCTCATCACAAGGCTGTGGGTGGCTGGAGTAGCCCCAACTTAAGCTCCTGATAATTCACAATGGTCATACAACCTGGTCACGAACACACTGAACCTGCAAAGGACTCTGCCTTCAGTTCATCCTGACACAGGCCCCTGTGGTCACACAAGGCTCTGCTAGGGTGACTTTTCTTTGGGGTCTTTCTCTCCTTTATCTTTTCTAGATGATGAGCTTACAAAATTGTCCCTTGCAATCATTTGAAAAAGAAGGGCATTTGCTTGTCTTGATGTATAAAAGCAATCAAGGCACATCCGGAAGGCTGGTTATGAGGACAGATGTGGCGTCCGTCTGTATCCCTGAGCTTGTCACTGTGTTTGGGTTCCTGGCTACGGAGCCTTTCAGGTCATCCTCAGATGCCCCACTTCCTGTGCTCATGGAGTTGTCCAGGACTCCCTCCCTCATACTCCGGGTGCCTCCAGCAGATGTGCTGTCTAATGTATGTGTCTGTGCTCGGCTTCCTGGCTCCTAGCCGCTCAGAGTGAATTGAACCGGAATTCAGAGATGGTACTCACCTCGTGTTTGGCTTCGTCCTCTGGTTGCAGAAGATGCTGAGAAAGAGAAGAATGTTGTCTAAGGCATGTATAAGAGTTGGCATGCTGAATATATTTTTTTTATACTTAGGGATATTTTCACAGTGTCTAAATCCAGATGGGGGTTCTTATTGTATAGATGATGCTAAATAAATGATGCTCAGATGCTGAAGGGCAAATAATGTTTTTTGCAACATCTTTATGTAGTTTAGCCGAGCAAATGTTGACTTAGCTGATATTTATAGCATTGTGTCTGAGGTAGGTATGTGTGTGTGTGTTGCATTTGGGCCAGCTGAAAACACTGTCAAATGGGCTGAATCTTTAATTAAAGCCTGCCTTGGTTTTCCAAGTGTAAGCAAATATAGAAAATTATAATCACTATGTAATCATTGGTCCTAATGTCAGTTCATCTGTATGCTCGAGACAAACTCTTAAGGTCAGATGAACACACAGCTTAGGGTGGTACAGGTGTGTGGTGCGGCCCTTGGAAGGGAGCTATAGAGGAGGAGCTGGGATGTCCAGCATTTGTACTTGTGACTGCCGCTCCTCCTTGGTGGCGAGTCTCTTGTGAGGCCCATGGAAAGAAGAGTCCCCACAGTTGTTGCTTGTCCTGAGGGGCTTATGAGTCATAGCGTGAACCTTGTACACACAGCTTACCATTTTCATAGTGTCATGAGCAAATGCCGATGACAGCAGGTCAATAGGGCTGGCAAAGGTGCATCATATGGAATGGGAAGCAGGACAGAAGAAGCCAAACGCATCTGAGAAGAATCTGCTTGGCTCGTGGTACCCTCTGCCCAGCATCCCCAGCATCCTCAGCATCCCACCGTTCCGGCATTGTCTTAGTGCCCCCTTGAGGCATTCTGATAGCAAATAAGGAGAGGACTTACCAAGCTCCTTCCGTGGGTACTCAGGGGAGGAGTTGCCGCTGGAGCTCCCTGGAGAGCAGGTGGAACACTTAGTACAAATGGCTTCTTACTGAAATAAGGCTTCCTAGGGGGTAGGGGGTGCCAGCTACTGCCGTTCCATAGCTGGGATTGTTCCAGGAGGAAACCGGTTGTTCTCTGAACAGAATTCCCCCAAGCAGGGGTCCCTCCTCCTGACTTTCTTGTTTCAGCTGTTAGCACTGCCTGGAGCCCAGTCTGCATTTGAAACCCCAGGAGCACTGCTATTTCCAGGTTCTCCTAGCATTTCACATCTGTTGAAAGCCTGCCGGTTCTGCCTCTCACACCTCCCAGCCCCCCTCTCTGTCAGAAGCCCAGTCCCAGCCCGGGGTTCTGTCTTCTCGACTACTGAAGATTTCTTTTTAACTTGCCACCTGCTCATGGCTTTCTGCGGCTCAAAACCTCTGTGTTTTCTTATGAGGAGACTGAAAACCTAATCCTAGCACAGAATCTGGGCCCCCCACCCCTCTTTAGATCTGGACTGTCCTGTCTTTCCATCTGTGAGTGTAACCAGGATGCCAAGGCTTAGCCCCTCCTCCATAGAGTCATCCTCGATTTCCTCAGTGGAAAGTAGTAACCTCCTTCTACTTGGTGTTACTGCTTCTTTCTCTCTCCTAAAATTTATACACTATAGCGTCCTTGAAGACAAGATCCATAAGGCCTTTCATCCAGCGTAAAACATGATAATGTGTCAGTTGAAAAGCCACTAAGTGGATGGAAAACTGAGCGAGAGATGACTGAATGCAGGACTATTCCAATAATGAGAGTCCGTAAGAGCAACCAAAAGTGAGGAGAAAGATGGGGCGGAAGCCAAGAAGCCGACAGGTGGAGGATGAGAGAACGCAAACCAGGAAGAGAGCAGCTCTCTTCCGCAGATACCTTCGTAAGTTCCGTGGCGGGTCATGTGAGTTTTCCTTTCAAAGGTAGAACCTGGAGAGTTGGGCAAGGTGGAGGCCGGTGACTGAGCTCTCCTGTAGCTGGAGGTGGAAGTGTTGCCCCGCATGCTCCCACCTGCCAGTGGGAGACAGTGTGAGCCCTCATGGTAACACCCAACCAGACAGAGATGCTCCTGCTCCCCTGCCTTAGGAAACAGTGTAAGCCCTCATGGTAACACCCAACCAGACAGAGATGCTCCTGCTCCCCTGCCTTAGGAAACAGTGTAAGCCCTCATGGTAACACCCAACCAGACAGAGATGCTCCTGCTCCCCTGCCTTAGGAGACAGTGTGAGCCCTCATGGTAACACCCAACCAGACAGAGATGCTCCTGCTTCCCTGCCTTAGGAGACAGTGTAAATCTTAGTGGTACCACCTCAACAGAATGCTCCTGCTACATTGAAACACTGTCCTATTAGCCAAATAACCCCCCCCATACTAAGGGATGGCCCTGGGATGGGAGCAGGGGACTCTAGGGAACACAGAAAGGGATGGAAGGCAGGACTGCTGCTCTGCCTTCTTGGAAGACACTGAGAGGTAAGGATGTCCTCATATACAGAGTGTGTGGGAGTTGTAAGGATGCCTTAGAGTTAGTTTTTTGGAGGACTTGATGTTGGACCACTAACCCCTTCTCAGAGGGATGAGGGCAGGCTTTTCTGGGTGTTATGTTTTTACTTTCTCCACTACATCTTAATAGATTCCAGGATTGGTTATGTGAGTGTGTTTGTTTTTTGTCATACTTTTGCTTCTATGTGAAAGATTGTTTCACAGGGAGTAATAGAGTCATGGTGGGTGCTTGCCCAAGAATACTGCAGCTTGGAGCTACCTGCACATCGGTCCTCAACCTTCCTAATGCTGAGACCCTTTAATATGATTCCTCATGTTGGATAACCCCCGTAAAATTATTCCCACTGCTACTTACTGGCTGTAACTTTGCTACTGGTATGAATCATCATGTAAATATCTGATATGCAGGGTATCTGATATGTGACCCCTGTGAAAGGGTCATTCAGTCTCCAAAGGGGTCACGACCCACAGGTTAAGAACCACTGCATTGGCGTTTCTCAGCAGAGCAAATCAGTCTTCGCCTTTCGTTCATTGTTTATCTTACTGTAGACCTTAAACACACCCAGCCTTTCCTAAACGGTATGGCTGAAGTAGAGGGATGCGACAGTCTCCCCTGGAGGTTAACTGATGAGTGTCCCTTGTCCGGGAGACTTAAGGGAAACGGAACCCATGTGGTGTAGGTGTCCAATGCTGATGATTTAAAAGTCACACCCTCCCCTGTCATTTGAGCGACCCCTGGGGGCATGTGGAATGAACCACAGCAGGGCAATGGTGCCTGCACTGGCTGCAGGTGGTGGATTTCCAGTTTCCCATCTGTCACCCTGCCCCTCATCCCGGTAGCCACTTACTTGAGTTGATATAGCCACTGCTGCCATGAGTCAGGCTTTGTCTCTCTAGCCGGCTTCCTCCACCTAGAGAGCCTGTCTTAGCGTAGCCATTGCTAGTGCTCCCTTCTGCAAAAGAGGTGACAGTTTCAAGTTGGATCCAGGCCAGCCGGTCTCCTCATCCTCTGCCCCCTGGAGCCTTCCTGACTGTTGCTTCAGGGTCCCACTGGTCGGGACCTCCTCTCTACCACACTCCAAATTCCAAGCTGCCCCTTCCCCAATACTTGTTTTCAACACAGAGGTCTGGAACGAACTCCCTGCTTGATGGGAATGAGAACGTTCTGGTGGAGCACAGGAAGTTATTCTATAGGAAAAATAGACGAGGCAGCTGTGTGATTCCAACCTCCCCCCCATCTCAAATGAAGGTTGGGCTTGCTTTTTTTCCAGTGCCTGATTGGGACCCAGACACAACAGCCACCAGAGGTGTTAGAAGGACTAGAGGTGGGTTGCTCTGGGCTCCGCTTGACTTGCTCCCATCGCCCTGCTGAGGCTACACATGGCTGGCTTCTCCCCATTCCAAAGCCACCAGGAGGACTGACAGCCACTTAAGAACTCCCGAATAAAAATAGAATGGAATCAAGAGCTCAGGGAGGGTAGGATTTCCAGTATTTTACCAACTAGCAAATCCACAAAGATAGATGGTAGATGTGGTCCCTAGGGGCCAGAGAGAGCAGAGGGGAGCGGGCATGGCTATGAATAACAAGAGGGTTTATTGGAGAGAGCCCTCATTAGACTGAAGCAAGGAGTTGCTGTTACTCCAACAGTGAACCATGCAACCCAAACTGGTAGCTGCTGTGGTGTATAAATCATCTTTGGCATAACTGCTAGAAAAAGGGTATATTCCAAGCCAGGTGGTGGAGCTTTAATCCCAGCACTCAGGAGGCAGAGGCAGTGGATCTCTATGAGTTCGAGGCCAGCTTGGTTGACAGACAGAGCAAGTTACACAGGACAGCTAGGGTTACACAAAGAGATCCTGTCTCATTCCCCCTCCTCCAAGAATATATTCCAGAAGGTTTGGCTTTTCTCAGTGGGAAAGTGAACTATTGTATTCACGATCAGCGTAGGGTCACTTACTTGGTGGTAAGGATGTGAGTCTTGTAGTTACTGTTTCCGTGATAACTGGAAAAGACAGAGAAAAGAGGAGATGCTGTGGCATGGGCTGACATTGCTGGGTGTTGGTAGTGCCCGGTGTCTGTCATTGGTTAAGCCTATTGTTAGGCTCAACAAAGGTTTTTTACATGGCTGTTGTCCTATGACAAGAATACTATACATGGAAAAATGAGCAGTAACAATGAGGCTCAATGTACCTGGACTATAAAATTTCTCCTTGGTGCCTGTGGTGGACTGAATACAAATGGCCTCCCATAGGCCCATAAGGAGAGACACTATTAGGCCTTGTTAGAGTAAGTGTGGCATTGTTAGAGGAATTATGTCACTGGGAGTGGATTTGGATGTCTTAGATGTTCAAGCCATGCCCAGTGTGGCTCTCTCTTCCTACTGCCTGCACATCCAGATGTAGAATCCAGTGCCATGTCTACCTGCACGTTGCCATGATTCCCACCATGACAATAATGGACTAAACTCTGAATTGTAAGCCATCCAAGTGAATGTTTTCCTCTAGAAGAGTTGCCATGGTCATGGTGTCTCTTCATAGCATAGAAACCCTAACCAAGACAGTACCAAAAGAAGTTACCCACTAGCTGGGCGTTGGTGGCTCACTCCTTTAATCCCAGCACTTGGGAGGGAGAGGCAGGCAGATCTCTGTGAGTTCGAGGCCAGACTGATCTATAGAGCGAGTTCCAGGACAGCCTCCAAAGCAATACAGAGAAACCCTGTCTCAGAAAAAACAAACAACAACAACAAAAGAAGTTACCCACTGATGGGTAGATGGGTTGTCTTGGCATCAAGACCTCTCACTGACCACTTTAGTTCAGGCCTAAGTTTGAGTTTGAAAGAGGGCCAGCCTCTTTTCTTATAGTCACACATACTATCTCTGCCCTGCTCCTTCCCAAAGACCCCTGGGCCAGCTGGGGCCCAAATCCTGCCTGACTGGTCTCACTCTGTATGCCCTGATGAAGTTGGAGGCATCCCTAGGATACCATGGTTGATTCTGGAATCCTCAAGGGCATGCATGGGTGTGGAAAGTATAGAGAGGAGGGGCAGCCTAAGTAAACCACCTTTGGAGGTCCTTGAAATGAGCCATAAGTGAACCCCAGAGGCAGACTTTGAGGAGCGTCCACTTACACCACACAGCCCAGAGTTTCTCTAGTGTCAAGTATGCAGAGATGCTAACAGCTTCAGGTGTCTGAGAAAACAGGACGCCTTTCCTCAGGAGTCAATCCCCTGACTGGGTGGATTCCCAGAGTCATGGCTGGGCCCACCTTTTGTGTGACTGTGGCCATCAACACGACCTCCCTCCCTTTGGGGCCTCATCTGGCTGGGGCCTCTGTGTGTATGGGCATGCATGTGGAAATCAGAGCAGCGTGTGGAGCCTGGATTTCAAATTTAAACCATCCGCAGGTTAGCGCCTTCACGTGCGGAGCCATCTCACTGGCCCTCACTGGTCTTTAGAGATTTTCCTGTGTGGCTGCACACATGTGTGGGATGCATGCATACACACATGTGAGGAGAGGGGTGGAAGGGGCTGCTTCAGACCACAGTGTGCCGTGTGAAGTCCTTCACATGATGTGTTTCTAGTCAGTTCTCCCAGCCTCCCAGGAACGAGGGTCTATGAATGCAGTGGGAACAGCACTCAAGACATAAAAGGAATGCTTTTTCACATTTGAATAATGGCCCTTGAGCTCCCAGTAACCTCTCATTGTGCTGACCTTTGGGATTTTTTTTTTGGACACATAAAAATAAATTATTTTCTAACCTAAAGTTCTAAGTCTGTGGAGCCAGAATTTTTTGTTGTTGTTGGAAACAGATGAAAGTCACACAATAAGTGAAAACGTTCCCTAGTTTAGAGTTGCTGTGGAGACAGTTTAAACGCCCCTGAATTTATCATTTGGACAGTTCCACAAAGCAAATGCATGGGTTTTCAGGTTTCAGTGTAGATTCGGATTGTGACACTAGTGTTATTTCAACCTAGTCCCTGACATAAGTAAGATATTATACTTTTAGATTTCTATTGTCCTAAATCTCTAGGTAGAGAGGAGTTAAATAAGAGTTGAAACAAACCATGGAGAATCAGGCAGTTATTAAAATCCTGCTCTTGGAAACTATACACAGAAGAGGAAGTCCTTCTTTCTTTCTCCTTCCCTCCTCTTCCCGCTTCCTCTTCCCCTCCCCTTCCCGCTTCCTCTTCCCCTCCCCTTCCCGCTTCCTCTTCCCCTCCCCTTCCCGCTTCCTCTTCCCCTCCCCTTCTTTCCCCATCCCTCTTCATTCCTTCCTTTTCTTTCTCCTTCATGTTCCCTGGTACTGGGGATAGTGCTGAGTGTTTTCCCTGCTAGGCAGGCTGTCTACCAGGGAGCCACAACCCCGGGGCCAGAAATAGACATTTTCACCGGGAACAGGATGCAGAAAGTGAAAAGCCGGAAGAGCCCTCTCCCCTGGAAAGGAGCGGTGTCTCTGTGAAGGGCCTGGAGACCTGGTGGTCCTGGCTGGCCGTTTCCAAAGGAGCTGAAGCTGAAGAAATCAAACACTCTTACCCCTTTCAGTGACCTCCGTGCCATCGTGCTTGCTTTTCCTGGTCACATCCATCCCATAGCCACCTGCAGGGACAGGAACCATTGCTTTTAGCAAGTCTAGCCCCAGGCACACATTCAAGCCAATAATCAAAACTCTGGTTCCTAGCACTCAAGGCCTAACTCTTGTGTATACCTTGCACAGCTCCCATTCTGGCCATTGACTGTTACAGACAAAATTCAATAATTCCTCCCATACAGTCTACTCCTTTTAGGATCTAGTAGGACAGCCTGCCCTTGGCTGAGCATCCAAGGGCTTCACCTGCCAGGTTATCCTGACCCTTGGCTAGCTATAACATCTGTGATTTGCTAGTGTGATGGACACTTCAGGGTGTGAGTTGGAGCATTGGTGGTATTGACCATGGCATTTTGTTGTGTCTTGTAGTGAGTGCCCTGTGTTCTAGGGCTGAGCCATGGCTCCATGAATTAAATGCTGGTGAGACAAACATAAGGACAAGAGGTTAGATTCCCCAGATACCTTTTTAAAAGCCAGGCAGGATGGTAGCCGTTTGCAATCCCAGCTCATGAGGGGCAGAGACAGGGGATCCCTAGGGCAAGCTGGCTCATTAGAGAATTGTCAAGCCCTGGGTTAAGCGAGGGATAAATATGGTGGAGAGTGTTGGAGGAAGACACCTGTTGGCAACTTTAGGCCTCCACACACATCTATACACACTCACATTGGAGCATTCGCACACAAAGGAAAAATAAAGTACCGAGAAACAGCATTCGGTGTTCTAGGAGGAACTTTTATGTGGTCTCCGTGCTGGCTTAGAGTTTGGATGTGAGAACCATGCTTGGTTGCACAGACCTTCAGTTTGCACGGTATGAAGTGTGCCCTTCATGACGGACTAGTACCAGAGACTTGCATACAGACACAAGCAGGAAAACACATGCAAACCAACAGCCTCCCCTTCTCTGCTATGGAAGGAAAGAGCTCTCTGCTGCGTTCCTAGGCACAGAAGGCACAGGCAGGTCTGACGGGTGTGGTGATGGATTAGGGGCTGCAGGCTCAAGCAGCCAGCGGAAGAGACAGGAAGGGTCCCCGTCCCAACGGAGCTTCTTGCCATGGTGCTCAGCACCAGCTTGTGGGAGGAGTCAAAATCAGGCTCCTCCCCCCACCTCTCTTCTTCTGCCAACCTTCCCTTCCTCAGCTTTATCTTTTGGTGCAGTGCTGTCTAGATTGTAAATCGGAGCCAGTTGTGCCCCGCATCCCTTGCAGAGCATTCTCCTGCATGCTTCACCTGCATTATGGCTGCATGTTACCTTACTGCTTTAGCACAGAGGATAGTGAACCACATCTAGGACATGGTTTTTTTGTTTTTGTTTTTTTAATTTTGTGTGCCACACGCATGTCTGGTGCCTGTGGAAGTCAGAAGAGGGCATCAGATTCCCTGGAACTGGAGTTACAGACGGTTGTGAGCTGTCATGTGGGTGCTGGGGATCAAACCTGGATCCTCTGGAAGAGTAACCAGTGCTCTTAGCTGATGAACTGTCTTTCCAGCCCCATGACATAGTTTCCGTTTGCTTGTTTGTGGTGTGTGTATGTGTGTGTGTGTGTGTGTGTGTGCGCGCGCGCGCGCGCGCGCATGCGTGTGCGTTGAGGGGGAATCATAATGTTATTTTAATTTTTTTTAAATCAGAAGGGAAATAAATACACTTTAATCTGAATGATATTTTTCTTAGGATGTTTGTTTGTTTGTTTGTAATAGAGGAAGGAACCCACAAAGGCAAAAATGTCTAAACTCATCCACATAAGTCATAATGAAGCTTGGGGTGACTTCCTTGATGAGACCATGACTAAATAAGAGCGGCTCAGCAATCTGGTGGCATTAGCCAAGACTGTCGAGAGTTCATTTCAGGGCCTGGCTGAGGAACTTGTTCATTGGTGTTTCTTAAACCAACTCTAGACAAGGAATGTGGCATCATGGAGAAAATTTAGCTGTATCTGGCTGGTTACCATTCCGGAAGACTGACTATGACCTACAGGATTGTGCGGGAAGCTGGACATCCTTTTGAAATCCTTAGTTTAAGAATTAATCACCTTAGGGTCAGGCGTTGGTGGCACACGCCTTTAATCCTGGCACTCAGGAGGCAGAGGCAGGTATATCTCTGTGAGTTTGAGGCCAGCCTGGTCTATAGAGTGAGTTCCAGGACAGGCTCTAAAACAATACAGAGAAACCCTGTCTCTAAAAACAAACAAAAAACAAAACAAAACATTCAAACAAACAAAATAATAATAAATAAAATAAAAAAGAATTAATCATCTTAGGACCTCTGACATTCTCTATTGTGTATTATCACTGTCATTATTTCAGTACATGTGTGTGCTGGTTGGGCAGTGACTGGCTATTTAGAATGATACTTGATTAATAGGCAATATTACCCTGAAATCACTGTCTAGTATAATGTCTGAGTCTCTTACTATACCTGCACAAGTGGTACTGATGAGACTGACTGAAGGCAGGTGGGTGATACCTCTGTAAGAATAGTCTCCAGAGAACTAACGACTTGATTCTGCTGCTTTTTCTGTATCCAGGACAGTGGCAGGCATTCCCAGACCCCTCATCATCTCCCTGAGTTCTAAAGATGAACCTCCTGCTTCCATAGCAAAAAGTCACAGGTTCCCCAGCTTCCAGAAGGCACGAAGAGACAGCCTGCTGTAAAGGCAGATGCCTTTGTGTGGCTTCCCGACTTTTGTGACTTTGAGCCATTTCTTAGCACTTCCTGTGAGTTCCTTGGGGGGGGGGGGTACACTGTGGTAGGCACAGGCCTGGGCTAGGATTATCCTATGAGAGAGAGGTTTTCTCACGTAACTTCTGTTTGAAGCATTCTAAGAGCTGGTAGGGTTTGTTTGTTTGTTTGTTTGTTTTTAAGTGTAACATGGCAGGGTGGAAATAGTTTGGCCTGAGCCTGCCATTTCTGGCAGTCATTGGCTGTGCTCTGGAGTTCCCAAAGTACCGCTTAATGGGAGCTTTGTCATCTAACATAAATCTTAACTTCCTAGGTGTTCGGGCTGCTTCACCAGCATCAAGGAAGAGTTCTTAAGTTAATTCTGAAATTATACTGATTTCCATCTATGTTTCCCCCCCTGATATTCTTTTTATTTATTTATTTAGAGACAAGGTCTCATTATGTAGCCTTGGCTGGCCCGGAATTTGCCATGCAGTCCAGACTGGTTTTGAGCTCACAGAGGTCTACCTGCTTTTTGCTTTCTGAGTGCTGGGATTAAAGGCATGTACCACCATGCCTGGCTCTCAAATTTATTTTCAAGTCACATAGAAAATGTGTGTTATGATTAAATGCACGTAAACATGCAATGATTCCGCCAGGGTAAACAACTCTCCCTTCTCTGTAAACCATGTTTTTCTGAGCATTGCTACCTACAGACCTTCCTTCTAGTTGTTTATAAAATACACAGTAAGTCACTGACGACTCTCTTTAGCCTCTTGTGCTATGGGACACGGTGCTCATTTCTCCGCCTGACTGCATGGTAACTGCTAACCAGCCCCATCTTATCCCCTGTGTCCCCGTGGCCTTCAGTAATCATCATTCTCACTTCTTTAAGGCCAACCTTTTAGCTTTCCCGTGAGAACATGCTTTATAGCTATTGCATAGCTAATGCTTTTATTTTTCTAACATCCAAACAACCCCACATGACTTCCTTATGTAGGAAGACAAAATCTGAAAACAGTTTTCTACTTTGATGAGTATTTTTTTTTTCTCTCTCTACACTTTACTTGAATGGTGTTGCATACACTTAAAACTATTCAGACAGGGGTGTGGCCTAACACACACACACACACACACACACACACACACACACAAGCAAGGACCACTGTCAGTGTGACAGCAAACCATGGCCTTCGCCTTATCTTCTAATGACCCATAAAACACCTGTTCTTGATCCTGAGGAGAGAATGATGAGGGTGAACATTTTTTATTCCTAGCTTTTTATCTTAGGACTAAAAGACCCCTATAGCCTGCTAAAGAACCACAGTACTTTTTCAGTTTTTTTGTTACTCCAATCTCTGTAGATTTTACAGAAATATTGAAGTTGCTACAGAAGGAGGAAACCATGCCTTGGCCATTTATCTGACGGCACATAGGAGCCAAGCAGGTTGAAGGCCAGGGAAACCAGCGCCCTGGAGCTTGTGGCATGGAGTAAAGTCATAGGTAGTGCTATGAGTTTGCTACCTAGTACATTTGGTTACCTTAGATTTTCATGACCACAGCTAAGACATCATCTTGTGATTATCCCAGCTCATCGGCCACTGTAGCTGCTGCCACTGATGATGGTGAATAAACCAAGCACTGCCAACAGACTTCCTTCCATTGGCTACAGTCTAACTGTGTTTGGTAACTTGTTAGTCCTGACCCGTTTCCTGATCAAAGGGGTTTTTGTGCAGATTTAAAGCAGGGCTGCTCACTGTATATGACCCCATGTATTCTGCTCTGACTCCGTGAGATTTTACAGGGCCTAAGAGCGAGGCAGAGCCCTAATTATCCAAGGGCATCCATTAATATATGGACACGTGCTAGTTTTTACTCAAGTTCCTGCCTCAGCTCCAACACAGAGGAGGGAAGAAACAGCCCCAGATTTCCAATAAATACACTTAACAACTTAGCCTCATCTTGAGTCTAAACTTTAGACTGTGGAGTAACCATTTCTAGCAAGAAGTGAGATGGCAGAGGTTTGCCCGGCTGTCAAAAGTGAAGGACAGTGTGTTAGTTACTACAATGTGGTCCAGTTAGATCTAAGCTGGTAAGTCTAAATCCAAAGTGATTTTTTTGGGGGGGGAGGGGAGAGGAGGGTAAAGAGAGGCCAAATTGGTCAGTGAGAATATATGCATAGAAAATGTTCTCTCTCTCTCTCTCTCTCTCTCTCTCTCTCTCTCTCTCTCTCTCTGTGTCTGTCTCTCTCTGTCTGTCTCTCTGTCTCTCTCTCCCTCTTCCAGTTTGACTCTAGGAAATCCCTGGAGCAATCACACCATTCACAGATTTCCTTTTTCCTTAAGTTAGGGATGAGCAGCAATGTCTGCTTAGGCCCCAGACCTTAATGAGAACCTTGCAGCAGCAGAGGCCTGTGCCTGGGGGGGCACCCCTCACCTGCACTTGCTCCCCCCCCAGGCATTCCAAGAGAGGCACAGGGGGAGAGGGGATGCCACCGGCAAGAGCTGTTTACCTCCAGCCATTTGTCTATACTGACAATATGGGGAAAAGCTCTGGCCGGGAGAGCCCAGGGCCTCTCCACTGGCTTCTTCTCTTTGCCTGGCATGGACCTTCCCTTAGAAGAGCGACCCTAAGCAGCACGCATGCATGAGTGACCGACTAGCTGCTTGACCAGAGCTCCAGAGACAACTTTCCTTATTTTATTCCGGTAAACATTTTACAGCAGAAAGCAAGCCTTAAGCCAAAGTCTCAGAGAAAGGAGAGAACGCAGTGTCCGGTACTCACCTGACTTCGTGTCTGGGGGGACTGGAAACAGCTCTGAGCGACGCCCTCTCTCTCTTCCTCTGGTACCTTTCTTCTGGAAGTTTGAAGTGCCACTTTTTTTTTATCCAGACCCAGTCAAGGTGTGTTAAAGCTGAGTGATCTTTCAAAAATGTTTGCTTCTTCTCTCCCTCCTGTTTCCTTCAGGGCTTTGCTTCCAAACAAGTCCTGACAAAGGTGTGCGTGGTTTGCAGCCTCACTCCACCCTTCCAATTATCTGACACTTGCTGGATTTAAAAAAAAAAAATAAAAAATAAAAATCTGCCTCCAGGAACCAAACTTTATAGAAGGCAGAAAACTTCTCCTGTCAGCCTATTAACCATTTATAGACCTGTGGGGGAGGGGGGCCAAGGGCTGGCCCACGGGAAATACCCTTCACAACTTCTCCCTGTCTTTGGAAGTCGGAGAATAACCATAACCTAGCAGTTTCCTTCCTCAAAACCACAGGGTACCTGAATCCCAGTACACGTGATTCACGCGGCTAACAAGGGAGCAGGAGCCAAAGTGTCTGACCGTGAAGAATGCGTGTTCAAGATCGGTTTCTCTCATCCATGCCTTTGCTCTCTTCCCTCCATTCTGGCCAAGCTAGGCCAGACTCACCTGGGTCAAACAGTGGAGTGACACATTAGTAGATGCCTGAGACAGCAGGGGTTGAGCGGTTGGTGGGTTAAGGGTTGAAGATGCCTGAGATGATAGGGGTTGAGTGGTTGGTGGGTTAAGAGTTGAAGATGCCTGAGACAGCAGGGGTTGAGCGGTTGGTAGGTTAAGGGTTGCTGTTTTGAACGAAGTGACCTGATGTGTGATGGTGACCTAAAGGAAAGCAGGATGTTGGTAATGGGCATTCGGCCACTGATAATTGAGAAAGATGCTCATAGATCGGGCTAGGGACCTTCTTGTCCTCCAAATCAGGTGATCACACAGTTCTTCATCACCAGTTAGATTGGGTTAAGTCCAATCATAAGGCCCATTTAAATCAATCACTTCTTTAAAGGCCTTTTTTATTCCAATATAGTTACATTCCCGAGACACTTGTAGCTAAGATGTCGCATATGACTTGGGTGGGGTGCATGTCACATTCTATCTGCAAGAAACAGTATGTATGTAAGGTTATAAAACTAGGAATGTGACAACTACTGTAAAAAAATAGCAGTTCTGGATATTTCAAGAAAGCATAATCTTGAGTAGGTCTAATTAAGTGACATTTAAATTGATGTATGGCAGAGATTACACAGATGAGGGGAAGGCCTAGAGAATTCTAGAACCTGGACAGCGAGCAAGGCAGCTGAGAAGGCTCTGAAGTGGGACAATCATTGTGAGCTGGAGGAGCAGGGATGAGGCCACGCTGTGTTCAGCACTGACGGAAATGGGTGGTGGCAGGAGAAACCCTATTATATAAGGAATAGTTTACAATTCTAAGACCTGGGCTCCATTAGTGTCCTGATTTTTATTATTACACACATTTATTCATGCTCTCTCTCTCTCTCTCTCTCTCTCTCTCTCTCTCTCTCTCTCTCTCTCTCTCTCTCTCTCTCTGGAGATGTACATATGCCAAGGTTCAGAGCAAACTTTTGGGAGTAGGTTCTGTCCTGTCTTGTGGGATTGAACTCAGGCTGTCAGGCTTGGCCGCAAGCACCTTTTCTCGCTGAGCCGTCACACTGGCCTCCTCCTCACCTTTGTAGCAGAGAAAGGTAAAGTTCTGAGCAGCTGGGTAATCAGATCGAAGGCCCTATATCGCACAGATGGTTGAGCCTCTGTTCTGCTTGACCTTTTGAACTGCTCTCCCCCACTTTTGGTTTTTCGGGACAGGGTTTCTCTGTATAACCGTCCTGGCTGCTCTGGAACTAGCTCTGTAGACAAGGCTGGCCTGAAGTTCACAGAGATCTGCCTGCCTCTGCCTCCCCTGTGCTGAGATTAAAGGTGTGTGCCACCACCACCCTGCCCTTTGAACTCTTACCACTGCCTTGTAGATCATTAAATTGAAGTATACCCATGACTTGATTTTGTTTTGTTTTGAAATAGGGTCTCATTATGTAGGCCTGGCTGACCTGGAACTTGTTCTGTTGACCAGGATGGCTTGGAACTCACAGAGATTCACCTGCCTCTGTCTTTCAAGTGCTGGAATTAAAGGCATGCAGTATCATGCCTGGTACACCCATGGTTTTGAAAAGGGGGAAAATAGGTACTATCAAACAGATCAGACCAACTGCAAATGACAACCTAAAATAAATAATGTGTACAGTGGGATTTTTCAGTCAGTAGCACTATGATGCTGATGCAATTTATTGATAATAAAAGATTAGATAGAAATCTGTTCATTAAGACAACTGACTGTTTAACTATGACTATTATATAAAGCATGCTAATCAACCATTGCATAATCATGGCTGGGCTCTCCACCTTCTGGTTCCTGTAATAATATTGATATTCTCCACATTCCGTGGAAGAATCAGGCCCTTGACCTAACTTAGCAGCTAATAAGCCTGTGTGTCCATGTGAGCTCATTTGTTCCTATATATTCATGTGTATGTTTGAGTCCTGTTCATAGCTTCTACACTAAGTATTAAGAAGATTCCGCATTTATCCTCTGCCTCCCCAAGGGTTTTAGTTCCCAGCTCTTGACAAAACTGTGTATGAGACTTAGCATT
The DNA here is from genome assembly GCF_943737965.1 of Phodopus roborovskii. Classification (NCBI taxonomy): domain Eukaryota; kingdom Metazoa; phylum Chordata; class Mammalia; order Rodentia; family Cricetidae; genus Phodopus; species Phodopus roborovskii. The sequence continues at coordinate 12,722,618 of NW_026126541.1, read as the reverse complement.
GTGTGTGAGAGAGAAAAGCTATTCTGTCACTAGGAATATTTTAGAATAACTAGAAAACAAGGGAATTCCTGTTGAAACGAAGAAACACAGAGTCAGCTTCCGGAAACAGAAGTGACTAAGACACTAGTAGGAAAAGTGTTCATCTCTCCTGTCTACAGCCAGAGACATGCTGAGTCATCAATCAATTTCTTAAAAAGATGGATTTATTTTCACTTTATGTGCGTGAGGGTTTTGCAGGGTCTAAGTGTGTGAAGGACCCTCTGAAGTCAGCAGATGGAGTTGGATCCCCCTAGCACTGATGTTGCTGATGATTGTGAGATACTACGTGGGTGCTGGGAACCAAATCTGGGTCCTCTACAACATCAGCAAGAGCTCTTAACAACCACAATCATCACTTCAGGCCCATTGATTTTTTTTTTTTTTTTGATTAATTTTTGATTGGCTAGGAGTCCAATCAAAGTTCCTTAAAAGGCATTCAGAAAACAGTCCTATTTCCAAACTTATTAAATCACTTTAAAATAGGCTGAGGAGAAAGAATGCCAGCTCACATGTGGTACATGTAAATGGACATCCCATGACAAGACTCTTCACCAGCTGAGCAGTATGGGAACAGGTGGACTTGGTCATCAGTGACAGACATGTTTCTGAAAAGTGAGAGGTAAACCCAGATCTTTGTGGCCTAGGTGAGAGCTTTTATTAAATACCTCTTATATATGTGTATATATCTTCACACATACACATTCTCCTTCATTTGTTTGGTTTTGATGACTGTGTCCTGTCACAAGCAGCCTGGTCCCAGGGCCATGTCAGCCCCAAATAACACATGGAGATGCTGAATTAGATATAAAGCTGTTGGCCTGTTACTAGTGTTTCTTATTGGCTAGCTCTGTCTTAAATATTAACCCATTTCTATTAACCTAGATGTTTCCATGTGGTCTTATCTTACCGGAGAGAGGGTCTGGATCTTCTTCTTTCCAGTCCCTACATCTTGACTCCTACTACTACATTTCCCAGATTCCTCCATGTCTCCTAGTCCCACCTATCTTGTCAACAGTGCTTTATTCATTAACCAATGAGAGAAACATATTTACAGAATGACATCCCCCGTCATCTCTTTTCTGTCTAAAATAAAAAGAAGGGTTTTATATAACATATAACAGAACAGTTATCAAATAAGAACTATAGTTAACAATATTTAGTTCATTAACATTTAGCAAGATTTAAAGAAAATATTCCATCATCTATCCTATCTTTGTGAGTCTAAAGTCCTATGTGTAACTTATTTTTAATCCTAACTAAGGAAAACTATAGCCATAACTATCTATCTTCAACTTCATCAAAGAACACAGAAGGATAATATATAAACTCTAGAAATGTAGAGACATCTAGCTACCTGGTCAGTCATCTGAAGTTCTTCTGTAATGTCCCATCTTCAGCCTACAGACCATAGTGTGTCTGGCAGCTTCCCCAGCAAAGCAGGAAATTTCAAACTGTCCCACCTGTATTGACAGTTTGTCAGTCACTTTTCTCTGTGTCCTGAAGAATGTTTGGCAGACTCTTCCATGAAGCCGAAACCCTGTAGCAATGTCCATCTTGTTTCAAGCAGTCACTTTCCTGTGAGTCCTACACATCTCCTTTATAAAGCATATAGTTAAACGTCTAGATACTGACCCCACCGGTTCTGTGGCCTTCCTCCCACAAGACAGCATCAGTTGGTAGTGATGCTATAGTAGTTTCATCCAGAGATCCTAGATTTTGGGTACTCATTTGCACACTGTTCTTAAGAGACAATCAAAAGCAAACAAAGGGCATTGCTGGACTTGGTGGCACACATCTTTAATCCCAGTACTCGGAGGTAGAGGTAGGCAGATCTCTGAGTTCAAGTCCAGCCTGGTCTACACGGTGAGTTATAGGACAGCCAGGACTACACAGAGAAACCCTGTCTCAAAAAACAAAGCAAAACAAAACAAAAAAGTAAAAGGTATCAAGAAGAGAGAGTGTGTTGTGTGTGTGGGGGGGTAGCTTCATTTTTTTTCTATATTTTGTGAGACCACTCTAATCTCTCTATCTATTGATGCAAATATTTTATTGAATAGCAAATCCACTGATTTTTAAAGAACTAGTCCCCACATAATAAAAATAATACAAAAGTTATTTGTGCTTTGTTATTGTTGCTACTAAGACTAGATGGCAATATGTCTGCTGGCCTTCCCTGGTGTCCATGTGTTTCTGGGTAACAGAACTTATCTACAAAGAAGTGGAGAAGTCTGGCTACCAGAAGAACACAACCTCCCTTCCCATATGACTTGAGTTCTCTGTGGGCTTTTCCTGTCTATAATACTCCCTGGATACTCTGTCTCCAGTGGTGTGCCTTACGTCCTTCATTATAATAACAAAGGACCTTGGTTTCCTTTCTTTCAGTTCCATCTTCAGATGTATTCATCCCTATATCCACCCCAAACTCACACCCATTTGCTGACCGAGGAAAGCACCACCCTCTGAGTGTGTACCAGGAGCAAGTCGTTATAAGGTGCCTGGAGTCAGCTGAGGTGGACGTCAACCGTACAATTAGGGATACGTTCACTCTGCATGTACGACACAGGGGAGATTGTAAACTCTCAGAACTTTGGAGACTCCGCTAGCTTGGGACATCACTGGAGCTGGGTCTTTCGGGTTGGCTGGTATTAGAAACTGAGGTTGGAGAAAGAAGTTCAGGTTCAGGGTACAGTGGGAAGGAATAGGGCTCGGCGGGGGTGGGCGCACATAGTGTGAGCAAAGGAGAGCAGAGGGGGAATGGTTGGAAGACCTGGGGGATTATTGAAGGTGGAAATGAGACAGTGAGTTCTCTGCCCAGGAATGAAGGACCAACGGCACAGAGACTGAAGCCCAGCACAGTGGGATAAAGTAGTCAGACTTCAGGGGATTGATAATAAAGAAGAGGGATGCAAAGCGCTTGCCATTCAAACATGAGGACTGAAATTCAAATCCACACAAAAAGCCAGGCACGTGGCTGTGTCAGCAATGCTAGCACTGGGGAGGCTGAAACAGGATCCCCGGAGCTGGTTGGCTATCCAGTCTAGCTGAATCCAGTTCCGTCTAAAAACACGAGTGGGAGGCTGGAGTGGCTCAGCGGGCGGAAGTGGCTGCCGTCAAGTCTCATTCCCCAGAGCCACGTGGTGGGAGGAGAAAACTGACTTCTGTAAATTGTCAGTGACATCTCATCTGTGTGCCCACACTCTTGCACAGGAAAACACTCGTGTACACACACACACACACACACACACACGCACACGCGCGCGCGCGTGTTGGCTTCTGGCCTTGTCATGCCTGTGTAACCCCTTGCACACTTGCACACACACACACACACACACACACACACACAATTAACTAATTAAAAAGGAGCTCGGGTGGGAGGCAATGCCAGTGAGGCTGGGGAGGGAGGACAGCGTTTAGTGTTGTTTGTTAGTCTGCTAGAGCCTCCTGGCACTGGGAGTGTGCTGAGGGTTTTCCAAGGCGCCCGCTGACCACGGCAGTTTACCTTCTCCGCCAAGTTACCTTCCTTAGCTCTCCCTGTGTTACAGCTTACATCCCAGGGGAGGGATGTGAAAACAATACGAGACCATTCCTTTTGTTTCCATTCTTCCCTGGCCCCTCACCCCCGTTCTGTCCTATGTTGACCCCCTACTACATCATAGATGGGAGACTTAAAAATAGCCAGTTTTCTGTCTTGAGAGAATTTAGGAATTAAGCAATAGAAAAATACTAGACCATGTCACCTACAGGTGACACATCTAATTGGTTGGACACCACCAGATGCTATTTCTGACACACACCCTACCAATAACCTGACATTTATTTCTGAGTACTTACCGTTTGTGCTTTTTCAACAAAAGAGCACAATGTACTCCAGAAAAATACATGATGGGCTGGCCTTAGCAGTTGCGGGCTTTTGCTGTGGCCACGGCCTGTCCCACCAAGGTCATGTGTTGTTAACTTAATCTTAAGGCAGTGTTGAGATGATTAAGGTCAACAGGAAGTCTGCCTTCACTAATGGATCGATGCCACCATCGGTTAGTGGGTTCCACATGGGAGGGTGAGCTTGGCCTTTCTCTTTTCCTCTTGCCATATGTTGTGTTCTGCCATGTTAGGGTATGTTAGGTCATGACCTACCATGTTAGGAAAAGGCTGTCATCAGATTCTGGTTTCTCAATCTTGAACTCTCAGATAAATCCATCATCATTTTTTCATTATATTACCTGTTTCTGGTATTCTGTTATAGAAGCAGGAAACAGACACTGTTCCTAATCTGAGAAAAAGTATGCCTTGAGTGATAAAAGAGTCTTTCCTTATTAGTGGGAGAAAGGCAAACCCTTGTGTCAGGATGGAAGCCCTTTGTAATCTTCGGCTTGGCAGTGTTCCCCTGCCCACCCAGGTGGAGTAACCCTCTGGGCAGGCATCTCCTCATGTCATTTGTTCAGAAACGTCTCTGAAGCTTGTCAGAGCACAAGCAAAACTCACTACAGGGGAAGATGTGCTCTCAGAACCAAGTTATCTTACTAAATACGTTGTTTGAAATATGTGTCCCACTTGATCCCCATTGGGGAACAAGAAATAAAAACAGTTCATGGAAGCAGCAGGAAGCTGCTTGACAGCTGGATTAATTAGCAGATTTTTATGCTTTTAGGCCAAGAAGCTGAAAGGTCTGAGTCAGGGAGTCTTCATTCCCTTGTGCTGTAGGCCATGATTCAGAAGCTGGGTTTGCTTTTCATAGGCATGTTCACACAAAGACTATCTTCATTAGCAAGAAGGCCGCACCCTATTATCTTTTCTGTGGTTGCCAGTGTATTCCCCAAGGGTATGTCTCCAGCATGAAGACTCACGCTGAGAATCAGGTCTCAGTGCCAGACACACCCATTTCGACTCAACATGCTGCTGGTTAATAGCATTCATCTAGAAGTTCCTGAATGAATTACACCAGTGGTCTCCAACTTGGGGGACCCTGCAGCTTTAACAGTTCACATTGAGGTGTCACTCAGTTGTTGACATTCAGGAAGACCCACGCTTTCTGATGGTCTGGGTTGGTCTTGGTGCTAGGGATCCTGCCCAGTGCTTCCTCTTCATCACTGAGCTACATCCTCAGGCCTTAAGGATTTCAGTTTACAGCCATGTAACCAATTAAAGAGTATCTGATATGCTCTTCTTGTTTTCCCAGGCACCAAACAGACATGCGGCTCACAGATATTTATGCAGGCATATATATCAAAAACTGAATGAAAAAAATTTAAATATCGGCAATAACCACCACTGTTTTTAAGATGCAGAGAAATTCTTTACACCCCCAAATTCACTTGTGCTCCATTTTAGTCCAGCCTTATCTCCAGTCTCTGGTCATCTACAGTGACTGCGGATCTGGTTCCAGTTTCCATGACTTTGCCTTTTTTTTAGAGTGCCATTTACGTGGACTAAACAGTATACAGCCTCTCCTGTTGATATTTGAGATTCATCCATGCTGTTGTATGCATCACTGTCTTTGTTATGGAGTAATTTTCCATTGTTTATGTGTTCTTATAGTGACATATATTTGGATTGTATCAAGGTAAGTACCTTCAAGTGTTATGATAGGCCAGGTAAATATGTATATTTAGCTTCATACGAAATAACAAAAATTTGTACTGTTGTTTTGGGACTCAGAAAACAGTATCTCAAAATCGTGGTACTTGGATCCTTTTTATTTTTATTTTTTTGTTTGCTGAACTGGAAAAAAAGAGTAATCTTAGAATCAATTCTCTGCTCTCCAGCCTCTCTCTCCCATTAGGGACAGAGTAGGGGTGGCATCTGGTATTTTGTCACGTGTTATGCCCACCACATTTAGGCAAAAGAACTTTTTTGCCTCCTGTTTCCACCTTGAGGTCCCTCTATGTGTTACAAAAAGAGGCTGAGAAACGCAACCTTACCTGAACGACTGTGCCAAGGGACTTAGCCTGGTCCTCTTGGCTCATTCAAATTCCAAGGAGGATTATTTCTGTCTCAGGGTCCATTTTCTCCCCTAATAATTACTTACCATGTCTCTGAATTGCCTATATTCCCCCATGTCCTTTTTCCCTCTAGTGAGATCATTACACAGGTGATTCTCACTGGTGCCATGTGTAATCACACTGCTGTGAATCATTCCTCTGCATGTTAATACATTCCCATATCTTTTTTCTCCTGTTGATTTATTGTCATGTTGTTCTAGCACACCTTCGGAGCACAAAAAAAAGGAATGCTTTTCCTGCATCCCAAGTACCACCTTCTCTTCTCAAGAGCAACATAAGAGAACCCCAGGTGTTCTATGTCGTCAGCTCTTGGCATCATCCGTTTGATTTTAGCCTTACCAATAATTGTGAAGGGGCAGCCACTGCCATTTTAAATTATACTTCTGTAGTGAGAAGATGTAGATCAACTTTCCATAGGATTATTTACTAATCATATATATATTCTGGTTAGATCTTTGTAAGGAATTTTGTCTATTTAAAAACAGAATTGTTTTACTGTTGTTGAAATTTTATACTTCTTTATACATTCTGAATATTAATACCTCCCCTAGTTAATAATATTTGGAAATGTTGTCATAGACAACCCTAGAGGAGAGTTGTACTTTACTAGTACCCTAGGCCTCTCTCAATCCAATTAAGTTGACAATCTTGGTTAGCTATCAACAGCCCAGGCTGGACTTGAACTCATAATCTTCCATAGCTTCCCAAGTGGGAAGATTACAATCATTTGCTACCATATCCGGATCCTTCATACATGCATGTATTTATCATGCCTGCCAAAATCCCACTTTAAAAAGCCGTGTATGAGACATACTTTGCTTATTCGTATGTTTCATAATTACCTTGCTTTTGAAAACTTAGTGAAATAACCTAAGAAATCTTAAAATCAGCAACTCTTAAAATTCACTCCCCTGTTGAGGATCTGTCATAACTAGTGGCTTGGTTTTTTTTTTTCTTTTTATTAATGAGTGATCTCTACTAGATGACAACATCTCTATTCTTGGTTGTCTATAGCCTCTAAAATCTGTACCCAGCTGACTTAATGTGAGCAAATAACTGGACAGAGATTTCCGTAAGTGCTTGGAACCAATACATAATCCCATCCTTGTTAAGGATTTCTGTGTATGTAGTAGGGTACCTGCTCAACACTCATCCTGGAAGTTGATACCCCAGCCTTTACTTCCTGCTTTCATGGAGACTTACAGTTATTGCAGAGAGAAATGAAAGACTTCTGAGACTTCTCTGAGCATGAGTGCAGGGCATGTCCACATTTCTATGCATGTATACTGTCTTCTTGTTTCCTAGAAACATGTTAAACCCCAAACAGCCCTCAGGGGCATCTTGTTATCTGTTGCCTCAGTCCCATGCAGAGTACAATTGCATGCAACTGTATGTAGGGAAAGGGCTTGTTATACCGAATGGGTTCTGTGTCAGGTTCAGTCACATTCACTTTAGGCTTGGGATGTAGTTCTGCCATACAGCTTGCCTACCTGTGTGAAACCTGGGGTCCCAACCCCGTCACTGCAAAGACAAGAATAACAAAACGAGATAAAATAGTAAAAATGATTTGTAAGCTCCCTCCACCAATTTTCATGTTTGCTTCCCTCCCCTCCCACACACTGACTGTAAGTATAATTAATTCTTTGCATAGCATGGGTTGGGAATTATTATTGGAACACAGGCAATTAACCAATGGCTATAACACTGAAGAAAATGACTCCTTCCCCTTCAGTAGTTATTAATTGCCAGTGGCCACCCCCCCCCCCAATTCATGTTGGAAACATTGATGGCGCCAGTCTTGTGGGAATCTGATGCAGAATGTAACAGCTCTGTGATTTAGTGAGAGTAGTGGCCAAATCATGTCCAGGGGATGGCATTTACAGCCTAAATAGGTCTCATCTGACTAGTTTTATTCTAATGGTCTTTTAAAAAATTAATTAGGTATTAATATCATTGAGCTTACTCACTGGTTTTTGTTCCTAATTTCTTTGCCTTCCGATGTGTCTATTATTTCCATCTGAAAACATGCTTGTTCTACTACTGCATTTTTGTTCTTAAATGTTTTTTTTTAATTGCATTCATTCATTCACTCATTTGTGTGCATGTGTGTGAGCGTGAATGTCACCACGTGCATATAGATATCAAGGGATAACTCTTGGTCTTTCCATTCACTGTGGGTGCCTGGCATCAAACTCAGGTTATCAGCATTGATGGCAAGTGCCTTTACTTACTGAGCTATGGTGTCAGGCTTAGCCTGTTAAAAAACAAAACAAAACAAAAAACCCTGCACCCTTTATTACGTGTGTACATGATGTGTATGTGAAGGTGTGTGCCCTAGAGTGCCTGTGGGGGTCAGAGGGCAACTTGGTGGTGTCTGTTATCTTGCTCTGTCTTCTGTGGGTCCCCAGGTTTGTGTGAAAAGGGTCTTTACCCACTGAGCTATCTCCATGGTCCTCTAGCACTTCCTAGTTCTCTTCTCCCTCTTCTTTCAAAGTTCGGGACCCAACCCAGGGCTCCGCACAAGCTGAGTAAGTTCTTTACTCAGCCACGCCCCTAACCAGGCTTCCATTTCTCAGGATGGGGATGTAGACACTTGATGCAGGATGTTTATTCTTTTTCTAAGATTACATTTACTGCTATAAACTTATCTCTGAGCATAGGTTTTGCCACATAGCACAATTTTCTCTATGCCATATTTCCATTTTCATGTGATGTAGCTGAAGATGACCTTGGCCTTCTGATCCTCTTGAGTCCTAAGATGATAGCGATGTACGAGCACACTCAGTTTATGCGGTGCTGGGGATCAAACCTAAGGTTTCATGCGTACTAGGCAAACACTCTACCGACTGAACTACACCCCAGCCTTAAGATTAAATCTTTTAAAAACTTAAAAAAATTATTTTACTTCATTTATATGAGTGTTTTGCCTGCCTGCATGTATGTGTAACGCATGTGTACCTGGTGCCCAGAAGAGGTCATCAAACCCCCTGGAACTGGAGTTATGAATGGCTATGACCGACAGTGCTGGTAAGGGGAACCAAATCCAGGCCCTCTGCAAGAGCAACAAGTGCCCTTAATCACCGAGCCAGCGCTCTGGCCCCAGAATAGCCTTTTAAAGTGAACTATTTCCTATACACCTGAACTAAGACTTCAGAAACCTGCCTGGATTCTTCTCACTCACCTGGAAGGTGACAGGAATTTCTGCCTTGTGTTCTGCCATGGGTGACCCTTAGTGCTGTTCTCCTTGGAGAAATACTGTTTTTTCCCAAGATTTCTGGTTATTTAAAAACTTGTATTTTGAGCAATTCCAGAGACCTGCTTTGACTCTAGTAACACTTAAAATGGATTTATATTTATCCTTCACAATGGCACCTGTACATAGTTATAGAATAGTGTTGACATTGGATATTTTCAATTGCCATCTTCCCACAGCAGTGATACCTTTGTGGCTGTGGTACTTAGCAGATCCAAGTTACATCCCATAATAATGTCTGAAAAAAAGAAAAGGATCCTCTCTCTCTACCTCTCTCTGTGTGTGTGTCTCTCTTTCCCCTTAGGAGCCATTAGCCTTCTTCAAAAGCTCATGTCACACTTTTCTTCATATAGCATTAGCTAAGAAATGGGCCGTGTTCATTCCTAAATCTGTCACTAGTAAGGACAATGGATGAAGAACGGTTTGGAGGGCACAATGGAGAGGTAGCCACCATGGCCACTGTGATGCATGCCGTATTCTCAGTCTGCAAGACTGCTGTGCACAGGACCGTTGTAATAATGTTATGTGTGTTGCCCACTTCTACTCCCAAGTACCCTGGAAATTCTTGATTAACTTCTTTATAAGATCAAAGTCTACTAACACCCAGGACACTATTAATCATTTATGTTCTTATGCAGAGATAAGAATGAAATTCTGGAGATATTTCAATACCAGACCACAAATTATACCACAGGGCCTTAGTGACAAAGGTCAAAAATATACATTGGGAAAAAAGAATACCCAACTCTTTATAAAACAAGTGGTATGAACTTCAGTGTAAATATTGATAATACTAGAAGAGTATCCTAAGTCAGGTTCAAGTAGTTATTAATAAAGGCAGAGTTGGTGGCTCACACCTGTAATTCCAGCACTTGGGAGGAAGAGGCAAGAGAATCAAAGTTCAAGGTCACCTTTGGCTGCACAGTGAGTTCAAGGACATCCTACACTACATAAGACCCTGTCTCAAACAAAACAAAAAGAAGCGACTAATAATATGTTGCCACAACTTAAATTGTGATTTTTTTTTTTTTCCAAGACAGGGTTTCTCTGTATTGCTTTAGAGACTGTCCTGGAACTAGCTCTGTAGGCCAGGCTGGCCTCGTACTCACAGAGATCTGCCTGCCTCTGCCTCCCCAGTGCTGGGATTAAAGGCTTGTGCCACCAACTCCTGGCTTAGGGAACAATTTTTATTGCAAAGCAGGACAACCCTGGACATTATTGGAAAGGGACATTCAAGCTGATTGCAGCCATATCACTATCCTACTTTCAAGGCTGTGTGTTTTCCAGTGGCAGGTATAAAGCTTTCCAGTGTTTTCCAGTGGTAGGTATAAAGCAGTGCTCTTGTTATAGAAAAAGATGTAGAAAGAGGACTTTTCCTTCAAGGGGTTAAAAACATAGGATTATGCTCTTCGGATTTGCAATTTTCATTTGTGTAGGTCTATTGTGATGTCTGAGGAAGGCCTAGGAGGCCAGTTGCTTGTGTGAATCTTTGTTAGCCTGTGAGAACTCTTAGGAGAGACAGATACGAATGAGTGGCTGAGGAAAGGCAGGAGTTTTCTTTGATGCTCAAACAAATGGAGTTTGTGGTATAGTGTAGGAGGTTATTTCCATTGACTCTCTAAGGTCTGACTAACTAATGGCCAAAGGGGATTTCAACAGGAAAACTGGGAAGTGTTTCTAAAGCAGAAAATAATTTCACAAGCCTACAACAATGATGTACTTTTAGGATAGTAAAACAAGAACAAACAAACAAAAAAAAAAAAACACTTTTTTTTTTTTTTTTTTTTTTTTAAATTTGAGAGAAGATCTTGGTAGATACCCCAGGCTGGTCTTGAACCCACAATCCTCCTGCTTCAGTCTCAAGTTTTAGGATTATGTGTTGATCAGTTTTTGTCAACTTGACACAACCTGGAGGCCTCTGGGAAGAGACTCTCTCTGCTGGAGTGGACTGGTCTATGCACACGCCTGTTGGGCTTTTTCTTAATTAATGATGATGTGGGAGGGTCCAGCCCACTGTGGTGACCCCTGGCGCTGGTCAGGGTTGTATGAGAGAACAGGCTGATTAAAGCCATGGGGAACAAAGCCAGTGCGTTTCCCCAAGGTGTCTGCTTCGTTCCTGCCTTGACTTCTCCGGGTGATCAGTTGTGATCTGGACCTGTAAGCCAAATAAACCTTTCCTTTCCAAGTTCCTTCTCATCATAGTGTTTATGGCAGCACCGTGCAAGCTTTCTTGCAGTCTACAATGGGAGAAATGTGGTTTCCTTTGGGAAGTGGGGGAGCAGCTCGGCGCTGTTCATTGTAAGCGCGGTTGTGGAGGTTAGTTTTGCATTGAACTTTCTTTAGGGCTTATTGTCAACACTATGTTTTCCCTTCCTCTTTTTTACATTTTTGTTTTAATTCTTCAAATTTTTATTGATTCTGTAAGACCCGCGGAGGGCTTGAACCCTCACGCCCCGGCTCAGGAAAGGCAGCCTTCCAAAATCACTCACGAGAAGCGGTCTTGATGCAAAAGCATGAGGTCTTTTATATTCCAGTGCACTGGGGTCCGCAGCCATAATCCACGTGGGGTACAGGACTGGGAACCCTGGGTACAGGGCTCAGACAACTTTTATAGGGTTACAACAAAGCCCGCACATTACAAACCAATTATCTCAATAGCATCCAGTGTGGACCAATCAATTTGAACTATCCAAGCCTGCGCTTTGCCCAGGAAGTCTGCTTTCGCTAGGGGTCCTGGGTAGTGTGGCACGGCTCATTTCCTATTCTCATTCACTCACAGGTGCTGTAGGTAAACCCACCCTGTCTTAAAACAGTCAAGAATGACCTTTTGCCTACTCTTTCCCATCCTTACAATTCTTTGTAGATTTCATATTGTGTATCCTGATCACACCCATCTCCCCCTCCCATCTGACCCCTACCCCTTGCAACCTCCCTCCCAAAACAAAACAAAACAAAACAAAAAATAAAAATAAAAAACCAAAAACGAACAAACGAAGACTCTTGTCACGGAATCTCTGTCTCTCCCCCTCCTCCCCACCATGTACTTGCTCACCATAATGGTGCCCAAACCCGCGATGCCAGAGGCATGGCGTAGACCTGTTGTGCTGACCTCTTGCAGCCCGGGTCCAGAGACCCAGACGGGACGGGCCCGGTTTTCCTTTCCTTTTCTTTTTTTTCTGCAAATGAGTAAAATCAGCAGAGCGGGGCATTCAGGCCTTGGATGGCAGGCAGACAGACCCTTTATTCCAGGCAGGCCTGAGCAGGGAACTATCAGCTGCAATCTCCTTTACCGGTAATTGGAAGGATTGCCCTCATTGTTGCCTGGCTAATTTGGACACTTGACAGTCTGTGAACAATCCTAATAGCCATGGCTGAAGACATGGCTCAGTCATGACAACTCCAGACAGCCTGCACCAGCTTCAGAGAGCAGCATTCTAAGCAAGACAAGCCTTGACAAATTCCAGGTCACTCAGTACCCATTTCACCTAAGAAGCGCCTCCCCTCCCACAGAGGCTGGGCAGAAGGTTTTTGCAGCAAGCACACTATTCATTTGCATAAAGACCCCGCTGGGATTGGTGCTTTCATCCTACCCACCCCTGGCCATGTGACCCGGATGTTGAGTTTATTTTTTCCAGTCATCTGGGAAATAGCATCTACTGGTGCAAGAAAGCCTTTCAGATGCTTTGTCTACTTTTGGCTTTTATCAAAACTAGAGAGGGCTGAGATGACAATGCAGAGGTAAACAGTAGAAATATAATCGCAGCGACAGTGGTTACAACTTAATAGTCGCAGAGAATGGATTGAGGCAAAGACAGAGGGGGATGGAGTTTGGTAGGATTATGAAGGAAGCTGTGGAGAGCTAAAGTCAGGGGACTGTGGGCTCTCCCTTCACACCCATGGTTCATGACCTGTAACCCCGGGACCAAGGACCCTAACACACATGCCTCAAGATCTGTAACACTAACTTCTGTTATGAGCTGCAGGTCCCAGCATCCCCGGTTTGGGACGATGGGGCTAGCTGGTTCCGATGGCTACTGGTGTTAGCTGCTGCTAGGAGTCCAGGATTGTGTTGGCTGCCGAAATTCCACGCTACTGGCAATCACAGCCCAGAGCCATCCACCTACAACCTGAGCACCGAGAAACACAAGTCTTCCCCGGCAGACTGAAGCCCAAAGAACCCTCCAGGTCACAGCAGCTACAAGCTTCAGAGTCCCACCATCTAGCCTGTAAGCCCAGGGCATTCAAGAACAGCAGGCTGCCACTATTGGAAGGATTGTGCCTTCCCTAGTTCTGACTTCCTAGCAAAGCAAAAAAACCTCAGCCAGCTGGTGGGTAGAGCTGACCATACTGAATTGCGTAGACCCGTCTTTCCCCAGGCTTGCTCTCGGTCCTGCAAAATGCATGCAAAGAAATGTAAGAAGTTGTTGGGAGTTTGGCAAAATTTGTACTGTGTTAAATCTCTTAGGGTCATGGTGCCTTAAAGTAGCCTCAGATTTTCCCTTCTTACTTAAGGAGAAAGACTACTCCGTGACTGAAAGACCAGTGTGCACCCAAGAAAGGAAACCGACACCGGAAGAGCTAGCACTTACAGCTTGGCCTAATCATAGCTTCAAAGGTCAAAGACACATTTGGGACCATGGAGACCATCCTGGCCGGTTGGCTGGTTGGCTGGCATTTCCTACTCCTCTACATGGTCTAGCCTCAGGACCTTGTCCATACCCTTATACCCTTGTTTCTAACTCTTTCTGTTTTCCCAAAGCCCTAGGAGAAATGTGGTTTTTGGTTGTATACTTCCCTGTATTCTCAGTTACAAACTTCACACATACACTATTCGGCACAACTTTCTCTCCCAGGGACGTCTGCTGGGCATTTCTAACTAGTACTGCCCAGCTCCATGGCTGTCTTGCTGAAAATGGGAGCTGCAACGTCTCTCTGCTCCCTTTAGTCCTGGCACTGCTGTGCGGTCATCTGTGTATCTGCAGGACCTGCGTACTGGGCTTACTGCAAAAACTATTGAGAAGGCTTACTGCAAAAACATTAAGAAGGGCATCACAAAGGCCACAAAAGCAGAGGAAGAGGGGACAGAGGAGGAAGTTGACCAAGAGGGAAAGAGGAGATTTTAGGTTGGATTTCCCCAAATTTGAAGGGGTAGAATTAATTCTAGAACCTTCCCAAAAGAGAGCTAGAACATGAATTCATCTCCTTTACTTCATTTCTGGTGTCATCTTCACCTCATCCAGCACGTAGGACTCTGAATGTTTTGGGGGTGTGATGGGAGAAAGGACTTCTGGGCACAATCCCTGCAGGCGGCATGGAGGGCTGGGTTAATTTGTAACAGTCCTTACACAAAGAGTGTGACCAGGCCCTTGCTTCTAACCTGGTGAGTTCTTTCTTTGGTGCTAGGAGTGAGATCCAAGGAGTAAGTGTCCCACCCTGCCCCAGCCTAGCCAGTCCCCTGCCTCTTCAGATCTTGATCAGAAGTGAAGAGTGTTTCACACAGAGAGCCATCTCCTGTTTTGCCTTGGGAAGGTAAAGAAACAAGTTCTTGCTTGCTCTTCTCGCCCTGGATTCTTTCTTTCTTTCTTTTTTTTTTATAGTCATGTAACTGATTGTTATGTTTTCTTTTGGAGTTCTGTTGCCAACTCCTTTAAAGTCTGATGCGCTGATCTCTTTGAATAATGACATGTCACAACTGTAACCTCGAGACATTTTCAGGTAAAGGCAAGACACGGGCACTCCTTGATTTTGTTTGTGGGGAGTGTGTTCTAGCCCACAGGGAAAGCAGTCTGTCACCGTGAGGGAATTGGAAAAGCCATGATGACATCTGGTAGTTTTGAAGGGTGCTTAGGTCTGTGGAGAGAACCTCTTTCAGAGAAGTAATTTTAAGGAGGTGTTTGTAAGTGAGGCTTAGAGAGCCTCTGTTTTTTAAGCCACCGTAAGCACCCACGATCCCTGAGACAGCCATCCTCACTCGCTTCACGTCCATCTACACACTAGCTCTCTGGGAACGCTGGATTTTATTTTCTTTCCTAACATGAACACCGTGAGTCTGGATTTGAGGTGGTTGATGAAAAGCAACAGGAGAGGATACTTCCAATTGGAATGTGTATCCCAGAGAACTGGCAGCTCCTCTTCTTTCTCCTTCTATCTCCTTCTTCGTTTCCTTTCATACAAAAATGTAAGGGTATTTGTAGAAATAAGTTACTTACATAGCACACAGTGGTAATTAAGAGTTTCCCATAAATGTGAATGAATATTGAAAACACAGCTCTATTTCTTATCTCCAGGCATAATACTAGGGAATTATGCAACAATACAGATTAGGGCTCAACACAATCATTACCACCCAAAGAATTGTCCCGGAAAAAACCCCCAAAGTTCACAGCCGGGTGATGGTGACACACACCTCTAATCCCAGCACTCAGAGGGCAGAGGCAGGCAGATATCTGTGAATCCAGAATCTGTGAGGCCAGCCTGGTATATAGAGAAATTCTAGGATAGCCAGGGTTACATAGAGAAATCGTGTCTGGAAACCCCTCCCCCAAATCATTTTCATATAAGAATAACATATCTGTCAGGTTTTCCTTACCTTCTGCCATGTCATATCTAGGTTTCTCAAGCCTTCCTGCCCCTGCCTCCTAAAGGCTGGGAGTACAAGCATGTGCTACTACACCTGGCAACATATCTCTTATACAGAGCATAGAGCAATGAGATGAACACATGGCTCATTTGAATAATTTGTTATTATTATTAGTGTGTGTGTATGTGTGTGTGTGTGCACACGCGCGCACGCGCGCACGCACGCACGCCCTCAGGTCTCACTATGTAGACCTGGCTGTCCTCAGAATCACAGAGATCTTCCTGCTATTGCCTCCTGACTTCTGGGATTAGAGTTATTCACCACTATTTTCAGAATGGCTCCTTTAAAAATGGGGCCCAATAGCATTGAAATCTTGTCGATCCCACGTATGAGCCTTGTGTTCTGTTACCATCATTTATTTGTGTAGCTCTCATGACCTCAATGTAACAAGCAAGGGGCCCTTCAGAAAGAGAATAGATTGACTTGCCCAGAGGGAGGGTTTCAAGGTCTCTTAAACCTGCCGGTCGTGGCAAACTGGTGGATAACAATATTTTCAGAAAAGAAGGAAAGTTCTATATATTTTCTATGTTGACATAATCTGATGGAAGAAAGTCTCTAAATAAAAACAACGGTAAGTGACACAGGAAGGAAACTTGGCTGCTCTGAGATCTCTCAGCATCAGGAGGAGAGGTGGAATGTAGGAAAAAGTAGAGATAGCCAGTGTGGAGTGTTCACTACCATTTTGCCATAACTGAACTCAAGCTGTTGTGCACACTGCTTGTTGTAGGTCCTGGAGGAACCACCAAGGTAGTCCTCATTATTATGATTTTAAGTGTAAGAACAGACGTTGGAGTGTTTAATACTTTTATTTTTCTTAGAGTCCTAACCCATTTCCTCACAATCTTATTGTTTAATAATTTTTTTTTATATAGAAGAGACTTCACCAAGTCTAAGTGAGCATGAATCTAGTCCTTCCCAACACTCTGATGTAATATAAAGTCAACAATATTCTCTAAAGCAGCTCAAAGCTGTTGAGATGGATTTCCCAACATTGTGAATTGGTCAACCACCAGGAGGCTGTGTCATCGGAACTTCAATATTGCTCAGTTTAATATATTGGTAAACTCATCTCATAACAATATTGGACTGCTGTTCTCCCCTTGGGGTAGTAAGGATGGAGTCTAAAGCTGTTATATTCAATAGCTAAAAAGTGGGCTAGTTCATCTCTTCTCGATGCTTAGAGTGGACATGATCAACAAAATTTACTCTTCAGGACCGAAATGTAGCCTTAGAATTTCCCCTTTAGCCTTGAACGTTTAGCAGAAATCATCTTGACCTGCTCCTTTTGGGCAGGAAAGAACAGCTGTGGACCTTTCCCATCAGTGTGTTACTCATCACTGAGATGTCACACTTAAGAATGCAGCAGCAGGAGCCAAAGAACAGCCTACTATGCACAGGTTGGACCATCAGTGCTCATACAGAAAAGTGAACTGAGCCCCGCGAGATGACTGAGCCAGGAGCAGGATCCGGCACACCCTTGTCTCGAGCATGTGTTGATTCAAAAGCATGATTCACATAGCCCAAATGTGGGTGCTGTGGTCAGCAGGGCACATGGCCAGTGTTCCCAACATTCCAGAGAACATTGACACATCCTTCCAACTAGCCACAAGAAGTGGAAGGTAGGCGATCTTGGAACCTTTAGGTCTGGAAACTAACGTCTCCTGCTCAACTGCTTGCTCCTAGATTTTTATGTAGCTGCTATTTCACTTATGTTATTAATTAATGGCTCAAGAAATTCACAGCATCTCTAGGAAACAAACTGCTTAATAAAGAGAAAACCAATGAGTAATGGAAATGAATAATCACTATAGAAACTGGATGAAGCTGAGGAGCCAAGATCAGCTTAACCCTACCTACCTAACCCTGGTGGTGGGTACCTGTCACTATCCATCTGTACAAATCCACAGAATGTAGCAATACTGGGGGTTCCCCATGGTATTGCTTCTGACTGCAGTTTCCATTAGCAGGATGGAAGTGTTCCAGGTAGACTGTTCTATAATACTGGTATGGCTGATCTTACTCTTTTTGTTTTGTTTTGTTTTTGTTTTTGAAACAGGTTTCTCCGTGTAGTCCTGGATGTCCTGGAACTCTCTCTCTAGACCAGATTGACTTTTAATTCACAGAGATCCACCTGCCTCTGCCTCCCAAGTGCTGGGATTAGAGGCATGTGCCATCACGCTATTTCTTATTTTAGCCTCTTTGGTGGATATGTGGTAGTATCTCCCTGTGGATTTAATTAGAACTATCTGACCACTAATGGGATTTTATAATTTCCTGTTTATTGGGCATTTAAATGTAATCAACATAATGAGTAGATATTAGTGTCAATTGTGGGTTTTAACCAATAACAATGTCTCAGCATCCCTCAGCAATTGTAACAAATTGTACCACAGTAATGATGGAAGATGCCAAGGAAGTGTGTGCTGGTATCTTTGTGGTGGAGGTGAGGGCACATATGAAAACATTTTCCTTTGCAACCCTGTAAACCTAAAAGTGTTCTGAAAATTAAGTCCATTGATTTTAAAGAAGTCTTTCCGTGTGTACATATTCCATAACCACCACATAATTTGTAGTGAAATCCAGGCTACTTCAGAATCTTCAAATTCAGAAACAAGGATACATCTTAAAACACTTAACTACTTAAACTTGTGTTTATTTACATTTTTACTTTGTTGCCTGCATTTGTGCACCACATTTGTTTGGTGCCAAGCCACAGAGCAAAGCATAGATAAGAAATATGGGTTAACATAAGTGTAGGAGTTAGCTAGTAACAAGCCTGAACTATCAGCCAAGCATTTATAATTAATAAGTCTGTCTGAGTGGTTACTTGGGAGCAGCTGGTGGGACAGAAACTTCTGCCTACATGAACCCTGGTCACACTCACTTTCCGTTCCTCTCAGGTCAGCCCTTTACCCTTGTGACATGCTCCCCTCCAAAAAACAAAAGATAAACAAGGGGAAATAAGTTCAATTTGTGTTGTTCACGTGGCCACTGGATCATGGCCAAACTCCCATTGGCCATCCCCTTAGAGGAAACTGAGTCCTTTCCCAACTGCACCCCTACCCGAAGCCATCACTTGTGGAAAGCTACACTTCCGCATCTATATCACAATTTTAAGAGTCCTCTTTGATGGCGTTCTGTCTAAGCTGTCACTTTTACATTGAGGAAAATGGGGTGGAAGCAGGGGTTGTCACAGAAGCCTCCTATGCTCCTCCTTCTCAACTGTGAGTCTGCAGTCCTCAATACCACAGCAAAAGTAGCTTCCTTTCCCTTTACAGTCAGGGGAGCACGGACCATGGACATCCACAGGGTCTCTGGCTTCAACACATGCCAAGGAACTAGGTGTGGCTTTCAGGGGTAGTACAGACAGATCATGGACATCAACATGGGCCTCTGCTGTAGCATAGGTCACAGACACCATCATAGCTGTAGCATGGATCTCGGACATCAGCATGGCCTCAGGTGGCCACACAGTCCACTCCCATCAATGTGGTCCCTGGAGGCAGCGGGGCCCATGAACATCAACACGGCTACAGATGGTGGTGGCATAGATTATGTACATCTGCATGGCCCTTGGTGGTAACGCGGACCAAGGACATCCACACAGCCCTGGGCTGAGCAGGACACACACCCAAACATAGCCCTCAGCAGCAGCATGGAACATGGACATCAGCATGGCTTCAGGTGGCTGCAAAGATCACCCACCAACGTGGTCCTCAGAAGTTCTTCATCCTGGACAACCTGTCATTGCTCAAAACCAGGGTGACTGTGCAGCTGGGCTAGATGTCGCTTAATGAACTGTCTACTCAAATCTTTTGAGCATTTGAATTGGGTTTGTGTCTTCCTTACTCATTTTCTTTATCGGTTTTGTATATATTGTGAATTATATCTCCTGTTTTGTGACACTCAGTTTGGCTTCATTAAATGCCTTTGATAAACAGAACTTTTAATTTTAATATCACCAACTCAGTCAACCTTTTCTTCATTAATCAATTCATTTTATGTCTTGTTTAAGAAATTTTCCATTTCTTAAGGCCAAGAATATACTTTCTGTTCAAAATCTTCTAAATTATCATTTAAAATTGCCCCCACCTTGACCACTGATTTGGACATGCAGTCCTATGTGCTTGCAGGAGACAAATATAGAAGACTGCTTGACCTTGCCAAGTCAGGGTAAGACAGCCATTCTATTTCCCTGCTGTTGTTGTGGTCTGTCAAGTTCTCTTGGCCTTAGCCAAATCTGGGTGTACCAACGTCGCTGTGAGACCTAGGGTGACTGTTCAGGTGGCTTGCTGTTTCTGTCCTTGCTGCACCTTTTGGAAGTTGTCCATCCGCATTTCCTGTCTACTCTAGTATTGTTATTTTCCTTCTCAGGTCTTGATGAGGTTGAAGATTAAACTATCACAACTATTATTCTCTCTTCCTAGTTAGATATATTAGGTACTAGACTTACGTTTTCCAGCTTAGGACAACTCTATTGTAAACTCCATTATGCCCTCACCCTAGGACTAGATATGTAGGTCATTTTGTTCTCGATTTTCCTTTTCTTAGAGCACACTTGTTATTCACTGTTTTGTATATAGTTTTGTATTAAGCCTAAATCTTTTCTTTAGACTAAAAGGGGAATTGTAGTGAGGTAGTCCTTCTGTAGCACTGACCACGCCCATTGGGGGGTGGAGCGATGGGCGGAGGTGACCTGAGGAAGGAGGTCGGAGGGGGCCAGGAAGGCGCTCTCTCTTTCTGGCGTGACTCGGACAGGAGAGGATCGGGTTGAATTTCCTGGTGTTCATCTGTCTAGGTTGTAAGTTATTTCTCCCTGAATAAACATCTATTCGGCCTATTTGTTTATCCTGATCCTTATTTACCGCAATACCAACCTTTTCACATTTGCGGAATGCGTGCGCGCGCGCGCACGCGTGCGCGCGCGCGCACGCGCGCGCGCACACACACACACACACACACACACACTGAGGAAGGAAAGGGTTTTCCCCATTCTCCCCATGTGGCTTCTCAGTTGACTACTACCATTATTGAAAAGACAGTTTGTGACTTGGGCATCGCTCAGTGGTAGAGCCCTTGTCTAATACACAGGCCGCCTTGGGTTCAGTCTCTAGCACCAAAACGAAAACAATAAGATACACCTCTATTCCGTCTCTTTGTGGCACTACCATTTTCGTGAACAAAGTCTCTGTATGTGCATGGATGCTTCCAGACTCCATTTCCCACCCGTGCCCATGCGCCATCCTTTCTCCAGCTCTGACTTCCTCTTTGTCAAGTTACCCAGTGGAGTGGAGCAAGTCACCACTCTTTGGTTCTTTTCTAAGACACCTTGGGTGCTCTTCTGTATTTTTCAGTTAAACTTCAGACCCAGCTTCTAATTACAATGATACACAAATGCATGCACATGCTAGATACTGCTAAAAATTCTTTTAAAACGGAAATTGCACACAATCTACAGGCTAATGTGAGGGAAATCGACATCTTTAACATATAGTGTCTTCTAGGTCATGAGCTCCTTTTATGCCTCCATTCACTAAGGCCTAAGGTTTGGAGTAGTATTTCATATTCTTGTGTATTTTGTATGCTTTATAAACATATGGTTTATATGTCTTAGTGTTTATAATTTATATGTTTGTCTGCTTTACAGCTGTTTACATACTCTATAGTTTACTTTGTCAGTGTGTTGCCCTGGCTGGACTCCAACTTCTGGTCTCAAGCATTTGTGTCAGACACCTGAGAAGAGGGGACTGTAGACATGTACCATTGCATCTGGATGTGTTTAATATGCTTGACCCTATTTGAAGTAATATCCATTGAAATTTCATTTTTTGTTAGAGACTTTTTTTTTAACCATATTGACTTTGTATGTGGTAAACTTGTATGTTGAGTAATTTGTTGAAAGGTTCTTTTTGATTTTTTATAATCTCATGTTATGAGCACTTTCCTACCAGCCTGGTCCCACAGCCATGTCAGCCTCAAACAACTCTCAGAGATACTGTATTAATTATAAAAACCATTGGCCAGTTACTATAATTTCTTATTGGCTAGCTCTGTCTAAATTATTAACCCATAATTACTAATATATGTATTTCTTCATGGCTTTGTATTATTACTGAGAATGCCATATGTCCTCTCTTCCCAAGATCACATCACAACTCCATCCTACATTTCCCAGAATCCTCTACCTCTCCTAGTCCCACCTATCTTGCTTCCCTATTGGCCAACAGTGCTTTATTCATTAACCAATGAGAGAAACATATTTACAGAATGGCATCTCCCATCAATCTCATTCATATCTTTTGCAAATGTTTTATTTTTCTCTGTAATCCTTATACATTACATTTCCTTTTCTTCCATTATTACATTCTTTTGGGCCCTCAGTAGAATTCCAAATAGAAGTGATTGTAGTGAGCATATGAAGGTGTGGGTGTAAAGATTTCACTAGATCCAAGATAAATGATAAATGGGTGTTAATTGGGGGACACTTACACAGATAGTAATAAAGAACCACCACGACATTTCTCTGCCCTTCCTATCAGATCAGCTGACCCAAGAAAAAATCTCTCTGGAAAAGAAGCCATGCCTCAAGCTTCCCTCTGTCTGCCTGAAGCCATGCTAAAGGGGTGGGCCCACCATTACAGGTTCACTGGCAAGACTAGTACAAGCATCCTTATCATCCTGTATTTGAATGATTTTTTTTGTTGCCCTGAGGATTATTCTCAATTTTAAAGGAAAAAGTTTAAAATTTCAATATTTCATCATCACTTTTATCATGAGTTTTAAACTTAAATCCTTATCAGGTAAAGAATCTGCTTTAACCACCAATTTCCTTTCTGTCTTTCTCTTGCAGTGCTGGGATGAAACCCAAGGCCTCTTTTATTGAGGGTGAATGCTCTGCCACTAACCATACTGAACCACACTGAGCCACACTGAACCTCACTGGACCACACTGAACCTCACTGGACCACACTGAACCTCACTGGACCACACTGAACCTCACTGGACCACACTGAACCTCACTGGACCACACTGAACCTCACTGAGCCACACTGAACCTCACTGAGCCACACTGAACCTCACTGGGCTACACTGAGCCACACTGAGCCATACTGAACCACACTGAGCCACACTGAACCACACTGAACCACACTGAGCCATACTGAGCTACACTGAACCTCACTGAACCTCACTGAACCACACTGAGACACACTGAGCCACACTGAACCTCACTGAACCACACTGAGCACAGGATACCCCTTCTCTGAGGTTCCTTTTCTCCTTGGACCTACTCTTTGGAATGTTCTCAGGTTTAGTGAAGCCTGATACCGACTTAAACCTTATTTGTAAGTAGACCACTAACAACAGAACTATGCAGCAGCCAACGTTTTGTTGTTCCCAATCTGTATTTATACGAAAATACTCCTTTGAGACAGAGCTCAGGGGAGGAGCAAGCTGGCTGTCTATGGACATTTTTAATAGTCTTCTTTGGGGTGTCTTTAGAACCAGAATTCAGTCAAGAGATAAAGATCATTTAAGCGAGAGTTTACTTAGGAAAGCAGCAGTTTAGTTGGTAAAGCTAAGAGGAGCACTCTAAAGAGACTGGAGTAGACTTGCCCAAGCCGTAGAATAGTACAGTGGGTTCTGTGTGGAGGGTTTTAAAGAAGTTTTAATGAGTAATGATGACATGGATCATATGCTCATTTTGTAAGGTGACTTTTTCTGACACAGATCATGATGTACTGGATCTTCCTTCTAGGGTATTTTCTACCATGAACCACAGTGTCAACAATATTGTAATGACAACATGAATTCCATAATGAGGATTCAGACCATTTGTATACTATTAGGGATTCTCTAGAATAACAGAACTTAGATGAATTTCTCTATACATAGAAAGGTGATTTTTTTTTTTAGAATGACTTACAGGCTATGGTCCAGCTATTCCAACAAGGGTTGGCTATGAATGCAAAGTACTAGGATTCAGTAGTTGCTCAGTCTGTGAGGCTGGATGTCTCAGCTTGTCTTCAGAGTACTCTGGAGCCCTGAAGAAGAAGGCTCTACTGCAGTGGTTCTCAACTTTCCTAATGAGGGGTGACCACCTCATGTTGTGGTCACCCCAACCATAAAATTATTTTTGTTTCTACTTCATAACTGTAATTTGGCTACTGTTATGAATCATAATGTATATATCTGTGTTTTCCAGTGGTCTTAGGTGACCCCAAGGGTTTGCAATCCATAGGTTGAGAACCACTGCTCCAGTGCTAGTGAAGGAATGGATGTGTTGGAGCAGTGCGAGCAAGCAGAAAAGAGCTAATGTTTTATTCTTCTATGTTTTTTACATAGGCTTCCAGCAGAAGGCATGAGCAAGGTTAGATATGGACTTAGTGTGTCTTCCTCAAGATTCAGATTAAAATTATGCATTTTCTCAGCACAAAAGACCTATATCAGAAGCATGTCATCCTACCTCAAAGATCTAGATTAAAGGGAGTCAAGTTGACAGTCAAGAACAGCCATTATCCTTGGTTAGTGGATATGCAAGCAAATGCTTTTGTGCCCTCTACTTTCTGATAATAGTGGGGGAGGGACAGCCTAACTGCAATGTCAAGGATATTTATAACCTCAAAAGGGTGTTTGTCAGGAGACACAGATTCCAAGACACAACTTATTTTACTTGGTTACCCCATTTCTAGCTCTTTGTCTCTGAGGTGGTCTGTGGCAGTCCCTCCCTGGCATAGTTGTTTTAGAAGCTATCCTTACTCATAATTTAATCCGTTGTGTTAGAAGAACAAGAAGAATATATGAAAGAAAACCAGTGCCTGTGTGTGCTCCTCGGGGTAGCCTCCTGGTCCCAGGCTGCCAAAGCTGAGACTGGCTTTGTTCCTTTTCTTCTGCATTCACAGTCTTCATATCACCTGGCCAGCTTGACTTACAGCCAGATGTAAGAGCTCTCAATCCTCATCTTCTAGCATTCTTGATCTTGTCATTTTAGTCCTAACATCTGTTTTCACCATAACAGTGTGAATTAGGAACAAACATACTAGCAAGAAAATGACCAAATTACATGTTTGCATGTATTCAGAATTGTTTTCTTTATAGCCAAGGCTGGCTTTATATTCTTGATTTTCCTGCTTCAGCCTCCTGAGTGCTGGTAGTGAGGAGCAAGATTAATTTAGGCAAATAATATTGTAGGTGGGACAAATAAACATATGTTTTTAGAGAAGTGAAACATGTATATTTTATGTCATCTTTGAAAAGATTCATGCCTCTATTTTTTTTTTTAGATATTGTACTATTAGCATGGTACTTAGCAACACACAAAACCTGTGTTTTTTCTAAGTTGAATCTTTAATTGGTAAATAATATTTGTATGTTAACAGAATATAATTGGCCATATAGATCCATTATCATCATGGTGGGACATGGCAGTGTGAAGACAGACATGGTGTTGGAGAGTAGCTGAGAGTCCTACATCTTACAGGCAACAGGAAGTAGTCTAAGACCCTGGGAGTGACTTGAGCATATGAGACCTCAAAGCCCATCTCCATTGTGACACACTTCCTCCAACAAGGCCACACGTACTCCAACAAAGCCACACCTCTTAACAGTGCCATTCCTTATTAAATTATGGGGGACAATTATATTCAAACTACCACACAGGTTTAAGAGCTCCTAGCCATGGCTAGGTATTGCTGCCTCTTGATACCAGGGTTTGTAGAAATAGCAAAGCCTCTATGTACCAGCACAAACAAGGGCACTGAGCCCCTTAATCTGGATTGAGACTAAACAAAAGGTATTTGAGGCTTTAAAAACACCTCTGACTTCAGCTTCAGTCCCAGCACTTCCAGATGCCTCAAAACCTTTTCATCTGTTTGTCCATAAGACAAAAGACAAAAGGGGCTTTAACCCAAACTTGGGGCCATGGGGAGTTCCTGCAGCATACCAAATGATTGGACCTTGTAGCCATAGGATGACCCATCTATCTAAGAGCTGTGGCAGCTACTACTAGTTTAATAAAACACAAGTTAACTCTGGGTCCCAGTACTGTTGAGGTCCTCCTCTGAGAAATGCCAGAACGCTGGCTGGGTAATGCCTGTGTGACCTAGTACCAAGTCCTACTCCTGGACCACTCTCAAGTCCAGTTTGAGATGCCATCAATCCTGCTTGATGATGACCTCTTTGTAGCTGGAGGTTTCTTGTCCCACCCACCAGTTCCCAAATAACCACACTGAGGCTTAATATTAATTATAATTGTTTGATCAATGACTCAGGCTTTTTATTGGCTAGCTCTCTCTTATTAACCAATAACTATTAATCTGTGTATCTTGACATGGCCCTTATCTTACTGGAGAATGCTTGGGCATCCTACCTTCCCAGTAGCTATGTGGCATCTCTTTGACTGTGCCTACTATCTTTTTCTATCTCTGTTTGGATTTTCCATCTGGCTAAATCCTGCCTGTCCATTGGCCAAAAGAGCATGTATTCACTGCATTCAGAAGGATATCCCAATCATCTGTTTCCTGATGAGAACTTGCAGGTGCTCATCCATGACTGTCATAAGAGGAAAGATGAATCCTGGTATGTGGGAGCTGTCTTCTCTGGTGGATACCCCACAACATTATGCCTTGAATATGAAATCTCCCCACAGGTCCATGTGTAGGATACTTGCTTCCCAGCAGAAGGTGCTGCTTCGGAGACTCTGGAAACTCTAGGAGGTGGGACCTAACTGGAGGAAGGTCACTGGGGTCACACCTTTGAAGGATATACTTGGATCCCATTCTTTTGCTTGTCCTGCTTCCTGTCTGTCATGAGGCAAAGAATCCCTTCTGTCACACACTCAGTCACAATAACCTGCCCAAAGCAACCATGGACTGTGCCCTGTGCAACTGTGACCCAAACACAAAACCAAAAAACAACAAGATCACAATCTTTTCTCCCTTAAGATGTTTGGTTTTTAGGTGTTATGAGTGTGGTGGGGAATGATAAAGACTGACTGGTGAGGACTAGTCTGAAACCCTGGGCTTGAGAGGATGATCCACAAAGAGTGTTCAAGGAGAGAGGTCATCATGTCTACCTGAAATCTTAGCACTCTGGGGCCTGACGCAGGAAGTTCACAAGTTTCCCTACCAGGGCTGGATAGATGACTCAGTGGTGAAGAGCACATATCCCTCTTATAGAGGACCTGGGTTCGATTCCCAGCACCCATTTTGGTGGTTCACAACTGTCTGTGACTCCAGCTCCAGGGGATCTGATGCCTTTTTCTGGACTCCACAGGTTTTTGCGAATACTTGGACATGCACATAAACACACACATAAAAACATACATATTTTGTTTTTAAGAAGAAGAAGAAGAAGAAGAAGAAGAAGAAGAAGAAGAAGAAGAAGAAGAAGAAGAAGAAGAAGAAGAAAAAAGGCTTATGATCAGCTTGGGCTATTGAATGGAACCTTGCCTCAATGAAGAAATAAAGAAGGAAGGTCATTGAAGAAAATAATTTCTCCAGGGTGGGCCCTGATTAAATCTATGCGGCACATACTGGTGTCCAATTTGTAAACTCCTTAATATATGTTTATCGCTGCCCCCCCAAAACAACTAGCATATCTTATATGGTATTATTATATTCCTTATTTTTGGACATTTTACGATTAACCATTTCTTTGGAGGAAACCAGCGATTTCTGTAGTATCAAAAATGAAAAACAAAAACTGGAACTATGAAAGCATGGATATGGACTTTGTCCAAAATCCATGAAAGAGAAATCCGAGGACATAGAGTTGCATCATACTTGCCAAAGTGAGCAATCAGAGTTGGTTGCAAGGCCAAAAACTCAGAAAAAGAGCTTGGATTAATTCATCCCTATTCTACACAGAAGCCATCTTTCCATTGGAATGAAGTAATAAGAGGCAGGGAAAGTTGTAAACATTTGCAAATATCATTTGCATCCACTAAAGCTTGTATTCAAATAAAATCTCTCAAGATTTCTCCTTGTGTCTCAGTTTAAACTGACAGCCCGTGATTACCTCTATTTAGAAAAGATTCAAGCAACCTCACCTTCCCCATTTGTGACCACAACACATTTCATCCTGATTCACCACACACAGCAATGAGAATCAACAAGATGAGGTTTAGAGTGCAAATGGAAACTCACAGAAGCCAGGTCTGCGGCTTCATAGCCTTGGCCATTCAAGGTTCCCTACTATAAAACACAGCTTACCAAGCTTACAAGGGGTAATCATGTTGAACATGACTATTATAACATCCCACTACTCACATGTATCTGTAGTGCCTGCTTACGTCTTCATTAACAGTAAAATATTGGTGTCCCACGATTCCTTCTATTCAATTATATCATAAGGCCTTAAGAACGTGACTTCCCGGAATATAGTACAGTCAATGTACTCAGGATTTACAGGGGTTGGGCTGTTGTTTGTACCTCAAAACCCAGTTTGAACTTATATAGAAATTAATTCTTTTGGAGTACGCAAGGGGTGTAGTCAGTAATTTGTTATGGAAAATGAATGTTTCTGAACTTAAGCTGTTTGGCTTCAGGGCAAGAAACAGTTCCTTTCTGTCTCTCCCTGTCCCTTCCTTGCCCCAAATCTCTCTTTCCCCACACAATCCTCTGGCAGAAATTGAACACTCATGAGGCCTTCCTTTCTTCACTTAGAATATAGTGGCCCAGGGATGCTTGCTGTATCATTGATCAAAAGGGGATGAGTTTGTAAGCTTGCTTTGGGATCTGCTAGGTAGTATGCAAATGCTTAATTTCAGCATCCTAAATACCCTCCTTATTCCACACAATTTTTAACTCTGGTCTTTCAAACATGTAGTTGATGGGGGATGCCATTCTATATGCTGTGAATATGTTTTATTCCCATTAGTTAATAAAGAAGTTGATTTGGCCAATGGCCAGGCAGAATAGAGCCAGGCAGGAAATCCAAACTGAGATACAGAGAAGAAGAGGGTGGGGTCCAAAGGAGAAAGATGTCCAAACATCACTAGTAAGCCACAAGCCACATGGCAACACATAGTTAAGAAATATGGGTTAATTTAAATGTAGGAGTTAGCTAGTAATAAGCCTGAGCCATTGGCCAAACAGTTTGTAATTAATATAAGTTTCTGTGGGATTATTTTGGGACTGGGCAGCTGGGACATGAAAGCTCTGTCTCTGTTTACATGTAATATCCAGGTCCCAATTCAATTCACTCTGTCTTCTGTTTGATATCCATGAACTTCTTTTTCTGGAATGGGTTTTCTTTAGTTATTCAAGGAAACTTAATTCTACTATGAGGAAGGGAAGATTCTGATTGCTAGTTATAAGACAGAGTCTTTTATGTCATAAAAGTAGGACATATTCAGTGCAGACAGGGTGGTATTGATTTTAATATGCGTTGATTGATTCATTCTGAAAATTAGTGTCCAAAAATAGTGCCTGAAAATAAATTGCCTCTGTAGATAATTATTGGAATGACACAAGGTCATCTTGATGTCCCCTCAAAACCCATGGAAAGTAGCTCTGAGGAAAAACATGGACCAATGATGCTATTTCCTCCTGTGCCTCCTTCTCCCCCCCCCTCCCTTCTCCCCCTCCCCTTCCTCCCTCTCTTTTAAGCAAGGAGCAAGGAAACCATCTTGCCGAATAGTCAAACTCATTCCTTTTGGCTTAGCTTAATTACACAAGCTTTATGCTAATTACTGTTGTACTGCAGGGTTTGGCAGCTCTACAAAAATCTCAAACGTGTGCACACAAGTTCAAAAAACTCTGTTTCAATGGCCTAGAGTTAGATCAGGAAGGCATCTCAGATAATGCCAGCCCAAGGTAGGCTGCCTTTTTTTTTTTTTTTTTTTCTTAACTCTTGTGTAGCTTGTAATTTGTAGTTTGGAAGGAATTTGTTTAAGTAATGTGTGGATGTGATTAGCTGCCTGCTAATCTAAAGCCCAAATCTATATTCCTTAGGACCTGGATATGTTGATGCCTAAATGACAGATCAAAAGCCCCAGAAGTTCCAATTTCCTTTTGGGTGCTAGCCCTGCCCTTACCATGTAGTCTCACCCCAGACCTTCAGGATACAGAATGCATTTTCAATACCCATCATTCATAGAAGGGTGTAGATTCAAAAGTCTTAGCAGGGCACGGGGAAGGAGTAGGCTGCTTCACGCTTCTCTCCAAGTCTGTGTGTTGGGGAGGGGGGAGTGGGAGTAGACTTCTTCAGTGAACAGTTTCTTGATTTTTAAAAGGGGTTGAAAGTTTCGATAAGAAAAGGACACTTGACTCAGAGGAAGCGAGACAGTATGTGTGTTTGATAAGAGGAATCTTTGGCAAGAAGCAGAGCTAATTAGAAATGGAGCTAAAGGTTTGCATTGTTGAAGGAAAAGTATCATCTCTCCTAATCTTTGTTAACAGGATCTAAATAGCTGGGCAGAGCTTGGAGGACCAGATAAGGGTTCTTTGCCATAACAGCTGTTAACTGAAGTTCTGAGTGCAGGGGTGGGAGTGGGGGAAGGCGGGAGGGGCTACATCCACATTAAATATTCAACAGGGATGACCCCGACTGATTAGAATTGGAACATGGTATTTGGGGCAACCTGAGCCTGTGTTCCCAGGCAATAGTCAATGTTCAAGTGCATTATAAATTACTTCCTGTTCCCTGTGACATGAGAGCAATGTTTTTGCTTCCACAATATTTAATCTATGGCAAAGATGTGTTTTTCGCTATCAACAAAACAGTGACATCACATACCAATTATGGACCACCAGGTTTATCATTAAACTTGTATATTATTTATTGGTAGCACCAAACGTGTAACCGAGTTAAAAAGCTAGTTAATAATATCACTGACGAGCTGTATGATATGGGTGCAGGAAGAGCAATGGTAGAGTCTTAGAAGCAGGAAGGAGGTGAATGAAGAGGTGAGTCTGTGGGATGAAGCCACGGCAGCATCTCTCTCTGGTCACGCCTCTGTAGTGGTCTGTGGTGAGCTGTCTTTGCAGGGCCAGCCAAGCAGCCCCAGGTTCACACCTGAGAGGGGGAGTGTGAACTCAAGAAAGGCTAGCCAAAGACGGTAAAGGAAAGCCAGAGACACAGAATAAAATCAGGAGGGCAGATTCAGCTAATTGCCATGAGTTTACTTTTCACAACTCTTATACCTTAACCAAAAAAGGGGAATGTGTTAACATGTATATGGAGCAAAGAGACTTTTCTTCCTTTTTTCCCTAACGGTTCAGTAACCACACCTTAGATTCAACTTCTCCCTACCTGGCCTTGAGGGTCAGGAGAAACCACACTTCAGACCATGTCTGTTGTCATTTAGAATAAGACAGCCAAGGCCAAGATCAAGCATCCTATTATTGTAGCCACACCTTTGACCTTTATGTCATATAATTTGCTGAGGACAGTTTTGAACTCTTGGCCCTTGAGGAAGGATGGAGTGCACCGACGGTGGTCCCCACTGGGGATTCTGATGCCTGCTCATGAGATTTGCATCCAGCAGGTTTCATGCTGCTTATTAAGGCTGATGATAGAAATCTAAGACTTTTTGTGTCTTCAATAGAAACCTGTGTTTTCTCCTGACTGGTAGGTAGGGGAAAAGAGATTCAGTTTTAGTCTAGCTCTCAGATCCTGAATTATTCTACAAAATTTCTGGTTAACCTAAATTCATGTGTTTGATTCAGTACTATATTTATCATCAAAGCTTGCCAAGAGATGGAAGAGTAGATGCCAAACAGAAAGAAGTAAGATCCTCAAACGTGGTAGAGCGGTCTCTGAACTCCCATTTCCGGTTTTCTCTTCCTATTAAAAAAGTCCCCAAGAAGTCTATACCCTCAGGACCGAAACAGTAATGAGAGGCAAGGATAGGATACTGAATGGACATGTTTACCGGCACTTCAAACAGATTTCTATACTGTGGAATTATCATGGGAGTTGCTATCTCTCAAACTCCAAGGTGGTTAAAGATGATTATAAGACAAGTTCAGTTGCTTGAGGATTCGCTGACACCTGATGCCTTTTTCTTCAAATGGGTTCAAGGGTGACATCTCTCCGTTAGTGACGGATCTGAGGAAGCTGTTGCCTGAGCAATCCTTTGATTCTCACTGTCTTCTTCTAGTCTGTCTTTCACAATCCCTTCCCTCATCCCCACCCAGCCCCTCCCTCCATCACCATCATCCCTCCATCACCATCATTACCCTAACTTGAATCACTCTGTTCTTCTCCGAGGGAAAAGCAGTGAATCACAGACTCGGTTGCTCTCTGGTCTATAATGGACTTGATGAAAGTCCAGATCTGGCGGGATAAAAGAACAGGAATTCTATCGGAAGGGAGCACTTGAGGGCTTTGTTCCATTCATGATTCTGCACATTCGTTATCAGAAGCCTTCCCAGTTGCCTTGTGTCAGAAAGGGTTTTTACAGCAATAACACTGACTCCCATCATCGTATCTCCTCATCTAGGTCCCCATCCTACTTAGTGGGGCAGAATTCTTAGGGATGCCTAAAATGACTAAGAGCCCTTTTATCTTGGGGTTTGTAGATTAATTATACATCTTTAATTCCCCATGAGATCTTTAGTTAACAGAGAAAGAACAAAAAAACACATAGTTATTCTGAACAGGAAACTTAAGAATATCTTTACACCCTTGCTGGGTCTATAAGATGCCACTGACAAGAGAAACCTAGGCAAGATTTTTTGAAGGTATTTCCCAGTTACATATAAGTAAGAGAATGCCATAGTAGATAGTTAAGAAATTTTACTTAATTGTTCTTTTGTTCTACACTTAACTTAATCACGTGGATTTTTTTTTTACAATTCTTCACATGAATGGATTCAATCATAGTTTTCAAGTGTTTATATCTTAAGAAAAACCCTTTAGATACTAGCTATGTCTTCATGAAACTTTTTTCCCCCCTAAGTGTTACCTCAGCCCCTGGCATCTATAGACGGGAAGTGTCTGGAATGTTCTGGTGGAAGTTCTACCCAAGCTGCCTCTGTTATCTCTCAGAAAGCCTGCCAAAAGATGACCCCTCCCCCAGAGATGCTCAAGGCCACTCTCACAAGGTATTTAAACTATCCACCACAGTTTTCTGGTCCCTTTCCTGTCTCCTCTCTGGGAGGCTGGAAGGCTATCAAGTGTTGTAGTCATTAAACACAGGCCTTTTCTAATTTGGTTTGATTTCATCTGATTAGGATTGTTGTTATCAGCTGACAGGCTTATTGGGGTGCAGAAACTTTTCAATAAGGTTTCTCTGTGTAGCAGCTCTTGATGTCTTGAAACTCACTCTGTAGACCAGTCTGTCCTTGAACTCAGTATCTGCCTGTCTCTATTTTCCAAGTGTTGGGATTAAAGCCATGAGCCACCAACATCTTACTCAAATTTTTTTGTCAATATAGAAAATCCATGAAACAAAATAAATTATCCTGAATTAATGCTAGGTTTTTGTTTTTAAATGCCAAAGCTGCAAGGTTAAAAGAAAAAGAAATGTACTGAAAACTTTAATTGTGCTTTAAAATATCTTTATTGTTGCATGGGAAAAATGAGAGAAAAAAGAGGAGGGGGAGGGATAGAAAGAAAGACTATATACTATTGTTTTCCTGCACTTAAAAAATGAATAATGAAACAAAAAAAATCTCATAAATTTCTAGGTATGTGTCATCATACCATCAACAGTAATCATAGCAACAATGGAAGACACATTTTACCATCTAGGTATATGTCATCATGTCATCAACAGTAATCATAGCAACAATGGAAGACACATTTTTTACCACTCCCTGATGAATAATGAAGGCGTCAATAGAAGCCTTGGGTATTGAAGAATGTTAAAAACAGAGAAAACCTTACTTGGGATGAAATTAATTACTGTTATCCCTGAGCCCCAGGACAATTCTCCATTGTTCTCTATGGTTGGATAAGGAGTCTTTGTTGTCTGGCTCACAAGGCAGTACTTTTTAGTACTTGAAAATTTCATATGAAGATGCAAACATCTTTTGTGACAAACACTAAATTCTTTGTAGCCAAATAGATTTCAGGTTACTCAAGACATGGCAATATTTGTCTAAAGACACACGGAAACGTTAATGGATATTTTTAGTTTTTTTTTTTTTTTTCCTTCTCTTCAGGCTAATGCTCAAACATGGGGCCTCATGAGTGACAGACAAGCATCTTACCACAGAGTTTCATTTCCATTTGAATAGGGGCAATGTATACACATTCCAGATCTCTCTAAATTGAGGCTGGTAAGTGGAATACAAACATGTGGGAAGAGCATAGACACTTTAAAACACACAGATGAGATAAAGGTCAACAAAAGCATGGGTCTGAATTGACAGACTCTCCTGGACACTGTCCAGAGGCCCTTTGAAAGTTTGGCCAGTCTTACTTTAAGACACCCGCTTCATATAAAAACAAGTCAGGACATTTGCAAGGCAAGACATTGTTTTCTTTTACGCGGCTAGCAAAACCACAGCTTTAAGATTAGGTTGTAATAATAAAAGGATTTGGGAGCAGCTGATTTTAGACTCATAAGAACATCCTGATGCCTCAGGGCATCCAGAATATGCAGAGTGTTCATTGTTTCAAGAGCCAAAGCAAGAAAAAGTGAGAAGAATTAGTGGGCAGGGTGATCTGTGAGCTGGCAAGTAACACCTTTATCTTAAGGTCATAAATTCTGTTGTTGGTTGGCAAGGTTAATTCATATGTTTCTTAAACATTTAGGAGTAAAATGTTTATTGATAGTCACATGTGAAGCTCCAAATTTTCTTGTATTTATGGCTTAGGTTGTGTGAAATTGTGAAGGACACAGCGCCAAAAAAAAAAAAAAAAAAAAAAAAATCCTTGCTTTTGGGAAGAAAGGTAAGGGATAAAAGCTTGTGATACATAGCTTTAAGTCAATCAGGGAATGACGAGTATGCTTGAATAAAGAAGCCATTGAAATGATTTTGGTAGTTTGAATTGTTCGTGCTGCCGCTCATAAATTATCATTTAATTCCCCTGTCTCTAGGCGGTAGATGTTCTCATTTACCAAACCATCAAACTGAGGTACACGGCAGCTACACTCCATAGCAAAACCAAACGAAACCAAAATAAAAAAAACCACCACCCCAGGGTGACACACTTGGACCTAGGCAACTAATTGCCCGCAACATTTACAGGTCTAATAACCTCATTATTAAGTTTAGGGCTCTACAATCACGTCCTTCTGGCTGCTTTAAGGCACCATTAGAATACG
This sequence comes from Phodopus roborovskii, assembly GCF_943737965.1. Classification (NCBI taxonomy): domain Eukaryota; kingdom Metazoa; phylum Chordata; class Mammalia; order Rodentia; family Cricetidae; genus Phodopus; species Phodopus roborovskii. The sequence continues at coordinate 12,687,471 of NW_026126541.1, read as the reverse complement.
TCTGCGAAGAGAGTCGTTCCTTGCCTTTTACAAACTCCCAAGTGACCCACAAGTTACTCAGCTGCTTTCCCTACGCCCGGTGCTCCACCCAAGCTAGTTCCCTTGGCGGTTGCCTAGCAACCGAACATCCGGAACACCGGAAACGGAGGGGCGTTTTCCGTCTAAATTTGTAGCCTCCCTGGGTCTAGCAAGGGGCTTGGATCTCAAATATCTGAATTCTGGACCGACCCAGTCGATCGCTCTGCTTCCTGCCCTGGGCCACAAGAACTCCCTTAGGTTACGTTTTCTCAGATTTGACCATAACGTGTGAAGCCACGCCGGGGTGGACAGGGCAGAATGGAATGGAGGGCGAGGCGGCAAGGCCAGCGGGAGCCCGAATCGATTCCTGCGTGCCTGCAGCTGACCACAAAAGGCTCGGCGAGGGCTCGCCAGCAGGGAGCCGAGCGGGCCCCGCGGCTTCCGGCCCTGCCACGTCGGAGGAAAACTCCTCTCCCCTCCCCTCCTCTCCCGGGCGCGCTTCCCCGAGGCACGCCCCCAGGGGGCAGCAGGAGAAGGCAGCCCGCGCAGGGGCGGACGCGCGCCCCCCTCAGGCCCGGGCACAGCCTCAGCGCCGCCTTCTCCCGGGCGCCGTCCCCGGGCCGGCGGCCGCGCGCGCACGCGCGCAGCTGGGCCCCGAAGCGCGCCGGCCGGCCCTGCCAATCACCAGCCGCGCCCGCCCGGCCCCGCCCCGCCCCGCCCCCTGGCTGAGGTCGGCGGCCCTGCGCGCACGCGCGGTCGGGAGCCGGACGCCGCACACCCGCCCGCTCCGGGCACGCTGGCCAATCGCACGTCTCTCCTCCCCCGGGCCCCGCCTCCGGGGCGACGCCGTCTGCTGTGGCCGCTACGCTGGCTGCGGGGCTGTTGTTCCGCCACGGGCATGACTGAGGAAGGTACTGTGCTTGCTCCCCGCGGCCGCTCTGGGCGCCAGGCCTCCGGGTGTCTGTGGGGCTGATGGCGGAGCTCTTCCCGGCGGCGCCGGAGCGCGGCCTCCCCGTCCTGTGGGTGGAGGGCTGTGGGGAGGGGCGGGGGCAGGGGAGATGGCGCTGTGGGCAGGGGGCGGGGAGGTAGGGAGAGGGCGAGGGAGGAGGGGGCAGGGGAGGGCGAGGGAGGAGGGGGCAGGGGAGGGCGAGGGAGGAGGGGGCCCGGGGAGGAGATGATGGGGCCCGGGGAGGAGATGATGGGGCCCGGGGAGGAGGAGGAGGGGCCCGGGGAGGAGGAGGAGGGGCCCGGGGAGGAGGAGGAGGGGCCCGGGGAGGAGATGAGGGGGCCCGGGGAGGAGATGATGGGGCCCGGGGAGGAGGAGGAGGGGCCCGGGGAGGAGATGATGGGGCCCGGGGAGGAGGAGGAGGGGCCCGGGGCGGGAGATGTGGGGCCCGGGGAGGAGGCGCTGGGACCGTGGAAGGAGATGGTGGGGCCCAGGAGGAGTTGGGGGCAGGTGAGCACGGAGTTGGGGGAGGAGACCGTGGTGGAGGAGATGGGTTCTGAGGAGGCTTCTTTCCCCGGTAAAACAAAACAGGCAGGGCTGACACTGCTTTCTAAAGCCTCTGCCTAGAGCATTCCTGGTTCCAGACACAAAGCTTTTAGGATACACGATGTTTACATTATTCTGGCTGTATTGCTTTTACTTACAAAATTTAAAAAACAATCTCGACTGTGTAAAGTTAGTTCCCCTTCTCCCCGGAGTGCAAAATTTTGGAGATATTTTATGGAGACTAGTAAGAGTCAATGGCATACTAACCGTTTAATTTGTTGTGAAAAAACAAAACCTTGTTTCTACTCATGTGGAGAAGTAAATGAAAAACTGTGAAAGGAATTAGAATAAATCAGTTATATATAATTGGAAGAAATTGCTGGATTTTTTGGTGTTTTTGTACACTAAGGAAAATTTTGTTGAAAAAATTAAGGTCTGTGTTGAGATATTAAGATGATCACCAGCCATGCCTTTTCCTTTTTAGAAAGAAATCAGAAGTTCGATTCCAAGATGGAGAGTTCATCAGATTCAGTATCGATCAAGGTAGAGAGAGCATCAGATTCAACATCCACCAAGATAGAGAGTGCAGGAGATTCAGCATCTGTCAAGATGGAGAGCTCATCAGATTCAGCATCTACCAAGATGGAGAGCAAATCAGATCCATCATCTATTAAGATTGAGAGCGAATCAGGTCCATCATCTATCAAGATGGAGAGTGAATCAGATTCAGCATCCACCAAAATGGAGAGCACAGCAGATTCAGCATCCATCAAGATTGAGAGCGAATCAGATCCATCATCTATCAAGATGGAGAGTGAATCAGATTCAGCATCCACCAAGGTGGAGAGCGTATCAGATTCAGCATCCACCAAGGTGGAGAGCGCAGCAGATTCAGCATCCACCAAGATTGAGAACGAATCAGATCCATCATCTATCAAGACTGAGAGAGGATCAGATCCATCATCTATCAAGATGGAGAGTGAATCAGATTCAGCATCTATCAAGGTGGAGAGTGAATCAGATTCAGCATCTATCAAGGTGGAGAGTGAATCAGATTCAGAATCCACCAAGATAGAGAGTGCAGCAGATTCAGCATCCATCAAGATGGAGAGTGAATCAAATTCAGCATCCACCAAGATGGAGAGCAAATCAGGTCCATCATCTGTCAAGATGGAGAGTGAATCAGATTCAACATCCACCAAGATGGAGAGCAAATCAGGTCCATCATCTGTCAAGATGGAGAGTGAATCAGATTCAGCATCCACCAAGATGGAGAGCACAGCAGATTCGGCATCAACTTTACCTGACACTCCCAGGACCAGTGAGATTCCACCATCACCCCAAACAAACAGTTTAGGAAAACAAGTATGAAAATCTTGCTTTCTACCCCTCAGTGTTTCAAAGTGTTCTGGTAGTGGCAGTTTTAAGAACACTGGAGTGTCGGTGTATGGCCTGTGCCTTCCTGTCTTTGCCAGATTTTCTTCCTGAATCAGTTCATTTTGTTGAGTGTCTTAGCAAGTTATTGAGATTCTTCAAATTTGAATCGGTATACTATTCGTTAGGGGAAGTCTGGTGACAGGTCTTTTCCCTAGTCTGTAGTTTTGAAGCATTTCTAGTGTTGCCAGGCAAATACTAGCTGCTGAACAAATACACCTAATGACTGGGAGAAGTGTCTCAGGCCTAGTTTAGGAAGACTAAAGGGAGCTTCTGGGAAATAAAGACACTGGTGATACTTGCTTGAGATTTGTGGAGACAGCCACCCAGTGTACTTACCATAGAAGTGTATACAGCCTTTATTTCTAATAGATTGATTCACTTGAAGAATGTTTTCTTAGCCGGGCAGTGGTGGTACATGTCTTTAATCCAAGGAGGCAGATGTTGGTGGGTCTCTGTGAGTTCGAGGCCAGTCTGGTCTACAGACCTAGTTCTAGGACAGGCAGGGCCACGTAAAGAAGTCCTGTCTTGAAAAACAAACAGAACAGTGCTTTCCTAACATTTTTGTTTTGTGTCTTTTTCAGCCTATGAGTGGAACACTTAAAGAGAGATTAAAGAAGGCAAGGCCATCATCTCATTCTTTTTGTAGTGTGGTGAAGCGACTTAAAGTAGAGAAGGAGGAAAATGATGAGACGGTTTCAGAACCAGGAGTGTCATCGAGAGAAAAAAGCTATTCAGAGTCCCAAGGGAGTTTGAAACGCAAAGACAGTGCATCCGAAAAAGACAGCTCGGAGAATACAAACACATGCAAGTTTAAGCCACTTGATACTGGGTCATCCAGTGCCTTCCAAAGTGATTTTGAGAGTGAAGATACTAAAGAAAGATTGAAGGAAGAAAAAGCAAAGTTGGCAAAGCAGGTTCAAGAGAAGGAAGAACTTCTTCGGAGATTGAAACTTGTCAAAATGTATAGAATAAAGGTGAGAAAAATTCCAGAACCATTGAATAATTTTTATATAAATTATTAAAAAGTAATTTCAGAATTTGGAAATCATTTAGTGTGATAAGCAAGAAACCAAATAAGCAGAAACCTGGCTTACCACAGCTTAACCAAAGTAGAAGTAATTGATTTGGAGTGAGGTAGACGAGCCCTGACAACGTGAGGTAAAATTAAAGAGCTTCAGCTTTTCAATGCATGGTTGAAACTTAAGAAGTATACATTTTTAGGTGGAAATACACTGGGAACAGAAAGGGATGGCAGTAGAACTAAAGATAGATCACAGATTACAGTATAGAAAGTACTTTTAGTAGTGACTTTGTGTCTCTAAATAAAATGTCAGGCATTTTATTTGAGAAAATGCAGATTTTAGGTTTCAGCTCCGGTAGATTGAAGTCAGTAGAATATGAATGTTTGGAAGAAGCTGACATCTTTTATCTGGATAGTTCTTGCCCATATCACATCCCATTCTTTCCCAGAAACATGGAGTGCATGATAGTACATCATATCTTATTTGTGGATTTGAAGTTTTGACTTTTCTAAAGGTAACTTATTTCTAAATATTGGAAATATTTTTAACTAGAATATTTTCACCTAAGAACAATTTGAGGTTCACAGAAAAATTAGGAAGGTACAACTGTACTGTAGTAATACAGAAATGTATTGAGAACATTAGTTTCTCCTTAAGCTTAATATGCTGATTTAATAATTTGTTTTTTCCCCCCATGGTTAAAGTTTGCCTAGAGGTTATAGTGACCTTTATGCCTGGGGTATTAGCTTTTAAAGTTGGACAGGAACTGGTTTAGCTGCTGTGATGGTGGAAGTTAAAACACGACTATCTGATTACTGACTGGCTTATTTCTTCTGTTTCAGAATAACCTGTCTGAGTTAGAGATGTTAATAAAGAAGTGGCGTAAGTGCAGCCAGCAGCTGCTCTATGAGCTGCAGGAAGTCATGTCTGAGGATGACGAGAAACTCAGCCTCACCGAGCTCATCGACTACTATGGGGTAGATGAGAAAGTCGTGCACTATAATAGAAGTGAGGAAGAATTTACAGGGATTTGATAAGTTGTGGTTTTGTTTTTGTTTTTTGTTTTGTTCTGTTTTTTCCCCCCTCTCCTTTTGGGGTGATGGACTCATGCCCAGGGCCTCAAATGTGCTCTATTCCTGAGCTATATTTTGGCCTTTACGGAATATCTTTGAGAATACAATGTGAGAAGAGTGTCTTGAAGGGAAGGAAGATGTGAGCTGTTGTGGCTTAGAGAAAGGTATCTGGAACAGTTTAGGATATTCTGATACGAAACAAAATTATAACATGAAGCTTCGTATTTTGGATATTTGGATATTTGCTAAAGAAAATATTTAAGTATTACAAAATTAAATAATGTTTAAAAGGAAGTTTGGATAATTCTGGAAACCAGGTTTAATACATTGAGTTTGTGGCAAAAGATTTTATATTCAGTGTTAAAAAGTATTCTTTTGAATGTCTAAACCTCACCTGGCCTAAATGTAACCTGTCCCTCCTGAGTTTATGAACCTTGTCTTCATCTACTTAATATATCTTTCCATCTGCTAATCTAGCAAGTAATTAAACAGTTCACAGTTTTTCTCCAGATTTGTTTCTTGTTTTCCTCATTTACTAAAATGACAATCTGTTTCTTGGGAGGCTTCATATCCTTACTTCCTACATGGAGGTGTTCTTGGTATGGAAGGTTTTCCACAGTTGCCTTCATCTGTGATGTAAATTGGAAGGGCTGGTGAGTTCATAGTGAGCCCTTAGCCAGGAGGGAACCTATCGAGGTTTAATAACTAGGATACCTGTCATCTTAGCTGTATGTGGAGACGTGACTTAAGCAGGCCCAGTTGCTGAGACTTTAGAATGAACCCAGTGGGAAAAGCATGTTGCTGCTGTTCGAGCTACTGTACAACCTTGGGAGAAGAAAGGCTGGCACCTTAATTATAGCCGGTCTGTACAGACCAGTAAGAGGAGGGAGACCTTTGTGGATCAGTGTCTCCCTTGTGCTATTTGCCAATTATTCCTGAAGTCTTCACAATTTCTGCTTTGGGATCTAGAAAAAAATATTTCCATATTACTTTGTAAATGGCCTCTATTCTTGAGCACTCTAAGAACTTGACCCAACACTTGTTTGACACAACTACTATAACATTCCCAACTACCATATACTCATATAAATTCCCTCTTGCCATCTGTGAGTCTAATCTTCCTGTACCTAAGGCTGTTCTGTTCTTGACCTAATTGACTATGCCACTTGTTGGTAATGAATTGTCAAAAACTTCACATAATTGCTGTTCAGCACAGGCTGAGAGGCGTTGGCACCATGGATAGTATTGAGAGATGAGTTAGAGTGCATGGCACATGCTCAGCTTCTAAACGTAGTATGAGCAGGAGTTCTTCAAGCCCAACTCATCCATGCCTTAAAAGCTGAGGCAGCTGAGGAAGGACCACCACCTAGAGCTGGTGATCAAGACAAATGGCACGGGCTACTTGGTCTATTAAGACCAGAATTAGCCAGTGGAAATTAGGACATTGTCTTTTAGCTCATGGAATATCTAGGCAACTAATTTAAGTGCCATGGCATTTATAATACAAGAAAAGAGGAAAATCAAGTCTGGTGTATCCATGGTTGACTTGCAATTGCCAGAGAACAGGCACTCCCATGCTAAAGATAAGGTGCCTGCACATCTTACCTTACACACCTCTTGGTTCCATCTCCGTGCTTCACAGAAAATCATGTCTCAGAAATGTTACCAAAGGGTTCTCTGCTAAATCAGCTAAACTGACTCCTTGTAGTCTTAGTTGTGAGGGAAGTCAGCAAGAAGGTGTTGGTCCTGCTGTTCACATTTTCATCCACACGAAATTTTCCTACTTATTTACATCTGTGATAGTAGTTTTAAACTTTTTTGTCCTTTTATTGAAAGTAGCTTTTTTTTCTCATATAACATATCCTGATTGCAGTTTCCCTTCCCTCTCCTCCCAGTTCCTCCCTCCTTCCTCTCACATTCAAATCCACACCCCCTTTCCATCATTAGAAAACTAAAACGGGCTTCCTGGGAAAATAATAAAGTATAAGACTAATACACTGGAGTAGGACAAAGCAAACTTAAGTGGAAATTTATTTGAGATAGAGTCCCATGTAGCCCAGGCTGACAGCCATCTCATGGTCCTTGGGATTACAAGTGTCCTCCTAAATGAAGCATCGTTGTCGTCGTTCTTTTGCTTTATCTGTTCCAGTATGTATTAGATAATGGTGTTGTGTATTAAGCTTAAATTTAGATTTTAAATTGCAGGAAAGTGGGACAGAGACCTCACTTGGAGACTATAATAAATGATCTTGATGAGACCACTTTGGAACGCAGCACCACAGGCTATGAAGGGTGAATGGACTTCTGTTTGCCAGTGAGTCTTACTACAGGGTTAGTGTTGTTTAGATGAGTAGAATGAACCATTTCAGGGAAATGAGCACTTGTATACTGAACCTTGTTAGGGTGAAAAATTATTCTGTTACATAGGTAAGGAAGACTGTGTTTCCAAATGGAATTTACAAATGACTTAAGAAATTAGTCATGATTTTGGTTTCACTGGTAAAGCCTCCCAAGATTCTGGTAATTTTAATTGAACAAAATAAATCTTGAGTGTTTCCTGGCAGAAAACCACTGTTCATTAATGAATACAAATGACACTTTATGGTATTTTACTCATTTATTTATGTAGGACAAATAGTTGCATACTGACTAACCTAAACTTAATTTATTACTAAAAAAATGTGCAGCTAAGAGGTAACATACTTAAGTTCCCTGATAAGAGAGAAAGAGAAGTCATTTTTCTCCAAGTTACGTTATTTTGGAGTAGTTAGTTTGCTTTCTGCTCTTACTGGCATTCTACATGGGAATGAGGGCGGGGAATGTTTTCATCCTTAGTCTTTCAACTTCAGCCTGCAGGATGGAGATCTGCTCAGCCTGCTGTTTGGAAATGTTTGTTAGCTTCTGTTTCTTCAGCAGGTTATCGTACCGTTCTTTGGCAATCTTTTCACAAGTCAACTTAGATCCTAATCCAGAAATGGAGAAAGGAATTAGTTGAATTATGACCGGCACTTTTAGTACAGGAACAACATTTAAGATCATTTGTGTGAAAGAGACGCTGGTAGCTTTTTGGTTATGCAGATAATAATGATACTGGTTAGAATACCAGGATCAATTACCTTTAATTGACTGAAGAAAAACAACAACAAAACGCTCACCCATTTCATTGCAAATGTCTTGTCTCTCTGAGATAGCCACTAGTTCTTCCCGTAGATTGCAGCTCAGCATATAATTTGCTATATCTTTCTGATTACTGTATCTTCCCAACTTTCTGAGTAATTTTTTGCAGTGTTCTACATTCTTCTTGTGAGTCTGAAAGTTTTGGTTCCACAAAACCCCAAAAACAGTTTTGAAAAAATAGTTTTAAACATTTGGACTTTTAAAATATTTTATCACCACTAAGATAACTTACTATACCGCTAGTGCCTGTTGTATGGTCTGTCCTTAGTAGTGACTTCATTTTTGGTTAAGAGACAGATATTAATACTACACTTTAGAAAAGATTGTATATGGTCTTTAAAATGAACATCTAAAAACATTTGCTTCCATCTTAAATGCTATGTAGTAAAACTGATTTTGTTATCCAGCTGTACAAAGAGGAACAGTTCAAAATGCCAGGAACACAGTACTTGTGTGGCTCAGATTTCACCAATGTAAAAGCAAATCCACATTCATCCACATGAGTTCCCAGAGAAATGCTGTAGTCTCTACCACTGGCTGTGGTTGCCAAGACAAACATTCAGAGACCTCAGATTATCATGAACATCACTAAGTTACCAAGTTTCTGTTAGGTTCTGTCTGGGTTCATAACTGAAACATTTGTCCACACGATTCACCACCAATGGTATAACGATTGATATGCTTGAGACTGACCTTGTCTATAACATTAATGGTTTGCTCCATTATTCCAATCTCAATAGCAATCACATTCTCGTAGTTTGGTTCATTTAGGTACTTAAAGAGGGGGGGAAAAGATAACAGACATGTCAGGATGATTTTTTCCCCCTGTTTCTGAACAGTTTTGAAAATTACAGTTTATGTTATGTTAAGATTGATTCAGCTTTTGTGCTATAATTATTTGTATTTAGCTATCAATACACACCTATATGTTAATCATTACAAATACTTAACAGTTTTTCATTCGTTCAGCTCACCAAACAGTGTCTCACCTGGGTCATACATTAATAGTGTTCTGGTTAAAGATACCAAATAGTTACTAAGACAAATAATATGACCTCACCTTCAAGAAAAGAACACACATAGTTACCAGAAGGCATGTCAAGTGTTAACAAATTCAAAGGCAGTTTGTGATGGAGTAGGATTTCTCTATACTTGAGAAATCAAGAAAGGCTGTTGGAGGATGTGCCATAAGTTAAAATGACAAACTAGAAAATACGGTGGGAGGAGGGGAGGGATAAGAACAGAGTAAGGGAAGAAATGGCGTGTGTGGGGGGCATTCCAGGTTGAAGAGCCAGTGTGAGCAAAAGGTAATCCATTTAGGTGCCTGGGAGATGGCTCATTTGGTAAAATTCTTGCCATACAAGCATGAAGATTTGAGTTCAGGTTCCTAGCACCCATGTGAACTCAGCACTGGGGCCCCTGGAGCTTGCTGATCAGCCAATCTAGCTGAAATATGTGAGCAAATTCCCTGAGGAAGACATCTAATGTTAATCTCTAGCCTCCATAGCACCCATACCCCTCCCCTCCCCTCTCCCCACCCTCTTCTCACTTCAGAATACTGATGGATAAGAGGCATAGTGGTGGTATCTTTTCCTCTTGTTTGCCCTAAAGGCAAGTTGAAAGACAATGTCTACTTGGGACTTTGGTAGTTAGAGACTATTGTTTAAAATATGCAGGGTACTGATGTTGCTAGGGTCGAGTCGGAATTCCGTATAATAGCAGTATAAACATAACTAAATGGATTTTGAGAGAGGGGAGAGGAGGAAAGGGATAGGGAGAGAAAGAGAGACTGACGGAGTGCCTGCACAGGCCAAGAAGCTAATTGTAAGACAGTATATCACATTCTAAACCAGTGAAAATGGAGGACTGGCCAGTGGCAGACACAGGAGACCAAGAAAGAAAAGATAACTAAACCGGGACAGGTATAGTAGAGACAACTAAGCTGACACATTTTTAAGCCAGTGTGTGTGTCAAGAGATGAGAAATAAGCAAATAGAATAGAGCCATGAAATCAGCAAATGAAACATAAGAAAACCAATTCACAGACAGGAGCACACCTGGGTAAAACTCTAGGAAAACCAGCTCAGGTGTGTTCACAGACAGGAGCACACCTGGGTAAACCTCTAGGAAAACCAGCTCAGGTGTGTTCACAGACAGGAGCACACCTGGTGTGGGATGTGCTTGCCACCAGGGAGGCTTCCAAGTAAGTGAGCGTTTGCATGGATGGGGGAGACGGCGGGAGACTTGCCTTTTGACGGTCTCTGGAGAAGAAGAGCATCTGGATATCCCAGGCCTTCTGGTTCAGATCTTCCATTTCCATCTCCATTTTCTTGTGCTCCCACTCAATCTGATAGATCCCTTTGTGCACTTCTTTACTTTCCATCATGCTGGCAACTTTCTTTTGTCCTTGAGTCTAAGAGGGCACATGAACAGTCACACTGATGTGTACAGAACTGAAGACGATCTGAAGCTGCTTTCTATGACTGTATCTATAACCTGTATGTGTGAAGCTTCCATGTCTTCGCATTAATAGTCTGGGTAAAGCATGTGGCTAACATGGCTAGGCATACTGGCATCTACCTGGTAACTGGTAGCAAAGAAAAAAGTCAGATTGGACACATAAAACACCCTGCTATTTTATTATTTCACTTGGAATAACAGTTATTTAATATATTTGTATTAGGTTATATATTCATAGATGCAATATAGTCACATATTCATATAGGTTACTTAATAACTTATACTTCAGGAATATTTTACATTAAATAATAAATGCATTAAATTTTGTCAAAATATTAGGTATTCAGTTAACTCTGAAGTATTTAATACTACATTATCAATTTAATATTAATCAAATTAAGGAATCTCACTATAGACAATGTTTATTTAAATTAAATAAAAATTATCCTGAGATTACTAAAAATGAAATTATCATGTCTCTAAAATATATTTATAGCCATGTGTGATGGCTTCAACATGTGATTCTAGGACTTGGGAAGCTATGATCAGAAGATTGCCCCAAAGAATGAGATAAGCTTTGATCACACAATAAGTTCTCAGCCAGCTTGGGCTGTGCTGTCAGTCAGTCAATCAATTTATATATGAATCCCACTAGTTAACATTTTGCATTCTTTCTCTTCGCTTTCCAAAATCTAGCTTTTTGAAGCACATGCCACTAAGCTACATCCTACTGCATCTTTTGATCATAGCCTGGTCTCTGAAACTCCTTCAATTTCCTACTTTTTATGACTTTTTAAATTGTATTTCAGTTCCCTTACCCCCATGCTCACACACTTCATTTGGCCACCAGTAGCTCATAAATTCTAAAAGTTTAAGCATTCTCTGCCAAGGAAAGCATATTGACCTGGCATAGGGTTTGCTTTGGTTTATATTTGGGTTGCCACAGCCAGAGAGGTTGCTGTTGGTATCTAGTGAGTAGAGGTCAGGGATGACGCTACGCAGCCTGCAAAGCACAGGGCAGCCCCCGTAGAAAACAGTCTGTCCCAGATGTCAAGGGTGGTAAGGCCGAGAGCTACTGTTTGAGAGCTACACCTCCTTTCTACCATTACCTCAGCCAGTGTTGTAGGGTGCACTTACATCAGTGCCTTTACTTCCCATGTCATGTGACCCTTGCCCTCACTAGGGACACCCTGTCCTCTTGAGACTTTCTTGAGACTACTGTCAAGTAGTTGACTCTATGTACACATCTCTCTACTCCCTGGGATCTTTGTTCTTGGGTGTCTAGGAGACACTGTTCTAGTGTTCTCCCCTGCTTTACTAGTTTGTCCTCCATCTCCTTTCCTGTCTTCTGTACTGGACCTTTCAGAGCTCAGTTGGAGGTACACACACAAACTCCCTATTTTTGGTCTACCTGACTTCCTAGGTTGCCTTGAGCAATCTCATGGCTTTAATGACCTAGAAGTAGTATGTAATAATTGATAGAGTTATTACATGTGCTCTATAAAGAGTGTGTTTCAACTCTGAACTCTGTCAGGCTGGACATTCCACTGGAATGTTTTAAATACATCTCAAAATAACAAAGGTCAAAACTCTTCACTCTATGGCTTTAGCCAAAGCTACAACCATCCAATCTTTCTAGCATCAGTTAATTATCTATTTAGACGCTCAACCCACGATTTTAAGATTTTCTGAGACAAGATCATGGTTTGGTATGTAGTCTAGGCCAGCATTGAACTTACATCTTTCTGCCCTGGCCCCTGAGTTGTGAGATTCCAGGTATTACCAAGCCTGGCTAAACACGGCATATTCTGCAAATACCCACCACCCTCGTGCTTACCAGGAACACGGAGAAGGCAGAAAGTTGAGTCTACTTTGGTGGTTTAGTCTTGGAGAAAGACTGGGACCAGCACTTAGGAAATGCTAACCTTTTCCCTCAGAGCAAGGCCTTCAGTCACAGAGAACAGCAAACACTGCCTCAGGAGGATGATTTTGGCTAGGGAAAGGGCAGAAGGAAAAAAAAAGAAAGGAAGAAAGAAAAGGCAGAGCAAAGCAAACCCTACCAAATCATACACTCCTAGAGAAAAGTAAGGAGGAAGATAGTGAGACCAAACAGGAAGAAAACCTGACACAAACTGTCAGTCAAGAATTTAAGAATCTTGTAGTTATAGAAAGTGTTTCCCAAATGAAGGCTAGGCTGGCTCCTGTAGTCCTGGCACTCGGAAGGCTGAGGTGGAAAGATCTCAAGTTTGAGGTCAGCCTTCTCTCAAAAAACGAAACATAGAGTGGACTATTTCAAAGGAGAAACAAACGAGATTTTGAGAGGAACTGAGTGGGTGGAGAAAACCCATTGCAGTGGACTTGCTCTGTAAGAGACACTATATAGGAAGTCCTTCAAATCAAAAGAAGAGATAGTACAAGACACTCAAAGAAAACGATAAAAATACTACTTACAAATATGAATACAAAGTAAATGTAAAATCCAGTCTGACTCCTAATTACTCCTTTCCTCTCATATAATTAAGAGAAAAAGGCACACAGAAGTCTATGAATCAGTGTAAATGAGAACATAATATGGGAAGACAGAGCGAACACAGAACAGAGAGGGAGGGGCGGGCAGAGCATTAGTAGGGCAGAGCTTTGAATACTGCTAAAACTAAGCTGGCACTGGTTCAGATTTTCTTGTTACACAGGAAAAAAAGAGTCTGCATCATTAACTTCACATGAAATAGAAAACAGGAGAGCAATAGAATCCGTGAAATTGAAAGCTGGCCCTTTGAAAAAGATCAGTAAGATCGGCAAACCTTAGCTAGATTAAATCACGAGTAGGGGTGGGGTGGGGCCTCTCATATCTAAGACCAGAACTGTAATTATTAGACAACAGAGTTTCATAAATCAAGTAATTATATACTGAGACATATAAACTTTATATAAACTAAGGCATATTAGAATGGATACTTAGCCTCAGTGTCTTGAACTTTATGTACCTTAGAATCATCTAGGGAGATTTTAAAAATATTTACAATCTGGGCACATTTATGAAGTTCTATGGATTAATGTAATGGCAGCCACTAAGACGAAACACTGATGAAACTGAATTAAAGTTACTGTCTTAGGGTTACCGTTGCTGTGACGAAACACTGTGATCAAAAACGATTTGGGGAGGAAAGGGTTTATTTGGCTTACACTTCTACATCGCTGTTCATCATTGAAGGAAGTCAGGATAGGGCAGGAACCTGGAGGCAGAAGCTCATGCTGAGGCCATGGAGGAGTGATGCTTACTAGTTTGCTTTTCATAGCTCACACAGTAATCCTTTCTTACAGAACCCAGGACCACTAGGGCCAGGGGTGACCCCACCCACAATGAGCTGAACCCTCCCCCCATCAATCACTAATTAAGAAAATGCACTACAGTCTTGCCTACAGCCCGATCTTCTGGAGGCATTTTTTTCAGTTGAGGTTCCCTTTAGCTTGTGTAGAGTTGACATAAAACTAGCCAGCACAGTTACCATGGAAATGATAAATTATTTTGTACAAAAGGCAATATGTCCAAAAACTATAATTACCCGAATCACAGAATTTAAGTCTTCAATTATGTTCTTGTTGATGAGAATTGCATCAGAATATTCCAGAATCAACTGGAAATTCTCCAGTTCTACTTGTCCTTGTTTAAGAAGAATTTGTATTGTCAAATTCACCTGGAATTTCACTTTCTCTTCCTGTAATCTAAATGGAAATAGACTTCAAAAGGGGTATCTATAGTATACATAGATTTCAAACTTCACCTATTATCCGAGAAATGACATTCTAAGCAGCCTATGGAAGACACCCTGAGTAGCATGAAGACCCCTTCCAGGAAGTTCCTCTAAGTGCCTCCTCACTTGATCTGGAATTCTACTTGGGTTGCTCAAACAACAGCAGGGGCAGAATTAGTCCTGAACTTTTACTATTAGAAAAAAAAAATGGTGTAGTTTTGATTGTAATGAAAAGAATTTTTAAAATGAAGCAGAATATTTTGAATAGCAAATCTATTAAAATTATGTTCTTATTGGTTTGTTTGTTTGTCTTTTGAGTCAGGGTAACAGTCTGTCCTGGCTGTCCTGGGATTCACTTTATAGACCAGGCTGGCCTTGAACTCATAGAGATCCTCCTGACTCTGCCTCCCTAGTGCTGAGATTAAAGGCATGCACTACCACCATGTGGCAACCTTATTGATTTTAGATAATATACCAACAATACTAAATCTATATGCTACTTGTCAAATCTGTTGCCTAATTTGTATTCGCCCTATAGCCTGGACCTAAAACTCAGGTATACTGATGAATTTGGGAGCATCACTGATGTATTTATCCATGTGGGTATATACTTTTTTGAAGTAAAGACTATACAAAGCATTCAGGCAAATCACCAGGCTCCATGAAGAAAAATACAAATCTTGCGGGTGTTTGTGGAGAAACTGTTTGGAAATCTGCTTGGTTCCACTCAGCTTTGAGCCCCAAGGTCTCCACTGGCAGAGACTGGCTCTTCGTGCTTTTATGTGGTAGGAGCAGATTTACACAAAACTACAATTCTCCCCTCTCCCAAAGTTTGCTTCTTTGTGTTAAGAGCACACATGGCAAATTCTCTTTTGAAGCAAGCCCTGTGTAACAAGGTGCACTCTATACAATAGAACCTTTCAACACAGTGCCAGGACTGAGGCAGAGCCAGCTGTGGACCAGTCAGGCAAGAGGCTGTCTCTGCAGTGGTAACCCTGCTTGAAAGAGCTGGCCCAATTCACACTGTGAATATGAAGGAATAAGCCTGAGAGGTTCCAATTACCGGATGAGCTCATGGAACACTCTCTCAATCTCATGCTGTACAGCCTCATCATCCTCCAGTCTCTTCCGGAGAAAAGTCATCATTTCCTGGAGGCCGGCAGCCTTTTGTTTCACCTGGTAAAACCAACCACCAGTGTGTCAGGACATGTTGAGGTTTGACTGGAGACAGCATCTGTCTTTGATTTTTCCTAATAAGCCTACGTTTCTCAGAGATTAATAAAAATCTAAATGTCTGCCAGTAGGCAAATTATTTAAAACATGGCTGGCATATTCATTAAGAAATTTAAAGAGTATTGACTTGGCCTCTTGCTGAAAGGCAAGTATGCAATTGGTGTGTGTGTGTGTGTGTGTGTGTGTGTGTGTTATGTACATGTCTATATAACATTTTGAAATCTGTTCCCATCACTTTAGATAAAATTCTAGAATCATAGAGACTCAATAAAAATTTGCCAATCTGATGTATGTGCACTGACTTGGGAATTAGGAGAGAGGAGACAGAGGTGGTCAGGAAGCAGGTCTCTTCACAGTGAAGCATGTTCTCGTGCCTTTACTGCTACTACAGCCCCACCCCTTCTTCTGGAAAGGGTGAAGCTGCTTCTGGCGAGCTAAATATATTCTGTGCAAAATGAGATCATTTCTAACAGTGTTAGAAGAGCAGTGTGAACCACATGTGTAATTTTAAACGTTGTAGTCACATTATAAAAAAGTGACATGAAACAGATGAACTTCATTTTACTAATACTTTTAATTGAACACAGTCTCTCCAAGAGATAATTCTGCTTATAAGCAATGTAAAAATATTCATGAGACATTTCCCATGTGTCCCATGGTATTTCTCCTAAATCTGTATGTGTTTCCCACTCAAACACTTAGTAGTGCTGGTCACAAATATTCCCAGTGCACACTAACTGCTAGTACTAGCAGCCACCATTTTGGACCTTGAAGATTAATAGCAGCCCACATAATATTATTATTATTAATATAACTAACTACTACCCGGCCAGAGAATCTTAAAACTTAGTTTTCCTGGATATGCTGACAGTTGTGATATTTGCTATTAGTGCACCTAAAATAAAAGTTAAAACAAAGTTGCATACTTTGTATTCATTTTCCACTTTTGCTCGCCTGCTTATGCAGAAATGTTCCCAGACTGAGGGGTCCAAGCCTTCTGGCATGTTGTTGATATTGTCCAACTCATCCATGGATTTCATTAGCTGGGCAAAGTTGTCCTTACTTAACTTGCCAGATCCTGGCCGATCTCCATATGGAACAAGACTGTTCACATCTGCCTGTGTTTTCTGTTTGTGGACCCTGATTTTAGCAAGAAACGATCATCAACATTTTATACTCTCACAGATACCAACAGACAAAACAAAAACACTGGTAACAGGCCATTAGCGTATTGCTTTTGTTACTTCAGGGCTAATGAGTGGGTTACTCCAGGGACAAGCACCCACTTTTGTCATTCCATACTCTAGGTCCCCAGACAGGCCCTAGACATACAGGCTCCCCTGATTGTTGCTGGCACTGGCAGCTTTACCCATGCTAGAAAACCCACTGTGTGTGTGTGTGTGTGTGTGTGTGTGTGTGTGTGTGTGTGATGTGAACAGGCTAATAAATAGCCAATAAGCAGTGTGTGTATCCACTGGGACTGAATGGCATATCCACTTGGCCCTCTTTGTTTATATTAATAGCTTAGTTTTCTTGGACTGCAGCTAAGGAGAGAAGAAGGGTACAAAGACCTGTGTAGGCACTCCCATTGGAGACACGAGACAGTATACAGCCATAGTGATGGTTTCACTCAAACCTCTGAGACAGGATAGTTGGCTTCTGGGAGAAGTTACTGGCCCAAGGCCAGCTCTGGGTCTGAGAGACAGTGGAATTAGATCTCTAAAAATTCTATTTGATGATCAATGTTTCCCATGGGTTTACAATTAGCACACTCCCAGCCAGACCTGGTAGCCCACACTGTAATCCCTGCACTCGAGAGGCAAGAAAATAACTAAAAGTTTGAGGCCAGTCTGGACTACATATTGAGCTTCAGGCCAGCCAGTGCTATATAGTCAAGACTCTCTCAAGAGATGCAAAGTAAAACAAAAAAGAGAAAGTGCTTTTTGAAGGAGGGAAACAACTAGAGAGATAGCTCCGTGAGTACTGAACAGGACAAACACCTGTACTCCACCCCAGAAGCCCTCCTACAGGGCACACACTTGCCATCCGTCCCAGCACTGGATGGGCAGATCCTGGGGCCTCTCTGGCTACTCAGCCTAGGAGAATTGATAGGACCCAGGCCAGTGAGAAAAATCTGTCTCAAAAAGTAAAGATGATGGCCAAGGGTGGTGGCGCACACCTTTAGTCCCAGCACTCAGGAGGCAGAGGCAGGCGGATCTCTATGAGTTTGAAACCAGTCTGGTCTACAAGGGCTAATTCTAGGACAAAGTTACACAGAGAAACCCTGTCTCAAAAATAAAGTAAAATAAAAGATGACAACAAACAGCCCCAAAGCATGTTCACACACACACACACACACACGCACAAACACACACACACACACACACAGAGAAAGAGAGAGAGAGAGAGAGAGAGAGAGAGGGAGAGAGAGAGAGAGAGAGAGAGAGGCAGAGGAAGACACAGAGGCACACACAGAGAGAAATTAAGACATGTGATAAGTCCCAGGCTAAATTCTCAGAGTTTCTGGTAACTCGCTCAAGGTGCAAGCATGAATTTGTATCCCTCACATAAGCTGTCCCACACAACCCACTTCTGCATTGCGTTTGTTTGATTGTTTCAATTTATTTATTCTTTTATTTACTTATTTGGTCTTTCCTGACAGGATTTCTCTGTAGCTTTGGAGCCTGTCCTGTCACTCATTCTGTAGACCAGGCTGGCCTCAAACTCACAGGGTTCTGCCCGTCTCTGTCTCCTGAGTGCTGGGTGAAAAGGCGTGTGCCAACACTGCCTGGCAAAAGTTTCAATTTATTATGTTAGAAATCAGCAAACTATTCAAATACTCCTCCCAGCTTAGCAACATATTTCAAAACTCTAGGTAATCTTTATTTTGAGCTATTTTCTTTTGCATTTTTTATTTTAAAGTTTATTTTTAAAAAATTGCGAACAAAAACTTTGTCAAGAACATAGTCTCATGAAATCCTCGGAGGGAAAGCAGTGATCCCAAGGCTGCCACTCAGATCATTGGGCTTAAAACTCTGCTGAGCCATCTCTCTGGCTCTGCACCCCATGTATGATAATCTAAGGGATACAAACCTTGGCCGTCGTTTAAAAAGTTTGTAGAGTATATCCACCTGGTGACCAGACATTTCAGAAAATTCCTTTTTGAAGCTGCGTTCCAGAATCTAAGGACAAACACATTGTTTCCAGGATTGAAGAGACACAGACGTTTCTCATTGGTTAACACAATCTCTAAAATGCAGATGGTGTGTGTCACTGTGACATTAAGACCTGGTTTTTACAGTTGTTAGAGAGCAGCCATTCTCTACACACAGACTCCCTTTAGGGTCTGTTCCTAGGGAGCATGCTGGCATACTAAAAAGGCATCCAGAAGTGTCCCCAGATAATAGCTACTCAGGAAACAAGCAGGTTACTGTTCAATCCATTTCCCCTTATTCCTTATCTGCCTCATTTGTTCTGGCTGATTGCTGTCACTCCAGCCATTGTTCCTGTTGTGATCTGTGTGAGGAACTCATGGGCTCCACCAACCCAGTGTGAGAACCCTAAATTTGATGACCTCACTAACATTTTCCCCCCAAAAGAAAAAGCTTGACTTATGAAATAAAAACAAAACCTTCTTTCTAACACACAGATTTTACAGAAATGTATAGCTGTACCAAGTGAAATTCACTCATGACTTAAAGATGATAGAGAGAACACTCAATCTACAAGGACATTGATTTATGTCCTGATCTCCTACCCCGACCCCAAGTGCGACAGCTCAGTGCCATCCAGTGGATGTGCCCGAGACTCACTTTGTCCTCTGCCACCAGGTTGTCGTGGTGCTCCTTGAATACATCCAGGTCTTCCCGTGCTTTCTGGATGGCTATTGAAGTACCGCTCTACAGTAACGGCAGGGAGAGTTAGCTGAACTGGAGAGTTCTCAGGTTAAACAGAGGTACAGGCGATTCTAAGAGTAAGAGACCTCATAGAATGCAATGAGGTGACAGCCAGAGTGAGCATGTTATCCAGCCTCTCTGACATAGCCTCTCCTGTGTCAAAGATGTCTGGTAGCCTGCCAGGGTGTTATGATACATTTCAGACACAGTCTTACTATGTAGCCCAGGCTGGCCTTTAACTTATGGTCCCTCCTGTGTTAGCCTCCCAAATGCTGGGTGATAGCAATGTGCCACCACGCCTGGCAAAAGTTCTTGGCGTATGTTATGAACAGACCTTTTCTATTCTTTTGGTTTTGTTTTTGAAGTAGAGTCTCTCTATGTAGCTCTGGATGTCCTGGAAGTCACTATGTAGACCAGGCTAGCTTTGAACTTAGAGATCTGCCTGCTTCTGCCTCCTTAGTGCTAAGGCATGAACCACCACCACCACTCCTGGTCATATAAACAGACTCTTAAAAGTAAGTACATGAGTCATCTATGATGCAGTAACTGTGTTCACACTGTGCTTCATTAATAGTATCAACAGGCTGACGCCCATTGAAACATTAAGTATTAATGATAAGCATTGATATTCATCTCTTTATCTTATCTGTTTGTGCTCATGTTTAGTGTTTCTGAATATGAAAGTTTTCATTCTATAGGCTAATCCATAGCTTCAGGTTCAGTGACACCTGGGACTACCACATGGCCTATAGAGGACAATATTCCGTGGAGAATGGCGGCCTGTGCACAGCTTCAAAGACTGCGTGCTTTGATCAAGGTCCTACAGCCAGTCATGTTTGAAAGCTGTGCTGTTTATGTTTTCCTTTATGAGACAAGGTTTTTCTATGTAGCCTTGGCTGTCCTAGAACTTGCACCACCACCGGCTGGTATTAAAAACTGTTTTTGAACTCTATTCTGAGAATCAATTTGGTCTTGTCTTCTATACAGCGTATCGCTTTGAAACTACAGTGTTCTGAGTATGAGATGCAGATTCATGCCACCTAATTAAGAGACTGGCATGGGTACTTCTACCTGGTCATCTAGCGAAGTCCCAGACATGGAATCCACTATGAGCATGGCTGAACAGGGATGGCAGAAGGAAAACTATGCAGTAAAATAAGCAGACATCATTGTAACCGCACCCATTTGTCTCTTGTCTCACTTGATTAGAGTCGAGTCTGTGACTTTACTCAAACAAGGCTCCAGATGTGGAGCCTGCATCTGAACGATGGGCATGGATGCTGGAGAGCCACCGGCACAGATGCCCGAGAGCCCGGGACTTACTTTCTCTTCCTGCTTCTTCAGGAGGTAGTTGTTGAGGAACTGCTCCCTGGAGCTCAGCTCTTCATCCAGCAGCAAAGAAAACACAAGGTTGTTTATTTTCAGTTCCTCCTGTGGAAAAAACAGGAAGAGGACCAGAGTTGAAGGTCAACGTTCCTAGCCTAAGTCAAATCGGGACTTACAATGGTATTGCCGGTTTTCCCTCATCTATCCCCTCAGCATGAGGAAAACACATACACAGAAAAGGACTTAACACGGATGAGTTATTTAATGAGTTCTGATCCAGGCCAATACTCTTAGTCATTACCACTCAATTAAAAAAAAAAAAAAATCAACTTTGCCAACACAGAACCTAGGTGTCAATCAGGGGACTCAAGGCCAGCAATGAGTACTGTTTTGACTCCTACAATAACAAACTCCCGTGTTTCTGTCATTCTACCTTAGTGTGAACCCCTGTCATGGTGCCATAACTTGTCCATTAATAGTACTGTGTCACATCTTCTGAATCTCTTAGAACCTTCACGCCCTCTTGTGTCCCCTCCCTCCCTTCCTCCCTCCCTCCCTTCCTCCCTCCCTCCCTTTCTTCCTTCCTTCCTTCCTCCTTTCCTCCCTCCCTCCCTCCCTCCCTCCCTCCCTCCCTCCCTCCCTCCCTCCCTCCCTCCCTCCCTTCCTTCCTTCCTTCCTTCCTTCCTTCCTTCCTTCCTTCACAATTCATTTGTAGCATTCAGCAGCCTGTAGTTTTGCGTCTCCCCAATGGCTTGTGCTCAGTGTAGCGTAGAAGGCTCCCAAACCCCTTAGTCCTTGAAAATCGGCAGCTGGATCCAGGTCCGGTCAGACCGTGGCTGGAGCCTTCTTTTCTCTGGCTAGGGCCCCCTCACATCTTTGGGGATGTTCCAAGCATGAGTCCAGGAACTCTACTGACAGTTGCAAAATGATTATTGTCTGTTTTCACTCTTTTCATTTACTGCTTGAATTATTTTAATTACTTATTTTATTTTTGGAGACAGGGTTTCACCTCCTGGCTTGAAATACTTTATAAAGAGATGTTCTTCCTTATACTTTTGTTGCCTAGGGGAAGCGCTTGTACAGGAGAGTGAGTATGGATATTAGAGACTTTACAGTTTGGAGCATTGCCTTGTTCTCTTGAAGGTGACAGATGTTGACTGTTAACCTGAAAGGCTCTAGGGTTGCCAGGGAGAGGCCTCTGGGCATGGCTGTGGGGAGGAGTTATTTTTTGAGGGTTGGAATCACTTACTGGACCGGAATCATGGACCACACAAAGGGAGGAAGAGACATGGGCAGCACACATACATTCATTGCTCCTCTGACTGGATATAGTGAGCTCCTGATGCCTGGGCTGCCCTGCTATGACAGAATGCAACTTAAAACTCTGAGCTAAAAATGAACCTGTTCTCCCTTTTGTCAGAGCATTTTATCACAGCCACAGAAGAGGAAACCAAGACAGTGACCACTGGGCATTTTCTTTTAAAAATGTCACAAAACCATGAATTTGGAAAAATTTAATGAGTTTTTAACAAGTTGCAATAATAAAAAAATAATATATTATAAAAATAATCATTGTTATTATTATCATTGTTGGTGCTGGAGTCTTGCACATGCAAGGCAAGTGTTCTATCCCAATCTTTGATTTTTAAATGGTGTCTTCTAGAGCAGAAGTGACAGTAGCTCCTAGTAGTCTGCCACCCTCCATCATCATGTGTAAAAGGAGATATTCCTGTGTAAAAGGAGGCAGTCTAGGCGTGATTAAGAAAAATAACAGCTTTATTGAAGCATTTTCCACATACCATGTATACTCTGATGCTTAGACACATATGCACAGCCTTGTAGCTATCGGCAGAGTCAAGTTTGAGCAAACTACCATTCCTAGACAAAGCCTTTCCATTCCTATTTTACATCCACCTCCCCAGAACCTCTCGGGAGTGCCTCCCTCTACCTAAAGCAGCTGCTTGCCAGGACCCTGGAGGGGAAGTCAGCGGGAGAAAGAGGGAGTGTAGCAGTGCCCAGACGGGAGGGGGCACCAGCATGCAGGGCATGGGCACCAGGGAAGGGTGAGGGTCAGCTCCTAGGATGACGGGAGCCCCACAGCCCACTTAAAAGGACAAGATACAGAAGCGAAGCCTTCATTTACCTGGTTGACAACCATCTCCGCCTTCACCCTTCTTTCAAAAAGCCTCTTCAAATGCTCATCGAAGTTCTGGGTGCTCTCCTGGATAGAGTTTTGAAGTTTCTTCAGTTCTGTTTCTAGAGACTAAATGGGAGGCCATAGGACAATTAAACACTTCACAGCTGGTCCTTGCATTTTGCATGGAGGAAGGAGTGGGAGGCAGAGAACTACCTGAACACATCTGAAATGCTGCGTGCTTGGAATTTTTGCGTTCAGTTCTCATTTTATCCCCCCTTTTATGTGTATTTGTGTGTGTTGTATATGCATGTGTGCATACTTGTGTGCACGTGTATGTGTGTGTGCATGTGCCTGTGCAGACAGGTGTGAAGGCCAGAGGATAATGTTGGGTGTCCCGAGTTACCACTCTCTGCTGCGTTCCTTTGAGACCACTAACCCTGAAGCTCACCATTTGGGCTAATCTGGCTGGCCAAAGAGCTTTCAGGGTCTGCCTGTCTCCTGCCCCCACTCCCCAGCCACCCCAGCACTGGGGTTACAGACATGCACAGCCAGGCCTGGTTTTCTTAAAGTGAGATCTAAGAATTTGAATCCTGGTCCTTGTATTTGTGCAACAAGCACTTTTACCCATCCATTGGGCCATCTCCCCAGCCTGGACGTTTGAAAACTACATTGGAGGGAAATAATGTTAACGATCACTAATCAAGCAGGCCCAGTAAATCAAACTGCAACAAATCTTTCCAGAAAAATTCTGACTACAGATAACAATTTACAGATACAAAATTTGGTCCTAAAATTTTTGCTTCCCCTCTCTTTTTGAATACCTTGGATTTTTTTTTTATATTATAGGTTTTGTTTTGATATTTATTTTAAAATATTTATTTGTGTGTGTGGGAGGGTAGGAGGTGGGGTGGGGTGGTGGTGTCCAGCTGACTACCCTGGAGCCACCCTGGGCAAGCCACTCTGGGCTGTACAGAAAGCCGCCTGAGGGAGCCATGGCCAGCAAGTCCATGGCAGGCAGTGTTCTTCCTCTGCTTCAGCTCCTGCTTGTGGGTTCCTTTCTTGAGTTTCTGCCATGACTTCCCTTCATGACGGGCTCCAAACTGTAAGATGAAACAAACCCTTCCCTCCTCAAGTTGCTTTTGGTCATTTTGGGTCATCGTGTTTATCACAGCAGCAGGAGACAAACCAGGACAGACCCTGAATTTAATCGAGGCTGGGGTTTCACCAGAGCGCTATCAGGGATGCTCGGGGAAGTGAGGTGAAGGCAGGAAACTACATACATTACACATGGAGTGAGCACGGTTGACAGTCACTACCATTCCTACCGCTCTCTATTGCTGGGATAAACGCCATCACAAAAGCAACTTGGGGACAGCATTAACTCACATGTCCTGGTCATAGTCCATGCGTGAGGGAAGTCAGGGCAGGGACAGAAGTGGGCAAGACAGGCACCTTGGAGAAGCCTGTTTGCTTCCAGGTGGTCTTCTACCACCCAGGACTGTCTGCCCGAGGGTGGGACTGACCTCAGTGGACTGAGCCCTCCCACATCAATCAACAATGAAGGAAAAGTCCTACAGACATGCCCACTGGCCAGTCAAATGAGGACATTCCCCGAGTCAGGTAAACTTTTCCCACTTGACTCTAGTCAAGTCTTTGGGCAACTATATCCCTAGCTCTCCAAACCTTGACTTCTTCCATGATTAGTTGTTAGGCTTTTAAACTTACTTAAAATACAAGGGAGAACTACACTGGATAAAAATATAAGCAGGTTAGCAATAGACTCAAAGAAGTTTCTGAAAAGATAATGCCATGATAAAGCTGGTAAGTTATTCTATCCTGTCTTGAGTGATGGTGTGGTTTTATTATCATCCTAAAAGAATATTATTTGCTCTGTTACAGAACATCAACCCTTTTGGAGGGGTTTTACTATGTATCCCAGGCTTCTTAGACTCTCCTTGATGCTCCTGCTCTACCTTCCAAGTAGACTTGGGACTGTAGGTATGCACTACCAAGGTCAGTTACCACCGACTTTAATGTCTCTACTGCAGTGTAAAATATTTTAATGTGGGGATGTTTCTTTGAGCTGGAAGAACATAAAAATAGAACCATATAACAAAACTCTCAAATAAGAACTGAACGGTGTGCCATGCTGATCACGTTTTTCTTTTCTCAAATCCTTTCCTTGAGATTGAGATCGAATCAACCACAAGCATTACTGAACTCAGATAGGAACTCAGATAGCTGTAGCGTCCCTGATGACACCTTGTATGTGCTAGAACAAAGGGTCAGATGGATGGATGGTAACAATGTGGAAAGTGTTGTCACTAACAAAAACTTTAAAAACTGTTGTGTCTTTCTCTTTTGTTTTGAATGTTCCCAGTCTTCAGTTTTTTTTTTTTTTTTTTCTATCCCAACTTCTCTAAGTTCTCATTATCATGAAGTTCTTAGAGGCACTGGGAAAAATTTGACCTAGAGAGTCTAGAGATGTCTTGCTTATTTTCTGTCCTTCTAACCTTTCTGTACTTATCTCTCTCTTCATTTAGCTCCTTGACTTTTTTCTCATAATCTTTGAACTGCTTTCTTTCTTCTTCAGTCCACAGAGCGTCAGCCTTCGCCATGAAAGCAGGTTGAGGGATCACCTGGAGACACAAGGAAAGCACATGCTCTAGTGTCTAAACTACACCAATGTGGTCCTACAGCAAAACCTCCCAGCTCAGATGGCAGCTAAAAGGGGGAACATTAGGGGAGTAATCGATGCTGAGATAGAGGGGTGTGGAAAAGCCTTACAACCCATGACTCTGAGAGAGGAATGGTCATTTTAGGGTTGCACAGCCTCTTAAGTAACAGACACAGATGGTGTCGGTATGTTTGTAGCTCTCCAGGGAGACCTGGAATGTCCCTGGTATGTCTGAACAACTGCAGGTGAAGCAAGACCAGGACACAACGCGCTTGCTCGTTTGTGCTCATTTCTTCTCCTCCTCCCCTCCCCCACTCCTTTTATGGTGGTGGTGAGTGTACATGAGAGAATGGAAGACAAATTTGTGGTTGGCCCACTGTGGCATCTTTGTAGGTTACTGAATATGGGGGGGTGGGGGCTACAGAATTTCTAAAACTGAGTTGTACAGGGAACAACACAGATGAGCTTTAATTTAAGTAGCTCTTTCTGCCTTATTGCATTTTCTACAAAGATCACAGAGCATCTCACCATTCTCAAGATGTCTTCCTTCTTGACTTCCAGAACACCTCCCATCATGTCCATCAGGGCTCTTTGTCTTGCATTGGATACCTGGGGAAGGACCGTGACAGAGCATTAACATGGCAGGCAGCTGCCTTCCTGCTATTAAAATGATTACGTTTGGGAAGTGACATGGGGAAAGAACAGAAGGACGGCGGGTTAGGTCCAAGTGACAAATGCAGGGTGTGTCCCAGGATGCCAGAGGGTTTGGGGTAGCATTTGAGCAGAGCCACACACCCGTGCTTGTTGCAATTGTCCCGTTTCAAAGGGCATGGTAATTTCTGCTTTGGACTTTTGCCATGGAGGAAGATGTTTTTGGAATGAAATCTGAAAGAGAAAGCATAGTTTCTTGTTGAGTTTCTTAAAAAATATCAAGCCAGATTTTCCTTCCACATTCTGGGAAAACGTTAAATGGTATTGGGAATGGGGTGGGGTGGAGGGCAGTTAAAGGAACATTCCAGATTTTCAACCAGTTTTTTCATTGTGGGAGGAAGATCTATTAACTCTCGGGTATTCTCTCCACCGAGGGGGAATTGTATTTAGATTAAGGCAAAATGATAGGAGGTTTATAAGAATCACCTAAGTCATATCCAAAATGATAGAGGTCTTAGAGTCAGAACGGGGTGGGGGTGGGGGGTGACCAGACAAGGAGGAGGGCTTTATTCCCATTGGCGGCATGAGTAGCCTGTGCAGGAGCCAGGCAGAGCAGGGGCATCCCAGATTATGCAAAACAACCATTCTCTTGCTTGTGGTATGGCTTGGAGCTCAAGCCAAGCACAGCTGGTCTTCAGTAACATTGCAAAAGTGATTGCTGTGATGGGGACCTTAGAGGGTGGCAGAGTGAGGTCTTAGCTGTCACCGTGCCTCAGGCCTCAGGCTGCACAGCAGTAGGCAAGGGAAAATGACTTGAATAAACAAGCAGTGTAGGCAGAGGGGAATCGACTGTCCTCTGAAGGGTGACCAGGGGGCAGTGTTCAGATCTCAGCTCTTATTCATAAGCTGGGAGACTGTGCACAAGCTACTTAGCTTCTTTGTGCCTCAGTTTCCTTATCTGTGAAGTGGGGATCAAGCTTGCATCTTCACAAATGCCTTAGAATGGCACCTGGTAACTAACATAGATCACAAAAATTGTCACTTACTTCTAGACACGATTATATTTTGCCCCCAAATAATTTCAGCTTATTTAATATGAGCCAGAGATTTCCTTTGTGTATTTTCTCTGTATTTTTAGCTGTAAAAAGATGATACGTAGTCCTTTCTATTTTTTTATTTTAAACCACTTCTGTGGACATTGAAAGCTATCGAGTATTCCTTCCCCTCTCCCTGTGCCTGTATTACCCCAAATGACCTAGATAATTACCTGAAATCAACAGCTTCACAGCCTGTTGGGGTTCTACTTCTAATACCTGTACCCAAGCCCGGCCCAGGGGCGCCTCCTCAGGCACACCTGGGAACTACAGTCTCATTGAGATGACCCCTTCTCTTTAGTAGAAGAGACACACTGTGGAAATTGCCAGAAGAGGTTAAACCACACAGAGGCATGAGATACCCCTGAAGACAGACTTCTCAACACCCCCACAACATCCCAGCCTTGGGCTCCTGCTTCCTCTGGGTTTGGTGTTTAGAACCCTGGACCCATGGGATCCGAAAAAGAAAGGTCCCCACTGCTGAGCCTGTCTCTGCTGGTTGCACTTGTTCCCGGTGACTAAGCACTGCCCAATCATAGTGTAGAGGATGGACATAGCAGATGGACAAACCAGGGCTGGCAAAATCTCCCGAGACACGGAAAGGGATAAGATGGCTAGCCTGTACCTCATCGTCTTCCACCACGAGGGCCCTTTCTGGCTGCTCACAATCTTCAAACACTGGTCGCCAGACATTGTCTTCCAGGTCCAGGTCTGAAATAATTTCTTCAATTCGAACATTCCTTTCCCTTACGCGAGCAATTTCTATCTCTTTTTGCTTATAGGCAGCATCAAACTCACTATTGAAAGACTTTTTTACCTTGTAGATGATATCCTGAAATACCAATAGGTTACTGAAGACACGTTGTAACTTACATCTTTTCCAGTAACATAATCCTATATATACCTCTAAGATCATCCCAGAAATTATCACTGGGAAGGTCAAAATTACCTTCCCAGACTGGTGTTGACAGCAAGTCATTTCTAGGTTTAATAATATACAGTGGTAGCTAGCTGGGCTTGGATTAAGGCAGCAGCAAGATTTACACCCTAGCTGCCTCCTTCCTAAAATGTGAGCTGTAATTCAACATGCAGGTCTGCTAGAAAGTACTGATGGGTACTTGGAAGCTTATTGGACAATTCTACTTTTTTGCATGTCCTTAGAAATCTACCCTAAAACTTTATGAAGAAACATCCAGAACTCAGGTCTCCTTCCTTGGAAACTGTGATGGAGGCCTGGAGAGAGGGAGCAATGGTGTTCGGAGAGTCTTACAGAGAAGGACCACTGTGCCTGCGTGCTTCTTTGATAGAAGTAAGTTGTTCTCAAATAGAAGGGGGACATGAGTTAGCGAGCCAGGTCAGCCAATGGCTATGGTGGCATCATGATCATGAGTTGGGTTGCCCAACTCAACCCAAGCACTGAAAGTTCAACTCAAGTGACAGCTCTTACTCAAATGCTGGTTTATGTTAAGCCAGAGTCTGGTCCTTCAGTTTCTCCCAGTAAAGATGAAATCATTAAAGTAGACTGGGAGTAATTTTAACACCTAGCACCTGTTGGGCTCAAACATGGCAGCAGGAAGAGGGTCAGGAGCCGATCAGAGGTGACTAAACAGTTCTGTGTGTAAATGAACAGATGTTCCACGGGTTGGAGGAGGAGGAAAGGATGGGAAGCAAGGGCCAAGGGACAGGGAAAGGGGGACACAAACGGAAGACACGGCGAAGAACCTTTGAGAACTCGAACAGCTAATGGAATTTCAAACCATCTACAATCTTAGTTGTTGATTAAAAAAAAAATTCAGTAGCGTCTTCTCCGTTCCAGGTGTGTTCTGAGACTGGCACATTGGCAGAAGTCAAGGAGCAGGAACTTGCAGCCAGAGGAGGCCATTGTATTTCTCTGAGTTACGTAGACAGAAGAGCAGTCACATCCTGACCTTACAACATCCCAAGTGATGCATGGGTTACTGGGCACATGGAATTAAAGCATTCTTTGAGCCAACTAAAGCTCTAAGAAGAATGTCTGTGTGTCAGTTAAGGAAAAGCATTCCCTGGAAAACGTGGCACCATCAAATCCAGGTTGAATGGGTGGGAGTGTCCTTTGCATACAAGCTCTGTCTATAAGATGTGAATGCTAGTCATCTGTGTATTTCTCAAGGTGTAGAGAGACATCATTTGACTGCTACACTTCAATGTGAGCCCTTGAAAGGCACCTTGTGGGGCAATGGCAGGGATTTTTTTTAATTAAAAAAAAAAAAGAAAAAGAAAAAAGAAATTCACTCACTTTTAGTAATATAATTTGATTGATTTTCTCCTCTCTGGAATGAAGTTCCAATTGACTTGTCAACAAAGAGGTATCTGCCCCAAAATCAGTACTCAAACTGCCGAGTAGGTAATTGGGCAGACTGGTGTCTTTTATTGTCTTTTCTTCATCCTCTTCCTCCTCCTCCTCTTCATGATGTTTTTTAAGCAAAGTGCCTGAAGACTGGACCTCTATGATTTCCTTCCGTAGCTGAGTATAGGGAAGAAGAGATGACATGCAGGTCATGTAGTCAGAATCCCACAAAGGCCAATTTCCAGGTGATTTAATTACTTCAACAATCACCTTAAGAGGTTAAATTGTCTTGCCAACTATTTGGCTCAATGTGATGGATGCTGAAATGGTGGCAGAAGAGATGGAAGCTTTAGAAGCTGACTCACTGTAAATCAAGAGTAAAAGCGACCCCTGCTGGCACACACTATTTATGTTTTTGTGTCAGGATACCTGCTTGTAAATATTCTCAGTCTCTCCTGGTACTTAAACTCAAAAAAAGTATCTCCTCCTCATATTTCATCAAGGAACTTGTTCACGTGGGATTAGAGAGTGTAAGTTGATTTAAGTATGCCTTCATGTTATGTTTCGGAAAAAGAAGGGGTACAAAGTTCTGGCCAAAGCTGAGTTATGCCAAAGGGACACTTTTTACTGCTTTGATGGAGACTGTTGTTTAAGAATTGTAGCTGGGATTGCTTTTGGACAATCATAAATTCCACCAACAGAGATTCAGTTCATCTATGGTCAATGACCATACAGCGTGACCCCTAACGTAAGGGTGGACAGAGAAGGGATTGGAGAGCCAGACAACCTCTGAACAGCACCCACGTCACATTTTACAAAAGTAAATTCACATACTTGAAGACTAATCAACATATAGGATATAATATTTTTTATTATTTGGATATAGGATTATATATTTATGAGGATATAGTCTATAAATTAGAGAAATAAATACACACTATATACACACTTAATCATTTAATCTTAGCACAAATCCACACGATGGGGCCTGTCTTAGCTAGGGCTCCTATTGCTGTGATAAAAACACCATGACAAGAGTAAGTATAGGAGTAAGTTGGCTCACATTTCCACATCACTGTTCATCACTGAAGGAAGTAAGGAAAGGAACTCAAGCAGGGCAGGAACATGGAGGAGGCAGGAGCTGATGCAGAGAGGCCATGGGGGGTAGGGTGAGGTGCTGCTTACTAGTGTGCTCAGCTTGCTTCATTCTAGAACCTCAGGCCACCCACCCAGGGATGGCACCACTCACAATGGGCTGTGGGCTCCCACATCAGTCACTAAGAAAATGTTCTACAGCTGATCTTAGGGAGGCAGTCCCTCAACTGAGGTTCCTTCAACTCTGAAGGCTCTAGCTTGAGTCACATTGACATAAAACTAGCCAGCTCAGGGATAATAGATCACATCGTATATGTAAACACACACGCATGTTTGGTACCTTAAGACACTCTGCCTCGGTCTTCTTTTGCTGTATAACTCTCTTCAACTCCTGCAGCTCTTCCTCGGTGCGCGCTTTCATGGGGAAGTTCTCAACCACATAAGGTATGTGAAAGCACTTGGGTGGAAAGCGAGATAACACAAGTTCATTCTCTACTACACTTGTGGGTATCCAGGGAGCACAGGGTATTTCCTCTCATTAGAATCAACCCAGAGGTTACTCCACAAGGAGTGAAATTGACACCAGAAACCTTTCAAATAAGGCAGCCTAATGAGGTTCTTAGGGGCAGAACCATTGTGTCAATCAAAGTGTAATGCAGTTCCTGTGGGCAGAACCGTTGTGTCAAACAGCATGCTTTTTGTGAAGGGGATCTTTCTAGAGCAATGATTCTCAAGGCTGACTTTTCCCACATCCTCCTCCTGTCTTGGATTTTTGGGGAGTGTCTAGAGACTTTGTCTATTGCTACAGCAGTACGAAGATGTCCCTGCTAGTATAGAGGCCAAGGAGGGTGCAAAACATCCATCAGTACCTGGGATAACCCTGGCAACACAGAGCCACCCAGCTCCACATGTGCTGCCCAAGCTTCCCATTCACACAAATGGGAACTTTATCATCCAAGTGCGGATGGGTAGGGAAAGGCATATTTGAAAGAGGGGAAAGGTGCTGTTGTAGCTATCTAAGGACATAAGCGTAGACCGGGATGTTTGTTTACCCTACGTGTTCGCTATTCAAAGAGCGAAAAGAACGGCGATTCAGAACGCAGTTGGTAAATGGAAGTGTAAATGTGAACAGTGTTTTGTCAACCTCTTACTCTGTGTGGAAGGAACATGGGGGTAGACAGCGTTTGGGGATGGAAGGCATTAAGGGAAGGATGCAGGGGCATTATAGAGGACGGAGGAAAAGGTACTGAGGCAACCTGGAAATACAGTCTTCGAAGCCCGTGAGACTGAGCAGAGGCACGGATGAACCAAAGGAAGGTGTCAGACACCTGTGGTGCAGGGGGTAGGGTAGCAAGGCCTGTTCTGTTGTGTGGATTTTCTTTACGTTTTAAAAAGTTGGGATTCTGCGCCTGGGTTGTGTGTCCATTTATTACCTTCAGGGCTCGGCCCTTCACAGCCATGGAATTCCAGCACTCTTCCCTGATGAGCTCAGTTAAGTAGCTCTTGGCTAAGTTATGCATCTCCACGTCTTTCCTTATCTTGGAGAAAGGGAAAAGATAAAAGTGAAAATATGGCCTCTTAGGAAAAAAAGATATGCTCTCACCAGCTTATTAACTAGCCAGAGCTGCCCACTTAGCAGGAGTGTTTTTAGAGGATTTCCCCCACCTTGAGCTGCCCCTACCCTGTGATGAACTTCTGGCCCACCCAGCCCCGTTTTGAGAATGCTTCCTAAGGCTTGGGTCAAGGCTTCCACCGCCTGCCTTGAAGACTGCTGTATCAGGGTAAATGCCTACAAGGGTGGCCAGATCACACCCGTGAACAAAAGGGGCTGTGTGGACAGACACTCCTAGAGATAACATAAGCAGCACGGCTGGTCTAGGCAGACCTGGGGTGGGGGTGGGGGTGGGCGGGAGGGGAGTCAAGAGCCACGTCTTCCTGGGTTCTCTCCATGTAGACACATGTACACATGCGCACCCACTTGCTAGAGGACAACCTCAAGTGTCACCCCTCAGGATGCCTTGTCTTTTGAGACAGTGTCTCTCACTGTTGTGGGACTCTGCACACAGACTAGGTTGCCGGTCTGTTGAGTTTCAGGTCCATTCCTGTCTCAGCCTCCCCAGGGCTGGGATTACAGAGATGAGCAGCTACGCCCAGTTTTGTTTTGCTTTTTAAGTCTTTCCAGTCCCATCTTCCTGTTTAATCAGGAGGAGACTGGGATCCATACTTGAATGTGGTGCCACAGGGTATTCACTGCTATCTTCATTCTTGTCAACACAAATCCAAGGGCCGGTTCATGGCCTGTGTCTGCAACTTTGTACTTAAGTCCTCCGTTATTTATGTGTGCAATAAAAAGAATACCAACTTATCTAGGGAAATAGGTTATTTGCTTTCTTAGAATTTATAAGCACATGTGTAACTTCAATTGGCTTTATCTGCAGATCTCTCTTAACAGACAAGCAATGAAGTGTCCCTATTTAGAGTCTGCCCAAAGCATGGTATGCAAGTGACCCATAACAATCCTTGTTCCTTAGGCTCCTGTCTATCAACTTCCTTGCATTTCACCTTGGTGGCAGGATTATTTACAAACTGGTTAAGAATAGTCTCTCAGATTAATTTTCTCCACATTCCTTTTTATTAGTTTTGTTTGCTGATCCAATGACTTGGTTAAATTTGCATTTCCTTTCCTTTTTCTTCTGATCCACTGAGTCAATGGCCAATACAGTTGTCCTTGACATACCAGTTACCTTGAGTTCTAGTCCTCTGGCCTCTATACCCTGCTGACCATACACTCTGCTGACTCTATACACTCTGACCAACTCCTTTCCGTTTAGGGTCCTCGACTGTGGAACCCCAGTGTCTGGGCTGAGGATGACGCTAGGGTCATTGAGACCCCTGACTTGGGTGTCCCTTCTTCTCTCATGGAATCACATTTTACTCCCAATGTGCTGAGGGTAGATGGGCTTATGCGGCCAGCTGTTAGAAACTCCCTCCAGGGGGACTAAGTCCAGGGCTGGTATTTACATCTTCCAGATACCACAGTGCTGGGAAACTAACACGGGAAGAGCCTTTGCCAGCATCCTTTTGCTCTGTGTCCCATGGCATGCTTGGGGCCTCCCTGAGGGCTTTCCTACCTTTGCTACCTCCTCCTCACTTTCATCCTGAAGTCTTTCCAGCTCCTCAAGGTCCAGGCAGAATTCCTGCCCCTCTAATTTTGCAACTGAGTCCACCTTTTCATTTTCTTCCATCATACTGGTAATCTAAATTTTGAAAGAGAGAGAGAGAGAGAGAGAGAGAGAGAGAGAGAGAGAGAGAGCGCACAGGTAAAGAGCTGAACAACGGAATAGGTGCTGTATTTCTCTAAATGTACTGTGGAATAAAGAATTTGATCCTAGGCTTATTGCATTTATTAAACTTCTAGGTTTGAGACTTAGAAATTCAGTCATCAAGTGACAGAAACAGCGGTTTGTCCTTGTGGTGGAGCAGGTTCACCGAGGAGACAAGTCTCAGGGCAAACAGGTCGGGAAGGTCTTGGCTTCCAGAAGTGGCTATAGAGAGTTAGGTTGGTTAGGTTAACTGAAGTGGAAAGATTCTCAGTCAAAGTGGGTGTTCCCATTCTCTGGGCTTGGGTCCTGAACTGAATCAAGAGGAAAAATTGGGAAACTTAATTACTTATTTATTAAAGGACCCAAGCAGTTAAAACTAGCTGAAGTAACACATAGGCGTCTAAGAAAATAGAATAGTGAACTAATGGGGATTCTTTTTATTGTGGACATAAACAATAGGGAAATTAAGCAAGCATCCATTGTTCACATCTTCCTGACTGCAGATGCCCTGTGACCAGCAGCTTCAAGCTCCTTTCTCCTAAGCTTCCCCACCAAGAGCCTTGAATGGTGAGCTCAAGTAGACCTGTCCTTAAGTTGCCTTTGTCAGGGTATTTTAAATTCAAACAGCAAAGCAAATGTCCACACAATTTATATTGAAAAAGAAGTGTCAAGTTGGGACTTACTCTCAAGATCCAAAAACATTCATGAACCCATAATACTGAGTGAATAATAGCTTGGCGCTGCCAACGGGAAGTGGCCACTCACAGCAGTGAGTCCAGAGAGTGTTCTGGACCTGGAGGAGAAGTGCTGGGCATTCGTGGAGAAGGGGTGGTATAGTCAATTTAGAAAAGAGTTCTGGGAAATGGACTGTTTATTTGAAAACATGAGTAACAGCCATCCTTTATAGGGTCCATAAAAGTAACTTACACAGTAATTAAACAACAGGGAAGGGCAGGGCACATGACCAGGCATGCACTTCATGGCCAGCTTTTGGGAGGCCTTTAGTTTCAGAACACTGCATTTAAAAGGCGTATTTTAAAAAGTTATAAAGACAGAAACACTTGCCATTGATTGACATATGCATGTACTTATTGCATTTTGTTTACTTTTTTCTGAGAGGATATGGTCAGGGGTGCCATGGCTTAGGCATCCAGGTCAGAGAACAACTTGTGGGAGTCCATTCTCTCCTTCTGCCGTGTGGGTCCTAGGGATCCAACTCAGGCCATTAGTCTTGTGGTTACAAGTGCCTTTACTCACTGAGACATCTTGATGGCCCCTGACTCATACATTTTTGCAGATTTTTTTGTAGGCTGAAGTATGTAAACTATCAGTTTAAGCAACACAACCTAATGATAAGAACTACCTTCCAGGAGAATGAACAAGAGGAGGCCTACAGTCAGCAGCCATGGGCCTGGCCTGCAGAGCAGGGGCTCAGGCTGGAGCTGAAGGATGGACAGCTCTAGAAGGGAGGGGACAACATATACTTGACTGCACTGTACTCTGAGAGTCTGAATAGATAACAGATGCACAGAAATGCAAAGGGGGAGTTAGTACATCCTGGGGGAGAAAAGTAAAAATGGTTGTATAATTGTAATATACCACATGACCAAGAGTTGGCAATTTACATGGCTGCAACAGATGAATACTGAATATAGTTTTTTTCAGCGTGCAGGGATGTATATAGTAGTATTAGTAGGCCATTTAAGAAAGATGGGAGTCGGAGGAGTATGAGAACCATGACGAAGAGAGACAGAGCTGCTTTTAAACAAACAAAAAGGTCGGCGTATAACTTTGAAGAAATAAGTACTAAAACACAACATAGGGTGCTGTGGGCACTTAGGGAAGGAAGTGCGGGGGGGGGACCACTGTTTAATATTGGAGTGTGATGTAGCAAAGTTTTGACCCCGTTAGAATGCCCTGGAACCCTCAGGAATTTATGGTGTGAAACAGAGTAAGACGAAAACGTCACTTTTTGATGGAAGACGCAACCATGGCACTTACAATTCTAGAAAGCTCCTTGATTCCTTTTTTGATCTCTCTCCTTTTTTGTGAAAACAGCTTGACCTCGTTTTTGATGGCCTGAAATGGAGCAAGCACCTCAGCTTAATAAGGCAAGGGAAGATGGCGGGGAGAGACAACGGATTGTTGATAGATACACAGGCAGCATGTCTTTAAAACTGAAACAGAACATTTGCAAAGACTATGATCTAAATATAGGGGGTGGAGGGAGCATGGCTCAGGCAGTAAAGACTTGCCACACAATTGTGAGCACCAAGGTTCGGATCCTCAGAAACACACATAAATATCAGATGGGTGTGACAGCCCACCTGCAGTTCCAGCCTCCCAGAGGGCAGCTCCCAGAGCAAGCCGGATAGCAGCACTAACCATACTGGTAAGCTCTGAGTTTGACTGAGACCCTGCTTCAGTGAGTAAGGCGGAAGAGTGATGGAGAACATCCCCGACATCAACTTTGAGGCTTCACGTACATGCACATATGCTCACAAGCCAACACATGAATATGCATCCAAGGAAAATAAGAAAATAAAACAAGCAATGAAATCACGTCCCTGGGATACTTCGCTTAAATCTGTGTTTGTAAATGACCACCAAACAACATCAAACCGATGCCCATCACACAAAATAGAAATAAGCAGAGACAATCAAATAGTGACAAAGGAAAACTAACCTAATGTGTTCCTTGGCCTGAACTTGAGTGACACTGGATCCAGGCCTTGCCTTCAGCCTGCTGCTCATCTTTGGAATGTCGTCAGCCACAGTAGCCGTTCTGTCCCCAACTTACCCCTTTAAGACAACATTCCTCAAAAACAAAATGGAGTCTACGGGTCCTTCTTGATTTTGACTTTCCTGAATACTTTTGTTGGGTTTCAGGTTAAGTATAAGTGTGTGTGTGTGTGTGTGTGTGTGTGTGTGTGTGTATAATTTTTTTTTTCTTTTCTGAAACTGGGCTTTTCTGTGTAGCCCTGGTCATCCTGGAACTCTCTCTGGCTTAGGTGTGTATTTGCATTTAGAAAAGTCATTTGTACAATGCAATGTAATGTAAAGAGTGCCTCATGTGACATTCTAACATTCCCCATAGGTTTCCGTAGAAACAAAATGCAGTATGAACATCACAGAGCATTAATTCAAACCTGCCTCGTGCTTTGCAAACACCTTTTCATAGGCTGGGCATGGTAGCACACACCTTCAGTCCCAGCACTCAGGAGGCAGAGAGGCAGGCAGATCTTTGAGTTTGTGGTCAGCCTGGTCTACTTAGCGAGTTCCAGGACAGTCAGGGCTACACCGAGAAACCCTGACTCAAATAAACAAGCAAGAATAAATAAGTGAATAAATGAATAAATACCTCTTCCCGTCTTTGTTGGATCCAGGAAATTTCCTTTTCAGGACCAAGGGCTAATTCCTCTTGTGATGAGTCCAAGCTCAGCTTCTTCTGAGAGAGATTAGAAGGGGATAGATGGTTCTTAAAAACTGTCAGACTCTTCTTGCCGTACTTCACATTGGCTTCATTGATCCCTTTTGCCCTTGTCTCATTTAGAAATAACTCTGGACGTGTGCCTGCCTAGATGAAGCCTTTAAGCCTCATACAGCTGCCACCGGGGAAATGGAGACGGTTTAGAGACTAATTGTTGTGGAAATTACTTTAACTGTAGAGGCGTGCTGCGTTTGTTTAATGATGTAAGGTAAGGATGTGTTACAGTTGTTTGTGCTGCATTTGTTTAACTATGTAAAGATGTCTTACATTTGTTTCGCCTTGCCTGCCTAAGGCACCTGATTGGACTAATAAAAAGCTGAATGGCCAATAGGTAGGGAGGAGAAAGGATAGGTGGGGCTGGCAGGCAGAGAGAATAAATAGGGGGAGAAACCTAAGATCCAGAAGAGGAAGAGAGAAGAGACCAGGGAGAAAGAGGGGGACATGCCTGGGGCCAGAAGCCAGGCAGCTGCCAGCCAGCCAGCCACAGAGACAGCAGGAAAGATAGACAGAAGAAAGAAAGGTAAAAAGGCCCGAGGATTAAGGTAGAAGAGAGAACCAGGTTCATTTACGTTAAAAGAGCTAGCAAGAAACCAGCCTGAGCTAGGCTGAGCATTCATGACTCATAATGTCTCTGCGTCATGATTTGCTGGTCCCCACACATCATACACCAAGCTCCTTGTCCTCCGTCCTGAGTTCTCCTGCCCTTCCTTTGCAAGGGGGCACCCTCTTTAAGTCTGATCTTAGCTTA
Organism: Phodopus roborovskii; assembly: GCF_943737965.1. Taxonomy (NCBI): domain Eukaryota; kingdom Metazoa; phylum Chordata; class Mammalia; order Rodentia; family Cricetidae; genus Phodopus; species Phodopus roborovskii. The sequence continues at coordinate 12,649,044 of NW_026126541.1, read as the reverse complement.
TGGAGGGGCTAGTCCACCGAACACTGTTGTATGGACCGTTGTTATTTCATGAGTAGCCCTTGTTCCCGAATCAGTTGGTTTGTGTTTGCTTACGTAACCTTTTTACTAAATACCGGCAGCCTCACTGGAGTGCAAATTCAGAAAAGATAAGATCATCTTCTCCATCATGGTTGTGTCTGTCCTAGACTAACACTTTGTAGGTACCCAATAATTGTTGTTGTTGTTGTTGTTGAATCCCTTTCTATTTCATTGTGATAGTTCTTCTTTTGGGGTGGGTCCATATTTGAAAATGTAACAGGCAGAGGCAGTCCAATCTCTGAGTTGGAGGCTAGCCTGCTATATAAGTCAGTTCTATGCCAGCCAATGCTATGTAATGAGAGTTTGTCTTAAAAATATAAACACGACAAAAACCAAAAGCAACCAACTTATGACTGCCAGTGGAAGTATAAACCCCCATCGCTTCGGAAGGCCCGACGCCACGGTGTCCAAGTGAGCGAGGTGTATAGAGTTTGAGAGTGGAATAGTGTTGCAGTGGCTTCAGTGGCTTCCCTCAACTAGCTGTGGGGTTTTACATGTGAGTGCATTACAATAAAGTGATTTCTATTTAATCTTTAAAAGTACTTGTTGAAGAAGCAAATAAATACTGTTTTTTAGTCAGATGCTTCCTCAATCATATGATATGAAGGTAGAGAGACTGCTTTGACCAAACACCGATATCAGTAAAAATAAATAAATAAATAAATAAATAAAAATTTTGAGGAAGCCCAGATCTTAGTGAAATTTGAGATATAATATTTGTGATCATTTTAAGAAAAGCTGAGTTTTTCTGTGAGATGTAGCTTATATTCTCATTAAATCACCGGGCAGGGTAAAAAGAAATAGCATTAAATATGTGCTTAAAGAAAACTATAAACTGAAAATTCCCATCTTATTTATAAAGAGGGAGAAAGCAAGCTAGCTACATTGGAGGATTCCGTTGACTGTTCATCTTCTTGCTCTGCATCTTGGGAAACTCCTGATGTAGCTAAATATTCATTTTCTTTTTCCATTGTGTTGTTCAGAGCGGCTATTAGTTGCTGGCAGTGTTCAAAGATCTCATTTGCTAAGTTTGTTCCAAGCCGCCTAATGTTGGAGGGGGGGGGGGAGAAACAGAGAGAGAACACGTACAATCAGTTAAAAATAATCACAAATCAGCAGTGTTATTTCCAGATAACTACACAAAGGAACACGGGGAAGTTTTCCACGGTGCCCCTTAGTCATTTAGGCACTGGGCCTCTATTTCTCAGAAGGGCCCTTTCATGGACTTCTAAGGACACAGGCTCTTGACCCTTCTTGGGTGGTCTCTCCTTATGTTGTCCTGTACCTTCACCCAAAGGGCCTTTGGCCACCACACGGGAGAGCCACTACTCTAGCTGAGCCCCCAGAATGCACCAGGCTTCATCACATACACGATCTCATTGTTGGATCTAGCCCTCACAGCCCACCCCAAAGGTTATTTCCATGCTACACACCAGGGCATCTGGAACTTCATGCTAATATATGTGGGAAGGCTTGGGGAAAACCTTCCTGAGTCTATTGACTCTGCTGGGTAGTGTTTGTTGTCACCTAGGAAAGGGGCCATCAGTTGAAATGCCTCCATTAAACTGGCCTATGAGCATGTGTCTGGGGAATTATCTTGATTGCTGATGTAACAGGCCCTAGCATACAGTGAGTGATGCCATCCCTTGGTAGGCGGGTCTGTGCTGTACACACAAGCCAGCAAGCGGTGTTCCAAGGTTTCTCTGTCAAGCTCCTACCTTGAGTCTTGCCTTGGCTTCCCTCAATGATGGACTACAAATCTGCAAGCTGAAATAAACCATCTCTTTCTGAGTTTCTTCTGGTAATGGCGTTTATCAGGGCAACAGAAAAGCAAGCTAGGACAAGTGCTGATGTTCTGAGGTCGGCAGAGGGCATGGCACCCAGATACGGGTTTCTAACACATTCACAGAAGGTATGGACCACCCTTGAGTGACACTGTTAGAGACAACTTAGAGCAGCTGTTCTTAGCCTTCCTAACGCTGTGACCCTTTAATACAGTTCCTCATGTTGTGCTGACCCCCCAACCACAAAATTATTTCGTTATTATTTCATAACTATAATTTTGCTACTGTTATGAATCATGATGTGAGTAATTGGAATATAGGATATCTAATTTGTGAACCCCCCCCCAAAGAGGTCATGACCCATGGGTTGAGAACCACAGACTTAGTGGTATCACTGAATGCCTATGTGTCATAAGGCTTATAAGTCTTATAACACGAGTTTGTGTAGTGTGGGAGTTCACTGGCCTTCCTTTTTAAAATAGGGCTCCTATGCTTGTTTCCTGTCTCCTGAGACACTGTTATTCATTGACTGTAAAGGGTATGTTATGACTTATTTACTAAGATGCAAGTTTCTGTTTTACTCAAGGTTTTTGTGTATGAAATTGGTGTGATGATGCTATCTTCAAATGGATCCTTGAAATAAGTGGCTCCCCAAATTCTTAGGTGATCAGTAGGTGATGTCCATCAGTAGCTCCCATAAGACAACATTTAACTGGGCTGTGGTGGTGCACGCCTTTGATCCCAGCACTCGGGAGGCAGAGGCAGGTGGAACTCTGTGAGATTGAGACCAGATTGGTCTACAAGAGCTAGTTCCAGGACAGCTTCCAAAGCTACATAGAGAAACCATGTCTCGAAAACCAAACCAAAACAAACAAAAAGACAGCATTTAAAATCCAAGCTCTCTTTTGGGTGTCATGTTGCTGACACAGGGTGAGCCAATTCCCTCTAGAACACTCTTGCAAATGCAACCAACCAACCCAGAGTTTATACTCCAAACAACTGGGGGAAGGAAGCTCTCACACTTACAGCCATTGTTCCTCAGCTACAACAAGGAGTAGCCCCTACAACTCAGAACTTCATGACCTTATCCATCCCAGCTTTCTAGATCCTTCTTTTGGAAGTGGAGCTCTAACTATGTGTCTTCCTGTGCATCCTTATCCAGCCTGGGGCTTTCCCACAGCAAGCACGGTGTGCCCTCTGTCCGCTCAGATCTCTGAGTGTAGCAGTCTATTTCTTCAGATACTGGCTTTCTGAATTTTAAACACATACCACATAACATTGCTTACTTCCATTTGAGGTAGACAAGGGTGCCGTCGTCTTTCCCATTTACCAGGATGTGTTGTCCATCCATTGACATCTTCATGTACTGAATCCCATGTCCCTGATGAGAATGACTGCGGCATCGAGCAAATGTTTCCTCAATAGTTTTAGGGATAAAATGGAGAAATCATAAATGCAGTTCTCCAGCTTTTGTTTTTTTACCCCCAACATAGTCACATGTATTTTTGCTTATGGGTAATTTTTTTTTTTTTTTTTTGGTTCTAATGATATCTTAGCTGGTACAGAGGTAGTTCTTGATAATACACGGCGCTCAGAACCGCTTAGCTCAAGGCAAGATTGATTTATGTCCCCACTACTTTGTGTGATGTGGAAGGACAGGGATCAGAACTGGCGGCTCGAACCAGGCTATCAGACACTCTGTCAGTGTACTGCTGAAGGCTGTGGAGTTAGGATGCCTCCATGGACCAGGTGTGATCTGTTTGTGTAAAGTGATGACACGCCCTGGGGGCAGGGTGGGGCGGTGCTAATTGATGCTAATTAAACCAATTAAGTAATCCAAAGAAGCACCTCACTGGGGTGTTTTTCTACAGGAGACAACAGTTTAAGCTCTTGTAGTAAAAGCCAACAGCTGTTACCCTGGCACTGAAGCCCAACACCTCTCCATGTACCTTTCTGAATGGACAATACATCCAAATAGTTTGAAATATCAAATGATCAGTGAGCCTGGCACAAAAGCTCTGCTGACCCCATGGCTCAGCAGTCCCCTCAAAAGCTATGAATCTGGCACCACAAGAGCTTGGTTTTTCACACAAATTGTAGAATAATATATGCCTATACATTATGCACCTTGCTTGAGAAGTTTTCTGTACTGTTACACAAGGCTCTCCCTTTCTGTCCCAAGGCTGCACTACAGTTTATGTTTTACTTATGTACTGATTTTGCACCATAACTCATTTGCTTACCTAGTCTTCTGTGCATGAAGCTTAGGATTTTTTTTTTCTTTCTTTATTGGCCAGGTGTAGCACAAAACTTAAAAGACCCAGAGACTGATATTGGGGTTCAAGCTTCAAGCTGAAGTTCAGAAAAGCAAAGCAGCCAGCCACTAGCTCCTACCTCTACCTGAGCGTAGACCAAAGGGGCGATCCCCAGACTGCTCCTGACTTCACTGCTCTTCAGATTCACTCAGACTGCTGTGCTCTCCTCATCGTGGCTAGAGACTAACTCTCAGACTGAACGCCTCTACTTTTTATACCTCTCAAGTCCTGGGACTATTGGCATGAGCTCTGATTAACTCTCTGGTAAGGGTTGTCTTGGACTCAGAGATCCATCTGCCTTTCTCCTGAGTCCTGGGACTAAAAACCGTGTCCTACCACTGTCTAGTTTCTGTAGCTGCTGGGATTAAAGGTGTGCACCACCACTGCCTGACCTCTATAGCTTGCAGCTGGTTTTGCTTTCTGAATCCTCAGGCAAGCTTTAACAAATCATAAATAATAAATCCCCACGGCCAGGTTCCCGTGACTAACTCCATCTGTGTAGGCTTTTGTCTGTCATGGTGCGCACCATGCGGCAGACACGGCAAGAGTTTCCCAATCAGTCACTTAGAAACAGTCTCCAGGCCTGCAGAGATCACTCAGGGTGTTAAATGCTTGCAGTGCACACTTCACAACTCGAGTTCAAGTCCCCTGAACCCTTATAAAGGTCAGAGGAAGCCGTGTAAGCATCCCTACCTCAGCATATGCCCACAAAAACCCCAGAAGTTGGTAGACTAGCTAGCATGGCTTTGGCAGCTGCAAAGACAGTGTGAAGGTTGTCTCCTAAAGGGAAGCTTGTGCTCTGACCTTTATACCCTGCCATGGCCTGTGCAGGCTGCACCCCCCCACAGTGAATATCAACACTCACGAATCTCACACACCAAGAAAAGAGAAAGCCCAGTCCCTAACAGTCACGGTTTTCCCATAGAATGGTATTGAGTTTGTCCACATTTGTTTTCATCTAAAGAGGAAATAAAGGAACTGCCATGTGCCCAACCAGGGACTCAGGCATCTGTGGACATTGGGGGAGTGTTGTCACATGGATAGTTATGACATTCCAGGTGTGTGGAGGAGAGGAGTGGAGAACTGGGTAAGAATCACTAAGCAGTTTAAGTCGCACAGATGGGCTGTACAATGCAGTCTCAAACCTCGAACGCATGGCCGACCTTCTAGGGAGGAGCAGCCATTCTCAGTTTCCCAGAGGTCTGTGGGCAGCGAAAATCGGATGCTGGTGTTGGTGAACTCAGACAAGGGGTTCCCTGACCCCTTCTGCTCTTTCAGCATTTTTGAAGGGCAGGGGAGGCTAGCAACAATAAGCCAAGGTCCTCCAGGCCAGAGTATGTGTGTGTGTGTGGGGGGGGCAGGAGCACATCTGTAGTGTGTGGGGAGGGGCAGGAGCACATCTGTAGTGAGGGGGCAGGAGCACATCTGTAGTGAGGGGGGCAGGAGCACATCTGTAGTGAGGGGGGCAGGAGCACATCTGTAGTGTGTGGGGGGGGCAGGAGCACATCTGTAGTGTGTGGGGGGGCAGGAGCACATCTGTAGTGAGGGGGGCAGGAGCACATCTGTAGTGGGGGGGCAGTAGCACATCTGTAGGGGGCAGGAGCACATCTGTAGTGTGTGGGGGGCAGGAGCACATCTGTAGGGGGTCAGGAGCACATCTGTAGTGTGTGGGGGCAGGAGCACATCTGTAGTGGGGGGCAGTAGCACATCTGTAGGGGGGCAGGGGCACATCTGTAGGGGGTCAGGAGCACATCTGTAGTGTGTGGGGGCAGGAGCACATCTGTAGTGGGGGGCAGTAGCACATCTGTAGGGGGGCAGGAGCACATCTGTAGTGGGGGGCAGTAGCACATCTGTAGGGGGCAGGAGCACATCTGTAGTGTGGGGGGGCAGGAGCACATCTGTAGTGAGGGGGCAGGAGCACATCTGTAGTGGGGGGCAGTAGCACATCTGTAGGGGAGCAGGAGCACATCTGTAGTGTGGGGGGGCAGGAGCACATCTGTAGGGGGCAGGAGCACATCTGTAGTGGGGGGCAGTAGCACATCTGTAGGGGAGCAGGAGCACATCTGTAGTGTGGGGGGGCAGGAGCACATCTGTAGGGGGCAGGAGCACATCTGTAGTGTGGGGGGGCAGGAGCACATCTGTAGTGCCCTATCCGTGCTCTCTGTGTGCACATCTCATGTAACTGGCAGGCTGATGGGGGAGAATGTTAACAGTCGTTAACATGCTCAATGAGAAAGAAAAACAGAGAAATGGGGTCAATTTTCCTAAGGAAGTTGATTTTTCTTCTAGGGGCTTTGTTCTTGCCTGAAATCCACGTACATGCCCCACCATGTGAAGATTGTTCCTACTTAATTACAGGCATGTGTGGGTATGTGCCCTGGAGAGCAGCTGCTGGTGGAGGCCAGGGCATAGGATACCCCTGAGACAGTGGTATAGGCAGCTGTGAACCACTCAGCCCAGCTGCTAGAACCACACTTGAGGCCTCTGTAAGAGTAAACAGAGCCCTTACAAACCAGCAGCATCTCTCTGGCCCCTGCCTGATATATTTTTTATATAAATTTTTAGATTTATGTTTGTTCTATGTGTCCAAGTGTTTTGTCTACATATATGTACGTGGACCATATGTGTGTGTAGTGCCCACGGAAGCCAGAAGAGGGTGCTGGATCCCTTGGAACTGATTATGAGCCACTGAGTGAGTGCCGGAAACTGAACCTGAGTCCTTTGCAAGAGCAATAGATGCCCTTAGCCACTGAGCCATCGCTAATACACACACCCCTCCTCCCACTCCCTGACCAGGAATTCTTTTTAAAATTTACCAGACTGAAACTGTCTCGGACACAGAGGAATCCACACTTGGCTATTGTCAGGAGCCATAGTCCATGCGAAGACAAATAGATCATCCCAGATCCATACTGTTTGCTTAGGACTTTTTGGTGTGGCTTAAGGATGTAGACACCATCGTGATTCTGCCAATCAAAGCAGAGAACAGTATTGTGGAGAAGGTAAGGCCAGTGGCAACTTTGGTTTTGCAGGTGTACGTTACAAGCGTGGTCAGGTTCAAGTCCCAGAGTGCTGTCCTTGGAAATAAGCCTGGACAGGACAGAGTAGGCACCAGTGTTTATACCATGTATTAATTATGTCTCTACAAATAAAAGCTGGGTTTGCCAGCCAAGGAGCATGTTTATTTATTTAGGTGCTGGAATCACACTCAGGCTCCTGTGCATAATAAACAAGTACTCTTGAGCACAGATCTACATTCCAGCCCAGGAATAGTCTCTTTACATGTAATTCCGCCATTAAGGGTCCAAGCCTATACTCAGGGTCTGTGTTTTCAGGCATCATTTTTATATGCCATCATGCACAAATCAAAATACAAGTTGCCCATGTCCTCGCTACGAGTCCCATGCACCCCCTTCTCCACACCGCAGACATGACCCTCCTTTCGTCTGAAGTGTCCTTCTCCACTCCGCCCCGCCAATCCTATTCCACTTCCCTGTGCCTGACCTCCTCCCTCAGGGTATTAAATGTTCCTACTTCCCCTGCTTCTCCTACAACAGTTCTCTTGAGTCTCCCATTACCGAAGTCCATCCCTTCTTTTTCGCTACTATCTATGTCTAATACCGGCTACAGCGAGAGAGAACTGGGAGAAGGTAAATGTGAGTCAGAGACGCATGGTGGGATCTGGGATCGAGTCTCTTCCCATACACCTGAAGACAGCGGAATGCTGGGCTGCTATGTGCGGCAGGGCGTGCCCCTGCCCCGGAATGCAAGAAGCTTGAAGAGATGAAGCAACACCATAGAAAAGTAGCTTAATTATTTTGCACAATTTTACTTAGGGCCAGGGTATAAAGTTTTACTGAAGATTACCTACCTCACAGCCGCTGGCCTCTATGGGACAGATCTAATGCCGGATGGCTTTTAAGGCACTAGACAAATACTACATCACCTACATGTTTATCTGACAAGAATGCTGTCTGTGGCCCAAGTGTCACTCAGTTGTACACGTGATGGATTAACCAGTGACTCCCATGCCTCTGCTTTTATAATAAAGCCGTTTGCTGCTTGAATTACTCGGCTCAGGCAGCCAAGAGGATCTTATCTGATTAGCAGACACCAGTCTGGATCACTGGAATCTAGCATACCTTTTCCGGAAGCAGATAGCTACAGATGTATGGCACCTGGCTGCAGAAACCGTAGATCTTGTTGCTTTCAAAGGCCAGCACAGCGGAGGACAGAGCGTGCTCCACCTCATACAGGAATTTGTGGATGAAGGCATTCTTCAGTATTCCTCGTTCATCAGAAAAGTTTTCAGAAACTAAGATGGGGAAAAGAGCAGAGCTCACATGCACCAAGAGTTCACTCGGGCAATCAGTAGGCACACTTATGAAATGCAAAATAAAAAAAGTAAATAGTTGGTAATAGGACAGAGGCTATTCGGTGTTAAAAATGTTAAAACAATTTACCTCAGCCAGAGATACTTAACCCTGATAGTCAGGAAAATATATTTCATACCTTTCATTTCATAAACTAGCTTAAAGATTAACATTAAAATAAACATGACAATACCAAGATTCCTTTTTTTCCTTGACTTTTTTTTTTTTTTTTTTTGGTAAATGTGTTACTGGCTTCAAACTTGCAACAATTCTCCTGCCCAGACTCCTGCATGGTGAGATTACAGGCCTCTCCCTTCCTTCCCCCCTCCTTCCCTGTTCCCCTCCCTCCCTCCCTTTCTCCCTCCCTCCCTCTTTCCTTCTTCCTGTCTTCCTTTTTTGCTTGAGAGAGCATCTCACTATATACTTTGGTTGGTTTAGAATTTGCACATAGAGCAGGCTGTCTTGGCATTCACAGAGATCTGCCTTGCTCTGCCTCCAAAGAGCTGGCTTCTTTATTTTTTTAGATTCTTAGTTGAGACAGAAAAGAAATTTGAGGGGTTTTCCCCCCTTATTTTCTGTAATTCTATATTTTTAAAATTTCTAGCTAGATAGATTTGTCAACAAGACAAAAAGAGTATCCGGTTTTATAATCCCATGTAGCCACACTGTAAAACATCTGAATTTAACTGTGAATATTTAAAACTGCAGAATGAGAACCTTCACAAAAGGCCTTGGCATGGCAGCTGAACTTGTTTCTTTTCTCTTATTAAAAAAAAAAAAAAAAAAAAAAAAAGAAGTCAAATAAACATTTCTGAGTTCTGAGGCATGGAGAAAAGTCCATATGTCACACTGCTTAACACCCGCCCTCTCCAGCATTCACTTTTTGATTGTTTGTTTTTGGGGAGTTGAGACCAGGCTGGCCTCAACTCACAGAGATCCACCTGCCCCTGCCTCCCAAATGTTGGGATCGCTTTTAAAGACTTGCAGAGGACAGCAACTTCACCATGTCTTTGCCAGAAGACTACCAAACCAAAAGAAACCATAACGACTGCAACTCATCTGGGCCGGGAGGGAGGGGCCAACTGCTTGTTCATCACCTTCTGATAACATGGCGGGCAGGGTGAAGTATTCCAGCCTGCTTCTTCCCGTCTCAGGGAGCGGGGACAGTACCAGCACTTCCACCATGTCCGACACTGGGAGGGACACTGTGGATATCTGCAGAATGTCTTTGCTGGTCTCTGAAAGGGAATGGGTCATCGGCTGAGTTTAAAGAATCTTGTGTCATTCTAGTTAAGATACAAGAGGTTCTACTTTCCCGATTCTCAACATGGCCTTTTGTTAATATTACACACACACACACACACACACACACACACACACACACACACACACACGTCCCAAGTTGTGTTTTTGTGTGTCAAAATAGAGACATTGTTCTCCACCCAGTCTCTAGTAGCACATTTTATTAACTGATTTTTACACTGGGACATTTCGGATGGACTGAGAGGGTGTTTTTCTGATTAGATGTCTGAAGTGCATTTTCCAGCCAGGTGGGTTTAGTCCTGCTTACGTCTACCAGGGGAACCCTCTTGAGTCTGCCATCTTTGTTTGTCTCCTCTGAACCCCCCCCCCCCCGGTGTGCTCATGTCCTGGCTCTTTGAACAGCTGTGCCAGCCAGTTCCAGGGCTCTTACACGGGGCAGCTCACACACCGGTGCTCTTGGCATCATGACAGTTGTAGTGGAAACGCACCTGGCTCTGGGTTTGGTCCTTGGGGAAATCCTGCTCAATGGCCTGTGCCACGCCACATTTACCTCTCACCTGGCACTGCACAGTACCGCCAATTTCTTCCTCCTTGCAAGGCACTCAACAACACAGCTTCTACCTTCCATAACCGGGAAGGCTGCAAATGTCTCAGAAAATTGCGTTGCAGTGACCTCATCCTGGGTCTTACTTTCTCTTCCTCTCATCTTATTTATCTCCATCATCTCCCTTCATTTCCTGGCATCGCTGCGATGCAAGGGTCAGCCTCGGGTCCCATCCGTGGTTTTGAGCCCATTAAGGCAACACACCGCCCATTACTGCTTTTCAGCTCCTTGTGTTCTCTTCGATGCCTTCTGCTTTCCTGGGTCTCGACAGTTGCCACACGAGACTTCAGTCCCTGGACGCTTACTGCGTCATCTCACCATGTGCTGAGCCTGTTCCCTCCATGGCCCATCCATCTGTGTGGCTCTCAGGGACACCTGCTGACTGAGTTCACGGACTCCTGGGCCTGCCTAACCACTCCTGCCTGAACTTTCACCCATTCTGTCTTCCTTGAGCTGATTCTGGAAAGGTCGGTGCAGGTGTTCTTGGAACCCCCTGGGGCTTCTCACTGCTTCATACTGTGCTTGCTGCTTCAGTGAGAGGCGAGGAGGATTTCTGTTGGATTCCCAGCTTTTCCTCCCCTTATAATGTCAACATGTTTAGATACTTCACTAATTCATTCACTAGTTGATGTAACACTTTTTAGCATCACTCACATACCAGGCAACTCTAATAATCCAAATTTCTCCAAATATTTAGGGAATTTAACTTATACTTAAAGTATTCTTCTTCAGAAAAATATGACAGATGTAATTGTTTTTGCCATAATTCAAACTTTTAACTTAAATTCTTGGTTGTAAAGTGATCTAAAAACAAACAAACAAACCAAACCAAGCAAAAAAACCCAATAAATTTGCTGTAGCATACCAGTGTATCCAAAAATATGAAATGATCTTGAGGGTCTGGCATCGATAACAAAGATGTTTCCCTCTTCTGTACCGACTAACAGAAAAATTCCCCGCTGGTCGTAACTAGGAGAGAAGAAATCGAATGTCTAGATTGCTTGGTGCTAAGTGAGCTTGCAGGATGCTTGATCACAGAAACACATTCTAAAGCAGCTAGGCTTACAGCAAGTGGCATTTATTTATGTATTCCTTCATTTTGTGGTGCTGGGGTGGAACTGAGGGCCTTGTGCACACAAGGTCGCCCATCTACAATCAGGCTATATCCCCACCCATACGGTTTGTGACGTTAAAATATTCTCTGACTTTATAAAAATCTACATCTACATGTTGAGTAGTCATTCTCTTCTGAACCGATGCTACCCCAAATTTAACTTAGAAATATATAATCAAGAATATTGAGACGTTGCTCAGTGGTAGCGGGCTTGACTAGCATCCGTGAGGCTTGAGGTTCAATCCTCAGCACAGAAAAAAAGAAAAGGAGAAGAAGCCAACATCCAGTCAACCAGAAAATGCTCAGGAAAGACAGGCAGGTGTTTGATGGTAAATTGGTGGAATGCATTGGCAGAGTTTTACCTGTGATGGGTGTGACATTTCAGTACCTTACAACTGCCGACCTTACACAGTGAAACATTCCTACAAATTCCTCCAAACAGGAAAGAATAGAATGTGAACGGGGGGGGGGGGGGGGGGGGGAGGTCTGAGAAATGATGGCCACACAAGAAGATATAATTCAGAAAAGCAGGAAATAAAGAGGGAAGTCACTTTAGTTTCCTCTGTGCTGGAGCCCACAGAGATCAACAGGGACAATTTAGACATCATGAATAAATTGGTTAAATCTCAGAGACATGAGATATATTCAACATATGCAAAATATTATATGCAAAACAACACAAAATAGACTTAAGAGTAGAAATCACCTAATTATCTCAATGGACACAGAAGAGGCTTTGATGAAATTCAATGTCCCTTCATAATAAAAGTTCTAAAAAAAAGCTCCAAGGAACTCAAGGAACATATGTGTGTATAACAAAGACTACATATGACAAACTCATAGTCCAAATTCTAAAATTTGGGGAACATTGAAAACATTTCTACTAATACTTGGAAAGCAAAAAGGATGTCAACTCCCTCCACTCTATTTAATGCAATGCCAAAAGTCATTAGGACAGTAAGACAAGAGAATGAAATAAAATGGGTACAAATAGGAAACAAAGTAATCAAAATACCCTATTTGCAAGTCACATAATACCTATAGTTCAAAGACCCTATGGACTCTACCAGAAAACTCTTTGATTAGGTAACACTTTTTAACAAGTAACAATACAAAATCTACAGCACAAAAAAAGTGCTGAAAGAGATATTTGGAAAAATATCCCATTCATAACAGACTTATTTTAAAAGCTAGAAACAAACACAAGCAGGGAGGTGAAAGACCTCTGCAATAAGACTTTACACACACTGGAGAAAGAAGATGGAAGACCTTCTGTGTTCATGGATTGGCAGGATTGGTGTGTGTGATAAGGTCACTATTACCCAACGTGGTCTTCAGCTATGACACAATCCTCATCAAAATCTGTGATTTTCTCCATAGAACTAGAAAAAATCATCTTAAAATTCACATAAAAACATGAAAGATCCCTGGATACGAACAGTCATTTTCAAATACATGTTTGACGAAGTTTTCCATGTTCTTGGGTATCAGGGAAATGCAGTGAAGACTTCTCTGAGACTCTACCTCTTCCCAGTTGGTATGGATGGCCAGCATCAAGAAAACAAACAACAACAAAGGCAAGTAAAGACACAGGGAAAGAGGAACCCTTATTTGTTGGGGGGCGGAGCTCTAAACTTGTGTAGCTGCTATGGGAATAAGTACAGAGGTTTCTCAAAAACCTAAAAGTTGAAATAATATATGACATAGTCTTGTGTAGCATCTTCCCTAGAGATTAACATCTTCCACCTGGAAGGGAACCCTCTAAACACCCTGGGTGTGCAAGGGGGTGTTTGAGTGTGTGAAATAACACCATATTTTAGACTGGATGTTTCCAGGAAGGTGAAACAGGGTGCTCTAAGGGAGGGTGAAACTTTCTATATTGCAGCAAAATTTGTTAGCCTCAGGCAGTAAGCAACTCAAAACAGCTTCAGGAAGTCCCAGAAACTGATCAGGTTTACTTGTCCCTCCCTTCCAAAGCACATAGAGTAGTGAGTCCTGCTGAGAGACTGACCCACAGGAGGCTCAGCCCAGCCCCAGCAGCCTAAAGGAAATAGAGCAGCTGAGTTGCCTAGAAGACACAGTGCCCAGTCACGCTGCCTGGAAGAGCTCAGACTGGCAAAGGACACTCTTCACCCTGTTGAGCATCCTACAAGCTGTGCAGCACGCTCCAGGGTTCCACCTTTTGAGAGGTTTGGTGATGCACTTGTCTTTGAGTCCTCTTTGCTTCCTAGAAGCAGCCCTCATCCCTAGTCCTGGAAGGAACTCTGCTGGTTGGATTTTTGTTTGGTCAACTTGAGGCAAGCCAGGGTCATCTGGGAAGAGAGAGCTTCAACTGAGAAAATGACAGCATCAGACTGTCCTGTAAGTAAGTCTGTGGGGGGATTTTCTTGAATAATGGCTTGTGTGGGAGGCTCAAACCCACTTTGGGTGCTGTTAGCGCTGGGCACAAGGTTCAAGGCTGAATAAGAAAGCTGGCTGAGCAAGCTGGTAAGTAGCATTTCTCCTCCGCCTCTGCTTCAGCTCCTGGTGCCAGATTCCTGCTCTGACTTCCCTTCATGATAGACTCTAATCTTTAAGATGAAATAAACCATTTCTCACCCCATCCCTCTCCTGTAAAAATAAAGCCAACCAATAACCAAACAAAAGACAACTCATGCTGGTGAAGATGTACAGTAAGGAGAACCCTCATTCATTGCTGGTGGGAGTGTAAACTTTACAGCCACTATGGAAATCGGTGCGGTGGTTCCTTAGGGAGCTGGGAATGGATCCACCTCAATGTCCAGCTATACCACTCTTGGCTCTTGGGCATATGCACAAAGGACACATCATCCGACCACAGCGACATCCATGTTCATTGCTGCTCTATTCATAATAGCCAGAAATTGGAAACAGTCTAGATGTCCATCAGTGGGTGAATGGATAAAGAAAATGTGGCATGCTGCATGGAGGCCCTTAACTGGGGCATGTTGCATGCCTCATCCCACCCACTAAAACCCCAGAGACCAGGGGGAAGCCCCAAACCACCCAGAAACACATTTGCCACCATGGGAGCCTTGGCCCCGCCCCCAACTGGGAAAGGAGAACAACCATCTGTATCTTATCACATCATCATGATTTAATGTTAGAATTCAACAACAGCACAAACTGCGGAGAGCTAACACACTCATGGAAACTTAACAATGCTCAATTGCACCAACTCTGGGTCAAGGAAGAAATAATGAAATTAAAGACATCCCAGAATTCAATGAAAACAAACACACAATACACGGTTCGTAGCACCGAGTGCCGACATAAAAACCGGAGAACAGTCACATTAGAGAATTCACAGCACACCTGAAACCTCTAGAACAAAAAGGAGCGAACTCACCCAAACCACACAAACACACAACTAAGAAAGACCAATCTTTCTCATGAACATTGATGCAAAAATACTCAATAAAATACTGGCAAACTGAATCCAAGAACACATCAGAAAAAGCATCCACCTTTATCAAATATGTTTCATCCCAGAGGTGCAGGGATGGTTCAACATACAAAAATCTGTCAACATAATTCACCATATAAACTAACTGAAAAAAAAATCTCACTAGATGTTGAAAAGGCCTTTGATAAGATCTAACAACCCTTCATGATAAAGGTTTTGGAGAGATCAGGGATGCAAGGAGCATACCCAAATATACAGCAAGCCAACAGCCAACAACAAAGTAAATGGAGAGAAACCCAATGTGATTCTTCTAAAATCAGGAACAAGAGAAGGCTGTCTACTCTCTCCATATCTCTTCAGTATTGCACTTGAAGTTCTAGCTAGAGAAACAAGACAACAAAAGGAGATCAAGGGGATACATATTGGAAAGGAAGAAGTCAAACTGTCACTATTTGCAGATGACATGATAGTTTACATAACTGACCTGGAAAACTCTACTAGGGAACTCCTACAGCTGATAAACACCTTCAGTAATGTGTCAGGATATAAGATTAATTAAAAAAAAAATCAGTAGCCCTCCTATATATAGATGATAAAAGAGCTGAGAAAGAAATCAGAGAAACATCACCATTCATAATATTCACAGACAACATGAAATATCTTGGGATAACTCTAACCAAATAAGTGAAAGGCTTGTATGACAAGAACTTTATGTCTTTAAAGAAAGAAATTAAAGAAGAAACAAAGTATGAAAATGTTATCACAAAACTTATTGCTTATTTTACAGTAACTAGTAGAAATATCTTTGAGAATATTACTTCAAAGGATTTGAAATAATTTAAATTTCCATCATTATACCACTGTTTGAGAAAAATGATGAAGTGTGTATAATAGAGTTCCATGTCACCACCATACAGAATGTGGATGTTGAACATTCTCCAGTGGGACTGGGAGATAGCTCAGTTGATAAAGTATTTGCCCCTCAAGCATGAGAGGACCACAGTTCGAGACCCAGAACCTGCCCAAAAAAAGCCACAGTGGCCTCTGTACCAGATCTCAGGGCTGTAGAGGTGGAGACAAGATCTCTGGCCCTTACTGGCCAACCCACCTAGCCTAGCCCAATCAGTGAGTTCCAGGCCCACTGAGAGGATCCATGCCCACAAAAATGAGGCAGCTGGCATCTGAGGAAATGCCTTTCACACATTCATTCACCTCACACAAGAACACACACACACTCCAGCCTCACACAAGAACACACACACACTTCAGCCTCACACAAGAACACACACACACTCCAGCCTCACACAAGAACACATACACACTTCAGCCTCACACAAGAACACACACTCCAGCCTCATACAAGAACACACACTCCAGCCTCATACAAGAACACACACTCCAGCCTCATACAAGAGCACACACACACTCCAGCCTCACACAAGAACACACACATACTCCAGCCTCACACAAGAATACACACACACTTCAGCCTCACACAAGAACACACATACACTCCAGCCTCACACAAGAACACACACACACACTCCAGCCTCACACAAGAACACACACTCCAACTTCACACAAGAACACACACATACTCTAGCCTCACACAAGAATACACACACACTCCAGCCTCGCACAAGAACACACACACACTTCAGCCTCACACAAGAACACACACATACTCCAGCCTCACACAAGAATACCCACACACTTCAGCCTCACACAAGAACACACACACACTCCAGCCTCACACAAGAACACACATACACTCCAGCCTCACACAAGAGCACACATTCCAGCCTCACACAAGAACATACACACTCCAGCCTCACACAAGAACACTCACACTCCAGCCTCACACAAGAACACACACATACTCCAGCCTCACACAAGAACACACACACACACTCCAGCCACACCCAAGAACACACACACACTCCAGCCTCTCTCATTATTATTAAGTGAAGATAAATACTGGTCTTTTGTTTATTTATGGATAAAAATGTATTTGGAAATCGACAGTGGGAATAGGTAATCGGCTGCTTCCGGGAGGGAGTTGTGTGTGTGTGAGACTTTCTACTCTATGCTCATTTGTACTTTTTGAATGCCGAACCGAGTTAATGTTCAAAATAAATGAAATGTGTAAAACCGAAAAACCAAGCCTGCTTCTCTGGAACCCTTTATCAATAGGCCGGATGATAGTGTGGCCCGAGGAGGAGAAACTTACATCAAGATCTTCACCGGTGACTCGGAGAGGAAGACCCTGTTAATCACCTGAGGGGACTCCACATTATGGATGTCCAGGAAGTACAGGTAGCCTTCGGCTGTCCCCACGACGGCTGATGAGGAGGAAGGGCAGCATGCTAGAGTGGTTGCCTGTTTAAGATAAACCTCAGAGAATGAGACTGGGCTGGGCATGTAGTTTAGGGCTGTCGAGCTTGCGTTTAGCATGCTCCAGGCCCACTATTTCATCCTCGGCCCAACCCCCCCACCCCACCTCAGATGCTTAGAATTTCTGAAAAGCCTACAAGCTTGTTATGGTACATATTTCTTTTCAGAAAGTCAACATTCCTGAATTGGACCAATTGCATAAGCAAGCACAGGAGTATCTATGTGGTATTTTATACTAAAACTAGAACGATAGAATTTTCTAAAGAGGCATGCATGAAAACTCAGCTGTAGTGTCACAGGGAAACATGGGGTCCCTCATGTCACTGGGAAACATGGCGTCTGCTTACGATTCTAAGTCTCATATATGAAAGAATGCAGAATCAGACTCAGGCAGAAACCCAAGGACATTTTTATTGGGGCCCGAGAAAGAAAACAAGCGGGCAAGCCAGATAGAGATTTGTCTGCTGTTGTGAGGACAATGACAAGTAAGACTGGGCCGGTGACAGTGTCCAGGGGAGCACTCAAGGCCCTGACTCTCAGAACAGGGCATTCTTCTAGGTGTTTGGGTTTTTGGATTTTGTTTTTGTTTATTTGTTTGCTTTTGCAGGAGTTTGTGAGTGCAGTGTGCTTGCGTGTGTGAGTGTCCACATGTATGTGTAAATGTGTGCAATTATAGGCCAAGGATGATCACCAGCTATCTTCCTTGATTGCTCTGCACCTTATATGCCGAGGCAGGGTCTCTTGCTTGAACCCAAGGCTTGCTGACCCAGCTTGTCCAGCCAGCAAGCTTGCTCCACCAAGGCCTGCTTCTGCCTCCCACACACTGGGAGCACAGGTGGCCAGCACTTCCATAGGTGCTGGAGATCCTGGTCCTTAGGCCTGTGTGTGTGTGTGAGAGAGAGAGAGAGAGAGAGAGAGAGAGAGAGAGAGAGAGAGAGAGAGAGAGATGCTCCTCAAATTACCAACTGAAAATCTCCTATATTCTAGAGCTATAGTGAGCTGCTCTAAATAGCAATCAATAGCCAGGGGACTCGTGTCTCTCACAGGTGACATGGCGGTGCTGGGCTGGGCTCCTTGAGAATCACAGCCTGAAGTGTTCACAGGGAAACAGCTGCAGCAGAAGCAGAGTGTTTGGCTTCAGCATCACTGGGCCTGTCCAATGATCATTTCTCTGTAGTGCCGTGGGATCTACCATAAAGAAAAACCCATGGCTCCCAAGCAGAGGCTGGCCTACAGCCATGTAGCAGGCCCGGCTTGGAGCTCAGTGGAGGCTGGCTAAGGCCTTCTGAGAGTGGCTGTATTCTGCCTTGTCCAAGAGGAGCAAGGTGAATCCTGGTTTGCAGCCTCCTGGGTGGGGTGGAGGGGACTGTCATAAATTTCCTTCTTGTCTGCAGAGATGGATGTGGAAGTCTCTTTAGTTCTAGAAGTTCTCATAGAAACTGATATATACAAGCCTTTGCCACACAGATTATGCAGTGTTTTATATTTCATGGCTTTATAAGTCAAGACTTTTTATTGCTACATTTCTGGGAAGAGAGGCAGGGAGGCAATTTTTTTTATTTTTTTATTTTTTTTGCAACTTGTAACAGTATATGGCATGATACTTAGTATCATGTCTTATGTAATTGATTGGTAGCTTTTAAAATTGACATTTTAAATTTTGTAGGAGCGAAGGACTGGAATTACCTTGCTTTCTAAGATGTAATGGAAACAATTAGGTCTTTACATATTTTTTTTACAATATTTTTACGCAAAATGTACTGTGAATTGTGCAGAAGTGATGGCATGTTGAGGAATGTGTCATGAGTGAATGACAGCTAACATCTAGGTGTCTTCCTTCTATAAAAACCTGAGAAATCCCCTCCCATCATTTCTAAGGCTTGGTGGAATGAATGCGACCCCTTGTCAGGGCTGTGCTTATGTTGATTTCACAGGAAGTAGTCCCTTAGAAGACACTCTTCAAGACCTTCAGCGAGGGTCTTCATCCTTCTCCTACGGGACGGTTCCCTTCTCTGATACTGTGATTTGAGGTTCACACTGTGCAAGGTGGGTATGATTAAATCAGGGCTTCTTAAACTCTAACTCTCTGTGGGTGAAACAACGTAGTATCAAGGACTTCCACAGACCGCTGGGATGTGAAATAGAAATGTGAGTGGAGTTAGAATCAGTATTTTAAACACTGATTTTATCAGGTACACTTACTTGAGTTCCCAGCAAAACCCTGCCGACACACGTGCAATCCTCTATCCACAAAATAGAGATTTCCCCTGTATTAGTGAGCGTCTGCAAGAGAAAGAAAGGCAACCGTGAATGGACTGTTAGACTCTGCTGTGCGAGCACGTGCTAATTATCTAGTATGTTAACCTGGGGGGGGGGTCAGGTAAAGCGTCTCTGTTTGTATAGGTTATTAATTATTTATAAATTCAACCTCAATTCTTATTTTCTATTACCCTTTTTTATCCTCCCCCCCTCCCCCCGCTTCCACCCTTTCTCAGTCTCTCTGAAACAAGGTTTCATATATAACCCAGGCTGGGCTTGAACTCCCAATCGCCCTGTAAAATATTCCTTCACACTGCGTGAATATATGTCACTGTGATTTGTTTAATAAGGAAGCTGACTGGCCAATAGCTAGACAGGATAAGGTTAGGTGGACCAGCCAAACTAAGAGAACACTGTGGAGAAGAGGGGCGGAGTCTCGGGGTCAGGAGGAGGAGCCATGAGATGCAGGGCAAGTGGATGGGAAGTGCGTAGATGAGGTAAACAAGCCTCAGGGCAGCACATAGATTAATATGAATGGGGCAGTTTAACTTAAAAGAGCTAGCTGAAAACAAGCCTAAGCTATTGGCCAAGCGTTAACAATTAATATTGGGCCTCTCTGTGGTTATTTGGGAGTGGGCTGGTGGAATGAAAAACTCCACTTACATCTACCTGCCTCCTTCCCACAGGCTAGAATAACAGACACAAACTGTTATACTTGGGCTCCTTTTGTGTTCTTAAAACAATTATCTTCAGCACTTGTGAGGCAAAAGGAGGTGGATCTCTGAGAGTTTGAGGCCAGCTTGGTCTATATAATGATTTCCCCACCAGCCAGGATTACCTAGTAGAGATACATTCAGTGGGTAAAGACACTTGCTACGAAGCCTGATTGACTTGGATTTGATCTCCGTGGTAGACGGAGAGAACCAACTCCAACTTCCACAAATTGTTCTCTGAACCCTCATTGTGAGAGGGCATGCCTGTACACACACACACACACACACACACACACACACACACACTACATAAAAATAATAAAAATGTAAGACATAAAACAAATCATCCCTTAAATTTTTATTGATTCTTTAAGAATTTCACATCATGCACCCCAATCCTGCTCATTTTTCAGTCTCTTCATATCTATAGAATCTATAGTCCCCTCACCCTATAGCATCCCCCCAAAATAAAACTTTAAAAAATATTAATTAAAACCAAACCACCAAACCAAACAAACAACAACAAAGCCCCCTTCACTCCACTACCGTCCCTGCCTCTCCAACGCCTGCTCGCTTGTCTTAACGGCACTGGGGGCTGTTTCATACAACATAACCCTTTGCCCATTCAGCTTTACTTGCAAATGTTCATCGTGATGGGTTCTTAGTGCGGTTCAAGGCCTCTGGCTTCTTATACACCATCGATACTGTTCTCTTACCAAAACTCCTCACAATTATTCTGCCGGTGCCCCAAGTTGGGGGGACCCTTTGGCTAAGGCCCTACAGGACTTGTCCCTTCACACACTCAAGCAGATCACAGGTTACGTAGATGTTGATCGAGGTGGGCCAACTCGAAGCTCCGGGTGTGGGTCTGGGTGGTAGCTGATTTGACCAGTCTGGGGGGGGGGGAGGACTGGGACCCCTCCCCTCAGGTGAGGGGTGAAGCCAGCTCTTCTACACCTGGGCACTGGGGCCAGCTCTCCCATGCCCACGGTGAGGGGTGAGGCCTTCTCCAGTGTGGGGTCCGCTCTCTCCTGAGGGGCAGGGCCAGCTCTTGCAGGGCCAGGGAAGGGAGATGCTGGCTTAGCACGGCCCTTGGATTTCAACACCCATGGTTCCTATGGCTCCCTGTGGTAACAGGAGCCACAGATAATAATACGGACCCTGGTTGGCATAGGGCCATGGATCCAGACACGGCCCTCAGCTGCAGCCTGGGCCCAGATGTCACCATGGTCCCAGGGGGCAAGCAGGCCACCTACATCATCCTGTCCCTCACCACTTTTGTTGTTCTTTCCACAACACATGGACTGGTTTGCTTCCCCTTCCCATTTCTTCACCGTGCATTTGCTCATCACAGTGTTAGCCACCTGCCCAGCAGCTTGTGGCACCAAGCAGGCGAAAATCTGGCTTAGTGGTTAAGAGAACGGACTGCTTCTCCTGAGGACCGAGGCTTGGTCATCAGCACCCACCTGGCAGTTTACAATCCTCTAACTCCAACTCCAACTCCTAGGGATCTAATGTCATCTCTTGGCCTTTGCAAGCACCAGACACATATGTGTGCACAATCATATATGCAGGTAAGACACCCACACACATAAACATGAAAATGAAGTAAAATAAACATTTCCCCTACAATCACACTTCAAATAAAAATCCCCTGGAAACTCACTGGGACCATTGCGTAATGATAATTAATGATTAAGCCTAGAAACAGGAAATTATATATTGTCCTTTTATAAGCCTTTTACTTTTACATCACTTTTAGGACCATGGACGTTTGGAGCAGCAAGTTAGATGTCCTCCCCTCTGCCCCCATCGCTGCCAACCTACAGTACTCTGTTGTGAACAGCTTGCATCAGAATGCACCATGGGCTGCAGCTTAGGTGTCCACGCTGCTAGTTACTGGCCAGGGTCTATAGTTCACATCAGGGCTCCTTCAATGTTTGTGTCGCTCGCTGCGAGAGTTTTGATGAGTGCGTGATGACAAGCATTCACCAGCACTGTATATACAAAGGACAGTTCCTCTGCCTTAAAAAAAAAAAGTCTGTTCGTGCCTCTCTCCCCACACACCTACCAACTGCTGATAGTTTTTGTTGTCTCCACGGCTTTGCCTTTTCCAGAACATCCTGTTACATTCGTACAACACGAAGGCTTTCCCATGCTGGCCTCTTTCACTTAGCACTGTACTTTTGTGACTTGTCCGCCCAAGTCTTTTGGCGGCTTGACAGCTTTATTTCTTTTTATTACTGAGCAACGGCATATCGTGTGACTGCTCCCACAGTCTCCCCATCCGCTGGCTGATGGGCACCTCCGCTGTTTCCCAAGTCTGGGCCACTATGAACACTGCTGCTGTAAACATTCTCATGTAGCTCATTTTTTGGATGGCATTACTTTGGGTAAGTACTACGGAGTATAACCACCAGGGCACCTGTCTAGTGCTGAAAGAAACAGACAAACCATCTTCCAAATTGAGCGCACAATGAAGGAGCTCTTCAGCTGCTCCGCGGCAACCTTCTGTCACTGTCGGCATTGCAGGCTTTAGACATTCTAATAGGCGGCAGCATCTCATTGCCCCAACATCCTAAGGATGAGGCTTCCAGCATCTTTGCATGCACTTACTTTGCATCCATATGTCTTCTTGAGTGTGGAGTCTAGTCATACTCCCCTTTTTGCCTATTTCTGAGCAAAGTTGTTGACTTTCTTTTATTTATTTTACATCCTGACCTGAGTTTCCCCTCCTCGTCCCTCACCTGACCCTGCTCTGCCCCTCACTGCTACCCTCCCCCTCTGCTTCTATTCAGAAAAGAGCAGACCTAAACATGGCATATCAAGTTTCAGTGAGACTAAGCCCCTCCCCTCATATTAAGGTGGGGCAAGGCGACAGGGCCCCCAAAAGCCTGCAAAAGAGTCAGAGACAGTCCCCGCTCCCACTGTTAGGAGTCCCCCAAGAAGACCACACTACACAACTGTAACATATATGTAGAGGACCTAGATCAGTTCCATGCAGGCTCCCTAGCTGTTTCCGCCTATGTGAGCCTATGAGCCTAGGCTGGTTGTTTCTGTGGGTTTTCTTGCAACGACCCCTCTGGCTCCTACAAGCCTTCCTCCCTCTCTTCAGCAGTATTCCCAGAGCTCCACCTAATGGTTGGCAGTGGATCTGCACATCAGTTGCTGGGTGAAGTCTCTGATGACAATTGGACTAGGTAACAATCTATGAGTTTAGCAAAATATCATTAGGAATCATTTTATGAACTTTTTTTGCTAGTCATATTTGGTTCTATCCTAGGTCTCTAGGTTTTCAGATTCCGGGTCAGGAGTGGGCTCACTCCTGCGGCACGGGTTTTAGGCTAGACTGTAATTGGTCATTTCCACAATTTCTGTGCCACCATTAACCTAGCATATCTTGTAGCCAGGACAGATTGTAGGGTGAAGACTATGTGGCTGGGTTGGTGCCCAATCCCTCCACTGGAAGTCTTGCCTGGTTATAGGAGACGGCCAGTTCAGGCTACATATCTCCTGTTGCTAGGAGTCTTAGCTGGGCCATCCTGGTAGATTCCTGAGTTTCCTTGGCACTAAATTTCTAGTGAACACCCAAATGGCTCCCCTTTCCAGTTGTTTTTTCCAATTCTCTCCCCTCATCCTTCATGTCCCCACCTGCCCCCAGTCACCCAGAAAATCTATTCTATTTCTCCTTCCCAGGGAGAGCCATGCATTTCCCCCTTGAGCCCTCTTTGTTATTATTTAGCCTTTCCAGGTCTGTGGAATGTAGTATAATTATCTTTTATTTTACAGCTAATAGCCACTTATGAGTACATACCATGTTTGTCTTTCTGGGTCTGGGTTACCTAGCTCAGGATATTTTTTTTTAGTTTCATCCATTTGCCTTCAAATTTCCTGGTGTCCTTGTTTTCAGTGGCTGAGGAGTACTCCATTGTGTAAAAGTACTACATTTTCTTTATCCATTCTTAGGTTGAGGGCCACCTGGGCTGTTCCCAGGTTCTGGCTGTTATGAATAATGCTGCTTTGAACATAGTTGAGCAATTGTCGTATGGTATGATTGAGTATCTTTTGGGTGGATGTCCAAGAGTGGTGTAGCTGGGGCCTGAGGTAGATTGATTTCCAATTTTCTGAGCAGCTGCCATATTGACTTCCAATGTGGCTGTGCAAGTATGCACTCTCATTGTTGAATCCCAAATGGTCTCTGCAGATCTGAGACCCTGGTCCTTTGTCAGCTGTGTTTTCCCAACCCTTGGCAGAGGGTGTGCCTAGGGCTTTCTTCTCTGGAGGTCTTTCAAAGCACTGATCATCCGGTCAAGGGCAACCTCCCAATTTTTCCCTCTGCAGACTGTACTTGTAGCTAAAGCTTTTTCCACCAAGCCCAAGGTAACCCAGATTTTTTTAATCGTTTTATAATTTTGCCATTACATTTGTCTACAGTGATTTTGATTCTTTTGGAAAGTGTAAGATTTGCATCTGGGTTCAAAATATTTAAAATTATAGTGTGTGTGTGTGCATGCGCGCGCACACACACACAACTACTATGGTGGGTGCAATAGAGTTAATGTGTAAGCAGAAATGAGTTGTTTCATCATCTTTGTTGAACAAATGATAATATTTTTCCTGAATTACTTTTGCTACTTTTTCAAATGTCAATTACTTTTGTTAGGCATGGTGTTGGCACTTAACTATAGTCCCAGAAAACTGGGGAGTGGAGTATTGTAGGTTCAAGGCCAGCCTGGGCAACTCAGCAAGACCCTTTCTCAAAAATTATTAAAAACTTTATGTACCAGCCACAAAGCTTTTGTTCAGGGTTCAAAAAAGAGATACCACAATAAGCATAGTATCTAACTCGGAGGGCTATGGAAAAGAATCTTCTCACACCGCGTTCTTTCTGTTCATGTACTCTTTATTGTTTTGCTTCTAACTCCTCCATGTTCCTTCTCCTCCTCCTCTTCCTCCTTCTTCTTCATTTCCTCACATACTTGTTTTACTTACATTCCTATCCTTCTCCATTTCTCTTAATTTCTGCCAGGTTCTCCCTCCAGCCATTACCTCCCTAGTCTCCTCATCCCAAAACTCTCTTCCCGTAGAGGTTTGAGGCAAATGATAAAAATTAAGAGTTAGTTTTTGATTGGTCAGGAGCATATTTCTTTTTTCCCATATACAGACTTTATTCAATTTAAAAAGAAAATGAATGTTTTAGACAAAGCTTTGACCCTATAACAAAGCAGATATGTCCAACTTTAAATCAAATTGCAAAAGTAGCCAACTTCTAATTGTCAGCAACTGGCAAGAGCAACCTCCTCCAACTCTACTTTTCTATTTTATTCATCCCATGTGGTATAAAAGAAAGCCAATCTAAATTTCCTTGATAAGTTTTATATGATCATAGTTTTAGAAATGTTTTCTACTGGTATGCCAAAATTATTTTTGTGTTCTCTCCAGAAAGCTTTACTGTAACAAATTGCAATGTTTATTCTGTGAGTTGTAAACAGCCAACGAATGCTCTGTGTTATAGAAACCCATCTACCTGCAATTGAAACAATCCACAGGCTCTAACCTGGAAATACTAGGAAAACAATCTGGATGCATTAATCACAGCAACATGAAGCTATACCCTATAAAGGACAGATGTAAACAACTACCCTAAAACTTTACCTTTCTTGAACCTATAGGCCTGTCATTTAAGTCAATGACTGCAGCTGTGGCTTTGTCCCGAGATTCAAAGGCCACCATGGCTTCACCTGTAGGCATACCTTTTTCATTGTATTTTAAACATACGGAACCCGGGATTACCTGATAACCATAAAAGAAATCTAAAATTTCATCAATAGATACAGTAAAGGGCATGTTCTGCACCTTAATTATTGTAGGTCCTGGTTTTCCAGAGCTAGCTCCAAAGCCGGGGGGACCCCCAATATGTATTGGGCCAGGGCCAGGCCCAAAGGCTGGAGGCCCACTCAAATGTCCAGGAACATTTCCAAGACCAGGAGGTCCACTTCCAAAACCAGGGGGGGGCACTTAAACTACCAGGGCCATTTCCAAAATTCTGAGGGATCCCCCCCAAATCCTGATGGCCCACTTAAGTTATTTGGTGCACCTCCAAAACCTGGAACTTCCAGTCCTAGGCCAGGCAAACCACTGTTTCCAACTGAAGGCATAACAGGCCTAACATCACCAAAAGCACCCCCTAATCCTGGAGGGGGAAGTGGTGGCCCAAAGGCATTTGGCCTGCCAAAATTACTAGGGAAGTTAAATGGCGGCCCATTATTGGCCTCCTTTGATCCTACAGTCAAGAAGACATGTCAGGAGCATGCTTCTAAGCTGGTGACAAAGGCAGAGCCATAACCATGGCAACAGAAGGTCCCAAGACCATGGGGGCAAGACTGTGACCACACCAGGAGGGCACAGTGCCCAGACAACTTCAAGACACAGATCTATTGTTAGCAGACTGGCAAGTGAAGAATAGGAATGCTTTAAGGTTAATGTGAGGTTAGCTTGGGACAGCACTTTCCTATTCCTTATTATGTACTATTCTAGAATCAGTATTTATTTCTCAGTGTAACACCAATGCCTCTTCACTAGTTTATTGATTTCTTTTGGCATTGCTAAGTAAAATTTACAAGCAATCAATTTTTTACAAAATAACGTCTTGTTATTTTGACTAGCATTAAGTATGTAGCTCAACTTAAGAAGTGTCATGTTAACAAAACCAAAGCTTCTTATCCATGCCAGGGTGACAAGTCTCCATAGAATAAGATGATCATTTTGGTTCTTTTGTTAGGGTTTTGTGGCTTTTCTCATATAGAGTGTACCTATCTTTTGTTAGATGTATACCTAGTTTGTTTTACTGGTACTAACATAAACAGTATTGTGTTTTTAATTTCAAATTTTAATTACTCGTTGTTTGGTATGTATGAAAACAACTGATCTCTTTTTGTGTTAACTGTTTCTTCTGCAGCCTTGCTATGAGTATTCAGTACTAGGGGTGTGTGCCATTTGTCTGTAATTTTTTTTTATAGTGGCAATCATGTCACCTGAGAACAGAGGTAGTTTTATTTCTTTCCAGTCTGTATACCTTTTACTCTTTTTAAAAAGGGTATAAGCTCAGACTTCCAGTGTGATATTGATTAGGAATTCGGCGTTTTGTAGATATTCCTACCATAGTGAGCAGCTCTATTCTATTTATTTTTGAAATATTGTTATTGTAAGTAGGCAACAGATGCTGTTGATTGCTTCGATGACTGGTATGATGACACAAGTTTTCTCTTTTGTCTATGATGACTAGTTGTGATGTGACGGATTACATTAATTGATTATTTGATGTGGATCAGTGTTTCACTATTGCATACCTGAAATAAATCACGCAGTTGTTTTTATGCGTTGCTAGTATTTAGTGGAGGGTGTTTGTCTCTGTGCTCAGGAGAGATACTCACCTATATTTCACTCTTTTGTGGTGTTTTCTCTGGCTTAGCTGTCAAGGGAAATCTTTGGAGAAGGGTTCCTTCTGCTTATAACTTTGAAATGGTATTGTGGAGAGTTGTTATTTTTTTTTCCTTAAATGTTTAGCAGATAACCATCTGGTCACAGATCTTGCACTTTTGGAATGTTATTATTAATCCAATTTCTTCCATATCAGCCTTTCAGAATATCTCTTCCTTTGGATGTGGGTTTAAAAAAAGAGTTGATCTAAAGATACTCAGGTATGTGTGGATAGGAATTTGAACCTTGAAATACAACAACTTTGATCCTACAGGGTCCAGTAGATCATCTCTTACCAGGAAGTGTTTGGTTCCAGGTGTGATGAAGTCCATTGCCTGGACTTTTCCATCACAGGCTTCGAGGACTTTATCTAGCGTTGGCTCTGTGCCGAAAGTGTAGACATAAACAGTGCCCTGAAAGGAGCCACACAAAGAAAACACAATTACTGTGTGTCATTAATCAGCACGTGCTTGTTTAATAGCCGCTGTGCGCAGCACACTATTTGGGACTAGGTGATGGGAAATCATGGACTTATACAGGGTCCTCTGAGGAGCTTAAAATATGGAAATCTTACTTATTAATTTAAATGGCTGAATGGCTCAATACATCAATAAATACAGCAAGAGACAAACATGGGAGATGAGGTCAGGGATGGGATATGGAATCTGTGTTGCGAAGGGTCATTTGCTCGGTGTTCGGGGGCGTTTACTCAGAATGAGAAGCCACCATAGCTGTGAGTGGCTGAAAGAAATGTTCTGTTTGTATCGGCTGCTACACCAAAAATACATTGTTCATTCCATCACACATGTGGAGAAGCCTCTGAGGAATCTCCTGCTTGGCCTTCTCTAGTCATCCCATCATGTATTATATGTATTTGTGGCTATATTGTTAGACACATATGTGTTTTATATGTTCATACGTTCTATATATTTTATATCCTATCATTTGAAAGTAAGGGGTTTTCCCTTCTGTTTGATTTCCACCATGAGGAAATTCATTCATCTAACGCCAACGGATCTTTTCCCCTTTGTTCTCATGAAGTACGTTTGTTTTAAGAGTTTTTTTTTTTTTTTTTTTTTTCTAGTAACAGCCTGCTGCTGGTACACCCTTGGTTTTAGAGTGTCCAAAAATGTAGTTGAATTTTCCTCCTTAACTCATTTAATTTTTAAAGGGGTTTGTCTCTGTTTTTCAAATGGTTTATCTTGGGAATTGTAAGTGTAGATGTCATTTTGTTCCCCTTGGGGTTCACTGTGTCTCTTAAATCTGTGAACTCCTCTCCCTGATTATCTCTGGAAAGCTATGTTAGCGTCTCCTGAAGTATCACCTCTGTCTGCATCCCTTCGATCACATGTATTTTTTTTTCACCGTATAATTCACATCTCTTTTCTTCTGGACTTCCATTCTGCTTGTCTAGGCAACATTCGCACTGATCCCTTCATCCACCTTCCATGTCAAGTCTTTTGTCAGGTATGTTCATTTAGTTTTTTAACCTTTGTTTTTGATTTTATGTGCATGCGTGTTTTGCCTGTATATATGTCTATGTGCCACATGGGTGCCTAGTACTCACAGAGGTCGGAAGAGAGATCTAATGCCCTGGGACCCGAGTTACACGATGTTTGTGAGCTGCTTTTGAAGAGACCTAACTTAACATCAGTGCAGCCATGACAGGCTGCAAACTAACAATATTGGAACTTGGCCTCACCCTTATAATAACCAGGAAAAGCTGCAGACTCTACTCTGTGGGGGACCAATCAGAATTGAGACAAACAAATACTAAATGCTCCCCAACATTAAGGATAGCTTACCTAACTCGTACAGAAGTTGCCAATTTCCTTGCAGCAAAGACAGTACCAATCTCTGACAAGACTTCTGTTACCCCACTCCTACCCAACCAGGAGTTTGATCCCCATCTGAATCCAGAATTCCTCTATGCCCCCATCCTTTCCTCCTTAAAAACACTGCCTCAACTGAGCTTGAGGCTCTCCCTGATTCAACAGCTGTGTTGGAATGGACAGAGAGCCCAAGCTTGAGCTTGCAACAAAGGCTCTTTGCTTTTGCATATGAACTCAGACTCCTGGTAGTCTCTGTGGGTGCTGGGAATCAAATAAGAGTTCTCTGGAAGAGCAGCCAGTGCTCGTAACTATGAACTACCTCTCCAGCCCCAGGTACGTTCACTTAGTGTTTCCTTTGGTGTGTGTGTGTGTGTGTGTGTGTGTGTGTGTGTGTGTGTATACATGTGTAAACGTGTGTGTGGACGTGAGTGTGTGTGCATTTGTGAATGTGTGTGAGTGTGTGTGAGTGTATGTATGAGTGTGTGTGTGTTTTAGTAATTTTGTTTGGCTATTTCCTTTTTCTATTAGGTCACTTTTTAAAACAGTTTCTTGTTCTCAACAGATATTTTTAGTTTTTCATTTATTTTCAATTTGTCCAATGTTGTTACCTAACAATACAGAGATCTGCTAATCTTGACTTTTGGGGAGTTGTTTCATTAATTGGGGGTCTTTCTAACTATATAACTCAGAAAATAATTTGTTTAACTCTGCCTCCTAAGTGCTGGGATTGAAGGCGTGTGTCGCCACTGCCCGACCAACATCCAACATCTATTTTTTTTTTTCTGGAGTCTTTGTTCACAGGGTACCTTCGATTTGCAATAGAGTTTGATGAGAAGAGAATCATCACACACATCCCACCGCACACTGACGATGTTTGAAGGCTGCATCACAGTCTTACGTACCTTGTCTGTTTGAACCAGCAACATTTTGTAACTAGGGGAAAACACCAAATGTGCCACTGGCCCATCAACCTCAATAAAGTTCTTCACATGGTACTTTGAGTCTTTGATGAGGAATGAGTATATCATACCATCCTGCAGACCAAACACAGTGAGACAGACAGACACAAAGTCAGTCAGTTTTGGCCAACATGTAGTCCAGTTTAGTCATCAGACAAATCAAGGCTCAGGGACTACTACTACCTGGGTTTACATCTAGAATGCCTTGCCACTTTTTAACCATATCCATCACTTGCAGAAGGCAGAGCAAATGAGACAGTTGTATGGCTTGTGTGTTAATTCTCCCCATTTCAAAGGGCATTTGTCTTGTGTGGCTTAAAATCATTCCTATGTACATTTTTGAAAAGCACTTCTGTGGTGCAAAGTAGAACAGTGCTGTTTCATTTACTTTAGGTCCTGGTCTCCAGTCCCTGATACAGCGCTACAACATGGCGGGCGTTCAATAATACGATTGGTCAACCGGTTGCTGATAAATAGACCAAAGTGAATGATTTCAAGAGGAATGTGAGTTATTTTTACAATGGTTGTGAGGCTGTGGGAAAAGGTAGCCATCATTTTTCAGATTGAGCCTCATTGTAACTAACACAGGCATTTGAGAGTTGTGACTTCATATGATTGTGACTTGGGTGGGGGGGGGTGTGGGAGAGATGCAAGTTACTTTCCTCAAGCTCACTATCATTCTCCATCCCTCATCAGAACAAAGGCAGTGAAGAAGATAAGAACCTCAAAAGTTCACTAATGCAGACTAAATGTAGGAAACGGGAGGCAGTTTTCTGTTGAGAACTCCAGGGAGGGAATTATAAGTGAAGTGTAAACACAGAGGCTCAAGGGGGCTTGTGCTTGGTGGAACCAAATCTTTCATCCTAATGTCATTGCCTCGCTGGCCTCAAGGTGACCTGTGGCAGGGAAGCAGGCAAAGCTAGCAATGGCCTAGGGGCGGCTTCAACTAGACCTGAGATTTCAGGGTAATGCTGTCACCCATCCTGACATTTATGACGCTGATTACAACCACATGGAAACACGTGCTCTTCCCCTGTTTAAAACTTCCTGGGACTGTGTGCTGTCGTAGATACAAGCATAGTCCTTGGGATCATGTCCCAGGTTCACTTTCTGGTGACTGCTGCGACACTTGGTACTTTCACCTGTATAAGGAGCAAGTCACATTTCTAGCTGATGAAGTTGAATCGGTGAGGATTAATAATACACTTGCAAGGTGCCTGGTAGGAACTGTGGCTAACTCCATCTGCTCAAGCAAACGAAGATCAGTAAACTGAATCTCATTATCAACTCTAACAGACAAAAGACCTACGCTCATATCTGACAACCCAAGTCATGACTGTAGAAACAGGCACAGTTTGGGCTGCAGACAGTTTTTTCCCCTGGGTGGGAGGGACAGTCGCAGATTTTTAAAGCCCACTCTTCTTTATAAGTGACAACACAGACATGATCACTCCTTACCTGTCTTTTCTGTTTTCACATAATGGAAAGTTTTCCTAGTAAATTTTTTATCATAAAATCCAACAAGGAAACAATTACAATTGCAAATCTGAAAAAAATAAAAAACCCCAACATGCCAAAATGCGGCTCATAAATACAAGCTGCAGCAAAGGGGAACTCTGCTTTTTCATGAAATGGAGGGATTCTGAGGAATAGAACACATTACAATTTCAGAGGTGAGGATACATTACAATTCCAGAGGTGAGCAGGCCATCCTTCTGGTACACCAGTGTGAGCGGACTGATAAGCTGGCCTCCGTCTTTGGGGGAAGAAGAACGAGAAATTAGTTAAGACAACAGTCACACAGTGAGGGCTGTAGAAAGCAAACAAGTTGTGTTGGGGGTCTAGAGTACTGACCTGTGGACTCTAGAGAACTCTATAACAAACACATTTCTGTTTTCAGGAAAGCATTGCCACAGACTGGGAAAGTCTGGTGGCAAAGAGCCATGAAATCAAAACCATTATTGGGCTGTATACGTAAGATCTGTGTGTTTTCCATACAAACAAACTAAAAGAAAATTACCCTCATGATCATCTCATTAGACACTGAAAAAGCCTTTGACAAAAATCCAACACCCCTTTATGATAAAGGTCTTGGAGAGATCAGGGATACAAGGAACATATCTAAACATAATAAAAGCAATTTACAGCAAGCCAACGAGCAACATCAAATTAAATGGAGAGAAACTCAAAGCGATTCCACTAAAATCAGGAACAAGGCTAGGCTGTCCACTCTCTCCATATATTTTCAATATACTACCCGAAGATCTAGCTATAGCAACAACAGAAGGAGATCAAGGGGTTACAAACTGGAAAGGAGGAAGCCAAACTACTGCTATTTGCAGATGATATGATAGTTTACACAAGTGATCCCCCACCGCAAAACAAACAAACAAAAAACAACAACAACAACAAAAAAACTCTACCTACAACTGATAAATACATTCAGTAAAGTGTCAGGATAGAAGATTAATTCAAAAATATCAGTAGCCCCCTATATACAAATGATACATGGGCTGAGAAAGAAATCAGAGAAACATCACCTTTCACAATAGCCACAAATATAAAATATCTTGGAGTAACTCTAGCCAAACAAGTGGAAGACCTGTATGACAAGAACTTTAAATCTCTAAAAAAAAGAAATTGAAAAAGATACCAGAAAATGGAAAGATCTCCCATGCTATTGGATAGATAGGATAAACATAATAAAAATGGCAATCTTACCAAAAGCAATCTACAGCTTTAATGCAATACCCATCAAAATCCCAGCACAATTCCTCACAGACCTTGAAAGAACAATACTGAACTTTATATGGAAAAACAAAAAGCCCAGGATAGTCAAAACAATCCTGTAAAATAAAGGAACTTCTGTAGGCATCACCATCCCTGATTTCAAGCTCTATAGAAATGAAAACAGCTTGGTATTGGTATAAGAACAGGTGGATGGACTAATGGAATTGAATTGAAGATCCTGATATCAACTCACACACCTATGAACACCTGATTTTTGACAAAGAAGCCAAAATGATACAATGGAAAAGGGAATGGTACTTGCATAACTGGATGTCAACATGTAGAAGATTGCGGATAGACCCATGTCTATCACCCTGCACAAAACTCAAATCCAAGTGGATCAAAGACCTCAACATAAATCCAGATACACTGAACCTGATAGAAGAGAAAGTGGGAAGAAACCTTGAACAATTTATATCATTAAATAAAGCACATTATGGAAAAAGTTCTGCAAGAACATTTATTATATAATATAATAAATATTGTCTTTGGGGAAGAAATAGCAAAACTAAGTTGCCAGTTTATGTAGTAAAGTATGGTAACTGCAAGGGCTCAGATGGCATCTGTCAAATGTTCATTTGTATAGAACATGTTTGATACTGTTGGCTGCGGGGAAATACGCCCTTTCCTTCAGTTGCCACCCACCTCCCAGCAGTCCCCCTCTGCAACCCAGTTGTCACTGGAGTCTTAAGGTCTGGTTGAAGGGCCTGTCTATTACGGCCAGCCAACTTAATCTGGAAATGCATAGTTGTGAGTGATCTACACCCCACCTAGGGGATTTATTTACTCTTAGTCCCCTGGCTACGGTTATTTGTCAACCTGTCTTTAATAATATTGATGTCCCTAGAGGATGGAAATTACATGATTATGTATTTGTGATATAGGTATCTCTACTGTCCCCTGACATTATAATGGCACTTGAAAAAATAGGTATTTGCTTTCTAAAAGGGTTGTTTATATGCTTTTTTTAAAGTCTGGGCTGGTTTCAAACTGGTCATCCATCTGTCGCCTCCTGAGTGCCAGGGTTACAGTGCCACCACACCCAGCTGATAAATATGCATTTGAAAGCATTTATGATACACAGTAAAGAAGAATATGCGGGAAAAGAATTGTGAACAGTGTGTAAGACAGCAGGATAGAGCCTGAGGCATAAAGTACATGAGAAGTGTGGTTGGTGTTTAGGAGGAGAAACATTGCTTTACAATTCATTCTGCGATTGAGTCTGTAGTGAGATTAAAGAGTGATGCAATCCTGTGGGAGACCTCAGTCAGCTGATGACCAAGAGGGAAGAGGGGCTTTGTGGGGCCATGGTGATGGCCCAGGGTGAGGCTCCAATTGAGTTATAGAGCCCATGGTGTCCTGTGTGAGCACCTCGTGTGCTGGAAGGTTGGGGTGGGGCTGAGGAAGGGCCCACAGAACTGGGGAGGCAAGAGGGAACTGGACATCTCTGACAAAGGTAACTATGAAAGGCAGCAAATGAGCACAGGAATGAGAGACTTGAACAGTTTTAAGCGGAAGGACCTGAAGATGAGCTGAACCGACGGAGGCTTGCTCTTAGAGATTGTCCAGGTAGCACTACAGATCCTCCATAGAGAGGAGCAGGACTGGAGGGCCCATCGCCACGAGGAGGGCATGTGGGGAAGCTTTGCCAAGGAAGTGTGAGTCCGAGATGGGGAGAGGGAGCCCATGGAAGATCCCGAAGTTGTAGAAAACTTGCAAGAGGGGATGATACCTGAGCCAGATGTTGAGTAATATGGAGAGGAGAGGGGGTTAAGAGAAAGAGCCAGGGGGCAGATCTGTGAAGGGCCGGGAAGGAACAATGGTTAGCGAAACTCATCCTGGGGCCAATGGGAAATGACATCAATGTGGCAGTTAGGGTCTGAGGAAGGGACACCAGGGCAGCATTGACTCTGAGGTGGGTGTTATCTGAGTCGCCAACATCAGCAATGTGATGGTAACCAGCTGTTTGTTCTGGATGTAGGCTAATGTCAGAAAAATTGTATTTGTTGCAAGAATCAAGGTGGATGATAGAGCGGACTGAATGACGGAGTTCACCGCACAGGTTCGAGTAGCTCGGGCAGGATGGCTCTTGTGGCCAGGCCCTGCATGGCTACAGCTGATGGAACCTAGAATGGATACTGGATGTAACTGAGAGCTGATAACGTGGCCCTTGAAGCGACAGCGCACACGGGCGGGGGTTTAATGTGCAGGGTGGCTGGCTTAAAGAGATGGCTGCCCCAGGAGAGGGGGTGGAAAGGGATGGGAGAGAGAAAAGGACACGATTAAATGACTAAGCAGAGTCGGGAAGGTTACTGATTCGGGGATCAGAACTGGGGAGTCGGAGCGCTTAGTCCCTGGATCCGGGTGTCAGCCCCACAGCTTATGTGAATGTGAGTTGGTTGGGTCTGAGCTTATGTGTCAGGTGGGAGGGTACATGTGCCACGATTTGTATGTGGACGTCAGAGGACAGCGCTGTCCATCCATGGGAATTCTGGGGATCAAACCCAGATTGGCAGGCTTGGTGGCAAGCACCTTAACTTGGTGAAGACGAGGAAGCTCTTTAAACCTCATGTGTTACAGTGTGCTGAGATTTCATGGCATGAGCATATGAAGTGGTACTAAGAGCCTATTGACACTCACCAGATAGTGGCTAGGCACAAGGTGTGTCCACCGGACTTGGTAAAAAAGGATCAAACTGAAGGACACCTCAGGGTGTCTCTAAGAAGGGGAAACCAGGGGCCAAGACTGCTGTGGGATATTGTACACTGTGATATGTTGCTGTGACTGGTTTAATGACGAGATGTATGGCCAATATCTAGTCAGAAGGTATAGGCAGGACTTCCTGGGAGAGAGAGGAAGTAGGAGGAGGAATCTTAGGCACACAGGAGAGGCTTGGAGATGTGGAGAGGAAACAGGAGGTCTAAGATGGAAAAGTGGTAATGCCACATGATAGAACATAGATTAATATAAATGGGTTACAAGAGGTAGTTAGGAACAGGCCTAAGCTATAGAGCGAGCTTTCATGATTAATAAGAAGCCTCTGTGTCATTATTTGGGAGCTGACTGACAGGACAGAGGTTTGTAACACGAAGCACCATGTTGAGGGTATGCGAGGCTGACCGCACAGCCGTACTGGGCTACGGGCAGAGAAGTCTCTTACCCA